>NC_083321.1:65179575-66451130 GCF_963455315.2 Globicephala melas | reverse complement strand
TGAAAAACAATACAGAGTAATGATAACAAGGATGATCCAAAATCCTGGAAATAGAATGGAGAAAATATGAGAAACCTTTAACAAGGAACTAGAAGAACTAAAGAGCAAACAAACAATGATGAAAAAAACAATAGATGAAATTTAAAATTCTCTAGAAGGAACCAATAGCAGAATAACTGAGGCAGAAGAACGAATAAGTGACCTGGAAGATAAAGTAGTGGAAATAGCTACCAGAGAGCAAAATGAAGAGAAAAGAATGGAAACAATTGAGGACAGTCTCAGAGACCTCTGGGATAAAATTAAATGCACCAACATTCAAATTATAGGGGTCCCAGAAGAAGAAGAGAAAAGTAAAGGGTCTGTTAAAATATTTGAAGAGATTATAGTTGAAAGTTTACCTAACATTGGAATGGAAATATTCAGTCAAGTCCAGGAAGCGCAAAGAGTCCCACAGAGGATAAATCCAAGGAGAAACATACCAAGACACATACTAATCAAACTATCAAAAACTAAATTAATAGAAAACATATTAAAAGCAGCAAGGGAAAAACAACAAATAACATACAAGGAAATCCCCATCAGGTTAACAGCTGATCTTTTAGCAGAAACTTTGAAAGCCAGAAGGGAATGGCAGGACATATCTAAAGTGATGAAAGGGGGAAAAACCTACAACCAACATTACTCTCCCCAGCAAAGATCTCATTCAGATTCAAAGGAGAAATTAAAATCTTTACAGACAAGCAAAATTTAAGATAATTTAGCACCACCAAACCAGATTTACAGCAAATGCTAGTAGGAAAATACTTACAAAACAAACTCAAAATAATTAAGAAAATGGTAATAGAAACATACATATTGATAATTAACTTAAATGTAAATGGATTAAATGTTCCAATCAAAAGACATAGACTGGCTGAATGGATAAAAAATGAGTCCTACTTTTATGCTGTCAATAACAGGATCACTTCAGACCTAGGGACACATACAGACTCAAAATAAGGGATGGAAAATGATATTCCATGTAAATGGAAATCAAAAGAGCTGGAGTAGCAATTCTAATATTAGACAAAAGAGACTTTAAAATAAAGACTATTACAAGACACAAAGAAAGATACTGCATACTGATCAAGGGATCAATCCAGGAAGAAGATATAATAATTGTAAATATTTATACACCAAACATAGGAGCAACTCAATGCATAAGGCAAATGCTAACAACCATAAAAGGGGGAATCAAAAGGAACACAGTCAAAGTAGGGGACTTTAATATCCCACTTTCACCAATGGACAGATCATCCAAAATGAAAATAAATAAAAGCACACAAGGTTTAACTGACACATTAAGCAAGATGGACTTAATTGATATTCATAGTACATTCTATCCAAAAACAAGAGAACACACTTTCTTCTCAAATGCTCAGGGAACATTTTCCAGGGTAGATCATATCTTGGGTCATAAATCAAGCTTTGGTAAATTTAAGAAACTTGAAATCCTATCAAGTATCTCTTCTGACCACAATGCTATGAGATATCAATTACAGGAAAAAACTAAAAAATACAAACACATAGAGGCTAAAAAATACACTACTAAATAAATAAGAGATCACTGAAGAAATCAAAGAGAAAATTGAAAAATACCTAGAAACAAATGACGATGAAAACACAATGACCCAAAACGTATGGGATGCAACAAAAGCAGTTCTAAGAGGGAAATTTATAGTGAAACAATCCTACCTCAAGAAACAAGAAACATTTCAAATAAACAACCTAACCTTACACCTAAAGCAATTAGAGAAAGAAGAACAAAAAGCCCCCAAACTTAGCAGAAGGAAATAAATCATAAAGATCAGATCAGAAATAAATGAAAAAGAAATGAAGGAAACAACAGCAGAGATCAGTAAAAGTAAAAGCAGCATCTTTGAGAAGATAAACAAGATTGATAAACACTAACCAGACTCCCCAAGAAAAAAAGGGAGAAGACTCAAATCAACAGAATTAGGAATCAAAAAGGAAAAGTGACAACTGACACTGCAGAAATACAAAGAATCATGAGAGATTACTACAAGAATGTATATGCGAACAAAATAGATAACCTAGAAGAAGTGGAAAAACTGTTAGGAAAGCACAACCTTCCGAGACTAAACAAAGAAGAAATAGAAAATATAGACCAATCACGAGTACTGAAATTGAAACTGTAATTAAAAACATTCCAACAAACAAAAGCCCAGGACCAGATGAATTCACAGGCAAAATCTAT
This sequence comes from Globicephala melas, assembly GCF_963455315.2. Lineage (NCBI taxonomy): Eukaryota > Metazoa > Chordata > Mammalia > Artiodactyla > Delphinidae > Globicephala > Globicephala melas. The sequence goes on along the minus strand of NC_083321.1, from coordinate 66,448,873 downwards.
CAAACAATTAGAGAAGAGCTAACACCTATCCTTCTCAAACTCTTCCAAAATATAGCAGAGGGAGGAACACTCCCAAACTCATACTACGAGGCCACCATCACCCTGATACAAAAATCAGAAAAGATGTCACACAAGAAACGAAAAAACTACAGGCCAATATCGCTGATGAACATAGATGCAAAAATCCTGAAAAAAATACCAGCAAACAGAATCCAACAGCACATTAAAGGGATCATACAACATGATCAAGTGGGGTTTATCCCAAGAATGCAAGGATTCTTCAGTATATGCAAATCAATCAATGTGATACACCATCTTAACAAACTGAATGACAAAAACCATATGATCACCTCAATAGATACAGGAAAAACATTCCACAAAGTTCAACACCTATTTCTAATAAAAACTTTCCAGAAATTAGGCATAGAGGGAACTTACCTGAACATAATAAAAGCTATATATGACAAACAGACAGACAACATCATTCTCAATGGTGAAAAAAATGGAACCATTTCCACTAAAATCAGGAACAAGACAAGGATGCCCACTCTCACCATTATTATTCAACATAGCTTTGGAAGTTTTAGCCACAACAATCAGAGAAGAAAAAGAGATAAAAGGAATCCAAATCAGAAAAAGAAGAAATAAAGCTGTCACTGTTTTCAGATGATATGATACTATACATAGAGAATCCTAAAGATACTACCAGAAAACTACTAGAGTTAATCAATGAAGTTGGTAAAGTTCAGGATACAAAATTAATGCACAGAAATCTCTTGCATTCCTATGCATTAATGATGAAAAATCTGAAAGAGAAATTAAGGAAACACTCACATTTATGACTGCAACAAAAACAGTAAAATATCTAGGAATAAACCTACCTCAGGAGACAAAAGACCTGCATGCAGAAAACTATAAGACACTGATGAAAGAAATTAAAGATGAGACAAACAGATGGAGAGATATACCATGTTCTTGGATTGGAAGCAACAAAATTGTGAAAATGGCTATATGACCCACAGCAATCTACAGATTCAGTGCAATCCCTACCAAATTACCATTGGCATTTTTCACAGAACTAGAACAAAAAAATTCATAATTTGTATGGAAACAAAAAACCCTGAATAGCCAAAGAAATCTTGAGAAATAAAAATGGAGCTGGAGGAATCAGGCTCCCTGACTGCAGACTATGCTCTGAAGCTACAGTAATCAAGACAGTGTGGTACTGGCACAAAAATAGAAGTGTAGGTCAATGGAACAGGATAGAAAGCCCAGAGATAAGCCCACGGGCATATGGTCACCTTATCTTACACAATGGAGAAAAGACTGCCTCTTCAATACGTGGTGCTGGGAAAACTTGACAACTACATGTAAAATAATGAAATTAGAACACTTCCTAAAACCATAAACAAAAGGAAACTCAAAATGGATTAAAGACCTAAATGTAAGGCCAGACACTATCAAACTCTTAGAGGAAAACATAGGGAGAACACTCTATGACATAAATCACAGCAAGAATGTCTTTGACGCACCTCCTAGGGAAATGGAAATAAAAACGAAACTAAACAAATGGCCATGCCTCTCTCTCGCTTTGTCACAGCTTACCCTTCACACTACCAAACGTAAGGTAGGTAGGTAGTGGGAAGCAGCCACATAGCACAGGGAGACCAGCTCGGTGCTTTGTGACCTCCTGGAGGGGTGGGATAGGGAGGGTGCAAGGGAGGGAAGAGATATGGGAACATGTGTATATGTATAACTGATTCACTTAGTTATAAAGCAGAAACTAACACACCATTGTAAAGCAATTATACTCCAATTAGGTGTAAAAAAAATAATAATAAAAAATAAACAAATGGTACCTAATGAAACTTAAAACCTTTTGCACAGCAAAGGAAACCATAAACAAGATGAAAAAACAACCTTCGCAATGGGAGAATATATTTGCAAATGAAGCAACTGACAAAGGTTAATCTCCAAAATATGCAAGCAGTTCATGCAACTCAAGGTTAAAAAACCAAACAGCCCAATCCAAAAATGGGCAGAAGACCTAAATAGACATTTCTCCAAAGAAGATATACAGATTGCCACTAAACACAGGAAAGGATGCTCAACATCATTAATCATTAGAGAAATGCAAATCAAAACTCCAATGAGGTATCACCTCATGCCCGTCAGAATGGTCATCATTAAAAAATCTACAAACAATAAATGCTGGAGAGGGTGTGGAGAAAAGGAACTCTCTTGCACTGTTGAAGGGAATCTAATTTGATACAGCCACTATGCAGAACAGTATGGAGGTTCCTTAAAAAACTAAAATTAGAACTACCATATGACCTAGCAATCCCACTACTGGGCATATACCCTGAGAAAGCCATAAATCAAAAAGAGACATGTACCACAATGTTCATTGCAACATTATTTACAATAGCCAGGACATGAATGCAACCTAAGTGTCCATCAACAGATGAATGGATAAAGAAAATGTGGCACATATATACAATGGAATATTACTCAGCCATAAAAAGAAATGAAATTGAGTTATTTGTAGTGAGGTGGATGGGCCTAGAGTTTGTCATACAGAGTGAAGTAAGTCAGAAAGAGAAAAATAAATTCCGTATGCTAATACATATATGTGGAATCTAAAAAAAAAAAAGAGTTCTGAAGAACCTTGGGGCAAGACAGGAATAAAGACACAGATGTAGAGAATGCACTTGAGGACACAGAGAGGGGGAAGAGTAATCTGGGATGAAGTGAGAGTGTGTCACTGACATACATACACTACCAAATGTAAAATAGCTAGTGGGAGAAGCCACATAGCACAGGGAGATCAGCTCGATGATTTGTGTCTACCTATAGGGGTGGGATAGGGAGGGTGGGAGGGAGGTGCAAGAGGGAGGGGATATGGGGATATATATATACATATAGCTGATTCACTTTGTTATACAGCAGAAACTAACACACCATTGTAAAGCAATTATACTCCAATAAAGATGTTAAAAAAAAAAAGAAAATAGATTTACTCTAAGTGCTCACAACACATGGTTTGTTCAGTTTAATTTATGGAATAATAATGTATTTAGCATCTACCATGTTCCTTGCACAATGTTGGATAGTAAATTTAAAAGATTCATGTGGCATAGATTCTCCCCTTAGCTGAGCAAATATGTGTTGTTGGTGAAGGAGGAGGGGGAAACATAAATCACTAAATGCATGAAAATGTCACAGGAATTACAACAGAATTATGAACAAAGAATTAAGGTAGTAAAAGCAGAAAAATTTAAGCCCAAATGGTGTATAAAAGTTTTCACCCAGAAGGCAACTTTTGCAGTACGCGGACCTCTCACTGCTGTGGCTTCTCCCATTGCGGAGCACAGGCTCCAGACGCGCAGGCTCAGCGACCATGGCTCACGGGCGCAGCCGCTCCGCGGCACGTGGGATCTTCCTGGACCGAGGCACGAACCCGTGTCCCCTGCATCGGCAGGCGGACTCTCAACCACTGTGCCACCAGGGAAGCCCCAGAAGGCAACTTCTGAACGGTGGCTTATGTAGGCATCAGTTTCACTTCCGAAAAAAGGGAGATATGCATTCCAGAAGAATACTCTGTGCGTGCTGTCTTATGGACGCATAAACAAGTAAATAATGCCCAGGCATGCAATGAAACATGGCAATGAGATATGGACCAATCTGGGTGATTGAGGGATGAAAAGCAAAGTGGAAGCGGCTAAAAGTATGAAACACATCTGGGAAATTACATTGATATCTATTTATGAAGAATTTTGCATTCTGTTACAGAGTTTGCTATAGATCTGTAGGGGATTATGCATGAAGAATCATAATTCAATCTGGATTTTATAGCGCTAACTGGAGAGGGAATGAGTTAGATCTAATGGAGGGGGAGAGTAAAGTCAAGAAGTCCAGTTAAGTCTGATAATTTTTAATGTGTACATATTTCCTGTCATTTACTAAGGTATCAATTCATAATTGTATGTTATTTTTTAAGAGGTTATTCTAGGCACAGTATTAAAATGAGTAGGGTATCATTAGAAAAGTTTAAGATTCTGGTAGCTGAGACTTATACCTTCATCATGACCAGATTCCTTAGCAATTCCCAATAGACTTCTGCTTTATAGTCATTCTATCTTAAAGCATATTCTCAGGAAAAAATATATGACAAGTAACTCACATGTAAGTGTGAATTTAAACTAATTATTTATCTTTCCCATGGTGTTTTGTATTTGAAATCTAATCAATTAAACTAAAGCTAATATTTCATTATGTGACATTCAAGATATCCATAAACAAGTTGCTTCTTGTCCTGTGGCATTTGCTATTGCATGACTATCTTTGATTAATCACTGTAACATTGCTATGGGGAGTGTCTCTATTGGAAGGCAATATTGAGATCCAGAGACGATTTTTTTTTATCATTTTGACTTTATAGATTCTTCAATTCAAAATTTTATAGTCTTAAACAACTTTTCACAGCCACACTTTGTTCAATACACTGGTGAAAAGCAGTGAGCCACTTACACATAACTGCTGACAAGCTGGAGCCTGAAGTGTTTGCTATGGGAGGTGAAAGTTCCCAAGACTATAACAAAGTGTTCTAGTAAAAATAAAAGGAATTGTTGTGACCATCATTTTCCTGAAGCTGGGAACTGGTACATTCCATCAGATTTTGGTCTTGTAACTTTTGACTTGATTTTATAGTTTTACTGAATTATAAGCTCCATTTAGAAAGTAGTTTCAAAAATAACAGTTTGAACTTTCCAGCATCATAATTAACTACTATAAAACAAATAGCTTGGCTGGTATTTTAAAACAGGCTAACTAGTCTGCTCTCAGGCCCCAGTATTGCCAGTAATCTCTATTCTAGAATATTTACTGAGCATTTATTTATCTTTTTAACAAAATCTGGTTGAGTTATAATTTTATAACCATACATTTCTCCCTTCTTTTTAGATGTACAGTTCTACATACTCTAACACACAGTCAAATGAACACTACTAAAATTAAGGCAAAGAACATTTCTATCACTCTGAAAGCTCCCTCATGTCTCTTTATAATCATGATCATTCTTTTCTCCCCAGCAGCAACCTTGGCAACCAGTGATCTGGTTTTTGTCCCTTAATTTTGCCTTTTTCTGAATACCATATAAATGGAACAATCAAGAATGTAGCCATTATAATATGATTTATTTCCTTTAGCATATTTGTGATTCATCCATGTTGCTGTATCGCTGAGTAAATTTCATTGTATAGATGCACCATATTCTATCTACTCATCAATTGTAGACATTTTAATTTTGGGGGGTTTTTGGAGATTATGAATTTAAATTCTATAATATAATCTGCTATAACTGTTTGTGAATAGGATTTTGTGTGGACCTATGTTTTCACTTATCTTGAATAAACATCTAGAAGTGGTATTTCTGGATCATATGGTAACTTTATAAGAAATTGCCTACATATTTTCCAAAGTAGCTGTATCATTTTGCATTATTGCTAGCAATACATGAGAGATTCAATTGCTCTATATTCTCGCCAGCTCTTGACATTGACAGGTGTTCAGTTATATCCCACATTATAGTTGTACAATACTCATTGTGATTTTCATTTGCATTTCCCTAATGACTGATGATGTGGAGTATCATTTTATATGTTTGTCATCCATAAATCTCTAGAAAAATATCTCCTCATATCTTTGCATATTTTTTGTTAGTAGTTTGTTTCCTTATTATTGAGTTTTGAAAGGCTTTACATGTTCTAAATGATTTCTTTATTAGATATGTGTTTTGCAAATATCTTCTCCTAGTATATAGTTGTGTTTTAATTTTCTTAATAGTGTATTTGCACAAGGAAACTTTTTTAATTTTGATGAAGTACACTATACTTTTTCTTTTATGATTTGTACTTTATCGTGTCCTATTAAAAAATATTTGCCTTACCAAAGGACATATTTCCTTCTATATCTTTTCTGGATATTTGCATATAGTTTCAATTCATTTTTAGTTAATTTTTGTATAGGGCACAAGGTAAGCATTAATATATATTTTTTGCATATGGTTTTTCATTTTTTTCCATTTTTTTAAAAGGCTACCATATTTCATTAATTACCTTGACAATTTTACTGAAAATTATTTGATGATATTTTGTGCGGGAGTCGATTTCTGGGCTCTCTATTCTGTTTTATTGATCTATGGGCCCATTCTTTCACCGACACAAGTTTCTTGATTGTTATAGCTTTATAATAAGTGTTCAAATCAGGTAATATAAATCTTGCAACTTTGTTCTTATTCCAAAATGCTTTAGCATTCTTATTACTTTGAATATCCACATAGCTTTTAAAAGTAGCTTTTCCATTTCTATCAAAAACCCTGCTGGAATTTGGGTTGGAATTTTGCTGAATGTATAGACCTTGATCACTAGAGTGTTGAATCTGCATTTGTACACCTTCTCTTAAGTTTTTCTCTCAATAATATTTTATACTTTACTGCATGCAAACTTGCATATATTTTTGAGGATGTATGTACTTCCCATGGTTTTGGTGCTATTTCAAATGTTACTTTGAAAAATGATCTCCAATTGCACATTGAGTGCATATAAAATATGATTGATTTTTGTATGTTGATATTGTATCTTGCATTCTCGCTAAATTCACTTTTTAGTTCTATTAACTTTCATTTTTATAGACTCTTTGGGAAAATCTATGTAGATAATGAAGTCATAAAATTACTTCCACTCCAGTCTATATAACATCTATTCATTTTTATTTTCTTTTTGCACTGGCTAGGACATCTAATATGATGTTGAACAGAACTGTTAGAGTGCCCAACCTTTCCTTATTCCCAATTTTAAAAGGAAAGCTAGCAATTTTTAAACCATCAAATATAATACTAACAATGTAATTTTGGGGTAGACATTCTTTATTAGGATTAGGAAGTTCACCTCTATTCTTAGTTTGCTCTGAGTTTTCATCATGAATGGATGTTATATTTTGTCAAATCCTTTTTCTGTGTATTTTAGATGGTCATGTGCTTTTTCTTCTTTAGTCTGTTGATATGGTGAGTTACACTGACTGGTTGGATATATACATATACACTACCAAATATAAAATCGATAGCTAGTGGGAAGCAGCTGCACAGCACAGGGAGATCAGCTCTGTGCTTTGTGACCACCTAGCCAGGTGGGGGCTAGGGAGGGGGAGAGGGAGGGAGATGCAAGAGGGAAGAGATATGGGGATATATGTATATGTATAGCTCATTCACTTTGTTATACAGCAGAAGCTAACACACCTTTGTAAAGCAATTATACTCCAATAAAGATGTTATTAAAGAAATAAAATGTTTAACCAGCCTTGCATTGCTTGGATAACTACCCTTATCCCCTCTTGGATGTAGTGTATTATTCTTTTAATTTATTACTGGATTGGATTTGCAAATACTTTAATGGGGATTTTTGTGTCCATATCAGTGAATGATATTGGTCTGTATCTCTTTTTCTTGTAACAGGTTTGTTCTGTAGTATCTTCTGTATCAGGGTAATGGTAGCCTTGTAAGATAAGTTAGAGAGTGTTCTCTCCTATGTGTCTCCTAAGAAGTTTTACATGTAGTTAGTGGTGTCTGGTCCTTAAGTATTCGGTAGAATTTGGCAGAAGATCCCCACCTGACCTACTCAGTTTCTTTGTTGGAGAAAGTTCACTAAGGAGTCCTTTACTTTAGTAGATGTATAACTGTCCAAGTTATAAATGTCTTCTAAAATGAGCTTTGGAGTTCTGTGTCTTTTAAGGAATTTGTCCGTTTCATCCCAGTTGATGAATTTATGGGCATAAAATTGTTCATAACATTTCTGTATTACACTTTAAGGTCAATAGAATCTTTAGTGATGTAATACACTGTCTCTTTCCTGATATTCATTATTTATATCTGCTCCCTTTTCTTTTCAGTGTAGCTACATTTATCAATTTGCTGATTTTTTTAAAGGCTTACGTCAACTTGTCATTTCATTCAACAGCTTCTTGAACATTTCATTCAAAAGTTTCTTGAATATTTAGGGCCTTTAATACTGAAAGTATGAACATTAGCAACTAAAAAATCTCTTTTTCTTTTCCTCTTTCTCTCTCTCTTTCTTTTATTTGTTCTTTCTTTTTTTCTTTGATGTTTTAGTTTCATTCCAATGTATTAATTTCCAGGTGTTCTGGATATCTTTTTGGGTTGCCTAACTATTTTTGCATAATCATCACTATTCAGATACCGAATATAATGTTGATAAGTACGATGTACTTTGCTAAACACTTTCTGTATCCTAGATGTCCTAAGTGTTAGCTCCTTTATTTCTAAAATTCTTCTTCAGTATTGACCCTGAATGCATTATTTAGTCTTTTCTCTGAAAAAGATGTTTAAGAAAGAAAATAATTAGTACCTTTCTATTCATCTCAAAAACAGTGTATCTTTAAGGTGGTTACATTAACTAATATGTCTACTTATTGAAAAATTACAGACTGGATTATTGATATATTACTAAACAATAATCAGTTTTAGTAAAACAGAAATCATATCAGAAATTCTTGCTTTTACCACAGAGAGCTATCTGGGATAAACATAGCATGGTATATTTTTCATGAAGGACAAATGATTACAAAATATTCATTATTTTTATTTTTAGCATCAAATTACAAAGCAATAGATGAGTGAAAGTGTGGAGAAAAAAAGACTCCCTCTAGGATTATCACTGTCATTCACTTCTCAGTCTCCTTGTCACCTCATTTCTGCTTTTTCTACTTAACTTGACATACTTTCAGTTTTTGGAAGGCACCATGCTGATTCATACCTCCATATGCTTTATCCATAATTCTCACAATGCTTGGAATATTCTTTACAAATCACCACCAGCTCTATCCCCAACTACAGAGCTCTTTTTCTTCTTATAAATTTAAATTAGTTGATACCACCTTATGACCTCTTTCCCAATGCTCTCCTTGCTCTAAAGAAAATTGGAAATGTCCCATTTGTATCTCACACATCCCATAAAGGATTCTATCATACCTTCTATAACCAATTATTCCATATTTCTTTCAAGTATGAATCTCTCCAAAAGCATAAGCTTTTTAAAGATAGAGATTGTTACTTATTTGTCCTTGTGCCCACTAGATTGGCAAGTTAGTTATACACTGTGGGTCATATATTTATTCGTTGAGTTAGGTAGTGAGTGAGTTAATGAATGAATTAATATATAAAATTATCTTGAATTCATCTTGAACCCAGGTATCCGTGGGGTACAGAGATCAAGTTCTTATATAATTGAACACAAATATTACTTATTTCTGTGTTTTGATAGGGAGAGAAATTTTCATCTCTCATTACAAATCCCAGCATCCAGGTTACATTTCATCCTCATACTCTACCATCACATCCGTCTTCTCTTGGCTTCAAAATTACTTTTGGAGTCATGCCTTAAGTGAAGTAGAAGTGAAGTTCACCTCTATTCTTAGTTTGTGAAGTGAAGTCATGCATATTTCCTTGTTTTGTACACTGCATTTAAAGGCAGTAAATAAACAATTTTAATCTTTTCTTATTTTGCTATTTTATACTTTTGAAAGAAAGATCCTATTTATTTTATTTATCATGTAATAAACATAGATTTACTTGTTTAGAATTAAATACTTGGCCATGTCTCCCCCCCTGACCCCCGCCAACCTCTGCAACCTTCCCCGACTGCATAATGCCAAATTCAGGCGTATGTATTTGTAAGTAGCATAATACATAGTTATATAACTGCTTGTGACTGATTTGATATGTGAGTAGAATTGAGGGTTTCAGAAGAGAAAGTAGCTTCTTATACTGATCTCTTATCTTTCCTATTAAAAAAAATAGGTGGGTTGTATCCCTTAAATACTAGGTTTTAGAAAAAGGCTGACTGCAGAGGAACTCTATCCTTCATTTTTCCTCTTGCTTTTTTTGTTACTTTTTCTTCAGGATTTCCTCAATAAAAAGAGTGAGACATACCTGGCTATTGACTATTGAATAGTTTTATATTATTTATGTGTGTGGTTTCAACCATTATTTTTGATTACCTGTTCTGGCATGATCACAATTTCCTGTAATATTTCTTTTCTCTCCCAAGGGAAATTAATGTCTGTTCTTAGTATTTGTCCCTTATTTTCTTTGTGAAAACTGAGACAAGGAAGCAAGGAATTAATTTAATATTTTAGCAATATCTAGTTTATTGGTCAATAATTTATTCTTATCATTTTTACTCTGTAGGCTTCTTCAGAGTGACCTCTGGTCCTTTTTATGCTTGAAACACATTTTCTATAATATTTTGACCTCCTGTGATATTTTTCATTCATTTCTCACTTTGGCTTTCCCTTGTACTCTGCTCTCACCACTGTGCCCTTTGTCTCTTTCTTGCAATTCCACATTACCAATATTTTATACTTCATATCTGAGATGTTCATATACTTGATTAGTTTTTACAAATCATTTTTCATCCATATTGGATTTTTAAAAATTTCTGTGATATTTGCTTTTAGGTTGCATATAAACACAATCCTTTGGGAACACTGAACATTAATTTACTTGGGAACATGCTCCAATTTTTCTTATCTTTTTTGTTTTAATCTACACTATAAATAAATACCTCACCATTTTTTTATTTCTAATACAATACTGCAGTTTACCAGTACCTATTTTCTCATTTAATTTGTTTTTAAATCTTTCATACTCTTTTTTTTCCAACTGTCCGAGAAATAATTGACATGCATCACTGTATATTTTCTCCTTTATTGATTTCTTTATTCCCTTATTAATTTCAAGACATTCCTTAGTATTTCTTTATTTCTCATTATTTCATATTTGTGTTTAAGCATCTTAAGACATGGCTCTATCTTGTGTTAATAAAGTTAACACAGTAAATCTCCTCCTACTTTGGATTTCTCATTTAGCTGTAACTATTCATTCATGTTCATACACAAAGGAATATGGATATGAATCATCTTTCCCAATTTAGGTTTCTTGTTTCAGATATTTTATACTTCCTTGCCACTTTCAATATTTCTAAAATAAAATTCTTGAACATAATTGTTGTGTATTGCTTTATAAAATATGTCCTGTGCTTTTTAACCTTTTATAAAATGTATTTTTATTCAATTAAACATTTTATTTTGAGAACATTGTAGATTATTTTTGAATTTTTCAGGTATAAATATCTTCTCTATAATTTCCATTCTGTCATACTTTCTGTTGGATATAGCTTATTTGTTCATTGTGTATATGTATTGAATCCTATATGCACATAAGATAATGTAAGGTTGGGGATACAATAGACAAATGGGCATGTTTTTTGCCCTCATGGATATCATAATCCAACAGATATTTTTAAAAATAAAGTGTCATTAAAATTTTAGATAAATACCTCAGCTCTAAAGTAAAGGGTATACTGTGAAAGACTCCTATGGAAAAATTTAGTTTGAATTTTGAGGGAGAAGTCAGATTGGTTTCTCTGATGAAATTTACCTTTAAGCTGAGATTGAAAGCAACAGTAAGAGTTACTTAATTGCATTAATTTGGGTTCTTCTCAAAACTGGAGATTGTGGGAGATTATTACAAGGATCAAGAGTTTTGAAGGACCAGGGAGAATCATAAAAGAATGAGAAATTGGTCTCTGCCATGAGCATTTAGGTTCAATTTTGCTAGAAACTTCTGAGAAGTGTAGAAGATACCTTTTATAATATTCCATCTCAGATATCATAGGAAGACCCATCGATTCATCAGCTTCCTTTCCCCATTTGTCAAGGGTTTACTCAGACATTTTTAACTACCATCACTTCCTAGTTGTACTTGTGTTTATGCCAAGCAGGTTCCCACCTACCTGTTTCCCTCACCACCATATTGGAAAAGCCCAGGGCAGAAAGTAAATGATGCAAGTTGAGTTGCATCACTATCATCTTGAAGGGTGTTAAATCTTCGTGCAGCTATTCCTCAAATCTAGGGCTGCAATGAGAGACGTCTCCCAGAGTATTATGAAGTGATACTCAAGAGGTCTTGGTCCACCAAGGAAACCATTAAAGTGGCAGAATTTGCAAAGTTCCAGAAACAGGAACTAATTGGGCATATTCAAAGAAATTAAAGATGACCAGTGACATAGAAAAGAGTGGAGGGAGATAAGGGAGGAGTCTTGGCAGAGACTAAAGTATCGTGTTAAATGAGTTGTATTCTGTTATTGAAACACTAATAAGTATTTGAAATGTACTACACAAGGGATATTTCTCTGAATCATGACCTTATATTTTCAGTACCCATTGTTAAATACATCATTTGCTGTATGTTTCCTAATGCAGAGTGTTTAGAATCAGAATTAGATTTACCAGATTATTTTTTTCCATGCAAAATTCTCATCCTGGACTGTAGGCCATGAAAAAGAATAGCTGCCCTTGGATCAGGAAGCCATTCTAGGTGTCCGGTCAGCTGTCTCTGGAGAAGTACAGGGTGGAATGTAAATTGTGTCAGGTATTTCAGCATTCATTTTACCCATCAAATATCGGAAAAATGTGTTTCAGAACATTCTTCTTTAACCTGCTCTGGAAGGCAGAGAGGCACCTACAACCACCAATAAACCATCAGTGCCATCTACATGCTTGTAGAGAAAGAAGGGTCTTGAGTGGCCTATCACTGAAAGTGAGGAGAAGGAACAATAAGGCTATGGGATTCAGGAAATAAGTAATAAGTTCTATTGGTTGTTAATAACCTTTAGTTTAGAAACCTTGTTGAATCCAGATCATTGTAAATTTATAGGCAGCTATAAGATGTATAAGTTCTGGGGATCTAATGTGCAGCATAATAACTATAAATAATACTGTATTGTGTACTTGAAATTTACTGAGAGTAGATTTTAAGTGTTCTCACCACAAACACACACACATACAAACACACACACACAGTAGCTATATGAGGTGACAGATGTGTTATTTAACTTTGTGGTAGTCATTTCACAATATATAGGTATATCAAATCATTGCATTGTACACTTTAGAATGTGCAGTTTTTATTTGTTAATTATATCTCAGCAAAGCTAGGGAAAATAGAACAAATACAGAGAGAGCCCATACACTCTTTACCCAGTTTCACTCAGTGGCAACAACCTGCAAAACTATACTATAATAGCACATCTAGGGCACTGACACTGACACAGTAAAAATACAGAATATTGGCATCCCTATAGGGATCTCTCATGTTTCCATTTTACAGCCATGCCTACTTGTCATTTCAAAAATTTCATAGAAATGGGATGTAAGTTTTTTGCATTGGCTTTTATTTACTCAGTGTAATTCTCTAGAGATTCATCCAAGTTATTACAGGTCTTAATAATTTGTTTCTTTTTCTTTTTATTACTAAGTAGTATTCCATCGTACATATGCACCACAATTTATTTAACCATTCACCTGTTGCAGGATGTCTATGTGGTTTCCAGGTTTTGGCTATTATGAATGAAGCTCTGCAAATATTCATGTGCAGATTTTTGTGTGAACCTAACTTTTCACTTCTCTGTGATAAATGCCAAGGGGTGCAATTTCGGATCATTTGGTACTCGGATGTTTAGTTTTTAAAGAAACTGCCAAAATGTTTCCAGAGTGATTGTTCCATTTTACATTCCCACCAGCAATGTATGAATGATCTGACTCCTCTGCATCCTTGCCAGCATGTGGGTGGTGACACCATTTCGTTTTTTTTTTCTTTTCTTTTCTTTTTTTTTTGCGGGCCTCTCACTGTTGTGGCCTCTCCCGCTGCAGAGCACAGGCTCTGGATACGCAGGCTCAGCGGCCATGGCCCACAGGCCCAGCCGCTCCGTGGCATGTGGGATCCTCCCGGACCAGGGCACAAACCTGCGTCCCCTGCATCGGCAGGCGGACTCTCAACCACTGCGCCACCAGGGAAGCCTGTGACACCATTTTTTGATCTAGTCATTCTAAAAGGTGTTGTAGTGATATCTCATTATAGTTTTAATTTATGTTTCCCTAATGGCTAATAATGTTGAATGTTTTTTTATATGCTTACTTGCCATCTGTGTAGCTTCTTTGTTTTATGTTTTCTTTTTGTTTTCTTGCAATTTTACTGAGATATAATTGACAGCACTGTATAAGTTTGGTATACAGCATAATGTTTTCACTTACATACATCATGACATGATTATCACAATAAGTTTAGTGAACATCCATCCTCATATAGATACAAAATTAAATAAATAGAAAAGAAATATTTTTCCTTGTAATGAGAACTCAGGATTTACTCAACACCTTTCATGTAAAACATCCAGCAGTGTTAATTATATTTTTATGTTGCACATTATATCTTTAGTTCTTATTCATCTTATACCTGGAAGTTTGTAGCACCCTTTGAATGCCTTCATTCAATTCCCCCTCCCCCACCCCACCTCTGGTAACCACGAAAAGATTTATGCCTTTTGATTGTTTTCTAATTGAATTTTTTTTAACTAATGAGTTGTGAGAGTTCTTTATGTATCTAGATACTAGTCTGTTGTCAGTTATGTACTTTGTAAATATTTTCCCCCAGTAAGTAACTTGTCACTTCAAATGTTTAAAAGGGTCTTTCACAGAGCAAGAGTTTTTAATGGCTTTCCTTTTGAATCTGGACTGGTCTTAATGAATGGTTTGACCAGTAAAACGTGGTGGAAGTGAAATTTTGGGACTTAAGAAGGTAGACCATAAGAAGCCTTGAAACTTTAGGTTTCTTTTGGATGTGACAGTTACTCAGATTTACTTTGATTTTGGTAACTCTGATGGTTTTGAGGAATAATGGCCATACAGTTGGTATCAGGTCACTAAGTCAGGATTTAGCTGATGTTTTTCTCATCATACTGCTGTTGTGACTTTTGAGGAGGAAGACCACAGGGGTAAAGTGCTATCCTCATCACATCATCTCAAGTGTACACTGCTGACTTCTATTTGCTAATATTTTGCAGAGGATTTTTGAGTCTACATTCATAAGATTTATTGGTTTACAGCTTTCTTTTCTTGTAATGTTTTTAATGGTTTTAGTCTGTAGATTTTCCATATACAATGTGTTTATCTGGCTTTAATATTAGGGTAAACCTTGCCTCGGAAAATGAAGTAGGAAATGTCTCCTGTGCCTATATTTTCTGGAAAAGATTAAGGAGAATTGGTACCATATCTTACTTAAATGTGTGGTGGAATTCACCAGTGAAACCACAAGTATTTTCTTTTATGGAAGTTTACTAATTAGTCAATATCTTTAAAAAAATTAGACCTATTCAGATTATTTCTCCTTGGTGAGTTTTAGTAGATTTTGTCCTTCTAGGAATTGGTCCATTTCACCTAAGTTATCAAATTTGTGGGCATAGAGTGGTTCATAGCATGCCTTATTACCCTTTTAATGTTCATGTTTTCACTAGCTATGACTGTCAGGAACTGAGCCGGCTTGGAAGAACTGATCTGTCAAGGGTCAGAGTGCTCAGTTAAGACAACAAGCCAAAAAAGAAAGTAAAAGTCAAGCCTTTAGTCACTGACTGTGATAGTTTAGGCAAGAGGTTATTGTATGATATCTCTTATGTGTGGAATCTTAAAAAGGGGTACATATGAACTTATCTACAAAACAGAAATAGAGTTACAGATATAGAAAACAATTTTATGGTTACCAGGGGTAAAGGGGGGAGGGATAAATTGGAAGATTGTGGTTGACATATATACACTACTATATATAAAATAGATAACTAATAAGGACCAACTGTATACAACAGGGAACTCTACTCAATACTCTGTAGTGGCCTATAGGAGAAAGTAATCTTATAAAGAGTGGATATATGTGTATGTATAACTGATTCACTTTGCTGGACACCTGAAACTAACTCAAAATTATAAACCAACTCTACTTCAATAATTTTTCTTTTTTTTTAAAGAGGTCAAACCCAAGAAAGCACCAACTCTTCCCCATTCCCCCTTCCAATTTTTCCCTTGGAATGGTGCTAGTTAAGGATCAGGTGGATCAATGCACATGTGGGAATTGCCTCGATGTCAATGGAGCACCTAAAAAAGTCTCCTGTAGTTTTATGGGCCAAGGGAACTGGGAGAGAGGGGCAGGGGGGAGGCTTAGAATGAAAAAAAGTACTGAATACTGAGTCAGAGTGAAGAAGGAAGAATGTCTTGGCAGCCGGGTGGGGGGAGTGCATTTCAGTAGACACACCTGAGAAAGTCTTCACCTGAAGGCGTTTGAAAATGTGACCTTGGAATTGAACCACTTGAGCTGGGACACAAATACACATTAGAATACGACAGCCAGGGCAGTCTGAGTCCTTGACTACAATTCCCTTCTGAGACTGCAATTCCCTTCTGAGACTGCAATGCACTGGCAGTACACCATGTCTGTGTGGTAAGGACACCTTTCCACCATGAGACCTGCCAGCTAAGCCTTTGCATAAGTGCCTATGCTTGGGCCTAAAAGATTACACAGAGATTTTTGGTCATGGTTTTGAGGCCTTGATTACCGCCTTTTTTCATGTATGATATTGGTAATTTGTAATATCTCTCTTTTTTCTTGGTTAGATTGACTAAAGTTTTATCAATTTATTATTTTTTCCAAAGAACCAGTTTTCTGTTTTGTTTTGGCCCATAGAATTCCAACTTTTCAATTCCATTGATTTTTTTCCTGAATTTTTATTATTGCTTTTCCTCTTCTTACTTTGGATTTAATTTGCTTTTCTAGTTTTCTAATATTAAAACTTATATTATTGACTTTTAGATCTTTCCCCTTTTCTATTACATGCATTAAATAATAGAAAATGGCCCTCTAAGCTCTTATTTCACTATATCTCACAAACATTGAAAATTATATATTCATTTTCATTTAGTTTCAAATTATTTATATTTTTTCTTGAAACTTTTATATTGGCCAATGTGTTACTTACAAGTGTATTATTTAATCTCTAATATTTTGGGATTTCCACCTAGCTTTCTGTAACTGACTTCTTGTTGAAAGGTGGATATACTATATTAGATAATAGGAACTGAGGTAAAAAGACCTTTATTATAAATATCTTTTAATCCAGTAAGGAGTTGGTTTGTGTTTAATGTTTGCCATGGCTAGTTTCCAGAGGCTTACAATTCCTCTAGTGTTCTGTTTTGTTCTCTCTTGTTGCCTTTGGGCTTCTCTAAGAAATCCTCCTCAGATAGAGTCTGTCTTTCAGATATTTCAGTTGTAATATACTGATATACTAGAGTCCTATTGGTGTGTTGGTAAGTTGTAGGGGAGGAAAAGCATTCTGTAATTTAATGATTAAATCTTAGTCATTTAATGAACCCATATCCTGAGCTGTGAAATCCACAGATGTTTTGTTTGTTTTTTTTTTAGCTCACCATCTTCCCCTTAGTTGCAGCAGGAAAGATAGAGGAGAATCAATAGAGGATTCTATTGATTGAGATAGAGGATATTTTCCATATCCTGTGGTGCTCAGTGAGTATCCCAGCTTCCTCGACCCTCAATCCCCATTGCCCACTATTCTTAACCGAAGACCCATAGTCCCCATGTTTTATAACATGGCACAGTTCCGAGAATATGGTGGCTGGGGAAAAAAATGAAAACAAAACACACACAAACTGAACCCCAACAGGCTGAAAATGAATAAAAAACAAGACATGCACTCAGAAGGCGACAGCCATGACATAGGAAGTGTGACCAGTATCCCTACTACTAATATTGACATTGAAACTGACAACATTCATCAAGAAACAGATGGGGCTTTGATTCTGTTGCCCAGAAGAGGAAGCTACATGGCAAGAGCCCTTCTAATAACACTCTGTATAGAGATGCAAAAAAAAAAAAGTTGAAGAAATATACTTTCCCCAGGTGGGAAAAGGCTGTCATAAAATCTTCCACTGAGAGTAGGCCTTTGTAATAACCAACACTCAGGGCACATTTCAGAATGGTTACTTTTTTCCTCCCCTTGCTAAAATCAGGAGTGGATCTTTCTAGACTTTTGACCGTGAGAACCTGGTGGGTGTTTTTGAGATAAAGCCCATGAAAATGTGCCCTCCCCCCAAGATTGCAACCCCCAGGAGTTTCTCATGCTTAACCTAGTCTACAATGAGCCCCCAGCAACCCATCCAAATTACCTTTTAAGTGTTACTACCAGTTCCTGGCTTCCACAGCTTCTCTTCCAAATAAGCAGAGCTCAGTGTGACTCTATTAGCCTGTGTCTCCAGAGTTTTGAGTGGTGCCTTAGAGTATTAAGTTATCTGATGACTCCAGCAAAATCTGTTGACTTTCATTGTCTCCAGCTTTTTCTTGTAAAAATGGGAGTGAAAACATCCAAACTCTTTACATGTTGGGGTGGAACCAGAAGTCCCTGTGCTCTTTTTATTAAGAAACATATAATATGATTTTCCTTTCCAATCTTTTATAGCCTGCAAGAGTTGAGGAGAGTGGGCACCTAGCCTTCTTCAGAATTATTGTATTTTCTGTGTATTTTCACAGCAGCTAAGAAGGAATTCATCTTAATTTTAGGTATTTTTCTCTTTTTAACATTTTCTAAATTTATAAAGTTTATGTAATATTTAAAAACACCTATTAGCCAATTCCACCCTCCCCCAAATTCTACCATTTATATACATAAGGAGAATCATTCTATATGCATTTGTGTTCACAGACATAATCAAGATAATGGAGGCAGGGGCAGAATTTATTTGCAGCCTACTATAGACTGGCATAGGCTAACTTTTGTGTTTATAGTTATTAATTTAACTCTTACAACAGCCCTATCAGGTAGTCATTATTCCTAGAGTGCACATGATAGATCAAAGGTTTGGAATGAAAATCACATCCCCAAATTCATGCAGCAAAGAACTTTTAGAGTAAATGCTATACCAAGCTTATTTATCCTAGACCTAATGAAAATGTGAAACATATAGGGTTAATTTTTGCTTTATAATTTTGTCAAGAAATTGGCATATACCTGATCATTGATTATAGATGAGTCACCAGGGGAAAAGTGTTTGCTCTTCCTTTCTTCACCTTTTTGTACTCAATGTGCTTTTTACCACATTGTACATCGTATACATGTTACATCCTAATCAGCTCCTAAAATGCTTCCTGACCCCAATATTTATTTTCTTATTTGAAATGCACTAAGACAGAGTATAGACACAAGACTCTTAGTACAAGACTCTTGTGCTAAGACCGTAAATTCAGCTTTCTAAGAGCTCAACAAGTCAGCACCAAATATTCATGTAATTCTCCACAAGTATATTCATCCCCAGGAATACTGCATTCTGTACTTTGTGCAAAATCGTCTGTTTCTTCTTGTGTTAGCTGCTAATCCCACAGCCTAGAAAACCATAATCCTACCTTCTCTAAATCCTATCTTGGAAGAGAAACCTTGTCTAGAGAAAAAGAGGAAACTTAATACAGCTTAAGGTGAACCAGTAATCCTTAACTTTGTCTACATAAAATCTGCCCCAGCTGTAATGCAGTGACAGGGTTCTAATGCAAAACACGTGTGTGCTTTATCATGACAAATCCAACATCCTGAGAAAACTAAGCATTTTGATTTTTTTTGTAATTTAAATGGTGATTTTTAAGATTCTTGAACAAAAAAAGAGTTGAAATAGCAATTAAATAGGGTTGATAAAACCTTTTTTATAGAAATATCATGTTACCAAAATACCTTGGAATCAGTTATATTCATCTGTTTATTCTATAGGAGATTTCACTCAGTAGGAAATGACCTTATCATCCCAGTAGGAAGTAATCTCCTTATCTCAAATTGAGAACTTAATTAGCAATCTTACCTTTAGGAATGTGAAACCTTTATATTCATTCTTTTCTAGTGTATTTTGGAGAATCAAGGGTTCCTGAGTTGTCAGATATACAGGAAAGTTCAGGAGCTCTCCATGATTTTCTTCATGGGGGATCCTGACTTTACATAATCAGTCAACCTGAAGGTTAAACTTAAGATTTCACAGCTTTTGTGAAGTTCTTTGGAATAAAAATAGTTTGATCACAATTATACTAATCTTGTACTTTTCTAAGTATTAAAACAAAAAGCAAAAATACCTAGACCAATCTAAATTTGGTTTCCAAATGGATAGTTCACTTTTTTCTAAGAAGTTAATTCTCTAAGATGCTATGCAATAGCTCAGTGGAAAATTTATCAGATAAAGATTTATTTTCAGTACTTGAGATATTGAGTAAAAGTCAGTTGATGTGGTTAAACTTTCTGTTTCTTTATTTCGTTATTTATTTATAGGCTTTAGTTTCTAATTGTTGGGAAATGCAATTTTTACTATGTTTATAACTTACTGCCTCTTTCTCTTCCATATACACATTTGCTTTTCTAACTAAATATCAGAGTGTTTTGGGATATTTGTGAAATAATTTCTTCAAGGTAGAGGGCACTAAAAGTGGGGAGAATAATTGCAGTCCATTTTTCCAATAGCTCAGTGTTTCAGTAACCTGTTTAAAAGTAACCAATGACAAAGCTTAATAAAATTTTTTGATAGTGCTTGATAATACTAAAATAATATGCTAGACTGTCCTTCAATTAGCTAACATACTTCTGTGTTTTAGAGATATCCATATATACCTGCTAATGGTAAAAATGTATGATATTAAAAGAATGCAATTCATAGTTTAAAATAAATTTGACTGTTAAAGCTATTCAGATATGGTGAGGACAAAATAAATAAAATTTTAATTTGCAAGTCTTAATGCAGTTAGTGTTGTAGATTGGTGAGAAGGTAATTTTTAATCAGGGAGAACTGAAAAAAGACAAATATAAAGCTTCTTATTTCTTAAAGAACAATATTCCTCTGGTACTTTGGCAAAGCTGGGATAATATTGCATGTTGTCAGATATATGTGCATATATCTATATGTTTTCATATATATATATATATGTATGTATTCTTTAGTTAACTAGGGTAAGAGTTAATTTTTAGATAACCAAATCATTACAAAGCAATACTATAGTCATCATAAGAAGATATATAAAGGAATTATTCTATTTTGTGTCCATTATTTAGAGGTATATTCTATTGGTCTTCAGATCATATATTCTCAATATAAATTAACTTAAAATTTCGTTAATATGGAAGTTAAATGAAAGCTTGGAAGAGGAGTTTGGGTTGTGACTTCATGCCAAAATGAAAAGGCATTGACACCTTGTTATTCATAATTGCCGTTATTAAATACACATGACACTTGACATGGTATATTTAACTCATAGTAAAAGAATTTATAGATAAGGAAATGAAGGTGAAAAGAAGATAAGAGGTGATAGAGGATTATTTTGAACAAGATCTACATGCTGCCAAGGCCAACACTGCCATCCACATCCTGCTGTGTCTTATAGGATATATATATATATATATATATATATATATATATATATATATATATATATACGAAAACTAAAAATGATCAATATATAAACCTGATTTTTTTTAATTTGAGGGCCAGAAAGATTGGATCTCTGGCTTTATAACTTTGATCTGACTGTTCTCACATGAAATAGTACTTGTGAAAAATATGGGAATCTCTTCCCTCTTATAACTTCAAAATTAAAAAAACTGAGTTTGAATCCTTTTTTTCCACGAATAAATTGTATATCTAGTGTTACTATAATCATTCACTAGAAAAAACATCATAATTCTAAAATCTCCTGGTTTTCTGATTTGCAAATTTTGAAATTTTTAAATGATTGTAAAAATTACCCATAGAAACTTGTAGAAAAATATTTCCCTACATTTCTGGGGTGTAATCTAGGATGAGTGTTTTTCACTTTGCTTTATTTTTGGTTTTTCATATACTTTCAGCAACAGGAAATTTTTCTTATTGTCTTTCAATTGAGACAGTATTCCAAAGCACTAGATTACTATTCTATCACAGAATTATAATCCTATCAAGCTTCTAAAGGATGTTAGATTTCATGTCAATGTTCCCTCTTCATCACTCTCTTCCTTATGTTTTCTTTTTCCTCCCTCATATCTCTCTTCTTCCACACACTTCTCCATAAACTGTTTCTTATTGTGAAAAATGATAAAAACAATTCTTGCAAGTGTTATTTTATTTTTATTTGTTTATTTTTATTCTGAATTCTCTTATGTTAAATAGGAACATTTTCTCAATAGCACTCTTAAGTCACTTCTCATTTATCTTCCTCCTTAAGAACTGCATAGGCTTGTTTTAAATAGTTTAAACACCTGTAATAAACTACAGTTTGCTAGGAGTAGGGGTACTCTGGTTAATGCTCAAAATGTTGTGGCCAGAGGAAAAGCAAGCATTATTAAATATGAATGCAATCCTTACCAACGCGAATTGAATATTTTTTCTTTTTCAATAAAAAAGGTAGTCCAAAAAAAGTCTCATTCTATAAAGATTTATCGTTTCCAAATCACAGTGAAAGGAACTTAATTTACCAATTTTGTTTTCGCCTATGTGCCTTAAAGATACCTCACTAAATACTGGTATCTGACACAACAGAATGACATATGCAGAATGTAATATTGTAGTGACAGTACTGAGGTTGATTGTTACAGACATATTTAAACTCTGAGTATTAAATGGTTATATCCTAATTATTTATATAGAAATTGGTCCAATAACTAAAATAGGGAAAAACAGCTGAAAATTTATCTCATTCAATGTTCAGAGATAAAAGTGTTAACCATTCTTTCCATTATTTTCTGCAGATAAGTCCTTTATTTTTTTCATATTTAAATCTGATGGCAACTGAATTCTGGCATTTTTCCAAGCTACTGTATGAAGAGGATGCTGAAGGCCACCACAACACAGCATACCACAACATAAGGACTGTTCCATTCACCAATTCTGACACACTTCCAAAATATACCCAACGGCCCAGTTTTATTTCTGTCCAGGAGGCTGAGTGCCAAGGATCGGATATAAGCACAGGTACATAGAAGCAGCAAGATTACAGTCAACAGACTCTGAAAATTGAAAATGGCAGACCTAGTGAGGCTGGCGAAGCCCCAGCCACATCTCCCTTCTGGGTCTGGGGCAGAAGAGGCGTGCAGGGGGGTAAGAGGCGTGCAGGTTCGGCTTGCCTTTCTCGCTCCTTCTGCGGTCTGCAAGTGTTATTTTAATATGGCTTCATCACTGAGTCCAGGGCATTCCTACTATGTGACTTAACTATAGACAGCTGTTCTGAATTAGAAAAAAACATTTTTTTTCAGTCCAGTTGAGTTAAGTCAAAGTTGTTAAAAAAAAATCAATCACAGATGTTTCAAATCCTGGCCATCATAAGTCTTTAGTACTTATTGTTTATACCATTCATTTGGAGCAAAGCATATGCTACCTTATATTTTAAATTATTTTTAGAATTCCCTTTCCCCTGTACTTCATTATAAGCTTCAGTGCCGACATGGTTCAAACTTCCTTGCAGACCTTGTATCTAACCCTGCACACAACATATGTTCCATATGTATTTTTTAAATCAAACTAATTCAAATCAACTAACATGTTTTGAGTGCCTTCTGTGGTTAACTCAAATAAGAAAAAAAAATAGGTTGTTTTTATCTCAGAATCATAAAACCAACTTTCAGGGGATTGTGGATGTTTTGGAAAGAAAAGGCTTGTCCTATAACTAATGCAAAGTTGCCTAAGAAGTGGTACATGAAAGTGCAAAGTAGGACATAGAAGAACCTGGTTACTTTATTCAACTTGATAAAAAACATTAATGAAACATTACCTTTTGTGACTTTTCTCAGAGGGAGACATTCCAGTTGACTGACATTGAAAGTAGTACATGGTAGATGATCAATAAACATTGACTAGCAGAGATGGTTTGTGAACAGGCAAGGAAAATGAAACAACCAAAAAACTCAAGGTTAGGGAGAGCCTAAGCAAATTACCTGATTCAATTAGAACACATGGAGTATGAAGGTTAAAAGTGAAATTGGGCATGGTGGTAGTATTTATACCATGGAAATAGACAAATAATTCAAAGTAAATTAGAGCTCCCTTCCCCTCTCCTCTGCAGAGCTGGAGATAATCAGATTTCTGATTTTTCCCCACCAAAATTTAGCTTTTCTTTGTTAAAATTTCATAAAAATGGAATAGTAGAGTATGCATATTTTGATAAGGTAACTTAAAGACAGCTGAATACTTGAGATTTATTCTTATTTCCACATGTATCAGTGGTTTGTACCTTTTTATTGCTAATTAGATTTCCAGTATACAAATATACTATAGTGTAAGTCATTTTCCTATTAATACATACTTGGGCTGGTTCTAGTTTTGGGCTGTTATGAGTGAAGCTTTTTTATGAAAATTCTTGTACAAATATTTTTGTAAACATATTTTTCAATACTCCTGGACAAAGATATAGGTTTCCTGAATCATCTGGTAGATGTATGTTCAAGTTTATTAAAGAAAAAAACAAAGCAAGCAACAACAAAACATCCCTTAGCCAAAGTGGTTGCTCCATGTTATGTTTTGCCAAAAATGCATGGTAGTTAGTTGTCTTATATCACCTCCACAACGTTTACAGTTTAATTATGATATATCTTGAAAAGGGTATCTTTAAATTGACTTTCTTTGGTGATCTGTGAGCTTCATGAAATTTGATATCTAAAGCTCTCCCCAAATTTGGGAACTTCTCAGCCATTATTTCTTTAAATAAGTTGTCTGCTCCCTTCTCCCTTTTTTTCTCCTCTTCTCCTTCTGAAATTCCAATAATTTACAAATTGGTTCTTTTAATGTTATCTTATGGATCATGTAAGCTTTCCTCACTCTTTTTTCTTTGTCCACTTCAAGGAGAGTAATTGCAAGTTCCTGCCTTCAGTCTCACTGATTCTGTCTTCTGCTTGATCAAGTCGGCTATTGATGATCTCTATGGCAGTTTTCATTTCATTCATTGTATCTTCAGCTCCAGAATATCCATTTGAGTTTTTAAATGATTTCTATACTTCTGTTAAACTTATATTGACCATGTATAGTTTTTCTGTTCTCATTGAATTATCTTTCTGTGTGTGTGTCTGTGTGTGTGTGTGTTTGTGTGTGTGTGTCTGTGTGTGTGTGTGTTGTAGCACATTGAGTTTTCTTCAAATAGCTTTTTTGAATTGTTTATCTGGTAAAATGCACATCTCTAACTCTATGAGGTTAGTTATTGGTAAATTTTGATCTTTTGGTGTCAAATTTCCTTGAATTATTTCATGGTTTTGAAGTGTTGCATTGCTGATTATATTTGAAATATCAGCCACCTCCTCCAGTCTTTACTGACTGACCTCAGGAGAGAAATACTCCCTACAGCACTGGTAAGGAATCTGAGGCCTTCTCAGATCTTCTAGGCATACACCTGCCCTTGTGTCATGTAGCTCATTATTCGATATTCTGGATTGGGGTGAGAAAAATGAGCCCCTTTGGCAGCATCCTGTATAGATGGGGAAGCCAACCCACTCACACATTTTCTCTTTGTCCTGAGGAAGAATTCACAGGATGAGGAAGATCTCTCTTGACCTTAAGCTGTGTCCTCTTGGAGGAGTTGTGATGCATGTAAAGTTAAATGGTTCCTCTTACTATCTCCAAAGCATCCAAACTCATTCTTTCTTTTCCTCAAATGGTCTGCTGGAACTTTTCCTCTAGAAACCTGGACTTCTACAAAGGCTTTCATCTGTGGACAATTGACTGTGTCACTGTTTTCCAGGGGCTCCTGTGCTGTGGCCAAGAGAAGCTGGAGCTGCTTCATGAGCCACTGCAGGGTCCACATCTAGGACCAAAGTCTGGCTGCCAGCTTCCCAATGCATGGGTGGCCCAGATTCCTCCCAGGCCCCTTGGTGTATGATGTTGTACCACAGCTTCCTCAAAAACACTTTTTTCTATGGATGGATGTCAAATTTTTGTTGTGAGGGACCTATGCGTTTTATCTTAATTGTCAAATTTTTGGCATAAAATTATCCACAGTATCATTGTTTTATTCTCTCAATGTCTGTCAGATCTGAGGTGATGTCTTTTATCCCTAACTTTTCAGTCTCTTTGTAGTTAATATTGTATTAATTAAATATGTGTTAACCTTTAATTAATATAGACTTTCATCTACTGTTCTCATTCTTTTTACAATACTAGATTCTATTATACTAACACACATTATAAACAAGAAAAGAAAACACAATCCTTTTTGTTTCAAACAATCCTATGTAGTTTAAATAAATAAGAAAGAAACAATGCTTACTAAACATTCACCATTTTTGATCCTCCTCATTTCCAGCCTGAAGAACTTCCTTCAGAATTTCCTATAGTGCTGATCCAACGGAAATGAATTCTCCATTGCATTTTATATAACAATTAATCTATTCCATTTTCAGTGTCAATGGATATATTTGTTTGGCTGAAACTATGGTTTGATAACAAACCCCTTCCAAGACTTTAATGATGTTTTCCAATGCTTTCTGAACTATATATTTTTGATAAAGTCAGCATTCATTCAAAAATTATTCCCCCTATGTGGAACTATCTCATCCTTATATGGCTTATTTCAAGATTTTCCTTTTAGCTTTGTTTTCACCAGCTTGATTATGACATATCCAGGAGCAGACTTATTTGCTTTTATCTGCTTGGGTAATTTTGTCTTTAGCTGAAGACTGCTCATAGGACTAGCACAGGGGGCAGAGACTCAAAGAGTTTATACAAAGAATTTGGTGTTATCCTTTCTGGGTACTTCCTTTCTGGGATTCTCTTCTCTCTTTTCTGCAACATTGGTTGCCCTGAACTTTTGGGGCTGAAGTTTCATGGCCAGAGTAGCTTTGATTGCAGGTTACCCTCAGGCTAAAAGACATAGGAACTGAAACTTCACCCTTCCTATTCCCTTTTTCTATTTGTCAACTCCCTTATTGATCAGCTCCCTTTTGTTCACACTTCACAGAATTTAGGTGGTTGCCTATTCCCTGCCAGATTTTACGGTTGTTATCTGGTAAAGGGACAGTTCTGATAGAAACTAGTCAGCTCTACCGAAAGCAGGACTCCAAAGGTATGAATTTTTAATAAATAAATAAACCATCAACATCTTTAGGTTTGGTGAGTAAAATTCAAGCTAGCTGACTCATTTTTTACTGCTGCTGGGCTCACCAAACTGGAAATAGAACCAATTTTGTACTCAATATAAAAGAAAAAATAATATGAACAAAGTATCTAGTGATTTCCTTGGAGAGGTTTTACTTTTCATAAAGGCAATTTGGGGGTAATCCTAGACAATAGTATCATTTTATTTACTGGCAGAATTTTACCACTTTTTCCTTCTAAACGTCCATAAGACTTACAATATCTCTCATTTTTCAAATGAGATACTAAGGCCAAGAGAAGACTGATTTCACTATAAAAATATAATTATGGATTAGTTTATAAAAATCTCAATCCAGTTGATTTTCAAATCAATTCAACAAATATTTACTGAGCATATTTGTTAGGCACAGTATATAAAGTTAAATTTTTAATGGTTTCTTTCCTTGAGAGATTAACATTTTAGTAAATGAAGGCTGTCAGACATATACAGAAATATTTTTATTTTACCAAGTGTGTGATATGAGAGTTAGAAACACAGAATGCTATAGAAACACATAGCTGGGAAACCAAACCCAAAGTTGTCATGAAAGGAATGAGGTGTGTGTCATTCATTTGTGTCTTACTCTAGCCAAAGATAAAAGAACTGATTCTTAAAGGATCATTATAAATTAGTCAGCTGAAGAACTGGAGCTCTTACTTCATTCAGGTCATTGTTCCATTGTTTCAGAGAGCTCTTTCTTGACCACAGCAAACTTGCACCACCCTTCCTGGTACTTCTTCTTCTCTCTCTACCTTGTTTTATTTTACTTTTTCCCAAATTACTTGCTATCTTCTAGCATGTTATATATTTCCCTCCTTTTTTGCCCCTCACTCCCAACTAGTATGTAAGTTGCCTAAGCATAGAGTTTTTTGTCTATTTTATTCACTGCTCTATCTAGACTGTTAGAACACTTTCTGAGACATAGCAGTTTCTCCAATATTTGCCATATAAATGCATTTGATAAATGTTGTAAGTGATAAATTAGCAGGCAATAAGACTTGAATATTTTTCAAAAGCTATACAATGTAGCACCAAAATGCTGTACCAAGAGGTTTGGAATTTGTTTTGTATAATGGAAAATAATCAGAAAGAGAAAAATAACATGTTTATATGAATCACTGTGATCAATGTGGAGATAATTGACCCAAGGGGCAAAAATGGAGTCATTACATTGATTGACTGACAAAACCTTCAAATTCACAAGATAAATAATTATGAAATCTATCTTCAACAGAGAATCTAGAGTTTTGTGAAATAGTAAGGAAAATCCTAAGAGCTAATCCTTGAAGATTCACATTTTGGAAATGATGCAAATTCTGCCTTAAGTAAATTCTGCCTTTTTAGTCAAGAAACAATGGTCTGATGTCTAAATTATATAATACTCACAAAAATATAACTGACATGAAAGGTGTGTGGGCTTGAGATAGCAGAGACCATTATATTAGGATAGTAAAAAGCATTCTAAGCACAGGTGTGAAATAAAATGACCTGCTTGGTGAACCCAATTTGTTATGTATAAAGAAATGATATATGTGGGAAAAGCTACAGAAGAAAGAAGATAATTAAGCAAGCACCCACTTATTCACCTCTTTATTTAACAAATATGTATTAACCATAAATGAGTTATCGTGCTGTGCTCCTGGGATACAATATGAGTAAATATTTGGACACAGACTCTCCCTAAAGGAGGTTTATGTTCTAGACATTATTTGAATATCAATTCAAACACACATTTGCAAACTACAATCAGTGTGTCAATGGACTAATAGTATAACAGGGAAACAAAACCTAACATGGATTATCAGGAAACAAGTCTCTGAGGAAGTTAAATTTCAGCTGCAGTAGAAAAGATTAAGAGAAATTAAGAGAGTAGAGGGAATGGAGGCAGGGTGTTTGATTGCAGAAGACAAAGTATTTGCAAAAGTTCTATGTTTGGAGGAAGAATGAAATATTTAAGGAACCGGAGGTTGATAGGTAATTAATGCCTAGGGATTGAGGAGGAAAGTAGAAACATATGACATGAAGTAGCATGTAAGGGTCAGACTATGCAAAGGACTTAAATTCCATATAATAAAAATGATTTGGGCTTCATCCTAAAATGAGTAGGAAGTATGGACACTCTAGATGCTAAACTAAGGAGTTAAATACCATCCTGATCATCACAATGACCCACTGAAGGATTAAAAGCTGAGTTATCTAGTTTTCAAAAACAATTCTGGCCTCACTTTATTCATTTAATAGTTATTATGTATCTATTATGTGTCAGGCACAGAGCTAGAGACAAGATCTGCCTTATGCACAAAGCAGATGAGGTTCTTCCTCTCTTAAAATTCACACTCTCTCGGGAGAGATGAATTTGAAGGGAACAAGCTGAATCCTGTGTGTCCTTATCTTATAACCTATATCATTGTTGTTACATATTCCAAAGAAACAGGATACACTAAAGTACATCAAAAAGCAATATGGTCTTAATTCTCTCTTGAGGAGATATCTGTGGGGTAGGGAGCAAGTGTGACACTCAAAAATGGTGTCATGCAACACAAACTGCATAAAAAACGTCTCTAAAAATCTTCCTGTATAATATTCATTCAAATTTGAGCTTTAATTTAAGGCAAAAAAGTTGTATAGAAATATAAAGAACATTAGATAATGGAGACCAACATAAAAAAATAAGATGTTTTAGTGAAATTTTATGTACCACATAACATAATATGTACATACATAAAAGAAAGATTACAGCAAATAAAAAGGGAAATAAAACCACAATTATTGTAGAAGACTCTACAGGACAACAGAAGACATATACATATACCAGTATATAAAAGATGTGTGTATATACCACATAGAAACTTATGCAATTTATATATTTGTCTCCCTAGAATTTTTATATTTACATGGGACCATAGATATAATACACAAACTTATAAAATATATGTTTGAAGATTTTTTTGATAACTTTTCTAAACTATGGTGGTAGCTAAACTTATACATTAGGTTACAGTGGAGAGTATCAACTGAGCTATATATGGTGATAAGAGTTTATTAATTCTTCTTGAAACTTTTATAAAATATAATAATCTTGTTATAAAACAACTTAAATTTCCAAAAAGTATAAATCTATGGACCAATGATTCAGTAAAAGTATAAATTCAAATAAATAAAACCCCTTGAAATCAATCAACTAATGAATAAGTATGCAAACAAAAACTCTTGGTTAAAAATTGGCCAATTAAGGAGAGAAGCTTCAAGATGGTGGAAGAGTAAGAGGTGGAGATCACCTTCCTCCCCACAAATACATCAGAAATACATCTACATGTGGAACAACTCCTACAGAACACCTACTGAATGCTGGCAGAAGACCTCAGATCTCCCAGAAGGGAAGAAACTCCACAAATACCTGGGTAGGGCAAAAAAAAAAAAAAGAAAAAAATAGAGACAAAAGAATAGGGATGGGACCTGCACCAGTGGAAGGGAGCTGTGAAGGAGGAAAGGTTTCCACACACTAAGAAACCCCTTCTCGGGCGGAGACTGCAGGTGTCAGAGGGGGGAAGCTTTGGAGCCACAGAGAAAAGCACAGCAACAGGGATGCAGAGGGCAAAGCAGAGAGATTCCCGCATGGAGGATCGGTGCCGACCAGCACTCACCAACCCAATAGGCTTGTCTGCTCACCCGCTGGGGCGGGTAGAGGCTAAGAGCTGAGGCTCTGGCTCCAGAGTTCAGACCGCAGGGAGAGGACTGGGTTTGGCTATGTGAGCACAGCCTGAAGGGGGCTAGTGCACCACAGCTAGTGGGGAGTGTGTCCGGGAACAGGTCTGGAACTGCCGAAGAGGCAAGAGACTATTCCTTGTCCCTTTGTTCCATGATGTGCAAGGAGAAGGGATTAAGAGCACTGTTTAAATGATCTCAAAGGATGAGCGCGAGCCATGGCTATCTGCTTGGACTCCAGAGACGGACGTGAGATGTTAAGGGTGCTGCTGCAGCCACCAAGAAGCCTGGGTGCAAGCACAGATCACTATCCACACTTCCTCTCCTAGGAGCCTGTGCAGCCAGCCACTGCCAGGGTCCTGTGATTGAGGGACCACTTCCCCGGGAGAACACACGGCACGCCTCAGGCTGGTGCAATGTCACACCAGCATCTGACGCCACAGGCTCACCGCCCATTCCAAACCTCTCCTTCCCACCAGCCTGAGTGAGCCAGAGTCCCCCTAATCAGCTGCTGCTTTAACCCTGTTCTGTCTGAGCAAGAAACAGATGCCCTCAGGCGACCTACATGCAGAGGCGGGGCCAAAACCAAAGCTGAACTCCAGGAGCTGTGCAAACAAAGAAGAGAAAAGGAAATCTCTCCCAGCAGCCTCAGAAACAGCGAATTAAATCTCCACAATCAATTTGATGTACCCTGCATCTGTGGAATACCTAAATAGACAATGAATCATCCCCAAATGAGACAGTGGACTTCGGTAGCAACAACACATATATATTTTTCCTTCTTCTCTTTTTGTGAGTGTGTATGTGTATGTTTCTGTGAGTGATTGTCTATATAGCTTTGCTTTTACCATATGTCCTAGGCATTCTCTCTGCCAGTTATTTTGGTTTTTTTCCTTAGTATAGTTTTTAGCGTTTCTTATCATTGGTGGATTTGGGTTTTTTTGTTTTTTGGGGTTTTTTTTGGTTTGGTTTCTCTCTTCTTTCTTTCTTTTTTTTTATTATGTAAGCATATTTTTAAATTTTTAATAATTATTTTTTATTTTTATAACTTTTCTATTTTATTTTCTTTCTTTCTTTCTTTCTTTCTTTCTTTCTTTCTTTCTTTCTTTCTTTCTTTCTTTCTTTCTTTCTTTCTTTCTTTCTTTCTTTTTTCTGCCATTTATTCTGAGCCATATGGATGAGAGGGTCTCGATGCTGCAGCCAGATGTCAGGCCTGTGCCTCTGAGATGGGAAAGCCAAGTTTGGGACATTGGTCCACAGGAGAATTCCCAGCTCCACATAATATTAAATGGTGAAAATCTCCCAGAGGTCTCCAGCTCAACATGAAGTCCCACCTCTACTCAATGACCAGCAAGCTACAATGCTGGACACCCTTTGCCAAACAACTAGCAAGACAGGAACACAACCACAACCATCAGTAGAGAGGCTGCATAAAATCACAATAAGGTCACAGACACCCCAAACACAACACCGGACACGGACTAAACCACCAGAAAGACAAGATCCAACGTCATCGACCAGAACACAGGCACTAGTCCCCTCCACCAGGAAGCCTACATAACACACTGAACCAATCTTAGCCACTGAGGGCAGACAACAAAAACAACAGGAACTAAGAACATGCAGCCTGTGAAAAGGAGACCCCAAACACAGTAGGTGAAGGAAAATGAGAAGACAGAGAAACACACAGCAGATGAAGGAGCAAGGAAAAACCCAGCAGACCAAACAAATGCAGAGGAAATAGGCAGTTTACCTGAAAAAGAATTCAGAGTAATGATAGTAAAGATGATGCAAAATCGTGGAAATAGAATGGAGAAAATACAAGAAACCTTTAACAAGGAGCTAGAAGAACTAAAGAGCAAACAAACAATGATGAACAACACAATAAAGGAAATTAAAAACACACTAGAAGGAGTCAACAGCAGAATAACTGAGGCAGAAAAACGGATAAGTTACCTGGAAGATAAAAGAGTGGAAATAACTACTGTAGAGCAGAATAAAGAGAAAAGAATGAAAAGAATTGAGGATAGTCTAAGATATCTCTGGGACAAAATTAAATGCACCAACATTGAATTATAGGGGTCCTAGAGAAGAAGAGAAAAATAAAGGGACTGAGAAAATATTTGAAGAGATTATAGTTGAAAACTTCCTTAATATGAGAAAGGAAATAGTTAATCAAGTCCAGGAAGTGCAGAGAGTCCTATACCGGATGAATCCAAGGAGAAACATGCCAAGACACATATTGATCAAACTATCAAAAACTGAATACAAAGAAAATATATTAAAGGCAGCAAGGGAAAAACGACAAAAAACATACAAGGGAATCCACATGAGGATAACAGCTGAATAAGGATAACAGCTGAACTATCAGCAGAAATTCTGCAAACCAGAAGGGAGTTGCTGGACATATTTAAAGTGATGAAAGAGAATAAACTACAACCAAGATTACTCTACCCAACAAGGACCTCATTCAGATTTGACAGAGAAATTAACATCTTTATAGACAAGCAAAAGCTAAGAGAATTCAACACCAAAAAAACAGCTTTACAACAAATGCTAAAGGAACTTCCCTAGGCAGGAAACACAAGAGAAGAAAAGACCTACAATAACAAACCCCAAACAATTAAGAATATGGTAATATGAACATACATATTGATCATTACATTAAATGTAAATGGATTAAATCCTCCACCCAAAAGACAGAGACAGGCTGAATGGATACAAAAATAAGACCCGTATATATTCTGTCTACAAGAGACCCACTTCAGACCTACAGAGACATACAGACTAAAAGTGAGGGGAAGGAAAAAGATATTCCATGCAAATTGAAATCAAAAGAAAGCTGGAGTAGCAATTCTTGTGTCAGACAAAATAGACTTTAAAACAAAGACTATTACAAGAGACAAAAAAGAACACTACATAATGATCAAGGAGAAGATATAACAATTGAAAATACTTATGCACCCAACATAGGAGCACCTCAGTGCATAAGGCAAATGTAAAAAGCCATAAAAGGGGGAATTGACAGTAACACAAACATAGTATTGGACTTTAACAACCTCATTTTCACCAATGGACAGATCATCCAAAGGAAAACAAATAAGAAAACACAAGCTTAAATGATAGGTTAAACAAGAGGAACTTAATTGATATTTACAGGAAATTCCATCCAAAAACAAAAGAATACATTTTCTTCTCAAGTGCTCATAGTAGAGTCTCCAGGGTAGATCATACCCTGGATCAGAAATCAAGCCTTGATAAATTTAAAGAAATTGAAATCGTATCAAGTATCTTTTCTCACCACAACACTATGAGACTGGATATTAATTACAGGAAAAAATCTGTTAAAAATACAAACACATGGAGGCTAAACAATACACTACTTAATAACCAAGAGATCACTAAAGAAATAAAAACATACCTAGAAATAAATGACTTCGAAAACATGACAACACAAAACATATGGGATGCAGCAAAAGCAGTTCTAAGGGGGAAATATATAGTAATACAATCCTACTTTAAGAAACAAGAAACAACTCAAATAAACAACCTAAACTTACAACTAAAGTAATTAGAGAAAGAAGAATAAAAAACCCCAAAGTTAGCAGAAGGAAAGAAATCATAAAGTTCAGATCAGAAATAAATGAAAAAAACAATGAAGGAAACAATAGGAAAGATCAATAAAGCTAAAAGCTGGTTCTTTGAGAAGATAAACAATATTGATAAACCATTGTTCAGACTCATCAAGAAAAAAAGTGAGAACACTCAAATCAATAGAATTAGCATTGAAAAAGGAGAAGCAACAACTGACACTGTAGAAATACAAAGGATCATGAGAGATTGCTACAAGCAACTCTATGCCAATAAAATGGACAACCTGGAAGAAATGGACAAATTCTTACAAAAGCACAACCTTTGGAGACTCAACCAGGAAGAAATGGAAAATATAAACAGAGTGATCACAAGCAGTGAAATTGAAACTGTGATTAAAAATCTTCCAACAAACAAAAGCCCAAGACCAGATGGCTTCACAGGTAAATTCTATCAAACATTTAGAGAAGAGCTAACACCTATTCTTCTCAAACTCTTCCAAAATACAGCAGAGAGAGGAACACTCCCAAACTAATTCTACAAGTCCACCATCCCCCTGATACCACAACCAGACAAAGATGTCAAAAAGAAAGAAAACTGCAAGTCAATATCACTGATTAACATAGATGCCAAATTCCTCAACAAAATACTGGTAAGCAGAATCCAACAGCACATTAAAAGAATCATACACCATGATCAAGTGGGGTTTATACCAGGAAGGCAAGGATTCTTCAATATATGCAAATCAATCAACATGATACACCATATTAACAAACTGAAGAATAAAACAATATGATCACCTCAATAGATGCAGAAAAAGCTTTCAAGAAAATTCAACACCAATTTATGATAAAAACCGTCCAGAAAGTAGGCATAGTGGGAACTTACCTCAACATAATAAAAGCCATATATGACAAACCCATAGCCAACATCATCCTCCATGGTGAAAAATTGGAACCGTCTCTACTAAGATCAAGAACAAGTCAAGACTGCCCATTCTTACCACTACTATTAAACATTGTTTTGGAAGTTTTACCAGTAGCAATCAGGGAAGAAAAAGAAATAAAAGGAAAGCAAATCGGAAAAGAAGTAAAGCTGTCACTGTTTGCAGATGACATGATACTCTACACAGAGAATCCTAAAGATGCTACCAGAAAACTACCAGAGCTAATCAATGAATTTGGTAAAGTAGCACCATACAAAATTAATGCACAGAAATCTCTTGCATTCCTATACACTAATGATGAAATATCTGAAAGAGAAATTAAGGAAACACTCCCATTTACCATTGCTATAAAAAGATTAAAATACTTAGGAATAAACCTACCCAAGGAGACAAAAGCCTGTATTCAGAAAACAATGACACTGATGAAAGAAATTAAAGTTGATACAAACAGATGGAGAGATATACCATGTACTTGGATTGGAAGAATCAATATTGTGAGTATGAATACCAAAGCAATCTATAGATTAAATGCAATCCTTATCAAACTACCACTGGCATTTTTCATAGAACTAGAACAAAAAATTTCACAATTTGTATGGAAACACAAAAGACCCTGAATAGCCAAAGCAATTTTGAGAAAAAATAACACAGAGCTGGAGGAATCAGCCTTCCTGACTTCAGACTATACTACAAAGCTATAGTGATCAAGACAGTACAATACTGGCACAAAAACAGAAATAGAGATCCATGGAACAGGACAGGAAGCCCAGAGATAAACCCAAGCAAATATGGTCACCTTATCTTTGATAAAGGAGGCAAGAATATACAATGGAGAAAAGACAGCCTCTTCAATAAGTGCTGCTGGGAAAACTGGACAGCTACATATAAAAGAATGAAATTAGAACACTCCCTAACATGATAAACAAAAATAAACTCAAAATCGATTAGAGACCAAAATATAAGGCCAAACACTTTCAAACTCTTAGAGAAAAACATAGGCAGAACACTCTATAACATAAATCACAGCAAGATCCTTTTTGACCCACCTCCTAGAGAAATGGAAATAAACAAGTAGGATCTAATGAAACTTAAAAGCTTTTGCACAGCAGTGGAAACCATGAACAAGACAAAAAGACAAGCCTCGGGAGAAAATATTTGCAAACGAAGCAAGTGACAACAGATTAATCTCTAAACTTTACAAGCAGTTCATGCAGCTCAATATCAAGAAAACAAACACCCCAATCCAAAAATGGGCAGAAGACCTAAATAGACATTTCTCCAAAGATGATATACAAATTGCCAACAAACACATGAAAGGATGCTCAACATCACTAATCATTAGAGAAATACAAATCAAAACTACAATTAGGTATCATCTCACACTGGTCAGAATGACCATCATCACAAACTCTACAAATAATAAATGCTGGAGAGGGTGTGGAGAAAAGGGAACCCTCTTGCACTGTTGGAGGGAATGTAAATTGATACAGCCACTATGGAGAACAGTATGGAGGTTCCATAAAAAACTAAAAATAGAACTACCATAGGACCTAGCAATCCCACTACTGGGCATATATCCTGAGAAAACCATAAATCAAAATGAGTCATGTACCACAATGTTCATTTCATCACTATTTACAATAGCCAGGACATGGAAGCAACTTAAGTGTCCATCAACAGAGGAATGGATAAAGAAGATGTGGTACATGTATACAATGGAATATTACTCAGCCATAAAAAGAAACAAAATTGAATTTTTTGTAGTGAGGTGGATGGATCTAGAGTCTATCATACAGAGTGAGGTTAGTCAGAAAGAGTAAAACAAATACCATATGCTAACACATATATATAGAATCTAAAAAAAAAAAAAGGTTCTGAGCCACCTAAGGGCAGGACAGGAATAAAGGTGCAGATGTAGAGAATGAGCTTGAGGACATGGTGAGTGGGAAAGGTAAACTGGAACGAAGTGAGAGAGTGGCTTTGACATATATACACTACCAAATGTGAAATAGATAGCTCATGGGAAGCAGCCACATAGCACAGGGAGATGAGCTTGGTGCTTTGTGACCACCTAGAGTGGTGGTATAGGGATGGTGGGAGGAAGACGCAAGTGGGAGGGGATATGGGGATATATGTATACATATAGCTGTTTCACTTTGTTGTACAGCAGTTACTAACAGCAATGTAAAGCAATTATACTCCAATAAAGATGTTAATAAAAAGACAAAGAAAGAAATTGTGTAGTACCTTCACCAGAGGAGTAAATGCTTATATCTAGGAGTTATGTGGTTCATTGGATTTCTTCTTTATTCCCCCTTTTACTTTCAGTTAAAATAGTCACTAGGAAACTATGGCAACTCCCAAAATACAGCATCACTGAATACTTTGGATCTTTAGGGATGAAGATATGGTTAACTTCATTTAAGAAAAATCCCTGAGGTAATGGCCCAGGGTAAGAAGAACATACACTAAGATCTGTAATTATCAATTTTTTTGGCTCCATTATCAGCTCCAGAATTAAGAACTGTAGTTGCTATACTTTAGTGTATTGAATTATTTTTCTCATTTTTTTATACTTTTCTCAAAGAGTATGATTGTGCTTACAGTTACAATTTAGTTTCCATGTGAGGGTATCACCTGAACTATATGGTAATAATGAGATTTCATATTTCTCCCTGTTTTGTTCCATAATAGCTAAAGATAGAAACTCCTTAGATATGTATCAGTGTAAGAGTGGTTAAGTACATTTTGATACATACATATGTTGAAAAACAATCAGTAAATAAAAGCAACATATCTGTTTCATTTGTAATGATATGGAAGGATCACCAAGACATACTGGTAAATTGTAATAACAAGATATAGATTATTGTGTATAATGTTACCCTTATGGTTGTGTGTGTGTTGTGTGTGTGTGCACACGTTCCCATAAAACCTTAATTTTATCATCATATTAATGGGCAAAAGGGAGAAATAAGATTTCAAAATATGTGAAAAATGTATTAGCTAAAATTTTAAAATTTACATGTATTCAGTCTTAAGTTTTTAAACTTAAAAAATTAAGAGGTCTTTCTTTGTCATGATAAATATAATTTAGATATTTCTGAAATGGCAGTACCTAGTATGCAGTAGGTGTTCATTAAATATTTGTTGAATGAAGAACTTATTTATGATGAAATACCAGAAATATTTCTACTACAATGAAGAAAGTATATGGATCTCCACTATTAAATATCACTCCTTAAAAAAGATCTGGAAATATCAACCAATTAGACAAGAGAGTGAAATATAGGTATTAAAAGCTGGAAATATAGAAACAAAATAAATAGGTACAGGTTAAAAAACTGTTAACACAGAAAATAAAAAACAATAACCTAAATAGCTGATAGAATCTATTAATAAATTATAATAAATATATCTTTTATATAATCAAGGAAATATAATACAGAAAAATCTTTATATAATTATATAAATTGAAATTAAAGACATGAATGTATTTACTAAGAAAGCTACAGAACTTTTACGAAAATTTGTCTTTTGCAGATATCCAAATATTCCACCAAAGATGCAGTTTTTACAGACAGAAAAATATGATAAATATTCTTTCAAACCACTGTATTTAATAACTTGTTTTGAATTCAGTTATGACCCACCAAATGTATGGTTTGGGTGGCAGAGATGTTTGTATTCATTTACATATGACATAGTGACAGCCAACCATTAAAAATGCACCAGAGTCTAAAGTATTTATCAGAGGCCAATTAATAAAATCATTTTTGGATGTCTTTTCTAGTTATCAGAATACTAATTTAGCATCAGTATTTCAGTTAAAACGTTGGTCAGGAAGGAACTCTGGAAAAGTTTACATCTATTAAGGACTCTGTGATAGATTATAAGAATGGCTAAAAGTCTCTGAACTTTTTGTACTGAATCTTTTGCAATGTGACTTTAAAGCTTCTTCCACTAAGAACTGGAATATATTGCTCCACGCCATTATCCAGCTGTCCTTGAGACTTGGTTTGGCCATAGAATGTGGCAGAAGTGATAATTATGCAAGTTCTGAGTCCAGATTTCAAAATGCTTTGCACACATTTCTTGAAACCCTACCTAAACTATGAAAAAGTCTATGCTATCTAGCTGAGGATGACCAATAACATGGACCAAGTCAAGCTCTTTGTCCCAACTGAGGCCCCCAAAATGTGAGAGTGCCTGCTTATCTTGTTTAAAATAACAAAATGTCCCTGCCCAATCCAGAGCAGGAGGAAATCCAGCTGATACCAGAAGAACCACCCAAGTGCTCCCAGTCTATAAGTTCAGATCTATTGTATTGAGAGACAAATAATTGGTTGTTCTTTTAAGCCACTGTGTTTTGGGGTAGCTCATTACACACCAATAGCTAACTGATACAGACTCAGACACAGAAAATGGGACACGACCTCATCATTCTCTATCTCTTGCAAATTACTGTTGATTTTGGGAGAAATCACATCATAGTTCTTGAGGCAACAATAGGCCAGGTTATGATTAAAAAAAACAATGTAATTTTGAAACTCTCAATAGATACTAATAACAGAGGCACATTATTCTATAGCCAGATTTTAGCAACTTTTAAAACTTCAACCTAATCTTAATGTATGTTTAGCTCACTTCATTTTGGCATAATCTTTATGCCAAAGGCATTGTCTTTAAAGGAAAATTTAGCTACCCAGCCTATAATAGACACTCACATTTTAAGTTATATGGATTTAAGGTTAGCTCCCATTTTCTACCACGCACCTAGTAATGAATGGGCAAAACTAATCTGAGGATAAATAGGAAAAAATGGAAAAACAGAGGAAAGATCATTCCATGGAATGATCAAAAGTGAAATAAAATAACTAGCTGATAACTCTCACTTTTCCATCTGGCTTACATTTAATTGTTGCTGCCGCTGTCTCTGAGATAAGCTTCTAGCCTTTCACTAGATGAATTTTTATTTAATAAATAATGAATCTGTTTCTATTCTTTGCAGCCAAGTATTATTTAACAAGCATTGCATATCACTTTCTATGAAATAGTATTTGAAAGTACTAGTGCATGCCTATCTCAAATGATCTTTGATTATTCATTGGGAATCATTAAGTGGTGGTGTCTACCTGTGTGAGTTGGCTCCTGAAGAAGTTCGTTTCCAACTTATCTAGGCTCATATTGACTGACAAGACCCAATTATAGTTTTCCAAGAATTGTGCTTGCTGGTTGTTAAACATAGCCATTTAAAAAATTACACTGTATGACATTACAATTAATACTAAACTGAAAGTTTTCAGTTTAATGAACATAATTCATGTGATTGTGCAGAAAATTTTAACAGTAGATTACAGTGCACTTATTGGAAAAGAGTAGATTGTGAGTTTTAAGTATTCTTTGTATATTTTATATAACAGTCCTTCATTAGATGTGTATTTTGCAAATATTTTTTTCCAATCTGTGGCCTGTTGTCTAATTCTCTTGATATTATCTTTGCAAATCAGAAGTGTTTTAATTTTAATGAAGTCCAGCTTATCAACTATTTCTTTCATGGATAATATCTTTTGTGTTGTATCAAAAAGGCATCACCTTACCCAAGGTCATCTTGGTTTTCTCCTATATTATCTTCTAGGAATTTTATGATTTGCATTTTACATTTAGTCCTATGATCCATTTTAAGTAAATTTTTGTAAAGGATGCAAGGTTTGTATCTAAAATTTATTTATTTATTTATTTACTTATTTATTTTGCATGTGGAGGTCCAGTTGTTTTAGCACCACTTGTTGAAGAGACTATGTTTGTTCTATTGTATTGCTTATACTCCTTTGTCAGAGATCATTTGACTATATTTATGGATGTCTATTTCTGGGCTCTTTATTAGATTCATTGATCTATTTGTTCTTTTGCCAATAAAACACTACCTTGATTATGTAGATTTATACTAAGTCTTGAAGTCAGGTATTATCAGTCCTCCAAATTTTTTCTTCTCCATCAATATTGTGGGTTATTCTGTGTCTCTTGCCTTTCCATGTAAACTTCGGAATCAATATGTCGACATTCATAAAATAACTCTTTCAGTTGTTTTTCCTAGTCATTATACAGAACCTAGTTGGTGTGGCGGTAAGATATGGGTGAGAGGGAGCTTTCTACAATCCTATGATTAAATCTCTATCTTTTAGTGGGTGCATCTTAGGGCTGTGATCTTCACAAGTGTTTCCCCAGTGGTATAGTTTCCCTCCTGACCCTCACCCTATTCTCCTAGCTCCCTTCTTAATCACAGAATTCCCAATTTACTTCCTTGAAGACCTGATCCTTAATGACTATTTTTCTCCTCCCTTTGAGATAAAAGTCTAGAGAAGACTAGAGTGGGAAGAATGCTCTTTCTCCAGTGGGATAAGACAATATCAGAGTCTTTTCCCTTTAGAGTTGGTCTTCACTATGGAAAAAGTTCAGGGCATATTTCATAATAATTACTTTTCCACTCTACTTTTTAGCATCATGAGGGTACTTTTTCTGCTTCTTTAACATTTAAACCTGTTGGGGATTCTGGTGCTAATGCCCACTATTATCGGAAGTCCTCCTAACACTGAAGTCCCCAAAAGCTTCTAACTCTCATACTAGTCTACATTCAGCCTCAGGAATTTGTCAAAATTACCATTGAAGTATTTATACTTATTTATGGCTCTGGAGATTTCTGCTCCAGGTAAACAGGTCTTGGTTGTAATCCTCTGCACACATCCCACTCTCCTGATTTTGAGGTAGAAAGTTGCCCTGAAAATTCAATTCTCTGCTAAGTTTACAATAAGTTATCAGTTTTAGTTTTTTCTTGTTGTAAAGATGAGAGTAAAAACTTCTAAGCACTTTACATGTTGAACCTGAAACCAGAAGTCCCCATCCTTACTTTTTGTTTAACTGTTTTTTCTCTCTTAAACAATGATTAAAATATTCCCACTTTAAAATCCTACTTCATCCACAAGCTAGCATTTGTCTACCTTTAAAATAATATATTTATATATGAATGCATGTATGTGTTTATTTATGCTATATACTTGTTGAATCATGAGGATATTAAGAATAATGATATTTTCATGCATTAAAATGTCTTTCTTATAGTGAGAAACAAACACCAAAGATTTTGAATATCATAGGAAGAAAATAAGCCTTTTTTTTCCTGGGCTTTTATTTCCAGTTTACCACTTACTAACTGGATGATGTTGTGAAAGTAATGCTTTCCATACAGGATTGCTGTGAAGATTAACTGATGCAATGTAAGAAAAGTGCCTTGTCAGGACTCAACTAAATCTAGCTATTTTTATGAATTAAGATCACTGTCAATTGACAATACAGTTGCTTTAATGAAGGAGTTGACAGAACAGCATGAGTGCAGAAAAAAATCATGCTTTGGGCTGCCTGGTAATGTTAAGAAAGGTATCATAAAGGATGTAGGATTATTAAAATCAGGATGTACCTGAAAGATGAATAAGTAGACACATTTGGAAAAGGCATTCCATGCAGAGGGAACCTCATGTAAAAAGGTATGCTTTGGGATTTCAATAACATTTTAGCATCTCTCAAATGCAAAGAAAAAATTGTAAAGTGATCAGAGATGAAACTAAATAGTAAGCTGGAGATAATCATGGCAAACATCTTCTTAAATGTAAATGAGTTTAGATTTTTGTCTAAATATACAGAACTTTTTTAGAGTTGAAGAGCGGCATGATCTGATCTAAATATTAATTCTTATTATATACCAGAGTTGGATTTTCTTCATTGCTAGTCAGGAATCTCAGAAGAGATTCAAAGGACAACAAAATAAGTAAAGACAACTCATCAAGAATGAGAATTAAGAATAATGTAGATGAATTTTATATTAATAATCAGTGAACTTTAAACTTTAGTTACATGACTTCCTTATGGTTTAGTTTCTTTCTTATAAAAATGGGGAATATAAAGTGTACTTCAAATATTTGTCATAAAAAGTAATAGAAATGAACAATGTATTTGCAAAGCTCCTAGTCAAATGCCTAGCATAATACAGGTTCTTCCCTGTTGGCGTCACTCATAAAAGTGTAAAGTTTATTAATAAAAAAAGAAGATAAGTTGCTTGATCTTTCTAACTATATTTTTTCAAACATAACTCCTAATTTTTCTATTTGACAATTCTTTTTAACCTCCTTTATTTTTACCCTTGAGTCATTTTTGTGTTTTCTTTTTCAAACTTGTTACAAAAATTCTCAGTGACAAAATGAAAATGATCATGTTTTACACAGGATCACCTGGTCTCTTAATGAGCAAGAGCAAAAACATTTTGGAGCCAGATGATAAACATAAATGGAAGAAAAATAAGTAAGATCTAAGAGTAAAAGTATTTACATGGTCTTTTATTTATTTATTTATTTATTTTTTTCGGTACGCAGGCCT
This sequence comes from Globicephala melas, assembly GCF_963455315.2. Taxonomy (NCBI): domain Eukaryota; kingdom Metazoa; phylum Chordata; class Mammalia; order Artiodactyla; family Delphinidae; genus Globicephala; species Globicephala melas. Next base: position 66,405,125 of record NC_083321.1, on the reverse strand, counting down.
TTCACTGTCGTGGCCTCTCCCGTTGCAGAGCACAGGCTCTGGACGCGCAGGCTCAGTGGCCATGGCTCACGGGCCCAGCCTCTCCGCGGCATGTGGGATCTTCCCAGCCCAGGGCACGAACCCGTGTCCCCTGCATCGGCAGGCGGACTCTCAACCACTGCACCACCAGGGAAACCCTACATGGCCTTTTAAATGAAAAAAAGAAAGAGCAGAAACAGAAATCATCATCATAGTAACCCTGGAAGAACAAAAATGGTTAAGCAGTTGTATATTTGTTCCTACTGTTTTGCTGGTTTTACATTTTATTTACTGGTGTTTGTTCCAGTTTCTCTGGGAAACATTTTACCTTGCTGAGGTACTTTTGTTTTCCTCTACAATGGTCATACTTAACTTTCTCTCCCTCATTGCCTACCTTACTTCCTATTTACCTTCCTTATTCTTTCAATCATAGGTTTCAGCTCTAGGCTAATCTTGAGTTAGTCTGTACAAACAAAATGAAAAATGAAAAGAACAAATATTTGGATATAGATACACCATAATATAACAAGGACTTTGGTACATGGAATGCATGCTTCCAGACTGAAAGCAAAGAAACATTGCTGAACTCCTCCTATGGGCTTGGCTAAGTGTCATTTATATTAATTTATGTAATTTTTCTAATAATTCCATGACATGATATTATTTTCTCCATTTTTCAATCAAGGAAAATTAATGTTCTCAGGACAAGAAAGTGGTTGAGGTAATAATATGAGCTTTTTGAATATAGACATCTGTAATTTTCTTAGCTTTGCATTGTCTCTGCATAGCATTGTGCATGACCATGGCAGCCCTCACACAAAATGCATATTTTCTAAAAGCATGAATTGAAAGTCATATGTTTTCAATGCCAAAAGTATAGAAATCCTAGAGGAAAATGGTTCATTCTGCTTTAGGATGAGGAATGTGGGCAAAGGAGAATTGAGACAAAAACTTTCACGTAGTAGTTGACCCTTGACTTGGGTCTTTAGTAAGTAAATGCTTGCTTATAAATAGATTCCTTACCACAAACATATAAAAAAAGATACTCTACTTATTTTGCTATCCATTAAAGTATATAGTTATATAATTCCCTCAGCTATTTCAACACCTTCCTCAGCATACTAAATAATGTTTTAAAATTTTTAAATGGTCTTTAAAAAAAGCAATGAGCCTTTTGTCTCTGATTTTTTTGGTGATATATCAGAATGCCCACTTTTTTCCTTTGATGAAAGTCGTGATTTCTTTGAGATTTTTCAAATAATCAATTATTTTCACATCAGATACGTTCTCCCTTCTTTTCGCATTAGAACTTGCAACCCAATTCTTGTAAAAAAATTTGTAACACATGCTTACAAACATAAGCAGACTTGTTTAATAGTTTAACTTTCTTTTAAAAATATAATTACTTTAACCTTATTCTAATGTCTCTTTATTTAAACGTTCTCCTAAATAGCAAAGATTTGCTCCCAAATCTTCTAAAACTAAAGTATTAGGTTACCATGGGCAGCTGAATTCTTGACCTCTGATGGCTGCTGAAAAATTCGATTTACGTCTTTATCTTCAGATTGGAGCACTATGTTTACCAGCTCCTAAATTAGTTCTGTAAAAAATAAGACTCTACCTTCTTTATCTTCTCAATGAAAGACATCATAATCTGTCCATTTTGATTTCTTTAAACTCACCCAAGGAAAGAAAACTACTGAAAACACCTTCAATCTAGTTTGACCATCTCTTACATTTCCCATAATTTTGATTCCACCAATTTTGGCATCTCACATTTGCTCTTTGATTTTATCAGTATTCCTGCTCAAATTTCATTACGTTCAACAAAATGTCAGTCTCTTAATTACTTTTACAGAAACTGGTACCTTCTTCCATTCTTTGATAATGTTATATTATACTTCCCTACCAGCCTCTTGAAAACAGAGTGTTCTTATCCTTGATAATTTCTTTCATATTGTGAATGTCTCCCTATTCCAATGGGATTTTTATTATATTTATAATCTATCAGATTCTGCAGCTTTTCAAATATTGATAGTTGCTATTATCATTGCATAAACAAAAATAAAGATAAGTTGCACATATTTCATCTTTTTTGCACTTAATGCAAGAAATCCTCTCTATGTCCAGCACTCACATTTTACCAGTCCAGCTCTTCTATGAGAAATGTTCCTATTCATCTGACTTAAATGTCTCTTGCTTAATTGGCTTTCATTTACTTTTTTTTGAATCCTTGGAGACATAAGCAATAACCCACTAATAACTGACCTCATCTTTCTTTATAAATATTTTTTTGAAATACTGCTTGCTCTTCTCTAGGGTAGCACTTTTCAGTGCATATTATTCCATGGGGCAATGGTTCTGTAAATGCTGGGTAGGGAAAAAACAAAGGTCTGTTGTCACATAAGTTCAGTCACTGCCACAAAACATGCTCCTTTATTGGATGCACATTAATTAAACTATTAGTGGTCCTGTGAAGATTTAGAACAGAGAAGCATGTTTAACTTTATTTTACTCGGCACTTCTCAATATTATTTCACTATGAGCTTCATTTTTCATGCAACTTCCATGAACACTCTACGAAAAATGTATTGGAAAATGCTAGACCAGTGATCCTTTTTTTTTTTTTCACTTAGCCTATTTTCCATGATTTATCTTATTAGTTTTAATATGTCAATGTATTTTTATAAGATTTTTATTGGAATATAATTTCTTTACTGTGGTGTCCTAGTTTCTGCTTTATAACAAAGTGAATCAGTTATACATATATATTTATCCCCATATCTCTTCCCTCTGCATCTCCTGCCATCCCACCCTCCTTATCCCAACCCTCTAGCTGGTCACAAAGCACCGAGCTGATCTCCCTGTGCTATGTGACTGCTTCCCACTAGCTATCTATTTACATTTGGTAGTGTATATATATCCATATGTATATGGACAATATCAATCTCTCACTTTGCCCCAGCTTACACTTCCCCCTTCCCGTGTCCTCAAGTCCACTCTGTAGTAGGTCTGTGTATTTATTCCTGTCTTGCACCTAGGTTCTTCATGAGCATTTTTTTTTTTTTAGATTTCACATATATGTGTTAGCATACAATGTTTGCTTTTCTCTTTCTGACTTAATTCATTCTGTATGAAAGACTCTAGGTCCATCCACCTCACTACAAATAACTCAATTTTGTTTCTCTTTATGGCTGAGTAATATTCCATTGTATATATGTGCCACATCTTCTTTATCCATTCATCTGTTGATGGGCCCTTAGGTTACTTCCAAGTCCTGGCTAGTGTAAATAGAGCTGCAATGTACATTGTGGTACATTACTCTTTTTGAATTATGGTTTCTCAAGGTATATGCCCACTAGTGGGATTGCTGGGTCATATGGTAGTTCTTTTTTTGTTTTTTTAAGGAACCTCCAAACTGTTCTCCATAGTGGCAGTATCAATTTACATTCCCACCAACAGTGTATGAGGGTTCCCTTTTCTCCACACCCTCTCCAGGATTTATTGTTTGTAGATTTTTTGATGATGGCCATTCTGACTGGTATGAGATGAGATCGCATTGTAGTTTTGATTTGCCTTTCTCTAATGATTAATGATGTTAAAGATTCTTTCATGTGTTGGTTGGCAACCTGTATATCTTCTTTGGAGAAATGTCTATTAGGTCTTCAACCCATTTATGGATTGGGTTGTTTTATTTATTTATTTTTGATATTGAGCTGCATGAGCTGCTTGTAAATTTTGTAGATTAACCCTTGCCAGTTGCTTCATATGCAAATATTTTCTTCCGTTTTGAGGGTTCTCTTTTCATCTTATGTTTTCCTTTGCTGTTCAAAAGCCTTTAAGTTTCATTAGCTCCCATTTGTTTTCATTTCCATTTCTCTAGGAGGTGGGTCAAAAAGGTCTTGCTGTGATTTATGTCACAGAGAGTTCTGCCTCTGGTTTCCTCTAAGAGTTTGCTAGTGTCTGGTTTTACATTTAGGTCTTTAATCCATTTAGGGCTGATTTTTGTGTATGGGGTTAGGGAGTGTTCTAATTTCATTCTTTTAAATGTAGCTGTCCAGATTTCCTGGCACCACTTATTGAAGAGGCTGTCTTTTCTCCATTGTATATTCTTGCCTCCTTTATCACAAATCAGATGACCATATGTGCGTGGGTTTATCTCTGGGCTTCCTATCCTGTTCCATTGATCTATATTTCTGTTACTGTGCCAGTACCATACTGTCTTGATTACTGTGGCTTTGTAGTATAGTCTGAGGTGAGGGAACCTGATTTCTCCAGCTCCGTTTTTCTTTCTCAAGATTGCTTTGGCTATTCAGGGTCTTTTGTGTTTCCATACAAATTGTGAAATATTTTGCTCTAGTTCTGTGAAAAATGCCAGTGGTTGTTTGATAGGGATTGCATTGAATCTGTAGATTGCTTTGGGTAGTATAGTCATTTTCACAATGTAGATGTATTTCTGATGTATTTGTGGGGAGGAAGGTGATCTCCACATCTTACTCTTCCGCCATCTTGAAGCTCAACCAATATACTTATTTTTGAAGAGTTATGTTATGATTATACACTATATTCTAGTAAGTGTCAGATGAATATTAAATAGAATGGAAAAGTATTTTCAGGCTTTTGCAGAACATGGGGATTTTGATATATATTTTGGCATCATCTTTATTTCTTTTTTTATATTATAGGAAACTGCCACTGCATGGATGTCAGTATCAAATTATAATCTACATTGTCCTCTATGTTTTTCCTTTTTGTTCTTTAGCCTTTTCAGTTAAAAATGAATACTTTCCTTCTTTAAACTTCTCATCGTTACATAACGTAAAATGACATTAAATCCAATTAAGCTGGAACAATCCTCTTTCTTTCACTACATATTTGTCAGAGTGTTGAATATTTCTGTAAGGGTACAAAGGTTAGTACTTCTGTTTTTATTTTTAACATCAAGAGAAAAAGATGAAGAATTAAGTGAGCTGGGCCAAGGCAAATCTTTGAAGCCTGAGACATCAGGTGGTACTTAATCCATGAATCATGCCACCTCCCAGCAGGTAACGAGCAGCTATTCCAATGCAGGTCAAAAATGAAAACTGTAAATTAAAGGAAAGAATAAAGAATCAGTGAAGTATTTGACAGTTTGATATGACCTATACTCTGAGTACAAAATATCAATAAACATCATAGCAAAACAGTTGTTGGTTTCATTTTGATGATGCTCTATTCCCATATGAATCAAAACAGATATCTGAAACAACGAAAATCACACCCAAAGAAGTGTTTTTAGATATGAAAATGGTCACATTTACCACCTTAAAGTTTCAGGTAACTAGGACCTGAAGAGGTTTATACCACCCAGTAACTAAGCTCAAAAAGTATGGATTGGGGCTTGAAAACTCACAATGGTACTCCCCCTGTGCACTGAAATTATTTAATTAGGTTGGTTTATATGTGTATTACCATATAAAATTATAGCTTGGACTTTTACTCAGAACTTTCCAGTATATACCTTGTACTACTATCTGTGTTATCTTTCTAAATTTAGATCTGTTAACAACACTTCTTTTCCAAAAATTAACTTATAGTAAGAACCCTATTGAGTATGGGATAGGTCCACTTTATTTATAATAGCATTCCATGCCTTTCTCAGCCTGGCACAAATCTTCATTATCCTGTTTACCACAGCATCCTCAGTGCCCCACTAGTGGGCTACACACACCTTGTGGTCTCTGTAGGTTGTACAGTGTACAGACATTCACATAGGCTACAGGTAAGTGCTCCCCCTGCAGTTGAGGAATGTGATATTCCTTCTCTTTACTCACTGTACCCTTCCTTATCTTACTGTGAATTTTACATTAAATTTTCTTCTTTTCTAATGCTATGGTTTTCTCTTACACCATTGCCAATTTTCAGATACTCTTTCTTTTACCTAAGATGACTTTTCTACTGTTTAATCTATAAACTCAGAGACATGCTTCAGGACCCAGATAAAACATCACCTATTCTCTGAAACCTAAACTACTATGACTCAAAATTTATAACTGCTTACTAAGAATTCTATGTATTTTAATTTATTGCACTATGTGGCTTTTTTACACCTCTCTTTTCTTATGGGTTTATTTACTTGCCTCTTACTACTACTACTGCATTAGTTTCCTACTATTGCTATAACAAATTGTCACCAATGTGGTGGCTTAAATCTACACAAATTTATTCTATTATAGCTCTAGAGGTTAAAAGTCTGAAACAGGTGCTACTGGGTTAAAATCAAGGTGTCAAAAATGGCAATCAAAGATGGCAATGCGAGGGGTGTTATAGGGAGGGTGGGAGGGAGACACAGGAGGGAGGAGATATGGGGATGTATGTATATGTGTAGCTGATTCATTTTGTTATATAGCAGAAACTAACACACCATTGTAAAGCAATTATACTCCAATAAAGATGTTAAAAAAAAAAAAGGCAATGTTGTCTTTCACTGGTCCCTGAATTTGCCATAGTCATTTCTAAGATCAAGACTCCTGAAATGCATTTCCCCTCTTTTCCATCTTTTCAACTTTTGCTTATTTTTCCAAATGCATCTGTAGGTATTTCTATTACACAAAGCCTTTTCCAAATAGTGCTGTCCCATTTGGTCTGCTTCATTGATAGAACTGGATACTTATCATTTTGGTATCATTTACCTCAAAGTTTCCCAGTCTCCTGGATATTAGAATTCTTGAGTGTGAATTAAATACAGAGATTATCAGATATTTCTCCCATAAATTCTAGTTCAATAGTACTGAGCTGGGGCTTAGGAGTATGTACTGAAGTGTTCACAGATAATTTCTTTCTCTGGGGAATTTAAGCAAACACTCTGCCTTTCACTGACAATTTGTTATATTAACAAAATTAATAGCAGGATGAGCCCTTAGAGTCACATAACCCAACCATTCTTCATGGGCTGAAATCTCCTGTAAACATTTCTACTACATATCCATCCATTTTATGCTCCTGAATAAATCTTCCACCTTTTATGGTTTGAGAGCAAATTGTTTTTCACATGAAACTCAAATCCATTTTCTTAATAGTTTTCATTTATTCCCTTACTTTGAACTTTGGGGATATGGAGACCAAGTTAGATCTTTCTTTTAAAGGACAGCCACTCAATTATGAGAAAGAGGCTACTATTCCCACTTGACTCCATTATTTTCTAAAATTCAAATCTTCTATTCCATTGACCTTCTCCAAAAGCCAAGATTTCACTCTCCTAACTACCAACGCCTTGACCTGGAGGTCCAATATCGTAGCAACTATCCACATGCGCCCACTGAGGAAATAAAATGTGATGAGTGTTACTATAGGATTGAATTTATAATTTAACTTAAACATGTTTATATAGCTACATATAGCTAAACATAAAATGTAAGTTCAGACACGGAGAGACTTCTCTAGGAAATATTTACCTAACTTCATGAAAGAATGAGTAAAACTGAAGTTTCACAAATATATGATTCAATTACATGTGAAAAATAAAAGCTTATGGTTGTAATGGGAAGAAAGGTAAATTACATTTGCAAAAGGTCAAAGATGTGTATTTACAAGATTTTTCCTTAGATAATATGTATGATTCATTGGAAAGTAGTTTGGGCAAACTTACATAGTTGGTGATAATGTTTGGTTTATTTTGGTTAGGTGTTTATGCCATTGAAAGTAAGTTCAACTCTATTTTAGAGGAAATAGAGGATCATTGGAACTTTTGAAGAAAGAAAAATAAATCTCAGGGGGATATGTGGGTGAGGCATGAAGACTGTCTTCTACTTAGAATCATTATCAATAAATTATTTTCTAAAAAGAATAATACTAAGGTCCTAGAATTTTTGAAGAAAGGGTGAATATTCTTTCTTCATTTCAATGACACCTACTAAGTTTAACTTTGTTTTTTTTGATCATGGAAGGATCTTAATATGTTCATAATTAAATTATGGTCCTACACAATTCAGATAGTATAGGTATTTTGATATAGCAACAGCTTACAATTTTTCATTGCCTATCCAGAAAGAAATAACTTTTAAACTAAAATTTAAATAAAGAATTGCCATTTGGATGTTTAAGAAAATACATGGAATGTATCTGATTCTTTACAATATCTAGGTAGTTTAGTCTAGAAGGTATTACAGCAAAACAAAGCCTCTTATAAGTCTAGCTGTGTAACTTTCAGCCTCAAATTTTTTCCTGTGTTTCCTTCAGATCTCAATTCTAAAGTCACCTATTCAGTGAGACTTCCTGGGTGCCTGGTATGAAATGGCATCCATGTTTTAATATTTCATATTATCTCCTTGATACATATGGGTATGAATTGATATGACTCCATCTGTTTACTATTTTATAATGGTAAACTATCTCACATAATTCTCAACATCATTTTCATTATCAGCTACATATTAAAGAAAAGGCAACTGAGGCTAAGGAAATTTTAATTGACTGGCTGAATTCAGAGTTTGTAAGTGCAGAGTCAGATCAGTAGTTTTTTCACTCTGCTATGTTATCCTTTTATAAGGACAGGCATTTAATCGTAAGTCTTCATAATGTCTTTTAAATGTTTTTCAATTATTTAGCTTTTATATTTTCAATCTGAAACAGGCATGCAGGGATAATAGTTTAAAATATTGACCAGGCCTATATTTTCATGATTGGTTCCCTATTGTTAACTGTATCTTCTATGACCTATGCTTATAATTTAAAAAAAAAAAAAAAACCCACCAAAACCTATAAGCTTATATTCTAGCTCAATGGATTCATTCTTGATGAAAGTTTTTAAATTATTATGTAACTTTTTCATGTCATTATTATGTGAATTTTTCATGTCATTTACCATTTTGAATTTCTGTTGACTCAAAAGTAAAAACTTGGATTAAATTATCTCTAAGGACTCTTATCCTCAAATTTTCTAACAATCTTATAATGGTTCTTATAATGACTTATAAAACCACTTATAAAAGTGGTTCTTGTAATGAATGAATGACCAATTGCCAATTGGGTAAAGCAATGCTATCCCTTTTATTATCTCTGTTGTCTACTCTGCTGGCTACCCTTACTCTATTTATAACCTGAATATGAATACTTTATAGAGGACCCAGAAAATTGGTTAAATAACCACTCTAAATAAAATTAATGAAATTCTATAAGACTTCTACCAAGGTATCTGAAATGCAAGGTAAGAGCCAAAAGGGAGTTATAAAGTCCATTATGAGACATCAGAAAAAGAAGGAGAACTTGTTTTATAGAGACATTCTGAAGTAGTTGATACCCATTTAATTTAACTTCAGAAACCTACAATTTAGTCCAGATTTTGACACATAATGGCTAGACAATCCTGAGTGCATAAATATAGTTCTCCAAAGCTCAGTATCTTATTGGATCAAAAGAAATCAATAACTTGTCCTTCACCATATCCTCTGGTAGCTTTCCAGGAACTGGATGGGGAGCAGTGCAGGGGGAAAGTAAAATAAAACTTGGAAACTAAAACCCAAGATCAAATGAGAGCATCTCAGATAAGGTGCTGTCAAGATTCAGAAAAAGAATTCTTTCCTACAAGGTGGGTGAGCCAATTGGTAGAGTATCATTCTGAGTACATATAAATGAATAGAATGGTGACAATTTCTAATTGGCTTTCTTAAATATTGTGTAATAACTTATTTTTCAAAATAAAGTGTTTATATTGTTTGTTCATCTTATAAAACTAATGCATGACCGTTATGGAAATAATAATGTCCACTCTTTATTCAACATTAATTATGCACCAGCAACAAATAGTGCTTGGTGTCTCTTAATATCACCTCATTTGATTTGCACCATCTTTACATTAGATGGAAATTATTACTAACCATTTTGGAGACGAGAAACTGAGAATCAGAAAAGTTTACAATGAGCCCAAGATCATGGAGCTAAGACGGGAGCAAAAGAGTTCAAATCCAGATGTGTCTAATTCCACAATTTCTACTCCTAAATATCAGGCTTTACAGAAACCACAGGTAAAAAATATATGTAAACATTTGTAGTACCACTCACCGAGGAATTAAGAGTGCTAATGTTTGTTAAGTTATATACACTATACACACACACACACACACACACACACACACGTACATTTATGCAGTGTTCAACGTGAAAACTTCAAATGACGCTAAAGTTCTAAGAAGAAAAGTGAAAGTGCCCAACTTGACACTATCTTTATTTTTCTCTCATGTAATAACCACTATGAACAGATTCTTATATAGACCTTCATAAATTTGAATAGATATATATCTGAAACTCATTTTAAATTGACTCCCCAGAGTTTAACAAGTCTGTCATTATTATATATTTAGCTTAACTACATAAAAATAGAAAAATCCTATGACATTCTACATAATGCAATATCTTCACATAATTTTCAATTCAATTTTTGAAGGGTGCATTTGATTAATTGACAAATCTACATATGAATGCCTGACATTATAATAATAGCAATGTTAAAACAAGCTACCGTTGATTGAATACCAGATATTTTAGACATGTACATGTAATTTTAATATTCATGGTATCTGTTCATGTTAGTTTTATTTCCACTGTACATTTGAGAAGGCTGAAACTTAGGACAATTGAGTAACTCACTCTATGTTACATAACAAGTCATAAAGGGGAATTGATCTAGAATCTGTGACTATAAAGTCAGTTCTCTATTCACTGTAATGACTTCACTCTGCTGCTTTCTGTGGTTTGAGACCTTTCCTTTCCAGCACAGGGTTTAGCTTTGCATAAACATACCCATCTTGGTCAAATTTGCTAAGTAATTATCGAATTTTACTTTTCTTTGTACTATGTGGCTATAAAATCTGGTTTTCTAAGCGGTTGCCAAAATTCAGTGAATGGAACATTCCAAAAAACGATATAGATTTTTTGTTTCAGATAAACTCAGCAGGCAAAATTATCTACCACAAAGGGAACTTGCAAGTTGTACTTTTGTTCTATATCTTTCCAAGACATTGGAAAAGGCATTAGTCTCAGTTCAATATACTTTTGTAGGCTTCCTGTTATTTCAATCATATCCATGAAGTGGAACATTTAAAATCTTTCTGTAAAAGCTTAGGCAAGCGAGGCAAAGCAGAGAAATAAATACTTGTATTTGCTTTAAACTTCTTTTTCTTATTGGACTATAGGGAGAGTCAGTTGGGATGATTTCTATCAGAATTTGCTGCTTCCTTGGTTTAAATCTAACAGTGAAGATTGGATGGATTATAAATGTATAATAAATGGTATGGTATTCCTAGAGATTGTATCAAAACCATTAAGCTGTATATTTGTCATGATATTAATTAACTTAGAAGGTATATTAGCCCTGTTTCCTTCCTTCTCTTCCTCTTTCCCTCCACCTCTTCTTTCTCTCTCTCTCTTTTTTTTTTTTTTTTTTTTTTTTTGCAATACGTGGGACTCTCACTGTTGTGGCCTCTCCCATTGCGGAGTACAGGCTCCGGACACGCAGGCTTAGCGGCCATGGCTCACGGGCCTAGCCGTTCCGCAGCATGTAGGATCTTCCCGGACCGGGGCACGAACCAGTGTCCTCTGCATTGGCAGGCAGACTCTCAACCACTGCACCACCAGGGAAGCCCTCTCTCTTTTTTTTTTTTCTTTTCCATCATAGCAAAATGTCTCTGGGGGCTCCAGATATAATTCAGAGAAGACACCAAATAAAGACAGAACAAATCTGAAATAATGGTGGAAAGAAGCCCAGTCTTTCCTTGAGAGTACTGGGTTAGACACTCTTCCCAGTTGACCACCACTATAGCACTGACATCATAGCAACTTTATCTGTGAATCCATCTCCCCACTGTCCCCTGCCACCTTCTCTCTTTTTCTATCAGCTTGGTGCTCTGGTCTCTGCTTATCTACCTTCCTCCCTTTCACTCTCTGGGATCTAGGTTACTGAAAGTTAGTAGGGGACGTGTATAAGAAATATACAAATGTTAAATGATTTGCCTGTGATTCAGCACAAGGGAAACATGCAGTGTATTTATGTGGACTTCAAGAAGTCAGCCTAGAGTAGTAGATAAGAGTACAAACTTTGGGACCAGAAAGAACAGACCTTGAATTTTGCTGTGACTACTAATTAGCTATATCAACTTGCTCTTAAATGTTTGGACCTCAAAATAGCGATCATATAATACCTTATAGAGTTGATATCATAACTAGAGTTTAAATGGGAAGATATATATAGTGTTAAGCATAATGCTCCATAAAAGATGGAGCATAAGATGAGTGATATTCTTCCAGAGAGGCCTTGTCTGCTAATAAGGCAAACATTGATGGTCAATGAAAGCCTGGCACGTCTTTCCTTTAAGCACTTTCTAGGAAAGTAGAGCTATTGGAAGATCTGTCATTTCAGTCTAGATCTGAGCCTCTTCTTCTACTTAGTAGAGAATCTAGATCCCACTGTACGTCACTGATCACAAGATCCTATAGTTCAGGGACACTTGAGGATGTCAGGGGCCTGAAGACAATAAGGCTTTCTTATCCCAATTCACTAGCTGAATCACACACACAAATTGAAATGCATAGTCAATTGCCTCACTCACTTTACTCACCTATCAATAGGTGAGAGAGGGAACACATTTTTGCACAGATCTCTTATTTGCTTTTACCTTCTGTTAGCCCTTGCAGTGGTCCCCAACCTTTTTGGCACCAAGGGCCAGTTTTGTAGAAGACAATTTTTCTCTGATGGGATGTGGGAAGTGGGCATCGTTCAAGCAGTAATGCGAATGTTGGGGAGCGATAGGGAGTGGCAGACGAAGTTTCACTCACTCACCTGCTACTCATCTCCTGCTGTGCGGCCCGGTTCCTGACAGGCCATGGACCGGTACCGGGATTTGAGGATCTCTGAGCTCTTGTATGATCTCACTCGATGACAAGCACAATAAAAACTCTTCTTTACAACCTAAGTGTCCATCATCAGATGAAAGGATAAAGAAGAAGAGGCACATATATACAATGGAATATTACTCAGCCATAAAAAGAAACGAAATTGAGCTATTTGTAATGAGGTGGTTAGACCTAGAGTCTGTCATACAGAGTGAAGTAAGTCAGAAAGAGAAAGACAAATACCGTATGCTAACACATATATATGGAATCTAAGAAAAAAAAAAAGGTCATGAAGAACCTAGGGGTAAGACAAGAATAAAGACACAGACCTACTAGAGAAAGGACTTGAGGATATGGGGAGGGGGAAGGGTAAGCTGTGACAAAGCGAGAGAGAGGCATGGACATATATACACTACAAAATGTAAGGTAGTTAGCTAGTGGGAAGCAGCTGCATAGCACAGGGAGATAGGCTCAGTGCTTTGTGACCACCTGGAGGGGTGGGATAGGGAGGGTGGGAGGGAAGGAGATGCAAGAGGGAAGAGATATGGGAACATATATGTATGTATAACTGATTCACTTTGTTATAAAGCAGAAACTAACACACCATTGTAAAGCAATTATACTCCAATAAAGATGTAAAACAAACAAACAAACAAAAGAAAACAACTCTTCTTTCCTTTAGCTTCCAACCAGTTCTGGCACATAAAATACTTTTAGAAGATTTTCTTTTAAAGTGGTCACCAACATCTCCACCTGCAACACTCCCTGCCCTCTCCCTCTGGCAATAGCAGTGAAGTACATAGTCTTTGTCTTCATACATCACAGCCTCAAGCTCTGAAGACTTTTGTGAGCTCTCTTCACCTCCTTTTTCTACCTGAGTTATTGACATTGAAGTGCCAAGTACACTTTATTGTCTTTTTATTCCCTTGACTGGGGTTTCTTAGGCTGTATTTACAGTTGTTCATTTGTTTTCCTCCAGAGGATCTACTCCTTAATTCACCACCCCCACCCCACTCAGTTGACAGAAGTAGGCTCCATCTACTTGACATATTTGTTGTTTTCTTTCTCCTTAGGCCAGCTTCATGGAATCATCCAGTTGAGGATACAAGTTCATGCTTAAGGGTCATCTCTTCTTCCTGGGGACAATCTGTCTTCAGTTGTACAGGGAGATGTCTGCTTTTCCAAGGATCTCAGAATTCCACTTCAACTGTGTATGATCTGTTCTCATTAAAAATCTAAAATCTAGAGAAATTTTGCTTTTTTCTAGGTACATTGCCACTTATAGAAAAGGTATTGCATCATTTGTGTATACACGGGTCCTGTGATAGTTTTCAAGTTCTTATGGGGAGTCAGATGGTATCCTATTCATGTTTTTATACCTACAGTATTGAATATATTTCTTGAACAGAGTAAGAAATAAACATTTTCTTTTGTTTTAAGGAAATACCTGTAGTCTGTGAGAAGTTACCAAAATTGGCAAGCTAGAGAATTAAGTAGAGGTCTTCACCATTGACTATTATTTCTCAAAAAAAAAAAAAAAAAGATTTTTGATTGAGATAAAGTTTCACTCTATTTTTGTATTTCCACAATAAGTTATACTATGTTTTTTGAGTTATTTTCACATTAGATATATTCAACTTCTATATTCTAGAGAAGCCTTTGTTATCTTGTCTTATTATAGTCTTATGACTATCTCAAGGTTGAAAGAAGTTTGAAAACTGGAATTACAGAGCAATAAATGTTTCTTTTCTCTTTTCATTGAATAATGCAACTACTCTCAAATTCTGTACTATCAGAGTGTGTCATTGAAAATATTCCCTCTCTATACACAACAGGCTACAAACTTAAATAGATTTCAGATTCCAAAATGGGACCCAGTATGGCCATCTGCTGAGTGGCACTAAGTGATATGTAGCCTTTCTGAGTTTGTTTTAGCACATGTAAAATGGTGGGTGATAATAATATCCCCCCACACCAAGTACACAGGATTGTCATGAAGATAAAATAATACAAAAGAAAGTACTTTCTAAACTTTGAAACTCCTTTTAAGAGTAAGACATCATTATAAATTTTGGCTTATAAAACAATACAACACCTAAACTTTTGGGATTCAATTTAAATGCAAAGAGTAAGCTCTAATTATCTGCCTAGTTGTTACTTAGTCTGTTGAAAGTGATATAAAACCAGAAGTTTTATATCCTTTGAGAAAAATTCCTAAATGCAATCTCTATGTTCTAATGGGAACTTTGCTTTAGGATTATTAGCTCACAGTATGAATTTCTTGTAATTTTTGACATATTTTAGTATCTATAACTATCAGATTTTGAGAAAGTTAAATTAACATTGCAAATTAAGCATTACAACTCAACTGGATCTCAAAAATAACAGTGGTCTGAGCAAATTAATGCTTTTGAACCTGCAGAAAATTGAAGCTGCAAGTTTGGAGTTTTTTCCAGAATTAAGAAATGTGATCCCTGGTTCTTCAGTTAGTCAATCTGATTAATTTATAGAGCATAATATGCTTGGCAAGGATTTTATTCATTTATCATGAGAAATAGGAGGGAAACTATTTCATGTAGTAGAAAGAGGAGTGGATTTTTCCTTAAAGACCTTGAATTTGAGTCTTAGCTCAACTACACATTAGTTGTGGGATCCACCTCTAGGCAAATTACTTTTGCCTATAGGTTTCTATTTCCTCAATTATTGAATTGTTTTTGAGAATCAAATGAAATGGCATTCATTAAGTCCATGTATGCATTTATTTATATATGTATAATTTAGCTTTCAAAGATATAAGCAGAGTAATATTTCCCATTGAAGAAGAGAATATAGAAGCCATGGAATATAGGTATGTATAAGAAAAGCATGTTGTAGCCAAAGAATCACAACCTGATCTATGTTTGAGGAATGTTACAGAAAAGACAGGGAATTACTGAAGAAGAAACTAGATAGGAAGACAGAAGCCTGATTATGGAGGACTTTGTAAACAATGCTAAAGGGGGTTGGATTTTATTATTTATGTGATAGGGAGGATTTGAAAGGTTTTGCATAGGAAATCAGAATGGTGTAGATCATGCATTGTGTATCAAGACCTAGAAAGAGACACTAGTGATGTGGTCTCTATCTATCATTTGAAAATACTCTGTTCCACTCTTCCTTCTTGTTCAACATGGTCATTTTCATGGTCTCTGAATATGGTCAAGTCCTTTCCTAACTGCTAGCACATGTTATTGCTGTTCCCTCTGCTAGGAATCTTCTGATCATGCCAAGCTCAGCAAAATGATGTCACTTCCTCAGAGACAGCTTCTCTGACACAGTTTCTAATGTGTTCCCCCTAACTTACTCTGTCTAAGGACTCTATCACATTAAGGTTAGATTTGTGGAGAACAAGACTAAAGACAGGGAGGAAATTTATGAAGATGACTTTATAGTTCATGTGAGAAATAATGAGTCTTGGGTTAGGAGCAAGCTAATTAACCTCTTTCTTGGTCACCCCCCTATAATATCTGAGCTATTTTCTAACAGTGTCCTACCTGATGAGAAAATGAGTTAAATTTAACTCATATATTTGGCACAATGATAAATCCTGCTTTAAACACTGCTCTCTATCTGTAACAAAGTCATGACAAGCAGCCCGTTCCTTTGGTCTTGGGCATGGCATCATACTACTGTTGTTATGTGCTGGCTTTCAGACTTTCAGAAGAACTATTGGTCTTAAGTGGGCTTGATGCATTACACAAAAAAAGTAGACGATGTGCTGTGTATCTTAAATGATATCAGTTAGGCATGAAATGAATTAATGTTAAGTAACAGCCTACTGCAACTGTTACTAGGGGTAGACCCATGGCTGATATTTATAGGTCCTGGTGCAATAATATAAATGGAGGCAACACAACCTGTGTTCAAATATTAAAAAGTTATAAATCAAGCTAACAACTTATTAAATAAAATATATTCTATTCTATACCTTGAAATGTATGATTTAATATTGTAATTTTTAAACTAATGCTATGATTTTTATATATTACATCTCATCAAATGGTAAATATGGTTGAAATTAATAGTTTCAATATATGTCTGGTGTTCTGTTGACAAGAATTGCTGAAGAAGAAACTAGACAGGAAGACAGAAGCCTGATTTTAATGTGTAATGAAACATATGTAATTCAAAAGATATGTCTAGCTCAAGAATCATTTTCTTGCCCTCAATACAATTTCACACAACTATCACATAAATATGTAAGAATCTACTTCATTATTGCTCTCTGAAAATCTTTATCAAGTTGCTTATTTTTTTATTCCTTTTATCTAAAAACTTCCATTGCTCAAATCCTCCCTTCACTCAGCAGACTTTCTTCATATCAGCAGTAATGTTATCATATGCTTTCAAACTATTTGGACATATTTGCCTGTCCTTTCAAAGATATAGAGTAAGGGTGGGCTTCCCTGGTGGCGCAGTGGTTGAGAATCCGCCTGCCGATGCAGGGGACATGGGTTTGTGCCCTGGTTCGGGAAGATCCCACATGCCATGGAGAGGTTGGGCCTGTGAACCATGGCTGCTGAGCCTGCGTGTCCGGAGCCTGTGCTCCGCAACAAGAGAAGCCACAACAGTGTGAGGCCCGTGTACCACAAAAAAAAAAAAAAAAAAAAAAAAAGATATAGAGTAAGGGTTTGGTAAAAATGTTTTCCTGAAGTCTAGATGCTGTTGAGTATGAGAATAGATATTTTGGCTTATGAGATATGTTGTGCCAGAACTGAGCACAAGATCCTGAATTCCTGAGACACCCATGTGTTTTTTAGTAATGTTATTTACATGTATTTGTGAAGTCTAGTGCTATCTAAAATGTAGAGCTCAAAGCCAAGGATAAACAATGAGGTCCTACTGTATAACATGTAACTATATTCAGTATACTGTGATAAACCATATGGGAAAGAATAAGAAAAATAATGTGTATATATGCATAACTGAATCACTATGTTGTACAGCAGAAATGAACACAACATTGTAAATCAACTATACTCCAATAAAATAAATTTTAAAAAGAAAAATAAAATTTTGAAAAACTAATACAGAAGATAAAATGAAATACATGGAAACTTACCATAAGAAAACAAAACAGAAATGAGAAAGAAAACATTTCAGTTAAATAAAATTCTCCCTGTTACCATGCAAAAATCCTGAAACAGAAGAAAATTGTACAACCCTCTGAAAACTCTGAATTAAATGCTTAAAGAAAACTTAGAGGTAAAAACAAACAGGCAAACAAAATCAAATACTAAACCAGAAATTCAAAATCTCATAATAGAATTGGGGAGAAAAAAAAACTGGAGTATACAAAAAAGAGAGCTGTTTAATTTCAGTAATAAAAATGAAATAAAAGATTTTTTAATCCTATAAATAATTTATATTAAACAATATTTGAGAGAAAATAGATTTGATTAAAAATATAATAAATAACATCAAGAAAAGATATGCCCATTTACCTAGTGGACATCTTTTTTTTTTTTATTTCTTTTTCTTTTTTTTTTTTTTTGCTGTACGCGGGCCTCTCACTGTTGTGGCCTCTCCCGTTGCGGAGCACAGGCTCCGGACGCATAGGCTCAGCGGCCATGGCTCACGGGCCTAGCCGCTCCGCGGCATGTGGGATCTTCCTGGACCAGGGCACAAACCCGCCTCCCCTGCATCTGCAGGCGGACTCTCAACCACTGTGTCACCAAGGAAGCCCGTTAGTGAACATCTTGGTCCATGATTTATCTGCAAAGAAGATGATTTCACAGATTCAATTTTATTTAGTTAGTATTTTCTAACTTGTCAGAACACCTAATTTTAATTAGATATCATTAGAAGAAGTGTTAAGGAATCATTGATGTCAGTAATGGGAACAGTCTTAGAACGTTTGTTTCTTAAAACATCTGAAAATTTATTACCAAACTCTCAACAAAAGTAATAAAATGTATGACTCTGGCTGAATTTGCATCCATTATGCAAACTGAGGAATAGATAGACACATGTTGCTCCACTAGCTGGCTAAAAACAAATATATTTCAATGAAGCCCACATTATCTTGTGAGGTATACATAATCCATTTCTGCCCATGAACCAAGGGGAATTAAGCAAATCTATCTTTCAAAGTAGCTGCAGGAGAATTTGTCACCCTTACTGGAACAGATCTGAAGTGGATGCTCTCTAACTCTGGAAGTAAAAGAAAGAACCACAAGATTTTGGGCTTTGCTCTTGTGTGAACGACGTTTCTTCCATTGTTTTTATCTCTCTCCTATTTCCCTGCCGAAAGTTCATTTTCACATGGTTTTGGCTTATAACAATGGTTACTTCTTGCTTTTAATTAAGATTTGCTCAGTGTTTTCTAGCACTCAGATGGACCATTCTTTACTTTTTATGTAATCTCATTTAAAATGTTTCCTACTGATGTTTTATTTTCAGGCTGTTTAGGTTTCTTTTTAATATTGTTGTAATGCCACTTCTCAAAATTATCCATGTTGCAGATTAGGACTTTTTTTTTTCAGTTTGAGTTCATTATTCTGTAAATAATGCTCAGCTAAGACTCAAGAAATAAAATGCTAAGGCACATTGTTTTAGGCTATGAGAGGCTTTAAATTGAGTACAGCTGTGCCATGTACAATCTCAGTTTTCAAAGGGATGTGTGCCACCACATTCTACTGTTTCCAATTTGGCAAATTATTCCCATTATACTGGGGCAATGATAATTCTTGGTGGAGAAGTCTTTGCAGCAGATACATGACAATTGTATTATCAAATGATTCTAGGTCCATTAAGAAATGTTGAGATTATTAAGGACACTATTCTTAATCCTCAAAAAAGCATATAATGAGACATAAGTGATTGAATGCCCTGGAGTATCATTCTTTGTAAGAATATTACTTCAATAACGAACATGTTTTGAAGAGTCACTTTCTCCAGAGTTGACTTCATGTCCCTCCATGGGGTCATTATAGACCAAGTTCAGGGAGAAAAATTTAATGTCTATTTTAATGAATTTCTATAAAATCAGGGCAAAAAATAAAGATAAACAAAACACACTAAACAATATGTGGTTGGAATTCTAAAAATTGCACACTAAACAATGTGTGGTTGGAATTCTAAAAATTGCATATTATTGTCTTTGGAAATATTAAAGGGAATTACTAAGAAAATGCCTACTAGTTGTTCTCCATCTTCAAAAGGAGCATGAGCTAAACAAGAAATAGAATTCAAATTCACCTATTGGAAAGCAGTGAGCCAGATCCAAAGACCTCTTAAAATGAGTTCCAGCTCTAAGATTATAGAAAATAAAATGCCTTTCCTTAAGAGTGTTGAACTAGGTACAGGCTGTCAGAAGGGTTGAGACCATCTATTTATGAACAATTTCAACATGTTTTAATGATTCCATTTGTGCGTATAGATAAAGTTATTAACCTTCCATGAGAAAAGCATGTATTTTTGTTATTTGCCCACTAGTGGTGGTTTATTTACATTCTTATTTAATGCACACTCTCTGGAACTCTAGGGGCAAGCAAACTTAACTGACTCACATGAGGTTTAAACTTGTAACACTTGATTCATTAGCACCAAGCAAAAAGAGCAAGCCATCTGAAACAAACACCATAATATCTTAGGGAAAAAAGTTAACCACCTAGGTTTCAATACATATTTTGTTGGAAGCAAAAATAGTAGACATAATAAATTTTTGAGCCCTCTTGCTTCACTGGGATTCTATGAGTCTATAAGTGAGTCTTATAGGAGAAAGCTATGGATACATTCTTCCATGTTTGACAGTATAAACTTTTAGACTGATGCAAAGTTTTAGACAGGACCCAAACTAAAATGACTGAAGCCTACAGAAAGGAAAGGTTATTTTATTTTCTGACCTGATTTGTTGATCTGAAATGCGACCCACTGATTCTTTTTCATTAAGCCACTAGCCACTATGGTAACCACTTTATATTATTACTCAACCTGGTCAGCAGTTAAGCCAGTATTCAAGGAGTAGGGGTTTTAGAATAGCATTAACAAAAAGAATTTCCCTCCAATAAAAGGTAAGCAGTTTCCAGAATGAAAGTCTTGGCTTGAAGCCTTCTTGTTCACTGTAAAAAGCAAAAGATAAATCAGATATATTCCCACTGTGGAGCAAGTAGAAGATGGTAGTGTATTTTTGTAGGCATAGAAATGGGAATTAAATAATCCATATAACTTATGCCTGCAAAGTGAGAAAACCTTGGAGAGCAGATGCATTTACTTTCTGTAGGTCTTGAAGTGCTGACTTCAATTCAGAGAAGAAAACCCTGAGCAAAGGGAAGACTTTGGAATATAGCAATAAGTAGCAGTGCCAGAATCCCAATCTCATTCAAATGAAGCCAGTGCTGTACTAGAGGAAGTTGAGATTTTTAAAAGGGGGGCTGAATTTTTTTTTTCACCAAGAGAATGACTAGATAATACAATAATTTACTTCTACCCGCAACTTCTAGCATTCTCTTAGACATGATGGGTGAAGGCATTTTTGCAGTTTTATAAACGTTTCTCAGAGGAAAGAGCATGATACAGCATAGATGTCTTTTATACATGTCAAGTAGATACATTACTAGATTATAGAATATATAGAACCTGGGCAAGATTGCTAATAGAATGTGAATATTGAAAGTCATTTTGAGAATAACTATTTTCCCTTTAAGTAGAGGATTTTTTCTCCCCTTCAGAGCTACGACAAAGTTCACTCAGGCCCCAAGAATCCTTGATTATGAGTTCAGATGAATTATCTGAAGAGCAAGAGGACTGGGAAAGACAGAGAAGAAAATCTGTCCAAGTTACCCACTGCCTTTGATCTCAGTAGGAGCCAGTAAACCCATTAGGGCATCTCTCATTTTCTCTGAGCCCTGGTAAGTAGAGCCTGAGTCAGACTGTTAACCTCCAGTCTGAAATAGCCTCCTGACCTTCATGCTTAACCTCTGGTACTCTAGAATCCTTGAGTTCTGTCAATCAGCTTCCTTAACCTGGAGGGGAGTCAGAAAATGTCTGTAGTTTAATAATTAGTTTTTTAATACAGAAGAGAAAGTAGAATGCTTCCCCTACCCCAACATCTCTAAAATGTGGAACTTGTGATATTTAAATTAATTCAATTTGCCTAAGTATCAACTTTGATATCATAGGGCATCAAATACACTTTCCTGCTGACTAGGTGTTAGCGCAAGTTAGCACAAGTTCGTGTGCCTGACGAGGCCAAATGAACCGAATTGAAATGTTGGGGTTTGGAGCAGAGAAAGGTATATTGCAGGGCCATGCAAGAAGATGGGTGGCTCATGCCCTAAAAATCCCCAAGCTACCAGAAGGATTTCCACAAAGCACTTTTAAAAGCCAGGTGAGGGAGGGGTGTCACAGGGTATGTGATCAGCTCTTGCACATTTCTCTGATTGGCTGATGGTGAGGGGACAGGGTGGTGTCACGGGGGTTAACATTATCAGTCCTTAGGCTCCAGGAGGCCTGGGGCTATGTGCTCATGGTCATCAAGTAGTTAACATCTTCCATTTGGTGCCGGGTTTTCACATCTATAAAACAACTCAGGAAATGTGTATCAAATACTGTTATCTAGGTACTGCAGAGAGGAGCTAAAGCAGAGGATATGGGGGAAGGCCTGTTGGGGAGGCCTCATAGGGTCCTGCTCCATTACAAAAGGAAGAAAATAAAAATCTTCTCACACCCACGTTTTCTGAGGCTCATTTCTAATTGTGACTTGCTCTTATTTGGCCATATGTATTTTTATCAGTAAGAATTCTTACATAGAAAAGATAGAAGGATAGAGAATTCATATTTAGTCACTGTCTGCTTTGTTTCAATGTACTGAGGCCTTATATATTTATTCATCCTCCAAAACACCCTAAGAGTTCTCTGTATTTGACCATGAATTTGCAGAGAAAATGCTCCAAATCCCACCTTTCATTCTCGGTCTTGAAGCTTTCTCCAACAGCCCCTTCATACTCAATCTATCGGCTTTGCCTGTAGGGTCATCTCTCTGCCTAGCCTCCCTTTCACAGATGAATTAGGTAGTTGCATGTGCTTCTCTGCAGTGATTCAGCACTTCCCTAGGCAGTTGCGTCACTTAACAGGTCTCTGTTCCATGATCAGATCCTGTAATCATGTGATGCTATTCTCCAAATTCTTGAAAGGTATAGTCCTGGGCCTGTGATGGTCTTATGGCTCAGTACATATTTCCTCGTCACCTTCTTCAATCATATGGCAGGAGGGCCCTTCTTCACTCCCTTTAAAGTTAGATATAACCATGCAGTGTACTTTGGCCAATTAAATGTGAGCAGAAGAGATGTGTGTCCTATGTTTCTAGGAGTTTTAAGAGCCATTGCACAATATACACTCCCCACTTTGTGCTCCAGTCATCAGTCTGGGAGCCCCATCACTCTGGATCCTTGAGTGACTACGAAGGCAGAGCTTGCTTGCAGACCTTCATTGGACAGCTAGTGTGTATGAAAAATTAATGCCTGTTATTTTTAAGCCACTGAAATTTTATGTTATTTGTTATATTTGTTATATTATCAGAATTATATGGCCTATCTGCCTGATATAAGGCTCATATATGAGTTAAATGATTTAGTGCTTTTTGTTTGGGATAACAGACCACATAGTATCATTCTCTAGTACTTGGTTATCTGTACAGATATACGTTCTAGAATGAGAGTTTAGATTCTATCAATTTCTATTTATTTTCCTTTTTTCAAATTCTCACATCATTAAAAAAGAAAAAAAAACCCTCAAAGTAGAACTCTGCCCCCCGAGTGGAACAAATTCCTAAAAAGGTAATTTTAAATGTGTTCAGATAAATATCTTATGTTTCTTCCAAGGAATTATCTGCAGAACTTCAGTGCCAAATGATTGTATCTCTAAGAAATATTTTGGCATTTACAAGGCCAACATAAACGTGGTATGGAATTTGCAGATCATTCTCAGACCATAAGACTAAAAGGAAGAGTTTTTAAAAGTTTTCAGCTGGTATATATCAGCATGTCCTTTTAAATAACAGAAGGGAAAAAGGCTAAAGGCTTACAACTTTGGTATTTTATATAAAAGAATACTGTTTTTTATCCCCAGATCACTGATTTTTATCTGTCTTAAGTCAATTTGCTAAGGTTTTTGATGGCTTTTATGAAAAGTAGGTGGTCTGAGCTTACTATCAAATAAGCAGATGTGTAGGTCAAAAAAGCAAGGTTTAAAAGACTGAGCCTATTGTGGCTAAATAAAAGGAATGAAAGGCTAAAGGAAGGTGACCCATAAATCATATTACTGGTCAGTTAATGAAAAGTACGTGGTAAATGTCCTGAAGCACTTGCTAAGAGCACTTTTTTTTAATCATTTTTACCACATATTATCTAAAATTTTTCAAAACTAGTATTTACCCACAAATCTGTGTAAGTCAGTGATGGTCAACCATCAGCTTGTTAACTATTGTCAAGTGTGTGAGTGTCTATGTGTTTATTTTTATATTTTGGTGAACTGGTAGAGAGATTGGTAAAATGTTCAAATATACCGAGTCAGTCTCTGGGACCTTCTTATTCAATGGATCTCTAGTGAACACCAGAAATTTTATTTTAAATGGTATTGTGCTATAAAAGGTATTGATTTTAACCTAATTAAGAATACAGCCCAGGTGAATGGGGCATCTTGCACATAGCAGGTGTTCTGTTCATGTTTGTAAAAGTGGGCAGGTAAGTGTTTGTGCATTTGGATACAGATATATCTTCTTGAGGTTTTAGTTTCTTTTGTATTGTTTCTAGTCAATTCGTTGAGAACAACATTTGAAAGCATATTATTCATGAATAGATGTAAAAGGCACCCTTCTTTAGTGAAAAACCTGTACATTCTGAGATCTTTGACATACTTCTTGACTCCTCTAGGCCTTGTTTTTTGCATTTTTAAAACTGATGTATAGTTGACTTACCATACTGTGTTAGTTTCAGGTGTACAGCAAAGTAATTTGGTTATTCATATACATATGTATATATCTATATTCTTTTTTCGATTCTTTTCCATTATAGTTAGTTACGAGATATTGAATATAGTTTCCTGTGCTGTACAGTAAATCCTTGTTTATTTTTTTGCATTTTTAAGATATGGTTTTAAGATATCTTAGACAATTTTCATTCTAAAAGTAGGAAAGAACCATCTTTCTTAGCCCATAGATTTAGCTGACCTACTCCCTTCTCAAATCTAAATGCTTTCTCCTGATGGTGTAACTTCCTTCAAAAACCATCTGCTCTCTTGTTCTATTTTGTGAGACTTCATCTTCTTTCTCTGAACTTTACATTTTTATAATTTCAGTTTGATAAACAATAATATTAAGTGTATTTTATGGTCAGGATGCCACAGATAATTATTTAAATGTAATTACTTTGCCATCACATAAACAGAGATAGTATTACAGCATTTAAATGGTAGAAGTCCAAAGTGCATGTAAATATAATCTAATGAGTCTAATAAATAAAATAGTGGAAAAAGAAATGCTGTAAATACAATAACATTTACAAACATCTAGCTCTGAAACCACATTTTAAAAAGGATTAGATGTTTATAAATAATATTTATGTTGTAAATATTACCACTAATCTTTTAAAAATGCCAGCTCATCACAATTTGAGTCAGGAGGACGACAAACTATTTGAGTGAGGAATGCTCCTGTAAAATTCCCAGAAGAACATCTAACTGCCCAAGTATATAAAAAATTGAATGTTAAAAAAAAAAAATCTGGGATGCTTTTTTCAAGCCCATGACTATACACTGATCAATTTCTTCATCTATTTTTCTTTATACCTGATTATGACATTTTGATTTCCCACTACTTATTTTGGACCAGTTGAAAGTAGATATCGCTAGAAGCATAAATGAAAGTGGGCATGGTAGAAGTGTCAATGTATCAGAGCAGTCAATGAGAAAGGAACCATTCATATCTATCCTCCTCCAGTGTCCCAATGTAAATTCTGTGAAACTATACAAAGGAAAGATGTATTATACTCAAGCCTATATCACTGCTGAATTTTAGCTAAATCAAAGCCCCTGAAGTTATAAGACAATGTATTCAGGTAGGAAAAAATAAACTTTGGTCTACTTGTCATTAAGACTCCCCTCCCCCTGTTTATTCCCAATGTGCTTTTAAGGATGTTAATCATCATTAATATCAGCATCAGCATCATCAACGTCATTATCATTGCCAAGTGCATTCATGAAACTTCAATCTGTTTGTTACAAATTTAAAGCAAGTAAAACAGATATGTGCCTTAACTTCTAAAACACCACTTTTTGTAAATCCAGTTTTACTTAGATATATTTTATATATAATAACATTTAGTCATTTTTAGATGTATAGTTCTATGAATTTTGACAAATTTATGTAGTTCTGTAACAGAGCCCCCAATTTTCTCTGTTCCCCTTTGTAGTCAATCTCCACCTCTAACTCCTAGTACCTAGTACGTATTGATAGATTTTTGTACCCATAGTTTTACATTTTCCAGAATGTCAAATAAATGGGATCATGCAATATGTAGCCTATTATGTCTGGTATGTTTCATTTAGCAAAAACTTTTTAACATTCGTCCACACTGTTTCATGTTTCAGTAGCTTATTCATTTTTATTACTGAGTAGTTTTCCATTTCATGGTTACACCATAGTTTGTTTATCCGTGCAGCAGTTGATTGATATTTGGCTTGTTTTCATGTGTGCACAATTATAAATAGAGCTGATATTAACTTTTGCATACAGGTTTTTGTGTTTAATTAAAAGCATTTAAATAATGACTTTAACTCAATGCCACATGAATATGCCATGACTTATAGTAAGGCCTTAAAATTTTTGATTGAAGAAATGATTAATAATTACTTCAATAACAATGTTTCATATAATATATATAAAAGAGCAATATATTGATACAGAGGTTGAACTCTTATTTATGACATATATATGAATTATAATATAGTCATATTTATTCTATTAACAATAGTCATCAAACATAGAGGTATAGAGAAAATCTACAAAATAACCTGGTGTTGTAATTAGTAACGTTATTAGCATTATTTACACTGCAGTGGGAATGTTAAGACTCTCCTAATTTCTATTTTCTCCTATTTTTAACTTGGCTCTGTGCTTTCTGTACAGGACTCTAATTGAATAAGGGATATTATATTTGCATAGTGCCAGGAAATTAAAGAATTTTGCTGATATGATCAGCTCTGCAAACATTTCCTAAAAATAAGAAGTCTCAAGATTTCCATTCTCCTTACAAGTGGTGATGGGATCCACATTTCTCCAGTTAGCCTCTCCCTCTTCTACTGCTGCTCACCAAGGAAAGAAAACGAACTTCTGTCCATGGGAATGCTATTCTACCAAGTAGGTTCTTTAAAAAGACAAAATTATGTAATAAAGTCATGATATGATCTGTTTTCCCAGACCTCACTACCTAAATTTTTGGGAGCTTAACTAGGCTGGGCTGCCCTACAGGTAGTTTTAAATAGGTACATAGTCAGATGGCATGGCATTTGGGTTATGGAGAAACTTTCCCTCCTTCTACCAATTCACTCCATAATCCCAAGGTATATCCCCTTTAAGTCAACAAGACATTAATTATATACAATGGTTTGATTAAAGGTACGTTCTCTATATTTTAGAAACCCATACATTCTGAAATTTAAAGCAAGACTTTTAATAAAAATGTATAATAATATCGTAAGTCTCTTAGGGATTCTGAATTTCTTTTGACTATGGCTAATGAGGTATTATAAATTTTTCATTTGAATTATGCTGGTAACTGTGGAAATAGCTTAACATAGGTTATATATGAACATAATCTTATTATACATGCTGCATGATAGTGTGCTCATGTCAAGATGTGTTCTGTGTTTAGTATTTCTTTGATAGTTTTTGCATTATTTTTAAGATTTATGTTACAAATGTAATTTTGCTTTCTCAGTTGGCACCCTCTAGAGTATACCTATGTCTTCTGCACAGTTCTTGAGGCCATTCTCTGTAGAAGATTTTGGTCTGATCATTATTCCAACATTAATAAGTTGGAATGAACATAAATGGCCTCTGTAGAGCCAAGGATAGTTCTCTTCCTGACCCAGGGTTATTAACTAGACTCCCAAGGTGTATGAGGATGTGCACATTAACTAAGACAGCCTGCAATTCATGTTGTCTTGGACTAACCTTAGGTTTACTGGTTTTCTAATTTCTTTCTATCCCAACATCAAAGGCTTGATAGGAAGTCTATAACTAACTGCCAGAGGGGGCGTCAGTCTAAAATTTTAATCATCAGCCAGCTGCTGTCCCCCCTTCCCTATGTCAGAGAATTATCAAAACAGTATAGAAAACACTTTTTCAGAAAAGTATTCATATTAAGGGTAGGGTATTGTCTTCATCAAAAGCAATTGTATTTCTCTTTCTGACTTACTTCACTCTGTATGACAGACTCTAAGTCCATCCACCTCACTACAAATAACTCAATTTTGTTTCTTTTTATGATTAATATTCCATTATATATATGTGCCACATCTTCTTTATCCATTCATCTGTTGATGGACACTTAGGTTGCTTCCATGTCCTGGCTATTGTAGATAATGTTGCAATGAACATTGTGGTACATGTCTCTTTTTGATTTATGGTTTTCTCAGGGTATATGCCCAGTAGTGGGATTGCTGGGTCATATGGTAGGTCTATTTTTAGTTTTTTAAGGAATGTCCATACTGTTCTCCATAGTGGCTGTATCAATTTACATTCCCACCAACAGTGTAAGAGGGTTCCCGTTTCATCACACTCTTTTCAGCACTTATTGTTTCTAGATTTGTTGATAATAGCCATTCTGACTGGTGTGAGGTGATACCTCATTGTAGTTTTGATTTGCATTTCTCTAATAATTAGTGATGTTGAGCATCTTTTCATGTGCCTCTTGGTCATCTGTATGTCTTCTTTGGTGAAATATCTATTTAGGTCTTCTGCCCATTTTTTGATTGGATTGTTTGTTTTTATGATATTGAGCTCCATGAGCTGTTTGTATATTTTGGGAGATTAATCCTTTGTCTGTTGTTTCATTTGCAAATATTTTCTCCCATTCTGAGAATTGTCTTTTCATCTTGTTGATGGTTTCCTTTGTTGTGTAAAAGCTTTAAAGTTTAATTAGGTCCCATTTGTTTACTTTTGTTTTTATTTTCTTTACTCTAAGAGATGGGTCAAAAAATATCTTGGTATGTTAACGCATATATATGGAATCTAAAAAAAATGGTACCGATGAACCTAGTGGCAGGGCAGGAATAAAGATGTAGACATAAAGAATAGATTTGAGGACACAGTGGGGAGGGGGAAGCTGGGGTGAAATGAGAGTAGCATCGACATATATACACTAACAAATGTGAAATAGTTAGCTAATGGGAAGCAGCTACATAGCACAGGGAGATCAGCTTATTGTTTTGCGACCACCTAGAGGGGTGGGATAGGGAGGGTGGGAGGGAAGCTCAAGAGGGAGGGGATATGGGGATGTAAGTGTGCATGGGGCTGATTCACTTTGTTGTGCGACAGAGGTGAGCACAGTATTGTGAAGTAGTTATTCTCCAATAAAGGTCTATTCAAAAAGAAAAAAGCAATTGTAAAATCTTGTTATTCTTTGGAAAAGATAGCTCAAGATCGCTCTTGAGACCCATTTGTATCAGATATCTTACCAATTTCAGTTCACAGAAGTCTTTTAAATAGTCTGCAATTAGAAGGTAGAGAATGAAAGTTCTATAATACCTGTTTCCTTCTAACACACCAGTTGGCCTTTGTCTATAAGCCCATATATATTTTAATGCAGTAAATGATACTTCCTGTTTTATCCTCAGTAAACTGGAGAGGCCATTGTCATTGACCACTTAAAGTCATTAATTATAGCCCTTGATAGATATTGAAGTTGCAATATGAGAGAGTATTTATAGAAATAGTACGTCCAACAATAATGGTTACTACAAGCAAGCAAAAAGCATCCATGAGATCTTGCTAAAGTATTTACTAAATTTTACTAAATTTACTAAATTTAGTATTTACTAAATCAAGGTTTTCAGCACCATCTTACTTGCAGTTTGAGAATAAACATATTTGATTTATGCCTCAAAGCATCTTAAGATAAACAATTTTTCTGTGATTTCTCCAGAGCTCTTGGTTTCCAGGCATAGTTTGGGGTGGGCTTGGAAGCTATGGAAACTTCTCTGTTAAAACAATAACTATTGTTCTTACCGGCAGACACTTTGAATTCTCCTCTTGTTAAGTGACAAGAAATTGATAGTTTTCTGCTCTGTCTGGGAATCAAAGATTCTTCAAAACTTGACAAATAAAAGTTCTGAGTAGGAGGAGGACAATATGAACTCTGGATGTTACCAATAAGGACAGTGTTGTTGTTGTTGTTTTACATAACAATGAAAGATTTATCACAATTTATTGTAATTACTTGCTTGGTTTCTCTTTGCCAAAACAGTCTTCCTGTTTCCATTCTATTTATCTGCTCCAAGATCTGGTAGTGTATGGTACATTATGTTTTGAACAAATGAGTGAATCAAAGTATAAAACATCAATTCCACTTAGAAGTGTACTCAAGTTTTTCTGCATTCCTGTAATAACGGTGAGAAACTGAGCTCTTTTTCTACAAACTCGTTTTTGTCTTCTTAAAAAAATACAATATTATTAACTATAATCACAATTCTGTGCATTAGCATTCGAAAATTTGTCTTCTAACTGCAAGTTTGCATCCTTTGACCAACCTCTCCCCAGTTCCTGCAAGCTTGTTTTTCACTTCGCATCTATACGATCTATGTGAACCTAATCATCATCCACTTACCAGACTGTCAAAACCAGAACTTGAGTTATCATAATCTTCTCCCCACTCCATGTCCAATTTATAATCATCACCAGGTCTTATCCATTTTATCTCTTTATATTCTTTTTCACTTAACCCAACACTCCCATTATCTCCACTATCCCTTAGAAGCTGAACTTTGACTATATTCTCCTAATTTGTCTCTCTATCATAATCATTCTCTGCCTTCAGTACAGCCTCACTTGCAATCTGACATAAACATTTATTTTGTTATAATTTCTATTCTTCTTTCAAGTTTCAGTTCATTCTTATATCTCTAAGAGGTCTCCTTTACTCCTGACCCATGCTCTGGAATCAATTTATATATTCTTCCCCTGTAATCCCATACCCTCCTTATGAATATATTTACTATGACACATATTACTGTTTTACTCTTCTGTCTCTTCCATTGAGATGTAAATGCTTTAACATCAATAATAATAATATATTTGATGCCATATACAAGACATTCAATGAATTAAATGAATTAAAATGGAATTAATAAGTGCTTTATGAGAACTGTTACAGTAATAACTTAGATTTGCTTTAAAAAAAAAAGTCATTAAGTCCCAAACTTGGATGAGAATTTAATATTTTTGTACAATAACCTTACGTCACATGATAAGTAATGAGGGCTGACTGTTTCAAATCAGTCATCTGTTGAGGGAAAAATAGACTGGACTCTAGACCCAGCAAGGGTTAGCAAGCAATTACTGTAAAAGTTTATATAGTCATAGTTTTTAGTCTTTGAGGACCATAAAATCTCTGTCACAATTACTCAACTCTGTTACTGTGGCAGGAAAAAAAGCCATAGACAATATGTATTGATAAATTAATGGGCATGACTCTGTTCCAATAAAACTTTATTCACAAATACAAGGAGCTGATTAGATTTAGTCCATAGGGCCTATAGTTTGCATACCCCTCCTCCAAACTTCAGGAAAAGACTACTTATTAATATTTTATAGCAATATATTCAAGTGTATATACTGATCTTGTATCCTGCAAGCTTGTTGCATGTTTATCAGTCTAATAGGTTTTTGTGTGTGTGTGTGTGTGTATGGATTCCTTAGGATTTTCTATATAAAGGGTTATATCATGTACGTAGAGAGATAGTTTCATGTTTTTCCAATTCACATGAGTTTTATTTATTTTTAATTCCTAATCATCCTGTCTAGAAACTGTAGTACAAGGACATCTCTGTCTTGTTCTTTACATGAAGGAGAAAGTATTCAGTCTTCCATCACTAAGTGTGATGTTGGCTGTTGGTTTTTATGTAGAAGCTCTTTATTAGGTTGTGAAAGCTCCCATCTATTTCCAGTTTGGAGCGTATTTTTATCATAAAAGGGTATTGAATTTTGTCAAATGCCTTTTTTTAATCTATTTAGATGATCACATGTTTTTGTCTTTTATTCTATTGATATAGTGTAATGCATTGATTGATATTTCAATCTTTCCTTCTAGGGATAGCTTCCACTTATTATTCCTTTTACATGTTATTGGATTTGATTTTCTAGTATTTAGTTGGGAATTTTCACATCTATATTCATAAGAGATACTTATACATAATTTTCTTTTCTTGTGATATCTTTGTTTTGGCATCGGCAAATGCATACATCCTATAATTATTTGGGAAATGTCCTCCCTATCTCTACTTTCTGGAAGAATATTTAAAAGATAATGGTGATGATGACAATGATTTTATTCCAATAAGTTTGGTAGTGATATCATTTCATGTTTCTGATTTGAGAAAGTTGAATCCTCTCATTTATGCTTAGTTGGTCTAGCTAAAGTTTTGTCAATTTTGTTCATTTCTCCAATGAATCAAATTTTGGTTTTATTTAATTTTTCAATTGCTCTCTATACTCTTATTTAGATATTTGTTCTCTAATATTTGTTATTCCCTTTCTTCTACTTGGTTTAATTTACTCTTTTATCTGGTTTTTAATGGAGAAGTTTAGGATATTGATATAAGACCTTCTTTTTTGTTCGCGTCACGGAGCACAGGCTCCGGACGCGCAGGCTCAGCGGCCATGGCTCACGGGCCCAGCCGCTCCGCGGCACGTGTGATCCTCCCAGGCCAGGGCACAAACCCGCGTCCCCCAGCATCGGCAGGCGGACTCTCAACCACTGCGCCACCAGGGAAGCCCAAGACCTTCTTTTTTAACATAGGCATGTAAAGCTATCAATTTCATTCTGAACACTACTTTCACTGCATTCATGAGTTTTGGTATGTTTTGGTTTTGTTTTTATTAATCTCAAATAATTTTCTCATTTTGATTTCTTCTTTTACTTCTTGTTTTTTTTATAAGTATGTTGTATAATTTCCATATATTTTTGAATTTCCTAAATCTCCTACCTTTATTGATATCTAAATAAATTATATTATCTTCAGAGAACATACTTGGTATAATTTTAATCCTTCCAATTTTATTGACTTTTTTGTCTTAATATAATTTATATGATTATAACATTGTTCATGTCTCCCCCTTCCTTGTCAATCTGCTGTTTTGTTGTTTTTATTATTGAAAGTGTGGTATTACAATTATTAATGCTTAATTTTTTATTTATCTCCTCAATTCTGCCACTTTGTTTCTAATATTATGGGACTCTGTTGTTTGGCGAACGTATATTTTTCACTGTTGTGTCTTCATTATAGATTTACCCTTTAATCCTTATTAAAGCCACTGATTGTCTTTGTCTAAGTAACAAATTTTTTCTCAAAGTCTATTTTGTCTGATATCTGTGGATCAACTACAGCTCATTTTTCTTGCTGTTTACATGATACATCTTTCACTTTTAACTTATTTGTGTCTTTGAATCTAAAACATGTGTTTCATCATAGCATATATAGTAGCATTATGGCTTTATGTATGTTTATTTGTTGCTTTATCCAATCTCTTCCTTTGGATTATAGTGTAATACAGACCTTCATGCTGAGAGTAATTCTAGAGGAACAGAATCATAAGGATGTTTTTTGAATTGGTTCTGGGGTTTCTGGAATTGGTTCTCTAATATAATTATATTTAAAGAAACTAATCAGTCTATTTCCAATGGTAAAAGAGGGCATTGATATATTGTGGAGAATGTGGCACAAGTATGAAAATCTCACCATTGGATACGCCTAGTCAAATACTTATAAAAGGTAAGCTTCTGGGTAACCCTGTATTTGATAACTTAGAACATTTTTGTCAAATTAGCTAGTAAAATGAGGTTGACTGGCTGATCCTAGTGGTGCCAGAAAAAGTAAGTTGAATAAAAAAAAGGATGAACTTAGGGCTTCAAATTACCAGCTCTAGCTCCACAAAAATGACCTGAAAATTTCTATGTCTAACCTGAAAGAAACCTTCATTTCTCATAGCCATGGAGCTGAGATTTCTGAAAAACAAACTCAGGCTGTTATTCCACGAATGTCTGAATTACAATGCAAGTTGAATTCCCATCTTACGGCATGTATGCTATTAAATGAGGTAACTGATTTGGAAGAATCAACAGGAACAGCAACAGCAACAAATTCCTACAATGGCTCTGTTTGATCTACAGTACCTCAGTCCTCTGTCTTTTTAGGTGCTCTAGTAGCATTTTGAATGAAAAAACATTAAAACAGACACAATTTTCAAACCTTTGGGAGGATTCAGTTATAGCTGAATCCTTTATAGCTAATCATCAGACACAAATTTTTCTTAAATTGTGGTTGAACATGGGCATTTTAGAATCAAGTGTCAAGTGTCTTTCTGAAAGGTGTAGTGTGGAGGCCTTATTAGACTCACATACCCTTTTCATTTAAATGATATAATCTCTAAAATAGTCTAGCTAATCCACATTTCCTGAATACCATTAATTCTACCAATAACATCAATTTCTATATTGTTAGAAAAACACCTATTGATGAGAAGAGAAAAATATGACTCAAGTACTGTAGTGTTAGATTTTGATTAAATAGAGTTTAAATAGCTGCAGGGGTAACCAACCACCCACCATGAGAATATAAACCACAGTCATTTATGCCTAAATATGTTCTTAAAAAATCCAAACTGTATAATAGTTATGAAGGATGATTCCTGCAAGCAGAGGGTTCAGCAAGTGTAAATATCCATGGAGGAGACAGAACTATTGTCCAAGAATCAAAGAGTGGCTGTAATTCAGAAGACAAATTTAAGATGATTTTGGAAGGGAGGTCAGGAACCAAGTCACATAGTGTTTTACGGTACATGGTAGAGAACTTATATTTTTATTCTAGGAGAAAAATCCAGAATAGAAGAATGGAGACAGTGGGAGAAAAAAGAGGGGTAGAGAATGAAAGATACAATACAGGTAAATAAAGGATGTGAATTTAAAGAAGGAGAGGGGATGAGGTTTAGAGCACAAGCAGAGGCACATAGATTTTAGAGGAGCAGATATATTTCCCTATTAGACTAGGAGGACAAGCTTAGAAAATGAGATTCAGATCCAGGCTTCTCTGCAGACTTATCCAGGAATATAGTAGAATCTTGTTCCCTTTGCTTCTATATTGTCAGTCAAGTATGAAGCAATTTTATTAGTTTATACCATACATAAGTGAGGCTATGGTTGTTTTGAGAAGAAAAGGTAACATGAAACTAAACATTAAGTTAATATTTGAGTAATGTTTATTTACAGGTGAGGACCCACATGGTCCAGAGAGAGAACATCATAGAAGAATGCTTGTGTGTCATACAGCCTCTCCTCCATCATTTATAATGATTTAGCTCTGTACCCTAATATGTATGCTTTGATAAAACAAAAATCCTACAATTAATCCAACTCAGAGGCAGTTCAGCCTAACTAATACTCCTCCTGGAGCTGTTACCTTCACAGTCTCAGTGACTTATATCAAAGCATTCTGTCCAACTACCTTTAATAATGACTCTGGTTGGATGTACTAGTAAGTGAAATATTTTTGTCCTTATATTCTCAAGGATCTTTTAGCACTTCAGATACTTTTTTCCCAATAGAGACTAATATCCTAGGCAATCTCCTGTCCTTTAATTCAAGTTTTGTCTCTTTCTCTGTAGTTATATTTTTGCTCAACTCCCATAGCCTTTAAACTGAGTGTTCTTCCAGAATAGGGACTATCTCTTATTCTTATTTGTAATTGTTACTAGAATTCAATAGGCACTCAAAAAAAGCTTGCTGAATGGAAATGCTAATTCAGGGGAAAACTAATAAGGAGAGAACTAACAGGCCAATGTAATTGTTTTTACCAGATTAAGTTTGCCAATTCTACAAAAACAAATCAGGTTTAAAGAATTGCACAGTATAATAACTTATTAGTTGTTTGAAATTTTCATTTTTTTCACCATAAATTATTTGTTTATGATATTTATTCTAGTTCTGATTCAAAACTGTAGCTTATGTGAGTCTCAGCCATGGTGGAAGTAGAGCCTGGTTCCAGCAGGGTTGTGGTTGGCACTGTTCTGGATTGACTTTGCTTCACTGTGAGAGGCAGACTGAGAGTAAGTGCTGACAGCCAAGGCATTAGTCTGAGGAGCAGTAAAGATAACTATTGATGGAAAGAGAGCAGGGAGATGAGAAGGAAGTAGCACAATTGATTCTTGATTGATGTCCTGAGCTGAGAGTTGTGGGCAACATATCCCCAAGGAATTGTGGGTAATTCAATACCTCTCTTACCAGCTTAGTGGTATCTCACTGAGGTTTTGATT
Organism: Globicephala melas; assembly: GCF_963455315.2. Taxonomy (NCBI): domain Eukaryota; kingdom Metazoa; phylum Chordata; class Mammalia; order Artiodactyla; family Delphinidae; genus Globicephala; species Globicephala melas. The sequence goes on along the minus strand of NC_083321.1, from coordinate 66,368,680 downwards.
TGCATTTCCTTGATGACTAATGATATTGAGCATTTTTCATGTGCTTATTGGTCATTTGTATATCTTCTTTAGGGAAATGTCTATTCAGATCATTTTATTGCTGTTGTTGGGTTATTCATCTTTTTTATTTTTAAGTTGTAAGAGGTCTTCATATACTCTAGATCAATTCCTTTTTACATATGTAATTTGCAACTATTTTCTCCTATCCTGTGGGTTTTCTTTTAGCTTTTTGGATAGAGAATGTTAAAACACAAAAATTTTTACTTTTATTAAAGTGTTATTTAGCTATTTTTTCTCTTCATTGCTTGTAATTCTGTTTTCACATCTAAGAAACCATTGCCAAATCTATCATCATGAAGATTTATCCCCATGTTTTCCTCTGAGAGTTTTATAGTTTCAGCTCTTACACTTAAGTTTTTGATTCATTCTGGGCTAATTATTATATATGGTTGGAGTTAGGGGTCCAACCTCTTGGTTATTATTTAATTCATAAGGAAAAACTATACCTTTGTATATTCTTTCCCATTACCAATCCAAGGAGTCACAAAATGCATTTCTGCTATCAGAGCAAGCATAAATGTTGAAGAAGAGGTTTTAAATATATCAAAGCTTTCATTTATTTATTTTTAACTTAAAAAGCAGTGTATCATAGAAATGTACAAAAGTATTTGAAAATAAAATGATATGGGTTTGAATTATATTTCCCCTATCATTTTGTGACATTGTAAAAATTAAACAATTTCTCTGATCTTAGTAGTTTCTGTCTAAAATAGAAATAATAATATAGCATAGTATTGTATTGAAGATTAAATGAGATAATTTCTGTCAAATACCTAGTACAATTCCTACAAGTAAAGGTAAATATGGTTCGTTCTCACCTCTACCCCTTTTTAATGGTCAGTGTTTCCTACACCATTTGCCTTAGTTCTCTACTTGATTTGTTCCTCCAACATCTTCCCTGTGTGGATAAACTTTACTGACTCCCTCCACACAGTCCTGACATGTTTAATGTTCTCATCCTTGAATAGTAAAGCTAAAGTGTATGTATAATTTATAGTAGAGAAAAAACTTCTTAGGAAGTGAAAATACCAACATTAGAACAGAAGCAGAAGCCTAAAGGTGGCAGGGAAGCATAATATAAAACAAAACAAATTGCTAAACTGAAAGCAGTTTTGTTGTCATTCAATACATATATGTGAGGTCCCACTATGTTCCAGATTCCGTTAAACACAGATCATACATAACGTGTAATGCAGACATGATCCTTGCTCTCCTGTATCTGACAGCTATTGCAGTGAGACTTTCCAATCTAAATGGTAGATAATTGAAGTAGCATTTTCCAACTCATCATTATACCTCAATTATCTCTAGTGTTTTAAGAATATCTGAGAAAAAAGTTTTCCCCAACTACTTTTCTCAACATATATTCCCTGATAATCTGGAACTTTAAAGGTGACCACTGAGTAATGGCTGTAAATAAGCATACATAAGTCCTTCAGATAGCTTGTTACTTGAGCAGGGAGCTAAAAATCTATGAAAAGTAGTCAACGTGAAATTTCTAGTGTTTTCTTGTTATTACACCAACTAAACCACTTTCGAAAAAGTCCCTCTTTCTCTCTCCATCACCCCCCTTCCTTCTCCAACACACATACATTCAAACACACTCAAAGTCACACCACTTGAAAAATTATTTTAAAAGAAGTTAGGTTTCTCATTTAAGTTAACATGGAACCATGAAAAAAAGCATAGCAATGTGATGTGAGATGGAAGTTAGATCAAGAGCTCTACAGCTACAAGATCTTAAGATACTTGGGGTTTGTAAACATATTTGGAAAGGAATAGAAATTTCTAAGACATGTTTCTATATGATCATATGGAGAGTTTGAATTTCTTTTAACTCTCAGAAATGCACAGAGGGTTTTAGAGGAGGTTTAGATCTTATATCTTGACTTGTAGATCTTATATCCAGCTTTGCATTTACCATCAGCTTCCTGGGCCCATAATGTTTTAATATTCACCCTGCCATTCCTTTATTGAGTCATTATGAGTAATTAGGTCAATGTCTAAGACCATGTACTCTGTTCACACTGGGAGGATTACTAGAACTCCTTCACTATGAGTGTGACTTCAAGTTAACAGCACAAGTCACTTTTGAACCCCATCCAAAGGTAATTATCCTGGAATCTCTATAACCATTGATAATTAGTACTGTTTCTTGAGAAATTCCCTCTCTCATTATTCTTAAAAAATTTATATATGTATATAAAATCTATGTATAGATATAGATATATCTTGCTATAGATTAAATTGAAGCTTGTTTGCTTTATTTACATGATACAAAATCATTCATCACCGAGGGGAGTAGAGATCAAAAATATATGTCTAACATCATGATCCTTCTTTAACTGCTGCACCCATTAAATCCATGTTTTCTCTGTATGACTAAACTAACTAGTATGTTAAGCAAACACAAAGGGAGCGACAGTATGGGGTGGGGGTTGGGAGCTTTCCTAAAAACTCGAGCTCATGAATCACTGTCAACCAGTCTCCCTCTGGACCCTTCGGGGGCAGTGACAGATAAACAATTCCACAAGTCTTTACTTGGAAACTAAGAAAACAAACAACTTGCATAATGCAAAGAACACTTTGGAGCCAGAGCAGGGTTTGAGTTCAAGCTCTGCCCCTTACTAATTTTCCAACCATGTGTAAGCCGGTTTTGCTTTCATTCTCTAGTCTCTAAAATGGATGGGCCAGTACTTGCTTCAAAGGATAACTCTATAGATTACCAGTGATAATAAACATAGAATTCTGTTTTGCATATAGTATTCTTTCTTTCTTTCCTTATGTGTGCTGATCCCATACACACAATACAATAGAGAAACCAAATCTGATGAAACCAAAATATTCAGATTTTTGGCTCTCAGCAGACCACTCAGCTAGATGCAGGGAGCACATATGGTTTCCATTTCTCATCCATCAGCAGTCATTACTTATGCTAAATGAAGCCAACTGAATTTTGGCCATGCCTGATATTGCTGTATGCACTTAGAGCAGCAATAGCAAGTTCAAAGCAGCAAATATGTGAAGAACTAAATTTAGAGGAAGCCCATAGAAAAAACAAATGGGATGCTTATTTGGTTCCCACAGCCATAGTTTGACATCTGTGTGTGGATGTGTGTATATGTATTTATACCATGTGTATGGGTGTATATACATAACATTTATACATGATATTATATACATATATACCATTAACCCTTGAACAACACAGGTTTGAACAGCTTACACATGATTTTTTTTTCAATAAATACCTGCTGTAGTACTACATGATTCACAGTTGGTTGAATCTGTAGATTTGCAATCAAAACCTAGAGGGATGGGATAGGGAAGGTGGGAGGGAGGCTTATGAGGGAGGTGATATGGGGATATATGTATACATATAGCTGATTCACTTTGTTGTACAGCAGAAACTAATGCAACATTGTAAAGCATTTACACTCCAATAAAGATGTGAAAAAAATTAAAAATAAAAGCAAACAAAAAAAAGAATATGGAGGGTCAACTGTAAAGTTACATGTAGATTTTCTACTGTGTGGAGAAATAGAACCTCAACCCCTGTGTTATTCAAGCATCAAGGGTACTAATATAAGTAATATATTCAAGACATCCATGGTATTATATAAATTATTTACATATGTATACTAATATAATATATCATGTGTATATATGTGTAAAATATATCTCTATAGGTGTGTACATATATAGATATATATGTATATATATGTGTACATATATAGATATATATGTATATATATCTATGTGTATGTGTGCATGTGTTACAAAATGTATGCAACATATAATATATTATGTATTCACATTTAATATTATATAGAATATTATATATACTATATATTCTTTTATATTACTATATTCATGTCTGCTTATTTGACTTTGTTCTTTATCTTAGTGAAATAGGTGTTCCTTAGGGCTTCCTTGGTGGTGCAGTGGTTGAGAGTCTGCCTGCTGATACAGGGGACATGGGTTCGAGCCGTGGTCTGGGAGGATCCCACATGCAGCAGAGCGGCTAGGCCCGTGAGCCACAACTACTGAGCCTGTGCGTCTGGAGCCTGTGCTCCGCAACAAGAGAGGCCGTGATGGTGAGAGGCCCGCACACCGCGATGAAGAGTGGCCCTCACTTGCCACAACTGAAGAAAGCCCTCGCACAGAAACGAAGACCCAACACAGCAAAAATAAATAAATTAATTAATAAACTCCTACTCCCAACATCTTCAAAAAAAAAAAAGTGACACATTTGCTGTAATTTAATAATAATAAAAAAAAGAAATAGGTGTCCCTTAATATATGGCATTCTTTAATTTAACCAGATAAGTTCTGCCAAACCATAGACAACTATTTGGAATCATACATCTTTCCTTTGGAAAAGTAAAATCATGTTCTGTACATGTATGATTGGAAAATGCTTCTCCTAACTATGAAAGATGTGCATTAAAGAGAGTAAGACAAAGCTTATCTATTTTCAAGTTCTCAAAAAGTTAAAAACAAGTAGCAGCAAGTATTCTGAGGACAGTCATGTATACTTGCCCTGAAAGAGCCCTATGAATCAGCTTTAATAGATATGTCTACTAAAGAGATCATTTGGCTTTGAAAATTAGTACTCCAATGGATTTCGTGATGAGATATGAACATGCAGTCATGATCTAGGCATCTAATTATAACACTCAAGAATTCTAAATTGTATAAACTTCTAAATTTTACATGTGGGTTTTGAGGACTTGCTTTATTCTTGTTTATGGTAATATAAAAATTGATACATGACAAAAATACAGTGTGAACATTTCAGCAACAAAATAAGAAAGGATTTAATTATCATGTCTCCCATCAAAAACACACCACAGATGTTCATCTAAAAATGCATATCTTTAAATTAGAATTTTCTACAAATAAAAGTGATTCATCTTCTACTCCAGGTCTTAGACAAATTGTGTCACTTTTTACATGATAATCAGCTACCATTCTAATTAGAAGTTGTCATTCACCTCAGAACACCAATATCTGGAAGAGATCAAGTAACAGTTTGTACAGCTGCTCCCATGCTTTGCCTGTCATCTTTGGCCTGACTTTGAATTCCTCTCCCCCATTTTTCTTTTCCTTTAGATAAAACCCCTCCTCCTTTTCCTCACTCCCACTGAGCTGTCAAGAGTTGAAATACTGTGATATGAAATCACTGCCTCCATGACTCTAAAAAAAGGAGAGCTTGCACTTGATTTTGATCAAAGAGAATCATTTATAAGATAGATGCAGCAAAAAACCTCAGGGAATTTTTTTCCACCCAAATCATAGGATTATGAGAAATAACAGACAAAGAAATAGATTTTTAAACATTCTTTTTCTCTTAACTGCATGATTAAGGTTGGTACTATACAATGTTTATCAATTTTTTTTGCCTTGATATTCAACACCACCTCAGAAGGATGTCACCTATGAACATATAATTCCAATAAAAATGGGAAGGACGAGGGATATAAGAATTACAGCTCTCATTGTTGTGAGCAACAATACATGGAGAATGAAAAGAGAGCTGTAACTATTTTGCAGGGGGCAGGAAGAGCTCTGGGGAAGACCCATAGGTTGCCATAAATTGATAACAAAAATTTGGAAGACTTCTCGGTTGTTCTCAATTCTCCTTGCTATCATTTTTATAAGGATGTATTTATGTTGTGCCGCATCTCATTATCATCTTTGCCCCTACAGTAAAGCATGCAGTTGCTAATGTTTAGGGAAGAGAAGCTGACCACAGTGCTTTGTCCTCAAGGAGACACCGTTTGGTTACTTAATCCCATGTATTAATCTTTGCTACAATCAATTAAGTAAGAGTTTACACGTTAATGTTACAGTCCTATCAAGAAGCTTTCCCACCATTCTTCATGTTGTATATCAAATATTAAAATTCTGATGCCTTCTTCACAATCAGCAAAAATGGCAGCAAGAATCCATTTCCTAAAAAAAAAAAAGAATCCATTTCCTAGAAGAGATAATAATGAGAGTGAGTAATGGAAGCACTGGACATTTTTATCTGTTTTTTATGTAACGCTCCTATTGTCTTTGTCAGATGTGGAAAGTGACATTGTTTAAATGTGAAATGAAGTAAAGAATATAGTTTGCATAATGACACACTGTACGCAGATTTTGAAATGCTTATTTATTTATGTTCTGGTTTTGAAAATGTAGTCATTTTCTCAGTCTCTGGGCACAAATACAGGAAATGATATATCCGTTTATAATTTTTTCATTTAATTTTTAGTTTTATAAAGCTTCACCCATTGCCATGGTCTCTGAGAGAATATAAAACATGAAATAGACAATAACAAAGACAAAGTCAAGCAATAAAAGCAAATTACAGAAATGTTGTGGCTTTGAGATTATGAAGGTCAAAGAGCCAAGATATTTTCAGATTAATAATATAAAGGCAGTAATATAATTTGGTCACTAAATATTAAGATCTAGAATTAAGCAAAGAAGGGAGGTAAGTGAAAGGGAATGGGATAATTAGTGGGATAAGAGGAGGAAAGTCAGAAGAAATTGTTACAATACGGATAGTGGAAAATTATCCAGACTCACCAAATCGGCCGTTTGTTTGTTAGCGTAAGTACGATGTGTGTATTTACAGATCTTCCTCCACTTACGATGGGGGTTGTGTCCCTATAAGCCTATCATAAATTGAAAATAGCATAAGTCAAAAATGCATTTAATATACCGAACCTACCGAAGATCATAGCCCAGCTTAATGTACTTCAAAGGTGCTCAGAACACTTACATTAGACTACAGTTAGGCAAAATCATCTAACACAAAGCCTATTTTATAATAAATTGTTGAATAGCTCACGTGCTTTATTGAATACTGTCCTGAAAGTGAAAAACAGAATGGAGTATGGGTACAGAATGGGTGTAAGCATATTGGTTGTTTACCCTCATGATTGTGAGGCTAGGTAGGAGCTGTGGCTCACTGCTGCTGCCCAGCATCTGAGAGAGTATCCTACCGCTTATCACTCACCAGGGAAAAGATCAAAACTCAAAATTCAAAGTATTATTTCTACTAAATGTGTATCTCTTTTGCAATATCATAAAGTCAAAAAATTGTAAGTCGAACCATTCTAAGTTGGGAACTGTCTGTAATGGGAGGACTATTTTAAAAGAGCTATTGAATGTGTTGGAAATAATCAAATCTGATTAAAGTAGAATGTTGACCATGAGGGAAAGAGCTGGAGTGTGGACTTATTTCCAGAGACTACTCAGAGTATCAAATGCCATGGGGACAGACAAGGTCACTTTGTATTGGAAAATCCAATGTTCAAACACAAGAATTCAAGTCAAAATGCAAATCTAATGACTACATGATGAAATCATGTCAAGATCATAGAGCCAGACTTCAATAAAAGAAAGTAGAGTGGTGCTTTATATCTGATTTCTCAGCAGTGTTTCCCCAGAACCTATCAACTTTCTCAATAGTTGTTTGTTAAATGAAAATGAATGAGTTTTGCAGGTTTGTATGTAGGTCTTCTTTATATGCTGGAACTTCCTGATTTGTGAAAGATTCAAAAAGGGCAAAAGTGCTAGCGGCGAAGCATCCAAAGCAAAAGTTTGAAAAAATCATAGCAGTTGAAAGTTTTGATTAGATTAGAAAGTATTTTAAAATAAGTGTGAAAGTGGAGATATTTGTTTACAAAGGAGTGCCCCCAAATGCAAAGAAGTGAAGAGGAAATATCGTGAGAATATCCTCATTAGAAATGTATACACACACACACACATACACACACACACACACACACACACATGTTTTAGCAGAGCCATGTATGTTTCCTTAAGGTTTTGCCCTTGACTAGTGTCATGTCTGATGATATGAGCTATTTCTCTTCACATAGCACATTGCTCCAAGAGCCTTATATATTAGTGGTGGAGGTGGAAAGGAGTTGGCAGTGGCAGAGGCACTAGAATGGCCTCAAAGCTTAACAATTATTGTTCTCAAGCAGATAAAAGTAGCTGGTCTGAGAGTAAGACCCAACTAGGATAAAAAGAATTATAAAGATAATACAAGATAAAGGCCAAAGTTGTTGCTGAGATCACCTACTCTCTTCCTATTTATTGCTTCCAAATGAACCTTGGATCCTTTCTTCTTCAATAATCCAAAAAACAAAATGGAAGTAAGTATGTTTTGGAAGAAAGATGGGCAACTATGTTATCAATTATTTTGGAATATACAGAGTCTATGTAGAACTCAATAATAAAGTGTGTTCTATTATCTTAAAGGACAGAAGAGAAAGATTCAGACTAAAACTGTAGAATACGGGGCTATATAAAATAGCAATATAAATTTTCCAGCCATGAAGATTACTTAATACTATGATGGTTTATCAAAAGACACTTCAGAATAGCTTTCCATGGAGGTCTTTACAAATGATTTTTTTTTTCATGAGCATCAATCCAACTCTTTAAAGACAGTTTTGTAAATAAGGAAATGGATTTGATGAAATAAACTAGCTTTGAAATAAACTAAAAAAAAATGCTTGTTCTAGTTAAGAAAATTTGGCCAGTGTGTTTTAATGATGTATTCTGCAAGTAATTTTAGAACATGTAATGTTACTTAGAGATCTAATCAGAGCTCTGTTCCAGCAACCGATACTGACGCTCATCATTTGTTGCCTACTTCAGTTTGTGGCTCTTAAGAGTTCTGAATTTGGATAAAATATACTACATAAATAATGAGACACATTTCTTCAGTGTCATATTTTTATTAATGCTTAAAACATGGAATTTATTCATATTATTGACAGATTGATGTTGTAAATTTTTCTAGAGTTATGCTGCTTTAATTTCAATATATGCCTTTAAAGATTTAAAATGGGGATCTAAATGCTTTTTATTTTCTATCTATTATTAGAAGATTACCATTGTACAATTGTGGCTGTGACTGGGAGAGGAGGTTATGTGATGAGGAAACTTTGTTTTGATGTTCACATTGAAGACTATTATACACTTTCAGATTCAGGTCTCTGCTTGGAGACTACAGTGCTTTTCCTCAAATGAACTTATGTGGCTCACTGTTGCTACAAGTCAACTTTTTCTAGCTGCCTGATTGATTAATTTACAAAGCAATGCAGCAACTTAAATATCTATGTGTATACATATATATGTATATGTATATATATATGCACACTTGCTGATCTGTGTGCATATATACATAATATGCATATATTATATAATATACACATTATATCTAAACAAATATACTTTTCTGAAGTTACTGGTATTATCACTAAGTTAAGAGAAAACATATCTATGATAAAAAAAACTCAAAATTAGGAACAGAAGAAAACTGTTCTTTTTAATAGAAAAAATTCTCTGTAAAGAATCTAAAACTAATACCATACTAAATGAAGAAATAGTGAGTGATTTCCTCCTTAGAGCAGAAAGAAGTTTAGGATGCCCACTCTCACCACTTCTATTCAGTATTGTATTCAATACGTCATTAGGGTTTTCTATTTACAGTACTATGTTATCTGCAAATGGTGACCATTTTACTTCTTTCTTTCCAGTTTAAATGTCTTTTTCTTATTTTTCTTGGTTAACTGTTCTTGCTAGTACTTCCAACATTATGTTGAATAAAAGTGGTGAGAGTTGATATACGTGTCTTGTTCCTGATATTAAAGGAAAAGCTTTCAACTTTTCACCACTGATTATGTTGTTAGTTGTGGGCTTGTCATATATGGCCATTATTATTTTGAGGTATATTCTCTCTATGGCCACTTTGTTGAGAGTTTTATCATAAATGGCTTTAGAATTTTGTCAAATGCTTTTTCTGCATTTATTGAGATAATAGTGTGATTTTTATCCCGAATTTTGTTAATGTGGTGTGTTGCATTGATTGATTTACAGATGATGAACCATCCTTGCATCCCTGGAATAAATCTCACTTGATCATGATGTATTACCCTTTTAATGTATTGTTAAATTCAGTTTGCAAATATTTTGTTGAAGAATTCTGCATCTATGTTCATCAGGAATACTGGCTTGTAATTTTCTTTTCTTGTGGTATCCTTGTCTGGTTTTGGTATCAGGGTAATACTGGCCTGGTAAAAGGAGTTGAGAAGTAGTCTCCTATTTTCTGGAAGAGTTTGAGAAGGATTGGTATTAATTCTTCCTTGAATGTTTGGTAGAATTCACCTGGGAAGCCATCTGTCCTGGACTTTTTTTGTTGGAAGGTTTTTGATAATTGATTCCATCCTAGTAATTGGCTTATTCAGAATTTCTATTTCTTCATCATGCAGTCTTAGAAGATTGTATGTTTCTAGGAATATGTCCACTTCTCCTAGAATGTCCAATTTATTGGTGTATAATTGTTTATAAGTCTTCTATGTTGCTTTATATTTCTGTGGTATCAGTTGTAAGGTCTCTTCTTTCACTTCTAATCTTATTTATTTGAGCTCTCTTATTTTTTCTTGGTGTGTCTAGTTAGACACTTGTCAATTTTATTTTTTCAAAGAGCTAGCTCTTAGTTTCACTAATCTTTTTTATTGTCTTTTAGCCTCTATTCCATTTATTTCAACTCTGATCTTTGTTATTTCCTTCCTTCTACTAACTTTGGGCTTCATTTGTTTTTCTTTTTATAATTCCTTGAGGTGTAATGTTAGGTTGTTTATTTGAGATTTTTCTTGTTTCTTGAAGTAGGCATTTATTGCTATGAACTTCCTTCTTAATAAAACTGCTTTCCTGCATCTCATAAAATTTGATATATTGTATTTCCATTTTCATTTGTCTCAAGGTATTTTTCCTTTCTTCTCTGATTGCTTCATTAACCCATTGGTTTTTCAATAGCATGTTGTTTAATCCCCATGTATATTTGAATTTTCCAGCTTTCTTTTAAAAATTGATTTCTAGTTTCATGAATTGTCATCAGAAAAGTTACTTAATCTGATTTCAATCTTCTTAACTGTATTAAGACTTATTTTGTAGCCTAACATATGATCTCTCCTGGAGAATGCCCTATGTGCACATGAGAAGAATATGTATTGAGCTGCCTTTGGATGGAATATTCTATATATACTTATTAAATCCATCTGATCCAATGTGTCATTTAAGACCACCGTTTTCTTATTGATTTCTATCTGTATAATCTATCCATCAAAGTAAGTGAGATATTAAAATTCCCTATTATTATTGTATTGCTGTCTATTTACCCCTTTAGATCTGTTAATATTTGTTTTATATATTTAGGTGCTCCTAAGAATGACTCTAGAAAAGTTTATTTCTTTCAAACAGTAAAGTTAGGAGTTAAGAAATTTGGTTCTTATCTGGCAACCCCATAGCATTAAGTACTCAGAGACTCAGTCTCCTTGAATTTCATTTCTCTGAATCCCGAGATGTAGTCTCCTCCTCATGGGCTAAAGTTACCATCTGGGGGCTAGAGTTACCATCATCATATCTGTATTTCAAGATACAAATAGAGAAGGGCCAAAGGGGAAAAAAAGTAGTAATAAACAATTTCCTGTATCAGTTACAAAACACTTCTATTTTAAGCCATTGTTTAGTACATTGTTAACTGGAGACACCTGCATGAAAAGAAACTATGAAATGACATCTTTATTCTTGAAGACCATGTACTCAGCTGAAATCCAGATATTTTATTACTAGGGGCAATAGGCAGAATAATATTGGGGGACAATGTCCAAGATAGTTCAAAAATAAAACTGGTTTATCAGCTAAGCAATTTGTTTACCAGTGATCTACTTATAATATAATAGTTCATTATCATTAAAATATTCATCTCTTTAATAATTTTTATTAAGCATCTACCATGTGGTAGATATTGTACTTGGTTTCAGGGATACAAAGTTGTATTTTTCACAATTACTGCCCTTGGGAATCTTATATGCCAGTGCTAATTACTTTATTATAAACTGCATAATTATAGTAATTACATAATTAATTAATCAGTCTTCATGGATTATTTATTTATTTATTTATTTAATAAATTTAATTTTTTAATTAAACAAATTATAAATGAAATTACTTATACTATTGAAACACGTTTTCTCTGATTTCCTCTTTTCCTTTGCATTCTATATTCTTTGTATAAATTCCAAAAGAAAAATAAATGCTTCATTCCCATGTTTAGAGGAAAAGGAATGTTGATTCCTCTGCATCATCTGCCTGCAGAATGCACACAGTAATTCTGCCAAGAGGTCTCTGGGGGTTAAATTCACTATCTTGATGAATTTATTAAGCTTCAGATATGGTCCTTTGTTTTGCTGGCTCAGCACATTGTTTTTATCAGCACACTAAAAGGACATTAATATCTCAGAGGTATACACACATTAAAAAACCTCTTAAGATACTTATGAATTCAGAATGACAAATGATTAATTCACTATGAGAAATATAACTGTCATAGGAATAACAACATGTGCACCCCTCATGATCAGCCCATTTTGAATCTCTAGGTAGACCTACATCAGCTATCAAGTCATATTCTGAATGTCAACTTATCTTTCTATAAAATATAATTATAATAGGTACCATATAAACTTCAGGTTTATATGACCAGGAATCGTATTTGATCTCACATACCTAAGTCGATAGTGAGTGCTGCTAATGACAAGCCACAATCTCAAGGGCTGAGAATTTTCTCCTTTTATCTAATGTAAAAAAGAAAAATAAAAACAAAACTAAATAAAAACAGGGCTTCCCTGGTGGCACAGTGGTTGAGAGTCCACCTGCTGATGCAGGGGATGTGGGTTTGTGTCCCGGCCTGGGAGGATCCCACATGCCACGGAGCAGCTGGGCCCGTGAGCCATGGCCACTGAGCCTGCGCATCCAGAGCCTGCACTCTGCAATGGGAGAGGCCACAGCAGTGAGAGGCCTGTGTACCGAAAAAAAAAAAAAAAAAACTAAATAAAAACATAGCACCTGTATTTGTCATTGTTTTTCATTGCAATAGAACCAATAGAGAGAAAGAGTGTGTGTGTGTGTGTGTGTGTGTGTGTGTGTGTGTATGTGTGTATGAGATTTATGGAGTTATGTCACCAAAATGGTGACATAGGAGACCCCTGCCTCCACCCCATCACAAAAATCAACAATTAGACATGTATCTATAAACAAAAACAGCTCTGGGATAGCTCCAGTTTCCACTTAAGAAATTTTAGTAACACAGTGCAACAAAATCCTAAGAATAACCACACAAGGAGAGAAGGAAGACAGCTTCATTTTGCTTGTAATCATCCCACCCCCCAAGCTGACTTTGCCGTGCCAAAAGGGAACCTCCCAGCTAGAAAGAGTTCTCCTCTCCAGGAAAAGAAAATTTTGGTGAGCAACAAGATTCCCCAGCCTTCTGGGGATCCAAAAGAAGGTTCTGCTTTGGTTTCACACCACCCAGACCAGCAAAGCTGAGACCTATAGAGATGACTAGGAATAAGGGAAAAAATTAGTGCTATCAATAGCAACCACACAGTGGGAGTGATTGTGGTCCACAGTGACCTACTCTGAAGTCAATCCAGCAAATTTTGCCACTGGAGAATCTAACGGCCAGTACGTCTGCCTTGGACAGCCTGCAGATTCCACAAGATTTTGTCCCAAAGGTATTTGCATTTGCTGATGCCAGTCACCTGAGTCCCTCTTAACTCTCTCCTTCTTTGCCTCCTTCTTTGTGTAGTTTAAGACCAGCAGGTTCATGGCCATCAAGAGCAGGCATTTCAGTTTGAATCTAAAAGCAGTAAAAAGCCTATGTCCCAGCTTGAAAGCATGGAAAATAAGTGGAATTTTCTCTTACTGGGGGTCAGCCTTTTATTTTATGTTGGACTTCAACTGATTGATGAGGCCCACCCATGTTAGAAAGGCAATCTGCTTTATTCAGTCTACCAATTTAAATGTTATTCTCATTCAAGAACATGCTCATAGACACAGCCAGAATAATATTTGACCAAATATCTGGGCACCGAGTGGCCCAACCAACTTAACACATTCACCATCACAGTCTCTGTGAAAACATATTTCAAAAAAAATAGAGTCTTGGGGGCTTCCCTGGTGGCGCAGTGGTTGGGAGTCTGCCTGCCGATGCAGGGGACATGGGTTCGTGCCCCGGTCTGGCAAGATCCCACATGCCATGGAGTGGCTGGGCCCGTGAGCCATGGCCGCTGAGCCTGCACGTCTGGAGCCTGTGCTCCACAATGGGGGAGGTCACAAAAGTGAGAGGCCCGCGTACAGCAAAAAAAAAAGATAGAGTCTTGGTGTGGTGGGGGAAGAGGAGCTATAGAGAAAAATAAAAAAGAGGAAAAATAATAAATAAAGGGCAATTTACCTGTCTGGACTGTGTACCTTGTCTTTGATTACTGCTTTTTCCTTGAGAGCAGGATTTAAGGCTTATTCACCCTTCTATCACTAGCACCTCATGTGGATTCAAAACCTTATATAGTTCAAAAGTTACATTAAAATGACATTATAAAGTGATTTAGCATTCAAACTAGGATATGAAAATATATGACTTCTCTGAAATAAGGTCACATAATCAATGAGTGAATAGACTTAGATGTAAAAATAACAACAGCTATGTTGATAAATCCAAAGATGAAAAGATATCTAGTATCTATCTATTGAAAAAGTTTAGGGAAACTGCTCAGATAATTATAGAGCTCAAGCATATATTAGCTGTAAAATTTTCTTTACAAATAAATATATATTTGAAATACTAAAATATTGAAATACTGAAAAGATATGCTTGAATTTTACTTCTAGTTAACAGCAATATAAAATCTTATAACAGGAAAAAATATATAGCATTGGTAGTAATAATAAAACACAGGATTAATCCTGGATAATTGCTATTAATACAGTTACAGATCTAATAAAAACATGAAGAATTATAAGATATAGAATGTGAGAATAACTTGGTCATAATGAATGTTCATAATTTTGAAGTTTTTAAATTAAGATTCAGGAGTAGATAGACAAGTAAAAAGTGTTCTAAATTCCTCACTTAAAATAGTAGAAAAGTCCATTTAGCCTTAGTCCATTCTGGCTGCTGTAACAAAATAGCATAGACTGTGTGTCATATCAACAACCAATATTTATTTCTCATGGTTCTGGAGGCTGGGAAGTCCAAGATCAAGATGCTGGTAGATTTAATGTCTGGTGATAGCTCGCTTTCTGGTTCATAAACAGTCATCTTCTCCCAGTGTCCTCACATGACATAAAGGTTAAGAAAGTTCTCCAGGATCTCCTTTAAAAATGTACTAATCTCAGAGTTTGAGGATCTGGTTCCGATTTTGCAGTTGAAAAGACCAAAGAAGCCCTAGTAAATCCAAGGCCCAGATGGGTTTCATGATATATTACTCCTAAATTGAGTCACATTCAAGTCTAACAGAAGACAAGAACATCAGCCAGGAAGTAGAGGCACAGGAAATGAACAGAATCTTTTGTCAAGCCAGAAGAAGAGACCATGAATTGGAATGCTTTGTAAAACGTGGTCTGTGTGTGTGCCTTCAACATCAAATAAAACCAGTACATTTAAAAAAAATGTATTAATCTCATTCATGAGGGTTTCACCCTTATGCTATAATCCCCCTACAGAAAGGTCCCACCTCCTATTGCTACCACATTGGGGATTAGGATTTCAACATATGAATCTTGGGGGAGGGGCATAAACAGTCTATAACAAAAATCAATAAATATGACCCAATTATTGAATTTGATAAATTTAGGGTAAAATCCATAATCGTCATCTCACACTGGGATGTCATTATCCTGAGGGCAATTCCAATGTGATCCATATGAGATATCATATAAAGATGATCTGCCTTTCTGGGATAACTTGATTTAGTTGCTGTTAAGTGAAGATGCCATCATATGTTTGAACTCCTGAGTGTTTGAGATCTAGATTATGAGAGAAAGTTTGTTTTGAAACTTAGATGTATGACATTTTTATCTGAGAGAGAGGACTCGTATTGTAATCATTTTAGCAATACTACCTTAGGCAAATCACTCAACCTCTCTAATCCTCAGCTTTCTCATCTTTAGTATGAAAAACAAAAATTCAAATTACTTCATGGAACTGAACAAAGAAGACAATGTTTTCAAGCACTTGGCATTAAACCTAGAACATCAAAATATTAGCCATGATGAAGAAGAGGATGATGCTGATTCTAAAATATGAGCAGTATTTCTCCATTAAGACTTCCTCAATGCTCATGCCTCCAGGTACTTTCCAGCTGTATCTAAGTGACAGTTTTCTATACACTTTAATATTGGCAGTGCCTAGTTGCCTGGCTGCATGATGCCTGTTTTATGTGCTCTGTATCTGATTTCAAAGGGAAAAATGGGTACTGATTTTATTCACTGGATAATGTCATCATTTTTTTCCTTTTTGGAAGTATCTGTCTCTCTTGATTTCTTGCTTTCTTTCTTGCTTTCTTACTTTCTTTCTTCTTGTGTTATTGCTTTCTTGATTTCTTGCTTTCCTTTTTTTGTTGTTTTTTCTTTCTCTCTTTCTTTTATTTATTTATTTTAACCTGTTGGCCAGAGAAATGCTTGTTGTTTCAATTCAGAGCACACTTTCTGTTTCTTTTAACAACTGACAGATTTTCTCCTTATGGCAATTCTCTCAATGCATAGTCATGATAGTTATGTTTTGTTTTCTTCTTATTTCTTTGTTTCTTTTGTTTATATTTAGTTATGGTACAGTTGTAAACTTGATTTCATAAATTATTTTATGCTACATGGACCCAGAAAAAGGGGTGCATACAGTGAAATGTTATGATGTCTCACAGACTATGACATAGGCACTGAGACCACAACACAACATTAATTTCATTGTAATCCTGTAATGACTGTACTCATATGATTAACAAACTGTCTGCAGACATCTCCAAGATTCAGTTTTCTCATCCAATAAATGAAGGTAACATTTTCCCAAGTTACCTTGGAGAGTTCATATGAGCATTTAATAAGGAAATAAAAAGAAAATCCTTTGAAAAGAATAAAGCACTTTTGCTGTGAGTTTGGGGAATTGTTAATCATTGATGTTATTAAGCCTAATTAGAAACTAACCTTAAATAATTTATCTAATTCTATAGATTATGTTCCTTGAAATGCTCTATCATTCTCTCAGCAACTAGTATAATTTGTTTTGTAACTAAAGCAAGATTTTTTCTGGAGTATAATTTAAAATTCTTGCTATGAATAACATGTTCTTTGAATACAAATCAGCCTTTGAAATCAAGATTCAACATAAGTTACCTCTGCATGGAAACAGGTATTGTTTAAAATATTCATTTCAAAATCATATGTAACATTTAAACATGCCCACTTTTGTTACTCTCTAATTAATAATTTTAAATGAAACCCTAATTTATCCTACCTATGAATGCACCTAGAAAGATATGTATTGTTATTTTCATGTATAATTTTACAAATCTTATAATAAGCACAACACTTTGAGGATTCCAAAAATGATAGGGTCTGTTTCTCTCATGACTAATGATGAGATATGATTTGACTTTATTTTAAAATGTAGTTAAATTCATTTTTATAGAATATCTCTTTCAAGTCCAAGGGGTATATATATTAGATATTGATAAATATTAATGTATGTCTCTTATATAAATACATTAAATACATTAAAGGCATACATTAAATACATTAAAGGCATACATTAAATATAAGAACAAACAAAGATTGAAAGCAAAAGGATGAAAAAAAAATGCCACACTAATGTTAACCCCCCAAAATGCCTTATGACAATATTAACACAAAGTATATTTTAAGTTAATAAATATTACAAGAAATAAAGGGAGGGTGCATTTTATACTGATCACAGTGTTAATGCAATGGGCAGATTGGAAAACTTCTAAATTATGTGTACCTATATAACACAGCTTTTAAACAAAAAGTAACTAAAAAATTATAATTAATATATAATAATATGATAAACTACAAAACAAAAGTTAACAACAAGAAAAGAGTATTAGAAAAATCACTGAGTGAGTGACTTTAGCATATCTATTTCAATTATGGATTGCTCAAGCAGACAAAATTTTTTTTAATCATATAAGTGATTTAAATATAATTAACAAATTTAATTATAGAAAGCTCTGCCATACAGTTGTAGGATAAATATTGTTTTGAAATGGTCTTTGAGATATTATCAAACTGATCACAAGTTGGGTCATATAATAAGCCTCAACAATCTGTGATTGATTAAATCATACAGATTATGATCTCCAAATAGAGTGAAACTTAGAATTCTATAATAAATAATAACAAGGAAGTCCTCAAATATTTGGAAATTGGGCAATATACATCTAAATAGAAAATGTGTGTATTTCAACTGGAATCATGTTTAAAGAGAAATCTGTAGCCATACAAAAGAAAGGAATAAAGACTGAAAATCAATGATCTCAGAAGCTGGAGGAAGATTCCACTGAACACATACACTTTATGAGGAAAGGGAATTAATCAAGATAAGAAAAGAAATCAGTGACACAGAAAACAAATGTGTAATAGAGAAGATCAACAAGTCCAAAAGGTATTTGTTTGAAAAGACTAATTAAATTTGTAATCACTAGCCTTATTCACAGAAAACAAAGGTATAGAAGACAATAGGAGGAAAAATGGTTACTTCACTAGAGATTCTAAAACTATTGAAGGGACAATAAGAGAGTATTATAAACAACTTTGAAATAACAAATATTTAAATTTAGATGAAACTGTTGAAAGACTAGAAAATCACAGCCTCCCAAAAATGATACAAGAAGAATTAAAAAATCTAAATATCTATTATAGCAATTGAATCTCTAATTAAATACTTGCTGCAAAAGATATCTCCAGACCAAGATAGCTTCATCAGTAAATTCTTAAAACTTTAAAAGAAAAAGTAATATCAGTTTTAAAAAGGTATTCTAGAAAATAAGGAAAAGAGAGAATACTTCAAAACTCATTTCATGAGACTCTTATAACAAAAACTTGAAGCCATTACAAGAAAGAAAAATAAATTTATTTCCTCATAAAAAGATTAAACTTCTAAACAAAGTATTAGCAAATCAAATTCAAAAAATATAAATTAAAAAGGATAATACATCACACCCATGTTAAGTTTATTCCAGAAACACATGGATGTTTAAAACATACAAGAAGCAATCAATATAGGGAAAATGGGTCTGAAAAGAAGGCAGAGTAGGAAGCACCAGGACTCTGTTCCTCCAACTAGACATAATTACAGGGACAGATGTATCCATTTTGGAACTCTGGAATCTATTGAAGGCTTAAATGTTCCTGGGGAAAACTTGGAGGTAAATTGTGGTTAATTGCAATGAATTTCAGCTTTTAGCACAGTAGCAGCTACACATACCCCATCCACCACCCCGACCACAGAGCAGGTAGCTGTGCACCTGTTCCTGCAGCAGCTTGCACACAGCTTATGGGAGCAGGGGTGAGCAAAAAGGACCTATCTTCCAAGTACTGGGGATCTGTTCTCTGAACACTGATTGCTACTTCTGGTCATAGTCCTTTTTGTCGGTATCAGTTCTGATCTCTTTAGTGTAATCTACCAGTGAGTGGAATTGCTGAATAATATAATAAGTGTATGTTTAACTTTATAAGAAACTAAAAAACTCTTTTCCGCATCATTATAGCATCTTACATTCCCCAGAGCAATGTATAGGTTTTCCAATTGCACTACATCTTCCTCAATACTTGGCATTATTGTATTTTTATTTTAGTGTAAAGTAGTAATTAATTGTGGTTATAATTTGTATTGCCTACATAATTAATGATGTTGAACATATTTTCATATGCTTATTTAAATATGAATATATTTTCTTTTTTGATATATAATTCAAAATATTTCTACTTTTTCTTTTTGAATTTTATTGTATTTTAAACAGCAGGTTCTTATTAGTTATCTACTTTATACATATTAGTGTATATGTGTCAATCCCAATCTCCCAATTCATCCCACCACCACCTTTCCACCCTTGGTGTCCATAGGTTGGTTCTCTACATCTGTGTTTCTATTTCTGCCTTGAAAACTGGTTCATCTGCACAATTTTTCTAGATTCCACATAAATAAGTTAATATACTATATTTGTTTTTCTCTTTCTGACTTTATTCACTCTGTATGACAATCTCTAGGTCCATCCACATCTCTACAAATGACACAACTTCATTCCTTTTTTATGGCTTAGTAATATTCCATTGTATATATGTACCACTTCTTCTTTATCCATTCTTCTGTCGATGGGCATTTACTTTGCTTCCATGTCCTGGTTATTGTAAATAGTGCTGCAATGAACATTAGGGGTGCATGTGTCTTTTTGAATTATGGTTTTCTCTGGGTATATACTCAGTAGTGGGATTGCTGGATCATATGATACTTTTATTTTTAGATTTTTAAGGAATCTCCATGCTGCTCGCCATAGTGGCTGGATCAATTTAAATTCCCACAAACAGTGTAAGAGGGTTCCATTTCCTCCACAACCTTTCCAGCATTTGCTGTTTGTAGATATTCTGATGATGCCCATTCTAACCAGTGTGAGGTAATACCTCATTGTAGTTTTGATTTGCATTTCTCTAATAATTATTGATGTTGAGCAGCTTTTCATGTGCCTCTTGGCCATCTGTATGTCTTCTTTGGAAAAATGTCTATTTAGGTCTGCCCATTTTTGGATTGGGTTGTCTGTTTTTTGAATATTGAGCTGCAGGAGCTGTTTATATATTTTGGAGTTTAATCCTGTGTCTATTTATTCATTTGCAAATATTTTCTCCCATCCTGAGGGTGGTCCTTTCATCTAGTTTCTAGTTTCCTTTGCTGTGCAAAAGCTCTTACATTTCATTAGATCCCATTGGTTTATTTTTTTTTTTATTTCCATTATTCTAGGGGGTGGATCAAAAAAAGATCTTGCTGTGATTTATGTCAAAGAGGGCTCTTTCTATGTTTTCCTCTACGAGTTTTATAGAGTCCAGTCTTACATTTAGGATTTAAATCCATTTTGAATTTAGTTTTGTGTATGGTGTAGGGAGTGTTCTAATTTCATTATTTTACATGTAACTGTCCACTTTTCCCAGCACCACTTATTGAAGAGGCTGTCTTTTCTCCATTGTATATCCTTGCCTTCTTTGTCATAGATTAGTTTACCATAGGTGTATAGGTTTAACTCTGGGCATTCTCTCCTGTTCCATTGATCTATATTTACGTTTTTTTGTGACAGTACCATATTGTCTTGATTACTGTAGCTTTGTAGTATAATCTGAAGTCAGGGATTCTGATTCCTCCAACTCTGTTTTTTTCCCTCAAGATTGCTTTGGATATTCAGTATCTTTTGTGTTTCCATACAAATTGTGAAATTTTCTGTTATAGTCCTGTGAAAAATGCCATTGGTAGTTTGATAGGGATTGCATTGAATCTGTAGATTGCTTTGGGTAGTATAGTCATTTTCACAATGTTGATTCTTCCAATCCAAGGACATGGTATATCTCTCAATCTGTTGTACCATCTGTAATTTCTTTCATCAGTGTCTTATAGTTTTTTGAGTACAGGTCTTTTACTTCTTAGGCAAGTTTATTCCTAGGTATTTTATTCTTTTTGTTGCAGTGCTGAATGGCACTGTTTCCTTAATTTCTCTTTCTGATCTTTCATTATTAGCGTACAGGAATGCAAGAGATTTCTGTGCATTAAATTTGTATTCTACAATTTTACCAAATTCATTGATTAGTCTAGTAGTTTTCTGGTGGCATCTTTAGGATTCTCTATGTATAGTATCATGTCATCTGCAAACAGTGACATGTTTACTTCTTCGTTTCCAGTTTGTATTTCTTTTATTTCATTTTCTTCTCTGGTTGCCATGGCTAGTGCTTCCAAAACTATGTTGAATAATAGTGGCAAGAGTGGACATCCTTGTCTTGTTCCTGATCTTAGAGGAAATGCTTTCAGTTTTTCACCATTGAGAGTGATGTTTTCTCTGGGTTTGTCATATATGGCCTTTATTATGTTAAAGTAGGTTCCCTCTATGCCTACTTTCTGGAAGGTTTTTAACATAAATGAGTGTTGAATTTTGTCAAAAGATTTTCTGCATCTATTGAGATGATCATATGGATTTTATTCTTCAATTTGTTAATATGGTATATCACACTGATTGATTTGCATATATTGAAGAATCCTTTCATCTTTGGGATAAATCCTCATTGATCTTGGCGTATGATCCTTTTAATGTGCTGTTGGATTCTGTTTGCTAGTATTCTGTTGAGGATTTTTGCATCTATATTGATCAGTAACATTGGTCTATGATTTTCTTTTTTGGTCATATGTTTGTCTGGTTATGGTATCAGGGTAATGGTGGCCTCATAGGATGACTTTGAGAGTGTTCCTTCCTCTGCAAATTTTTGGAAGAGTTTGAGAAGGATGGGTGTTAGCTTTTCAATAAATGTTTGATAGAATTCGCATGCAAAGTCATCTGGTCCTGGACTTTTGTTTGTTGGAAGATTTTTAATCACAGTTTCAATTTCATTACTTGTGATTGGTCTCTTCATGTTTTCTATTTCTTCCTGGTTCAGTCTTAGAAGGTTATAACTTTCTAAAAATTTGCCCATTTCTTCCAGGTTGTCCATTTAATTGGCATGGAGTTGCTTTTAGTAGTCTCTTATGATGCTTTGTATTTCTGCAGTGTCCACTGTAACTTCTCTTTATGCATTTCTAATTTTATTGTTTTGCATCCTCTCCCCCTTTTTCTTGATGAGTCTGGCTAAAGATTTATCAATTTTGTTTATCTTCTCAAAGAACCAGCTTTTAGTTTCATTGATCTTTGCTATTTTTTTCTTTGTTTCTATTTCATTTCTGCTCTGATCTTTATGATTTATTTCCTTCTACTAAGTTTGGGTTTTGTTTGTTCTTCTTTCTCTAGTTCCTTTAGGTGTAAGGTTAGATTGTTTATTTGAGATTTTTCTTGTTTCTTGAGGTAGGATTTAATTACTACAATCCTCCCTCTTAGAACTGCTTTTGATGCATCTCATGGTTTTGGATCATTGTGTTTTTGTTGTCCTTTTTCTCTAGGTAATTTGTGATTTCCTCATTGTTTTCTTCAGTGATATCTTGGTTATTTAATAACGTATTGTTTAACCCCCATGAGTTTGTGCTTTTTAAATTTTTTTCCCCTGTAATTTATTCCTTATCTCATTCCATTGTAGTCAGAAAAGATGCTTGATATGATTTCAATTTTCTTAAATTGACTGAGGCTTTATTTGTGACCAAAGATGTGACCTCTCCTGGAGAAAGTTCCGTGTGCACTTGAGAAGAAAGTATAATCTGCTATTTTTGGATGGAATCTCCTAAAAATATTAATTAATATCTCTGGTTTATTGTGGCATTTAAAGTTTGTGTTTCCTTATTAATTTTCTGTCTGGATGATTTGTCCATTGGTGGAAGTGAGGTGTTAAATCCTCCACTATTATTGTGTTAATGTTGATTTCCTCTTTTATAGCTGTTAGCATTTGCCTTATGTATTGAGCTGTTTCTATGTTGGGTGCATATATAATCGTTATATTTTCTCCTTGGATTGATCCCTTAATCATTATGTAGTGTCCTTCCTTGTCTCTTGTGACACTCTTTATTTTAAAATCTATTTTACCTTATATGAGTATTGCTACTCCAGCTTTCTTTTGATTTCCATTTGCATGGAATATCTTTTTCCATCCCCTCACTTTCAGTCTGTATGTGTGTCTCTAGGTCTGAAGTGAGTCTCTTGTAGACAGCATATATATAGGTCTTTTTTTTTAATCCATTCAGTGAGCCTGTGTCTTTTGGTTAGAGCATTTAATCTATTCACTTTTAAGGTAATTATTGATATGTTTGTTGCTATTACGATTTTCTTAATTGTTTGGGGTTTGTTTTGTAGATCCTTTTCCTCTCTGTATTTCCCACTTAGACAAGTTCCTTTAGTATTTGTTGTAAAGCTGGTTTGGTGGTGCTGAATTCTTTTAGCTTTTGCTTGCTGTAAAGCTTTTGATTTCTCCATCGAATCTGAATGAGATCCTTGCCGTGTAGAGTAATCTTGGTTGTAGGTTCTTTCCCTTCATGACTTTAAATATATCATGCCACTCCTTTCTGGCTTGTAGAGTATCTGCTGAGAAATCAGCTCTTAACCTTATGGGAGTTCCCTTTTATGTTATTTGTCATTTTTCCCTTGTTGCTTTTAATAATTTTTCTTTGCCTTTAATCGTTGTCAATTTGATTACTATGTGTCTCTGCATGTTTCTCTTTAGGTTTATCCTGCCTGTGACTCCTGCACTTTCTGGACTTGGGTGATTAGTTCCTTTCCCTTGTTAGGGAAGTTTTCAACTATAATCTCTTCAAATATTTTCTTGGGCCCTTTCTCTCTTCTCCTTCTGAGACTCCTATAATGGGAATGATGGTTCTTTTAATGTTGTCCCAGACTCTCTAAGGCTGTCTTCATTTCTTTTCATTCTTTTTTCTTTATTCAGTTCCATGGCAGTGAATTCCACCATTCTGTCTTCCAGGTCACTTATCTGTTCTCTGCCTCAGTTATTCTGCTATTGATTCCTTTTAATGTATTTTTCACTTTAGTTATTGTATTGTTCATCTCTGTTTGTTTGTTCTTTAATTCTTCTAGGTGTTTGTTCTTTAATTCTTCTAGGTCTTTGTTAAACATTTCTTGCATCTTCTCCATCTTTGACTCCATTCTTTTTCCATGGTCCTGGATCATCTTCACTGTCATTCTTCTGAATTCCTTTTCTGGAAAGTTGCCTATCTCCACTTCATTTAGTTGTTTTTCTAGGGTTTTACCTTGTTCCTTCATCTGGTACATATCCTCTGCCTTTTCATTTTGTCTATCTTTTTGTTAATGTGGTTTTCATTCCACAGGCTGCAGGATTGTAGTTCTTCTTGGTTCTGCTGTCTGCCCTCTGGTGGATGAGGCTATCTAAGAAGCTGTGCAAGCTTCCTGATGGGAGGGACTGGTGGTGGGTAGAGCTGGGTGTTAATCTGGTAGGCAGAGCTCTGTAAAATTTTAATCCACTTTTCTGCTGATGGGTGGGGGTGTGTTTCCCCCACCCTTGGTTGGTTGTTTGGCCTGAGGTGACCCAGCACTGTAGCCTCCAGTACACCAAGGAGTTCTTACCAGAACTTCTGCTGCCACTGTCCTTGTCCCCATGGTGAGGCACAGCCACCCCCTGCCTCAGCAGGAGACCCTCCAACACTAGCAGGTAGGTCTGGTTCAGTCTTCTATGGGGTCACTGCTCCTTTCCCCTGGGTCCTGATGCACACACTACTTTGTGTGTCCTCCAAGATGCACATACTACTTTGTGTGTCCTCTTTCTCCCAGTCCTGTTTAAGTTCTGCAATTAAATCCCACTAGTCTTCAAAGTCTGATCCTCTGGGAATTCCTCCTCCCATCACCAGACCCCCAGATTGGAAAGCCTGATGTGGGGCTCAGAACCTTCACTCCAGTGGGTGGACTTCTGTGGTATAAGTGTTCTCCAGTTTGTGAGTCACCCACCAAGCAGTTATGAGATTTGATTTTATTGTGATTGCACACCTCCTACTATCTCATTGCATCTTCTCCTTTGTCTTTGGATGTGGGGTATCCTTTTTGGTGAGTTCCAGTGTCTTCCTGTTGATGATTGTTCAGCATTTAGTTGTGATTCCAGTGATCTCTCAAGAGGGAGTGAATGCACATCCTTATATTTCTACTTTTTATGGGGTTGTTTTTCTTCCTATTAGTGAGCTTCTCTTGATTATGGGTTGCATTTTTTCATTCTTTCCATATCTAATAAATTTTATGTGTACCAGACATTAATTATGATTTAGAGACAATCTATCCGTTCTCTTCCTCCTTATATTTCTGATTTTTGTACTATTAGTTCAATAAATTGTTGATTACCTTTGTCGAAAAAAGTAGTCAATAAATATTCTATAATATGAATAGAAAAAAGGTTTATTTGAGCCAAACTGAAGATGATAGCCTGGAAGACTGCCTTTTAGGTAACTATGGGGAACTTCTCTGGAGAAGCATTGGTTTTCAGTACAGTTTTATATCTTCTCAGAACAAAGAACATCAAGCAAGTCAGGAATACATTCCTTAAAAGTTTCCAAAAAAAAAAGAGAGATCAGAACACACACAACAAGTCAGTATGGCCTCTGCACCTGGGAAGGGAGTTTTATCATCAAATGAGTACCAGGATTGGCATCCCAGGAAGGGAGGCATTTAATTTTTAACATGGACATTATTTCTGGTTAATGCATACTCTTCCTTAATAATTAAACCTTATGTGCGATATATGTTGTTTTATTTAGCATATAATTCGATTTGTAACTCATATATAAGCCAGAACAACTTCTCCATACCTCAAAATTTGAAAATTTCTTTTATCACCTTTATATTGTATAATATTAGTTTTACCATTTGTCTGGATAAACACATGTCGAAGCTGAGTCACTCTAATTACTCAGGATTCAAACTCCAAATTTGTTCTTTTCTTAGATCACTTGAGGCGTTTCTTCACTTCAAGATCTCCACTGTTCCAAATTTGCCCTATAATATCTTTGTTGCGTTTTTAACCTCTTAGCAACTACTTTCTGGTAAGCCTTGTATAGTCTTATTTTGTGTATGCAAACTGAGACCAACAAAGGAGTCAGAGAGGGAACCCTCACTTTCCAGTTCTATGCTCTAGGAATTCCAGTCTCTTTAGTATCTACAAACTCTGGTCTCTGATTCTTCAACTCAGCAGGACTACCAGACTCTACTTGGACTCCAGCTTTCTATAGCCATTAGGAAATATTCTGCAGAAAGAAAGCAAGAATGATCATGAGGTTTATCTTAATGAGTTCCCTTTCTCTCAAGGATTGCATTCTTAGACTAGTTATTGTACAGTTATTGGTAAGCTTCCCTTTTCTTATATTTTACTCAGATTATGGTACCAGAAAATTTCAGGACCCCAATTCAGTAGTTAGGCAAACTTTAAAATACATTCATGTAGTGTATATATATATATATATATATATATATATATATATATATATATATATATATATACACACACATATAACTATTTCAATGGATTGAAATTTTTTGAGATGTGATATAATATTACAAAAATAAAAAATTCAAAAATTTGAAAAATTTATTTTTTTAAAATGTAAGTTAATTCAATTTTCCAAAACTAGCTCCTAAATGCCCAAATTCTAGTGTGGTACAATGTGATGAAACTGCTGAGAAAAAGTAAAATAGTTAAATTAAACAAGCTGAAGTGTGCATTTATTTTATATGGTTTTACTTAAGAAATAATATCCACTATTATATCCTTCTTGTCATCATGTGAAGATAGAAACTGTGTTTTCATGTTTATATGTGATAAGTAGTGGATGCATTTTTCTGAGAATGCAAATTAATTTGTCCATGTGTGTAAGAAGGTACTAATACAACTTTTGACAACATTGAAAACCTAATTTACGCTTCAAAATTATTGTACCTTAGGCAATCATTTTAGGGTTAGCAGCTGCAAAATCTGCAGAGTTTATAAAACTTCTGGCCATAAATATAACTTTATATCTTAAAATAGGTGATGAAAAGTTATCATTTCTATACCCAGTACTATATTTCTTACACTCTCTGTCAAGCAAGTAATCTTCCGAGTGCTGAGTCAGCAGGGAACTTATTTTAGTAAGTATATGTAGTACATTATTTATATGTAGTACATTAATTTTCACTAAGTCCTAAAACCTAATTCAGATATTTATATAAGCTGTATATATAATATCCAGTTATGTGGTGATATATATTTTCTATAATGTTATTATATCTCTTAACTTGTTTTGGTGGATCTGTGTAAAAATATTTTGTTATACCTATTTATCACCATGCCTTATGTGAAGTATATTTTCCCCAAGGGGTTGCAGGATTTTACAATATCCAAATCATAACTTTCCTGTTCCCTCAAAATATACAGAATATAACCTATCCTGCAGCCATAAGTAGACCCAAATGTCTCCATTTTGTGCCAGAGGATGCAAGTCAGTTTTGATGAATTAACTGTGAATTGAGAGAGAACCATGAATAATGACCAGAAACAATATCAAAAGCAAGGAAAATGTACATTACCAAGTCTGGAAACACTTTCACCTCATGGCCATTGACTTGCAAAGTCGACTTGAGCCTCTGAGGATTTGAGATAAGGTTTTGTTTGTCTGCCTCTCTTGAGAAAATCGGTTTATCATTTACAAGATAATATGCCAGTGTACTTTGGGAATTCAGAATTGCTTTACCAGAGTAACATTTTTGGGATTTGAATATAACCATTAACAGAACCCCAAATATATGTATATACACCTATCTCTAATAAACACCATATACAAAACTACTGGTTAAGGAAAGTTTTCCTCCTGTACATTCTTCTTACCATTCTCATGTGAGGGCTTGATGTGCAGTAAACAAATTTAGGAATATGTTTTATTTTAAATGTACTCATTATTCCCAAGAACAATCAAATTAAGATGAAATTAAGTGAAAAATGCAATATTGAGGGAAATTTTTTCCTTCAAGTCTTTAATTTTTTGATCCTTGTACATTGTCATTTAGGCTTACTCTGCTCTACTCAAATATGTGTTGCACTCCCCAATCTACTCTCCTTTATATACTCCTCTTTTACTCACATAGCACTGATCACCTTTAATCTACTAAAACCCTATTTTATTTACTATATTTATTGTTTCTATCTTATAATGTAAACTTCAACAGAAGGAATTTTTGTGTGCCTGTTCATTGATTATTGAGACTCTTCTCCTTGAGTCATTTTCATTCCTACAATTCTTTTAAGTAGAGACACTACAGCATTTTGATCTGATTTATCCTTTGAAGGATTTTTTGTAGAGCAAACACTGTTGGAATAAATCATTTATAGTATCTCCCTTAAAAACAGAGGGAAAGTTTTTGCTTCCCAGTATAATAAATATAATATCTCTCTCCAGGACAAAAGTTGGGCATGTTTGCTTGCATCCCCTTATAAAAGATTGAGGTTTACTAAAGCTTGGGCTTCCTCAGGAGTGATGCAAACTCATTGTGTACATAGAATCCTCTGGAGCCACTCTTCAACACTTTGAATGGATTAAGGGGCAAGGGGAGCTAGCATTAACACAAAGTTCATATTCCCTGCTGTGCTGTGTGTAATAAATCCCTTTGTCTTTGATCTAGTAGTCTTTTTTTTTTTATTGTCAATGTCCTTGAAATCATGGCAGGCTAAATTGTTAGCTTACAAGTAGGGAAAATCATAGGCCCTTTACAGTTGTTGACACTGATATAACTTAAATGCCTATGAAAGTGTAGAGCTCATTGAAAGTACTAAATAAATAAATGTTGAGTTAAAGAATATGTAAGTGAATATAAGAAAGGAACTACAGTGCTTATGTAAATATATAATAGTATTTGTGAATGACAAACCTCAAACATCATATTTTGTTTGGGCTGAAAAGAAATTTCTATGTCAACAGGACTGTGGAACAGAATAGACAAGAGTTGGTGTTCTTATATAAAAAAAAAATGAAGTGCAATTCCAGTAGCACCTATTATTCTCTATGAGACCTTGCACCAATATTTCTCAATCTTAATTTTCTATTTGTAAATTAGAAGAAACAATAGGATGTATCTCTAATACTGTTTAGTTAGATTAGATAACATAGTAAGTACTCTACTGAAGTTTATTACTGTTTTTATTTTTGCCCAGACCCCTTTTTGAGTCTTCCTTATTATATGAATACTAATTTGACTTACGGACTTTATAAATAATTTGTGTAATAAATCATCCACTCCTCTTCTTATCTCCCAGGTACCAGTGCACTCTGTTTAACACATTTCAGATTCATAGAACTTCTTGAATCTGTAGCTTGATATTGTTCATCCTCCTGAAAAAATTCTTAGCCCTTATCTCTTCAAATATTGTTTATGGTTTGTTCTCTTCCCTTTCCTTCCATCTTCTTTTCTCCTCTCTTCTCCTCTCCTCCCTTCTCCCCCTTCTCTGTCTCTCTCTCCCACTCTTTCTCTTTCTTTCATATTCCAGGTTATATTTTAAAATTTCAATTAGATGTATGGCAGACTTTTAAAACTAATTATCCCCTTGCCTCTTATGTCCTTAATGTATTCTTTTTCACATTTTGTCTTTGTGTGCTTCATTTCCAATATTTTTTTATGATCTATCTTCCAATGCCTTCTTCATGTTTGTTTAACAACTATTAAGCCCCTTGAATTATTTTTAGTATTATACTTTTCTGTTCTAGAATTTTATTTTTTTTTGTTCCCTATTCTATAACAAAGCTTTTAATACTTCATTTTATTTTTGTTAACATATTCAGCATAGTCATTTTTAAGTTTCTGTGTGATAATCCTTTACCTCAAGATAGTGATAATTTGTGTTTTCTGTTGTTATCTTGGATTTTGATCTCATCTCTTATCCTTAGGTGCCTGATGATTTTTGTTTGAGTGTTGAACACTGTATTATTACAATGTTGGGGAAAAAAAGCCTGGAGGTTAAATATAATGTTATCTTCCTTAAGAGAAGATTTATACTTGCTTTTGGCATATGGTTAGAAAAACTCATAATTTGGATCACATAAATCTGATCTTAGGGAATAAGGTAATGCAAAACTTTGCTTCAGTCCTTGAAAGTATTTCTATATGTATCTCTTCTTTAATCCTAAAATGTATTCATTCAGGGTCCCTTCCCAAACTGCTTGGGAATCCCTATGGTACTTTCTCTATGAATAGCCTTCAACTCGACTTTTTGTCCTATTAGACATCCAAGACAGTTAATATTCCTCCCATTCTCAGGTTCACAGATGTTTTTCTGCAATGCACAGATACCTTAGGTGCAATGTAGTCTCAAATGCTGAGCTACATTTCTACACATCATTCTCTTATATCTGAGCCCTATAATTTTTCACTGCCTTGTTAGCTTTCCAGTGTCTTCAGACAAATACACACACACACACACACAGTTTTTATAGATGTTTTCAGTAGATGAGTTGCCATTAACGGAAGACCAATACACTCTATATTTTTCCATAAAAACTTATTCTTTTATATGAAATAGATCAGTGACTCATTAAGATAGATTAGTTACATTAGATTAGATTACTTACCTAAGATAAATTGCTTACATTAGATTATATATTTATGAATTGGTTACTATAACACCTGGAATTGTATTTATAATATACTCCATTATATAGAAGAGATAAAAGTGTAAATAATACAACTTTTGAAAAAATTCTAGAATGATTATAATATTTTTTGAGTCACATCTGCAACCAATCTTGAGAACACAGAAACCCTTTGAAACAGAAAAATGGTTACCAAGATAAGGAGGAAGGGAAAGAAGTATCAATTTCCAAGGCTTTTAGGAATGAATGAAATGGTAAAGTCAGTCTTAAAACTTCAGGTAACCCTGAATTATCCAGATGAAACAAATGTGTGATAGTCTTACAACAATTTCATTTTTTAACAGAACATAGGGGATGGACTAAGGAAGAGAGAAGGGCAGGGTGGGGAGGGTGGAGAGAGACAAGAAATGTGAATGCACTGATGGATTATTGATGGGAGTGCTGAACAAGGTGCTGAGGAACAAGGAAGACAAAATTTCACTCGTGTGTTCTGCCTAGGGCCAGCAGCACTGCTCATACCTGAATTATTATACTCAGAGGGGATAATGAACTCTGCTTCCACTAAATTTGTCTGTGGATACAAACTGATAGAACAGTGTAGAAGATAAACCTCCTTCTCATCTAAAGTTTTACTGTCACACCAGAAAGCATTCTGCCTATTTCAGGAATATTTTCTTCCATTTTATTGGAGTTAAAGTAAGTTAACCGTCCTTAGATCATAATTTGCTTTTCAGGTCACTGATCATGACTTCCTGTCCTAATTACAAGCAAAACCAAAAGCTCAGCTCACTGTTTAAATTATTTAACAACAAAAAGAGAAGGTTTTCTTAATGTAAAGTGATGTCAAAATTGCCTTTCCAATACTGGACTGATGTTTTAAATATTAGTGAAGAATAGTCTCTTTTTAGTGAACTAAAGAGGAAATTATAATTTAAATGTTCTGTCATGTTTTAAAAAAGCATTCCTTGGATGCCCCTGGCAGTCCAGTGGTTAAGACTCTGTGCTTCCAGTGCAGGAGGTGCAGCTTCTATCCCTGGTCAGGGAACTAAGATCCCACATGCTGTGCAGCATGGCCAAATTTTAAAAAGTAATAAAAATATATTCCTTGACAAAACCTTTTTTAAGGAACTTGGTCAAATTTAGATCAAGGATGTCTTTTGTATTATTTTATCTTATACATGTGAAAAGTGATTACCTTCTCTTCAACTGTTTGATATATTAAGTATATTGCTTTTTTTTTCAGCTTTATTGAGATGTAACTGACATGTAACATTGTGTAAGTCAAGGTGTATGATCTTTTGATGTGAAACACATATATTGCACAATGATTACCACAGTAAGATTAGTTACACCTCCATCATCTCATATAATTACCTTTATTTGTGTGTGGTAAAAACATTTAAGATCTACTCTCTTAGCAACTTTCGAGTATATAATATAGTGTTGTTAACTATCGTCACCATGTTGTGCATTGCACCCCCAGAACGTTTTCATCTTATGATGGGAAATTTGTACCCTTTGACCAACATCTTCCCATTTCCCCATATCCCAGTCCCTGGCAACCACCATTCTACTCCAAGTTTCTGTGAATTCAGCTTTTTTAGATTCCACAGAAAAGGGAAATCATACAGTATTTGTTGTTTTTTTTTTTTTTTTTTTTTTGCGGTACGCGGGCCTCTCACCGTTGTGGCCTCTCCCGCTGTGGAGCACAGGCTCCGGACACGCAGGCTCAGCGGCCATGGCTCACGGGCCCAGCTGCTCTGCGACATGTGGGATCCTCCCGGACCGGGGCACGAACCCGCGTCCCCTGCACCGGCAGGCAGACACTCAACCACTGCGCCACCCGGGAAGCCCCAGTATTTGTTTTTTATTCTGCCTGAAATATTTCAGTATTCTCAAGATCCATCCATGTTGTCACAAATGTTAGTATTTCCTCTGTTCTTGTGGGTGAATATTATCCCATTGTATACATATAACATGTATATCCATTTATCCATAGATGACACTTAGGATGTTTCCATATCTTGGCTATTGTGAATAATGGGAGTGCAGATCCTTCAAGAACCTGATTTCACTTTCTTTAGATACATACCCAGTGGAATTGCTGGATCATATGGTAGTTCTATTTTTTAATATTTTGAGGAACCTCTATAGTGTTTCCCACCAACAGGACAGAAGGGTACACTTTGCTCAACATCCTTACCCAAACTTATTATCTCTTGATTTTTTATAATAGCCATCTAACAGGTGTGAGGTAATACCACATTATCGTTTTGATTTGCATTTCCCTGGTGATTAGTGATGTTGAACATCTTTTTATGTACCTGTTGGCCATTTGTTTATCTTCTTTGGGAAAATATGTATTCATTGCTTCTGTCCAGTATTTAATTAGATTGTTTGGTTTTTAGCTGTTGAGCTGAATGAGTCCCTTATATATGTTGGATATTGTCCCCTTAACAGATAAATGGTTTGCAAATATTTTCTCCCATTCCATATATTGCCTTTTCAATTTTTTGAAAGTTTTCTTTGTTGTGCAGAAGATTTTCAGTTTGATGTCCCACTTGATTTTGCTTTTCTTCCTTGTGCTTTTGGTGTCATTTAAAAAAATATAGCCAAGCTTATGTCAAGGACATTTTTCCCTAGGTTTTCTTCTGGGTCTTTTAAAGTTTCAAGTCTTATGTTTGAGCGTTTAAATTATTTTAAGTTAATTTTTGTCAATGGTGTAAGGAAGGGATCCAATTTCATTTTTTTGCAAATGGATATCCAGTTTTCCTAACACCATTTATTGAAGAAACTATTATTTTCCCAATGAGTATGCTTGGCTCCCTTGTCAAACATTAGGATGATATGTTTGAGGGGTTATTTCTGTGTTCTAGATTCTGTTCCATTTGTCTATGTGTCTGATTTTAATGCCAATGCAATACTGTTTTGATTACTGTGGCTTTTTTTTAAAATTGATCTTTATTGAAGTATAATTGCTTCACAATATGGTGAACAAAGTGAATCAGCCATATGCATACACATGCCCCCATAACACCTCCCTCCTAAGCCTCCCTTCCACCCTCCCAATCCCATGTCTCTATGTCATCACAAAGCACTGAACTGATCTCCCTGTGCTATGCTGCTGCTTCCCACTAGCAAACTATTTTATGTTCAGTAGTGTATTTATGTTGATGCTACTCTCACTTCGCCCCAGCTTCCCCCTCCCCCCACCATGTCCTCAAGTCCATTCTCTATGTCTATGTCTTTATTCCTGCCCTACCACTAAGTTCATCAGTACCATTTTTTTTTTAAGATTCCATATATATGTGTTAGAGTACGGTATTTGTTTTTCTCTTTCTGACTACTTCACTCTGTATGACAGACTCTAGATACATCCAACTCACTACACATAACTCAATTTCATTTTCTTTTATGGCTGAGTAATATTCCGTTGTATATATGTGCCACATCTTCTTTATCCATTCATCTGTGGATGGACATTTAGGTTGGTTCCATGTGCTGGCTATTGTAAATAACACTGCAATGAACATTGTGGTACATGACTCTTTTTGGATTATGGTTTTCTCAGGGTATATGCCCAGTAGTGAGATTGCTGGGCCATATAATAGTTCTACTTTTAGTATTTTAAGGAAACTCTATATTGTTTTCCAGAGTGGTTGTATCAATTTACATTCCCACCAACAGTGCAGGAGGGTTCCCTTTTCACCACACCCTTTCCAGCATTTATTGTTTCTAGATTTTTTGATAATGGTCATTCTGACCTGTGTGAGGTGATACCTCATTGTAGTTTTGATTTGTATTTCTCTAATAATTAGTGATGTTGAGCATCTTTTCATGTTCCTCTTGGCCATCTGTATATCTTCCTTAGTGAAATGTCTATTTAGGTGTTCCGTCCATTTTTTAACCAGATTCTTTGTTTTTTCTGATATTAAGCTTCATGAGCTGTTTGTATATTTTGGAGATTAATCCTTTGTCAGTTGCTTTATTTGAAAATATTTTCTCCCATTGTAAGGGATGACTTTTCATCTGGTTTAAGGTTTCTTGGCTGTGCAAAAGCTTTTAAGTTTAATTAGGTCTCATTTGTTTATTTTTGTTTTTATTTCTGTTACTCTAAGAGGTATGTCAAAAAAATATCTTGCTGTGGTTTATGTCAAAGAGTGTTTTGCTTATGTTTTCCTCTAAGAATTTTACTTTGTCTGGTCTTACATTTAAGTCCTTAACCCATTTTGAGTTTATTTTTGTGTATGGTGTTAGGTAGTGTTCTAATTTCATTCTTTTACATGTAGCCGTCTGATTTCAGAGCACCACTTATTGAAGAGGCTGTCTTTTCTCCATTGTATGTTCTTGCCTCCTTTGTTGTAAATTAGGTGCCCCTATGTGCGTGGGTTTATCTTTGGGCATTCTATCCTGTACCATTGATATATATTTCTGTTTCAGTGACAGTAACATACTGTCTTGACTACTGGAGCTTTGTCAAATAGTTTGAAGTCAGGGAGCCTGATTCCTCTAACTCCATTTTTCTTTCTCAAGATTTCTTTGGATATTCGGGTTTTTTGCGTGTTTCCATACCAATTGTAATTTTTTTTTGCTCTAATTCTGTGAAGAATGCCATTGGTAGTTTGATAGGGATTGCACTGAATCTGTAGATTTCTTTGGGTAATATAGCCATTTTCACAGTATTGATTCTTCCAATCCAAGAAAATGGTATATTTCTCCATCTGTTTATGTCATCTTTGATTTCTTTCATCAGTTTTACATAGTTTTCTGAGTACAAGTCTTTTGCCTCCTTAGGTAGGCTTATTCCTAGGTATTTTATTCTTTTTGTTGCAGTGGTAAATGGGAGTGTTTCCTCAATTTCTTTCTGATTTTTTGTTGTTGGTGTATAGGGATACAAGAGATTTCTGCGCATTAATTATGTATCCTGCAAATTTACCATTTTCATTGATTAGTTCTAATAGTTTTCCGGTGGTATCTTTAGGATTTTCTATGTATAGTATCACGTCATCAGCAAACAGTGACAGTTGTACTTCTTCTCTTCCAGTTTGTATTCCTTTTATTTCTTTTCCTACTCTGCTGTGGCTAGGACTTCCAAAACTATGTTGAATAAGTGTGGCGAGAGTGGACATCCTTGTCTTGTTCCTGATATCAGTGGAAATGCTTTCAGTTTTTCACCATTGAGTATGATACTTGCTGTGTGTCTGTCATATATGATCTTTATTATGTTGAGGCAGGTTCCCTGTATGCCCATTTTCTGGAGAGTTTTTATCATAAATGGGTGTTGAATTTTGTCAAAAGTTTTTTCTGCATCTACCGAGGTGATCATATGGTTTCTATTACTGAATTTTTTAATGTGGTATATCATATTGATTGAGTTTTGAATTTTGAAGAATCCTTGCATCCCTGGGATTAAATCCCACTTGATTGTGGTGTATGATCCATTTAATGTGCTGTTGGATTCTGTTTGCTAGTATTTTGTTCAGGATTTTTGCATCTATGTTCATCAGTGATATTGGCCTATAGTTTTCTTTTTTTATGATATCTTATTCTGGCTTTGGTGTCAGGGTGATGGTGGCTTCATAGAATGAATTTGGGAGTGTTTCTCCCTCTGCAAATTTTTGGAAGAGTTTGAGAAAGATCGGTGTTAGCTCTTCTCTAAAAGTTTGATAGAATTCTCCTGTGAAGCCATCTGGTCCTGGACATTTGTTTGTTGGGAAATTTTTAATTACGGTCTCAATTTCATTACCTGTGATAAGACTGTTGATATTTTTTTTAATTCTTCCTGGTTCAATCTTGGAAAATTGTACCTTTCCAACAATTTGCCCATTTCTTCATGATTTTCCATTTTATTGGCATATAGTTGTCTGCAGTCTCTTATGACCCTTTGTGTTTCTGCAGTATCATTAGTGACTTCTCCTTTTTCATTTTTAATTTTATTGATTTGAGTCCTCTCCCATTTTTTCTTAATGAGTCTGGCTAAAGTTTTATCAATTTTGTTTATCTTCTCAAAGAATCAGCTTTTAGTTTTATTGATCTTTGCAACTGTTTTCTTCGTTTCTATTTCATTTATTTCTGCTCCGATCTTTATGATTTCTTTCCTTCTACTGACTTTGGGTTTTCTTTGTTCTTCTTTCTCTATTTGTTTTAAGTGTAGAGTTAGATTGTTTATTTGAGATTTTTCTTGTTTATTGAGGTGAAATTGAATTGCTATAAACTTCCCACTTAGAACTACTTTTGCTGCATCCCATAGGTTTTGGGTCATTGTATTTTTGTTGTCATTTGTTTTTATGTATTTCTTGATTTCTTCTTTGATTTCTTCAGTGATCTCTTGGTTATTTAGTAGAGCATTGTTTAGCCTCCATGTATTTGTGTTTTTAATTTTTTTTTTTCCCTGTAATTGATTTTCAATCTCATAGCATTGTGGTCAGAAAAAGATGCTTGATATAATTTCAGTTTTCTTAAATTGAGGCTTTATTTGTGACCCAAGATGTGATCTATCCTGGAGAATGTTCCATGTGCAGTTGAGAGGAAAGTGTAATCTGTTGTTTTGGATGGAATGTCCTATAACTATCAATTAAATATATCTGGTCTATTGTGTCATTTAAAGCTTGTGTTTCCTTATTTATTTTCTGTTTGGATGATCTGTCCATTGGTGTAAGTGGGGTGTTAAATTCCCCTACTATTATTGTGTTACCATTGATTTCTCCTTTCATGGTTGTTAGCATTTGCCTTATGTATTGTGGTACTCCTATGCTGGGTACATAAACATTTATAATTGTTATATCTTCTTGGATTGATCCTTTGATTATTATGTAGTTCCCTCCTTATGTCTTGTAACAGTCTTTATTTTAAATTCTACTTCATCTGATACAAGTATTGTTACTTCAGGTTTCCTTTGATTTCCATTTACATGGAATATCTTTTTCCATCAGTTCACTTTCAGTCTGTATGTGTCCCTAGGTCTGAAGTGGGTCTCTTGTAGACAGCATATAGATGGGTCTTGTTTTTATATCCACTTAGTCAGTCTGTGACTTTTGGTTGGGGCATTTAATCCATTTACACTCAAGGTTATTATCAGTATGTATATTCCTGTAACCATTTTCCTAATTGTTTTGTGTTTGTCTTTGTGGGTCTTTTTCTTCTCTTGTTTCCTGCCTAGAGAAATTTCTTTAGCATTTGTTGTAAAGCTGGTTTGTTGGTGCTGAATTCTCTTAGCTTTTGCTTGTCTGAAAAGCTTTTGAATTCTCCATCAAATCTGAATGAGGTCTTAGCTGGGTAGAGTAATCTTGGTTGCAGTTTTTTCTCTTCCATCACTTTAGGTGTATCCTGCCACTCACTTCTGACCTGCAGAGTTTCCATTGAAAAATCAGCTGATAACCTTATGGGGATTCCTTTGTATGTTATTTTCTTGTTTGTTTTTCCCTTGCTGCTTTTAATATTTTTTCTTTGAATTTAATTTTTTTAGTTTGATTTATATGTGCCTTAGTGTGCTTTTCTTAGGGTTTATCTTGTATGGGACTCTCTGTACTTCCTGGACTTGATTGACTATTTCCTTTCCCATGTTAGGGAAGTTTTCAACTATAATCTCTTCAAATATTTTCTCAGATCCTTTCTTTTTCTCTTCTTCTTCTGGGACCCCTATAATTCAACTCTTCGTGCATTTAGTGTTGTCCAGTGGGCTCTGAGATTGTTTTCAATTATTTTCATTCTTTTTTCTTTATTCTGCGCCTCAGCAATTATTTCCACCATTTTGTCTTCCAGCTCAATTATTCACTCTTCTGCCTCAGTTATTCTGTTATTGATTCCTTCTAGGTATTTTCATTTCAGATATTGTTTTGTTCATCTCTGTTTGTTTGTTCTTTAGTTCTTCTCCATCTTTGTTAAACATTTCTTCTATTTTCTTGAGCCGTGCCTCCATTCTATTTCTGAGATTCTGGATCATCTTTACTATCATTACTCTGAATTATTTCTCAGGTATATTGCTTATTTTTTCTTCATTTATTTGATCTTGTAGGTTTTTACCTTGCTCCTTCATCTCTGATATATTTTTCTGCTGTCTTTTTTTTTTTTTTTTTAATGAGTGGGATTGTGTTCCTGTTTTACTGGTTGTTTGGCCTGAGGCTTCCAAAATAGAGTACCTCAGCTTTGTTCTTCTTTCTCAGAATTTCATTGAGTATTTGGGCTCTTTGTGGTTCAATATGAATTTAGGATTGTACTTTCTATTTCTTTGAAAAATGCCATTGGCATTTTGATAGGGATTTCATTAAATTTATAGATGCCTTTGGGTAAATGATCATTTTAACAATTTTTGTATATATGTACATAAGATAGCTTTCCATCCTTTGTGTCTTCTTCAATTTCTTTTCTCAATGTCATATTTTTTGGGGTACATTTTTCATTTCATTGATTAAATTTATTTTAAGTATTTTATTGTTTTTGATGCTATTGTAAATAGAATTGTTTTTGTTACTCTTTTTCAGATATGCCACTCAGTGTACAGAAGTGTAACTAATTGATGTATAATAATTTTGCATTCTGCAACTTTATTTGATTATTTCTAACCGTTTTTTAGTGGAGTCTTTATGATTCCCTATATATAAAATTACATCATATGCAAACAAATACAATTTTACCTCTTCCTTTCCATTTTGGATATCTTTATTTCTTTTTCTTGCCTAATTGCTCTAACTTGGATTTCTACTGTGTTGAATAACAGTGGTGAGATGGGGCCCCTTTGTTTTGTTCTTGATCTTAGAAAGAAAGACTTCAGTCTTTCATTATTGAGTATGGTTTTAACTGAAGGCTTGTCATATATATGCCCTTTATTATGTTGAGGTACATTTCTTCTATACAAAATTTGTTTAGACTTTTATCATGAAATTATGTGGTATTTTGTCAAATGATTTTTATGCATCTATTGAAATGACCATATAATTTTCATCATTCGGTTAATTTGGTGTATCACATTTATTTATTTGCATATGTTCAATCATTCTTTCATGACAGGTATAAATATCACTTGATGATAGTGCACAATCTTTTAAATGAGCTGTTATATTTAGTTTGCTAATGTTTTGTTGAAAAGTTTTCTATCTATGTTCATCAGAGATATTGGCCTGTAGTTTTCTTTCCTTGTAGTGTTTTTAGGCCATTTTGGTACAAGGGTAATTCTGACTTTTTAAAATGAATTTGGGAGTATTCCCTGTCCTTCAATTTTTTGGAAAAGTTTGAGAAACAATGATGTTAATTCTTCTTTAAATGTTTCACTAGTGAAACTATTTGATCCTGGACTTTTCCTCTTTTGGGTGGTTTTTGATTACTGATTCAGTCTCCTTACTCATTATTGGTCCTTTCAGATTTTCCATTTCTTCATGATTCAGTCTTGGTAAGTAGTATATTTCTAGCAATTTATCCATTTCATGGTTATCCAATTTGTTGGGGTGTAATTGTTCATAGTATTCTCTTATCCTTGATTTCTTTGGTAACAGTTATAATGTCTCCTCTTTCACTTCTGATTTTATTTATTTGAGTCTTCACCTTTTTTTCTTAGCTAACCTATGTAAAGTGTGACAATTTTATTAACCTTTTGAAAAAATAACTTGTACTTTCATGAATCTTTTCTGTTTTTTGTCTCTGTTTCATTTATTTCTACTCCAATCTTTGTTTTGTTTTGTTTTGTTTTCTTCTGCTAACATTTGTCTTAATTTATATTTGTTTTTCTAGTTCCTTAAGGTGTTTTACTTGAGATCTTTCTTTTTGTTTAATGTTGGCTTTCATTGCTATACACTTCCTCTTAGAACTGCCTTTGAAGGATCCCATAGTTTCTGATATGTTGTGTTTACAGACTTGGTTGCTGACAACCTCCCTTATACTTTCCCAAGGGTAGTACTAAAGCTTAAGTTTTTGACTACTTGGCCCATGGATTCTAGTGACTTTCTGCACATGCTCACTAACTATCTGTCAAAGCTCATGCTTTTCTGGAGCTTGTACAGGAAGCCAGCCATGAAGTGGAAGTATGTGCAGGTGAGACACCTGGAGAACTGGATATACCCAGGAGTCAGTTGGAGGAATCAGTAGGTGAAGTGCTCCAGTGGCTTTTGTGTGGGTATCCTAATAGAATCTGTGATGTAGTTAGTAGGGTCTGCATTCCTTTGTTACATTCCTGAACTCTGGCTAGTATTCTTCCATCCACTTACACCCCCTACCCCTCAACCCCCACCACCTTCATGTAGCTCACAAATCAGTACTCTGAATGGGGTAGAGAGAAATGGTCCTCTTTGGCAGCATCCTATATAGCTGGGGAAGACTAATGCGCGCACACACACACACACACACACACACACACACACACACATTCTCAGTCCTTTACCCTCTGGCCTCATGACACCTTGAAAGAGGGGTGATGCAGTTGAAGTCAAACTGCTTCTCTTATCTTCTCAAATGTGTCTAATCTTGGATCTTTTTGCTCCAAAGTGGTGCTGGAATGTCACTGGATGCTGGATTTCCACAAAGGCTCTCTTGTACTTGGGCAATTATCTAAGGCAGTGTTCAACACAGCCTCCCAGACTGTGGCCAACGGGGGATGGAGATGGTTCCCAGGCAACTTCAAGTTCTGCAACTGGAACCAAGGTCTGTCTGCACATTATTCAAAACACAAGTAAGTGAGATTCATCCTGTGTTCCTTGGCATATGGTGCTGCATTTCACAGGTCCCAAAAAGGTACTTTTGCTCATGGAAAGATATCAAATTTAATCATTTTTCTTGGCAGAGGAGATACGTTGAGGGATGTCTTTTTTGGCCATTTTGTTTAATATATTGCTTTAAAAATATTTTTCTTAATAATTCTTTTTCATTTCATAGATTATGAAATTAAATACATTTTTAAAGAATTTTTTTTAAAATCACAGAACACTTCTTAAGCAAGAAAATTATTTTATATATGTGCACTTTATATACATGTTGCTCAACATCTCAAGTTCAGCATCTAGAGTACCTTTCACTTAGAACACCTTCTGTTTAATTCATACAGTATAAGTGCACATTTACTGAATTGCTTAAGGCAAGTAGCTAATTAAGCTCAAGGCATAAATTCAATTTCTATTAAAAAAGAGTGCCATCTTTTTATTTTTCCTTTTTCTCTTTGTTGTTATTTTATTCTTTTTAAATTTGTAGTTGTCTTTTTTTCCCTTGTTCTTTGCTTCACTCCTTTGCTTCCCTTCTGCCCCATGCAAAGATTTCTTAAGTATCCTATAATATATGACATATTAATAATTCCCCAAATATTCAGATACATGTGACAAAAATAATACAATATAAGACATTTTAACATTTTTCTTCTGTTTTCACTACTTTTGCTTCATCACATTCTACCCTTCTCATTGTGGATTATTTATACAATATATGTCTATATATTCTTAAATATATATTGTATATAGGCCTGCATTTTGCACATTTATTCATTTTTCATAATAGATCTTTATTGGAGTATAATTGCTTCACAATGCTCTGTTAGTTTCTGTTGTACAACAATGTGAATCAGCCGTATGCATACATATATCCCCATACCCCCTCCCTCTCACACTCCCTATCCCACCTCTCTAGGTCATCACAAAGCAAAGAGCTAATCACCCTGTGCTATGCTGCTGCTTTCTACGAGGTAACTGTTTTACATTCGGTAGTGTGTATATGTCGATGCTACTCTCACTTTGTCTCAGCTTCCCCCTCCCCACCCCGTGTCCTCAATCGCATTCTCTATGTCTAGGTCTTTATACCTGCCCTGCCACTAGGTTCCTGAGTACCACTTTTTTTTTTTTTAGATTCCATATATATGTGTTAGCAAACGGTATTTGTTTTTCTCTTTCTGACTTACTTCACTCTGTATGACAGACTCTAGGTTCATCCACCTCATTACAAATAACTCAGTTTTATTTCTTTTTATGGCTAATATTCCATTGTATATATGTGCCACATCTTCTTTATCCACTCATCTGTGGATGGACATTTAGGTTGGTTCCATGTCCTGGCTGTTGTAAATAGTGCTGCAATGCATGTCCTTTTATATAGTTAAATATTAAACATTTCTCTGACATTAAAGGTAGACTATAAGAAACATTCAAATATAGACAAATATGTTTAAAGTAATTTAGAATACATTGACTATTAAGGAGAAATATGAATAAGTTTCAGAACTCTTTTATTGAGCCCTAAATCAGAAAACATCAAATATTCTTTTCTATTTGACAACTCTTTATAAATGTCTTGCTAAGTTGCATACATTAAATAACTTTCTACAGCAAAGGAACTTTATTGAAAAGAGTACAGTGAGAGCAGCAGGAAGAGCCTTGAAATTTTTGAATCCATGCCACTGTTACTGCAGGGAAAGATTTGAGATGTTTAAGTCATAAAGTCATATACTCATGGACTATATAAATAGTCACTGAGTATGACTGCTCAGTCAAGTACAGCTTCTTCTTGAATCCATTTTTAAGTTTCCCATCCATAGGTATGCTTTAAGGGGGAAAAAAAAGGAAGTATCAAGATACTTTCTAATGATGTATTTTCTATTGGACAAATTCAGCATGTTTCAAAAGATGTGCACATTTTGCATGGACTATACTGTGAATATTCTGGTGGATTGTGAAATAGACAAGGTTCACAGACTGCTTTATTTCCAATTTAGTGAAATCTTTAAATAGGTGTTATATATATATATATTTAGTTTTTATCCTTCTGAGTACTTGAACTTTGTTTATTTGATCTAGAATACCTCCCCCTAGAGTGTGGATTAAAATTTGTTACAGGGAGGCAGACACCAGAAGCAAGAGGAACTACGACCCTGCAGCCTGCTGAAAGGAGGCTTCAAACACAGTAAGTTATGCAAAATGAGAAGACAGAGAAATATGTTGCAGATGAAGAAGTAAGATAAAAACCACAAGACCAAATAATTGAAGAGGAAATAGGCACATTACCTG
The DNA here is from genome assembly GCF_963455315.2 of Globicephala melas. NCBI lineage: Eukaryota > Metazoa > Chordata > Mammalia > Artiodactyla > Delphinidae > Globicephala > Globicephala melas. The sequence goes on along the minus strand of NC_083321.1, from coordinate 66,324,490 downwards.
AAAAATAATTCATAGTAATGATAGTAAAAATCATCCAAAATTTCATAAATAGAATGGAGAAAATAAAAGAAATATTTAACTAGGACCTAGAAGAAGTAAAGAACAAACAAACAGTGATGAATTACACAATAACTGAAATTAAAAACACACTAGAAGGAGTCAACAGCAGAATAACTGAGGCAGAAGAACAGATAAGTGGGCTGGAAGATAGAATGGTGGAAATAACTGCTGTGGAGCAGAAAAAAGAATGAAAAGAAATGTGGACACTCTCAGAGACATCTGGGACAATATTAAATGCACAAACATTCAAATTATAGGGGTCCCAGAAGAAGAAGAGAAAGAGAGAGTGTCTGAGAAAATATTTGAAGAGATTATAGTTGAAAACTTCCCTAACATGGGAAAGGAAATAGTCAATCAAGTCCAAGAGGTGCAGAGAGTCCCATACAGAATAAACCCAAAGAGAAATATGTTGAGACATATATTAAACAAACTAACAAAAATTAAATACAAAGCAAAAGTATTAAAAACAACAAATAACATACAAGGAAATCCCCATATGATGATCAGGTGATCTTTCAGCAGAAACTCTGCAAGCCAGAAGGGAGTGGCAGGATATATTTAAAGTAATGAAAACAAAAAACCTAGAGCCAAGATTACTCTACATGGCAAGGATCTCATTCAGATTTGACCAAGAAATCAAAAGCTTTACAGACAAGCAAAATTAAGAGAATTCAGCACCCCCAAACCAACTCTACAACAAATGCTAAAGGAACTTCTCTACACAGGAAACACAAGAGAAGGAAAAGATCTACAAAAACAAACCCCAAACAATTAAGAAAATGGTAATAGGAACATACATATCGATAATTACCTTAAATGTAAACGGATTAAATGCTCCAACCAAAAGACACAGACTGGTGAATGGATGCAAAAACAAGACCCATACATATGTTGTCTACCAGAGACCCACTTCAGACTTAGGGACACACACAGACTAAAAGTGAGGGGATGAAAAAAGATATTCCATGTTAATTGAAATCAAAAGAAAGCTGGAGTAGCAACACTCATATCAGACAAAATATACTTTAAAATAAAGACTGTCACAAGAGGCAAAAAAACACTACATAATGATCAAGGGATCAATCCAAGAAGAAGCTGTAACAATTATAAATATATATGCACCCAACATAGGAGCACCTCAATGCATAAGGCAAATGCTAACAGTCATAAAAGGGGAAATCAACAAAAAAACAATAGTAGTGAAGGGGTTTAACACTCCACTTACACCAATGAATAGATCATCCAGACAGAAAATTAATAAGGAAACACAAGCCTTAAATGAAACATTAGACCAGATAGACTTATTTGATATCTATAGGACATTCCATCTGAAAGCATTAGAATACACTTTATTCTCAAGTGCACATGGAACATTTTCCAGGATAGATCACATCTTGGGTCACAAATGCAGCCTCAGTAAACTTAAGAAAACTGACGTGTATCAAGCATCTTTTCTGACCACAACGCTATGAGATTAGAAACCAATTACAGGAAAAGAAACTGTAAGAAACACAAACACGTAGAGACTAAACAATATGCTACTAAATAACCAAGAGATCACTGAAGAAATCAAGGAGGAAACCAAAGAATACCTAGAAACAAATAGCAATGAAAACACGATGAGTCAATACCTATGGGATACAGCAAAAGCAGTTCTAAGAGAGAAGTTGATAGCAGTACAATCTCACCTAAAGAAACAAGAAAAATCTCAAATAAACAATCTAACCCTACACCTAAATGAACTAGAGAAAGAAGAAAAAAGCAAAACCCAAAGTTAGTAGAAGGAAATAAATCATAAAGATCAGAACAAGAAAAAAAGAAATAGAAATAAAAAAAAAACATAGCAAAGATCAACAAAACTAAAACTGGTTCTTTGAGAAGGTAAACAAAATTGATAAACCTTTAGCCAGACACATCAAGAACAAAGGGAGAGGACTCAAATCAATAAAATTAGCAATGAAAAAGGAGAAGTTGCAATGGGCACTGCAGAAATAAAAAGGATCATAAGAGACTAGTACAAGCAACTATATGCCAATAAAATGGACAACCTGGAAGAAATGGACAAATTCTTAGAAAAGTACAAACTACCAAGACTGAACCAGGAGGAATAGAAAATATGAACAGACCAATCACAAGTAATGAAATTGAAAATGATTAAAAGATTTTCAACAAACAAATGTCCAGGACCAGATGGTTTCATAGGTGAATTCTACCAAACATTTAGAGAAGAGCTAAAACCTATCCTTCTCAAACTCTTCCAAAAACTTGCAGAGGGAGGAAAACCCCCAAACTCATTCTATGAGGCCACCATCACAATGATACCCAAACCAGACAAAGATATAATAAAAAAAAGTTACAGGCTAATATCACTGATGAATATAGATGCAAAAATCCTCAACAATATACTAGCAAGCTGAATCCAACAATATATTAAAAGGATCATACACCATGATCAAGTGGGATTTATCCCAGGAATGCAAGGATTCTACCGTATATGAAAATCAGTCAATGTGATACAACATATTAACAAACTGAAGAATAAAATCCATATGATCATCTCAATAGATGCAGAAAAAGCTTTTGACAAAATTCAACATCCATTTATGATAAAAACTCTCCAGAAAGTGGGCAGAGGGAACCAACCTCAACATAATAAAGGTCATATATGGCAAACCCACATCAAACGTTATTCTAAATGGTGAAAAATTGAAAGCATTTCCTCTAAAATCAGGAACAAGACAAGAGTACCCACTCTCACCACTATTATTCAACATAGTTTTGGAAGTCCTAGCCATGACAATTGGAGAAGGAAAAGGAATCCAAATTGGCAAATTTGTCACTGTTTGCAGATGACATGATACTATACATAGAAAACCCTAAAGGTGCCACCAGAAAACTGCTAGAGCTAATCAATGAATTTAGTAAATTTGCAGGATACAAAATTAATGCAAAGAAAAGTCTTGCATTCCTATACAACAACAAAGAAAGAAATTAAGGAAACAATCACATTTACCATTGCACAACAAGAATAAAATACCTAGGAAAATATCTACTGAAGGAGGCCAAAGACCTGTATGCAGAAAACTATAAGATACTGATGAAAGAAATCAAAGACAACACAAACAGATGGAGAGATATACCATGTTCGTGGATTGGAAGAATCAATATTGTGAAAATGACTGTCCTACTCAAAGCAATCTACAGATTCAATGCAATCTCTATCAAACTACCACTGGCATTTTCCACAGAACTAGAACAAAAAATTTCACAATTTTTATGGAAACACAAAAGACTCCAAATAGAAAAAGCAATCTTGAGGAAAAAATGGAGCTGGAGGAATCACGCTTCTTGACTTCACACTATACTACAAAGCTACAATAATCATGACAGTATGGTACTGGCACAAAACCAGAAATATAGATCAATGGAAGAGGATAGCAAGTCCAGAGATAAACCCACACACCTATGTTCACCTAACCTATAACAAAGGAGGCAAGGATATACAGTGGAGAAAAGACAGCCTCTTCAATAAGTGGTGCTAGGAAAACTAGACAGCTACATGTAGAAGAATGAAATTAGAACACTCCCTAACACCATACACAAAAATAAAATAAAAATGCATTAAAGACATAAATATAAGGCCAGACACTATGAAACTCTTAGAGGAAAATATGGACAGAACACTCTTTGAAATAAATCACAGAAAGATCTTTCTTTGTCCACCTCGTAGAGTAATGAGAATAACAATAAAAAATAAACAAATAGAACCCAATTAAACTTAAAAACTTTTTCACAATAAAGGAAACCTTAAACAAGATGAAAAGACATCCCTCAGAATGGGAGAAAATATTCACAAATGAAGCAACTGACAAAGGATTAATCTCCAAAATATACAAACAGCCCATGCAGCTCAATACCCAAGAAACAAACAACCCAATCAAAAAATGGAGGAAGGTCTAGACTTTTCTCCAAAGAAGACATACAGATGGCCAACAAACACATGAAAGTTTTCTCAACATCACTAATTATTAGAGAAATGCAAATCAAAACTACAATGAGGTACCACCTCACACCAGTCAGAGTGGCCATCATCAAATATCTACAAATAATAAATGCTGGAGAGAGTGTGGAGAAAAGGGAACCCTCATACATTGTTGGTGGGAATGTAAACTGGTACAACCACTATGGAGAACAGTATGGAAGTTCCTTAAAAAACTAAACATAGAGCCATCATTTGACCCAACAATCCCACTACTGGGCATATACTCAGAGAAAACCATAACTCAAAAGACACATGCACCTCAGTGTTCATTGCAGCACTCTTTACAATAACCAGAACATGGAAGCCACCTAAATGTCCATCAATAGAGGAATGGATAAAGAAGATGTGGTACATATATACAATGGAATATTACTCAGCCATAAAATGGAACAAAATTAAATTATTTTTAGAGATGTGGGTGGACCTAGAGACTGTCATACAGCGTGAAGTAAGTCAGAAAGAGGAAAATAAATATTGTATATTAATGCATATATGTGGAATCTGAAAAAATTGGTATAGATGATCTTATTCACAAAGCAGAATTAGAGACACAGACATAGAAAACAAACCTATGGATACCAAAGGTAAAAGGGGGATGGGTTGAATTGGGAGATGGGATTGACATATATACACTATTGATACTATGTATAAAATAGATAGCTAATGAGAACCTACTGTATACCTCAGGGAACTCTACTCAGTGCTCTTTGGTGACGTAAATGGGAAGGAAATCCAAAAAAGAGGGTATATATGTATACATATAGCTGATTAACTTTACTGTACTTTAGAAACTAGCACAATATTGTAAAGCAGCTATACTACAATAAAAATTTTAAAACAATAAAAAAATAAAGCTTGTTACATAAGTAATGAAAAGAGAAACAATACATAGCAGTTGCCATTCAAAAATAACATTTGGAATAAGATAATACCCAAGCTATTGATTTGAGAATTTAAATCTTATTGATTCTGGAGAGTTTAAATTGTACAATCTTTTAATATCTATTTTAAGGTACTTATTTTCCATTAAGACTTAGCCAGATAGTTTAGAATCAGGGAAAGGAAAAACTGAGTTAGGGGAAAGAGAATTTGAAGCAAAAGAAGCTCCTCCTTTCTGGCTTTGGAGAATTGTGAAAGGGAGAGCAAGTTATCAATAATAATCCTTACTTCTGTGAAGACAGAATCACCTGGTGTCAACCCAGGATATACTCATATAAGCTAGCCCTTAGCCTGTTTCTTCCCCTTCTTTTAAGAAAATTTGGTGATGGGCAGGGGCAGGTAGTTCAGGGGAAAACATGAAAATTCTTCTCTCAATTAACTATGCCTACACGAACTCTGATATATCACACTGGGAAGTTGTTATATTGTGGTAGCACATATCTATTTCTCTCACAGCTTCCTAAAAGAAATAATCAGGTGGTTTTTATTCCCAAAATAATCCATAATGAGCTCACTGAGTGGATCTCTGGAATGATACTTTAGAAGCTCTGTGATGGAATGATGAGATGGGAGGGTTGGAGTGAACTCAAATATGTCAAGGAAATCACATCTTAATGTGGAACATACAGCCAAGCCAAAAGTAAAAAAATAGGAGATTACAGTTGGAAAGGAAGAAAAATTAAAATGTGAAGGCAAAAGCCCAGGTGAGAAGAATACAAATTCATATATCTAGTCCAGCTTCACTATTTAACATCTAGCTTATGAAAGCAGAACTCATAAAACAATCAATAGCCCAAAATCACTAGAATTGACTTATGCCTCAATGAACAGCTTTCCCTGGTCTCATCCAATTTGATTAAAGTTCTATGACTGTACTGGCTGTTTTAGAATTAGAGATCATATGCTTCACACTTAAAATGAACTGACTTAAAGAAAACCTAGCTACATAGCTTAACTGCTTAAACCAATAGCAATCTCCAGGTTTCAACTGACCTGAATAGTCAGAGAATTACTGACAAATTATTAATATTACAAAACCTCCCCTTCAAAAGAACCATTTAAACACAATATAGTTCCACAAAAGTAATACTACAAAAATATGTAAAGATGGTTAATACCTTTAAGACAGTCTGAGTCAGAATTTTGGCAGGATTCCTGAGACCCAGTAGGAATGATTGTTACAAAACTCCAGTGGCTGAAAAATACCCAACAGAATTTCTGGAAATATGGTTCCAGAACTAAGAATTATGTATCCTGAATTCAAAATATATAAAAATATGTGTAGCATAACCATATCACATTGAATTTCATGCATACGTTTTAGTCATGGCAGCAACATAAATGTTTCAATTGGAGTTTTTTAATTTCTATGGATTCATCCAAATGCAATGTAAAAATAGAATGTTTGTATTAAAATGACACCTCCCTAAGGTGGCCAACACATTCCTTGCCTGTGTGGAATTCACAGCTTAGTGAGATGTAATTTATAATACATAAAAAGGAGAGAATGAAAAAAATTAACCCTTTAGTCTGTCTACCATCTATGATGGACCCTCATCTCTCTTTCAAGTGTGCTATTTACACAAGACCAGTATTTACATTATGAAGCTGAAAGAAAGAATAGCTATCAATGTGGTGTCACTGACATGTCCTCTGGTAGTTCTTAGGTGCTGTATATCTTAACTCCCCACTCTTCACACATACAGAGTTATAGATTGCAGAAAACAAGGGACTTCATAAGGCCCCTGAAAATTTCTGAGAACGTACACTGTTATAAAGCCTTTCACTTCCTGGGCTATGATTTAGCAGTTGTGGGTATGAACACTGGGTGTAAAATTTATCTCCTTTTTAAATTTTCCTATATATACTTATAGCATAATTTATGAAAACTATTTAAAAACTAGTATGCATTGCTGAAGATCTTTGAGAAATATATATAACAAATGACATTAATGGGACAAATTCTTATTATACAACTTGGTCATTCAGCACCAGTGATTTTTAATGGTCCTTTATTTTATTTTTCAACCTGTCTCAGTTTTACTATCTTCTCCATTTCCTTCTTCCCATATTTCAGCTTTTTATCAATTATCTTACTGTGGAATCTAGGCAGAACTTACCAATATAATTTGAGTCTATATATATGCATATCAATCACTTCAAATTTATTGAAATTTGCTCCATTTCCCAGGATATAGTCAATTATTTAAATGTACTATGCATGCTTTAAGAGAATGTGTTGTTTTGAGTTTTGTAGTTATATATTTTATAACTGTCCATGAACTGATGATTGCTAATTTTGTTGTTGATATCATCTAGTCTATTTCCTTACAGATTTTTATCTGCTTTTACTTTTTAAAATTGAGATATAATTTATATATAACATTTTGTAAGTTTAAGGTGTACAATGTATTGATATGATATATTCATATATTGCAATATGATTACCAAGGTAACATTAGCTAGCATTTCTATCATGTCACATAATTACTTATTTTTTGTGGTGAGAACAATTAAGATCTATTCTCTTAGCAACTTTGAAGTTTTTAATACAGTATTGTTGATTATAATCTCTATTCTATGGGTTTGAACTCTAGGACTTACTTATCTATTAGTTGCAAACAACATCTCCTCCAATGAGAAAAGTGTTTTAAAATCTCCTATGGGAGATTTTAAACTATAGGAGGTCTATACCTATAGCTTCCTATTTTTTGCTTTATATATTTATATGCTATGATATTATATAAACATTTAAATTATTATACCATTTGTTGAGTTTCAGTTTTTTAAATTATAAAATAACTTTTCTATACCTAATAATGTAATTTGCCTTAAAATTAATTTTATGATGTAACCGTATAAGTTCCTTTTGATAATTATTTGCATGCATTTGCCTATCCTTTTATTTCCAATATTCCTGTATTTTTTCTGTGTGTTCTAGAACGTAAAAAATATAGATTTATTTTTGAACACCCACTTAAAATCTTCGTATACCACTTTTACTTTTTAAATTTTTTACTGGGGAGAATGTTAACTGTATTATCATAACTCAAGAAACATGTAACCATGAATTGAAAAAGTACAAATATTCATGATATTATGTTGTTAGGCAAACTACATCTAACATTTAAAGTTAGGCAGGAATTAATGTAAAAGTAAATACTCCACTGAGACCCATATTTAAATAACATGAGACTAGTTTTACATTATAAATACTTACATTGCCAAGAAACAGCTAATAGCCAATGACTAATTGTACCTACACTTATGAAAAATAAAGTTCATATTTTCATAGTTATTTATAACTAAAAAATATTGAAATATTAAGTATTTCCAGAAATCACCACACCTGTATTTCATAATTAAAATAATCTTTTAGTTTTTGAAATGTTAGCTATGGTACTGACAACACTGTAATTCCTGGTTCTATGTTCTCTTAAAATAAGAAAACCAAGATTACCCAAAGATTTCCAGGAAACTTAAAGTTCTTAATGACCAAAAAAGTAGTCCAAGTGTTCTGATAAACAAGGTTACTGAGAAAGAGAGTGTGGCAAGATTTTTAAGAGGCATTGTCTGCAGTTATGATCATAAATACCAGCTGTGGCCATAAGTGTTAGCAGAAACTCACCAAATTTGAATGTGAATTGATTATCCACAAAGCCATAGAGGACTACTGTGCCAATGTAAAATATTGTGCAATTAGGATACTGCAATACATTTTTCTACCAGTAATTTCAGTTCTCTTCAGTTGTTGACAGAAACATGAGTCCAGGATGGCTACTAATAACATAATGCATTATGGCAACCACTTGGCACAGGATTGGACAAGTGAGTGTGTCTAATTTATCCAATGAATGTACACCAGAAAAAAATTCTCCCATACTTTTGTCCAACCCTCTTGAAGTTCTACTAGGTAGACTCTGTGAAGGCATGCTGCATCCTCAGAATCAGACTTTTAGGTTCCCTTTATACTTTTAGCTAAGAAATCATAGCTTCATTTGCATGATAGCTTTGCTAATGTAGAGCTGTGTCACTGTCTGCTTTTAACATTTTCTATATAAACCCAACAATGTAGCAAATAAAACTATTCAAGCACATTCGGTGTCTGGACCAGAAGAGATAGGCTCTAAAATCTGAGCTAGTTGATTACAGCTTACAGGAGTTATAAAAGTCCACAACTGAAAGCCAGTCTTTGTATTTCAAGTTGTAACTTTCATTTCTTAGCAAATACAGAATGCAGACCATGAGGGGTGAGAGGTGTTGAATTGATAATGCTCAGAAAATGCATTTGTCTTAGTGCATTTTTCATCCATGTGGCACAAATTGTGCTGCTCTCTGTGTTTCTATTATTTCACTGAGCCACATTAGTGATATTGTGTAAGACACCTAAAGGTCCAGTGATTTAACCCAGACATGAGTGTTCAAGATATGAGGTTTTAACCAATTGAATTTCTTATTCATATATTGCATTTAACAATTAAATGAAGTTGAATTTGGTTTATAAATACTTTGTTTTTAAATTTGTTCTCACCATAAACTTCACTTACATATACACATTATACATTATTCACCCATTTCTCTCTATACATTATTTTTCCATATCCTGATGTGAATAACATTACCTTCCTTAAAATGTGGCTTAAACATTATTCTTTAAGAGTACAACCAGATGGTGGAACAGAAAAACATGATGCTCATTTCCCCCAATGAACACATGAAAAATACATCTACATGTGGAGAAATTCTCACTGAAAATAAAATGGAGACTGGCAGAAAGACTCTTGTACAATCAAAGCTGTGAGAAAAATCCAGGTGGAATCACATAGAAAGGGAAGAGAAGTGATCAGGTGGGGACCTGTGCCCCTGGGAGGGGTCACAAGAGAGGAGGGGGATTACAGAGGCTTGGAGATCCTCACAGGAAAGTGAGCAGTTTGAGCCATGTGTTGTGCACCTCCACCCTGGAGTCTGACACTGGGAAGACTGTCCCTTTAGATGGGTTGAAAACCAGGGAGATTAACAGGAAGGCTGTAAGAAACCTAGACTCCACTCATGAAGAGTGTGCACACACTTGCTTACTCACAAAACAAGGCAGAGGAAGAAAATTGAAACTGTCCAAGACTCTGGCCCGTTTCGAGCCTGAACTGTGCACCCACTCTGGTACCTTTTGCTCTGTGACACAGCTCCATACTAGGGTGTGGTCTGTAGTTGCCCATGAGAGTGCACAATTTGGGGGGACAGAGCTGACTCAGACCTTGAACAGAATCTGAATGGGGTGAGGGGAGCCACTGCTGACACTTATGCAGGCAGCACATCAGTCTGGAACTGATATGTTCCAGCAGTCTGGAACTCTGACTGAGGCCAGGACCACAACACGAGGCACCTGCTCAAGCTCCTCTTGCTCCAGAATATCTCCCCTCTGGGATGTGGGTGCCAGTGCTGGGTTGGGGGAGAGCACACACTTAGAGGGAATGGAACCAGCAAGGACTTGATCATCAGGGTTTCTGCTTCAATAAATGACCCTGCCCTGATAAGGTGGTGTTGACCACTGAGCAGAGGAGAAGCCTGAGCTCACCTGGCTCTGTCCTAGCCCTTCCACCTCCAGGTCCACCTCGTATTGTCAACACACCTTAGGGGAAGATGTGACTCCTGCTCACTTCAGATCTAACTCTCTCACCAAAGTCACTGGGCACATGGAGATTGTATAGGGATGCTCCCACACAAGGACACCTCTTCAAGACCAGAATTGTTAACTGTTTCACCTTATTTCAGAGAAAGATAAAAAGAAACAAAATTAAAAGACAGGGGAATTTGATTCAATTTCAAAAGCAAGAGAAAACCTCTGAAAAAACAACTAATGAAATAGAAACAATTTACCAGATAAAGAATTCAAAGCATTAGTGGCAAGAATACTAACTGAATTAGGGAAAAGTGAACACAGTGAGAATTTATATATTATATATTAAATAAGGAACTAGAAAACATAAAGAGGAACCAGTCTGAAATGAAGAATAAAATAATTGAAATTAAAAATGCATTAGACCCAAGAGGGAGGAAATATAGGGATATATGTTTATGTATAGCTGATTCACTTTGTTATACAGCAGAAACTAACACACCATTGTAAAGCAATTATACTCCAATAAAGATGTTAAAATAAATAAATAAATAATTTAAAAACACATTAGAAGGAAATAACAACAAAGTAGGTGATACAGAAGAATGCATAAGTAATCTGTAAGATAGAATAATGGAAATCATCCAACCAGAAGAGCAAAAAGAAAAACAAATTTAAAAAATTAGATCAGTTTACGGGTCCTCTTGGACAACATCAACCATACCAACATTCCAGAAGGAGAAGAGAAAGAGAAAGGCTTTAAAAAATCAATTTGATGAAATTATGACTGAAAACTTCCTGAACATGAAGAAGGAAACAGATATACAGATACAGGAAGACAGAGGGTCCCAAACAAGATGAACCTAATCAGACCCTCACCAAGATATATCATAATTAGTATGGTGAAAGTTAAAGATAAAGATAGAATTCTAAAGTCATCAAGAGAAAAACAGAGTCATATAAAAGGCAAACTCCATAAGGCTATCAGCTGATTCTTCTGCAGAAACTTTGTAGGCCAAAAGGGAGTGGCGTGATATATTTAACATGCTGAAAGGAAAAAAAATGCAACCTAGGATACTCTACCCAGCAAGATTATAATTTTGAGTTGAAGAACTTCTCAGACAAGCAAAAACTAAAAGAGTTCATCAATACTAATCCTACCCTAAAATAAATGTTAAAAGATCTTCCCAAAGTCGAAAAGGAAATGCTACAACAAGAAGAATTTATGGGAAAGGAAAAAAATCCCACTAGTAAAGGAAAATATACAGTAAAGACTGTGGATCAACCACTTGAATAAGGTAGTATGAAGATTGAAAGACAAAATATTGTTAAATCAACTATAACTACAATAAACAGTGAAGGAATAAACATTAAGATGTAAAACATGACATAAAAAATACTAAATGTGGGGAAAAGGAGTAAAAAAATATCTTTTAGAATGCATTGGAGCTAAAATGACTGCCAGTTTAAAACAAGCAGATATAGTTGTAGGTCAACATATATGAACCCCATAGTAACCACAAATCAAAAACCTACAATAGATATACAAAATTTAGAGAGAAAGGAACAGAAGAATACCACTAAAGGCAATCACCAAACAACAAGACACAAACTAAAAGAAGAAAAGAACATAGAACTGGAAAACAACCAGAAAATAAGAAACAAAATGGCAATAAGTACATACCTATCAATTATCACTTTAAATCTCAATGGACTAAATGCTCAGATCAAAAGACACAGTGTACTGACTGGATAAAAAAAGAAAAAAGACTCATTTAAATGCTGCTTACCAGAAACTCACTTCAGAGCTAATGACACAAACAGACTGAAAGTGAGGGGTTGGAAAAATATATTTCATGCAAATGGAAATGACAAGAAAGTAGGGGTAGCAATACTCATATCACATAGAATAGACTTTAAAACAAGGTGTATAACAAAAGATAAAGACCATTATATAATGATAAAGGGAAAAATACAAGAAGAGGATATATATATGTATGTGTGTATATATATATATATATATATATATATATATATACCTCAGCATTCCCCAACCTTTTTGGCACGAGGGACTGGTTTCATGGAAGACAATTTTTTCCACTCCCAGTGGGGGGGAGGGAATGGTTCATGTGGAAATGCGAGCAATGGGGAGTGATAGGGAGCAGCCGATGTAGCTTTGCTCTTCGCCTGCCACTCACCTCCTGCTGTGCAGCCCAGTTCCTAACAGGCCATGGACTGGTACCGGTCTGTTTCCCAGGTGTTGGGAACCCCTGCCATACTTAATATTGGAGGACCTAAATATATAAAAGAAATATTAATAGACATAAAGAGAGACATTGACAACAATACAATAATAGTAAAGAATTTTAAGGCCCCACTTAACATCAGTGGATAGATCATCTAGACAGAAAATCAATAAGAAAATACTGGCCTTAAGTGACACATTAGACCTGTTGGAATTAATAGACATCTGTAGGACATTCCATCCAAAAACAGCAGAATACACAAACTTCTCAAGTGCCCATGGAATGTTCTCCAGGATAGATCATACACTTGTCTACAAAATGTGTCTAAACAAATTTAAGAAGATAGAAATTATATCAAGCATTTATTTCCAGTGACTATGGTTTGAAACTAGAAATAATTATAGAAGAAAAATGTGAAAAACACAAATGTGCAGACTAAACAACACACTACTAAAAAAAATTAATGGGTCAATGAAGAAATCTAAGAGGAAATAAAAAAATATATCAATACAAATGAAAATAAAAACACAACTTTCCAAAATCTATGGGAAAAGCAGTTCTAAGAGGAAAGTTTATAGCAATATAGGCCTACCTTAAGAAACAAGAAAAATCTCAAATAAGCAACACTACTAACATGAAAAGGAATTAGAAAAAGACAAAAAGGAATTAGAAAAGACAAAAAAATAGAAAAGATTAATGAAATCAAGAGCTGGTCTTTGAAAAGAAATAAAATTGATAAGCCTTTAGCCAGGCTCATCAAGAAAAAGAGAGAGGACCCAACTAAAATAAGAAATAAAAGAGAAGAAATGGCAACCAATATCACAGAGATTCAAAAAAATTATAAGAGAAAACTGTGAACAGTGATATGCTAGCAAATTGGACAACCTAAAAGAAATGGACAAATTGCCAGAAACATATAATCTTCCAAGACTGAATCAGAATGAAATAGTATGAGCAGACTGATCACTAGTACTGAAATTGAACTTGTATTAAAAAAAAAAAAAAAAAAGCTCCAAGCAAACAGAAGTCCAGGACCAGATAGCTTCACAAGGGAATTTTACCAAACCTATAAGGAAGAGTTAATGCCTATACTTCTCAAAATATTCCAAAAAATTGAAGAGTAGGGAACACTCCCAAATTCATTCTACAATGTCATCATAACCCTAACACAAAAACCAAAGACATTACTTAAAAAGAAAAAGGAAATTAAAGGTCAATTTCTTTAATGAATATAGATAAAATATCCTCAACAAAATATTAGCAAACTTAATTCAACAATATAAAAAAGATTATACACCATAATCAGGTGGGATTTATTTCAGGGATGCAAGGATGGTTCAATATCTGCCAATCAATTAATGTGATATAACACATTAACAAAATGAAGGCTAAACATCATTTGATCATCTCAATAGATGCAGAAAAAGCATTTGACTAAATTAAACATTCATGACAGTAAGTATTCACCTTCCTTTGTACTACAGAGCTCTTCCTCCTAGGAACCCAGCTATGTTTTTAATCAGTGGATTCCAGATCCGAAAATCAGTTCAGGTCTTGGAACTGAAGGGATCACAACTTTTTTTTTTGAATGAGTATCTATTCCTCCATTCCTGAAGTTTTTGTTTGTTTTGTTTTGTTTAGGGTTTATTTTGTAATAGATTGTTAGACAACCAACAAAAGTGCTATTTATCTATTTTACATTTATAGATGCCAAACTATATTAACTATCTCAGCTCCCTAAAGGTCAAACCCTCTTGGCTACTCTTTTGATGTTGTTAGTTGTTGTAGTAATTGCAGATTCCAGTTTCTGGTGGCTATAGTGTGACTACCTGGCCTCTATTACTTTAGAAATCCATTATCTCCATGTATGTTAATGAGAGACTAAGGGACTCTCTTACAGTCATCCTTGGTTTGCAGAGGAGAGTCATCACAGAATTTCTTAGTGATATCAGTGTCACTTTCCCCATTGTACTCCTGATGGCCTTGGTCAATGGTATGTATCCCAAGCCTTCTAGCAGAAAATAAGCCACCAGTGGATCTTCTAGCTTTACATCATGTTTATCTTCCAAAATGCCCACTTCCCTTAACCTCTTAATTTCTTCCTCTATCATGTATTGGCTCAACTTAGATATTTCTACTACACTGATTTTTTCCAAGGTTCTAAGAGCCACTCCAGCAGGGGATTTAATCCATCATCTCAGATCACTGCCAGTGTGTTAATTCTCATATACGAAGAAAGTATCCCTTATACAATAAATTATTTATCTAGTCTTACAATCTGGCCCCATTGTTTAGGACACTTAAAATCCAGTCCTAGAAGTACACCCCCTGGTTCATGTAAATTCCTTTTAGAAATTATTTACATAAATAGAGCCTCTTTCCTCAATTATCAAAACTAATACAACCACAGCTGAATTACACTGGGGTTTAACAGTTATTTTTGGCCTGGCAGCTAAGAAAGGTGATGGGGGAATGGCTCTGGGTGTGGCATGTATTGCCTTATAAGGGAGAGGCTTCTGTAACATATCCCAAGACAATAATTTACCTGACCCTTCCAAGGGAAGAACAAAAGGTCTAGGTGAGTGTAGGTGGTCAGAAGGTCAACATCCTTAAAGGTTTCCATTCATATGTCCTTTTCTGAGTTTTCAGGATCGTAGATTTTCCCCACTATGGTCATCATCATTGTATAATAGACTCATCTTGACTGAGTATTCAAATGTCTTTGCAGTTCTGTGACTCTTAACAATTAGGTTTTTAGTCTTCCATTCAATTCTATCCATCCTTTCACTATAGGTAATGAGGTATTCTTTTTAAGATACAACTGAAGCTCTCTAGTTTTTACTTAGCCATTATCAACATTTGATTCATCATTTTTCTTCCACAGGGCATCAATACATTTAGCAGTAATCATCCAATCCTACCTCCTTATAGGCAAAATTTTCTCCATATTATTCAAAATAGCTGCATCAACACACCTGTCACAGCATTACCCACTTCTGAGAAGAAGGCAGGCATTTCATATACACCCAACTGTCATTTTTTTGAAGATTTTTTTTACAATTCAGCCCTCCAGATCCTATCCAAATGTCTAGAGTAGAGCAGAGTTGAGAGTGTTAATCCATAATGGGTTTGCTATGAGACAAGATATTCTAAGTGATTTCATAATTGAGTGGTGGGTTATATATAAACTCTTCAGAAGATATTGTTATCCAACCAGAATATGGTAATTGAAGTGAAAGGAAAGAGTCTAATACAGGCATCTCAGGCTCACCTGACTATCTTGTTGGAGATTATTGCAAGTTGTATCTGAATGTCTCAAGTAAACCAGACTTTGTGGTGTTAGTCTAGGAGAGTTTACTGGGAAAATAGGTGGATCTAAGTCTATACAGATTTTCTAGGCTGTCACAATTCTTCAATCCATATTTACAATACAGTGATAAGTACCTAAATAGACGATGAGGATCCAGAAGCCCTTACTGGGCTTAATTAAAAACATGTTGCAAGTATCTGGAAAAGCTCTGCAGAGTGACCTCCCTAAAAGAAGAATAAGGAAGTTCATAGCTGGTGAGCTTTCTCAGATATATTTAATGCCATGATAGGATTAGAATCTTGGTGTATATGGTCTCCAAATTGATGTCCATAATTAATACTATTCTGCAGTGACTCTGTGTAAGGGTTTTCTACCTTGAAAGTGCCCACAAATTTAACCCACAAAAACAAGTGAAGAATCTTCTGAAGAAGATCACAATTGCAAATATGAAAACTTATGAGTTACAGGAATATCAATACAGTATATATATGAGACAAACTCACTCATTTCATAGATGGACAAATTATAGCCCACAGACAGAGAGTATGCCCAAAATTACACAAAAATTTAGAAGCAGAATTGTCATCAAAACTGGTCTTTCTCCTGCAAATCTTGTGTTTGTTTCTCTATTATTCTGTGTAATTTAGGCATTTCTGTTGGAGATGTCACACTCTTCATTATAATTTCAAGTTCCACAGACCATCTAGCAGGAGAATCTCACGACATGGATAAATAGATACAACTATCTTTTAAATAACTATTCTATATCACACAGGGAAAAATAGTTAAATCTTTGATACAATTCTACATTTTGTCCATTTGCCTTTTGCACTGAATTAAAAGTTCCATTAACTATTAAAAACACATGGTTAGCTTTCTCAACTATAAAGTGTGGTCCTTTGTTTGGCTGATCCTGATGCTAAAATATTTTAATATTTTCTATATCTTCTATTTTATTTCTATCAGATTTCACCAATGAGGACAAAAAAGAATGAATCTAACAAGAAATGTTCTGTCATTAAAGTAACTGCAAATACAAATTTATGTTCTTATCATGACTTTGAAGTATTTTAATACATATTTGGCTAACTCTATCTAAAAAATTAACTGCTGCTTGAAAATACGTACTGTATGGGGAACAACTGAACTTTTTCAGGTCACTGAGATATGGTAAATTTTACCCAAGATGATGTTATTAGTGAATATTCAAAAGGCCAATACATCTCCATAGGCAGAGAAAAGACAAAATCAATGAAAAAGTGAGATATAGAAAAATAATTATTGATCCCCAATCACATCATAATACATCTTTTCCCAATATATGTATGTATAATTATCCTCTGATACCTATTTTAGAAACCCACTCCTTGACTATGTAGGGCACAGGATATTCATGCATTAAATGGAAAGATAAATAAATGGCTTCTCTTGTACCATCTAAGTTTGATTTACTAGGCAAAAATAAATAAATAAGGCCACTGTACTTTAGCACATGGTAGGATCCAAGAACAGAGGCATCATTTGACTCAAAGACCTGGTTTTGAATCCTAACTCTGACAGTTACTAAATGTGTAATCTTGGACAAGCTTCTGTTTACTAACCTCTAAAACCAAAGTAGTTAACATCTACTTCAAAAAGGTTGCTGTGATAAATACATGTACTGTGCTTGTAAAGAATGTGGTAGTGTTCCAGAAAATATCAAGCACTTGTCCAATGCCCTCTAAAGCCCCCCATAATTGTGCATTTGCCTATGTTTTCAGCCATAAGTTATTTCACTCCCCCCCTTTTCTAGCAAACTCACTGTACTAGAGCAAGCCTAGCTTCAATTCATTTGCTTAAAAACATCTAGAAAAACTTTATCCTCTCATAGATTCTTCTTACATTTTTACTTATGTTTAGAAAACTCTTCTCTCACTTTTAGCCTGGTTGTTCCTTGTCATACTTCATGTCTGAGCTTAAATGTCTCTGTATAAATGTCTCAAAATGTATTGCCTTTTTTATCTCAAATATTAGTATTTGTGAATTTTTCTATTGATTTTATCAAAACTTTAAAATTATGTATACTCTTTTATTTACTTGTTTATTATGTACTGTCTTACAAGATTGTAGACTGAGATCAAAGACTGCTTGTTTTATTCACTAGATTGTATGGTTATTTAACTCAGAGTTGTGTACTAGTAAACACTGAGACTTTTTTTTACTAAGTCAATGAGTGAGTTAATTAATTAATTGAATGGATGGTCATATTGTTTCATTTGTTTTTTAATGAACCTAGACCAGAGTTACAAAGTTAATAAAGAGCATTCAGAAGGAAAACAGGAGAATCAATTTCCTGTCCTGTCTGTGCCAGATGTTAGTTATTGAAATTTTGCTAATACAGAAACCTCAGTTTCCTCTTATTCGAAATATACAGTTTGGGCTGTATATTTGTACCTGTGAAAGAAATATCTAAAATTAATTGTAACATGGAACCCTTTAAGGATATGTAAATATGTTCATAAATTATTCAAAACATGTTTGTGCAAAATTTCAATAGATTTCCCACACTCATTGAAGCCCTTCCAGAGACCACTAGAGACACACAGAACAATCCTCCATTAGAGCACAAACATTCCATTAAATTATTCTATTCCATAGGACTTGGCAAATATTCAATACATTTTTAATTCATCCAGAAAATTAAATTGATTCCAGAGTTCAGACTGCTAAGTATGGAAACATTATCTGGAATTTTCATTAAGAATCATTTCTCATATTGCTTCAGTATCTTTGGTGTGTTAAGAAATGTGCAAATTAACCACTTATAGTATCTGTTAGTCTCTTGCTTTCATATCATCGTTTTCATAAAAACAGCAGATAACTCTCATAACACATTATTGGGCATTCAATATATTTTTGTTTCAATCAACTATAGACAAATACATAATAGAAACACTTCAGTGATTGTACCTATATCACCTACTAAGCATTTATTTATTTATAAAATTATGTTCATACATTTATGAGAGAGTCCTAAGTTTGAGTAACATTATAGAATGTAAACTATGTGTATAAAAAAGTAAGCATTCATAAAATGAATAGATTTAAGATAATAAAGAATAAAGTTGTAAATCCAATTACAAGAAATCCAGGTGACAATTAATTTTCTGCCAAATCAAGAAAATCTGAACCTTTCCAAAGCAAAGGAGAAGGGTACTAAAAAAATGTTAGCCTTCAGGAAATAGACAAATAGAGAACTTAAAAAAAAAGTAAAAAATAATAAAGGTATGATGATGCTATCCCTAATGCAATGAAATGAATAGCACAGCAGGTTGTTTTAAGGTAACACTGAAAAAAATGGATTATAAACACCTAGAAATTGACATTAGTTTGAACATAGCCCATTTAATAACTGGAGGCTTCTTCCATGCACACAAAACAATTATGGCTTATTTTATGGAAAAAAATATGTTTCTGGACAGTCATATATTCAACAAATATATATTGACCACTGAAGATGGCTAGGCATTGGTTTGGAAAGGGAGGTAAAACTAATAAAAAAAAAAATAGAAATTATCTCAGTCCATTCCAGGGCTGGATAGTCTCATTTGCCTCTTGAGATCAACTAGCCATATTTAATTATGTTCTATGGCCTAAAAGCTCATCTTTATGAATTATATTACTGCTAACTTGCTATCCAGTCTCTGGTTGGACTAAACCAATGTAAGGTAAAGACAGGAGATTAGAGGAAGGAAGAATGAACATGGGATATTTTTCCCTTGACTACATGTCTTTTGAGCTTCAAATTAGCAGTGGATATATTCCTCTATTAAATGTCACACTACTTATTGTGTATCCCTTTCCCAGGGTTAAGACCACAAATCCAGCTATTTTTCCCTCACTTGACACTTCAAGTCTAGGGAAGGTAAATGCTCTCACTGTGGCTAGACTCCAGGCATTTCTGCATTCCCTACTCAAATCTTGTAAGCCCATCTTTGGATCTGCCCTGTATCAGACTGAGATTCTACTACATCACATAGACCATCCCTTTTACAAGATAAAAATATGATTGTGTGTCTGTTTGTTAATAATAAACTAAAAATGTTTTCACCTAATTGTCTAGTGCTTATTAACTCACATATAACCTGTATCCTGTGTTTAAAACCAGACTCTAGAGTGAATAGTCTTTAATTTTAATGAAGACAGGATACACTTTACTATACTAAATTAAATGTACTTCTTTCTGCTCATAATTTATATTTTATAAAAAAATAATCTGGAATTTAGTCTTACCTTCTCTGGTGATGTTAGATACACTACAGACTATAAGGAATTAAATATTTTAAACAGACATATATATTCTTTCTCTGTATATGTTTGCATGTGTGTGTGTGTGTGTGTGTGTATGTACAGATAGAGAGGTACAAACAAAAATATGACAAATCTAAATTTCACCTTTTATAATAAAAAATCACTTAAAGAAACTTCCACAGAATCTTGAATTTCCTTTTAAATGTAATGTCCTATAGAGTTCTACAGCATATATGGAAAAATATAAAAGTGAGAGAAACAAAAAGCAAAGGTAAGCTTTTCTCCCTTCATTGTTTACTTCAAACATTCTCCTTTCCAGTCTATAATAAAAGGAGATTGCATGAGAATCTCTCTTTGAAAATAGTTCATCAGTTATCAAATACATTAAAGTTTCATCTATAGCTTTTTATACTTTTTTTGTTATATGTGTTATTTCCAAATTTGAGCTAATAATGTATAACTTGCTCTAAAGCCATTACCTGATTGCCTCATGACAATTAAATATCACAAATCTCCAGCATTCAAGTGTTTATAGGGGTTCTAGTTGATTGGGAAAGACAGATTAGTATAAAGAATATACAAGTCTTTGAGACTTTAAGGTCTACAAACCTCATTCTACTACTGGAGCAAGAGATTTTGTTTAACCATAATTTGGATTTTTCCACACTATTTTGCAATGCAAATAAAAAGACATATTTATCTTGACACACTTACAGTAGTTCTAAAATCTTTCTAATTATACCCAATATCACTCTTATTCAAGTCATCAGAGTGCATATGGAGCTAGTTAGAATGTTCCATAAAACTTTGAACTTGGATGGCAAAATTTTGATCGTTCCAGTTTCTGGATTGGGAGAAAATGGCAAATAAATAACTAGACTTTTTCTTCATGGATGTCTTCCAGATTATAAAGACTTACATGCATATTTATTGACAATTTTTTACACACACTTACATTCATCAGTCTCTAAATTTTCATTCATACTCGTCTCAATAGGCAGTGCCAATTTATGAGAGCAGCTAAGATAATATGAACTAATTTTTACTTAAACGAGTTTTTATTTTTTTGGCTCCTAGACAATGTTGATTGTTTTACTTCACAGCCAATTTGTAATGGCAAATATTCAATCATTTAGTAAATATTTAATTTCACAGGAATATAGTAGGTCATGCAGAGAGTTACTGTGAGAATTATGAACAAGTTGCACCATGATCTCTTGGAAAAGGGAGAAGTAACCAAATGATGAACTTACTTAGTATTAACTCAATAATTCCAAGGAATGTTGTTTTCTAAGCAA
Source organism: Globicephala melas (assembly GCF_963455315.2). Lineage (NCBI taxonomy): Eukaryota > Metazoa > Chordata > Mammalia > Artiodactyla > Delphinidae > Globicephala > Globicephala melas. The sequence continues at coordinate 66,302,691 of NC_083321.1, read as the reverse complement.
AAATATATGATATGTTCATATAAAAAAAGGTCCTTATCTCCCTGAGCTACCTATTTGAATTGTGATCAGTGGATTTCAGCCTAGAAAAGCAAGTTTGTACAATATTTCTGGGACAGACCCAAATATTCACAAATCATTTTGTAAAATCAGTACTTACAGAAAAGAGCCACTTGTTATTCAAGTATTGTGATTCTTTTGAGTAGTCACCTTGTATCGCTCCACTCTAGTTTGTCTCCAAGAGAGTCTGAATCTTTAGGACTAACCCAATCATCCTTTATGGGTGCCTGGTCATCTCACTCTACATTTTTTTTCTCTTTTTTTGCTTGACTATATTCAATTTATTTACTTATTTTTTATTGAAGTATAGTTGCTTTGCAATATTGTGTTATTTTCAGGTGTACAGCAAAGTGATTCAGTACATATATATATATACATATATATATATATATAAATTTTTTTCAGATTCAGATTTTTTTCCCATATAGGTTATTACAAAATACTTTGTACAGTGCCCTATGCTATACAGTAGGTCTTTGTTGGTTATGTATTTTATATATAGTAGTGTGTATACCTAATTTATTCCTCTCTCCACCTTTCCCCTTTGGTAACCATAAGTTTGTTTCCTATGGCTGTGAGTTTTCTTCTGTTTTGTAAAAGATTCATTTGTATCATTATGTTAGATTCCACATATGAGTAATATCATATGATATTCATTTTTGTCTATCTGACTTACTTTACTTAATATGATAATGTCTAAATCCATCCATGTTGCTGCAAATGGAATTATTTCATTCTTTTTTTATGGCTGAGTAGTATTCCATTATATATATATATATATATATATATATATATATATATATATATATATACACCATATCTTCTTTATCCATTCCTCTATTGATGGACATTTAGGTTGCTTCCATGTGTTGGCTATTGTAAATAGTGCTACTATGAACATTGGGGTGCATGTAACTTTCTGAATTAGAGTTTTCATTTTTCCAGATATATGCCCAGGAATGGGACTGCTGGATCATATAGTACCTCTATTTTTAGTTTTTTAAGGAACCTCCATACTACTCTCCATAGTGGCTGTATCAATTTACATTCCCACCAACGTTGTAGGAGGGTTCCCTTTTCTCCACACCCTCTACAGCATTTATTATTTGTAGACATTTTGATGATGGCCATTCTGACTGGTGTGAGGTGATACCTTATTGTAGTTTTGATTTGCATTTCTCTAATAATTAGCAATGTTGTGTATCTTTTCATGTGACTTTTGGCCATCTGTATGTCTTCTTTGGAGAAATGTCTATTTAGATCTTCTGCCTATTTTTTGGTTGGGTTGTTTGTTTTTTTGATATTGAGCTGTATGAACTGTTTGTATATTTTGGAGTTTAATCCCTTGTCAGTTACATCATTTGCAAACATTTTTCCCATTCTGTAGGTTGCCTTTTCATTTTGTTTATGGTTTCCTTTGCCATACAAAAGCTTTTAACTTTATGAAAGATCAGAAAGAGAAATTAAGGAAACAATCCCATTTACCATTACATCAAAAAGAATATACTATTTGGGATTAAACCTACCTAAGGAGACACAAGACCTTTACCCTGAAAACTATAAGGTGCTGATGAAAGAAATTGAAGATGACACAAACAGATGGAAAGATACATGTTCTTGGATTGGAAGAATCAACAGTATCAAAATAACTATACTACCCAAGGCAATCTACAGATTCAATGCAATCCCTATCAAATTACCAATGGCATTTTTCACAGAACTAGAACAAAAAAAAAATCTTAAAATTTGTATGGAAACAGAAAAGACCCCAAATAGGCAAAGCAATATTGAGAAAGGAAAACAGAGCTGAACAAATCAGGCTCCTAGACTTCAAACTATACTACAAAGCTACAGTCATCAAAGCAGCATGGTACTGGCACAAAAACAGAAATATAGATCAATGGAATAGGATAGGAAGTGCAGAAATAAACCCACACACCTATGGTCAATTAATCTATGACAAAGGAGGCAAGAATATACAATGGTGAAATGAAAGTCTTTTCAATAAGTGGTGGTGGAAAAACTGGATAACTATATGTAAAGGAATGAAATTAGAACATCTTCTAATACCATATACAAAAATAAACTAAAAAATGGATTAAAGACCTAAATGTATGACCAGATACTATAAAACTCCTAGAGGAAAACATAGGCAGGACACTCTTTGACACAGATCACAGCAATATCTTTTTGGATCCATCTCCTAATGGACATAAAAACACTACAATTTCTAACTCTACCCAAGCCCTTACCTAACTTCTGTCTCCCTCCATCTTAACACAGGGATTTTATCTCCTACCTCAAACAGAAAATAGAAAACTAAATTCTCTGCCCTTTTAACAACACTGTCATTCCTGTTTCTCTGTACACACATCGATTCCTGCTTTCTTCCCAGTAGTCCTATGAGTAAAGGATTCGTATGCTTTGTCAGTACTTCATGATAGGGATTTGTTGAATTGATCTGAATGGAACTTTTTAGGCATGTGACATTTTACATAATTTCCTTCCTTCTGGGATTCTCTTCTCCTCTTGTTTTCTCAACACTATTCTCTCTTCATTTTACGTGTAGTTCTGTGGTTGCTTTTTCTAATGAGAAATGGGGAATTCTTATAGATATATCATTCTCCATCCATTTTAAGTGTTTTAACTAAGGGTTTTATACTCAGCCCTTTTCTTTGGTTATATTAACATCTCACCTTGGACAACATTATCCACACCCAGGATTTCAAACATCTGCCTCCTAAATGCAGATGTCTCCTAAGTCAGCATTTCAATTCAGTCCTTTCTTTTGAGATCCATAAAGTCAGCTTCCTATATGTAAAAAAGACATCTCAAATTCAACAAGCGTGATACTAAAATAATCTATAACTTCATTTCTGTTCTTTCCACTAGCTTGCTAAACTAAGTTGCATTAAGTGCACTTCTATAAACATAGTAATGCATATAAGAAACTTGGAAATCAGCCCCCATATCCATAGGCTCCTTAAGGTATATCAAATCTATTTCTAATTTCTGTATTTCTTTTTAATACTTCCCCTTCTCTATCCTCATCTTTCAACCATTCACTCACAGAATAATTATGTATTCAACAACTGTATGCCAGACACAGTTTTAGGGTTTCTGCTACCTTAGACCAGGTTGTCATTATGTCTCATTATTTCTTGCTTTATTTTATTATAATCACTATAAAATATATACTATCATGTCACTTCATTACATAGCCCTTGATAAATCTTTTGCCTACAGGATAAAAGCATGTTTTAAAGCAAAGTCCTTCTTGATCTTGTTCCTGCTTATCTCTGTAGAATCCTCACTTGATTTTCTTCAAATGTGCTCTGTTCTCATGGGCCTTTCTAGCTGCCCATTCTGCTTCCTGTCTTTAGAATAGTCCATACCTCATTTATGTCTAAGTAAATCCTTTAAGATTTAACTCATTTGTCCCTTAGTCTTGGAAGACTTTCCAGATGTGTCCTCCAACAACATGTTAAATACTTGACTTGCATTACAGCACTTAGCATGTGATCTTCTGTTCCTTAGTCTATCTTTCTTACTGGGCAGTGACTTCCTTGAGAGGAAGTATGTGTCTTTTATCTCTATAGCTCTAATATCTAATGTATTTCTCAGTGCATACTGCTCAATATGTTCTTGAATGTAGAAATGAGACAGGTGATTGAAAATATTCTTATAAGAAAACTACATAGCATGAAGCCACTACATTTTCCCTACTTAGAACTGATTTTTGTGAGTTAACAATTTTGAGTGGTATCTACTGACTTGCTTTATCCACGAATATTTTGTCCTTTAAATAAAACATTATTGAAAAAATTTGGGAAGATGGCGGAAGAGTAAGACGCGGAGATCACCTTCCTCCCCACAGATACACCAGAAATACATCTACACGTGGAACAACTCCTACAGAACACCTACTGAAGGCTGGCAGAAGACCTCAGACCTCCCAAAAGGCAAGAAACTCCCCACGTACCTGGGTAGGGCAAAAGAAAAAACAGAGACAAAAGAATAGGGACGGCACCTGCACCAGTGGGAGGGAGCTGTGAAGGAGGAAAAGTTTCCACACTCTAGGAAGCCCCTTCGCGGGCGGAGACTGCGGGAGGCGGAGGGGGGAGCTTCGAGGCTGCGGAGGAGAGCACAGCAACGGGTGCGGAGGGCAAAGCGGGGAGATTCCCGCACAGAGGATTGGTGCCGACCGGCACTCACCAGCCCGAGAGGCTTGTCTGCTCACCCGCCGGGGCGGGCGGGGCTGCGAGCTGAGGCCGGAGCGCAGGGAGAGGACTGGGGTTGGCGGCTTGAACATAGCCTGAAGGGGTTAGTGCACCACAGCTAGCCGGGAGGGAGTCCGGGGAAAAGCCTGCACCTGCAGAAGAGGCAGGAGACTTTTCCTTCCCTCTCTGTTTCCTGGGGCGTGAGGAGAGGGGTTTAAGAACGCTGCTTAAAGGAACTCCAGAGACGGGCGCGAGCCGCGGCTAAAAGCGCGAACCCCAGAGACGGGCGCGAGCCGCGGCTGAAAGCGCGGAATCCAGAGACGGGCGCGAGCCGCGGCTGAAAGCGCGGAATCCAGAGACGGGCGCGAGCCGCGGCTGAAAGCGCGGAATTCAGAGACGGGCGCAAGCCGCGGCTAAAAGCGCGGACCCCAGAGGCGGGCGGGAGACGTTAAGGCTGCTGCTGCCGCCACCGAGGGGCCTGTGTGCGAGCACAGGTCACTCTCCACACCCCTCTTCCGCGGAGCCTGTGCAGCCCGCCACTGCCGGGTTCCCGGGATCCAGGGACAACTTCCCCGGGAGAGCGCACAGCGCGCCTCAGGCTGGTGCAAAGTCACGCCGGCCTTTGCCACCGCAGGCCCGCCCCGCACTCTGTGCCCCTCCGTCCCCGCCGGCCTGAGTGCGCCAGAGCCCCCAATCAGCGGCTCTTTTAACCCCATCCTGTCTGAGCAAAAAACAGACGCCCTCCAGCGATCTACACGCAGTGGCAGGGCCAAATCCAAAGCTTAGCCCTGGGAGCTGTGAGAACAAAGAAGAGAAAGGGAAATCTCTCCCAGCAGCCTCAGAAGCAGCGGATTAAAGCTCCACAATCAACTTGATGTACCCTGCATCTGTGGAATACCTGAATAGACAACCAATCATCCCAAATTAAGGAAGTGGACTTTAGGAGCAAAATCTATGATTTTTTCCCCTTTCCTCTTTTTGTGAATGTGTATGTGTATGCTTCTGTGTGAGATCTTGTCTGTATAGTCTTGCTTCCACCATTTGTCCTAGGGTTCTATCCGTCCATGTTTTTTTTTTAATTTTTTTCTTAATAATTAATTTTCATAAGCTTATTATACTTTACCTTTGTTCTTTCTTTCTTTCCGTCCTTCCTTCCCTCCTTTAGACAACGAATCATCCCAAATTGAGGAGGTGGTCTCTGACAGCAAGATTTAGGATTTTTCCCCATTTACCTCTTTTAGTGAGGGTGTATGTGTATGCTTCTGTGTAAGATTTTGTCGGTATAGCTTTGCTTCCAACATTTGTCCTAAGGTTCTTTCCGTCCCTTTTTTTTTCTAAATAAGAAGTTTTTAATTCAATAACTTTATTATACTTTATTTTATTTTTACTGTATCTTCTTTCTTTCTGCCTTTTTTCCTTCTTTCCCTCCTTCCTTCCTTCCTCCCTCCCTCCCTCCTTTCTTTCCTTCTTGCCTTCTTTCCTTCTTTGTTTCTTTCTTTCTTTCTTCCTTCCTTCCTACCCTCCTTTCCTTCTTTCTTTCCTCATACTTCTACTAATTCCCTCTACTTTTTCTCCCTTTTATCCTGAGCCTGTGGATGAAAAGCTTTTGGTGCTCCAGCCAGGAGGCAGGGCTCTGCCTCTGAGGTAGGACAGCCAACTTCAGGACACTGATCAACAAGAGACCTTGTTGATCCCAGCTCCACATAATATCAAACGGCGAAAATCTCCCAGAGACCTCCATCTTAACACCAGCACCCAGCTTCACTCAACGACCAGCAAGCCACAGTGCTGGAAAACCTATGCCAAACAACTAGCAAAACAGGAACACAACCCCACCCATTATCAGAGAGGCTGCCTAAAATCATAATAAGGCCACAGACACCCCCAAACACACCACCAGACGTGAACCTGCCCACTAGAGAGACAAGATCCAGCCTCATCCACCACAACACAGGCACTAGCCCCCTCCACCAGGAAGCCTACACAACCCACTGAACCAACCTTAGCCACTGGAGACAGACATCAAAAACAGGAGGAACTACAAACCTGCAGCCTGCAAAAAGGAGACCCCAAACACAGTAAGATAAGCAAAATGAGAAGACAGAAAAACACACAGCAGATAAAGGAGCAAGATAAAAATGCACCAGACCTAACAAATGAAGAGGAAATAGGCAGTCTACCTGAAAGAGAATTCAGAATAATGATAGTAAGGTTGATCCGAAATCTTGGAGATAGAATGGACAATAGATTGGACAAAATGCAAGAATCAGTTAACAAGGACCTAGAAGAACTAAAGATGAAAGAAGCAACGATGAACAACACAATAAATGAAATTAAAAGTACTCTAGATGGGATCAATAGCAGAATAACTGAGGCAGAAGAACGGATAAGTGACCTGGAAGATAAAATAGTGGAAATAACTACTGCAGAGCAGAATAAAGAAAAAAGAATGAAAAGAACTGAGGACAGTCTCAGAGACCTCTGGGACAACATTAAACGCACCAACATTCGAATTATAGGGATTCCAGAAGAAGAAGAGAAAAAGAAAGGGACTGAGAAAATATTTGAAGAGATTATAGTTGAAAACTTCCCTAATATGGGAAAGGAAATAGTTAATCAAGTCCAGGAAGCACAGAGAGTCCCATACAAGATAAATACAAGGAGAAATACGCCAAGACACATATTAATCAAACTGTCAAAAATTAAATACAAAGAAAGCATATTAAAAGCAGCAAGGGAAAAACAACAAATAACACATAAGGGAATCCCCATAAGGTTAACAGCTGATCTCTCAGCAGAAACCCTACAAGCCAGAAGGGAGTGGCAGGACATACTGAAAGTGATGAAGGAGAAAAACATGCAGCCAAGACTACTCTACCCAGCAAGGATCTCATTCAGATTTGATGGAGAAATTAAAACCTTTACAGACAAGCAAAAGCTGAGAGAGTTCAGCACCACCAAACCAGCTTTACAACAAATGCTAAAGGATCTTCTCTAGGCAAGAAACACAAGAGAAGGAAAAGACCTACAATAACGAACCCAAAACAATTTAGAAAATGGGAATAGGAACATACATATCGATAATTACCTTAAATGTAAATGGACTAAATGCTCCCACCAAAAGACACAGATTAGCTGAATGGATACAAAAACAAGACCCTTGACCTCTCTCTACAAGAGACCAACTTCAGACCTAGAGACACATACAGACTGAAAGTAAGAGGATGGAAAAAGATATTCCATGCAAATGGAAGCCAAAAGAAAGCTGGAGTAGCAATTCTCATATCAGACAAAATAGACTTTAAAATAAGGACTATTAAAAGAGACAAAGAAGGACACTACATAATGATCAAGGGATCGATCCAAGAAGAAGATATAACAATTGTAAATATTTATGCACCCAACATAGGAGCACCTCAATACATAAGGCAAATACTAACAGCCATAAAAGGGGAAATCGACAGTAACACATTCATAGTAGGGGACTTAAACACCCCACTTTCACCCATGGACAGATCATCCAAAATGAAAATAAATAAGGAAACACAAGCTTTAAATGATACATTAAACAAGATGGACTTAATTGATATTTATAGGACACTCCATCCAAAAACAACAGAATACACATTTTTCTCAAGTGCTCATGGAATATTCTCCAGGATAGATCATATCTTAGGTCACAAATCAAGCCTTGGTAAATTTAAGAAAATTGAAATTGTATCAAGTATCTTTTCTGACCACAACGCCATGAGACTAGATATCAATTACAGGAAAAGATCTGTAAAAAATACAAACACATGGAGGCTAAACAATACACTACTTAATAATGAAGAGATCACTGAAGAAATCAAAGAGGAAATAAAAAAATACCTAGAAACAAATGACAATGGAGACACAACGACCCAAAACCTGTGGGATGCAGCAAAAGCAGTTCTAAGGGGGAAGTTTATAGCAATACAAGCCCACCTTAAAAAGCAGGAAACATCTCGAATAAACAACCTAACCTTGCACCTCAAGCAATTAGAGAAAGAAGAACAAAAAAACCCCAAAGCTAGCAGAAGGAAAGAAATCATAAAAATCAGATCAGAAATAAATGAAAAAGAAATGAAGGAAACAATAGCAAAGATCAATAAAACTAAAAGCTGGTTCTTTGAGAAGATAAACAAAATAGATAAACCACTAGCCAGACTCATCAAGAAAAAAAGGGAGAAGACTCAAATCAATAGAATTAGAAATGCAAAAGGAGAGGTAACAACTGACACTGCAGAGATAAAAGAGATCATGAGAGATTACTACAAGCAACTCTATGCCAATAAAATGGACAATCTGGAAGAAATGAACAAATTCTTAGAAATGCACAACCTGCCAAGACTGAATCAGGAAGAAATAGAAAATATGAACAGACCAATCACAAGCACTGAAATTGAAACTGTGATTAAAAATCTTCCAACAAAGAAAAGCCCAGGACCAGATGGCTTCACAGGTGAATTCTATCAAACATTTAGAGAAGAGCTAACACCTATCCTTCTCAAACTCTTCCAAAATATAGCAGAGGGAGGACCACTCCCTAACTCCTTCTACGAGGCCACCATCACCTTGATACCAAAACCAGACAAGGATGTCACAAAGAAAGAAAACTACAAGCCAATATCACTGATGAACATAGATGCAAAAATCCTCAACAAAATACTAGCAAACAGAATCCAACAGCACATTAAAAGGATCATACACCATGATCAAGTGGGGTTCATTCCAGGAATGCAAGGATTCTTCAATATACGCAAATCTATCAACGTGATAAACCATATTAACAAATTGAAGGAGAAAAACCATATGATCATCTCAATAGATGCAGAGAAAGCTTTTGACAAAATTCAACACCCATTTATGATAAAAACCCTGCAGAGAGTAGGCATAGAGGGAACTTTCCTCAACATAATAAAGGCCATATATGACAAGCCCACAGCAAACATCATCCTCAATGGTGAAAAACTGAAAGCATTTCCACTAAGATCAGGAACAAGACAAGGTTGCCCACTCTCACCACTCTTATTCAACATTGTTTTGGAAGTTTTAGCCACAGCAATCAGAGAAGAAAAGGAAATAAAAGGAATCCAAATCGGAAAAGAAGAAGTAAAGCTGTCACTGTTTGCAGATGACATGATCCTATACATAGAGAACCCTAAAGATGCTACCAGAAAACTACTAGAGCTAATCAATGAATTTGGTAAAGTGGCAGGATACAAAATTAATGCACAGAAATCTCTGGCATTCCTATATACTAATGATGAAAAATCTGAAAGTGAAATCAAGAAAACACTCCCATTTACCATTGCAACAAAAAGAATAAAATATCTAGGAATAAACCTACCTAAGGAGACAAAAGACCTGTATGCAGAAAATTATAAGACACTGATGAAAGAAATTAAAGATGATATAAATAGATGGAGAGATATACCATGTTCTTGGATTGGAAGAATCAACATTGTGAAAATGACTCTACTACCCAAAGCAATCTATAGATTCAATGCCATCCCTATCAAACTACCACTGACATTTTTCACAGAACTAGAACAAAAAATTTCACAATTTGTATGGAAACACAAAAGACCCCGAATAGCCAAAGCAATCTTGAGAACGAAAGAAGGAACTGGAGGAATCAGTCTCCCTGACTTCAGACTATACTACAAAGCTACAGTCATCAAGACGGTATGGTACTGGCACAAAAACAGAAAGATAGATCAATGGAACAGGATAGAAAGCCCAGAGATAAACCCATGCACATATGGACACCTTATCTTTGATAAAGGTGGCAGTAATGTACAATGGAGAAAGGACAGCCTCTTCAATAAGTGGTGCTGGGAAAACTGGACAGGTACATGTAAAAGTATGAGATTAGATCACTCCCTAACACCATACACAAAAATAAGCTCAAAATGGATTAAAGAACTAAATGTAAGGCCAGAAACTATCAAACTCTTAGAGGAAAACATAGGCAGAACACTCTATGACATAAATCAAAGCAAGATCCTTTCTGACCCACCTCCTAGAGTAATGGAAATAAAAACAAAAATAAACAAATGGGACCTAATGAAACTTCAAAGCTTTTGCACAGCAAAGGAAACCATAAACAAGACCAAAAGACAACCCTCAGAATGGGAGAAAATATTTGCAAATGAAGCAACCGACAAAGGATTAATCTCCAAAATTTACAAGCAGCTCATGCAGCTCAATAACAAGAAAACAAACAACCCAATCCAAAAATGGGCAGAAGACCTAAATAGACATTTCTCCAAAGAAGATATACAGACTGCCAACAAACACATGAAAGAATGCTCAACATCATTAATCATTAGAGAAATGCAAATCAAAACTACAATGAGATATCATCTCACACCAGTCAGAATGGCCATCATCAAAAAATCTAGAAACAATAAATGCTGGAGAGGGTGTGGAGAAAAGGGAACACTCTTGCACTGCTGGTGGGAATGTGAATTGGTTCAGCCACTATGGAGAACAGTATGGAGGTTCCTTAAAAAACTACAAATAGAACTACCATATGACCCAGCAATCCCACTACTGGGCATATACCCTGAGAAAACCAAAATTCAAAAAGAGTCATGTACCAAAATGTTCACTGCAGCTCTATTTACAATAGCCCGGAGATGGAAACAACCTAAGTGCCCGTCATCGGATGAATGGATAAAGAAGATGTGGCACATATATACAATGGAATATTACTCAGCCATAAAAAGAAACGAAATTGAGCTATTTGTAATGAGGTGGATAGACCTAGAGTCTGTCATACAGAGTGAAGTAAGTCAGAAAGAAAAAGACAAATACCGTATGCTAACACATATATATGGAATTTAAGAAAAAAATGTCATGAAGAACCTAGGGGTAAAGCAGGAATAAAGACGCAGACCTCTTAGAGAACGGACTTGAGGTTATGGGGAGGGGGAAGGGTGAGCTGTGACAGGACGAGAGAGAGTCATGGGCATATACACACTAACAAACGCAGTAAGGTAGATAGCTAGTGGGAAGCAGCCGCATGGCACAGGGATATTGGCTCGGTGCTTTGTGACAGCCTGGAGGGGTGGGATGGGGAGGGTGGGAGGGAGGGAGACGCAACAGGGAAGACATATGGGAACATATGTTTATGTGTGACTGATTCACTTTGTTGTAAAGCAGAAACTAACACAGCATTGTAAAGCAATTATACCCCAATAAAGATGTTAAAAAAAAAAAAAAACATTATTATGGGGAAAAGATTTTTCCTTGGCAGACCACTATGTATGGCCTAACTTGGCAAACATATGGGGCAGAGGAAACATACCTGATATACCAGCAGTCTAAAAATAATTAACATACCTCACATATATACATATATATACACATATATATATACATATATATATTATCTATATGCATAATATATATTTGCATAATACACATATATGCATTTTATATATTTGCTAAGATAGTGTTTGGGAAAGGAAAAAGATATAAAAATTGAAATACAAAGAAATTAACATGTGTTGATCTTTACAAAATTTAATAAACCCTAGTAGGAAGAAAGAATTCAGTTGTGGAAACTAGGAATTCTTTTTCCCCTGAAGAGTGCTTTTGTTTCTTCTTCTACAATTGGCCATTGTTTGGTGGGGAGTAGAGGTTAATATTGTGAAGTTATTTTAACAAATTAAATAAAATATTAGAAAATAAGTAATTTTAAAAGGGCTTTTACAACCTGTAGAAATTGGGGGAAAAATCTCTAATCTTTTCAATTTTGTGCAGTCTCATTTCTATGGGGTAGCTAGTTTTAAGATACAGTGATTACTTGCATTAAGCTACATCTGTTTATAACATTATTTTGGCTATCTTCCTCTATTGACCCCAGCAAAATTAAAAACAATCCAGGAAATCACATTTAAATTACTTTAAAGCAAGAGAGAGAGAGAGAGAGAGACTGTATTATGCAGCAGACTGCTTTAGTTTCTGAGAGCTAAAAATATGTAATAAAAAAGTCTCTGTTCTCAAGGTGTTCCTGGAGGCAAGTCTCGGGGAAGGGGGTGGTTGGCAAAGAATCAGTAACTAGAATATGCTGGGATTTGTGTCATTATGGAGCTAAGATTGAATTTTAGTGGAGCCAAAATCAGGGAGCTAGTGAGGTAAAGAAAAGAGGTATGATTATCAACGTAATTTAGGTTATAAACCACACTTTGTTCAATTATAATGAACTGAAGCACCCCATTCTCTGTTGTGTGTGGCACACACAGCCCTAATATTAGAGCATCATTATCCTTGCTTTTGAAGCCAAACCATATGTTATAACTGTAAGCATCAGACCTCCCAACCTCGTTGATCCCCCTCACTTATGTGGCAGCTCAGCATGCCTTCTGATTATGAGAACCACAAACCACTGTACATTGCCAGAACACACAAACGAGTGACAGCAGTAGTTTTTCTTTCCCTTAGACCAGCTATTATGTAAGGCATATTAGGGAAGTGAGTAAAAAATTGGCATCCAGGTGTTAAGAAAAAAGGAAAAAAAAAAAGCTCTGAATATGCCAGGCTCAGTTGAACTTATTGTACTGTCTAGAAACCACTCTTGCTCCAGCTGCCCTTGAGACCATCTAGAAGAATCACAGTAGAGATGGGGTAAAGTACAAAGGAGGGTTAAAAGAAAGCTTTTTTTTTTGTAAAAGAAAGGACTTTTTTTTAAAAAGCTATCTGTGTTAGCTAACTTGGAAATAAAGGGGATATGTAGGATCTTTTCCCTTCTTTTAATTATTATTATAAAGAGACAGTAACATTTTGGAACACTGTAAAGGGGATAATAATACCCCTAATAGTATAAATCCAAAAAATATTATCATTTTTTTCCCTCTATTGTGTCTATGCATTATACAGATTGTGTAATTCTTGGAAGTGGTTATCTTTTCCCAAAGTATTTCCTTGTTTCCCTTTCTTTCTTCTTTCTTCTTTTCCTCCCTTCCTTCCTTCCCACTTTCCTTCCTTCCTTTCCTCTATTTTGTCTTTCTTCTCTTTCTCTTTTCTCTGTCTCTCTCTTTCTTTCATTCCTGGTTTGTTTTTAACCCTATAATGATCTAATATGTGGATTTAATAGTGACAATCATAGTATAAATACACTAGACTACCATCACAAAAACTACCTAACCTTTGGAGCCTCTACTTCTTCATCTGCAAAATGTATATATCACAGCTTGTCTCCTCAGCTACCTCTTATACTAATTACATGAGAACAAATCCTGAACACAGTTGATGACGTATAATGGACTCTTAGTCATTTATGCAACTGCCATTATATAGTGCTCAAGCTTTTTCCTTGCTTTGGATATTTTTTTTTCCTTGAGAACATTTACTATAACAAAAATTATAAAAATTTTATTGTATTTTTAAATATTGCCAAGTTGCATTATAAAAGATCCATGCAAATTTGTTTTTTTTAATAAAACAAGAATTAAAAATAGCAGGTGTGAAACAATCAGAGAATATTTCTTGGAACCTTCAAAACCGAGACCTCTCAAGAAAGAATCAGTCTTCTTAGACAATCACAAAAGTTCAAGAGATAACCAACAGCTTGGTAAGTTTAAACAGTAAGGTTCATCTCTTACACAAAGTCACTCCTTCAAAAGTAGGAGAGATAGTTGTTTTGCCTAATGCATAGAACCAAACACAAAGAGCCAAGCAAAATGAGGAGACAGAGGAATATGTTCCAAACAAAAAAGATAAAACCCTAGAAAAAAACCTTAATAAAACAGAAATAAGTAATTATCTGATAAAGAGTTCAAAGTAATGGTCATCTTGCAGCATACAATGAAGAACACAACAGATGAACTAAAAAATATGCAAGAATGGTTCAACAGCAGACTACATGATGCAGAAAAAACCATCAGTGATCTGTAATACAGGATGGTGGTACAATCCAAACAGAGAAGCAAAAAGAAAGTATTTTAAAAAGTGAAGATAGCTTAAGGGACCTATGGGACAACATTGAACAAAATGACATTCATATTATAAGTGGTCTCAGAGGAGAAGAGAAAGAGAAAAGGAAAACTTCCCTAACCTTGAGAAAGAAAGAGATATCCAGATCCAGGAAGCCCAGAGATTTCTAAATAAGATGAACCCAAAAGACTCACACCAAGACACATTATAATTAAAATATCAAAAGTTAAAGCTAAAGAGGGAATCTTAAAAGCATCAAGAGAAAAACAATGTGTTACATTCAAGGGAACCCCCATAAGACTTTCAGAAGACTTATCAGCAGAAACTTTGCCAGCCAAGAAGCAGTGACATGATATATTCAAAGTGCAAAAACTAAGCAAAACAAAACAAAACAACAAAAACAACTTCCAAACAAGTATACTCTTCCTGACAAGGTTATAATTCAGAATTGAAGGAGACATAAAGAGCTTTCCAGACAAACAAAAACTAAGAGTCCATCACCACTAAATTGTCCTTATAAGAAATGTTAAAGGGACTTCTTTATGGTAAAAAGAAAGGGCACTAATTAGTAGCAAGAAAATACATGAAAGTAAAAATATCAATGGTAAAGGTAAATATACAGTAAAGGTAGTAGATTAATCACTCATAAAGCTAGTATGAAGGTTAAAAGACAAAAGTAGTAAAAATAACTATATCTGCAATAATAAGTTAAGAGTTGTAGAAAATAAAAAGATGGAAAATATGACATTAGAAGCATAAAATTGGGGGTGGAACAAAAATGTACAGCTTTAGAACATGTTCAAGCTTAATTTTCTATTAACTTAGAATAAACTGTCATAGGTGAGCCTCTTGGTAACAACAAAGCAAAAAACTACAGTAGATACACAAAAGGTAATGATAACGGATCTGAAGTATATCACTATAGAAAGCCATCAAACCACAAGGAAGGAAAGCAAGAGAAGAAGAAACAGAGAGTAAATACAAAGCAGCCAGAAAACAATTAACAAAATGGCAATAAGTACATAGTTATCAATAATTACCTTAAAAGAAAATGGACGAAAAGCTCCAATCAAAAGACAAAGTTGCTGAATGGATAAAACAAAATGTGACCCATCTATAGCTGCCTATAAGAGACTCACTTCAATATAAGGACAAACACAGACTGAAAGTAAAGAGATGAAAAAAGATGTTTCATGCAAATGGAAATAAAAAGAAAGCTGGGCTGGCTATACTTAGACAAAATAGACTTTAAAACAAAGACTGTAATAAAAGACAAAGTGGGAATTAGATAATGATAAAGAGATCAATCAGCATGAAGATATAACATTGGTAAATATTTATGCACTCAACATAGGAGCACATAACATATAAAGCAAATGTTAACAGGCCTAAAGGGAGACGTTGACAGCAATACAATAATAGTAAGGGATTTTAATACCCCACATACATCAATTGTTAAATTATCCAGACAGAAAATCAATAAGAAAACATCAGCCTTAAATGAAGATTAGATCAGATAAAATTAATATATATAGAACATTCCATCCAAAGGCAGAATACACATTCTTCTGAACTGCATATGGAACATTCTCTAGGATAGAGCCTATGTTAGGCCAGAAAACAAGCTCAATAAATTTAAGAAGATTGAAATTGTATCAAGAATTATTTTTACCACAAGAATATGAAACTAGAAATCAATTACAAGAGAAAAAATTGGAAATGTCACAAATATGTGGGGGTTAAACTACATGATACTGAACAACCAATGGGTCAATGAATAAATTGAAAAAAATAAAATATCTTAAGAAAATGGGAAAAAAAATCTATGGGATACAGCAAAAGGTATTCCAAGAGGGATGTTTATAGTCATACAGGCCTACCTCAAGAAACAAGAAAAATCTCAAGTAAACAATGTACAACACCTGGAACCTATAAATATTACCTTACTTGGAAAAAGGGTCTTTGTAGATGTGTTTAAGTTAAGGATCCTGTAATGGAGAAATCATCTTGGATTATCTGGATGGGCTCTCAAGGTCATCAAAAGTGTTCTTATAAGAGGTAAGCAGAGAGGTATAAAAGACACAGAGGACAAGGTGATGTGAAGATGGAGATAGATATTGGAGTGTCACAGCCAGATGCCAAGGAAAGCTGGCAGCCAATACAAAATAAAAATAGAAAACTAACATAATTATGTATACTCATTAACAAAAAATAGTAATAATTCTTATATTTTTTTCTTATGTAGAATGTTGATAGCTAATAATATTTGAAGAGTAGCTTACATTTCTTGAACAATTAGTATAGGCCAGGCACAGTGCTAAATGATTTTAATGCATCATCTCATTCGCCAACAATCCCAAGTGACATTTCTCTTTCTAATGATATCCTTGAGTACAAAGAACTGAAAAATTCTGTCTCAGCCTATATCACTCCACCTGCTATAAAACTAGAATGTTCTTTGAGGATGCAAGTGAACCAGGCACATTTTAGATGCAGAACATAAGACGTAATCACTTATTCTTATGCTCCTCCAAATTCACCTGAAATCATATGTTCTTATTATTAAGACCAATAAAAGAGATATCTGTGGGGAAAATAACAACAAAGGAAGCTGTATGTAAGGAAATCTCGGGAGAGGAGGTGGTTCATCTTTAAGGTTACTAAATTTATACTATCCTGGGTAGAATTTTTTGAGGCTATTATGAGGAAGATAGCTTCTGGGGATTTTTTAAACATTATTTTTAAAAGGCTTTTTTTTTAAAAAGGCTTTAGATTCACAGAAAAATTGAGAGGAATGTACAGAGATTTCCCATAGGCCCTCTGCCCCACACAAGCACAGCCTCCTTATTATCAACATCTCCCACTAGATTGGTACATTTGTTACAATGGATGAACCTACACTGACACATCATAATCACTCAAAGTCCATATTTTACATTAGAATTCACTCTTGGTGTTTGTACATTCTAAGTGGTTAAATATATAATGACATATACCCACCATTATGGTAACATACAGAGTATTTCAACTGCGCTAAAAATCCTCTGTGCTCCGCCTATTCATCCCTCTCCTCCCACCAACCAAGCACTGACAACCACTGATCTTTTTACTGTCTCCTACTTTTGCATTTTCCTGAATTTCATATAGTTAGAATCATATAGTATGTAGCTTTTTCATATTGGCTGCTTTCAGTTAATAATATGCATTTATGATTCCTCCATATCTTTTCATGGCTTGATAGCACATATCTTTCTAGTGGTGAACAATATTCCATTGTCTGAATGTATCAGAATTTATTTAGCCATTTACCTACTGAAGGACATATTGGTTGCTTCCAAGTTGTGGCAATTATGAACAAAACTGCTATAAACATTCATATGCAGGTTTTTGTGTGGACATAAGTTTTATGTGGATATAAATTTACTTTTTGGGTAAATACCAAGGAGCACAGTTGCTGGATCATATAGTTTAGTTTTTGTTGTTATTTTTGTTTGTTTGTTTTTATTTGTTGTTGTGGGGTTTTTTAACATCTTTATTGGAGTATAATTGCTTTACAATGGTGTGTTATTTTCTGATTTATAACAAAGTGAATCAGCTATACATATACATATATCCCCATATCTCCTCCCGCTTGTGTCTCCCTCCCACCCTCCCTTTCCCACCCTTCTAGGTGGTCACAAAACACCAAGCTGATCTCCATGTGCTATGCGTTATATTTAGTTTTTGAAAGAAACAATCAAACTTTCTTTCAATGAATGAGAGGTTTTTTGTTTCTGTTTTGCTCATCCTCGTTGCAGTTGGTGTTGTCAGTGTTCTGGATTTTGGGTATTCTTATAAGTGTGCAGCAGTATCTCATTGTTTTAATTTGTATTTCCCTGATGATATATTGTGTAGAACATCTTTTCATATGCTTATTTGACATCTGCAGGTCTTCTTTGGTGAGGTGTCTGTAAAATATAATTTTTAATCAGTAGAAGAATTAATATTAATTTGAAAAAGAGACAGATTGTTTCCTCAGTTCCAAGGATACCAGATTCTCTAAAAATGTGATAATTTTGTCCTGGGAGCTATTCCCTAACCTAAATTGTGATTGAAAATATTTTGATGCAATTTCAAATTCTCCCAGCATATAGTGTTTAGTGTTTTTTTTTGACATTGACATGCACCTCAGGTAAGGTTTTTAGTTTGTTTTGTTTCCGTATTCTAACATGGAAAATCATATTCTGGGAATTTGGAATACTTGGGGTTTCACAGAAACTGAGTGGAGATTTTTGTGAATAAGTGTGCATTTTCAGTTTGCTAAGTAGAGGTTCCATAGTTTTCACTAGTTTTTCACAGGAGTTTGTGATTTAAAAAAATAAAAGCTTAAAATAAACATGCTTTTAAAATGTAGCATAAGCTTCATTATCACATTTGTGATTCTCTATAAATTTATAACAAAATTATTACTTTTGAGCTTTAGCTTTAGATTTTTCAGAAGTCAGTGTTTATAGGCAATTACAGAACTCTCATAATTCTGACACAACACCATATATTCAGCTTATATGTTCAATATCAATGTTACCTTCCATGCTTCTTTCTATCGTCTATCTTCTTTTCACCTGCTTTTAAATTTCATATTTAGCCAATTTAAAATATGCTTTCTTCTAATTTTGCCTCCACACACATGATTCATTCTGCTCTTCATCATATTTCCGTATCTTATTTCAAGTCAATTTTCTCATACTAACAAAGTAGTTTTAGTTTCTTAATGTGATAAAGAGAAATTCTACATCAGATCACATAATTAGCTGTAGCAATAGGATATGGATTGAAAAGATGGATACCACTTCCAAGATTATATTATGTAATATTCTATGATATTCTCTGGATATGATTTCTCCTTGATTATTCATTAGACAGCTGAGACAGTGGGCTTAGGAAAGGGCCTAGGGCATGCCAGAAGCTCTTGACAAAAGCAGTCTGCTCCCCTCAGTCACCACGTAGAAGGCCACATGAATAAAAACTACTTGGACTGTGAGATGAGAAAAAAAATTAATCTCTATTGTGTTAAACCTTTAAGAATTTAGGATTGTTTCTTATAGCTGCTTATGTTCATTATCTTCTTCACACTTATAAATTTATTTCCTCTTCCTTTATGGATCTCTAAGATTGGGTGTTTATTTCCATCATTGTCAGAATAATCAATTTCTCTCTTCTTTCTTCATCACTCCTGATCTCACTAAATTTTTAAATATAACCTTTACTTTTTACTATACTGGTTGTCTACAAACCTAAATCTTTATGTTAATGGTTCAGTTGTGGTGCTTAGTTTAATATATATTTGTTCTTCTTACCCATAGACAGATTTATTGCAACTGTTCCTGATTGTTATTAGATGGTGAGAATCATGCCAGAAAGTGCTTATAGCAATTAAAGCTGTTAACATCCAGAACATATAAACTCTACTGGTCATAAAGCTCTTTCCATCCACAGCACTGTACTTTAAAATAAGTACCCTATATTCTCAAGGTTTTGTGTTATCTATATGACTAGAATAAGTCCCCTATCTATGAATGAGTTCCCTTCCAAGAACGCTGCGTTTGTAAGTCTAATTTGTTCATAAGACCAACAAAGTTAGCCTAGGTACCCAACTAACACAATTGGCTATATAGTACTGTACTGTAATTGGTTTATAATACTTTTCACACAAATACTACATAAAAAAACAACCAAACTCAAAAAATAAAGAAAACATTTTAAATCTTACAGTACCTTGAAAAGTACAGTAGTGCAGTACAACAGCTGGAATACAGGGGCTGGCATCCAGTGAACAGGCAAGAAGAGTTACTGACTGGACAAGGGAGAAGGGGTGGGAGATGGTAGAGCTGAAGTATCACCAGCAATAGGAGATGGAGGGCAAGCTGCAATTTCACTCACACCTGATGTTAATGGCACAGGTTCTGGTTCCTTGCTGGATTCAATTCTATCTATCCTCTTGAAAAAATGATCCAGTGACGTCTGGGCAGTAGCCCTTTTTTTTCTCATCATAGATGACACAATACCACTGGCTTGAATTCTGAATGGCTGCTGCAACCTATGTGTACCATTCTACATTCGGGTCCTGTGCCTCAAAAACTAACAGTGCCTCCTCAAATAAAGAAAATCACCTTGCCACTTCCTGTGTTGTGAATCTCTTCTGTTATTTAGGTATTTCTTCTGTCTCTCTTTGTCCTTTCTCTTGGCCTCCAATTCCATCAGGTCTTCATTAGGAAGCTCCTCATGTTGCACAGCAAGGAGTTCAATGAAGTTGGCCTCTTGAAAATCTAGCTTGAAATAGATACTATACTACTATATTCTGTACAGTACTGTACAGTAAAGTACCCAAAACACAACCAGTTGTAGAGGATGCACACACGTGACAATATACATCAGACACGTGAACTAACATGATTGGACATGCGAACACACGTTCGCGTCTTTGAAAGTTCACAGCTTGAAGGTTCGTATATAGGGAACTTACTGTAGATGAGACTTGTTGCAAGAAATTATCTTAGATGATTGTGGATGTTGACTAGGCAGGTCCAAAATCTGAAACACAGGTCACTGAGAAGGGCAGGCTGGAATTTCTGGGCAGAAACTGAAGCTGCAGTCCATAAGCAGAATTCCCTTTTCTTCAGGGAAGCTTCAGTTCTGTTCTCAAGACTTTGCAGCTGATTGAATTGGGCAGAGCTTGATTATCTAGGATAATGTCTTTCACTTTAAGTCATCTGATAACTGACATTAATCTCATCTAAAAATATCTTTTGTAGCAGCACCTAGATTAGTGTTTGATTGAATAACTGGGGATTATAGCCTAGCCAAGTTAACACATAAACTTGGCCATCATAGTGATATCAAACTTCTGGATTTTGTGGTTTAGTAAAACTTAAAAAAGGAGAAGGGGTGATACTGGTAATTTGGTTTAATTTTATTTTGCCATATAAATCTACCTTATTTGATAAAAGAGAATCTATTAATTTAATATATACTTTTTATTAATAGCAGATATCTTTAAACAGAATATATTTAGTTTTGGGGAAAAACATATTTTCCTCATTTTACTTCTATTGCCATGGAACAACCCGAGTTTTTGGAGTTTGGGAACCATTGGATGATAATATTATTGTTATCTTCTCCAATTCTAACATTCTCTGAATCTTTGAAACCAATCAAATGACAAACAATTGTTATGTATATTTTTAGTGTGGGCTAGTTAAATATAAAAAGCCTTACCTTAGTAAGATCATCATAATGTACTTATTAGCATGTATTATAGAGTTGTTAGCTAGAGTGATTAAACTCTAGCAATTAAACTCCTCTCTGTGCCTCAGTTTCCTCCTACAAAAGGAAAGCAATAATGCTTACTTCAGAGGATTGTTCCAAAGATTAAAAATTGTAAGATGTTTAACATATATAGTTCATAGAATGTGTTCAATAAGTATTGGTTGTTATTGTTGCTACCACTGATTTTATGTGTCATGTTTCTTAATTAGATTTATATGATCATCTTCTATCCTATCAGGTAGCAAGTACAGCTAT
Organism: Globicephala melas; assembly: GCF_963455315.2. Lineage (NCBI taxonomy): Eukaryota > Metazoa > Chordata > Mammalia > Artiodactyla > Delphinidae > Globicephala > Globicephala melas. The sequence goes on along the minus strand of NC_083321.1, from coordinate 66,280,888 downwards.
CAAACCTAAGGAAAATATAACCAAAATAAACTCTACCTTAGAACTTTGAGTTTCTACTATATTATAGACACCATATTAATAATTTTTTAAAGTTAAACCTGTACACAACTTTTTCAAAAAGCTTTATTATGCACATTTTATTGATTGACACACCCAGGGGTAAACATTTCAAATAACTAGTTCAAGATTATAAAGCTTGCATATAAAAGATGTTTTTATTTCAACCCAAGCTTTCTAATTCCAAATATTTCATTATCTCTCTACATATTGTTGATTCTGAACAGATTTTTCTAATACAGCTATAGTAACCAATTACTTGACAACCTCCCTCCTTGCCCTCTCCCCCCATTTTTTTCCTCCATTTTAAAAGTGGTCATGGGTGCATGTGTCCTTTAGAATTACGATTTTCTCTGGATATATGCCCAGGAGTGGGATTGCTGGATCATATGGTAGCTCTATTTTTAGTTTTTTAAGGAACCTCCATACTGTTCTCCACAGTGGCTGTACCAGTTTACATTCCCACCAACAGGGTAGGAAGGTTTCTTGTCTCCACACCCTTTTCAGCATTTGTTGTTTGTAGATATTTTTGATGATGGCCATTCTGACCGGTGTGAGGTGATACTTCATTGTAGTTTTGATTTGCATTTCTCTAATAACTAGTGATGCTGAGCTTCTTTTATGTGCCTCTTGGCCATCTGTATGTATTCTTTGGAGAAATGTCTATTTAGGTCTTCTGCCCATTTTTTGATTGGGTTGTTTGCTTTTTGGTTATTGAGCTGCATGAGCTGTTTGTATATTTTGGAGATTAATCCCTTGTTGGTCACTTCATTTGAAAGTATTTTCTTCCATTCTGTGGGTTTTCTTTTCATTTTCTTGACGGTTTCCTTTGTTGTGCAAAAGCTTTTAAGTTTAATTAGGTCCAATTTTTTATTTTTGTTTTATTTCCTTTAGGAGGTGGGTCAAAAAAGATCTTGTTGCAATTTAGTCAGGTAGTGTTCTACCTATGTTTTCCTCTAAGAATTTTAATTCAAAAAGATATATCCACCCCAATATTCATTGCAGCACTATTTACAATAACCAGGACATGAAAGCAACCTAAATGTCCATCGCTGGAAGTATGGATAAAGAAGATATTGTACATATATACAATGGAATATTACACAGCCATAACAAAAGAATGAAATAATACCATTTGCAGCAACATGAATGGACCTAGAGATTGTCATACCGAGTGAAGTAAGTCATACAGAGAAAGACACATATCATATGGTATTGCTTAACAAACCTACTTACAAAACAGAAGTTGAGTCACAGTTGTAGAAAACAAACTTGTGATTACCGGGGGGAAGAGGGTGAGGGATAAATTGGGAGATGGGGATTGACATATACACACTACTATATATAGAATAGATAACTAATAAAAGCCTACTGAATAGCACAGGGAACTCCATTCAATACTCTATAATGACCTATATGGAAATTGAAATTAAAAAGTGGATATATGTATATATATATATAACTGACTCACTTTGCTGTACAACAGAAACTAACACAACATTGTAAATCAACTATACTCCAATAAAAAATTAATTAAATAAATTGTAGCAAGAAAAAAAAAAAGAACAGTTTATAAGGGCAGGAGATCAGGTAAGGATTTGTGGATAAAGTCCCGGTGAGTGGGAAACTATAGTGGTAATAGGTAGTGGGATTTAGGCATCTGGAGTTTGTAATGGACTCATTCAATTGCCCAAACATAGTAAGGAGAACCTCTAACAGAAAAAGCCAAGTGCTGCAGTTGGGGGAATCAAGATTTTTCTACCACCTGATTACTACCTCAGTGTATAATCTTGAATAAATCACTTCCTTTATCTTTGGCTTGGACTCCCATTTGTAAAATGAAGGGACAGAGCTAGGTGACTGTGGTTTCATATATCTATAATTATAGTCAAAATAGGGATGTAAGAGGCATTTTATTTTGGGAGTTAATATAATTATTCTCATATGATAAGGCTAAAAGTTTGGTGCTTCTTACATAATTAGATGATAGTTTAAATACTAATAAGCTAAATGTAGATATTACTTTTTAACTATAAAACAATTTTGTAAATCTCATAAGACAATGTGATCTATTGGGAAAAACATAGTTTTTGTAGGTATTCAGAACTGGTTCCAAATCTGAATTCTGCCCAGATTATACAGCCTTCTAATCCATCCTACATATACCTGCCAGAATTATCTGAAACAGATCTTATAATGTTATGCCTCTGTCAGTGGCAAAATCATAAGTTTCAAATTCGAGCATGACAGCCAATGATTCACAATTTGGTTCCAGTGTTCTTTCTCATTTCATGTTCTACAGGATCTTGTATTTAGCACAGGATTTCCCAAACAGTTCCCCAAAATAACACTGTGCTGTGAGGTATTAAGATATATTCAAGAAAAGAGTTCCATGGTCAATTTTTTTTTTTTTTAGTGGTAATGGGTTTTAAGGAGGTTGAAACTTTTGTTGGATGAATTCAGTTGAGGAGGATCACAGAAAATATATGAAAATTCTTTTTTTTAACATCTTTATTGAGTATAATTGCTTTACAATAATGTGTTAGTTTCTGCTGTATAACAAAGTGAATCAACTATATGTATACATATATCTCCATATCACGTCCCTCTTGCATCTCCCTCCCACCCTCCCTATCCCACACCTCTAGATGGTCAAAAAGCACTGAGCTGATCTCCCTGTGCTATGCAGCTGTTTCCCACTAGATATCTCTTTTACATTTTGTAGTGTATATATGTAAATGCTACTCTCTTACTTCGTCCCAGCTTACCCTTCCCCCTCCCCATATCCTCAAGTACATTCTCTAGTAGGTCTGTGTCTTTATTCCCATCTTTCCACTAGGGTCTTCACGACCTTTTTTTTTTTTTCTTAGATTCCATATATATGTGTGATATGCATATGGTATTTGTTTTTCTCTTTCTGACTTACTTCACTCTGTATGACAGACTCTAGGTCCACTTACCTCACTACAAATAACTCAATTTCATTTATTTTTATGGGTGAGTAATATTCCATTGTATATACATGCCACATCTTCTTTATCCATTCATCTGTCGATGGACACTTAGATTGCTTCCATGTCCTGGCTATTGTAAATAGTGCTGCAGTGAACATTGTGGTACGTGTCTCTTTTTGAATTATGGTTTTCTCAGAGTATATGCCCAGTAGTGGGATTGCTGGATCATATGGTAGGTCTATTTTTAGTTTTCTAAGGAACTTCCATACTGTTCTCCATAGTGGCTGTATCAATTTACATTCCCACCAACAGTGCAGGAGGGTTCCCTTTCCTCCACACCCTCTCTAGCATTTATTGTTTGTAGATTTTTTGATAATGACCATTCTGATTGGTGTGAGGTGATACCTCATTGTGGTTTTGATTTGCATTTCTCTAATGATTAGTGATGTTGACCATCCTTTCATGTGTTTGTTGACAATCTCTATGTCTTCTTTGGAGAAATGTCTATTTAGGTCTTTTACCCAGTTTTGGATTGGGTTGTTTGTTTTTTTTGATATTGAGCTGCATAAGCTTCTTGTATATTTTGGTGATGAATCCTTTGTCAGTTGCTTCATATGCAAATTTTTTCTCCCATTCTGAGGGTTGTCTTTTCGTATTGTTTATGGTTTTCTTTACTGAGCAAAAGCTTTGAAGTTTCAAGAATAAAAAAAATTACAATTTGATGGAAATATGAAAGACCTCGAATAGCCAAATCAATATTGTGAAAGAAAAATGGAGGCTCCTTGTCTTGACTATACCAAAAAGCCACAGTAATCAAGACAGTATGGTACTGGCACAAAAACAGAAATATAGATCAATGGAACAGGATAGAAAGCCCAGAGATAAAACCACTCACATATGGTCACCTTATCTTTGATAAAGGAGGCAAGAATATACAATGGAGAAAAAACAATCTCTTCAATAAGTGATGCTGGGAAAACTGAACAGCAACAGGTAAAAGAATGAAATTAGAGCATTTCCTAACACCAAAATAATCTCAAAATGGATTAAAGACCTAAATGTAAGTCCAGATACTCTAAAACTCTTAGAGGAATACATAGGCAGAACACTCGACATAAATCACAGCAAGATCCTTTTTGATCCACCTCCTAGAGTAATGGAAATAAAAACAAAAATAAACAAATGGGACCTAATTAAACTTCAAAGCTTTTGCACAGTATGAAAATTCTAATTGCTCTGTATTCTCAACAATACTTGGTATTGTCAGGTTTTGTTTGTTTGTTTGCCATTCAATTTGAGTAAAGTGGTATTTGAAGATTAGTTAATATGTATTTCACTAATGAAAATGACAATGAGCACATATTCTTGTGCTCATTAGACATTTTAATATATTCTTTAGTGAAGTGATTTTTAAGCATTTTTATTTTTTTGTAGTTCTCTATAAATTCTAGATAAGTCATTTATTATATTTTCTCCCAATATATTCCTATCTTTTCATGATTTTATGCGGACTTTGGAAAAGCAGAATGTTTTAACCTTGATAAATTCCAATTAATACATTCTCTTCTTTAATACTTAGTGATTTTTGTGTCCAAACTAAAATTTTTTAACATGATAAAAGTAAGATAAATTTTATCTTTTTGAATTGCTTCTATTACAAATTTATCTCTTTAATAAATACATACCTACTTAGATTTTTATTTCTTCTTGTGTTACATTTGGAGGTTGTGTCTTTCAAGAACATTTTTATTTTATTTAATTTGTCAAAATTATTGGCATAAAGATGCTCATAATATTTCCTTATTATCTTTTTAATGTCTCTAGGATCCATAGTGATATCCTTAGAAATATTACTGACATTTGCACTGCATTCCTTCCCTCTTTCACTCATTCTCTCTTTCATTCTTATTTGATTAGACTTGTTAATCCTTTATCAATTATAACAATTTTTAAGGAGTAAACTTTTGGCCTTATTGATTTGTTCTATTATTTGTATTGTAGCCCATTGATTTCCACTCTTTTATTTATTAATCTTTTCTTTCTACTTATTTTCCATTTAATTGACAAGTCATTTTTTTAGTTTCTTAAGATAGAAGTTTTGACAGTTGATTTTAAACCTTTCCTCCCTCTAACTATAAACATATAATCCTATAAATTTCCCTCTAAACAGTGCTTTATCTGCACTCCACAAATGTTATGTTGTGCTTTCATTATCATTTAGGTCAAATTAATTTTCAATTTCTCTTGTAATTTATTCTTTAACTCATAGATTATTTACAAATATTTGGTTTAAATTTCCAATTATTTTGGTATTTTCTCATTATAGTTTAGTTATTTAGTTCTAATTTACATCTGGTTTGGCCAGAGAAGATATTTTATATGACTTCAAGATTTAAAAATTAACTTAGCATTGTTTTATGGAAAAATATATGGTTACCTTGGTGAATATCCCATGGTCACTTTGAAAGAAAGTATATTCTGGAGTTTTTTATATTTGATTGCCTTTAAATATCAATTTAGTCAAGTTACTTAAGGATTGTTCATATCTTCTATATCATTGATTTTCTTTTTACATATACATGTTTTAATCAGTCAGCAAGAGAGGATTGATTAAATCTGCAGTTTTGATAGTGGATATCTATTTCTACACTTGTGCTTATAAATTTTTACTTCACACGTTGAAGCTCTGTTATTAACTGCACATCCATTTAGGATTGTTGTGTTACTTGATGAATTAACTTCTGTATTTCTATACAATCAACTTCTTTATCTCTGATAATACTCTATTTTGGAATGTACTTTGTATTAGTATAATCATTTCAGCTTTCCTATGATGATGTTTTGCATCATATATTGTATTCCATCCTTTCACTATCAAGAGGTTCATGTCTTTAGATTTTACTTGCATCTCTAATAGGCAACACTTAGTCAAGCCTTCTTATTTTCTTCAGTCTGACTTTTAATCAGAATGTTTGGTCTGATTTACATGTGATTTAATTATTGATATGATTGGATTTAGGTCATTGTTTTATTATTTTCTATTTGTTATTTCTGTCTTTGTTTCTTCTTTTCCCCTTTTTATCTTCTGAGTAAAGCAAATAACATTTACTATTCTATTCTAACTTCTCCTTTGACTTTATATCTCTATCTCTTTACATTTTTAGTTAGTAGCTTTGGAGATTACAAAATGGATTCCTAATTTATCAGAGATTATCTTGACTTCACATTATATCATTTCTCATATAATGTAACAAATTTATACTGGTATATATACATATCTCTCCCCACCCATTCTTTGCATTATTACTGTCATGTACTATTCATCTACATATTTTATATATTCCACATTTACTTATATTTAATTATATATTTTTAAATTAATTTTAAATTAGTTAAGAATAAAAAGAAAATAATTTATATTTATCTATATATTTAACACTTCAAGTGCTATTTCTTTCTTTCCATAGAATATTATTTCCAAATGGTGCCATTTTCCTTCAACCTGAAGAATGCCCTTTAGTTTTTTGTTTTGGTTTTGTTTCTTTTTTGTTTTTGGTAATATAAGTTTGTAACAAATTCTAAGCTTTCAATTTTTCCAAAATATGTTCCTATTTTGTCTTTATTTTGAAGGATAATTTCACAGGATATAAAATTATGCATGGAAAAATTCAATACTTTAAAATTGTTATGCAATTTTCTTCTGGTTTCCATTATTTTTTCTGATGGAAATTTACCTTATGGTATTAGTGTTTCATTATACTTAATATGTAAGGTTCCCCTCTCACTTTTAATACTATTCTGTTAGTGGCTTTCTGAAGTTTAGCTGTAATATTCCTAGGTAAAATTTGCTTTGTATTTGCTTGACATTTGCTTGGCTTCTTGAATATGTAGGTTCCTCTTTTTAATCAATTTGGAATTTTTTAAGCCAATATTTCTTCAAGCACTTCTTGCACTATTTTCTACTGATATTCCAATTATATACTTATTAAATCATTTAAGCTTGTCTCATCAGTCAATGAAACTCATTTATTTTTCCCATCTAGATTAATATTTACTTGTCTTCAAGCTCACTAACACTCTCATCTATCATGTTTAACCTATTATTTTTTCAGATGTTGCACTTTTCATTTCTACTTCTACATCTAAACAAGATTTCCATATTGTTCATTTTTACAGTTTCCAAATATTCTCTGAAAATCTCCACTTTGATATATTTATATATTCTTATGGATTTTTAAAAATATTTATCAAATACAATGATCAAATACAATCACCTCACACCAGTCAGAATGGCCATCAATAAAATGTCTACAAATAATAAATGCTGGAGAGGATGTGGAGAAAGGGAACCCTGCTACACTGTTGGTGGGAATGTAAATTGGTACAATCACTATGGAGAACAGTATGGAGGTTCCTTGAAAAACTAAATATAGAATTACCAAATGATCTAGCAATCCCACTCGGCATATATTCAAAGAAAACTCTAACTCAAAAGGATACGTGCAGCCCATGAACTATTTAAAATAGCCAAGACATGGAAGCAATCTAAATGTCCATTGACAGATGAATGGGTAAAGATGTGGTACATATATGCAATGGAATATTACTCAGCCATAAAAATTAATGAAATAATGCCATTTGCAACAACATGGATGGACCTAGAGATTATCATACTAAGTCAAGTAATTCAGACAAAAACAAATATCTATGATATCACTTATATGCAGAATCTAAAATAATGTTACAAATGAATCTATTTACAAAACAGAAACAGGTTCACAGATATAGAAAAAAGTTATGGTTATGAAAGGGAAAAGAGGGAGGGAGGGATAAATTTAGAATTTGGGATTAACAGAGACACGCTACTGTCTAAAAATTGATAAACAACAAGAACCTACTGTATAGTACAGGGAACTATATTCAATATCTTATAATAACCTACAATGGAAAATAATCTGAGAAAAATAGATACATATTTATATAACTGAGTCACTTTGCTGTATACCTGAAACACTGTAAATCAACTATACTTTGATAAAAAATTAAAAAATATATTTATCATAGTTATTTCAAAGTATTTGCCTACTAATTCCAACATCTGCATTGTTAGTGCATCTATTTCCATTGAATTAATTTTCTTTTGACGGGAGGAGGTCACATTTTCCTATTTTTTTACATGCCTAGTGTTATCTCTTGTGTTATGAAAATAACATATGATACATTGTAAAGACAGAATTTTCTTATCTTCCACTGAAGGGTGTTAGATTTTTTGTTCTATTAAGTAAATTACTGACATGCCACTTTCAACCTTTTATAATTTGGCTGAATGTTTTGTTAGGGTTGGTCTATTCTGGTTTTGCTTTTATTTTTAGGATGAATATATTGTTTTTTACTTTACTCCTAATATTTTACTAGAATCTACTCCTAAATTTGGCCTTTCTTGCATTCCAATAGAAAGTCTCTGTATGCTTTAAAGTTATGCTAATTGTGTAGTACTTGAACTCTACACTCTTTTACCCCTGAAGTGAATAGCACCTGTAATCTCTACTCACTTCTTTCAGCTAATTGTTAACTTCTTCTTATACCTTTACAATCTTTACCCTCATATGCCTAATTAAGTGTCAGTCAAAGATTTAAAAGGAGTTTATTTAGGGGTTCCTCTCTTGGTGCTTCCTCTTTTCATGTATTTTCCCTGTAATACCCAGTTTCTCTGGTTTCTACCATCTCTGTCCCCTGACTTCTAAGTCCCAAAACACTGCACCTATCTGTTTGAGTTCTAGCTGCCTCATGTGTAGACTGGTATTGCCCTCAGGGGAAAGTCACATACAGATGGATCTCATCCAATGTAGTTCTCTTCTTTTGAGGGTCAAATCCCCTCCAGTTTCTTCCTATTGTAACAGAAAAGAACAAACCTGATTCCATATTGGATCTCTTCCTTTAGCTCTAACCTTCGTGCTCTGTTACCTGTGCTTAGTCATGCTGTCTTTGCACCTTTGTCTCATCTATCAGTAAAAGAATTTTGCCTATAGCCTAAATTATATATAATACGTCTTTCTCAAGGCTCTGCTTCCAGGCTTGACCTTTAAAGCCATAACACTTTTCATTCATATAGAGGTAAAAAATTGCAGAACAGAAAATAACATTTGCCTTATTGAAAATTTATAGGAATATCGTGACCAGACCTATGTATATAGCTTCAAGAACAAAGAATTATCACATCCCCTCTGAGGTCTGGCCAGCACCAAGTTTGCAACAACCAGCCACACCTCCTCCCATTTTATATAGAAATAGCCTGAATTCTAACTCAGGTAGGATGGTTCTTTGGGACACTAGTCCACCATCATCTAGGTCTGTTGGCTTTCCAAATAAAGTTGCTATTTCTTGCTCCAACACCTTGTCTCTCGATTTATTTGCCTGTCTTGCTATTAGCAGTACAAGCTCTGACTCAGTAACATTACATTTGGTCACTCCCTTGTTCCTTTACACAGTTGTTTTGATATTTCCCCAGGTTTTAGAATTGTTATATATGGCAGGATTAGTTCAATTAAAGCTATTCCATCATCACAAGAATCAGACTCTGAATTAATTTCTTTGTGTGGATGCCCTGCTGTGTCACTATCTTTGACTCTGTGTGTGTGTCTGTGAACACATGCCTGTGAATTAATCTCTCTCTTTCTTTCTCTCTGAGTAACAGTTTTTAAATTCATGTACATTGAAGGACTATTTTCTTTCAAGAAACTATGTTAGAAACTAGAGGATATGAAGGGGTATAAGACTATTCTGTTATTAGAATCCTTTCAATTTATTTAGTCATTTAGCAAAAGTCTCTTGAGTTACTACTATGTAGTGAGAACCATGCTAAATAATAAGGATATTGAATTAAAAAGATATACATGTGTAAATGAATGAATCACAATAACACAAACTCAGGAATATCATATTAAATCTCTAAAACAGATTTCAAGTATCATTTTAAGTTTGATTGTTTTTTTATACTAGAGACAGTTCTATTTTATAAGCATGCTTCACAATTGCTACTTCTTTTACTATCTGAGAAACATTGAAACATCTGTTTCCAGGTCTCTACTCTGAGTGATTTGGGGATATAATAATATTTGTTTATTAAGCTCCCTGGATGGCTCTGATGTATAGTAAGATTTAAGAATCAGTGTTTCTTATCATATATGCATATTAGGATACTTGTGGTCAGAGGTCTAGGGAAATTTTACTTCCTAACTGTAGTAAGCAAAGGAATATTTTCTATGCCTACTTCTCAGTTGTGTTTTGCAAAGTATCTCCATCTTTGACATAAAATATGTTGGTATCCCAAGCTCTGCTATTTTACAAAGTAATGTGTCACAGCAATGCTTTAAAATTGTTCTAGAAAACTTAATACAGCACACAGAAGAATTATTGGACAATTATCTATAAATGGAAGAACAGAAAGACTCAGCATGCCTGAGGACAATGATCTTATCTGTTTTATATCTGGGGAGTATGAAGCAGTATATGCATTTTTTGATGAATGAGTGATTAACTTTCACTCAGTAAATATCTATTTTGCATTTACTATACTGGATGAATACTAAGCTGGGTGATGATGAGAATAAGAAGATGAAAGTAACAGTTCCTGCCTTCAAAGAGTTTTTTTTTTTTAATTTTAGTAGTAAAGTTCTTATGCTGTCATATGAGGAACATGTCTGCTAATTAGCCATCCTTTTTTCCTCTGTAATGTTCATCTCCTTAGCTGTGTGCAGTTTAATTCTGTGGAGGACATTTCTTCCTATATATGTATAAAAGGCTAATTTCTGAACAACTAACTGATCAGGGATTAGGATTATACTATGCTTTTATTCCACAGAGCTGAGAGAAAAAGTGGATTGTAAAGCATGTTCATCAAGAAGAAATATTTTTGGTTTTGTTTTCACTATTTTAATCTACACAGTAGAATAAATTCTCCTTCCTACCTCTCTATTTCATTGCTGGAATCAAAATCTTAAAATAATTGTTACATTTAAAATAAATGTCTTCACTAGAAATTTGGTGCTTCACAAACTATACTCCAAAGGAAGCAACTATTTATTTCCCTGAACTGTGTTACATTCGACATCCTCTCCTTGAACTCAGAGAAAGAGGTGTAACTTGGTTGATTGTTGGCTAAAGAACTTTGAAAAGAAAGCCTGGTGATAAGTAAGATAATTATACCAAACATATTGGAACAGGAGTCTCAAAAATAAATTGAGGAATTCATGCCAGGAGGCAATGGGCACTCTGGAAAAATAATTATATAAGAATATTTTCTTAACAGCAGTTAGTCACACATTTAGCCATACTCTGGACTTTCATTTAATTCCTGAAAAAAAATTACACTTCTATTGATGTCCTTTGTGTAGGATTCAATTTAAAAGTGAACACATATGAAATTTCAATGGATGTTTATGAGATGAAGCTGTCAAACGTTACTTTATTAAAAATTATGCTGGATTTTCTGGTTCTGTTTCTTAAGAAATGACATTATAGGTAATATTTGAGTATCCTGTAACTCTCTTTATTTCAGGAAAATTTCAAGACTATAGGTCCGAATTCAGGATTTAGATCTAATTGACAAAAGACTTGTAAGCCTCAGTTATGGTCTTGATGGTGAAGGTGTCACATGATAGAAATATCAGGTTTCTCTCTAAAAAAAGTAAACACTGAGACAGCTATACTCTAAAGCATTTCAATGATGTGTGTAACTTTTATGCTGAATTAGGTTTTAAAATCTTAATGCTAGTATTATTTCCAACAGATTCTAACACTATAATTTTTAGGACATAAACAAGTATGATAATGTTTTTATGATAAACTAATACAAATATTTGAACAATGATTTATATTATTTCTTATGAGAGTACAATCGACTTTCCTTAACAGGAAATAAGGCTGATTCTCTAAAAGGAACTTGAAAGCAAGGGCTGTCTGCCTATATCTTTTAGAAAAAATTTATGTTAAAATAAATAAAAATAAATTACTTCTAAATAAATAAATGCATTCAAAGCCTAAAATTAAAAAAAATTGAAGTTAAATTAACATATATTAAATTTATTAATAAAATATTAAGATTGAACAAAAAAATATATGTATCCTGATATTTGCTATAATATTTGACTTTATAATGGGTTGTAGTATTAGACAAAACATAAAATTATTATTACTGAGGATATATAATACAATGTTAAGAGAAAATGGTCATTTTTACTTTTATTACCATCATCTGTGAGAAGACCTTTGGATGCAAAGCAGAGACTTAGCATTTATTTATCATTCTAAACATTGCCTACCCAATGTATAAATATTTAATGAAATTCAATTGGCATAGAAGATTAGGAAATGTCTAGTTTAACTCTTAAAGCTATTTTAGTGATGTGTTTTCCACCCTAGAAAATTTGTGAAACAGAAAGTAAATGAGGGAATATTATTAAAATGAATAGTTGAAATTCCTTCAGAAATTTCTTCATTCTGACTTGAAGCAGTTCTGAACTAAAAGAGGACTTTATTTGTGCTTTGATTTTTCCATCACCTCATTTTTTTTTTTTTTTTTTTTAGTAATGGGGTAAGTCTACCTGAATGACAATGAAAATTCCAGTTCACTCCAAATTATTCAACATTATTAGACAAGTCTGATTAGATATTTTTGGAAATGTTTAGTTATAGCCAATCTAGCTTCCCTCCTAAGGACCTATTGTGTTTCATGTAATCAATAAGGATGATGTTGAATAAATGAAAGCAAAATCCTGTTAATTCTTCCTCTAAAATATATCTCAAATCTGTCTATTTTTCTTTCTATCTATTATTACTCTCCTCGTTCAATGATGTACTTTCTTTCTTGATATAATTTCAGCATTTTTGACTGAATATGAAATATCCAGAACTTCCTCTGAAAATATGCCAGACCATATCACTCTCTCTTCAGTCATTTCCCTTTTCACCAAGAATTAAATTGAAAATCCTCACTGTGACTTTAAGTCCCCTAGGATTCTTACTACCTCACCACATGCCACAGATTACCTCCTATCCCGTTGACTCTATTTTTTATATTATTATTCTCAAAAAAACCCCACCACTGTTCTTTCCAACATATGGCCTCATTTTTTGTTCTATTCTTAGTTTGGAAAATTCTTTCTCTGCTGTAGTATGGCTACTCCTTTTCCTTCTCTGTTTATCTTAAATGTTAACTTCCCAGAAAAGTCTTTCCTAACTACTATATGTACGATACATTTCTGCTTTTATACTTTTGTCTTTTCTCCCTATCTTTCATCACACTGTTATTCTCCATCACACCACCAGGGACAGCTTATTGCCAACTCCAGGGATACTGACTTCCCTAGGATTCTATGTAAATGACACCTTTGAATCAAAATATGTATGTATACTGAAAGGGGCATAATTCTCGGAGGTGTGCAATTCATGCTGTACTGTTCAGGATCCTGTTATCTTTGCACATATAATTGGTTACATTTTAAATAAACATTTATTTCTACATCTACTTGTTTACTCTGGATTGTTTATCAGCCTAGAAACTCCATAAGAACTAAAGTCATATCTGTTTACTTTTGTATAAACAAGTCCTTGCATGTAGAAAGCTCTCATTAAATACTTTTTAGATGAATGAAAGAAGTAAGAATTTGATAGGTAAGATACAGTCAGTAAAGAGCAAAATGGAAAATTTCTAAATCATTCTTGAAAAGTGACAGTTTTTCTTTCTAAGGAAATAAATTCAAAGATACTTCAGAACATAACATTAGACACCTGACCAAACGATTAAGAATTTGGACCTGGGTAGTTTTTTTCCCAGAATGCTGTCTCCTAAACACTATATTAAGAAACCTGCAAATATTCTTTTAATTTTATTTTTTTCAGTTTTACTGGGCTGTTATTGACATATAATAGTATAAAAGTTTAAGGTGTACAACATAATGATTTGATATTTGTATATATTGTGAAATGATTACCATAATAAGTTTAGTTAACATCCATCACCTCACATAGTTACAAATTCTTTTTTCCTTGTGGTGAGAATGTTTAAGACCTACTTTCTTCACAAGTTCTAAATACACAATACAGTATTGTTAACTATAGTCACCATGTTGTACATTACATCATTAGGACTTATTTATCATGTAACTAGAAATTTATAACGTTTGACCTCCTCCGCTCTTCACCTCCCCACCTCTGGCAACCACCAATCTGATCTCTGCTTCTATGAGTTTGTTTTTTTTTTTACATTCCACATATAAGTGAAATCATGCAATATTTATCTTTCTATGTCTTATTTCAGTAAGCATAATTCTCTCAAGTCCCACCAATGTTGTCACAAATGGCAGGAGTTCCTTCTTTTTTCTGACTGATTTTAAATTTCTTAAATAATTTTAACCTGAGATACTTTGGGCAAAAGTTCTAAAGTTGAAATCATCCAAAAGAGGAATGTTAAATGGGAATTACATTCAGTATAAGTACATTTTTCAGGTTCTGATATTGATTTTGGCGACAATAACTTCAATCTGCTATGTGGAAATTTTGACAAAGGGTAAAAGACTTAGGGAGCCATTTGTGTTGAGAAACACACACACACACACACACACACACACAAATATTTCTTGACCAGACCAAGAATGGATAATGGTTATACTAGGTATAACCTAGTATACTAGGTTATACTAGTAGTTAGGTAAACACCCTTTCAATATTTTATTTTAATAAACTGTGTAGTTTTGATGTTTTCATTCCTTTAATTGTAAGGAGCATTGATGTTTTTTAAATTATCTCCCACTGTTTGGAAAAGTGCACTTTGGTTGTACAATTTAACTACTCTAAAATATTTTAAATGGTTAACAAATGAGGGTAAGAAAAAGGATAGTATGTCCCCTTATAACAATAAATATCAACTCCCTCTCAGTTTTAAACTTTATCATTCACCATTTCTGAGCACAGAATTTTGGCAAGGTTTAACAATTTTTACATACTTTACACAGTAAGCATAATATAATACTATATATTGCAACTATCTCATATGAATTCAAGTTGATTTCATTTGCTGGGCAAAGGTGTAGTTTACACTGGAATCTTCCTGGGCAGACTGTGCAGAAGGGAAAAATTATAAAACACATTTAAGTTCAAATTAATTCACTGAGCTATTAAAAGCTACCAGTTTGATAGTCCAGGGTTAGCAAACTATTGCCTAGGGGCCAAATGCAACCTACCACCTCTTTTTGTAAATAAAGTTTTATTGGAAACCAGCCATATTCATTTGTTTATGCCTTGTATAGGGCTGCTTTTGCACTACACTGACACTATTCAGTAGCTTTGATGAAGGCTATTTGGCCTCAAATGTAAAATATTTACTATCTAGTCCTTTAAAGTTTTCCAGTCCTTATAATATCTCACTTCATGTCAAATGGCACTGGATGCTTAGATAATATATTCTGGTAAAACTTTTTCATGGGCTTTGAATGTTATTACAAGAATCAAAAGTGTAACAATTTCTTTGTTTCATGAAGACAGCCATCAGCAAAAGGTACCTAAACAACTTAAAAGAATGAATTATCTTTCAAAAGGCCTATTTTAATCTCCATCTATGTGTGATTGTACTGAATCTAGACCAGTGATCAAGAATAAAGAATTAGGTCAGGAATCATTGACAGTATTTGAAATTAAAGTTTGAGCTAGGTGAGAGTTCCAGAGACACATGGAAATTTTGGTCTTCGCTGATCCCCATACTCAAAAACATAATTTGGAGAGAGCAATACATCAGGAACAGGTAGATACAAGAAGCTGACATAAAAGGCACCTCAGGAATTGCACCTTCAGGTGAGAATAAAAGGAACTAAAAAAGGCCATGCAGGGGTCTAAACATTCAGAGAGGAAGACAAGAAATAAGAGCTCACAGAAACAAAGTACAAGAGAGAATGGGAAAAGAAACAGATGGGGGCACCAGAGCAGAGTAATCTTGTTACACATGTTCCTTTATAAAAAGGCCAAATCAAGAGCTTAGCAGGGCCAACCTCTATACTGATCATTAATTTTCCAGACAACATTTTTCCCTTTCCTTGTCCTCACCCTGAATTGCATCCTCTCTCCCACTCAGTAGAAGCTCATTCAGTCTCTGACTGTTTTAATCTTTAGTCTCTTCTTTTCCCATTCTTAGAACTAATGTCTTTGAATTAACAAAACAGAAACTTAAAACCACTTTTGTGACCTGACTCCAATGAGTCAGGATGACATTTGGTTTCTTTGCTCTTATTTGTTTTGGACCTTCTTCTATTCTGTATTCTGACTTGAATTCAGTCCCAGATCATGGGGGCAATTCTTGTTTTAGCCCTTTATTTTTCCATAGTCACTTCATATATTATAGAACTGTGATTATTAATTCTAAGAGACCCAGTCTGTTTTTTCAATAACTTTATGAATAAAGTCCCCTTTAGTATCCTAATGTAATTCACAGAGACAATTAAACACTTATTCATATTACTTAAAAATCAATATAATGTCCTAACAGTAATCGACAAAAGTAATAAAAATTATGATTGCAGTTGTTATTCAATATGTAAATGCTTTGATATACTGACTTTAGAAAATGTAAGGAAATGGTCATATGCTTGTTCCTATAGATAGAATGAATATTAATGAATAAGCTATAAATTCAAATTGATAGTTGTATTGGTGACTCAAATACACAAAACTGGCATTGCTATTCATGCTATGATTTTTCTAAAGGTGAACAATTCATTTTAAAATTCAAAACAAAATAAAATATAATATTTCATCTAGTTATATGGTATATTCTTGGAAAATTTAATGAATATAAAAATTAAGAAAAAACTGTGGATTTAAAGATTATATAGAGACATGTTTTAAGACTATATTTCTATGAGACGTTTTGTGCATTAATAAATATCAAAGTGCCATGGGGAATGCAGGATGCTGTTTTGATAAGTGGGATATTCCAAGAGTATTATAGGGATACTAGTATTTTTGTGTATTACCTCCTTGCCCTTGACAATGTTGCCCTCCTCCCTGTGACAACAAAAATATCCTGAGGACGTTGTACACCACTAAGATGAAATGGGGAGTAAAGAACATGGATTCCCTGCTCAGCCTCCCTGTTGCCTGCTCCTACCACTGTGCTACAGTTTCGGAGTGCTAACTAAAAGAGATTAACACCATAGAGAATAAGAAACCTGGGAAAATTCCAGAAGTAAACTGATATTTCTGACATAATGGTTTATTTATAAGAATTAAATTTACTACATATTGAAGGTAGAAACAGGAGAGAGCTTAATTATGACTTGAGGGAACATGTCAGTGAGAAACAGTACAGGCCTGGGACACCGAGTGGCATGGCCATATGGATATATAGATAATTAGGTCATGAACATAATACTGAGTTTAACAATAAGATTGGAATTATCAATAAATACTCATTGATAATTTGCATCAGTGATTTAAAATAAAAGAAGTAGAATGGCATTGACAATTTCATTATTTTGTATTTAAAGTTTCTGTTCAAAACATTGATAATGATAGTAACAGCTCAAAAACAACTAACGCATTTTCCAGGGGATGATAACAATCATATTCATAAAATTGACTTCTGTTCAAATTTTAATTTAAAAGAAAATGTAAGTAAGTTTACTTCTTCTTCATGCTTGAAGCACAGGTGCTATCAGTAGAAAGTGAAGTTCCAAAGGTGAAATAAAATATGGTGAAATTCCAAATACTTGTGAAGTTCAGGAGGATTTTGTTTATTAATCTACTTCTGAAACCTGAAATAAAATCTGTGGACCAAAAAAAAAAAATGTTACCTGCCATTTTAGTAAACATGAATGTTGCCCACCATCAAGCCATCAGCCACTGTAGCCACCTCTAACAGTGAACCCTTAGGGGAATACAGGATGCAGAGAAACGAGATACTGGCCCTTTGTAGTTAAGATGTATATCAAAGGAATAATTTCAATGAGCCCAGATTCTCACATCTTCCTGTACATAAAAATGCACTAAAATTTGAGATGTCTGGGTTTTTTTTGGGGGGGGTTAGCAGTAATCTTTTGATGTTCAACTATATGTTGCTATTGTTTTTCAGCAAGAACTGCTCTATATCCTGACTCCTCCCTGATCTCTCTGGAACAGTTCCTCAGAGCTCTATGAGAGGCTGGTTCACAGACAATAGTCTTTAGTAATGTCCCAAATAAAAGATAATTCTCAACTTTGAGGTTGTGCATTTTTTTCAGTTGACAAAGCATAACATAGACATAATAGGAAAAAGCAATGGTATGTGAATTAGAAACTGGAACACAGGATAATTCATGTATTTGAAAAGTCTTTATCTGCAGAGATATCTGTACGAGAATTAAACAATCTTTACAATTCTCCTTATATTCTCCTTCTTTTTATCGGACATGCTAGATCTTAAATAGTCTACCCTTTTTTAGGTTTCTTTGTGGGAAACTTAAAAAATCTTACTATCAATCAGCATTTATAATTTCTCTCATAGTATGAAGTAATGTCAAAATATCTTGTTTTAAATTTTCAAACAAAGGAATGTCATATTGAAATCTTGAGAATTATGAAAGATTGTGACCTTTAGTTTTCAATATCTTATCAATACTCTTCCTAAAAGGCCATAAAGATAATACTCAAGAGAATATGGTACGTTAATCAGTGAAAGATACATGCATCATAGAAACCCATGTGGTGGACATCTGGCCACACCTCTTCTATCTATGCCATGGAGTACCACGTGAGGATTGGACAAGAAATAGACATAAGCAAAAAATAGAAGCTAATCTTGAGTCTTTCAGTCAGACCTGGGATAAATCACTTAACACATACATATATTTCCTTATTTTAAAAAATGACAAAATGGCGTGTTTTTTTCTCCCAGAAAATAAAATAACTAGAAGACTTTAAATGAAACTTTTGACTCATATTTTATTAATAAAGTATTATATTTCTTCTAAGAATAATAATTCTTAGGCATTTATACCCCAAGCCACTATCAGGCAAGGCAGAAGTGTTCATAATGGTTGCCTTTATTTCAAACAATTTATTGTTAATTCTGAATATATTTCTTAATGACTCCAAGCTTGAGCAAAGCTGTGAAACAACAAAACTTGATGTTTGAGATTAATTTTTTCATTTAGATAAAATTTCAAGTATGCTATAAGCAATTAAAGTGTGGGGAAAGCTTTTGTTCCCACGTAGACCTTTTACAAACTTTTAAGAATATATCACCATCTCGCCAACACGAAATAGTCTCCAGCTGAAAACCTATATTAGAGTAAAATGGTGGGCACTGAGTCAGATTGAAAAGCTTGCCTGCAGAAATCACCCAGGAACTTTATAAGGCAAAGCACAGGAAAGACATTTACACTTAAAATTCTGGCCTCTGGATGAAACTGACTGAATATTACTGGGCACAATGACATCAGACTTGGATATGAGAGAGACAGAAGCCACAATTCTCATTAAAATTGCAAAGAAAACAGCTAATAAAATACAGAAAAATTAAAAAAAAAACAGAAGAGTTGTGAACATTTGTAGATTTAAATACAGAATTTGCTAGCTCTTGAGCATTCCTTTCTTACAAAACACTTGACTATTGTCCATAGATATCAGGTACCATACAGGATTCTCAGGTTGTACTTGCTGCTTTTGTACCTTCTCCATTGCAAGGGCTTAACTATCCCTCACTCACCAAACTCATATGAAGTATTTTCTAATATTTCATTAAGCAGTAAATTAACTTAAGTTTGCACAAAGATTTCTTAAGCAGCTGCTCCATTAGATAACTATAGCTTTTATGTTTTTCCTTCCCCTTACACACACATATACGTATTGCTTTTTACATTTGGTCTCACTTTGAATTGACGTTAAAAGCTAAAATATAAGATCCAAATTTAGAAGCACTGGAAGGAGAGCATGCATTTAAGAACATTTAGGGAGAGAAAGTGACTCTCTGTGTCACATATTAAAAGGGATTTTAAAATCACTGTTATGAAGACCAATGTTGCTGGCTTTGAAGATTAATGATATGTATTTTTTATTGATTTAAGTTTTATGTCACCAACAAGTAACTGAACTGGAAGTTACAAAATATGTACTAGTGAATATTCAACAGCAATCTTCTCTACTATGAAGATCTGTGTATAGGATTGTGCTGAGCTGAAAGACAGAATACATGAGCTCTGTCCCTTTCTCAGTCAAAAAACAACAGAGCAATATTGAAAAAGTCACTTCAATTGACTGATTTTAATGTTCCCTTCCCACTAATCTTCTTCATTACTGATTATAGCTTATTATATGTACATGAACACATTTCTGTATAATGGACATTACCTCTATTATACTAGAAAATCTAAGAACTTGAATCATATATTCTCTACTTGGTAGTACAAAATTAGTCATGTTAAGAAATGCAGGTGTAGGTAATGTCAGTGAAAATGGCAAAGTAGGGAACTCTGGGCAGGTTGGTCTGTTCTTCCCCAGAAACACTGAAAGCTCTAGTAAAAACTGTCAGAATTAATCTTAGCAGAACTCAGAAAGATAGTCAAAAGTTTAGAGGAAATAAGCAAACCCTTAAAGACAGTTTGAACATGGTAGAAATTCGTTGTGGCATTTTAATTGACCTTGATTCCATCCATTTCCCTAGCACTGCCAAGATCTTGAGGATGGCAACAAAAATTCCAGATGCAGGTATCTGATTTTTAAAATGGAAAGAGCAGACCTTGTTTCCAAGAAATATCGTTTTCTTTGACCTGACAGATTTTCTAAAGCACTAATGCAAGGGGATTCCCTTTTTTTTGCCTACCTGGGAATTCTATCAGACAGGGGAGGCTATGAAAACTTTGAGAAACAAATGAAAAGCCCTTGCCATGTAGGGAAAAAAAATAACAGTGGAGGCACATAATGGACACACAGCCTGGGAAGAAAATATTGATAGTGAGAATTTGGGGGAATAAGGGTTTTGAAATGTTTCAGCATATATACTGGGTCAACTAGAAAGCCCATGTGCATATGCAGGGCAGGAAACATGCTCAGAAAAGACCTGAGGAGACAGTAACATTTAACCTTGGCTAATTTTTAAGCTCAGCACAAGCAGGAGGTAAAGGTTAAGTTAGAGTTGAAAATAGCGTGGCTCCAAACAAGAATATTCTACTCAACAACGTTGTCAAACAGATTTGAAGGAGAGATAAAGAGTTTTCTAAACAACAACAACAAAAAGCTGAAGGAGTTCACCACCACTAAACTGGCCTTAAAGAAATGTTAAAGGAAGTTATTCTAGCTGAAACAAAAGGCTGCTGGTTAGTGACAGGAAAACATATAAAACTCTTTGATAAAGTAAATATATAGTTAAATTCAGAATAAATTATTGTAATGCTCTTGGGTGAATCACTTATAACTCTAGTTTTCTAGTATGAAAGTTAAAAAACAGAAGTATTTTCAAAACTACAACTATAATATGTTAATGTTTACACAATGTAAAAAATAAACACACACACAAATTGTGATAATAAAAACAAAATGTTGGGAGGAGAGTTTTTGTATTCATTGGAAATAAAGTTATTATTAACCTAACTAGGCTGTTATAGTATACTTTATGTAAACCTTATGGTAACCAAAAAGCAAAACTCTATAATAGATACACAAAAGATAAAGGAGTCAAAATACCACTACAGGAAATCATCAAATCACAAAGAAAAAGAGAGGAAGAAAGGAACAAAGAAATTATAAGATAACCAGAATACAGTAACTAAAAACCAATAATAAGTCCATACCTATTAGTAATTGCTTTAAATGTAAATGCACTAAATTAACCAATCAAAAGACTTAAGTGGCTAAATGGATTAAAATTAAAAAAGACTCAACATGCAGTTATATGCTACCTACAAGAGACTCATTTCAGCTTTAAGAATACAAATAGATTGGAGTGTTTGTTTATATTTTGTTGTTGAGCTGTATGGGCTGTTTGGAGATTAAGCCCTTGTATTTTGCATCATTTGCAAATATTTTCTCCCATTCCATATGTTGTTTTATTATTTTTTTATTGTTTCCTTTGTTGTGCAAAAGCTTGTAAGTTGGATTAAGTCTCATTTGGTTATTTTTGTTTTTATTTTTATTGCCTTGGGAGACAGACCTAAGAAAACATTGGTACAATTTATGTCAGAGAATGTTTTGCCTATGCTCTCTTCTAAGAGTTTCATACTTTCATGTTTTATGTTTAAGTCTTTAAGCCATTTTGAGTTTACTTTTGTGCATAGTGTGAGGGTGTGTTCTAACTTCATTGATTTACATTCAGCTCTCCAACTTTCCCAGCACCACTTGCTGAAGAGACTTTTTTCCATTATATATTACAATGCTGGAAAGTGTGTGGGGGAAAGGGAACACTCCTACACTGTTGGTGGGAAAGTAAGTTGGTGCAGCCGCTATGGAGAACAGTGTGGAGGTTCCTCGGAAAACTAAAAATAGAATTACCATATGATCTAGCAATCCCACTCCTGGGCATATACCCAGACAAAACTATAATTCAAAAAGATAACATACACTCCTATGTTCATAGAAACACTATTCACAATAGCCAAAAAATGGAAACAACCTAAATGTTCATTGACAGAAAAATGGATAAAGATGTGAAACACCAGAAAACTCCTGGTCCCATGTAATATCAATTGACAAGAGCTCACCCAGAGATCTCCATCTCAATGCTAAGACCCAGCTCCAAGCAAAGAAAAGCAAGCACCAGTACTGGACACACCATGCCAAAAAACTAGCAAGACAGGAAAAAAACACAACCATTAGCAGAGAGGTTGCCTAAAATCACAATAAGTTCACAGACACCCCCAAACACAGCACCAGACACAGTCCTGCCCACCAGAAAGACAAGATCCAGCCTCATCCACCAGAATACAGGCACCAGCCCCTCCACCTGGAAGCCTACATGACCCACTGAACCAACCTGACCCACTGAACCAACCTTTCCCACTGGGGGCAGACACCAAAAACAATGGGAACTACAAACCTGAAGCCTGTGAAAAAGAGATATAAAACACAGTAAGTTAAGCAAAATGAGAAGACAGAGAAATAGGCAGCAGATGAAGGAGCAAGGTAAAAACCCAACAGACCAAACAAATGAAAAGGAAATAAGCAGTCTACCTGATTAAGGATTCAAAGGAATGATAGTAAAGATGATCCAAAATCCTGGAAATAGAATGGAGAAAACACAAGGAAAGTTTAACAAGGACCTGGAAGAAATAAAGAACAAACAAACAATGATGAACAACACAATAACTGAAATGAAAAATTCTCTAGAAGGAATCAATAACAGAATAACTGGAGGCAGAAAAACAGATAAGTGACCTGGAAGATAAAATAGTGGAAATAACTATCACAGAGCAGAATAAAGAAAAAAGAATGAAAAGAACTGAGGACAGTCTTAGAGACCTCTGGGACAACATTAAAGGCACAAACATTCAAATTACAGACGTCCCAGAAGAAGAAGAGAAAAAGAAAGGGACTGAGAAAAATTTGAAAAGATTATAGTTGAAAACTTCCCTAATATGGGGAAGGAAATAGTCAATCAAGTTCAGGAAGGACAGAGAGTCCCATACAGTATAAATCCAAGGAGAAACATGCCAAGACACATATAAATCAAACTATCAAAAATTAAATACAAAGAAAAAATATTAAAAGCAACAAATAACATACAAGGGAATCTCCATAAGATTAACAGATGATCTTGCAGCAGAAAATCTGTAAGCCAGAAGGACAGGCAAAACATATTTAAGTGATGGAAGGGAAAAACTTACAACTAAGATTACACTACCCAGCAAGGATCTCATTCAGATTCGACGGAGAATTTAAAAGATTTACAGACAAACATAAGCTAAGAGAATTCAGCACCACCAAACCAGCTTTACAACAAATGACAAAGGAACTTCTCCAGGCAGGAAACACAAGAGAAGAAAAAGACCTACAGTAACAAACCCAAAACAATTAAGAAAAAGGTAATAGGAACATACGTATCAATAATTACCATAAATGTAAATAGATTAAATGTTCCAAGCAAAAGACATAGACTGGCTAGAGGGATACAAAAACAAGACTCATAAATATGCTCTCTACAAGAGACCCACTTCAGACCTAGGGACACATACAGACTGAAAGTGTGGGGACGGAAAAAGATATTCATTGCAAATGGAAACCAAAAGAAAGCTGGAATAGCAATTCTCATATCAGACAAAATAGGTTTTAAAATAAAGACTATTACAAGAGACAAAGAAAGACACTACATAATGATCAAGGGATCAATCCAAGAAGAAGATATAACAATTGTAAATATTTATTCACCCAACATAGGAGCACCTCAATGCATAAGGCAAATGCTAACAGCCATAAAAGGGGAAATCAACAGTAAAACAATAATAGTAGGGGACTTTAACACCCCATTTTCACCAATGGACAGACCATGCAAAATGTAAATAAATAAGGAAAAAAAACTTTCAATGACACATTAAGCAAAATGGGCTTAATTGATATTTATAGGACATTCCATCCAAAAACAAGAGAATATACTTTCTTCTCAAGTGTTCATGGAACATTCTCTGGGTTAGATCATACCTTGGGTCACAAATCAAGCTGTGGTAAATTTAAGAAACTTGAAATCATATCAAGTATCTTTTCCAACCACAACACTATGAGACTAGATATCAAATACAGGGAAAAAATGTAAAAAATACAAACACATAGAGGCTAAACAGTACACTACTAAACAACCAATAGATCACTGAAGAAATCAAAGAGGAAATCAAAAAATACCTAGAAACAAATGACAATTAAAACACAATGACCCAAAACCTATGGGATGCAGCAAAAGCAGTTCTAAGAGGGACGTTTACAGGGATAAAATCCTACATCAAGAAACAAGCAAAATCTCAAATAAACAACCTAAACTTACATCTAAAGCAATTAGAGAAAGAAGAACAAGAAAAACCAAAGTTAGCAGAAGGAAAGAAATCATAAAGATCAGATCAGAAATAAATGAAAAAGAAATGAAGGAAACGATAGCAACGATCAATAAAACTAAAAGCTGGTTCTTTGAGAAGATAAACAAAATTGATAAACCATTAGCCAGACTCATCAAGATAAAAAGGGAAAAGACTAAAATCAACAGAATTAGAAATGAAAAAGAAGTAACAATTGACACTGCAGAAATACAAATGATGATGAGAAACTACTACAAGTAAATATATGCCAATAAAATGGACAACCTGGACGAAATTGACAAATCTTAAAGAAGCACAACATTCTGATATTGAACCAGGAATAAATAGAAAATATGAACAGATCAGTGACAGACCAATAGACCAACAGACAAACACTGAAATTGAAACTGTGATTAAAAATCTTCCAACAAACTTAAGCCCAGGATCAGATGGCTTCACAGGTGAATTCTATGAAACATTTAGAGAAGGGGTAATACCTGTCTTTCTTAAACTCTTCCAAAATATAGCAGAAGGACGAACACTCCCAAATGCATTTTACAAGGCCATCATCTCCCTGATACTAAAACCAGACAAAGATATCACCAAAAAAGAAAACTACAGACCAATATCACTGATGAATATAGATGCAAAAATACTAGCAAACCAAATCAAACATCACATTAAAAGGATCATACACCATGATCAAGTGGAGTTTATTCCAGGAATGCAAGGATTCTTCAGTATATACAAATCTATCAATGTGATACATCATATTAACAAACTGAAGTGTAAAACCATATGATCACCTCAATAGAGGCAGAAAAGGCTTTCAACAAAATTCAATACCCATTTATGATAAAAAAACCCTCCAGAAAGTAGGCATAGAGGGAATTTACTTCAACCTAATAGAGGTCTTATATGACAAATCCACAACCAACATCGTTTTCAATGGTGAAAAACTGAAACCATTTCCAATAAGATCAGGAACAAGACAAGGTTGCCCATTCTCACAACTATTATTCAACATAGTTATGGAAGTTTTAGCCACAACAATCAGAGACGAAAAAGAAATAAATGGAATCCAAAACAGAAAAGAAGTAAAACTGTCACTATTTGCAGATGACATGATACTCTACATAGAGAATGCTGAAAATGCTACCAGAAAACTACTAGACCTAATCAATGAATTTGGTAAAGTATCAGGATAGAAAATTAATGCACAGAAATCTCTTACATTTCTATACAATAATGATGAAAAATCTGAAAGAGAAATGAAGGAAAAACTCCCATTTTCTATTGCAACCAAAAGAATAAAATACCTATGAATAAACCTAGTTAAGGAGACAAATGTCCTGTATGCAGATAACTATAAAACACTGTTGAAAGAAATTAAAGATGATACAACAGATGGAGAGATACACCATGTTCTTGGATTGGAAGAATCAACATTGTGAAAATGACTCTACTACACAAAGCAATTGATAGATTCAATGCAAGCCTTATCAAACTACCAATGACATTTTTTAGAGAACTAGAACAGAAAAATTCACAATTTGTATGGAAACACAAAAAATCCCAAATAACAAAAGCAATATTGAGAAAGATAAGCCGAGCTATAGGAATCAGTCTCCCTGACTTCAGACTATACTACAAAGCTACAGTAATCAAGACAGTATGGTACTGGCCCAGAAGCAGAAATACAGATCAACAGAACAGGATAGAAGTCCCAGAGATAAACATACACACATTTGGTCACCTTATCTTTGATGAAGGAGGGAAGAATATACAATGGAGAAAAGATAGCCTCTTCAATAAGTGGTGCTGGGAAAACTAAAAGTTACTTGTAAAAGAATTAAATTAGACCACTCCCTACCACCACACACAAAAATAAACTCCAAATGGATTCAAGACTTAAATATAAGACTGGGCTAAGACTCTTAGAGGAAAACATAGGCAGAACACTCTATGACATAAAACACAGCAAGATCCTTTTTGACCCACCTCCTAGAGAAATGAAAATAAAAACAAAACTAAACAAATGGAACCTAATGAAACTTAAAAGTTTTTGCACAACAAAGGAAACCATAAACAAGACAAAAAAACAACCCTCAGAATGGGAGAAAATATGTAAATGAAGCAATGGACAAAGGATTAAGCTCCAAAATATACAAGCAGCTCATGCAGCTCAAAATTTGAAAAACAACAACCTAATCCAAAAATGGACAAAAGACCTAAATAGACATTTCTCCAAAGAAGATATACAGATTGCCACCAAACACAGGAAAGGATGCTCAACATCACTAATCATTCGAGAAATGCAAATCAAAACTACAATGAGTATCACCTCACACCAGTCAAAATGGCCATTATCAAAAACTCTACAATCAATAATGCTAGAGAGGGTGTGGAGAAAAGGGAACCCTCTTGCACTGTTGGTGAGAATGTAATTGATACAGCCACTAGGGAGAACAGTATGGAGGTTTCTTAAAAAACTAAAAATAGATCTATCATATGACACAGCAATCCTACTACTGAACCTATACCCTGAGAAAACCATAATTCAAAAAGTGTCATGTACCACAATGTTCATTGCAGCACTGTTTACAATAGCTAGGACATGAAAGCAACCTAAGCGTCCATTGACAGATGAATGGATAAAGCAATGGAATATTGCTCAGCCATAAAAAGAAACAAAATTGAGTTATTTGTAGTGAGGTGGATGGAACCAGAGTCTGTCATACAGAGTGAAATAAGTCAGAAAGAGGAAAACAAATTCCATATGCTAACACATGTATATGGAATCTAAAAAAAAAAAAAGTCTGTTGAACTTAGGGGCAGGACAGGAATAAAGAAACACTGGTAGAGAATGGACTTCAGGACAAGGGGAAGGCGAAGGGTAAGCTGGGACAAAGTGAGAGAGTGGCATGGACATATATATACTACCAGATGTAAAATAGATAGCTAGTGGGAAGCGCCGCTTAACACAGGGAGATCAGCCTAGTCCTTTGTGACCAACTAGAGGGGTCAGATAGGGAGTGTGGGAGGGAGATGCAAGAGGGAGGGGATATGGGTATATGTGTATACATATAGTTGGTTCACTTTGTTATACAGCATAAACTAACACAACATTGTAAAGCAATTATACTCCAATAAAGATGTTAAAAAAAAAAAAGATGGGATACATATATACAATGGAATACTACTCAGCCATAAAAGAAACTGAAGTACCATTTGCAGCAACATGGATGTAACTAGAGATTATCATGCTAAGTTAGGTAAGAAAGAGAAAGACAAATACTATATGATATCACTTATATGTGGAATCTAAGATATGGTACAAATGAACCTATCTACAAAACAGAAACAGACTCACAGACATAGAGAACAGACTTGTTGCCAAGGGGAGGGGTGTGGGGAAGGGAAGGACTGGGAGTTTGGGATTAGCAGATATAAACTATTATATATAGGATGGATAAACTAAAAGGTCCCACTGTATAGTACAGGGAACTATAATCAATATCCTGTGATAAACCGTAATGGAAAAGAATATTAAAAAAAGAATATCTATAAGTGCATAACTGAGTCACTTTGCTGTACAGCAGAGACTGGCACAACATTGCAAATCAACTATACTTCAATTTAAAAAATTAAAAATAAAAAGAACACACAGGGTTTCCCTGGTGGCACAGTGGTTGAGAGTCCACCTGCTAATGCAGGCAACACGGGTTCATGTCCCGGTCCGGGAAGATCCCACATGCCGTGAAGCGGCTGGTCCCGTGAGCCATAGCTGCTGAGCCTGCGCGTCCGGAGCCTGTGCTCTGCAATGGGAGAGGCCACAACAGTGAGAGGCACGTGTAACCCAAAAAAAAAAAAAAAGAAGAAGAAGATCTCACACTAACATGTATAAAATAGATAACTAATAAGAACCTGCTGTATAAAAAAATAAATAAAATAAAATTCAAAAAACATTAATAAAAAAAAAGAAGATCTCAGGATTGGAGACAAGATGGTAGAGTAGAAGTCCTTGATCTCACCTCCTCTCATGAGCACACTAAAATCACAACTAACTGCTGAACAACCATTGATAAAAAAGAATGGCTTCTCCCCCTTTATATTTATCATTTAATTTCTACCACTTGCTTTGGGTTTAGTTTATAATTTTCCTTTTAGTTTCTTAAGGTATAAGTTTATGCTATTGATTTGAGATCTTCTTTTGTGATTATATTGCGAGTGTCCACCTCCTACTGCTTTGTGGGTTTCTTCTTTATGTCTTTGGATGTAGAATATCTTTTTTGGTAGCTCCTCTTCCTAGCTTCTGGTAGAGGCCGTCAATCCTTGACATTCTTTGGTTTGCAGCTGCATCACTCCAGTCTCTGCTTTTGTCATCACATAGTGTTCTCCTTGAATGCCTCTCTCCACATAATCATCTTCTGATAAGAACATATATTATATTTGTTTAGGGACCCAGCCTACTCCAGTATGACCATATCATAACTAATTACATATGCTATGGCCCTCTCTCTAATATGACTGTCCACACACAGATAGCTGAAGAAAGTCATAAGTCCAAATACAAAGTTAAGGGACAAGACAGTATACTAACAATAATAAGGTTAGAGTAAGGGTGTGGATGTAGGATGAGGTGAGATTTGGTCCAGTAATTCAAGTTATCACAGGAAGTATAATGCCTAATTTATTTTCCCCCAGAACATGGCACAGTGACTACTACCCAATAGATAAGTAATAATGTTCATTATACTGAACTGATTCAAAGTATTATTTTTGACTCAAATATATACTAGCTGTTATTGATTGCAAACAATAGACACTGACTCTTGAAGAAACAGGGAAGTTTAGGTTAACATTAGCTCACAGAATTGACAGGAAGTTTGGAAAACATGTCTAAGAAAATACAGGAACAAGGATAATGCTAGTGTACATGAACAGGAAATAATCAAATAGATGTGGATAGTATTACTAGAAAGATTCCATACATGTGGATATATATTTGTAAGTTTTTTTAATCTCTTTTGTATACTGACTTCAATATCTATAATAGTGCCCGGCACAGAGTAGAGGCTTAATTAATTAACAAACACATGTTTAGTGAATAAATATGATTCCATCCTTGTACTAGTCCAATCAGATTAAAAGTTCTGGCAGATAGAATCTAACTGCCTAAATTAGGTCACATACCTATCAGATGACTACTAGCTCATCTTGACTTACCATCCCATGGAGTCTGCATACAAGAGGTAGAAGAAATTCCTCCAAAGGAAAATTAGATGCTGTTACCACAAATTAGGTAAATATAAAGACCTAAATACTATACATGAACACTAAACTGATCATATTACCAGCCTGCTTAAGAATCTAATGACTCATGATTGTATCTATAATACAATACATACAGTGCCAATAAAAATCTAATCATGTCGTTTCTTTCCAGATTCAGTCTATATCTCTGATCTCTTTATACCTGAGTTTCCAGCCTTTCTGAATATAACACAAGCATGCTATGGTATGTCATGCTTTTATAACATGTTGATTAGAGCACAGACTAAGCTACTATTACAGGAAGAACAGTAAATACAGCAGCTCTGGTGAGGTATCGTTTTATTTTTCTCCCATTAACAGTCCAAATTTAGGCAGACAATCCAGAGTGGACAAGGACCAGGTCCCTTCTATTGGGGTGCTCTACGATTTCCTAGGATAGAGCCCTCATCTTCACTATTATAACTGATGCAACTTCACTTTACCTGCATTTTAATAAAGAGAAAAGAGAAAAAGCAAAGGATAAGCAACTTAATTAATTAATGATATTATCTGGAAGATACAACCATGACTTCTGCTTACTTCCTAATATCATAAACATGTCACCTGGCCACATCCAGCTAGATAAAAATATTGGAGAAAATTATTACAAGAAAGAGTGGGAAGAGATACTGGAAGACAATTAACAATCTCTCTCACAAATATTTTTGCACATTTTCTCTTCCTGAAATGGTATACTTCCTCTTCACTGTGCCTATGGCATTGATAAATACTTTCTGGGAAATTTCCCCAGCTTCTTCATGGAGAATAAGTTGCTATGTTTTAGAACTTTAGTACCTTCACTTTGGAACTTACCACTTGCTTCTCCATCTCCTTGAAGACAAAGAACTTAACTTATGCATACTTTTATTTCCAGTGGCTAGGTCAGTATATTTTTTAGTTGAAAAATCAACAAGTCATAAGAGTGTATTTTACTATTTTATTATTATTATTATATTTATTATTATTATCATTATATTTTATTATTATATATTATTCATGCTCATTAGTAAGATAGTAGTATATTGGGAAGCATTTATTGGGAAAGGGAGCTACTATACAAAAAATGTTTGCCTTCACAGACTCACAGACATAGAAAACAAACTTATGGTTACCAAAAGGAAAGGGGGATGGGTGAGGGATAAATTAGGAGTTTAAGATTAGCAGATACAAACTACTATACATAAAATAAACAACAAGGTCTTACTGTATACCACAGGGAACTATATTCAATACCCTTTAATAAACCATAATGGAAAAAATATATGTGTATATATGTATAACTGAATCACTTTTCTCTATACCAGAAACTAACACAACCTTGTAAATCAACTATACTTAAATTTAAACAAAGACTTTTTGCCTTCAACTTGAATCTCTTAAATGGGTTCATTGGAGCTTAACAAAGAAAACTACTTTTACACAGATATCTCTGGATGCAAATTTTCTTTGATAAGACCATTTTGGCATTCTTTATTAAAAATCTATACTGCACACTAGTGTGTTGTTAGGAGACATTCAAGTGCATATTATAATGTGTGCTTTGAATATGAGTAAAAAATATTTTACGGACAATGCTCATGATAACTTAGTATTTTTCTTCTGAGACTGATATTTTTCTTCTGAGACTGGTTGTATTCCAAAGCAGAACTAAAAACTAAGACAGTTGATAACTGAAAAAGCCGTTTTGTGCATTTATGCTTCAATATGGTGAATACAATTTCCATTAAACATGTTATTTTCCCTTACAGCAACAATTAAAATCCTATTTACTTTATACAGCAGAAACTAACACACCATTGTAAAGCAATTATACTCCAATAAAGATGTTAAAAAAAATCCTATTTACTACTTGGTTCTTTGAAAAGTCTCAGTTTCTTTTTTCTAGTGTAGTTCACTGCTGTTAAACAATTACTTAATTATTGAAGCAGCTCCCTGATGTTGAACAAAATTTTCAATACATAATTAATACAGAGAAGCTCAAGTTGAAATGAGAAGTTTCCTCATATCAGCTTAACTCTTCTGGTCCAGTAAGGTAAAAGAAGCAGAAAGACAAGTATACTTTAAGAAATAGTAATCACCATGAGACTTGGAGATTATTTCTGAGTTCTTTAGCTGAGACTTGAGAATATCTGGATAGAAACAAAAAATCCAGCCACACTGCAAATTTGGTTCATATAGACCACAAAAGAGCTGTTGAGCTAAGTAGCTGTTGGTGTTTTTTATT
Organism: Globicephala melas; assembly: GCF_963455315.2. NCBI lineage: Eukaryota > Metazoa > Chordata > Mammalia > Artiodactyla > Delphinidae > Globicephala > Globicephala melas. The sequence continues at coordinate 66,248,321 of NC_083321.1, read as the reverse complement.
TTTATTTTTTCTAATCCTAGAGTCATTATAAAATTATAAAAATAATATGCAAAGTTTCATCTAGGTATTTTAGAGCATTTGTTTCAGTTACCCATCTTTGTATGTCCTTCCTGGCATAATCTAAGTTCCTAAAAAAGAAGGTAATTGTGTCTTATTGATCTTCAAACTCTTGGAAATCTTTCTATTGCAATAATATCTTTCTGTTTTTCATGATGTTGGAGAACTCTTCTTTATACTACCAAGTGGACAGCCCATGATAAAACTTGAAAACTGACAGGAGAACTCTGGACCAAAGAGTAACAAGTGGGGAAAAGAAAAAAGATTGTGCTGCTCAGCCTAGCCAAAAACATTGAGCTACATCTAACAAAAGGTCTCAGTGTTAATAACAAAAGATTGATCCAATGTTCTTGAAGATCTTAATAGTTATATATACATATTAAAACATTTCATGTATCAGTTCATATATTCCCTTGACAACACATTTAATACCCAAATTTAATTTAATACCCCAACACATTTAATACATATTAGCAAGAGTTCAACAGTAATATTTTTAAAGCAATATATTCAAGATTAAACAGAGATTGTAGAAGAAATGGAACAAATTCTTTCAGAATTGTTTGTGTCCTTGTGACTTGTTAAATGATAATTGAAAACTTTTCCTGGAAACTATATTCTTTAAGTCTGAAAACCACATTTGAATTAGATGGAATGAAATGTAAACCCCATTTTGAAACATTGTCAAGCTCATATACTTAGCTTTACCCATATTTTCTGTGTTATATTTTTATACTTTAATTAAAGTCAGTTGAAGATTTTCATTCATGTTTGTTTGATTAATTCTACAGTGTTTTTTCTTAAGTTCAAGATTCTTTTATTTTTTTTAATGTTCTTAGTCTTCATTTCTTCAGATTTTGGACTTTAAGTCTATTTATTCTCTCCATGTATAAATTAGTATTCAATTAGTACTAACATGAATATTATGGAATAAGAAATTCATCATAGAAATTAGAAATCAAACAATTAAAGGAAGAACTAGGGAAATAAATACATGAAAGAAATTCTTGAAGGATTGGAGAAAAATCATTAACCAACTCTGACACAAACAAATTAGTATGAGCTTACAAGGAAATTTGGAAGAATAGTGCATCTGGCTGTTAGAGTGAGACTATGAAGGGAGATTGATATTTATGTCAGGCTCTTGGCTTTACATGGTTACTACATATGAGTTTTCAGCAAAGTGTGTGGTAGTGGGCCTTACATCACTGTTGATAGGCAGGGCTGGAATTCACAACAGAGAGCTGGATGGGGAGAGGGCAGGAGCAAGGGAAAACTGAAATCATCTGGAAACTTTTCCTTTAAATCTCAATGCCTCTTACCCACAACCTTCAGAACATAAAGGTTCTGCTTTGTTTATAACTGCCAAACCTCACACAACCACATGTGTCAATTTTAACTTGAAGTCATAGAGTAAGGAAAATTCTGGGAAATGTAGTTCCCAATAAAATAAAGTTGATAATAGAAGAATCTGACTCAGCTCATCACTTGTGAACTTGACATCTAGATATACCTGACATTCTGTAACTTAAATACTGAGATATAAGGCTGATGACTGTTAACACATTTTATATTAGTAGGGAAGTGGGAGAGGGAAAACTGAAATAAAAATAATCTTCAATCCCTCAGTGGATACATAGATAGATATAGAGATAGATACATGTATATAGATATAGATATATATGATGTATGCATAGCTATATCTATATATCTGTATATGTATTATATAGACCTTGTTCTGGCCATAGGTGCTTTTTACTTCCTTTTTCCCTTCCACTTCTGAATATAGTCATATGAATATAGTCATAATATATGCATATGTGTGTGTGCACACACACATATAGAAAGATATTTGCTATGAAGGATTTGCTCACAGATTTATGGAGGCTAGCAAGTCCCAAGATCTTCAGGGTGAGTCAGCAAGCTGGACAAAAGCTGTTGGTTCAGTGCCAGTCTGAGTCCAAAGGACTGAGAACCAGGAGTCAATAGAGTAGTTTCAGTTTGAAGGTCAGCAGACTTGAGACCAGGGAAAGCTCATGTTTCAGTTAAAGTCCCAAGGCAGGAAAAATTCTGTCCCAGACTGAAAGCTGTCAGGCAGGAGGAATTTTCTCCTAGTCAGGAAACAGTCAGACTTTCTGTTCTACTCAGTCCTTTAACAGGTTAGATGAGGCCCACTCACGTTAAGGAGGGAAATCTGCTTTACTCAATCTACTGATATAAATGCTATGTCATCCAGAAACATCCTTACAGAAACACCCAGAATAATGCTTGACCAAATATCTGGACACCGTGTGGTCTAGTCAAGTTGACCCATGAAATTAACCATCACACCTCCCAAATTTAACTCCAGTCAAGATGAACTTTTCTTAAGTCTGTTGAACTCTGCCACATGTTAAAGGAAAGCTTTTCTAATTAAATAAATCTACAATTATGTCATCATGACTGAGATTCAAACTTCCCCTGTAAATTATAAAAGGGAAACCTCCCAGGCTGAGTGTTTTTCCAACTGTTGGAATACATGGGACTGTTCTGAACAGAAATTTCCTATGTACTACACCATTATTACTCAACCATAGCTGCATATTGGAATCACCTTGTGGAACTTTAATGTTATTAATGCCCTTTCCCATATAGAATCACTTATAGATTCCATTTACTTATTCTGGAATGGTACCTGAATATGGATGTAGTTTGAGAGCAACTCAGTGAATTGTGAAGTGCAATCCTAGTAGAGAACCAGTCACTGCTCTATATCCATCCTAAGATGTCAAAACTTGTTTCACACTCTAAGAGAAAGGAAGTTGAGCAAACTAGTTTAATTATTCTAGTTTTAATTAAAGTATTTTGGTAATTGAATAACAAAACTGTCATTGTTTTCACTATTTTTTCACTTGACAGTATCGTTGACCAGTAATTCAGATGCAGATCTAATGTGTGACTTTCTACCTTTCTCCCTATAAACCAGAAAACATAATTCATTGTTATAACTGCAATTTTCTCAAATTTGGTTGAGTGAATTACTGAAGAACTGTCATTAAACATAAGCATGTAGACACAGGCAAACCCCAAGCATCTTGCCAGTATGCAATTCCTTATTTTTATCTTCAAATTATCTTTGAAACACAACTTAATGTCTTTGATACTGACACACTTGTTTTATACTCATTATAAGTTATAGTGAGGCCATAGATTTTGGGTGGTCAAATTATTTTTTTCAGTTATCAGAAAAAAAGTCCCTTTGAATTTTTCTTAATTAGAAGTCTTATCTGGAGCCCTCTTCTTGGATAAGAACTGAGTGCATACAACTGGTTGAAAAGCAAATGTTAAATAATTCCAAGTGAATCTTCCACTTGCTGGAGCATTTTCTTTCCATATAACAGTAAGACAGATAATTTTTGTTTTATTTGTTTTGCATTGTTTTGCTTTCAATGCAAAATAAGTAGATTGGTAGGTAGGTAGGTAGATAGATAGACATAGATAGATAGCACCAAGAAGTGATTCCTGAAAAAACAAGCAAACAAACAAACAAAAAAACAAGACCAGTTGGTTATTTATTGCTTTTAAGTTCAATAATATCTTTAAAAGTTCCACCCCTGTGCTCCCTTATTTCTTAAGCAGGGATATTTTCAGTGAGTCATGAGTACTGACTATAATTTGAAAACCCTTCCTTTTCAATAAATATCTTCATTAGAAGATATTAACCTCCAAACTAAGGCCAATAATCCTGCAAAAAGCAATAACCACAATATAATTACACTCTCCTTATTAAAATGTTCAACCATTTGCTACAGATGCACAGTCATTGTTCTGGAAAAGGGTAATTTGTTTAATAATATATTCACCCAGCTACACAAAATGTGATTTAATCAGTACATTATATGCAGGCTACAAATGTAAAGTAGCTCAAATGATCAGACTGAATGAGGGAGGGGGAAAGATGGAGATTCATCTTCCCCCTTTATAAATCCTTTACTTTTCAGTTACATTTAAAAACATATTCTGAAAACCACCTGCCATATTAAACAAAAGAATAACTGCTCTACCTAGAGTAGACAAAATCAAAGCTACTCTTGAGATTTGGCATTGGTTTGTTTGTATTATAAGTTCATGTCATCTGAGAATAATATACCAGTAAGTTCTTATTCAGGCCAAAAACCTTTCTTCCCTTGTATCTCACATTGAATCTATTGTATCAATACATCCTTCAGCACTATCTGCAAAATATAATGATATTCTGGTCATTTTTTTTTACTGCTGCTCCCTTGGTCCACCATCATTTCTCACTTGGATTGCTGATACAGACATCTTCCTGCTTCTGATCCCACCTCTCTTAAGTATACTCAGTTCAGAAGCCAAGATGATGCTATTTAAGTGAAAGCCATTTCTTGACATTCCTCTGGTAAAAATTCTCCAGTGGCTCTTCATTTAACAGAGTAAAAGCTAAAGATTTAGAATGACCTGAAAAACTTGCTTATCATCTGTTCTCAATAATTTTTCTGATTTGATCCCATATTACTCTCCCCATCATTCACACTGATCCAGCCTCACTGGCTTTCCCTCAGTTGAGTCAACACACCAAACATCTTTTTACCTGAGATCTTACACAGACCTTGCATCTATATGGGATGCCTTTCCCTCAGATATCCTAATGCTTTACTCTCTCATCTTGTGGGTGTTTATCAAACGTCACCTCCTTCATGAGGCCTTCTCTAATGTAATGGCCATGTCCAAAATTGCAGTCCTTGATTCTTCCCTACTCCATTCTGCTTTATTTTTCTTCTTAGTACTTATCTAAGTTAGATATTTTTATTGAATATTTCAATGTTGTATCTCTAGCAAAGCGTGAAGAGGAACACTTGCTGAACCAGTGAGTATTCTAGAGATAGTGAACACCAGCAGCAAATCTCATCTACACCAATACCTTCAATGTGCAATGGAATACAGCTGTTCTCTTTTGTGTGATGGTAGTGAGGAAAGAATTGTCCCCAACTTTGAATCATAAGTTAAGCATTTTATCATGCTATATTGATTACTATTTCTTCATAACAACCACCCCCCCAAAATCAATGATAAAACAATAATCATTTATTTAACTTTAGCTCACAGGATTGTAGGTCAGTTGGATAGTTCTATTGGTCTGTTTCAGGTTCATCTATACTATTCTTGCTCATGGGTACGGTCAACTGGTTGGTTGACTGGGAATTCACTGATCTAAGACAGCTTCAGCTGGCATCAACTGGTTCTGTACCACATGATTTCTCATCCTCCAGCAGGCTAATCTGGACTTGGTGGTCACATGGGTCCAAGCAAGAAAGTATAGCACACACAGCCTCTTGAGGTCTAGGCTCAGGGTTGAGCTCACATCTTCCATTCTGCCACATTCTTTTACTCAATAAAATCACTAAGAAGGCCAGATCCAAGTGGGTAAAGAAAAAATTCCATCCTTGATAGAGGAAATGCAAAGCCACATTGCAAAGAGCATTTACTACTTAATCATTTCAACAGTATCACTCATGGCCATGAATCATTAAATCCTGATAACAATATGGAAAGTCCAGGAGGTGATCTCTTTTCATACCACACAATCATGTTATAGTCATTTTTTATTAATTATTAATTGGGTTAAATTTCATAGATTGGGTATCTATTTTTTCAAGGCTCTATTGTGACCAAGACATCCAGAATTTTCTTATTCTATTTTCATATTCTCAATTGTATCTGTTAAGTTTAACCCCTTATTAAGGAGGCATAATTAACATAAGGCCAATGGAAAGATAGTTTGAATGAAACTGGTTATATACAACTTTAGCAGGAACTTTTCAGAAGAACTTGAGATGAAGCACACATTAAAATCATATTAGAGAAGTAATGAGATAGTACTTCCTACCTATTAGAATGGCCAAAATCTGGTACGTTGGCAGTACCAAATGCCAGCAAATATGTGGAACAATAGGAACACTTATCTATTGCTGATGGGAGTGCAAAATGGTTCAGTTACTTTGGGTGGCATCTTGGCATATTTTCACAAAACCAAACATATTCTTACCATATGATCCAGCAGTTGTAGTCGTTAGTATTCATCTAAAGGAGTTAAAAACTTAATGTCTGTTCAAAACTCTACACAAGGCTGTTTATTACAGCTTTATTCATGATTGCCAAAACTTAGAAGCAACCAAGGTGTCCATCAGTAAATGAATGGATAAATAAACTACAATACATCCAGACATTTTTCAGTACTAAAAAGAAGTGAGCTGTCAATCCATGAAGAGACATCTAAATGCATATTCCTAAGTGAAAGAAGCCAATCTGAAAAGGCTGCATACTGTATGATTCCAACTATATGACACCTAGGAAAAGGCACAACAATTGAGATGGTAAAAAGATCAATTGCTGCCAGGAGTAGGAAAGGAGAGATGAATAGGCAGAGCACAGAGGATTTTTAGGACAGTTGAAATACTCTGTATGATATTATAATAATGGATATATATCATTATACATTTGTCTAAATCCATAAACTGTACAATATCCTAGAGTGAATCCTAAGATAAACTATGGACTTTGGGGTATTTTGATGTGTCAATGTGGGTTCATCCTTGATAAAAAATGTACCATTCTGGTGAATGATGTTGATATGGGGGAGGCTATGCACCTCTGCATTCCCCTCTCAATTCTGTTGAAAAACTAAAAGTGCCCTGAAATAATAAAGTCTTAAAAATTACATTACAGAAATTAGTATTTTTGGATCATTACACATCAGTGTTTTAATGGAGAACAGTGGTCTTGGAAAACATATGTAATCTTTGTTACTCTTTCCAGAGGAAACAGTCAGATGCAAACACAAATATGCAAATATATGCACTCATTCTGTCTTTATATTCATTTAAGAATATATTTTGTTTATTGTTTTGGGGTTTTTTTTTCTGCTATTTTCTCTCTTTCAATTACTTAAACTTTTCATCTTTGGTTTTTCTTCATTTTCTCTGAGGTAATCCACAATTGTTTTTGTCTTTTAATTTTTTTTAACTTGGAATCATGCTACTCTTTGCTTTCTGTCATATTCCCTCTCTAACTGGGTTGGAAGCTTAAGTTTAAGTAAAAGGAAGAATTTTCTCATATTTTGCAGATATTTAAAGTCTCCTGTGCTCCATATACAAACACATATGAGGAAACCCCACAGGTAGATGGAATTTTGAGTTTTGTGCATAAATGTAAACAGAAAATTCCCTAACAATTGAGGGAAAAAATAGTAGACTCAATATAATTTCTGAAATATATTTCCCTGAATTCTAAAGTGTTAATTTGTGTTGATTTATTCAGGGATACAGAAGAGAATAAAGATGCTGATCCTAATGTTACCCTTTAGAATAAATATATTTTCAAAATAAACCCCAAATAATTCATAGGTAACATTTTGAGTGTGAACGACCTCAGAATTTGGTTTGAATGCAAATAAACTTAGCTATAATATAAACAATGTATGCTGACAAAGCATACATAAATTCTGCACAAATGTAATTAGTAAAACTTTATATGTGGCAATACAGTAGTACTTGCAGAATTCAGGAGTACTGACTTTAGGAATAGAGTCCTGGATGTAAATAGTTGTACTGCTGTGTTCTGCAAATTATTTAACCTCACATTCAGAGAAAGACTGGCCAAATTTTCCTTTACAGGCCTGAAACCTTCTGTATATACACATACATTTAATGATATTTCCTTCTCTTGGGGAAATTGTGACTATTTATGTTACTCTGTGGTAAGTTCCCCTAAAATCTGTGGTAATCTTTCTCAGAAAAATAAAATCCATATTACTGTAATGAATATAACATATATAGCTAGAAAAACATTTGTTTAAATCATTGTTCAAAAATTGTTGAACAACTTGCCATCTATTGTTGCTATTAAAAAACAGAGAGGGACTTGCCCATTATAATCTCTCACATGAGGTAATGGAATTTGTTTGGATATCATAATTGAAATAATGGCTGCCCTCAGAGAGATGATGAAATGGGTCAGAATACCTCCACCCTTTGAAGTAGTTTCTCATGTATAATTAAAATCCTCTGGGCAGGTCTCTGAAAAACTTGAGGTGACACAGATCTGCTTGAATGCATAAAAAAATAAATAAATCTTAAAAACAAAAAACTAAAAAACAAACAAACCCCAAACTGCTGTTATATTTGTGTTGATAGTGTTCTTAATAATGAAAAAAGGGGCTGGTCTCCAAGTCTTTTATATGTCTTATATTTTCTCATCACTTATGAGGATTATATTAAGTGTTTACTATAACTCTGTGTCACATAATATTCTAGAAATAGTAGCAATTAGTTATAACAACTTGGAAAAATTCCTTACCACCCTGGAATAGCAAATTTCTATTTAGCTTATCAATAGACTAGTAAATTAAAAAAAATATCAGTTCAATTTGATGTCTTTGGGTCACAATAACCAAAAGTCAGTGGCCAGAGCCACTTCAAATTTCACCTCAGATGGATTCCAGCTCAATACTACTACAATACTCCACCTCTATACATAAGTTATACCAGAAAGAACTACCTCAGAAGTCCCAACTTCACTGGAATGTAGGAATGGGGGAATTATTAGTTATATTTCTCCATGCTAAGTTAGGTTTTGACTACCCCATTTCTAGGTCCTAGCTGTTTTATTAATGCTTCATTGAGCAATTATTACTAGTGGATGAAGTTCTTATGCCTTAGGAGCAGAAACCTATCTTCTGTTCTTATAAATGTTTATTTTATTCTGCTTTAAGCATCTGAATAAGTATATCGGGCCTGTGCTCTCTTTTGGACTCAGAGGGCCTATCATCCTTCCACAGTTCCTTGTGTCTGAGTGTATGAAATATTCCAGGGCTTGTTTATCCAAATTTCCCCACCAAAACCCACTGGGTTTTCCACTTTCTTCCTCATGCTGCTGACCAGAGAGTGTACAAATTCCAAGATTTAGATACAAGAGGAATTAGCAGGCTCAACTTAGGCCTCCATTTTTATCTCTTCAACTCAATCTGCTTTACACTGGAATACTAACTCAGATATTAATAAAAGACTACTTAATTCATCTACATTCTGTTGTTTCATGTATACTTAGTATGGGATAATTCAAGTTGGGGAGAGATGATGGGTTATGTTTTGTGCATCCTTATATCTATGCCTATAATATCATTAAATACAATCAAAACTTCAATAAGCTGAATTAAGAGAAGAGTAAGGAGGTGGCTTGATATTTGAATACCCAGGCAGACCACATAGGAACAGCTCATATGTTTGTATTTGAAGCTTTCTCTAGCCTTCCAAAGTTCTCTTTACTGGGTGACACTATTTCCAATATCTGGATAGAATCTCCCACACCTAACCAGCAGTCTACTGTGTATGAAATTGATGTCTGAGATAGTAAATTTTTTCTCCTTCTAGCTAAGGAAATTTGAAAAAAATCTAGCAAAGTAAAAGACAGTGAAGAGTAATGAATGCATATTCACGAGGAATAAATACATTTAGTTCAATATAGAAGTAACTCACAAACACAAAGGGAACTGGCTGGTAATCTTGGGATTGTTGGCTTGAAAAGCTATCCCTTGCTTTTCTTCCCATGTATCTACTTTCCTAGTTAAAGAGAAAATTAATTTGATCAAGATTCCAGAGTGATGATTCAAGGCAGTCTAAAAACATAATTCTCCAACTTACAACCCTCAACCAACAAAACTATATCCGCTTCAGTGGCCTTGCCTTCTTCTTCCTCATGGTTTTTCCTTTCCTTTTCTTCTACTGTTATCATTTTCTCTTTCTTCTTTCCTTTCTCACTCCTCCTTTCCCTTTTCTCTCTCTTCCCTTTCTAAATTTTCTCTTTCCTTTTCTTCTTTACTCACCCCTTCTTCCCCATCTTCAATCTTTTTTATTTTCTTCCACTTACTTCCTGCCTTCTTTGTTTTTCTTTCTCCTATTTACTCTTCTTCTGCTCACTCTATTCCTTTAGAAAAATCACTCATTTTGCTCCTGCTGAACCAACATTTTAGTCCTGTCTGAAGAGGAAAGTCTGTCTTTCAAAAAAAATCAAGACATGCATGTAAATCATATATCCTTCACTAGTTTCAGTCAGTGAAATTTACCTGAAGCAAATGCTAATGAATTTTGGGATATTAATATAAGAAGTATTATGTTTCCATGTGAACAATTTTCTAGCATCTGTTAGAGATGAAATATCTCTAGAAACTCTCACCAGTTTAATAAAAGAGTAGAAATGAATAGAAATTGCACCTTTAGCTGAAAACTTATGTAACATAGAAGAACTGCAAAACTCACTCTGGATTATGTTTCTATATAACAATGGATGTCATTAAACCATAAATAAACTATAGTCATTGAAGTATATCTTATTCTTTTTAAAAATAATAGTCCCTAATTATGACCTAAAATGGTTGTAAAACTGAGGTATTTTTATCCATACATTGGTTTTACTAATCTTTCTTTTTAAAATATAGTATTTCATGTAGAGAGCTTGGCCAAGATAGTAAAGTAGGAAGGCCTTAAACCCACCTCCTCTCAGGGGCATACCAAAATTACAATTATTTACAGAGCAACTATTGATGAGAAAGACCAGAACCTAGCAGAAAAGGTCTTCCACAACTGAAGATATAAAGAATGAACCACAAGGATACAGGTAAGATGGGCAGAGTTTCTGTATACTCAAGGCCCATATCCCCAGGTGGGACACCAACAAATGAGAAGATAATTACAACTGCAGATGTTATCCCCAAGAACCAACAGGTCAGAGGCCCACATCAAGCTCAGCAGCCTGGAGGTCCTGCCTAGGGAAGATGAGCTCCCAGAATGTTTGGCTTTAAAGGCCAGTGGGTCTTAAATTTCAGAAGAGCCAGAGTGTTGTGGGAAATAGAGACTCCACCCTTAAAGTGCACACACAAAATCTCATAAGTTCCAAGACCCAAGGAAGAAGCGATAATTTGAAAGGAACTTAGGTCAGGCACAGCTGCTGATCTTAGAGAATCTTCCAGAGGCAGGAAGCAACTAGAGCTCACCCTGGGAACATAGACACTTATGGCAGCCATTTTGGGAGCTCCTTCTACCATGTGGAGACAGGTACTGGCAAGTGCCATTTTGGAATGTCCCTTTTAGCTTATTAACACTGGGACCTGGTCCCACCCACCAGCCTGTTGGCACCAGTACTAGGACATTACATAATGATCAAGGGGTTAATCCAAGAAGAAGATACAACTATTGTAAATATATATGCTCCCAATATAGGAGCACCTAAATATATAGCAAATATTAACAGACATAAAGAAATAAATTGACAGTAACACAATAGTAGGGAAATTTAACACTCCATTTATATTAGTGAACAGATCATTGATACAGAAAATTAATAAGAAAACACTGGTCTGAAATGACACATTATACCAAATGGACTTAATAGATACATATATAGAACATTCCATCCAAAAGCAGCAGAATACACATTCTTTTCAAGGGCACATGAAACATTCTCCAGGATAGATCACAGACTAGACCACAAAACAAGTCTCAGTAAATTTAAGAAAAGTGAAATCATATCAAGCATCTTTTCCAACCACAATACTATGAGACTAGAAATCAACTACAAGAAAAAAAAAACTATAAAAACTACAAACATGTGGAAGATGAACAATATGCTACTAAATAACTAGTGGATCACTGAAGAAAAATCAAAGAAGAAATAAAAAATACCTGGAGACAAATGAAAATGAAAACACAATGATCCAAAATATATGGGATTCAGCAAAAACCGTTCTAAGAGGGCAGATTATAGAGATAAAAGCCTACCTCAGGAAACAAGAAAAATCTCAAATAAACAATCTAACATTACACCTAACAGAACTAATTCCTAGAAATGTGTAATTTCCAAGATTGGACTAAGAAGAAATAGAAAATATAAATGGATCAATTACCAGTAATGAACTTGAAGCAGTAATGTAATTAAAAACTCCCAACAAACAAAAGTCCAAGACCAGATGGCTTCACAGGTGAACTATAACAAATTTAGAGAAGAGTTAACACCTACCCTTCTCAAACTATTCCAAAAATTACAGAGGAAAGGACACTTCTGAAATCACTCTGTCATGCCAGAATCACCCTGATACCAAAACCAGACAAAGTAATCACAAAATAAAAAATAAAAATAATAAATAAATAAATAACTGGCTGATATCACTTCAGAGCATAGATGCAAAAATCCTCAAAAAAAATTAGCAAATCGAATTCAACAGTACACTAAAAGAATCATAAACCATGATCAAGTGGAGTTTATCCCAGAGATGCAAGGAAGGTTCAATATCCATAAATCAATCAATATGATACACCACATTAACAAACTGAAGAATAAAAATCATATGATCATCTCAATAGATGTATAAAAAGCTTTTACAAAATTCAACATCAATTTATGATATAAACTGTCAACAAAGTGGGTGTAGAGGAAACACACCTCAACATAATAAAGGTCATATAAGTCCACAGATGATATCACACTCAATGGTGAAAAGCTGAAAGCATTTTCTCTAAGATAAGAAACAAGATAAGGATGCCCACTTTTGTCAATTTTATTCAACATAGCGTTAGAAGTCCTAGCCATAGCAATCAACAAGAAAAAGAAATAAAAGGGATCCAAATTGTAAAGGAAGAAGGAAAACTGTCATTGTTTGCAGATGATATAACACTATACATAAAAAATCTTAATGACACCACCAAAAATCTACTAAAGCTCATTTATGAATTTGACAAAGTTGTAGAATACAAAATTAATATACAGAAATCTGTTGCATTTCTACACACTAACAAAAAACTATCAGTAAGATAAATTAAGAAATCAATCTCATTTACCATCTAATCAAAAAGAATAAATCTAGCTTCAAAAATTAATATTGTTGAAATGACCACAGTACCCTTGGCAATCTACAGATTCAATGCAATCCCTTTCAAAATACCAATGGCATTTTTAATGGAACTAGAATAAATAAGTTAAAATTTTTATGGAAACACAAAACACCCAGAATAGCCAAAGCAATCTTGGGAAAGAAGAATAGAACTGGAGGTATCACACTCCCTGACTTCAGACTATAATACAAAGATACAGTCATGAAAATAGTATGATACTGGGAGGGAAAAAAAAAAACAGATACATAGGCCAATGGAACAGAATAGAGAGCCCAGAAGTAAATCTTCACACTTATGGTGAATTAATCTATGACAAAAGAGGCAAGAATATAAAATGTGGAAAATCTTGCCTCTTCAATAACTGAGGTTGGGAAAACTGGAGAGCTATAATTAAAATAATGTAATTAGAACATTTTCTCACACCATATAAAAAATAAACTCAAAATGGATCAAGAACATATGTCTAAGATTAGAAAACATAAAACTCCTAGAAGAGAAGATAGGTAGTAAACTCTTTGACATCGGTGTTAGTAATATTTTGGATATGTCTCCTCAGGCATGGGAAACTAGAGCAACAAGTTGGATACCCCAAACTAAAATCCTTTTGCACAGTGAAGGAAGCAGTCATGATATGTAAAGGTCACTTACTGAATTGGAGAAGTTATTTGCAAATGATATCCAAAAAGATCTCATAAAGGGTTAATATCCAAAATACACAAAGAACTCATACAACTAAAATAAAATAAATAAATAAATAAACAAACAACCCAAATAAAAACTGGTCAGGGTATCTGAATAGACAGTTTTCCAAAGAAAACATACAGATTACCAACAAGCATTAAAAGATGCTCAACATTGCTAATCATCAGAGAAATACAAGTCAAAATCACAGTGAGATATCACCTCACACCTGTCCGAATGACTATCACCAAAAAGACAGCAAATTCAAATGATGGTGAGGATGTGAAGAAAAGATAACCCTTGTACACTGTTGGTGGGAATGTAAATTAGTACAGCCACTATTTAAAACAGTATGGAGAGGTTCCTCAAAAAACTAAAATAGACTAAACTAAATAAACTAAACTAGAATATTATATAATCCAGCAATTCCACTCTGGGATATATATTCCAAGAAAATCAAACCACTGATTTGAAAGGATGCATACATCCCAATATTCACAGCAGCATTATTTACAATAACCAAGATATAGAAGCTATCTAAGTGTCCATCAACATACGAATGGATAAAGAAGATGTGGCATGTATGTATATATATATATATATATATATATATATATGTATATAATGGAATATTACTCATCTATAAAAAAGAATTGAATTATACCTTTTACAACAACATGGATGAACCTGGAGGGTGTCATACTTAGTGAAATAAATCAAATACTGTATGATATCACTTATATTGGAATCTAAAAAGTAAAACAACTAATTGAACATAACAAAACAGAAACAGACTCACAGATACAGAGAACAAACTAGTGGTTACCAATGCGTAGAAGGAAGAGGGAGAGGAAAGTTAGGGGTAGGGGATTAAGAGTTACAAGCTATTATGGATAAAATAAATAAGCTACAAAGATCTATTGTACTACACAGGGAATATAGCCAATGTTTTATAATATCTTTAAATGGTGTATAATCTATAAAAATTTTGAATCACTATGTTGTACACTTGAAACTAATATAATGTTGTAAATCAACTATACCTCAATAAAAAAATAAAAACAAAAAGTAAACCAAATATTTCAATGAAAAATCTGAGATAATTTCCTAAAGATCCAAGCCTATGTACATTTTTAAAGAAGAATAACATTTGGAAAAACAAGTTACCAAAAAGTCAAAAATACAATGCCCTGTGAACCAAGGACTCAGGCTTTGATTTTCATTTTTTGTCTAATAATAATAACCAGAATTGGTTTAAGTATTGCCAGTTATGAGTGCAAGTCTAGGTGATTTGTTTAGCTGTAGAGTCCATTGATATAACTGTTGCCTCCAAATTTAACTAAATATGTATTATTTATTTTCATAAAAATTTTAAACTGATGCTAAAAGAAAATTAGGATAGTTTCAGTATCTCAAATTTACCATGTGAGTTAGTGACTCTTAAATGATTCTGGCAATTTTAGATTAAGCACTTCATTACCTAGTAACCATTCCCTGTACAGATGATAATAACCCAAGTTCTACCAGAACACTTAACAATCTTCATTGCTTTTCTATGTGGCTTCTAGGCCCTTTTGTTTTGATTATACTATCAAACATTTACACTTACAAAGATGTCATAAGAAAAGAACAAAGAAAATGTAAAAAAAAAAATTTGTAGGCAAACAACTCCTAACCACTTCTCTGTCTCTGCCACAGTTTTTGTGCAAGAAAGTGTTGCTGGAATAAGAATGTATGTAAGTCCCAATGAGGAAAGACCTATTTGTGAATTCCAGACATAGCTATATTCACCATTTATGCCAGAATAAAGTGCTACTTAATTCTATCTAGCAGCTGAATCAAGTGACAAGACATAGATGTTTCAATTGTAAATATAGTTATGAAAGCACAACATAATCTTATGAATCACAAGCAGCAATATTTACAAATGACAGTGTAAATCAATGGAAAAACATCTTACTGATTGTTTTTCCTATCTGCCTTCTTTTCACTCTTTCTGTGTGTCTTTGCTTTTCCTTCCTGTCAGTTTCATCTGTTTTATTTGTGTTGCTCTCATTCTTTATCATTTCAACCCTCTTTCCTTTCTTTAAAACTCTTACCTTTTAGATGAAAGAATAAATATATTAACAAAATAGATTCTTTTATTTTCTGAACTTGAAAAATAGAAGAGTGTAAAAATCTAGGAACTGTTCATTTGTATTACTAAATTCTTCCTTTATTTACACATATGAGGAGCTAGAAGTACAGAACCTGCCAAATATTTAACATGTTAATTTATTTCCATATGAGTATCTTCCTCAGCTGATTTTTTTCCCTTCTAATGGATCTATGACCTTCAATGGATTTTTTTCTCCTACTCAGTGGTATAAAATACAATCACATTTATGCAAAGGTATAAAGTACAACTATAAGGCATTAAGTCTTGCTATATCTCTTGTATTTGACGAGTACACCTGTGCAATACACTGTCATTGATTTTTAGTGGAATTGAAAAACTTTATAAAGCTGATTTCTTATGTTATTGATCCCAGTTCATGATAATATAAAAAAATTCCGTCCACAATTTCCTGAATCTCATATTTTAAAAATAAAAGTCTTTAAACAGCCCTCCCCAATATATTTCTATTAACATTATATTTAATTATTTCAGTTTGTTAGAAATTCAATATTACTTGTAAAATCTAATAAATTATTAGAATTTTTAAATGAATACAATTATTAGAATTTGACAATTTAATATGAAATATAATATGAATAAAATTTATTCATGAGATTTCAATACATTTATATTTTGATGCAGTCTATATTTTCCCATCAAAATTTTAAAGAGTATTTCTAGTATTTCATACTAGAATTCCCATACTTTGGTCATGTTTTCATCATTACATCTATTAGTATTTAACAGTAGAATACTTACAATATTCTAGGTAATCTATTAAGGAGCTTACATTCATTTTATCTAATCCTCACAGTAATTCTCTGACATAGATACTATTATTTCCACTTACAACTGAGAAATCTGAGCCTCTGTAAAACTAAGCAACTTGATAAAATTCACAGAATAATAATTTGAATCTGATTCTGTTTGACTCAAAACTATATTCCTCTTTACCTCCTTGATTTTGCATCTTGTAGCAACTTGATTATGACTTAGATGTGTTTCATTATTCCTAAATCAATCACTGACAAGTAAAATCAAACTGCTATAATTATTTTATCCAGTAGTTTTCACCCAGGGGAAATTTTGCCTCCAAGAGTACATTTGGAAAATGTGGTTAGGACAGTTTTGTTGTCACAATTAGCTGGGGCTGGGAAAGTGGCTACTAGTAGTCAGTGGATAAAGGACAGGGATGTTGCTAAATATCCTACAGTGCATAATCCCCTTAACAAAGAATTGCCTGGCCTACATTGTTAATAAAACTACTGCTGAAAAATCCTGTGTGTGGGTTTTGATAAATGTCTAGTCATATCTCCTTCCTAATTAAGCACTCCTTGACTCCCCCTCAATACCACAATATATTCAAAATGCAGATTATATTAGAGAGAAAGTCTTCAGAAACAGGAGTCAAAGGGACTGAAAAAACAAGCTTGGACTATTGATTTTTCCAAAGCTATACATTAATCAACAGTAATCTTATTTTCCACCTTGCCTTCTCAGAGACACCTGTAGAAATATATGTAATCTTTCACAAATTATATTAATTTCATGGTGTTTTTGTGGGTAAAATATATTCCTCATAGGACTAGTCACAGGCAGTAGCATGTGACTTTCTAGCCTAATTCACAATATGCCCTTAAATTACAAGAAAGTGGAGGTGATGTGACCTTCTCTAGGAACTAAGGGCAGGGCAGGGCAGAATCACAATCCTCCTGCTGGTCATTGCTGCTTCATCATTTTTTCTGTCTCGACCAGAGATTCCTTTTTCACTGTCAGTTCATTCTCTGATGAACTCTCTGTTTAGTTTTCTGATATCCTTATATGTATATCACATCTCTGTATTATTGTCTTGATACACTGCAATAACAAAAGCTTACATCATGGATATTATGATGAAATCCTTTGTCTGGGGATTAACACCAAAACCATCTTCAGAGGGAAACCACAAAGCAAAGCATTCAGATATGTAGTCTATACTTACCAACAGGAAGATCTCAGAATTCTATCCCTGAAACACAAGCAAAATTAGTATACAAAAAGACCTCTCCACCTGTAATCACAGTATAACACAATCAAAAACGAGTTATGTTGTTACTTCTGAAAGAGTTCTAAGAGCTATACAAATAGGGTTTCACAACCTGATTTCCTAGCATTTTACATCAACACTTCAACACAATTACCAAACATAGAACTAATAGAATAAGTGATTGTGATTATTCCAGTAGAAAAGTGATGCAGTATTTAACCAACTACACTTATGTGTTCGATCATTAAAATCATAAACTATAGTGGTAATTTTAAACTGGTTGCATTTCCAAGAAATATAATTTAAAAAAGGATTTAAAAAATAACTTTTGACTAAAACAATTTCAAATCGTATTTTACTAATGTGATTTTAAAATGTTTTAAATAAGCTAATGTTTACTATCAATCACTAAAGAAATATAGATTAAAGTCATACCACTAACAATGTTGTTTATTCTAACATTAAAAAAATTACAAATAGTAATGCCTTGCTCACACTGTTTCTTTTCTCCACATTCTCAAATCTAAATTTGTATCTGAAATTCTTAACTGTTCTCTTTATCTCTACTACTCACTTGGTTTGAAAGGTCTATAAAAGTATACTTCATTTTATTGTGCTTTGTATATACTTTATTTTTTACAAATTGTTTTCTGTTATTCTGTGCCAAACAAGCCTATAGGTACAATTTTTCCAATAGTGTTTGCTTACTTCATTTCTCTGTGTCACATTTTGTTAATTCTCCTAATATTTAACTTTTTTCATTATTGTTATATTTGTTTATTGATCTGTGATCAGTGATCTTTTTTTAATTGAAGTATAGTTGATTTACAATGTTGCGTTAGTTTCAGGTGTACAGCAAAGTGATTCAGTTATAGGCACATATATATCTATTCTTTTTTCAGATTCTTTTCCCTTACAGGTTATTACAAAATATTGAGTATAGTTCCCTGTACTATATAGTAGGTCCTTGTTGGTTATCTATTTTATATATAGTAATGTGTATATGTTAATCACAAATTCCTAATTTATTCCTCTCCCCTCCTTTCCCTTTTGGTAACCATAAGTTTGTTTTCTATATGTGTGTCTATTGCTATTTAGCATGTAAGTTTATTTGTATCTTTTTTTTTACATTCCATATGTAAGCAATATCATGTGATATTTTTCTTTCTCTGTCCGGCTTACTTCACTTAGTATGCTAATCTCTAGGTCCATCCATGTTGCTGCAAATGGCATTATTTCATTCTTTTTATGGCTGAGTAATATTCCATTGTGCAAATATACAACATCTTCTTTATCCATTCCTCTATCAGTGGACATTTAGGTTGCTCCCATGTCTCAGCTATTATAATATAAATAGTGTCGCAATAAACATTGGGGTGCATGTATCTTTTAAAATTATGGTTTTCTCCAGATATATGCTCAGGAATGGGATTGCAGGATCATATGGTAACTCTATTTTTAGTTTTTTGAGGCTCGTGCATACTGTTCATAGTGGCTGTACCAATTTATATTCACCAACAGTGTAGAGGTTTCCTTTTTCTCCTCACCCTTTCCAGCATTTGTAGACTTTTTGATGATGGACATTCTGACTGGTGATAACTCATTGTAGTTTTGATTTTCATTTCTCTAATAATTAGAGATGTTGAGCATCTTTCCATATGCATTTTGTCCATCTCTATGTCTTCTTTACAGAAATGTCTATTTAGGTCTTCTGCCCATTTTGTTGATTGGGTTGTTGTTGTTGTTTTTTTGATATTGAGTTGTGTGAGCTATTTGTATATTTGGAGATTAATCCCTTGTTAATCGCATTGTTTGCAAATCTTTTCTCTCATTCTGAATGTTGTTTTTTTCATTTTGTTTATGGTTTCCTTTGCTGTGCAAAAGCTTTTAAGCTTAATTAGGTCCCAATTATTTATTTTTGTTTTATTACCATTACTCTAGAAGATGGATCCAAAAAGATATTGCTGCTATTTATGTCAGAGTGTGCTGCCTATGTTTCCCTCTAGGAGTTTTAGAGTATCCAGCTTTACATTTAGGTCTTTAGTCCATTTGGAGTTTATTTTTATGTATGGTATTAGAAAATGTTCTAATTTTATTCTTTTACATGTAGCTGTCCAGTTTTCCCAACACCACTTATTGAAGAGACTGTTTTTTCTCCATTGTATACTCTTACTTCCTTTGTCATAGATTAATTGAATGTAGATGTGTGGGTTTATTCCTGGCCCTTCTACCTGTTCCATTGATCTATATTTCTATTTGGCCTGTATATTTCTATTTATGACCTTTGGAAATGGAAGAATAAGGCAATGAGACAAGGAAGGCAGGAGGCCTCCAAAAACTAGAAATAACAAGGAAACCCGTTCTTCCCTAGAGCTACCAGAAGGGAACACAGCCAGGCTGACAACTTGAGTTTGGCCCAGTGAGACCCATGTTCACCTTCTGACCTACAGAACTATCTGGTATTCAAGCCTATATGTGGTCAAATGTTTAAAGATCTTGTATGGAAGATGGTGAAGTAGAAGGACCTTGAGCTTACCTCCTCTTAGGAGAACACCAAAATAACAATTAATTACTGAACAACCATTGATAATAAAGACTGGAACCTACCAAAAAAGATACAGGCTACATCCAAAGACAAAGAAGAAGCCACAACAAGACAGTAGGAGAGGCACAATTGCAATATAATCAAATTCCATACCCCCTGGGTGGACAACCCACAAACTGGAGAATAATTATATTGCAGAAATTCTCCCACAGGAATGAGAGTTCTGGCTGGTGGAAGCTCATTCTATTCCCTAAAGAAGCAACAGAATGAACAACTGAGAACTAAATGGCATCATATAAACCAAGTGGAAAAAATAATACTACAATGGTTCAGAAACTTAAACTGCCATTGGAATAAAAACCTAGAAAATTATACAGACATGTATGCTAAACCTAAATAAAGTGTTTACCTGCTGAAATAAAAAACTAAATAATACCCAAAGTCTCCAACACAATAGACAAAATGACCATTTTGTCAACTTACAATTGAAAGTTACCCATCATACAAAGAAAAAAATCAAGAAAATTACAATATGAATAAGAAAAAAAATCAACACCAAGATAAACCAGATATTGGAATTACCAGACAAGGATGTTTAAACAACCATCAAATGATGCAACAAGCAATTACCAATTCACTTGAAAGAAAAACAACAGAAAGAAAATCTCAGCAAATAAGTAGAAGTTCTAAAAATAAACCAAAGAAATTATATATTTGAAAAATACAATAACAGAAAGGAAAAAAGAAGAACCTCACTGTAAGGACTCTAGAGTGGAGATGATGGTGTATATAATCAATAAACTTGAAGCAAATCAATACAGTTGATCTCATCTGAAGTACAGACAAAATGTAGACTGAAAATAAATATACAAATAAACAGAGTCTCATATCGTTGGAGTCCCAGAAGATGAAAAAGAGAGTGGGTCCAAAAGAGTATTCAAAGAAATGTTATTTAGACATTTCCCAAATTTGACAAAAGAGATACACAAATACCAGAAGCTGAGAGAACAGCAAATAGGTCAAACAAACAAACAAATCCATGTCAAAACTTATAATTAAACTTCTGACACTAAAGACAATTTACAAACCTTAAAAACATCTAGAGAGAAACAACTTACATACAAGGCACAATAATACAAATGAAAACAGATTTTTTTAATCTTAAACCATGGAGGCCAGAAGGAAGAAGATCAGCATATTTCAAGAAATGAAAGAAAAAAACATGGCACTTGTGAATTCTGTACCTGGTAAAACTATCTATCAGGAAAGAAAGGGGAATAAAGACATTCTCAGGCAAGATAATATTAAATGAATTTTTCACTATCAGACCTAACCTTTAAGGCTGGAAAAATGAAGTCATTGAAGGAGAGACAAAATGATAAAGAAGTAATCTTGACACAAAAGGAAAGAGAAAAACATTAGAAATAGCAATAATATGAATAAACACAATAGATTATCTTCCTCCTTGTAAGTTTCTAAAAATCTTAGGTGATGATTGCAAAAAAAAATAAAACCGTCTAATATTACAAACAAACATTGTTTCAAACATAAAATATGATCACATTCCTTTTGAGAGAAATCAAGAAACTAGTTGAGAGGCTCCTGTTCTCTAGGGAAGTGTAAAATCAGCCACATAGAAGCCAGCAGAGAAATTCAAAGTACCATCTCACTAGAATCCTACCCCCAGTGCAGCATTATATATGATCAGCAGGAAATCCCCCAGATCCCAGTTTCTCTCTGGGGATACAAAAAGTTGGACCACACATCCTATGTTCCAAATTTTTCAGGGGCTTCCCAGAAAACTGGCTCTTGTCTTGACTGTCTCAGAGCATGAATAGGACCTGGTATACACTAGTTTTCTTAAACCAGTGACAACAAAGATGACAGTTAGGGCTGGCTGTAGTCACAGACTATCTCCCTGGCTCACTACAGATCAAGCAGATGAAAAATCCCAGCTGCTTTCTTCTCCTTGGAGAGGGAAGAAGCTGACTCTGCATGCGATGCCCAAAATTTTCTGTCTTATCATCAACCAAGAGATTTTTAAAGAGAGAGTCATTGTAAATATTATTTATAACAAGGAAAATATATACAACCCTTTGTAACAAAACAACATTCAAGCGTTATTTATTTATACCCAGATGCCAAAAAGTCGGGGTTATTTTCCTTCAGCATCATGATACTCTTTCTTCAGCAGAAATCTGAAGTTCCTTTTAGTTTTTATCAGGAAGAGAAACAGGACTGAATGTCTGCAACCTGGCCAAATGGTAAAGGTGAATTGAAATCCTACTATTTGGGGGGAGCCAATGCATGAAAGAGGGAGAAACGTTTATGAGGGAATAATGAAGAATCAGCATTCCTCTAGGAAGATGCTCCTCTATCTGAGAAAAGGTGAAAGTCTCCAAGAAGTACAAGTGAGGTACAAGTGGAACAAGCTGCATAAACAAGAAGTGCCTCTCCTTAACCTTCTCCAAAAGTTAGCTTTGTATAAAGCATAGTTTGCAATAAATAACTACTTTCTATCCTTAATTATTTCTTGTGTGTTGGTTTGACTAACAAGACAATGTTCATTTTTTGATGTAAGACTATGTTAACAACTTAGCCTCTAGATATTATGAGCATATTAAGTTGTTTCATGAGAAACACAATTTTAAATTTTATAGCCCTTGGTGAGGTAGTGAATCCTTGACAGTAGAGGTATTTGTTTACAGACAATGGAAGTTAACATGGATTTGTGGAAGAAAAAAATGTACATTTGTGTAAACTGTAAACAATCCAGAGATATAAACTTCAGAGTAATTTGAATAGGGATAATTTAATACAAATAAATATTAACTATCTCAGTAGAGTAACTATAAGGAGATTTTTTTAAAAACCTCAAAAAATACCTTAGGACTGAGGAGGAGTAACCAATGAAGGGCAATATGGGTGGGGATCCTCCTACAAGGCTATAAATCACACCTCATTTGAGAAGTTGTAGTTACACCTTACTTGATGGTGGAGTGGTTCACTGTGTGCCCATGCCAAAACTAGTCAACAGTCACTAGGTAAGGAGGAAACACCCATCTGGAGTGTAGGCAAACCAAGGTTGGCAAGACAGCATGCAGAGGGAGATGGCACATTGAGAGCATACATGCCAGTAGTGTCTAGCCTGGGATATACAGTGTCCACATTGTGAGAGCCCTAAGAAATAGCCTCTGGGTTGCAGGCAGATGGAGGCTGAGAGACAGGCACAGAAAGATTGATGTGTCAGAAGCTTACTGATTGGCAGCATGGCACTAGGTCTGGAGTGCACAGTGTCCACCTCCAGATGATTTCAATAAGGTGGTTAGTGGTGGGGTATCAGCGGTCCAAGCTTGCAAAGAGACTGTGTAGCCTGTTTGTATGGTTGGAGCAGAGTGTCTCTGATAGCAGAGAAGACTCTTTTTCTTACAATAGCTTTTGCAGCACCTCAGCTGACACTGTACTTCCTGCAAAGGCAAAATGCTCAAAGGTCCCAGTCCATTACTACAAAGCAGGTAATGAAAAGATTTGGAGCTGAGAGCTAATACATTGATAGCTGGCACAAAATTAAAATGCAGTTTACCTTTTACTAGATGTGATCTTTTGACTGCGTAAAGGATGTTGCAAAAAAATGAAATGAGATAGATTATGAAAAGTGATTCTCACAGGGCAATGTACATAATGTTTTTCTTCTTTAATCAAATATTAGACTGTATGTTAATCAATAACAATACTCTGATAGCAAAAACAGACAAAGACGTTTCAAGAAAAGAAAACTACGAATCAATACCACTCACAAATATATATGCAAAGTCCTAAAAAATGGAAATCAAATTCAACGATACATAAAAAGCACAGTATATTATGGTCAAGTGAGGTCTATCCAAGGAAGATGGATTTAACACTAGAAAAAACAATCAATAAAAATTTACTAATAATACAAAACTTAAAAGAAAAATGATCCTCTTAATAAACACAGACAAACAGCATTTAATAAAATACATGATTTTTGCTTTATAAAAACTCTCAACAAACTACAATAGAAGGGAACTTCCTGACCATGATAAAGGACATCTATAAAAAAGCTCCATCTCACACCACACTTAGTGCCAAGAGACTGAATATTACTAGGACTGGGAACAAGAAAGGAAGCCTGTATTCATCACCTTTATTCAACATTGTGTTAGAGTTTTTAGCCAGTGCAATCAGGCAAGAGAAAGAAATAAAACGCATGCAGAGTGGAAAGAAGTAAAATTTGTTTTTATTCACAGATGTCATTATATTCTACATAGAAAATTCAATAAACTCTCCAAAAGAACTTATTAGAACAAAACTCTCCAAAAGAACTTACTTACTCTCCAAAAGAACTTACTAGAACAAAAAAGTGAATTTAGCAAGGTGGTAGGTTTCTAGAACAATATAAATAATTCAACTTTATTTCTAAATATTAGCAATAATTAGGAATTAAACTGTAAAAATAATTCAATTTAAAGAGCATTAAAATATGATATGTCCTTTAAAAGATTTACATATGAATACTCAAAGCAGCTTTTTTGTAATAGCAGAACTAAGAAACAACCCAAATGTCTATTAACAAGTAAACAGATAGACAAAAAGTGGTATGGCCAAACAATGTAATACTATTCAGCAATGAAAAAAATTGAAATACTGATATGTTACCATATTAATGAATCTTAAAATATGCTGAGTTAAAACAGTAGATACATAGAGCACATATGGTATGATTCAATTTATAAATATTCTAGAAAATGCAAACTAATACTTAATACCAGAAAGCAGATAAGTGGTTGTTTGGGAATAGTGATAGTGGAAGGATGTGATTATAAAGTGCCACAAGGAAACTTTTGGGAGGAGTTATGTGGTCATTACCCTGACTGTGGCCATAATTTCACTGGTGTAAATATATATCAAAGTTATCAAATTCTGTACATTAAATATGTGTGGCTTAATGTGTGTCAATTGTGCTTTAATAAAACTGTTAAAAAGAAGTTACAGAGAGGACAAATAAAGATGTGAAAAGATGTGCCACATCAAGGAAAAGAACAAGTTACCAATACACACCTAACAGAATGTTGCCAGAATACTGACAACACCAAATGCTGCTCAAGATGTGGAGCAACAGGAACTCTCATTCATTTCTGGTGGGAGTGAAAAATGGTTCAGCCACTTTGGAAGACTGTTTTTCAGTTTTTTTATGAAACTGAACATACTCATAATGCAATCCATCAGTTGTACTCCTTGGTATCTTCCCAAAGGAGTTGAAAACTTATGTCCACACAAAAACCTGTACATAGAGGTTTATAGCAGTTTTATTCATGATTGCCAAAATTTGGAAGGAACTAAGAAGTCCTTGTAGGCGATGGATAAATAAATGATGGTATATCAAAACATGGAATATTATTCATCACTAATAAGACATGGAGGAAAAAACACATGTTACTAAGTGAAAGAAGCCAGTATGAAAATGCTACGTACTGTAAGATTTCAACTACATGACATTCTGGAAAATGGAGACAGTAGAAATTATAGCAACTGCTGGGGGTTGTGGAGGAAGGAGGTTGAGGGAGCAATAAGTAGAACACAGAGGATTTCTTAGGGCATTGAAAATACTCTATATAATCTATATAATATTATAATGACAGATATATATCATTATTTATTTGTGCAAATCCATATATTGTACAACACCAAGAGTGAATCCTAAAGTAAACTATGGACTTTGAGTGATTATGATGTGTTATTGTAGGTTTATACTTGGTTTAAAAAAAGTACGACTCTGGTGAATGATGTTGATAATGGGAAAGTTCTACGCATGTGTGGGAGCAGGGTGTATACAGGAAATCTTTGTACCTTACTCTCAATATTATTGTAAACCTAAAAGTTCTCTTAAAAAATTTGTCTCTAAATTTATTTTCAGAACACAAAACAAAAACAAATAAGACTAAGAATCTTTGTATCTCCCAGAAATACTCTTCAAGCCAATCCATTGATATTTACTTTGAGAAACCATTTCTATATTTCCTAGGTAAAGTCCTTTTACAGATGTTTTACTGTACTGCATTTGTCTGTATCCTGCTCTCCCCAGTGCAACTCTTGCTCTCCCTAGACTATGTTTTCTTATAGCACACAGAGTGATAAAATCAATTACATCACTCGTCTGCTTCAAAATTGTCAGTGACTTTCTTTAGCTAATGACTTAGAATAAAATCAAATCCCTTATCATTGACTATAGTAATCTACAGATAAGCTCCTACCTACTTTCTGAGCTCATCTCCTATATTTTTGCTGTATATATTAGTATCCAACTTTCTTTTGGATCTTCAAATACTCCAAGTCTACAATGCTTACATTATCTTTAATGATACTATCTTCCCAAAAGCACTGGAAATGAATGAATTACATTAAATAGAAATTCTCTAATTTTATTATTTATGTGTATCTTTTTTTTGATCCTAACTTTACAAAAATACTTTTTGTCTTTATATTTATAGCCTTAGCAGTATATCTACAAAATATTACTAATAGATGCTTGAATGAATAAATATATCATCACTCGCATTTAATTTGTCATTTGTTATTCTTAAAACTCTTTAGCATCCTGAGAATTACCTTCTTGCTGCAATGATAGCAGGAATTTCCAAAAGCAAAACCAAGATTTCACCTTCATTTCTTGGTAACCTAAAATTCAACTTCACAATTTCCTCAAACTTAAGTCTTCCTTCTGAATTGATATTTTTATTGGCTAATAGTTGTCATAGTTTCCACATCATCCTCATTCTGTATCTCTAATATATTCATTTTTATGTTTTCAGGGATCCATTTTAAAACATCTTTAGAATTGGATGTTATCTCTTTTATATGTAGTAACATCTCAACTATATCTAGAAATATGAATCAGCATATGTCTTTTTATTCCATTAAGACATCTTTAAAAATAAAATAGAAAATAATGGCCTTTTATTATTCCAACTTTTTGGCTAACATGAACTCAATTCTATTTTCTTCTTTCTTTCCAACTTACAGCAGCCTTTTCTGGCCTCACTGTATTTTTCTTCACTTTTCTTCCTGCCAACAAAAGGGTTGCTGTGATTCTTAATGGCATTCTTAATTTACTTTAAGAATTATTTTTCTGTGATGTAGTAGGCATGCAAATTGCACTATTGGAAAAGC
This sequence comes from Globicephala melas, assembly GCF_963455315.2. Classification (NCBI taxonomy): domain Eukaryota; kingdom Metazoa; phylum Chordata; class Mammalia; order Artiodactyla; family Delphinidae; genus Globicephala; species Globicephala melas. Next base: position 66,220,722 of record NC_083321.1, on the reverse strand, counting down.
TGCCATCTCTCTTTTCCAAGTTGACCTGCTTGCTAACTATCAAAATCCAGGGATGGGGAAAGTTGCAAATTTCTCAACTAGGATCCACATCAACTGTGGCTTCCTTTATTTTGAGAGCTTATTACAATTATAACTCTGTCTCTGACCAAGATCAGCCTGATACCTATATTTTCACAATAGATATTTATGTCTGATCTGTAATTATTGTGTACCATGCTCATTGGTCTGCAGTTATAACACCTCAATATCTTCCTTCTGACTTCTCTGCCAACTAAAGTTGATGTTTACCAGTCTGTTTTGGTCAATGACTTACAAGTCTATTTAATTCAATTCTATTTGTTATAGCAAATATTTGATAAAGTGTTCAGTTATACTAAAAGAAGGGTTTAATTAACATTTATATACTCTTCATCTGTCTTAAATTTATTAATATTTCCATATTTTGGTCTATTTTTCTGAAATATTTTAAATTAACTTTTAGACTTCATAATTACCTTTAAATATTTTATTATATTTTCCTAAAAAGTAATGAAAATTGAAAATTTTTCTTACATAAACACACTTTCATTATCATGCAAATTATAATGAATATTAGTTATTATAATTTAATTAAAACTTCCTACTCATATTTCTCCAAATTCCCTTAGATTATCACAACTGATTTGCCTTTTGTTGTGCTTCTTGAGTCACAACTAATCTAAAAGAGACCCACAGTTTTCATGACAATGATTTGTTGAAAACTAGGTCAGTATTTTCCTACAGAAAGTTCCAACTTCTGAATCTTGGTGACTGCTTTCTCATGGTGTCATTTCATTTGTTCCTCTATCTTCTGTACTTTCTGTAAGTTGGAATTAATTCTGAAGACTTCATTAGTTTCAGGTTAAACATTTCGGACAAGAATAGTTAATAGGTGATTCTATACAGTTTATTTTGTATTATAGAATAGACATAATGGTTGACGGTTCTACATCGCTTATATTGATGAGTGGGTTTAAGTGGTGGCTGTTTTTATTAATATATATATATTTATATTATATAAAATATAAACCTTTTGCAATTTTTTATATTTACGTATTTTAAAACATTAGGCAAGTTGTAAGAACAAAACAAATAACACACATTTAAACCTTTTACCTAGATTCACCAATTGATTATATTCTGTCTATTTTTGTTTTATCATTCTCTCTCTTTTTTTATACATGCGCACACATACATATGCACACACATATATATTTATAACTTTTATTTGAGCCATTCAAGAGTAAGTTGGAATATTACATCACTTTACCCCTAAGTAATTTATTGTGTATTTACTAAGAACAGGACATTTTCTTCCATATTATACAATGATTAAAATTCATAAATCTAGAGTTACAGATGTAGAAAACAAACTTATAGTTACCAGGGTGTAATGGAGGGAGGAATAAACTGAAAGATTGGGAATGACATATACACACTACTATATATATTAATAAAATAGATAATTAAAAAGGACCTACTGTATAGCACAGGGAACTCTACTCAATACTTTGTAAAGGTCTATATGGAAAAAGAATCTAAAAAAGAGTGAATATTTGTATATGTATAACTGATTCAATTTACTGTACACCTGAAACTAACACAACATTGTAAATCAACTATACTCCAATAAAAATTTTTAAGAAATTAAAACAATATTATTAGTATTTATTCCAGATACTATATTCAACATTTGTCAATTATTTCTATGATGCTCTTTGCAAATATATTTTCCCAGTCCAGAATCTAATCAGGTATTGCATTTAGTTGTGATGGCTTTTTATTCTCTTTTAGTCTAGTTTCTAGTATTTCTTTATCTTGGTATTTTTGAAAAGTCCTAGCCAGTTATTTTGTAGACTGTCCCTTAAGCTGGGTTGGTTTGTTTTCTCATAACTGTGTAAAATTTAGGGAAGTCAGATTCACTCTTGAGGATCATGGATTGTTTTAAGGCTGAAGTGAAACACATGTTAGAAGTTATTTGGCACACTTTATTTCTTCTTCTCTATTTTATGAAAGATATTGCTAATAAACAAAGACTCTGCTTTCTATTAATCCAGATTTGAAATCAGGATTCTGAAAACAACACTTCCAACAACTAAAAGAATTCAAAGGAAATACTTATTTGACTCTTTCTTAAGACTCTTTCTTCTATTCAATTTATATGGTTAATTTTATGTGATTGACTATTTCAGCTTATTCTACAGCCACTGAATATACAAGATGTCAAACCCACAAGAAAAGTGGTATTGAAGTAGGAATTACTTAAATGGCATAATTGAGAAATATTATTTTTCATAGGATATAAAGAAGCTCTGGAGTCTAAGTGAACTAGATTTTTATCCTGGTTAGGATTGTCATTGTGGTAAAACTACTTATTTATTTTGAATCTCAATATTTTCATCTATAAAAGAAATAGCATTACCTATCTTATAAGGTTAATGTAAGGAATAGAAATTTTGGCTACAAACCTAAACTTTTGCAGGCACTGGACAATTAAGAACTATTATTATTACTTTTATTACTTGCTAGACTATGCTCCAGGAGTTTTTACTTTGAATCCTATACCTACATTTGCTACTGTGACTGAGAAATTATGTTAAGAAAACCATATCAGAAAGCACATAGGAAACATCCATGCACAAATAGCTATGGAAAAAATGTTGCAGGAAATCAGAATGGTGTAGTATGGAAAACACAAAACTGACTGTATATCTATCCCAAATTCTCTTACTCCCCACAGTTTCTGGTAAGCAATCACAATGTGTGAAGTGTTCAATGCTACTTCTGTCTCAAATCAATAGTCCTATTTCTCCTTTTATTTTCAACAACTCAGTATTGTTTGCCCTGCCAAATGAACCCCTCATGATCTGCACCCTCTCAAACACACTGACCATGTTGATTTCCTAATCTTGAGCTGTGTATAGAAAAAGAAAAAGAAAAAAAAAAAACCTCGTGATTTGCTAATATTCAGGAGCTTCAACTTTTTTATTTCCTAATGTCTATTTGCTTCATACCAAGATAACCAAACTTTACTGATCTTAAAATCAATCAAGAAATCTCATATCTATTAAGGGCTCTAATAATTCACAAAGCTCTGTCACAGATGCTCTATTTGATTCTCAAAAATGGTTCTCTGAGGTAGTCAAGGGAAAAATTACTGTATACATTTTAATGTACACATTGATCCCCAACCCAGGAAACCTCAATGACTAGTCTAAAGTAACACAGCTGGAGAGGGTGTGGAGAAAAGGGAACACTCTTGCACTGCTGGTGGGAATGTGAATTGGTACAGCCACTATGGAGAAAAGTACGGAGGTTCCTTAAAAAACTACAAATAGAACTATCATATGACCCAGCAATCCCACTACTGGGCATATACCCTGAGAAAACCATAATTCAAAAAAGTCATGTACCAAAATATTCATTGCAGCTCTATTTACAATAGCCAGGAGATGGAAACAACCTAAGTGTCTATCATCAGATGAATGGATAAAGAAGATGTGGCACATATATACAATGGAATATTACTCAGCCATAAAAGAAATGAAATTGAGCTATTTGTAATGAGGTAGATGGACCTAGAGTCTGTCATACAGAGTGAAGTAAGTCAGAAAGAGAAAGACAAATACCATATGCGAACACATATATATGGAATCTAAGGGAAAAAAATGTCATGAAGAACCTACGGGTAAGACAGGAATAAAAGCACCGACTTACTAGAGAATGGACTTGAAGATATAGGGGGGGGAAGGGTAGGCTGTGACAAAATGAGAGAGTGGCATGCACATATATACACTACCAAATGTAAAATAGATAGCTAGTGGGAAGCAACCGTATAGCACAGGGAGATCAGCTCAGTGCTTTGTGACCAGTAGAGGGGTGGGATAGGGAGGGTGAGAGGGAGGGAGACGCAAGAGGGAAGAGATATGGGAACATATGTATATGTATAACTGATTCACTTTGTTATAAAGCAGAAACTAACACACCATTGTAAAGCAATTATACTCTAATAAAGATGTTAAAAAATAAATAAATAAAAATAAAGTAACACAGCTAATAAGTTGACCAAGACACAAACTGGTTTCCTCTGTTCCATTCTCTTTGCTATTTCTACTATATAAGTTTGCTCATCTGCTTTATCATTGATGTTGGGGTTCCTACAGTCTTAAAAATATTTTGGTGTCCATAATGATATTAAATCTCTCAATGATAGTAGATTCAAGCCAGCCACACCATTTGTGGAATACAATGAACACTTGGGCTTCCTTCCTCCCAATCATTCTGTTCCTAGTAAGATTACATATTAGATAAATATTGTGATTTTTATTAATCAGCTATTTCCTCTGTCTGAATATTTGAACTCATTTCATAGGGTACTCTATCCTCCGTTTAAGATCATTTGGAGTATAGAAAAGTACTAACGACAGAAAAGGAAATTATCAGTTAAGACAGAAATTGGCTCCAAATATTTTAATCAAGTAGTAAGTAATGTCTCTTATTTACCCTCACCCATCATCTAAGTCATCATATCAAGTCCTGTGGCCTTTAATACCAATTCTGTGATAATAATACACCAAAATATATAGTTTACCCCCAAATCCAACAAATCCTGACTTGTATGCTCAATTGCATACATGGCATCTCTAACTGTATGTTTAAATGATGTCTCAAAATTAACATTCCTTGACACCAAGCTCCTGAAATATGTCTCCCTCCAAAACTATCTTTCTCTTCCCACATTTGTCTACATCTAAATAAATGTCAATTCCATTTTTCTATCTACTCAGGCCAAACATCTTGGAGTCCTTCTTAACTCCAAGCTCATAGCCCATATTCAATTTACAAACAAATTCTGTTTATCCTAACATCAAAATATTTAGGTCCTAAATCTACTTCTCAATGACACCAATACAACCCAGATGCAAATCATCTCACACTTTGTGACAACAATCTTCTAAGATGTCTCCCTACTTCAACCCTTGCCCTCACTATTAGTTAATTTTCAACCCCAAACCAAATTGATTCTTTTAAAACAAAAATCTGATCATGTCAATTCTATATTCAAAAACCCCCAGTGGCTTCTCCTTTTACTCAGAGCAAAAGTCCTAATGACCATGGCCTCGATGGTCCTCATAATCTGTTCCCATCCCCAGTATTTCTGTGATCTTACCTCCTACAATTTTTATTCTGCTTAATTCTGTTCTGTCCATCAAAAATACTAAGCAAATTCTTACCTCAGGACACTTGAACTTGCTGTTCTTTTTGCAGAGACTGTCCCTTTCTCCTGATACACTCAAGATTCACTTTCTAACTTCCATTGAATCCCTGTTCAAATATCATCTTGTCTGTGAAGCCTTTCTTAATTATCCTGTGTAATGGCTAATCTCACTGCCTCAATTCTCCCTATTCTTATTATCTAATCCTGCTTACCTTCACAGCACTTTCACTACCCAATAAACAATATATTTTACTTATATGTTGACCTGTGGTCTGTTTCTACCGACAGCTTTCTTAAAGCTCCATGAAGGAAGAATATTTCTTCTTCAATGTATTCCCAAGAACTAGAACATTTTCTAGCACATAGTAGGCACTCAATAAATATGGTTGAATAAATTAATGAAATATCATTCTTTTCATTACAAATTTTACCATTGAGAAAACAAACCAGAGATAGTAGGTAAACTATTCAAGAGGGTACAGGATGGTGACAGTGAGAGTGACAGGGCTTACAAAAAAGAAAGAAAACCCTAACTTGAAATGAATGAGGCTGAGTTTTCCCCAAGCTGAAAAGAACTGCTTAGGTAGATTCCATTGGTGAAGGTCAGTGGTTAAATATCTATTCTCATCACTTCTATTGAGCTTTTATGAGCTGTGCTAAATTGACATTGAGTGGTACAATAGTAATAAAAATGTTATTTGAGTTTAGTATGCTATAGTTGAATATTAAAGCAAATAATAGTTGTTAAATTCCAAATCAGAAAATGCTTACTCAGAGCTGACCACTGTTCAGAGAATTTATTAATTTAACATTATTTAACCTTGAGGCCATGCTGTCAAATGAGAAGGGTATATTTAGGCTAATGATTTAGAATTTTATATGGGAAAATTTTAAAGCAGGAGGCCACACATGCTTTCTTCTGAAAATAGAAAAATTTTAATTTCATAGATCTTATGATTTTTGCTAGGAAAGAATGTCTATAACAGCCTACATAATGAAGTTCTCAGACTGTATAGGTATTTCAGATAAGCAATTGCATTCACTTCCTGACAAAATTTACTAGACAAAGACACAGTGACAGCCAAGTAATTCCTGAATAATCAGCTAAGTATGTCAGTCATTTGTAGACCATGGTTAAATTGCCAGTGACCTTTGGTGTGAAGTATTAATTTAAAAGAATAGAAAAAAAAAAAGCAGCTATAGATGCAAGAGTCAAAAGTATTTTATTCAGTAAAAACTCACTAACCCTTGGATTTAGCAGCTATATAACTGAAAATAGAACTATCATATGATCCAGGAATTCCAGTCCTGGGTATACATCCCAAGAAAATGAAAACTATAATTCAAAAAAACATATGCACCCCAATATTCATAGCAGCATTATTTACAATTGTCAAGATATGGAAGCAAACTAAGTGTCTATAAACAGATGAATGGATAAAGAAGATGTGACAAATGTAATAGAATATTACTCAGTCTTGAAAAATAATGTAATTATGCTATTTGCAACAACATGGATGGATGGACCTGAAACATATTGTGCTTAGTGAAATAAGTCATACACAGAAAGACAATATTGTATGTTATCACTTACATGTGGGATCTAAAAAATAAAATGAATGAATATAACAAAACAGAAACAGACTCACAAATACAAGGAATAAACTAGTGGTTACCAGTGGGAAGAGAGAAAGGGGGAGGGGTGCAATAGGGGTAGGGCATTGAGAGATACAAACTATTATGTATAAAATTAAAAAGCTACAAGGATGTATTGTACAACGCAGGGAATACCACAAATATTTTATAATAACTTTAAATGCAGTGTAACCTATACAATTTTCTTGTACACCTGAAACAAATATAATATTATAAATCAACTTTACTTCAATAAAAAATTTAAAATAAAAACAAAAAACAGAGTAGTGTTTGCCACTGTTCAGCAATCCTGGTAAAAAGACATGACTCTCCTTGAAGAGAAAAGTAAAGGGACCTGCAGAGTTTTGTGGTCCAGAAGGGAGTCAAATTCTGGCAACAATAAAAATATAAAAAGATTCTCTTCATAATTAAATAAACTGGTTTGCAAGTTCATGAAGAAAAATAAACAAAAATAGCCAGGGGTAAAAAGTATGTTGGAGAATTATTCTTATAAGATACTGAAATGTATTACAAAGTTATAAGAAATAAAAGTGTGGCTTTTTAACAAAAATATATATTTACTGAGCTTAAATGTTCTTGCATTATACAGATACTTAGTCATATAAACTTGACTCATGTCCACAAAAATAAACTATAAACAAAGGAGCAAAACTGCTGGAAAATCCCTGCAAGCCATGGATCCTTATTGAAAATGTTCAGTGGGATGATGAAACTGTCTTAAAACACCATACTGCAACCAAATGCAAATATTTAAAGAAGTAATAAAGGGTTAAAGTGATAAGGAATAAAACTCATGAATTAGTATGTAAACGGAACTGAAGAGAAAGTCTAGGACAAACCCAAGTATATGAGGATATTTAGTTTTTTAGAAGATATTTTAAGTCAGTGAAAATAATGTGAATTAATCAACAAATGGCATTCAAACAATTGGATAGTCATATAGAAAAAAATAAGGTTGAATCCATTTCTCACAATTTCAACAGTATAAATTCCACTGTGAATCAAAAAGTTTAAATGGAAAAAATATATAAAAGTACAAGATGACATAATTAAATGCATTTTACTACTCTGAAATTGGGAAGACCTTTCTAAATGTTACACAATATCTGGAGGAAAGATTGATAAATTACATAAATATCAAATACATCCTGAAAACAGAAATCACCATACTAAAATAACTAAAACACTCTGGAAAATACTTATATCTTAGATATTTACACTCTTATATTATACTTTACATGATGCACACATACATACAAACATACACACACACACTTTATATATAGTGGTAAATAAAAATGTTGTTTACTTTTACATGTACCTGTCCACTTTTCCCAGCACCACTTATTGAAGAGGCTGTCCTTTCTCCACTGTACATTCCTGCCTCCTTTATCAAAGATAAGGTGACCATATGTGCGTAGGTTTATCTCTGGGCTTTCTATCCTGTTCCATTGATCTATCTTTCTGTTTTTGTGCCAGTACCATACTGTCTTGATTACTGTAGCTTTGTAGTATAGTCTGAAGTCAGGGAGCCTGATTCCTCCAGCTCCATTTTTTGTTCTCAAGATTGCTTTTGCTATTCGGGGTCTTTTGTGTTTCCATACAAATTGTGAATTTTTTTTGTTCTACTTCTATGAAAAATGCCAGTGGTAGTTTGATAGGGATTGCATTGAATCTGTAGATTGCTTTGGGTAGTAGAGTCATTTTCACAATGTTGATTCTTCCAATCCAAGGCATGGTATATCTCTCCATCTATTTGTATCATCTTTAATTTCTTTCATCAGTGTCTTATAATTTTCTGCATACAGGTCTTTTGTCTCCTTAGGTAGGTTTACTCCTAGATATTTTATTCTTTTTGACCCAGCTCCCAGAGAAATGGAAATAAAAACAAAAATAAACAAATGGGACCTAATGAAACTTCAAAGCTTTTGCACAGCAAAGGAAATCATAAACAAGACCAAAAGACAGCCCTTAGAATGGGAGAAAGTATTTGTCAATGAAGTAACTGACAAAGGATTAATCTCCACAATTTACAAGCAGCTCATGCAGCTCAATAACAAAAAAGCAAGCAACCCAATCCAAAAATGGGCAGAAGACCTAAATAGACATTTCTCCAAAGAAGATATACAGACTGCCAACAAACACATGAAAGAATGGTCAACAACATTAATCATTAGAGAAATGCAAATCAAAACTACAATGAGATATCATCTCACACCAGTCAGAATGGCCATGATCAAAAAAATCAAAAACAATAAACACTGGAGAGGGTGTGGAGTAAAGGGAACACTCTTGCACTATTGGTGGCAATGTGAATTGGTACAGCCACTACGGAGAACTGTATGGATGTTCCATAAAAAACTACAAATAGAACTACCATATGACCCAGCAATCCCACTACTGGGCATATACCCTGAGAAAACCATAATACAAAAAGAGTCATGTACCAAAATGTTCATTGCAGCTCTATTTACAATAGCCAGGAGATGGAAACAACCTAAGTGTCCATCATCAGATGAATGGATAAAGAAGATGTGGCACATATATACAATGGAATATTACTCAGCCATAAAAAGAAACGAAATTGAGCTATTTGTAATGAGGTGGATAGACTTAGAGTCTGTCATACAGAGTGAAGTAAGTCAGAAAGAGAAAAACAAATACCATATGCTAACACATATATATGGAATTTAAGAAAAAAAAATGTTAAGAAGAACCTAGGGGTAAGGCAGGAATAAAGGCACAGACCTACTAGAGAATGGACTTGAGGATATGGGGAGAGGTAAGGGTAGGCTGTGACAAAATGAGAGAGTGGCATGGACATATATACACTACCAAACGTAAAATAGATAGCTAGTGGGAAGCAACCGCATAGCACAGGGAGATCAGCTCGGTGCTTTGTGACTGCCTGGAGGGGTGGGATAGGGAGGGTTGGAGGGAGGGAGATGCAAGACGGAAGAGATATGGGAACATATGTATATGTATAACTGATTCACTTTGTTATAAAGCAGAAACTAACACACCATTGTAAAGCAATTATACTCCAATAAAGATGTAAAAAAATTTAAAAAATTAAAAAAAATAGAGAATGAAAAAAATGTTGTTTAATGCATAAAAATGCCTAAAAAATAAATAAAAAAGAAATCGACAAAAGAAGGAGTAAACACAAATACAGATAGCTTATCTGGAAGAAAACTTTGAAGACTTTAATGGATTGAAAGGAAGAGAATGACTTTGGTTTAGATTGAGGCATAGATAGAACATGAGAGGAAAACAGGAACCATTTCAATCCTCCTAATTAAATGGCTCCTTTTTTTCTGAGTTAATAGGTTTCAGCTTACTTCACTCCCGAAGACAAGAAATCCTCAACATACCATAATCAATTTTAAGCAAAAAGGATAGTTTAGGGATATGCATTGGATTAGGAATACTACACATTAAAGAGTATTCTATTTGTATTTATAAATACAGAGAGATATACAAACTTCCTATTCTTGTATTTGCACTATTTCATGTTTGTATGTTTGAGTGTATTTTTAATACTATATATAATTTCCATATTCCCCAATAGCATAATAAAAATCTGCCAAGTCAATTTACCTAATTTAAAGCTTTTCTGACTTCACTCTTTTTTCCCCTAACAGCTATGCTCCAGCTGTCTCTGCAACAACTAAGTGGTTAAAAAAAGTCACTTTAATTCAATTAAAAATAAAATATTCCTTATTTTAAAAAGCAATAAATGATTTTTGAAACGCATATGTTTTTAATATTTTAACCATTAATTAAACTTCAATATGCATTTTTATATTTCTAATACCGAGGCAAGTGATTTCAGGTCCTGTGGTTATGCTATTTCTCTGCTTGCTTTCACAGATGGTCAAGTGGAGGGGTTTGTGAACTGTTGCTGTTAGTGACATAAGGAGGCTGTGGCAGACACCATTTCACATCGTTCTTTATACCAGCATGGCAGGGGTGAGTTCACATGTTACTCTGATGACACTGGTACACTTTCAGAAGCTGGTGTGCTACACTCAGCTAATAGTTCTTCCTTTGCTGATACCCAGTTTTAGACTGATTAATACGACTCTTCTGGCACATAGAGATCAAGGATCTAGTATGTGAAACTAGACAGGCTCCAAAATAAGCTACTAATATTTGACCTTGCACATACTACTTAACCACACTGTATCACATTTCACCATTTTTGAAATTGTGTTAATAAGATTTTGTGTTGATTAATTATGTTTATAAATGTAAAATGCCTACCATGGTGCCTATTAATAATGTTAGATCAATAAATGTTAACTGGAGACTTCCGGGAAGATGGCGGAAGAGTAAGACGCGGAGATCACCTTCCTCTCCACAGATACATCAGAAATACATCTACGCGTGGAACAACTCCTACGGAGCACCTACTGAACGCTGGCAGAAGACCTAAGACCTCCCAAAAGGCAAGGAACCCCCCACGTACCTGGTTAGGGCAAAAGAAAAAACTAAACAGAGACAAAAGGATAGGGACGGGTCCTGCACCAGCGGGAGAGAGCTGTGAAGGAGGAAAAGTGTCCACACACTAGGAAGCCCCTTCGCGGGTGGAGACTTCGGGAGGCGGAGTGGGGGAGCTTGGGAGCCGCGGAGGAGAGCACAGCAACAGGGGCGCGGAGGGCAAAGCGGGCAGATTCCAGCGCAGAGGATCGGGCCGACCGGCACTCACCAGCCGAGAGGCTTGTCTGCTCGCCCGCCGGGGCGGGCGGGACTGGGAGCTGAGGCTCCGGCTTTTGTCGGAGCGCCGGGAGAGTACTGAGGTTGCGGCATGAACACAGCCTGCAGGGCCTTGGTGCGCCGCGGCTGGCCGGGAGAGAGTCCGGGGAGGGGTCTGGACCTGCCGAAGAGGCAAGAGACTTTTACGTCCCTCTTTGTTTCCTGGTGCGCGAGGAGAGGGGATTGAGAGCGCTGCTTGAGAGAGCTCCGGGGACGGGCGCGAGCCACGGCTAGGAGTGCGGAGCCCAGAGACGGACGTGGGACGCTAGGGCCGCTGCTGCCGCTGCCAGGAGGCCTGTGTGCGAGCACAGGTCACTAGCCACACGCCCTTCCGGGGAGCCTGTGCAGCCCGCCACTGCCAGGGTCCCGGGATCCAGGGACGGCTCCCCGGGAGAACGCACGGCGCGCCTCAGGCTGCAACGTCACGCCGGCCTCTGCCGCTGCAGGCCCGCCCCGCACTCCGTGACCCTCCCTACCCCCCCGGCCTGGGTGAGCCAGAGCCTCCGAATCAGCGGCTCCTTTAACCCCGTCCTGTCTGAGCAAAGAACAGACGGCCTCCAGCGACCTACATGCACAGGCGGGGCCAAATCCAAAGCTGAGCCCCTGGGAACTGTGAGAACAAAGAAGAGAAAGGGAAATCTCTCCCAGCAGCCTCAGAAGCAGCGGATTAAAGCTCCACAATCAACTTGATATACCCTGCATCTGTGGAATACCTGAATAGACAACGAATTATCCCAAATTAAGGAGCCCTGTGGATGAAAGGCTCTTGGTGCTGCAGCCAGGAGTCAGTGCTGTGCCTCTGAAGTGGGAGAGCCAACTTCAGGACACTGGTCCACAAGAGGCCTCCCAGCTGCACATAATATCAAACAGCAAAAATCTCCGAGAGATCTCCATCTCAACACCAGCACCCAGCTTCACTCAACGACCAGCAAGCTACAGTGCTGGACATCCTATGCCAAACAACTAGCAAGACAGGAACACAACCCCACCCATTAGCAGAGAGGCTGCCCAAAATCATAATAAGTCTACAGACGCCCCAAAACACACCACCAGACGTGGACCTGCCCACCAGAAAGACAAGATCCAGCCTCATCCACCAGAACACAGGCACTAGTACCCTCCACCAGGAAGCCTACACAACCCACTGAACCAACCTTACCCACTGGGGACAGACACAAAAAATAACAGGAACTACGAACCTTCAGCCTGAAAAAAAGGAGACCCCAAACACAGTAAGATAAGCAAAATGAAAAGACAGAAAAACACACAGCAGATGAAGGAGCAAGATAAAAACCCACCAGACCTAACAAATGAAGAGGAAATAGGCAGTCTACCTGAAAGAGAATTCAGAATAATGATAGTAAGGTTGATCCGAAATCTTGGAGATAGAATGGACAATAGAATGGACAAATTGCAAGAATCAGTTAACAAGGACCTAGAAGAACTAAAGATGAAACAAGCAACGATGAACAACACAATAAATGAAATTAAAAGTACTCTAGATGGGATCAATAGCAGAATAACTGAGGCAGAAGAACGGATAAGTGACCTGGAAGATAAAATAGTGGAAATGACTACTGCAGAGCAGAATAAAGAAAAAAGAATGAAAAGAACTGAGGACAGTCTCAGAGACCTCTGGGACAACATTAAACGCACCAACATTCGAATTATAGGGGTTCCAGAAGAAGAAGAGAAAAAGAAAGGGACTGAGAAAATATTTGAAGAGATTATAGTTGAAAACTTCCCTAATATGGGAAAGGAAATAGTTAATCAAGTCCAGGAAGCACAGAGAGTCCCATACAGGATAAATCCAAGGAGAAATACGCCAAGACACATATTAATCAAACTGTCAAAAATTAAATACAAAGAAAACGTATTAAAAGCAGCAAGGGAAAAACAACAAATAACACACAAGGGAATCCCCATAAGGTTAACAGCTGATCTTTCAGCAGAAACTCTGCAAGCCAGAAGGGAGTGGCAGGACATATTGAAAGCGTTGAAGGAGAAAAACCTGCAACCAAGATTACTCTACCCAGCAAGGATCTCATTCAGATTTGATGGAGAAATTAAAACCTTTACAGACAAACAAAAGCTGAGAAAGTTCAGCACCACCAAACCAGCTCTACAACAACTGCTAAAGGAACTTCTCTAGGCAAGAAACATAAAAGAAGGAAAGGACCTACAATAACGAACCCAAAACAATTAAGAAAATGGGAATAGGAACACACATATCGATAATTACCTTAAATGTAAATGGACTAAATGCTCCCACCAAAAGACACAGATTGGCTGAATGGATACAAAAACAAGACACATATATTTGCTGTCTACAAGAGACCCACTTCAGACCTAGAGACACATACAGGCTGAAAGTAAGGGGATGGAAAAAGGTATTTCATGCAAATGGAAACCAAAAGAAAGCTGGAGTAGCAATTCTCATATCAGACAAAATAGACTTTAAAACAAAGACTATTAGAAGAGACAAAGAAGGACACTACATAATGATCAAGGGATCGATCCAAGACGAAGATATAACAATTGTAAATATTTATGCACCCAACATAGGTGCACCTCAATACATAAGGCAAATACTGACAACCATAAAAGGGGAAATCGACAGTAACACATTCATAGTAGGGGACTTTAACACCCCACTTTCACCAATGGACAGATCATCCAAAATGAAAATAAATAAGGAAACACAAGCTTTAAATGATACATTAAACGAGATGGAGTTAATTGATATTTATAGGACATTCCATCCAAAAACAACAGAATACACATTTTTCTCAAGTGCTCATGGAACATTCTCCAGGATAGATCACATCTTGGGTCACAAATCAAGCCTTGGTAAATTTAAGAAAATTGAAATTGTATCAAGTATCTTTTCTGACCACAACGCCATGAGCCTAGATATCAATTACAGGAAAAGATCTGTAAAAAATACAAACACATGGAGACTAAACAATACACTACTTAATAATGAAGTGATCACTGAAGAAATCAAAGAGGAAATCAAAAAATACCTAGAAACAAATGACAATGGAGACACAACGACCCAAAACCTGTGGGATGCAGCAAAAGCAGTTCTAAGGGGGAAGTTTATAGCAATACAAGCCCACCTTAAGAAGCAGGAAACATCTCGAATAAACAACCTAACCTTGCACCTCAAGCAATTAGAGAAAGAAGAACAAAAAAACCCCAAAGCTAGCAGAAGGAAAGAAATCATAAAAATCAGATCAGAAATAAATGAAAAAGAAATGAAGGAAACAATAGCAAAGATCAATAAAACTAAAAGCTGGTTCTTTGAGAAGATAAACAAAATAGATAAACCACTAGCCAGACTCATCAAGAAAAAAAGGGAGAAGACTCAGATCAATAGAATTAGAAATGAAAAAGGAGAAGTAACAACTGACACTGCAGAGATAAAAGAGATCATGAGAGATTACTACAAGCAACTCTATGCCAATAAAATGGACAATCTGGAAGAAATGGACAAATTCTTAGAAATGCACAACCTGCCAAGACTGAATCAGGAAGAAATAGAAAATATGAACAGACCAATCACAAGCACTGAAATTGAAACTGTGATTAAAAATCTTCCAACAAAGAAAAGCCCAGAACCAGATGGCTTCACAGGCGAATTCTATCAAACATTTAGAGAAGAGCTAACACCTATCCTTCTCAAACTCTTCCAAAGTATAGCAGAGGGAGGACCACTCCCTAACTCCTTCTACGAGGCCACCATCACCTTGATACCAAAACCAGACAAGGATGTCACAAAGAAAGAAAACTACAAGCCAATATCACTGATGAACATAGATGCAAAAATCCTCAACAAAATACTAGCAAACAGAATCCAACAGCACATTAAAAGGATCATACACCATGATCAAGTGGGGTTTATTCCAGGAATGCAAGGATTCTTCAATATACGCAAATCTATCAATGTGATAAACCATATTAACAAACTGAAGGAGAAAAACCATATGATCATCTCAATAGATGCAGAGAAAGCTTTTGACAAAATTCAACACCCATTTATGATAAAAACCCTGCAGAAAGTAGGCATAGAGGGAACTTTCCTCAACATAATAAAGGCCATATATGACAAGCCCACAGCAAACATCATCCTCAATGGTGAAAAACTGAAAGCATTTCCACTAAGATCAGGAACAAGACAAGGTTGCCCACTCTCACCACTCTTATTCAACGTAGTTTTGGAAGTTTTAGCCACAGCAATCAGAGAAGAAAAGGAAATAAAAGGAATCCAAATCGGAAAAGAAGAAGTAAAGCTGTCACTGTTTGCAGATGACATGATCCTATACATAGAGAACCCTAAAGATGCTCCCAGAAAACTACTAGAGCTATTCAATGAATTTGGTAAAGTGGCAGGATACAAAATTAATGCACAGAAATCTCTGGCATTCCTATATACTAATGATGAAAAATCTGAAAGTGAAATCAAGAAAACACTCCCATTTACCATTGCAACAAAAAGAATAAAATATCTAGGAATAAACCTACCTAAGGAGACAAAAGATCTGTATGCAGAAAATTATAAGACACTGATGAAAGAAATTAAAGATGATACAAATAGATGGAGAGATATACCATGTTCTTGGATTGGAAGAATCAACATTGTGAAAATGACTCTACTACCCAAAGCAATCTACAGATTCAATGCAATCCCTATGAAACTACCACTGGCATTTTTCACAGAACTAGAACAAAAAATTTCACAATTTGTATGGAAACACAAAAGACCCCGAATAGCCAAAGCAATCTTGAGAACGAAAGAAGGAACTGGAGGAATCAGGCTCCCTGACTTCAGACTATACTACAAAGCTACAGTTATCAAGACGGTATGGTACTGGCACAAAAACAGAAAGATAGATCAATGGAACAGGATAGAAAGCCCAGAGATAAACCCATGCACATATGGTCACCTTATCTTTGATAAAGGTGGCAGGAATGTACAGTGGAGAAAGGACAGCCTCTTCAATAAGTGGTGCTGGGAAAACTGGACAGGTACATGTAAAAGTATGAGATTAGATCACTCCCTAACACCATACACAAAAATAAACTCAAAAAGGATTAAAGACCTAAATGTAAGGCCAGAAACTATCAAACTCTTAGAGGAAAACATAGGCAGAACACTCTATGACATAAATCACAGCAAGGTCCTTTTTGACCCACCTCCTAGAGAAATGGAAATAAAAACAAAAGTAAACAAATGGGACCTAATGAAACTTAAAAGCTTTTGCGCTGCAAAGGAAACCATAAAGAAGACCAAAAGACAACCCTCAGAATGGGAGAAAATATTTGCAAATGAAGCAACTGACAAAGGATTAATCTCCAAAATTTATAAGCAGCTCATGCAGCTTAATAACAAAAAAACAAACAACCCAATCCAAAAATGGGCAGAAGACCTAAATAGATATTTCTCCAAAGAAGATATACAGAGTGCCAACAAACATATGAAAGAATGCTCAACATCACTAATCATTAGAGAAATGCAAATCAAAACTACAATGAGATATCATCTCACACCAGTCAGAATGGCTATCATCAAAAAATCTAGAAACAATAAATGCTGGAGAGGGTGTGGAGAAAAGGGAACCCTCTTACACTGTTGGTGGGAATGTAAATTGATACAGCCACTGTGGAGAACAGTATGGAGGTTCCTTAAAAAGCTACAAATAGAACTACCATATGACCCAGCAATCCCACTACTGGGCATATACCCTGAGGAAACCATAATTCAAAAAGAGTCATGTACCAAAATGTTCACTGCAGCTCTATTTACAATAGCCCAGAGATGGAAACAACCTAAGTGTCCATCATCGGATGAATGGATAAAGAAGATGTGGCACATATATACAATGGAATATTACTCAGCCATAAAAAGAGACGAAATTGAGCTATTTGTAATGAGGTGGATAGACCTAGAGTCTGTCATACAGAGTGAAGTAAGTCAGAAAGAGAGAGACAAATACCGTATGCTAACACATATATATGGAATTTAAAAAAAAAAATGACATGAGAAACCTAGGGGTGAAACAGGAATAAAGACACAAACTTGCTAGAGAATGGACTTGAGGCTATGGGGAGGGGGAAGGGTAAACGGTGACAAAGCGATAAAGAGGCATGGACATATATACACTACCAAACGTAAGGTAGATAGCTAGTGGGAAGTAGCCGCATAGCACAGGGAGATCAGCTCGGTGCTTTGTGACCGCCTGGAGGGGTGGGATAGGGAGGGTGGGAGGGAGGGAGATGCAAGCGGGAAGAGATATGGGAATATATGTATATATATAACTGATTCATTTTGTTGTGAAGCTGAAACTAACATACCATTGTAAAGCAATTATACTCCAATAAAGATGTTAAAAAAAAATAAAAAAATAAAAATAAAAAGGTAAAAAAAAAAAAAGGCAAAAAAATAAATAAATAAATAAATAAATAAATAAATAAATAAATGTTAACTATTTTCATAAGAAAGAATGACAAGGAACTTAGCACCAGAAGATCAAGTCTGAATAAATAGATTAGATGGAGTAGGTGGCAAAGTCTCTAGACTTTGAGCTGTAGAGCTTGAGTTTATATTAAATAATTGTCATCTAAGAGGTAGCAAACTATTAAAAAAATGATTTTTGGAACCAAACTGTTCTGATTTTCAGTTATAATTCTGACATTTACCAACTGCATGGCTTCAGACAAGTGGTTTTTAATCAACAGTATTTACTTAGTGAATATTATACTGCTAGCACAATAACAGGTGCTGGGGATAGAAAGATAAACAAAAGAGATAAAAATTCCTCCTCTCCTGGAGTTTGTAAGTGCTAAATGGGGCTTCTGTGAGGTACCTCACGAGTTTACAAGGAGGTTTTGGATTGATATTTGTAATCCTAAAGTCACAACACTGGCAGATCTAGAGATCACTGAAATGGTACCTACCTACAGAAATCTGTATGAGGGTGCTAGCTATCTCTCTTGCCTTTGCATACTTGTAGGAGGGACTACAAATCTTCCTTTACCTATGATGGCATTACACCCCCAAAGAACCCATCATAAATTGAAAATGTCCTAAGTAAAAAATACATTTAATACACCTAACCTACCAAACACCATAGTTAAGCCTAGCCTACCTTAAACGTACTCAGAACACTTACATTAGCTTACAGTTGGGCAAAATTATCTAACACAAAGCCTATTTTATAATAAAGCATTGAATATCTCAAGTAATTTATTGAATACTTTACTGAAAGTGAGAAACAGAATGGTTGTATGAGTACAAAATGGTTTAAGTATATTTGTTGTTTACCCTTGTGATTTTGTGACTGACTGGAAGCTGCCCAGCATCATGAGAGTATCATGTAGCATATCACTAGCCCAGGGAGAGATCAAAATTCAAAATCTAAAATATGGTTTCTACTGAATGCATATTGTTTTCACACCACCATAAAGTCAAAAAATCATAAGTGAAACCATTGTAGGTTGAGTACCATCTGTACTCACCAGTCACTCTGAGGTTCAGTCAAATGTAAAAGAAGGGCAGCAAAAGGAGGACCAGAATGAGGGTGGGGATATATTCATACAATGACAGTCAAGAAAAGAGAAACACCCTACACAAGTGTAATTACCATATCAAATGATTCATGTTCTATTTAACACAAGTTATGTATCTGATATGCATAGAGATGGTCAAGACAAGGTCTCTGCTTTCAAGGAGCTCAGAAACTAGTCAAGTTACAACTTAACATGCTCACCCTGGCAGACATACAGACAAAGCAAAGTATTATAATAGCACAGAATGGAACTTCTGTTTTTAAATCAGGCAGGTGGACAGGAATCACATAGACAGTTATGCATAAGAAGACTTGGAACAGAAGCCTAGGGATTTTCAAACAAAGAAAAACAAGAAAATTTTCTATCTGGAGAAAATCTTACTATCTGTAAAAACATATGCAAAGAATTATATAGAAAATGGCTAGTGAGTTTAAAAGTGAGATTGTTTAGTGACCCACAACCCTCCTTTTACTAAACATCTGACCCCAGAAAACTCTAGCTCTTAACAGCCTCATCAAAGGGGAATTAGGTGGATTTGGCTGAATCATAAGAGTGAGGTAGAGAATAAATAGCTAAATCTGGAAACTAAGGTTAGTCCAGGTTGTGAAGGGTTGAACATGTCATTCAAGAATGTGGTCCTTATCTTTTATGTAACAGGACATCATAGAAGGTGCATAAGCTGAGAATTAAAGCTATTAGAACTGACTGGGGGTTATAATCCTAGCAGCAACCTGCATAGTAATCAGTAAGTTAAAGATCGAAGGCCAAAAAAAAAAAAGATTGAAGGCACTGTAACAATTACAGACACTGATGTAATTGTTTAAAAGAGACAGAGAAAGAGAGATAAATTTTCAGGAAGAAAGAAAGGTTGAATTTAAGACAACAAACAGATAGTAGGTCCTATTTTATTGCTTCAATCAAAATCCATTGAGCACCTATTTTGTGCCAGGCATTTTCCAGTTTCTAAAGATTTAGCCATACAATACAAACACAATCTCTGCTCTTACGTGATTTAGATTTTAGTGATCTGAAAGCTTAGGAAACATCTGGCACACAATAGGTGCCCGATAAATATTATTGAATGAACATTAATTCAAAGAGAGAATGATTTCAAGTTAGAAGATTGACTGAATATTGAAACAATTAACACAGATCAGATACATAATTGGTACATTTATTATCATTGGAAGATAAATACAGCTAAATAAATCCATCTACCTTCATCCATCTACCTTCATCACCCTTTAACTAAAAAGCCAAGAGGATTGTATGTGTGTATGTGTATGCATGTGTGTGTGTGTGTGTGTGTGTGTGTGTGTGTGTGTGTGTGAGAGAGAGAGAGAGAGAGAAAGAGAGAATTAATAACTTAAAGAACCACACTGAAATGTTAGTGCCTAGTGCCAAATAAAGGATCTAGAATATTCTCAGATGCTTCAAGATGGGGAGGAGGGCCATTGCATAACAAGGGAGATTTCATAAAGGCAATAGGATTTAAATGGTGACTGATATTAAATGATAGAGAAGATACAGATGGGAAAACTGTGTACCAGATGGGAGAACAATGTGATCAAAATACATTGGGGACTATGGGTAATAGCCAAGTGCATTCTTGGGGCAGGAAAAGGAAACTAGTCTGGGAGGAATATGAGATGAGAGAAGGCTGAGAGATGCAGCTGAAAATGAAAGCAGGAAGCAAACTGTAAAAGTGGTGTTGATGAAGAAAAATTTTTTTTCCATCATAAACCTTGCTGAAATCCTTTGTTCTGTTAATTATTAGTGAAAGTGATATATGGCAGAATGTGTCCTGAAGAGGAAGAAAAAAATGTTTCCTTGACCCTCTTATGGCCCCTGACTGGGTCTGAAAATTAAACTGTTAAAGACAAATTAACAGGGGAAAAGAATACAAATTCATTTGATATAAATTTTACACGACAAGGAAGGCTTCATGAGGAAATAAAGACCCAAAGAAACAATTAAACCTGAGTGCTATTGTGCTAAGTTTGATGTAGAATGGACAGTCATGGAAAGATGTAATAAGACAAAGACTATGAGCTGAGTGTGGTAAACTGGGGAAACAGCAAGGCCTGTTATAAGTATGTTCTTTCCTCCTGATTGTTAATGAACTTAAGTTCAGCTGCTCTCTACTCAGAAGCCAATACTTGAGAGGCAAGTGTTGGTAGAAAGGAAAGGTCACTTTATTCAGGGCGCCAGCAGCCTGGGGAGAAGTCAGACTGATGTCCCAAACCAACTCCAAAGATTCTGCTCAGCCATGACAGGTTTTAAAGGGAAAAAGGGGGGAAAGAATCTCTGTGAATTATCAAGGCAGGAGGTAGTGTTCTGTGTCCTTTTCCATTGTGTGCAGACTGGCTGACTCTTCATGCTTTTTCTTCAGATGCTGTCTTGCCCACGAGGTCTGACTGGATGATTGCTGTGAAGGCTGCTGGAGGTAGAGAGCTAGTCATTCTTTAACTACTTAATTCTTCATTCTTCTTTTAATCTAGGAAAAACTCAACAGGCTAGGCAAGGCACTGTGTGCATTCAGTGGAGCATAAGTCAGGAGTTAGGTTAAATTGCCTAGTGATCTCATTCCTATAATTAGATTATTTTAAGGTTAGAGGGGAACAGGAAATGGCAAACAGGAAAGGCATAAGAGAGCTGCTTTCATGATAAAGGTATAGGGAGGTCACCCCTCATAGGAGGGTCTTATGACCTGATTCGAAGGAGAAGGAAAGGGGAAGGTCAGAGACCCTCCTGCTTCTGCCATTTCCTCAAAATCTTTCAGCTTCAAATATCCAATCCGCCAAGGTGCCATATTTTTTGGCGGTAGCATGTTCTGAACCCAGTCAGTCCTAAATTATGTTGTGCCTCAGCAGCTGCCTTCCTCTTGTTGTTTGGCAACCACTACACCATCAATAACTGAAATGTTAGGGTCTCTCATTATTCTATTGCCAGACAAAATACCAGACTACAGAATGCCCAAAATATTATTAACAATGGAGACATTTTTCATATAATATGTCTCATGAAATATTTACTACACAATAAAACTAAAAAAATTATCCATTGTTTATCAGAAATTCTAATTTAACTGGATATTCTATGTTTTTACTTGGTAAATCTCTTAACTCCTCCTAGAACTATGAAGGAAATTGGACTCTGAGCAGTCCTTTTTTGTTAGTTCTAAAGATTTCAAATGAGAAGTTGAGAATCTATGCTATTCTTGCTTAAGTTAAACCCATCTAGTGTTTATATGTCTACTGTATGAAGGAAAAATTATTTTCTCCATAGCAGTTATCACTTTTACCAATTTGTACGTGCTTTTGTTTAGTTGCAAAGGCAAGGGAAAAAATAAAACAAAAAAGAAAAGAAAAGAAAAAAAAAGCCTTTTCAGAGTGAAGTGACTTAAAAATGGCAAGTACCATTTGTCATTAAAAATTCCTCTTCTCAGTGTGGGCTAAGTATGTGAAGGAGTTAATTCTCAAAGCTCCCTTCAGCCTTTTGCCCTAGGACTCCTATTTACTTTAATGGAAATCACTTTTCCAAGGCACCATGCAGGGTTCAGAAACACAGGGTTAAGGTCATCCTGCAACTCCAAGAATAATAAATTTGCAATTTGTACTTTCCTGACCCCTAGAAATATTTTTAGGTGTTTGAGGCCAAAGAAAACAAAGCAGTGCTTTGAAAGGACTGGGAAGCTATCAATTGATCAATTTATGTGGGATTATCTGGTAATTGGGTAAATACATTGTTATTGACATGGAGCAGGAGGAAGATGTGCCAAGAAAACTCTAATGCCTAGGCCTAGATTTATCTGCTAATCCTTGAAGGAGGCAGTTTACAGAGTACATGAGTAATTGCTCTGCTAACAGATTTATTCTTCATTTAAGCCCCATTTGGGCTTAAATCTTCCCCTCTCTTTCAAGCAGTTCAAAATATGGCCTGAATCCCACTGCCCAGAGTGTTACACTTTGCAGCCCCTCCCAGGCATGTTCAGACTCCAATTTCTTTGATTTAATATGTGCTGCTATAACAAGATACTGGTGCTCTAGCCAGGTATGCTTTATGTGAGTGAACCTTCAGGAATTGTGCATTTGGTTGAGCTACCTGGAGAGACTTGCCTCTTTCCTTTCACCATATTTTCAACCAGATTATTTTTAAACAGAGCCCTAAGGATGATATGGCTTAGTGAGAAGAACCTAAGACTGGAAACCAGGAAACCAATGTTCTAATCTTGACTCTAACCTCAATTAACTTTGTGACCTTGATTAATCTTGTTACTTTGTCTAACTATTCTGGCCTCTAATTTCTTATTTATGAGTCAAGGAAATAGAGCTGAGATTGCTTCCAGCTCAAACTATCAATGAAAGAATGAAGTAATTGATCTGCATTTTATGTTTAGCATGTAGACCCAGCTACTAGGATTTTCTATGATTTTCATTCCTATCCTTCCTGATATAGATACATGTTATCTCTACAACATGACTGTTACTTGAGCTTTCATGGAATTTCTACTGGGAGAAGTAAGACAATGGCAGAGAGCAGGACAATTTTTATTTATCAAAAAAAAATCTACATAGAATTTTCCTGTGGATGTTAAACTGTTCTGCAACCCCACTGTATTCAACTCATTTTAGAAACAGGGTTCTTTTAAAAAAATGAGTTCCAAATCAAAATATCTAAACCTATATGAGTGTACACATATAGTCAAAACAAAGTATATATAAAATCTTCCCCTATATTCCCTCAGGCAAAGAGTAACCACTTTTAAATTACAAAATATTCTCTAAGTGACAACTCTTTCATTTCCTGGATTTCTTGATCTACTCAGACAGATTTCATGCCTCAACTCCATAGCTGACCTTTCTATAGACATCTATGGTTAAGTAGGCAGTATTCAATTGAAAATCTCTTCATTTTTATTTATTTGTTTATTTATTTATTTAACTATAAGTCAGATTTATTAAATTTGAAACCTTTAAAGTAAATTTTAAATCTATCCACGAGGACAGATTTAGTTCCATGAGACTGAGAGACTTTTTTCAGCATATATCTTATTTGTGAGCAAAGGGCCTTGAAAAGATTCACATTTATTTTGAGAAAAATTCACAACAACTAATCAGACAATCTGTAAAAGAAAGAAAGAGTAATCATCCCAGCCTCATTTAAAATACATTAGAGAATGTATTAGTTGTGGTATAGGCTAAGCTTCTTAAGAAATAGGGGACAACAAATATTGTGGGTCAAACAAGATAGAAATTTCTCTCTCAAATAACTAGGGTAACAACAGGAAGCCTGAGCAAAAGACATGCATGTGGTGAAGCAGTGAAGCACATGCAGGGAGAAGATAAAGGAAAACTTGTCAGAAGCCAGGGTTGAGGACATCAGTAAAGGGGATTCTCTGTTCCACAAGGTCATCTAAGCGCTTATGTTCCTTTTGTCTTGCTCTGCATTCATTAGCATGTTCCTCTTACCTGTATAGTCAATACTGGCTTTCATTCTGGCCCACATTTCTCCAGATGAAAAAAGTAGAGTAAGCAGCTTCCTGATATAAAAGAGACTCAGGAGTTTCATACATCATTTCTGCTCACATCCTATTGGCAAAAGCTTAGTCACATAGTCATTTCTAACTGCAAAGAAGGCTGGAAAATGTAATCTGATTGGACAACTATATAGTATACGTTTAGCAAAAGTTCTACCCCTACAAGAAGAAGTAGAGGATGGACATGGGGAACATATAGCAGTCTCTATTACAGAGCTATGCCATGGTCTAATATTTCTAAAGATCCCTCCATCAATAGGCAAAACTTTTTACAATAATTCTATATGAGCAATCCAGTCATTACAAAATCTTGGTGAAAATGATAAGGTTTCAAACTCTAGTTTTATACCTTCAGTTAATGAAAAGATCAGCTAAGGACAAATACTTAACTTGATGACTTCCTTACCAATATGAAACACTTCAAATTAAAAGAGGTTAACTTTTAGGATAGTGTTCTTCTCAGTGTTGCCAAATCTCTAATTTTTCTTGAATGCCTTTCCAATTTCAGACATACATATTAACATATTTGTGAACTGAGATTGATACTCTCCACCTTAACTGGGCAGATGTTGGGCATACCTTAAAGGTTAGAGACTAATTGGTCTTTACAACAGAAAAGAACGTGTCAAATGTTGTTATTTAAGACACACAATTCAATTGGACAGAAGATACAATGTAAAAAGTAGGGCAACATAAGATAATAAGACATAATAAAGACATTACTGATAATAAACATGATAACTAGCAGTTGTTAAGCACTTACTATATGGCAGAGATTATTCTATGTGATTTGCATGAATTAAATAATGTAATAACCATAATAATCATATAGAAATATAAGATATTTAATATAAAAAATTCAGAAATCTCACTTATTACATCTCTAATAGGTAATCGTTCATGCTTAAAAAAAAAAAAGGAGGGAAGCCCACTACCTCACTTAGTAGACTGTTAATTTTTTTAACACTGAATCCATTTCTTTCTCTTTTTCCTAGTTTTATTGAAATATAATTGACATATAACACTGTGTTAGTTTAAGGTGTAAAATATAATTATGTGATGCATATATATTATATATGTAATATTTACAAATGATTATCACAATGAGTTAACATCCAGCACCACTCATAGTAAAAAGCGTTTTTCTTGTGATGATAACTTTTAAGATTTAACCTCTTAGCAACTTTCAAATACACAATACAACATTCTTAACTGTAGTCACCATGCTGTACATTGTATCCCCAGAAATTATTTATCTTAAAAATGGAAGTTTGTACCTTTTGATCACCTTCACCTATTTTCCCCAACCCTCCCCCACCCCCAGTTCTGGCAACCACCAATCTGTTTTCTCTTTCTATGAGTTTGGTTTTTTTTAGATTCCACATAGCAATTAGATCATGCAGTATTTGTGTCTCTGACTTATTTAACTTAGAAAAACCCTCAGGGACCATCCATGTTGTTGCAAATGGGAGGATTTCCTTTTTATTGCTGAATAATATTCCATTGTATCTACATACTAAATTATTTTTGTCCACTCATCCCACTGATGGACATTTAGGTTGTTTCTATGTTTTGGCTATTGTGAATAATGCTGAAATGAACATGGGGCTGCAGAAGATATCTCTTTCAGACAGTGATTTTCCTTCCTTTGGATAAATATACAGAAGTGGAATTGCTGGATTATATGGTAATTCTATTTGTAATATTTTGAGGAACAACCATTCTATTTCCCATTATTACTCTATCAACTTACATGCCCATCAACAGTGCACAATCCCTTTTCTCCATATCCTTGACAACCCTTGTTATCTCTTGTCTTTTTGATGATAACATTTTAATCAGTATGAGATAAGTTGTTGTAGTTTTGATTTGCATTTCTCTGATGATTAGCAATGTTGAGCACACTTTCACGTACTTGTTGGCCATTTGGATGCCTTCACTGGAAAAAAAATTCTATTAGGCCCCTCTGCCCATTTTTAAATCAGATTGTTTATTGTTATTATTTTTTCTTGCTGTTGTGTTATATGTTTTGTATATATTTTGGATATTATTTTTTATACATCTTTACTGAAATATAATTGCTTCACAATGATGTTAGTCTCTGTTGTACAACCAAGTGAATCAGTCCTATGAGTACATATATCCCATATCCCCTACTTCTTGCATCTCCCTCCTACCCTCCCTATCTCACCCCTCTAGGTGATCACAAAGCACCAAGCTGATCTCCCTGTGCTATGCTGCTGCCTCCCACTAGCTATCAATTTTACATTTGATAGTGTATATATATTGATGCTACTCTAACTTTGGCAACTCCTTTTCAGATATATGCTTTGCAAATATTTTCTCCCGTTCTGTGCATTCCCTTTCCATTTTGTTAGTGGTTTCCTTTGCTGTGCAGAAGCTTTTTAATTTGATGTTGTCCCACTTTTTAATTTTTGCTTTTGTTATGTTTGTTTTTTGTGTCAAGTCCAAAAAATAATTGCCAAGAACAATGTCAATGAACCTACCCCATTTGTTTTCTCCTAAGACAATGCTTTTTTTGCATATTTTAATTGAGGCGTAGTTGATTTAAAATATTATATGTTTCAGATGTACAATATAGTGATTCACAATTTTTAAAGGTTATACTCCATTTATAGTCATTATAAAATATTGGTTATATTCCCCATGCATTATCATATATCATTGTAGCTTATTTATTTTACACATAATAGCTTATAACTCTTAATCCCTTACCCCTATCTTGCCCCTCCCCTCTTCCCTCTGCCCACTGGTAACCACTAGTTTGTTCTCTATATCTGTGAATTTGTTTCTGTTATATTCATTTGTTTTATTTTTTAGATTCCATGTATAAATGATAACATACAGTATTGTCTTTCTCTGACTTATTTCACTAAGCATAATACTTTTCAGGTCCATCCATGTTGTTGCAAATGACAAATTTTCATTCTTTTTTATGGCTGAGTAATATTCCATTGTATCTAGATATACCACATCTTCTTTAGCCATTCATCTGTTTATGGATACTTAGGTTGCTTCCATATCTTGGCTATTGTAAATAAGTGCTGCAATGAACCTTGGGGTTCATGTATCTTTTCAAATTAAGTTTTCATTTTCTTCAGATATATACCCAGGAGTGGAATTGCTGGACCATTGAATGCATTTTCGATGGCTTTATTTCTTAGACAGTTATTCCTCGAGCTAAATAATGACCCTCATCAATACCCATTCAGTTGTCCTAATTTCATTATTCTTTCTTACAAGTTAAGTCTCTCAGATGAAATACTTAAAATCTGCTATCATGGCACTCTTCAAATTCTTTCTATGATAATCTTCCCTGGGACCTAGAAATAGTTCTCAAACAACATGGCAGCCCAACTGATTGAGATTATTTTTACCCTCCTCTAGTCAGAATCCATTAAAACCTCCAGCTTGCATCTAAGGTTGGTTTTATAAACCTCATTGCAGGGTTGGCTGACTACATGAAAGACTAGTTGTGTCTCAGGGGTTCTCCTACCGTTCTACCACATAACTATGTGCCACAAGAACACAAGCTATATCCCTCATGCCATCTGGGAGTTCATCTTTCAGTAACTCAGTTTGCTTGAGTTGTAGAGGTTACAACAGTGTCTACACTATGTCAACCATCTTGATAAATATATATATATATATATATATATATTTCTAGCCTATATGAATTAGAGGAGATAAAAAGAGAAGTGTATGTTACCTGTGGTTGTCCATCTACATGGCAACAAAAGACAGAAAACTAAGCATAACTTTGAAACTAGAGAATTGTAAGATAAGATGACTTTTGAATTGATAAGAAGAACTTATTTATGCAGATCCAAAGGTACTAGGAGGCTTGCAAGTGTTTTACTTAAATAACTCTTACATAATGTATCTCAGGATAAAGGAAAAAATAATTTACCTATGTTTCAGAGCATCTGAAATTGACAAACTAGAAAACCTTAGCATTAGGATATACGTATTAATTTGTCCTAATAAATGTGACCCAAATTATTACATCTTTTTCTAGACTCAATGTCCTTTCTTATGATCAACAAAATAACTCTCCTCTGTGCTTCACAATTCCACAGCTAGTAAATGATTCATTAAGATTTTATCATTTTGGTGACATATTATTGAACCTGGCTTCCTTAGGAGGCTGGTCCAGTGATTACAAGAGTAACTAGCAAATGCGTAATCACCCACTTTATTATCTTCCTATTAATAATAAATACCAGAAGGTAATGTATATAATTACATTGTTAGTTTAAAAGTGGCATTAGACCTTAAAGTTTGCAATATTGGAACACTAATTTAATTTGAACAGCATTACATTGGTACTTGGGACAACAGCTGAGTAAAAGCATGAGAGAATATAAATCCCTGTATTTCAAATCAGGAAAAGTCATTGAAAGATTACATTCATGGAATCTGAAGCCCTTCTAAATAGTAGTATTTCTTTAAATAAACTGTTGTACATTATCATCTCTCAAATGATTTATGACCTCCAGTATTTGAGAAGTTATTGATAAAATGTCTGGCTCCTTTATGTTAGACATATAGGGACTTCAAACAAGGATCCTTCCTCTGAAATTATCAATTTATCTGCTTAGTTATCTCAGTCTTCTGATTGTTAAATGCAGATAATAGTAAAACTGAATTTTTAATAAATATTTATGGTTCTTTCTACTGTCTTTGACACAATAAGGCAATATTATGTTTAGCTTTCTTCCGATAAAAATTGTTACCACTAAATAATCTGTTTAAGCACAAGGGATTCTGTAATCAAGTAACACCCCTGCCAATTGATCAGGTATCCTTTTGGTCAAAGAGCAAGTACTTTCTTGAGTACATACTATGTGTCAGGCACTAGTCTTTGGCACAGAGATTCTCAACTTTTATACTGCTGTGATGTACATAAGAGATGACATTCACCTATGTGATTTACATCCAATAGGCAGTACCATGAAATGTCAGCTGTTGCTCCATTTTTCTCTGGCATTCAAGGAATAACATTAAGATGTAACTGAATATTGTTTTTATACAAATAATATTGAATACTGACCTTACTATAATTTATACAACATGAATATTGGGTACTTAAAATCTTATTACTGACAAATTGCACATAACAAACTCAGACTTACCAGCATGTCAAATGCTGCTGCTCAGAGTCTAACTTTTCCAAGTCCTATAAGTCCAAATGAACTTCACTTGTCACTGTATGTGTACAATTTCTGTGGTACATACTCTTGTTTGTGCGACTTTGATCAATGTCACTTTTCCATCCTAAAAGCTCCTTCTTCTTTGTGCCAAGAATCTAATGTCTATTTAACCTTCAAATCCTGATTCAAATCTTTTATTTTTCCTAATCATACCCAATTATTTCTGCAAGTAACAATCTGCTCATCCATTGAGTTCTTATTTTAATTATTTATTATACATCTATAATGCATACAACATGCTCTAACTTCCCATTTGTTTTGGATCAGCCAGCACCATTTAAATTGGTTTAATAGAGCTTCCATTATTCCTCTATTGAAAAGCTAACCTCACTTTTCAATTGCCATGATGGGAAGACATATACATATTTCTTTCTTTCATAGTTCATAGTACAACTTAAAAATATGGAGTGCTCAAATTAGCATTGATAGGTTGATTTATGCTGATGATAGTGTCCTCTATCCATCCATTCTTATATATCTATATCACCTGGGAGCTTATTAGAAATGCATAATTTTGGAAATCATTCCAGACCTAACTGAATCAGCTTTTGTACCTTTAAAAGACCCCCAGGTGATTCACATGCATATTAAGTTTATGGAACACTGATAAAACTAAAGTGCAGAAATTTTGAATTTTCAGTATTCATAATATAAAGAATATTTAGTATTTAGATACAGAATATTTATAATATTTGGTTAATTGTATTATTCAAAAATAACTTTTTACCCAAAACCATAAATCAAAAAGGAAAATGATTATTTCCTATCATTAATCCCATATTTTCAACATTACTAAACAGTTAATATCAACATTATACATGCACTATATAACATATACAGTCCAACATACTCTTTTTCTGATGTGGAGAATAATGTCTAAAGATGATAAGTGACTTGTCAAAAGACACAAAGGTAATGATTTACATGTTGGAATTTAGCTAGTTACTCTATTTCATTTTATTTAATGCACTTGGGAAGTCTATAAGGCAAATATTACTACCAACTCCATTTTAATGATGAAGAAAGTAAAGCTTAAAAGTGATAGGGAAGTTCCTTTAAATAGGGGGACAAATAAATAAATCAGAGATTCACATATACATCTCTGTTCTTTGACACCATGCTTTTATTCGTGCTCTTCTATGATCACAATCACCCATGGCATAAATTTCCAAAGATGTGAAACAGAGAAGAAACATGACAGATTTAAGGAAAGTCAAAGAAGGTTAATTTGGAGAAAGTAAGGTGGAATGTAGTATATGCTGTTGCTGGAAAGGAGGTAGGCTTCATTTCACAAACTAAAGTTATAGATTTTCATTTTTCTTAAAATAATACAAAATAATTTTAAACAAGAGTGTGATATAAATAATTTTCTGTTTGAACAGAATACTCTAACAGCATTATGGCAAACATATTGGAAAGGAAGTTAGAATGGATGGAAGAAGACTAGCTAATATTTTCTTGCTGAACCCTAGGCAAGGATTATTGGCAACTTGGACTAGGGGATTTGGTGTTAAAAAGACAGAGATTAGAAATTGAATTTTAAGACGAGAATAAAATCAATAGGAATTGGAGATAGTTTTAATATATCTAGTAAAGGTAAAGAGAAGTCTTAAAGAAGAGTTTTAGGCCTCTGGTTTACTATTTGGATGAATGAAGGTGTCTTTCACTGACTGAAATAAGAAGACCTAAAATAATAGTAGGTAATAAACGCTGAGATGACAGTATGGAGTTTGAGGTACACGTGAACCATCGAAGTTAAGAAGATACTTAAAAATATAGGTCAGGGACTCATAGAAAGCTTTGAGTTAAAGACACTAGATTGTGAATTATTTATGTATAGAACGAAAAGTATTCTATACTTTTCATTCTAAGATTGAGGGTTGAGTAATGCCAACACTCATAAATCTGCAACAGAGATGGAAAAGTAACAGACATAGAGGGAGGAAAGTCAAGAGAACATATTACTTTAGAGGCCAACAGAAAAGTATCTCTTTAAATAAGGAAGACCTGTGTAAAGCAAGTACTAAAATATGTCTGTTGGATTGAACAATATGGAGATCATTGATGACTGTATTGAGAGCCACTTTGGGGAAACAGTGGGACCAGGTTTGAATGGGTTTTTAAAGTAAATGAGAAGTGGATAAATTGAGGTATTAAATATGGAAAATTCCTTCTCTAAGTGTACTGATGAAGAGGAGGAAATGTATGGAAGTAGATAGGAGATTTGAAATAAAAGTGGGATTGATTTGTTTGATTGTATACTTAAGAGGGGAGGCATTTAGGAGTTTCTAAATACCTATGGGAAGGATTCAGTCAAGAAAAAGAATATTAGAATACACACAAGCTATAAGAAAAAATTTATTTTGAATGATTCCAGAAAATAAGGAAGGAATAGAAAAGCAAGCATAGGTTTTATAAATCCTTTCATTCTACCTGAGATGTGACATGCTGCCACAGCAATGGTTGCTAGCTTGGTATTGCTTTAAAATAATTTGGTTGAGCCTCAGTCACCTCTGTGGTTGTTTGTGTGTCTAATTTATAAATAGTAGATCTTCATTACAACTATTCAATGTTCAGGCTACACACACACACACACACACACACACACACACACACACACACACGGCCCATATACAGCATTTTGTTTTGAAATAATTTTAGATTTTTAGAACACGTCCAAAGTTAATACAGAGAATTCTCATACCCAATTCATCAAGCTTCCTCTCATATTAACATATTACACACTGATATTGTATTTATCAAAACTAAGAAATTTACATATATGTTATATATGGCCCTGCCCTCCAGCAGGCTAATACCATCTCTAGGACACCTTGAGTCCCTTAGCCCTGGAATCCAGCCCCACCAACCAGCAGGCTGACACCAGCTTCAGGAACCCCAGTGCTCTGCAGCCAGAGACCCCAAGACCTGGAACCTCCCATCAGTGAGTGAGTACTAGCTCCAGGACCCCCTGGACCCAGGCCCCACCCACCAGCAGGCCAAAACCAGTTCTAAGACACCTTGAACCCCTCAGCCAGTCACCCTGGGTTGCAGCCCCTCTCACCAGTGGGCCAGCACCAGCTTTGGGATGTGCCAGAACCCATAGTCAGCCATGTAAGGAACTGACCCCACCAACCAGCAGAACAACACTAGGTCTGGGAACCACAGCCCCACAATTACCCACTCCAGAGCCC
Source organism: Globicephala melas (assembly GCF_963455315.2). Classification (NCBI taxonomy): domain Eukaryota; kingdom Metazoa; phylum Chordata; class Mammalia; order Artiodactyla; family Delphinidae; genus Globicephala; species Globicephala melas. The sequence goes on along the minus strand of NC_083321.1, from coordinate 66,187,533 downwards.
AGCTCTGCACACCAGTGGGCCAGCACTAGCCCCAAGACCCCCTAGGGCCTTGCAACCAACCAGACCAGGGGCCAGCCATGCTTACCAGACCACCCACAGTAGTCAGTCGACCACAACAGAGGGACCCAGGCAACACATATAGGGGGCATCCCTATAGCATATAGCTCTGGTGGCCAGAGGGGAGTGTGCTGTTGGGACACACAGGATGTCTCTTACAAAAGATAACTTCTCCAAGGCTGTGAACTGTAACCAACTTGCCTGATACATAGAAATAAAAACAGCAAATTAGGCAAAATGAGGGAACAAAAGAACATGTTCCAAAGGAAGGAATAAGATAAAACACCAGAAGATGAACTAAGTGGAGAAAAGCAATCTACCCAATAAAGAGTTCAAGGTAATGATCATAAAGACAATCAAAGATCTCAGGAGAGGACTTCCCTGGTGGCACAGTGGTTGAGAGTCTGCCTGCCGATGCAGGGGACACGGGTTCATGCCCTGGAGCGGCTGGGCCCGTGAGCCATGGCCGCTGAGTCTGCGCGTCGGAGCCTGTGCTCCGCAACGGGAGAGGCCACAACAGTAAGAGGCCCGCGTAACGCAAAAAAAAAAAAAAAAAAAAAAGATCTCAGGAGAAAAGTAAATGAACAGAGCTAGAGGTCAGAAGGTTTTAACAAAGAGAAAGTATAAAGAAGAACCAAACACAGCTGAAGAATACAATAACTGAAATGAAAAATACACTAGAAGGAATCAACAGTAGATTGGATGATACAGAGGAAGAGATCAGTGAGCTGGAAGACAGAGTAGTGGAAATCATGGAAGCTGAACAGAAAAATAAAAGAATAAAATAAGTGAGGACAGTTTAAGAGATCTCTGAGACAACATCAAGTGTACTAACATTCTTATTATAGGGGTCCCAGAAGGAGAAGAGAACGAGAGGGGTGCAGATAACATACTTGAAGGCATCATAGCTGAAAACTTCCCTAACCTGGATAAGGAAATAGACACCCAGTAGTAAAATCATCTATATCCAAAATGAGCAGTTAAGGGATACACAAAACAAACAGACGTAAAACATGATGTCAAAAACAAAACTGATGTAAAAAAATTGCATTATTATTATTTTTTATTTCTTGACCTATATTAGATGATAGATGTTTACTAAATTCATTGTGATAATCACTTTATGATGTATGTAAATCATATCACTATGCTGCATAGCTTGAACTTATACAGTGCCATATATCAATTATATCTCAATAAGACTGGAAGAAAAAAGTTTGTTTAACTAAAAGACCTGAGATTCCAACCTTTACAGATGTCAGTGTATAGACTAGTGTTGGTTTTTGATGTTTCATAAAAATAAATTTATTCCATTAAAGGACTGGCCTTTATTCTAAAATTGATTTATTCTCTCTCTTTAGTGTATACACACACACATACACACAAAATAGTACTGAGAATAGATAATAGTTTTTTCTTTGACATTATTAATTGATAAGATAGATCATGGACAATAATATTCTGGACTCACTTTTTTACTGTTTTGAAATTTCCCATAATTTGGAAATGATTTGCTATAATTTATCTTCTGATCTAGTATCATTTCAGACAGGATCTGCATCCCTGAGGTTGGGGTGATGAGGAGAGGTAGGCGGGAGGAGCCATCTGGGAGGAGTGGGAAAGGAAAGAGGGTTTTTGTCCCACCCACTTGGTCCCAGGGAGCCTGCTGAGCTCCCAGGCTGGTCCCCTGCCCTCAAAGGAACCCCTCCCACTGGCTGCATTGATCCTGGGGCATAGGCAGGAGGCTGAGGGGAGTTCAGGAGAGGCGGGTGGGAGGAACCATCCAGGAGGAGAAGCAGAGGTGTGCAGGGCAATCGACCTACCCAATAGGGCATGGGGAGGCTGCTGAGCTCCCAGGAAAGTCCCTTGCCCTCCAAAGCCCCCTCCAGGCTACATGGGTCCTTGAGGGCATAGGAGGGAGGCCAGGAAGATCAGGAGAAGCAGGCAGGAGGAGCCATCCAGGAGGAGCAGGAGAGGAATGGAGGGCATTTGTCCTGCCCACTTGGGCCAGGGAGCCTGCTGAGCTCCAAGGCTGGTCCCCTGCCCTCCAAGGCCTCCTGCCCTGGGAATGCATTGGTCCTGGGGGCATAAGAAGGAGGCCGAGGGGAGAATAGGAGAGGCAAGTGGGAGGGCCCCTCTGGGACACAATAGCAGGAGAGGAGAGGAGGACGTTTGCCCTGGCCACTCAAGCCCAGGAAGCCTGCTGGGCTCCCAGGTGATGTCCCCTGCCCTTTGAGACCAGGGGTGGGGGACACGCCTGAGCCCCTTCTGTTCCTTGAGCCTAAGCCCCACCCTCACAGCCCCCAAGGCCTTTTCCAGCCCTGTGGGTCCTAAGCATAGGCCCTGCCCACCACCCAAAACTTGCCCTTGCTTATGCCCCACCCTCCACATCCAAGGCCTTTTCCCACATTTTTTTTTTTCTCTTTTCCCTCCTCCTCTTTTTTACTATTGTGGTATTGTTGTACTTTCCGGTTGTTGATTCATCTATATTTATATTTATATTTTCATATTCTTTCTAACATATCTGTTAGTTTCCAAGTCTAATATTATTTTTTACTGTGTTATAGTACTCTCTTTTATTTTATTGTTTTTACCACCCATGTGGCTTGTGGGATCTTGGTTCACCAGCCAGAGAACAGGCCAAAGCTCCTGCGGTGGGAGTTCCTTGTCAGAACCACTGGACTAAGAGAGAAACTCAGACCCCAGTGAATATCAGGGTGAGGTGAGGTCACACGGTGGTCCTCATATCAGCACCAACACCCAGATATACACAACAGCCTACAAATTTCAGTGTTAGAAACCTCAGGCCAAACAACCAGTAAGTCAGGAACATAATCCCACTCATTAAAAAAAAAAAATGAGACAGCAAAAAAATATGTCACAGATGAAGGAGCAAGATAAAAACTTACAAGACCAAATAAATGAACAGGAAATAGTCAATCTATCTGAAAAAGAATTCATAGTAACGATAGTAAGGATGATCCAGAATCTTGAAATATAACAGAGGCACAAATTGAGAAAATACAAGAAATGTTTAACAAAGATCTAGAAGAACTGAAGAAGAAACAAACAGAGATGAACAACATAATAACTGAAATGAAAAATACACTAGAAGGAATCAATAACAGAGGCAGAAGAATCAATAAGTGAGCTGAAAGAAAAAATGATGGAAATAACTGCCAAGGAGCAAAATAAAGAAAAAAGAATAAACAGAAATGAAGACAATCTCAGAGACCTCTGGGACAACACTAAACACACTAACAATCGAATTATAGTGGTCCCAGAAGAAGAAGAGGAAAAGAAAGGGTCTGAGAAAATATTTGAAGAGATTATAGTCAAACACTTATCTAACGTGGGAAAGGAAATAGTCACCCAAGTCCAGGAAGCACAAAGACTCCCATACAGGATAAACCCTAGGAAAAACACATAAAGATGCATATTAATCAAACTAACAAAAATTAAATTCAAAGAAAAAATATTAAAAGCAACAAGGGAAAGACAAAAATAACATACAAAGGAATCCCCATAAGGTTATCAGCTGATTATTCAGCAGAAACTCTGCAGATCAGAAGGAAGTGGCAGGATATACTTAAAGTGATGAAAGAGCAAAACCTACAACCAAGATTATTCTATCCAGCAAGGATCTTATTCAGATTTGACAGAGAAATCAAAAGATTTTCAGACAAACAAAAGCAAAGAGAATTCAGCACCACAAAACCAGCTTTACAACAAATGCTAAAGAAACTTCTCTAGGCAGGAAACATGAGAGAAGGAAAAGACCCACAAAAGCAAACCCAAAATAATTAAGAAAATGGTAATAAGAACATACATATCGATAATTACCTTAAATGTAAATGGAGTAATTGCCCCAACCAAAATACACAGACTGGCTGAATGGCTACAAAAACAAGACCCATCTATACGCTATCTACAAGAGACCCACTTCAGACCTAGGGACACATACAGACTGAAGGTGAAGGGATGGAAAAAGATATTCCATGCAAATGGAAACCAAAAGAAAGCTGGAGTAGCAGTACTCGTATCCAAAAAATAGATTTTAAAATAAAGGCTGTTACAAGAGATAAGGAGGGACATTACATAATGATCAAAGGATCAATCCAAGAAGTAGATATAACAATTATAAATCTTTATGCACCCAGCATCGGACAGCTCAATATACAAGGCAAATGCTAACAATCATGAAAGGAGAAATTGACAGTAACACAATAATAGTAGGGGACTTTAACATGCCACCTACACCAATGGACAGATCATCCAAACAGAAAATAAATAAGGAAACACAAGCTTTAAATGTCACAATAGACCAGATAGATTTAATTAATATTTATAGGAGATTCCATCCAGAACAAGAGATTACACTTTCTTCTCAGGTGCACACAGAATATTCTCCAGGATAGATCACATCTTGGGTCACAAATCAAGGCTTGGAAAATTTAAGAAAACTGAAATCATATCAAGCATCTTTTCTGACCACAATGTTATAAGATTGGAAATCAATTCCAGGAAAAAAACTGTAAAAGACACAAATATATGGAGGCTAAACCGTGTGCTATGAAATAACCAAGAGATCAATGAAGAAATCAAAGAAGAAATAAAAAAATACACAGAAACAAATGACAATGAAAACACAACGATCCAATAACTATGGGATGCAGCAAAAGCAGTTCTTAGAGGGAAGTTTATAGCAATTCAATCTCATCTCATTCTCAAGAAACAAGAAAAATCTCAAATAAGCAATCTAACACTACACTTAAAACAACTAGAGAAAGAAGAACAAAGAAGACCCGAAGTCAGTAGAAGGAAAGAAATCATAAAAATCAGAGCAGAAATAAATGAAATAGAAATGAAGAAAACAATAGCAAAGATCAATAAACTAAAAGCTGATTCTTTGAGAAGATAAACAAAATTGATAAACTCTTAGCCAGACTCATCAAGAAAAAAAGGGAGAGGACGCAAAATCAATAAAATTAGAAATGAAAACGGAGAAGTAACAACTGACACTGCAGAAATACAAAGGATTATAAGAGACTACTACAAACAACTATATGCCAATAAAATGGACAACCACAAAGAAATGGACAAATTCTTGGAAAGTTACAATTTTCCAAGACTGAACCAGGAAGAACTATAAAATATAAACAGATGTATCACAAGTAATGAAATTGAAACCATAATTAAAAATCTTCCAACAAACAAAAGTCCAGGAACAGATGGCTTCACAGGCAAATTCTATCAAACATCTAGAGAAGAGCTAACACTGATCCTTCTCAAACTCTTCCAAAAACTTGCAGAAGGAGAAACTCTCCCAAATTCATTCTATGAAGCCACCATCACCCTGAAACCAAAACCAGGAAAAGATATCACAGATAGAGAAAATTATAGACCAATATCACTGTGAACATAGATGCAAAAATCCTGAACAAAATACTACCAAACAGAATCCAGCAACACATTAAAAGGATCATACACCATGATCAAGTCAGATTTATCCCAGGTATGCAAGGATTCTTCAATGTATGCAAATCAATTGATGTGATACACCACATTAACAAATTAAGGAATAAGAATAATATGATCATCTCAATAGATGCAGAAAAAGCTTTCAACAAAATCCAGCATGTATTTATGATAGAACTCTCCAGAAAATGGGCATACAGGGAACCTACCTCAACATCAAAAAGACCATATATGACAAACCCAGAGCAAACATCATACTCAGTGGTGAAGACTGAAAGCATTTTCACTAAGATCAGGAAGGAGACAAGGATGTCCACTCTTGCCACTATTATTCAACATAGTTTTGGAAGTCCTAGCCATGGCAATTGGAGAAGAAAAAGAAATAAAAGGAATACAAATTGGAAAAGAAGAAGTAAAACTGTCACTATTTACTGATGACATGACACTATACATAGAAAATCCTAAAGATGCCACCAGAAAACTACTAGAACTAATAGGTGAATTTGGTAAGGTTACAGAAAACAAAATTAATGCACAGAAATCTCTGGCATGCCTATACACCAACAGTGAAAGATCAGAAAGAGAAACTAAGGAAACAATCCCATTAAGCATTACAACAAAAAGAATAATATATCTAGGAATAAACTTATCTAAGGAGTAAAAGACCTGTACTCAGAAATCTATAAAACACTCATGAAAGAAATCAAAGGTGACATAAACAGATGGAGAATTATACCATGTTCTTGGATTGGAAGAATCAATGTTGTGAAAATGACTATACTACCCAAAGCAATCTACAGATTCAATGCAATCCCTATCAGACTTCCAATGGCATTCTTCACAGAATTAGAACAAAAAATTTTACAATTCGTATTGAAACACAAAAGATCCCGAATAGCCAAGGCAATCTTAAGAAAGAAAAATGGAGTTGGAGAAATCAGGCTCCCTGACTTCAAACTATAGCACAAAGCTAAAGTAATCAAGAGTATGACAGTATGACTGACATCAAAACAAAAGTATAGGTCAATGGTACAAGGTAGAATGCCCAGAGAAACCCACACACCTATGGTCACCTAATTTACAATAAAGGAGGCAAGAATATAAAATGGAGAAAAGACAGCCTCTTTGATTAATGGTGTTGGGAAAACTGGACAACTACATATAAAAGAATGAAATTAGAACACTACCTAACACTATACACAAAAATAAGCTCAAAATGGATTAAAGATCTAAATGTAAGATGAGACACTACAAAACTCTAGAGGAAAAACACTCTTTGACATAAAACACAGCAAGATCTTTTTTGACCCACCTGCTAGAGTAATGGAAATAAAAAACAATAATAAACAAATGGGAGTTAATTAAACTTAAAAGCTTTTGCACAGCAAAGGAAACTGTAAACAAAACAAAAAGACAACCTTCAGAATGGGAGAAAATATTTTCAAATGAAACAACAGACAAAGGATTGATCTCCAAAATATACAAACAGCTCATGGAGCTCAATATCAAAAAAGCAAACAATCCAATTAAAAAATGGGCAGAAGACCTAAGGAGACATTTCACCAAGGAAGGGATACTGGTGGCCAAGAGGCACATGAAAAGATACTCAACATCACTAATTATTAGAGAAATGCAAATCAAAACTACAATGACGTATCACCTCACGCCAGTCACAAGGGCCATTATCAAAAAATCTAGAAACAATAAATGGTAGAAGGGTTGTGGTGAAAAGAAAACCCTCCTGCACTGTTGATGGGAATGTAAATTGATACAACCACTATGGAGAACAGTATGGAGGTTCCTTAAAAACTAAAAATAGAACTACCATATGACCCAGCAATCCCACTACTGGGGATGCACCCTGAGAAAACCATAATTCAAAAAGAGTTATGTACCACAATGTTCATTGCAGTTCTATTACAATAGCCAGGACATGAAACAAACCTAAATGTCCATTGACAGATGAATGGATAAAGAAAATGTGGCACATATATATAATGGAATATTACTCAGCCATAAAAAGAAACGAAATTGAGATATTTGTAGTGAGGTGGATGAACCTAGAGACTGTCATACAGACTGAAGTTAAGTCAGAAAGAGAAAAACAAATACCTTATTCTAATGCATATATATGGAATCTAAAAAAAAAAAAAAGTACTGATGAATATAGTTGCAGGTCAGGAATAAAGATGTAGACATAGAGAATGGACTTGAGGCCACGGGGTGGGAGGGGGAAGCTGGGGATAAGTGAGAGTAGCATTGACATATATTCACTACTGAATGTAAAATAGTTAGCTAGTGGGAAGCAGCAGGGAGATCAGCTCGGTGCTTTGTGATGACCTAGAAGGGTGGGATAGGGAGGATGCGAGGGAGGCTGAAGAAGGAGGGGATATGGGAGCATATGCATGCATATGATTGACTCACCTTGGTGTACAACAGAAACTAACACAGTATAGTGAAGCAATTATACTCCAATAAAGCTGTATTTTAAAAAATCGATTGACAATAAATGTAAGGGTTTATGTCTGGAAAAAATAATAAAAGATAAAAACCAGACTTGTGCTTTTGCACAACAAAAACTCAGCAAATATTCATTTAATAGATGAATAAATACATAATTTTCAGGTTTTTTAACGTACTGGAATGGAAAGTGGCACCAGATGATTAAACAAGTCTTCTCTTTTAATGGGATCAGGAAGTTTGTCCAAATTACCTCTTTGGCAAGGTCACTCACAATACTCTCCGAAAGGAAATAAGGAATATAGAACATTCATCTGTTAACATATGGTACAATACATTTTAATTTTTTTGCATATGGGATTCTGCTGCAAGTAACAGAAATACAGTAAACTTTATAAAGAAAGGGGCATGTTTCCCAATAATGACACATCCTGCAGTGTGCACAAATATGCTCATGAATTTTCTTTACACCATCAAATAAAGCAGTGTTACAAAGTAAATCTTGTGGTGTTTAAGAGAGGAAAGCTAAAATAATCTTTTTTATTTATAATTTTTGGTACATTTTTTGGAGGGTCTCAGGAGTATATCATTTTTCCTAGCTTATAAAAATGATACTGCTTTTATCTCTGAAGCACTGCCAATAGCCTGAAAGATGGTGATTTTCTACAGTGAGAGCTGATTGTTCAGTTTATTATACCTAGGACCTTTGGAAAATTAAATTATCAATTTCCCCTTCTTTTTATGTCGTGTATGATTATTAGACTCCCCTTTATAGTGTGCTTTCATTTTCCTTTAAATGTTCTCATAATCTATGATTACAAGGTTATTTATGTATACACAAGGAGCCCTTTGTTCCATAATCATCTTTTCCCTGCAGCCTGATTTCGTTAGTGTTTGTAATATCACAGTTTATCACCATGGAGATAACTATAATGTGATAAATATTGGAACAAATCAAATGGGAAGAGCATGATTAGAAAGCAGAAGTAATTTTTTTTTCTTTTTCTTTTATTTTTTTGCAGTATGCGGGCCTCTCACTGTTGTAGCCTCTCCCGTTGTGGAGCACAGGCTCCGGATGCACAGGCCCAGTGGCCATGGCTCACGGGCTTAGCCGCTCTGCAGCATGTGGGATCCTCCTGGACTGGGGCACGAACCCGTGTCCCCTGCATCGGCAGGCGGACTCTCAACCACTGCGCCACCAGGGAAGCCCCAATTTTGTTTTTTGAATGAATATCTTCACTGTAACCAACGATATTCCTTAAAGATCTTTATAATTGTAATGAAAACCAGAAAGTTGACACGTTAAGAGTATATTTGCAAGTCTTAACCTGCTGACACAATGTGATGTATTGGAAAGAGACGATAAGAGAAGAGAGAAGAGTTGGGCTTCAGTGTTGGCTCCACCATTTACTAGATTTCCTAGTTTTGTAATTTTCATAAAATCCTTTTGTATATGAAATGAGATTAATCTATCTGATTTATAAATATATACATATATCACAAACACTATACACATATATCACAAAGACTATAATTCTCATAAATACTGCATTCTGTGTATTTTATTTCTAGGACGAGAGAGTAAAAAACAATTCTGTTATAATTTGCTAGCCTCTATTTCTTGACATGGAGATGGTAAAATCCTATCAGCCTGAGTACTTGAGTGACCATGTGGATCAGACCATCACTGGACATATAGGGTAATTGTCAAACCATCACCAGACACATAGGGTGAGTACAAAACAAATCTGTTACATTAAACCACTGAAATTTTAGATTAAATTTGTTATTTTTTTTTAGTTTATCCTTAGTTTCTGGACTTAAGGAAATGAAGTGGACTTGACTGGAGAAACTGGTAAAACAGATTAGGTTCTAAAGGACAAAAAAAAATTCAAAATATCCTCTCTGGAATAGTGGTGGGATTGGCTCAGTCTTTTAAAAGGACTTAGAGTTCTGCATGCCAAATCTAGAAGGGAAGGATGAAGGTGATAAACAGGAAATGGATGCAAAATGTCACCAGTCTAGCAGACTATATATATGGAGCATTGTCCTGCATAATTTTGGGAGAATCAGTCTCTGAAATTTATGGTTTAGAATCTATAGTTTGGCTTACAGGGTAAGTGCCAGTGGAGACAGTGAAGCATATGTGGAAGGAGTGAGATGTGGGTGGAATTGCAGACTTTTTAAATCTTGGATTCTAGAATCAGACAGAACTGTTTAGATAAGGGAAGTGATTATCAGCTACATGATTCATGGCAATTTATTTAATCTCTCCTAGACTTTAGTTTCTTCATGTAAAAATATTTAATAATAATTCTTATGTGATGTTTAAATTAGATAAAATACTTACTACATGCTTGGCACTGTATCTGGCACATACCAACTACTTAATAAATGTTAGTATTATTATTATAGAGAAGAGAGTAACATGAGATGGAACAATATATAAAACCAGTCATTCTCATGAAAGATTGGCCTATCTATAACCTGATAAGATCTCATCAAACTCACCTTTATGAGAGTAATAAACTTGAATTAGAAAATATTTGAAAGAGGAGGCATAGTGACTCTGATAATTAATGGAATAAATTCAAACAGAATTCAGCAGTAATTGTATTTGTTATTTCAATGTAGATCATATTTCAATTACTTTGACTTCTCACTAATTGCCCTCTTGTATGTATAAAGTATTATAAATCTCAAGAGTTCCAGTGACTCATATTATGGAAAGAAACTTAGGATTTGATCTGGATTTGAATGGTTTCTAAACTATGTATCTGAGCAGAGGCATAAATCAAACTCCTGTTAAACTAGACCGGTCAGGGAGTACAATGATCTGGTTGATTGAATATTTAGGTTAATAGGTCATTAGAATACATACATACCATGAGCTAATTGCATATTTCATCACTTCATACTAAAACTAAAGTGAAAAAATTAATTTTTTAAACGTTTATAGGTCATTTGAAGTTCTTACTCTGTCTTATTCTCTCCATATGAATGTCACAAATTCCTTACCTTATTTAGACCTTTTCTAAACTGAGCTAACGTAGCCTCAATTGATTTGTTACCTTTAACTTCAGTCTCTTTGCTTGTTCAGAAATTCATCACCACTGCATCGATATGACAAAACAGTATCCTCTGAGTTAAACTTGGGTTACTCAGCACTCTTGAAGGAAAAAAAGATATCAGGAAGAATAGCTTACAGTATACATTTATGGTATTCAATCTTGGATATACCCTCAATTTTACTGATTATTTTTATTTTAAGTATAATAATTCGTAACTTTAGTTATTATTAAAGGAAGACTTTCTTCTCCATTCTTCTCAACAGTTATTCCAAATATTCAGTTTTCTTCAAGTCCTCTGCAGCTTCCTGCCACCATCTCTCTCAAATGCTCAAATGGCATTGCTTCATATTTTACAGAGGAAGTAGAGATTCTGTAAAATCAGGAACATGTATCACCTCCTAAAACACACCTACACATTTTCCTGCAACTGTCTAGTTCTTAAACCTGTCACATCTGTCTTAGATGGAGATCCAACCTTCCTATTTACTAACATAATGCATTTTCAGGCAGTGTAATTTTCCATGCTTATCTATAGTCTCAACCAGGCAAGTTAGGAACTTTCAGGCTCAGCACCAAAATACCTTAGGCATTGTTTACTAAATTTTGTTCTAATAGACTCACACCTCAATTCCTTATATTGTTCTGGTTTCCAACTTTATTTCCCTGTCCTTACATCATATTTAGAAAAAGTTTTTAAAAACTACACTTTATTTTTTGTTCTTCTGGTGAACCTCAAGTTGTATAATGACTTAATCCAATAAGGTAATATTTATTGAGAATGGGTAAATTATTAGTGAACTTACCCTAGTTAATTAATGCAAACCATTGGAGTATAGGTCCAACTCTCTCTCTCTCTCTCTCTCTCTCTCTCTCTATATATATATATATATATATATATATATACACATTTAGTTGTATTATAGATGTAACTGTAAAAATATATTAACATATATATGTATTTATAAAAGAAGTTATTCTCTGTCCTTGAAAGAGGATTGAAGTCTGTTTGAGAAAGAAAGAAAGAAAAGGAAAAAGAAAGAAAGAGAGGAAGAAAGAAAGAAGGAAAGAAATGGAGGGAGGGAGGAGGGAAGGGAAGAAAAAACATTTTCTTAGTTACATTATTTGCAGTTATATGCTTGTCTCTCATGTCCTTTCCTCATTAACAAATTAAGAACAGTCTCTAATCTACAGATTTGTTAAACTTCTGTTAAAAGTGAATTTTCTTAAAAAAAACACACCTTTCTAAATAATTCATCATATTTTGATTATTTAGAACATACTTTATGTAAAACTAAACAGTGTTTTCAATAAATAAATATTTCTCCCTCACATAAAAATTACACAGTAAGAAATACATGGATTATATTTTTGCTACTCATGTATCAAACAGCAACCACTACTCTTTTTGATTAAATACTCATTTAATCCTAGGCATAAGTAAATGGCAAAATAGGAAATGGTACTGGATTTGAGGAGAGAAGTGCTTACAATTTCTAAGGAGTTATTCATCCCAGTAAAATTAGTAAATCTGAATTTGGTATTTTGGAGATCAAAAAAAAATGGCAAGCCTCTTTTTAATGGAGTATGACTCATGATTTTTGAAAATGTTGATATAAGAAATGAATGCTGTTTCAGAGATACATGACTGTTAAAATTATAGCAGAAAGATTATGTTAGCCTCTTGAAAAGTTTATTCAGATTTCTTATTTCCATGGCTAATCTGACCTATTTATGTAGGGGAAATATATTGGCCGTTATGAGCTAAGAATTATGAGCTAAGAATCCCATCTCTCTTTATAGTTAATACACACCAAATATCAATACTTCATTCTATACTATGTGGTTCTATTTGGATTTACAGTAAGCATCTTCTGGCATTTTCACTTTATTCAAAAGATTGGACATTTTGTAAGATCCCTATTATACCCTGGGTTACCATTTCTATGACTTCCATTTTCTTTATCTTTTTAAATTAATGAAGTGAAGATTTTTTGAATTCTAAAAGGGAAATGTTGTTTTTAAAACCTCATTGGTTTGAAGTCCCAAAACACTTCTTATAAATAAATATGAAAGACACAAGTGTTTTGAAACAAGATTCTTAAATTAATGTTGTTTTGATTATTTGTTTTCTGGTGGATGTTGAGGAAAACCACCTGACTACTACTTTGGGACTGAGGAACTCAGTTTTTCAGCTGCCAAGGATGTTGGCTGCGATGCATCACTTCTGAGTCCCTTCCTGGGAAAGCCATCCTCATTCATAAACTGATTGATGGGGTAATACAAACACCCAGACCCTTGCTTGATGGAGGGCAGTTCTGTAGGAACATCCCTGTTCCAGAGCTCCCCATAGGATTAGTGGTAGTCACTGTTTCAAATGCCTGTAGTTTAACTTTTCCCTCTCCCAAATCCTACTTTCCTCACCCCCTCACATTGTTATTCCAGAGATAACTCCTTGATAAATCCCCAATAAACCTGCTACATGCAAATCTCAGAATCTCAATGTTTGTTTCCCTGGAAAATCATACCATTTGGTGCCCAAAGTCATTGTTAAGAGGCCAACTCTAAAATAATGTTGTGAAACTGGATGGTAATTAGGAAAATGAATTTTAAAACTTTTAATGATGGTAAACTTGGATGGGACAGTAATGAAAGGAAATGCAAAAGCAGGTGTAATATCTCAAGAAATTGAGAAATACTGAAAAGAAGTAATCATAAAGACTATATAGCTGTTGCTGGGGCAATTGATACGTTAGAGAAAGACAATGAAAGGCCTAGGGTGATGATCAGTCATCAATTTAAAACTCTTGGTCTTACTTGGCAGGAGAGATGCCTTGGCAACAAATAAGGATAATTTTTTATCTCCTTTAGCCAAAGGACAAAAAAGCTTTGGAACAGGCCCAGGACTTAGTTATAATAGTAGAAGAGTTACAGGAGAGATTGAACTCTCAACCTCCAAAAAGTAGCTACACCAAGGTCAGAAACCTGACAGGGAAGTAATGGGGCTCTGAAACATTGGATGGGGACATCTGGTTGAATGCACTAAAAAATCATAAATCCTCAGATTCTCTCAAATCTTCTGGGACTGTCCAAGTCACTCACTTCTTGCTACCTAAAGATGATTAATCTCAGTGGTATTCTAGATTTGATTCTAACAAAATCAAACAAACAAATGAGCAAAGCCCTGATTTGTAGCATTTGCTGATTTGCACAATGTAAATACTCACACTATGATTGATTTCAAGCTACCAACATTTTAACAATTGGCTCACAAAATTCCTGGAATGTTTAACAATTGTTTCTCATTAGCTGGAGCAAACCAGCTCTGGTACATCACGGAGTCAGGTATTATGTGTCCCGTTTATGGTCTCTTCTCCTGGCCACCAAAAACTAAAAAAGACAAACAAACAAACAAAAAAACCTCACAAAACTAGAGCACAACACCAAGCTTAGCCATAGTATAAATTTATTGGGGAAGTGCTTGGTTAAGAGAGGAAAGGGACTTTATCATGAGGGAGCTGCATGATTTTGGCAATATGTACAGTCAAGCACAGAGACTAACTAGATGGGACTAACCAACTATGCAGTGACTAAGAGACTAGTTCTTAGGGGCTCAGAAGCCAGGGAGATGGACCATAACACAAAGTTGGATAAAGGAGAGTATACTGATATGGGAGCACTCTCGAGTGACACATAAGTTAACATTCTGGAAAGGACCGTGAAAGATGGCACTAACACATTGCTGGTATGGTCTTAGAGGTTTAGAGAAAGCAAAGGCTCACACAAAGTGGAATAAGAATTCTAGAACTGCCATGGCAGACAGGAAAAGAAGTGATCAGAAGACTCAGAGGGAAGGGCATACCATACATTTCAAACTACATACAGAAAATGATTGTGTTCTATGGAAGGATCCAGAATATACAACGGAGAAAAGACAGTCTCTTCAATAAATGCTGCTGGGAAAATTGGAGAGCTACATGTAAAAAATGAAACTAGAACATTCTTTAACACCATACAAAAAAATAAACTCAAATTGGATTAAAGACTTAAATGTAAGACTGGATACTATAAAACACTTAGAGGAAAACATAGGCAGAGCATTCTTTGACATAAATTGCAGCAATATCTTTTTCAATCCGTCTCCAAGAGTAATGGAAATAAAAATAAACAAATGGGACCTAATTAAACTCAAAAGCTTTTGCACAGCAAAGGAAACCACAAACAAAATGAAATGACAGGGCTTCCCTGGTGGCACAGTGGTTGAGAGTCCGCCTGCCGATGCAGGGGACACAGGTTTGTGCCCACATGCCGCGGAGCGGCTGGGCCCGTGAGCCATGGCCGCTGAGCCTGTGCGTCTGGAGCCTGTGCTCCGCAACGGGAGAGGCCACAACAGTGAGAGGCCCGCGTACTGCCAAAAAAAAAAAAAAAAAAAAACTGAAATGACAACCCACAGAATGGGAGAAAATATTTGCAAATGATGCAGCCGACAAGGGATTAGTTTCCAAAATTTACAAACAGCTCATGTGGCTCAATATCCAAAACCCAAACAACCCAATCAAAAAATGGGCAGAAGACCTACATAGACATTTCTCCAAAGAAGACATACAGATGGCCAAGAGGCACATGAAAAGGTGCTCAACATCACTAATTATTAAAGAAATGCAAGTCGAAACTACAATGAGATATCACCTAACACCAGTCAGAATGGCCATCATCAAAAAATCTACAAACAATAAATGCTGGAGGGAGTGTGGAGAAAAGGGAACCCTCCTGAACTGTTGGTGGGAATGTAAATTGGTACAGCCAGTACAGAGAACAGTATGAAGTTTCCTTAAAACACTAAAATTAGAGCCACCATGTGATCCAGCCATCCTACTCCTGAGTATATATCCAGAGAAAAACATGGTTCGAAAGGATACATGCACCCCGATGTTCATTGAAGCACTATTTACAATAGCCAAGGCATAGAAGCAACTTGAAGGTCCATTGACAGATGAGTGGATAAAAAAGATGTGGTATATATGTACAATGGAATATTATTCAGCCGTTAAAAAGATTTAAATAATGCCATTTGCAGCAACATAGATGGACTTGGAGATTATCATACTAAGTGAAGTAAGTCAGAGAGAGAAAGACAAATATATGATATTGCTTATATGGGGAATCTAAAGAAAAATGATACAAATGAACTTATTTACAAAACAGAAATAGACTCACACACTTAGAGAATTAACATATGGTTACCAGGGGGAAGTGTGGTGGGGGGAGGGATAGATTGGGAGTGTGGGATTGACATATACACACTGCTATATTTAAA
Organism: Globicephala melas; assembly: GCF_963455315.2. Lineage (NCBI taxonomy): Eukaryota > Metazoa > Chordata > Mammalia > Artiodactyla > Delphinidae > Globicephala > Globicephala melas. The sequence goes on along the minus strand of NC_083321.1, from coordinate 66,171,153 downwards.
ATAGGTAACCAAAAAGAACCTACTGTAAAAATAAATAAACTAACTACATAGGGCAAATGATTGTGTTCTATGGAAGGATACAGAAGACACTCTATTTACCAAATTGATAGGAGTGTACTGGTGACAGGGCCATTAGTTTCTTGAGAAACTGACTGGTGACCCTTCTCTGGAGGCCAGAGCTGATGACAGGAGATGCTACTTCAGGAATGGTAATCCCCTGATAGCATGGGAATCATGGAATGTCAAAATAATAGAAACCAAGTGGTGGGACTTAAATGACAGAAGCAAAGTTAGTGTAATTATAAAAATAAATGGCAAGGACAGAGTGGCATCCAGGGTATCAGACCACAAAAAGCTGGAAATGCTTTACAGAAAGTGTGGCAAGTACAACAGAAAACTTGATAAGACATGCACTTTAGGGTTGGGGCTTGTGTTGATAAGTATTAAAAAGAATCAGAGACCTGTCATATCAGGAAATGTTTTTAGGGTCCACTGGTCTGGGGCTTTATGGAGCATCCTCTTAAAATAAAGTACAATGCTTAGTAGACCTCCTCACATTCTTGAGGTGCCAGATTCTACCCTTTGGAATCTTGCCAAAACCCATTTACTGAGTGATATAAAAGACTACCTGGTTTAAGTATGAATATGGCTCTGAAGAATACTCAGACTGTGATGCAGGACACTCTGCCTTGTGGACCGTATGGCTTGGCCCACTGTAGAGTATTAAAGGTATTTGTTATGGGGAAAACATCATGTGGAATTTATGACAAGCACCAATAGAAGAATCACAACATAAACTCATAGGATTCTGGAGCAGGAGAAGGCAATCTGTAACAGATCATTTCACACCATACAGAAAATACATTTTAGCATTAATCAGGCTCTGATGGAGATGGAGTGCCAGGTCATTAGTCATCAAGAGGTTATGCAACCAGATTGCCCATCGTGAAATGATTCTTTCAGCCCCACTAAGTCATAAATTAGAGCAATTCCACCAGTATCCTTCAGAAGATGGAAGAAGTACATCTAGGATTACAGGCAAACATAGCCTGAGAACACAAGTTTCATGACTAGGTAGCTTGAATTCCCATGTTTTCCATCACAGTTGTACCTGTGCCTCTTCTGCAGTTCACACATTTGGCCATTTTGGATGAGGGTTCCTTTATGAGCAGCTTACAGAAGAGGCAAAAAGCTAGGTGTGGATCATGGAAGCTCAGCTCAGTATATGAGTGGAAGCTGAAAGTACTGTGGTTGCCCTTCAGCCTTACTCATGGATGGCTTTGAAAGACAGGGTTAGGAGATATCTTCCCAACAGGCAGAGTGTTGCTCAATGAACACAATCATCTAATTTGTGTGGAAAAAGAAATACTGTGAGATAAGACTATATGAAGACTCACAGATAGTGCTCAGTGACTTGACTCAGTTTTGAAGCTCTGGTGAGAGGCTTTTCAAGTATTCTTCTTGAGTAGCTGATTAATTCTACACCCCAACCATTTACCTGACATTCAAGGCAACTATGTACTAGCACTAAACTTCCCAGAGTCAGGTATCAGACAACTAGGGAGAACCCCTATGATCAGGAGCCAGATAAATTATTCAAATTAGCCAATCCACAAAGAGCCTGAAAACCCTAGCTAACCTCACCCCACTTGCTACACATAAGCTGCCCACTATGGTTCCATCTTGCTGTTATTGGGTCCTTGGGTACAACCTCCTGCTGTTTTGCCCAAGTTGGTAGCCCTCTTTCCTTTGGAGCTGTAAGTAAGAAAAAGTTCTGCCTTTTGTCAGGTATTGTCATTGCGTTATGTCCCGTCAAAGGAATCTTTAAATCTTATAAAACACGCTGTCACCGGTATCATAACCGGTGGGTCTCTCATTAAACTTTTCTAATGGGTCTCAAATTCTGTGACAGATTTTGAGTCAAGTTGTTCCCATTAAAAGGTACTGATTTTAAAAACTAATAACTTATAACTTAAAACTGCCACACACAAAACAAATGGTCCACAAAACATTCTCCTTTCCTTCTGAAGGTTTCACCATGTATTGTTGTCATTAACCAGTCTTTTACTATTAAATTTAAATGGCCAACTGAGACAAACAGTTCTGAGACCGTTCTTCCACCACTGATTAAGACTCGGGTGGCAGGTATTGGGGATAATATTCATTTAGCCTTCTGAGCTTTCTGGGCAGACTTGGTGACCTTGCTAGCTCCAGCTGCCTTCTTGTCCACTGTTTTGATGACAACCACAGCAAATGTCTGTTTCATGTCACGAGCAGCAAAATGGCTCAGAGGATGATAGTCAAGGGCAGCCCTTCCCTTGTCCATAATCTACAGGTATTATCACTCAGTCCTCTAGTTCCCACATGAAATTCCATTATGGTAAAATGAATATGTTTACATTACTTATATCATATTTTCTCACATGAAATTGCTTACTTACAATATATTGTTAATATCAATTGATCCTACTGATGCTTGTAGTAATCATCTTCCTGTGGAAACTATATAGTTTTATACATAACTAAAGATAACCTTCCAGATAAATACAAGGATCTTAACTTGGGTCTCTTTCTGTAATCTTATACACTGTATTCTACTGTTTTTTTTCTAAAATCATCATATGACACTGCTTTATCCTAATTATCTTTTTCTCCAACAAGTGGTCCTTCATTATATGTTTCTGTTGGTTCTTACTTCTAATTGGTGGATATCTGAGAAGTTTTTCATAAATTGTTTATTGAATATCATTCTCATTCAAGAAGTATTTACTAAAAATTTATTATATGTCAGACACTTTACTAAACAGAAGATGTAACATTGAAAAAGACAGTTTCTGCTATGAAACAGTTTACAGTCTGATGAAGGAATCAGGGAGTTATTGTCAATACTCATTGCTTTGGTGATATCACCTTTCTCACTTCTTAAATTGCTTTCTTGTAATTCCTAAACATCTCCATTTTTTCTTCCCCAAGTTAAATTTTCTTTCATTTATTCATTCAGACATTCATTCATTCGTTTTCTTCATCAAAGAGGTTCTTATAACCATCATTTTATTATACTCATTAATAAAGCAGTACTGCCTTTTTTAAAACCTCTGTGAACTTATATACTGCCTATATCTCCTATGATTTTTCTTCTTTCCTACCTTTATTCATTCTTTATTATTTTTCTTCTGTCTGAACTTACTTTCTCTCTATCTTATACCTCCAGTATCCAAATTTTTTAAGACCTCAAAGGTTTAGTTAAAATGTCATTCTTTATAACCCCCTCACATTTGCCTAGATACTACACATTGGGAATTTTTTCTTCTCCTGAAAGCCAATATTATGATTTAGGTCATACATAGTATACTAATTACTTCATTTTTTTTTTTTTTTTGTGGTACGCGGGCCTCTCACTGTTGTGGCCTCTCCCATTGCGGAGCACAGGCTCCGGACGTGTAGGTTCAGTGGCCATGGCTCACAGGCGTAGCCGCTCCGCAGCATGTGGGATCTTCCTGGACCGGGGCACGAACCCATGTCCCCTGCATCGGCAAGCAGACTCTCAACCACTGTGCCACCAGGGAAGCCCATAGTTACTTCATTTTTAATTAGACTTTCCATGTGTGTGAGTGTGGAGTGTGGATGTACATGTCTTTCTTGTGTATGTATCTCTATGGGCAACATCTGTCTGATCTTCTTTATTTCCCCTCTGTGGGAAATGTTCTCTGTGACAGTTCAATATTATATTTTAAATTTAGTTGGTACTCAGTACAGTTTATTGAGCAAATAGATATATGGTCCTCATTATTTTTTTCACTGTATTCTGAAATTCTCAATTCTGTCAAATTGAGTTCACAAGTTATAATTGGGAGATTAGAATTGGCTCCCATTAATCCTTACAGCTATATTTCACACAAAGAGAATTTTTCATGTGCCCAATGTTGGTCATTTATATGTGTCTCACTTATTTTGTTGTACCCCTTCTGTAACAGAAATCAGATGAAATAAATTAGTATGCTAACTTGTTTCATAATGTCTATGCTCCTTTTTCCATTTCCCACAAAAACTTTTTCTCTATTTGAATACATAAAATTAAAATTTTAAATTATGATATATCTATCCCAAGGAATGTTATGTATCTATTAAAACTGACAGTAAGACCATGTATCATAAATACATAATATGTGTTTATGATATTATAACCAAGGGGATGTATGAACTGTTATCATAATGTGCTGTGTTACAACTACATAAAGAAAATGTCTGAGGGAAGCATTTAGGAGAAAACACTCAAATGATAGCAATAAATGTTTGTAATGGTAGATATATGTGCAGTTTTTTTATGTCCTTTCCTTATGTTGGAATATTTATGATGGGATGCTACTTTTATACTTATAAAAGTAAAGTTAAAGTAATAGTAATGCCTCCTCATTTTGAAAAATAGACCAATTTACTATTCAAAACACTGAAACTTTTCATAAGAAAATATAAGAAAGTAAAATAATAGATTCACTAAATTGGTCTTAAATACAGACCACTTTATAGAAGACTCACAGAATTTAAACTTATAGGTGCTCTCCTCATTCCAATGCCTGGGATCTACCTTGGCTTCTTGTACTGAGTGAATTCCTCAAATCCATTGCAACTAAAACTCCTGTTGATATTGTAGAGGACCCCAAGTAATCAGAATATATATGTGATATGATATAAATATGTATCAAGTCTCAACAGCAACAAATTTTAGTCATCACACTATGATGCTTATTTTGGAAACCAGCAATAATTTTTTCTTGACCTATGTAAATGAATTTTGGATTGCCTCTAGCTCTGGCCAAATGACCACATATGAATCCCAAGGGTTTCAGTAACGTATACTCAAAGAAAGGAAAAAATATCATCACCAACTGTGCTGGTAACATAAATAAAAGAGTATGTCCCATTAATAAGCTCAAATTAAATAACAATTTTGAGATGTATAAGCACACTCTACCTGACATTCAATCACTCCAGACAAATTTTCTTTACAAATACACTATACTTAGGGAATGGCATAAATTTTGATTAAAATAACCTGATTAGTGTTAAATATTTGACAAATTATTTATTATAGCTTTTTGTTTATGACCCTCCTCAATTCTTATTAACAACTTCTGATGATATCTTTTTTATTCTGTATATAAAAAATAGAAATATATAAAAATTTAGGAGTACACAATAAAAACAGCTCTCAGCCAATCCAGTTCCCTAACTTAACCCTTATTCTTGTTATATATTCACAGTATATATAACAAAGTGCAGACTCAGAAGAGCAAATGGTATAAGTTCCAGAGTCCGAAGGCCTGAGAACCAGGAAAGCCAACGGTGTGAGCTCCAGTCCAACGGCAAGAAAAGACTGATGTCCTAGCTCAAGTAGTCAGGCCAGTAAAGTTCCCTTCTACTGAGCCCTTTTTGTTCTATTCAGGCCTTCAGTTGATTGGAAGAGAGCCACCCACGTTAGGGAGGGCAATTTTTCTGCCAATTCCAATGTTAATCTCGTCGAGAAACATTCTTACAAAGACAAAATAGTATTTAATCAAATATCTGGGCATGCCATGGTCCAGGAAAGTTGACACATAAAAGTAACTATTCACAATCAAAATCTTCCTGGCTTCTTAATCTTTGACTATGACTGTTATTTAACTATCATCTTTGGAAACCATTGTTTTTTGACCATTGTTTGAGCATTGTTCATGACATTATTGGCTTTGACCAAAAGTTAGCAACTGTACTTGGAAACAGAACTTTACTTCCCTGGCTTGTAACTTCAGGGATACCAAGTTCACACTTAGCTTCTAATTGCACTCCGTCTCTTCCTGCTCTTGGTTACTGCTGGACAATGGCTCCAAAAGAACTGATGCAGAGGTTTCTGTGCACCAATTAAATTATCTTAGCAAAAAATTGACAGCTTAAATAGCACTGAATATTATGGTATTAACCCATTATTCACCATTTTCACTTCCTGTTATAAAGTGCAATTTGACAAGGTTGGAGCCGGGAAGAAAACCAACCCAAGAATTGAGTTTGATGCGCCAAAAAAGATAAGGCTATGTCCAACATTAGAGAGGATATAGGGAATCCATATTGTGTTTGAAAAGACAGAAACCTTCACAAAATTGGGTATGAGAGGCAGATCACTGTACACTTGACACTTGAACAACACTTACCCTTTCAATGGCACAGATCCACGTATACAAGGATTTTTTTTCAATAAATACATACTACAGTACTACATGATCCTCAGAAGGTTGAATTTGTGGATGTGGAACTGCAGATATAGAAGGCCAACTGTAAAGTGATACATGAGTTTTCAGCTGCACAAGGGATAGGTCTCTAAATCCTACATTATTCAATGATCAGCTGTATTATCAACTCAGAGTGTGGGATTAACAGCATTATCACAGTCCAATCACTCCAAGATCATAAAACAAAATCTAACCAACTCCACTAACAACAGACTGGAGTCCGAGTAAATAAATAGTTTTGGTGATAAATAATTTTAACTTAAAATTAACATGTAAAAACTAAGATGATTATGAAATGTACAGGTTATGACATGAAAATATTAATAAATCATATTTAGAGGTATAGAAAAGGCAGAGAGAATTATTTTTCATAAGTAAAGGTACAATGAATTGTTGGCTTTTAATTCTGTTTCTTGGTTCAATGAAACAGAGTTGACCCTCCATACCCATGGATTCTGCATCTGTGGCTTCAACCAACTGTGGATCAAAAATATCCAAAAAAATTCCAGAAAGTTCCAAAAAGCAAAACTTGAATTTGCTTGACCCCAACAACTATTTACATATTATTTACATTGTATTAGGTATTATAAATAGTCTAGAGATGATTTAAAGTATACAGGAGGGTATACATAGGTTATGGCATTCATGGTGGTGGCGGGTGGGTGTCCAGGAACTGATCCCCTGCAGATACAGAGGGATGGCTGTAATTATGGTATAAAAATAATGGCTTTAGTTAAGTTGAAATCTTGATGGAATATTTACTTTTATATTAATTCCTGCCTAAATCTAAGCATGAAACATGGCTTGTTTTAATTGACATAATATCTTCCATTTTTAAGTTTAATCATTTCATGGAAACATTTTTCTTTAATTCTGAAATGTTACTTAACACTTCTAAAACACCTTTGAAAAGCAAAAGCAATGCATCTTGCAAATTCATTATTGCATTTGGTAGTTGGAAGAACAGTGCCTAATCATAAGAAGATAAAGAATTGCAGAGTAAAAACATAAATTAACTATGCATCTTTGTCAATTGACAACAAACCACCTGATTTTCTGGATTAACTGAATTGTTTTACTGCTTTGTCCTTCTATAGCCATACCTAATAGAGTCCTACATCTGTTCCCAGAGTGGTAAACTCATGTTTCAGAAGAAAAAAAAGCAGTGAGTAGAAGTATTAGGACAGAGATTTATTATTAGAACCTTGAAAATGAGTAGGGATATAAAATTTTCTAAGTCCCTTCCCTTTTTTACCTTACAACAACCTTCCTAGGTAAGGAAGACAAGTATTTATAAGACTTCTTAGTATACTAATGAGATAACTGAGTGCTCTGGGCAGACCTCTCAGTTACAGTTAAGAGATATAGTCTTGTGTTGATTCTGCCATAAACAAATTATTTGAATTTTTGACACCAAACTAATTTTTTACTTTTTCTGGCATCTCATTTGTAAAATGTAGGACAATGGTTCTTAGAGTATGGTATATGGACACTTGGGGTTACCCAGGACACCTTTAAGGAGAATGTGAGGCCAAAAGTATTTTTATAATAATGCTAAAATATTATTTACCCTTTTACTGTGTTGATATTTGCACTGATGGTACGAAAAACAATGGTGAGTAAAACTGCTGTTGCCTTATCACAAATCAAGGCAATAACACCCAACTGTACTAGTTTTCATCACTATGTTTTTGATGAAGCAATAAAAATTAATACAGTTTTAAGTTTCTGTCCTTAAGTATATTAAAAAATATATATTCTGTGTGATAAAATGATAACTACAATTAAAAACGTTTCTTGGATACCCAAATTTGAAGACTGTCTTGAGGAACAGCAGTTAAGCAACTGTATGATGTACAAACTGAATGCTTTATTCATGGAATATTTTTACTTGGAAGAAGAACTGACTTAACAAACCACGGTTATTCAAAATCAGGCTTTTGGCAGATATTGTCTTGAAAAAAACAAAGTGAGACTGTCACTTCAGGGAAAACCATGGACAGTATTTGTTGTCAGTGACAAAATTAGAGTTTTCAAGCAAAAATTAGAATATTGGAAAACTGTGAGCTTGACACCTTCTCAATAAAGATTTTTCTGATGAGATAAATGGTGAGATCCATAAATGTGATTTTCAAAATATTGTATAATGAAATGTGTCACATTTGGAAGCTCTGCATCACTACAGTGAACAATATTTTTTAAATGACCAATGCATGATGTTACTAAATAATTTAACATAAAAGAATAACAAGTAGTCTTAACATAAAAAATATTCAATGAATATTGATGTTGTATTAGATTCCACATTGCAACTATTTAAAAATAACTACTAGTTGAGTTTTGATGTATTATCAAAGAAGAATATTCACAATTATCTCAAGGTTATTAATATTCTTCACATTTCTAACTATATATTCAGATAACGCTGAATCTTCTTTATGTATTTCAACCAAAACAACATTGTAATAAAATTAATGCAAAAGCAGATATGAGAATCCAACTCTTTTATTAAAGAAGACATTAGATTAACAAAAATGAGAAACAATGTTTCTTTTCCCACAATATTGAAAAATGTTTATCATAAAACATATGCCAATTATATTAACAGGTTTAACATGTTAATAGGTTTATGTTAGTGGCTTTATCAGGAGTTGGAAAATTATAGTTCCTGGACCAAATCCAGTCTTAAGGCTACATCTAGCCTGCCTGCTTTTTTTGTAAAGTTTTCTTTGGAATAGAGTCATACTCATTACATATTGTCTATGGCTGCTTTGGCAGTACAATAGCAGAGTTGAGTGATTACAAGAAAGACTTTACGGTCCATAAAGCCAAAAGTATTTACTATCTGTCCCTTTACAGAAAATGTATGCTAATCCCTCAGTTTATTATTATCTTTAAATAAATTAATACACAGTTTTTAAAAAATTATGTTTTAATTTCCAAGATCATAAATATCAAGAGATATAACTTTGCATACATAAAAGTTCTTTCAAGTTCTTAATAATTTCTAAGAGCTTGAAAGGATCCTGGGATCTCAAAACTGGAGAAACACTGACCTAAGCAACCAGAATACATCTTATCTTTTTGGAACACAACAGGTCCTCAATAACCATCAGTTTCCTTTCCAAAACTATCTCACAGTTCATAGGCTGACTGTCCCTTGGCAAAAGGCCACTGCTCCTCTCTAATAAGCATAACTCTCCTTCAAGGTTCCAGAGGCTCCTTCCTCTTCTTGTCTCTTTGAGCCTTAGGGTAATGACAGCACTGCTGCTATTTGCTCAGAGTCCTGTACTATTCCTTGTGATTCCTCCAAACTCCACCCACATCTTTGTTACTAATCCTCTTGATAATAATCTCAATTATTTCATTTGAATATGCCTGATATATTTCCTTTGGGACTCCAAGTAACTAACCAACAAATGAACTAACTAGTTAACTATATTCTCCATATCTCATTTATTAAACACAGCAAATATGAAATGTGTACCTTTTTGTTCTTATTTTACAGAAATGGAAAATAAGACACACGAAGTTTAAATAATTATCTGTAGGACATTAATTCATATGTGGATCCAGAATTATAATGCAGGCAGTCTCACTGAAGACTTTAGGAAATCAGCCTCCAAATAACTCATTCTGTTAAATAGAAATTTTACTTATTTATATATCAACCATATTATTAACCTTAGAAATAAATAATTAATTGGATTTTTATGACCACAGTATCAGCATACATCAACAACACATAACTGTATTTTCCAGTATACTGTGTGCTGGGTGTTATGGCTTTCCATTTTCCATGTATCACTAGTAGTATAATATAACAAGAAAAAAGAGCTACAGAATATGTTACTTTATAACATGAACTATGGTATCTGCAGTAACAAAATATCTGTCTTTCTGGTCTGCTATGGCACTTATGGTTTATTACTAGGCCTGAATGTGAACTTTCCAACTTCCTACATTTTTTCAGCTTATCGCTACAGTATTTGCATACTACATCAAAGCAAATTTTATCCTATCTCCGTTTTGTTTTTATAAGTATATCTAGCATTACTACATAGGTTGCAGGAAAGATAAGTAACTTATTGATTTACAAAACCCAAGGGATAATGTCCCTTATTACACTGGCAAATGAAAACACTTCAGCTGATAAATGCTTCACCGTAAACCAAAAGACCCATTTATCATTTCAACTGGTGAGTTTTGCACTATACCAGAAATATGTTTGCTTCTAGCAGCTAATGTGTAAGCAGTGTATTCATGGGGAAATCTCTGTGCTTTCTCCTGACAGCATCATGACTTTCTTCTTTTCCATTACATTTTTAGTCACAATCATTTTAAAGTATAAATTCCAAGTGAACACCCGAGTTCCTACAAAAAATGTTAGATTCATATAATCATTCTTCACATCCTCAATTTAACTCAGAACAGTTTTAAACATAGGGCTAGAAGGTTGCCTTTCCTCTGCTATGATTTCAAGTGTCCTAAAATAGCTCCTTATTCATTCCTCCCACATTCCTCACCTGCCAGTTTTATGAATATTTCATTCTTTAACCATAAGGCAAAACCTTTCCTCCTACATCCTGAGCTAAAGCTAAAAATGCAGACTCCTCAGGAGAGGAAACACTATAAATTAAATTCATACTCAGGTGCCAATGACTGATGTAAAACCATTTCCCAGGCAGTAGATTTTGACATGAGAGTCCTAAGGGACTACTCCAAAAGGAGTGAAGAGTAAGGGGCCACAGAGTAAATAAAAGGCTCATAAAAAGGGATGTCTGAGGTCAACTCCACATCATGACATGATGCAATATTTCCCAAACTTGCCTGGTGTTTAAAAAAAACCTACAATGAATTTTGTTAAAATCTGAGCTTCCTGGCCTTACTCCAGAAATATCAAATCAGAATTTCCAAAGAAGAAGCCTGAGAATTTTAAATTGTACCCATGAGGATTTTTTTAATCAGGCAATTTTTGGAAACTTTGCTGTAGTGAAGATGGGAAATTGATTCTGTTTGCACCTAGCAATGCGGTCTTGATGGTGTCATTTAATCTCTCTTTTTCTAAATTGTATTACTAAGAAATATTGATAATAATTCTTAATTCACATAATTGTCATGAGAATTAAGTGAAGTAATACATATAAAAGTACCTGGAAATCAGTAAGCACCTATAACAATCCCCTTTCTTTGCCTCTGTCATAGCTTTGTCACAAATTATCATGATCAACAGTGCTTGGTCTGCTACTGCAAACTCTGTGGAGGGATGGGAACTCACACGAGGCTCTCTGAGGGCTTAAATTACAAAAAAAGGCTCATTACTAACTTGTTATTTGAGATGGATAGGGTAAGTGTCATCATCTACATGGTCATAACATAGTTCCACAGGCTTCAATTGGTCATGGTAATACTTTTTCCAACTCATTTTAGAACATGGAGTAGCACAAACTAACAGCATGTGAAATTCAATTTACTCACAACTGGTTGGCTCTTTGAGGGTAGATTTAACCTATCACTTCCTTTGGTATTTTCTTTTGAAAAATTAAATGAGAGCTTCAGAGAGCAACACACATACAGAAAAATCTAAATAGACACAGGTGAAAGTCCTCCTTGTGTGACTTAAGAAAAGTCCAACACAGCCAAAAAGAAGCAGTTCTAAGCCCAGAAGCAGCCTAAGCCTGGCCCTGGTGATAACGGAGACAATGTCCTTGTACTATTGCTTGCACAAGCAGGCATTTGGTAAATTCTACTGACAGATTGAACAGACAGGGATACTAATCAGTCTGGCACAGTGGCCCATTTTCCTGAGCTTTCACATTTAACCATGTAATATTTAGCCATGCACAATTCTTCTGTTTCTTAGCAGTTTTTAAGCTCCTAGAAGATAAAAATGTTGAATTCATCTTTGTATCATCTATTATAGCACCTTATTCATAGTACGTGCTAAAGGAACTTTGTTGAATTGGTTCAAAGTAGGCTACATACGGTTATTTTATTGTTTACTGATATTTGTGAACTGTGCATTGTATCATTTTTATCTAACAAACTCAGTTTAATTCAACAATTATTATTATCCTATCCTATATTTTTGTTTCCCAAGTACAAACAGAAGCTTTTTGGGTGCTATGTTTATAATACAACTTTCCAGATGAAAAGCACTTTATGCCAGATATGTCCCATGTTGGAAACTGGTGAAGCTGAGATGATATTTTCAGTCTTCTGATATGATATATATTCCAGCGTGATATTTATTTCATGATGATGTAAAGCATTGAGATAAAAAACTGGAGAGAATGCAGATCTACCCCTTTAAATGGAAAATGGAGGAAATAAACAAGTATGTGTGTCTACCACATTCCAAACTCTTGTATTCACACATATATTATGATGTTACACCTTCATCTTAATTCTAAGAGGTAAAAATTATTGTCCTCATTTTGCATAAAAGAAAATAGGGGCTCTGAGAAGTAGCTTGAATCAAATTATATAGCTAACACTACAGTTGGGACTGAACACTAGATCTGCCCTATTCCAAAAACAAATCTCTTTGAATTATGGTTTTCTCTGGGTATATGCCCAGTAGTGGGATTGCTGGGTCATATGGTAGTTCTTTTTTTAGATTTTTAAGAAATATCCATATTGTTCTCCACAGTGACTGTATCAATTTACATTCCCACCAACAATGCATGAGGGTTCCCTTTTCTCCACACCCACTCCAGCATTTACTTTTTGTAGATATTTTGATGATGGCTGTTCTGACCGGTGTGAGGTGATACCTCATTGTAGTTCTGATTTGCATTTCTCTAATAACTAGTGATATTGAGCATCTTTTCATATATTTGTTGGCCATCTATATGTCTTCTTTGGAGAAATGTCTATTTAGGTTTTCCACCCATTTTTGATTGGGTTGTTTGTTTGTTTTTTGATATTGAGCTGCATGAGCTGTTTGTATATTTTGGAGATTAATCTTTTGTCAGTTGCTTCATTTGCAAATACTTTCTCCCATTCTGAGGGTTTTCTTTTCATCTTGTTTATAGTTTCCTTTGCTCTTTAAATTTAATTAGGTCCCATTTGTTTTTTTTTTTGTTGTTATTCTCATTACTCTAGGATGTGAGTCAAAAAAGATCTTTCTGTGATTTATGCCAAATAGTGTTCTGCCTATGTTTTCCTCTAAGAGTTTTATAGTGTCTGGCATTACATTTAGGTCTTTAATCCATTTTGAGTTTATTTTTGTGTATGGTGTTAGGGAGTGTTCTAATTTCATTCTTTTACATGTAGCTGTCCAGTTTTCTCAGCACTACACATGCACCCCAAAGTTCACAGAAGAACTATTTACAATAGCCAGGTCATAGAAGCAACCGAAATGTCCATCAACAGAGGAATGGATAAAGAAGGTGTGGTACATATTTACAATAGAATATTACTCAGCCATGAAAAGGAATGAAATTGGGTCATTTGTAGACATGGATGGATCTAGAGACTGTCATACAGAATGAAGTAAGTCAGACACAGAAAGACAAATATAGTATATTAACATCACTTGGGAATACAATATGTTGCAATACCTTATTTATCACTTAATATATAAGTTGACTGAGGTTTATCTGTGAATATAACACTGTGAGGAGAGAGTGACTTCACCCAACTCAATCTTCTGGTTTCAGGAATATGATTTTTTAAATGGCATTGTATTTCACATGGAAAAACATTTTCACAGATTTGTTTTTGAATGCCATGCACAGAAAAAAAAACCATGAATAATGTTCCATTAATATCTTTTTATCTAAACCCATTTAGAAACATGTTTCCTCCAAAATATGCCCCAATATTTCATGCTATTAAACAGATTAAAATATTGATGAAAAATGAAATAGGAGAAAAGTAACTAACAACAAGATCATTAATTCTGATTTAAGCACATAAGCAGATGTAGTAGGGAGGAGTCTAGACTGGAATAAGTTCCATATGGGATGCTTATGTCAATAAAAACCTTTGAAGAGTTAGTGGCAAGTGAAACCCCAGCTCTTTGAGCTGAACATTTTTAATTTCTCTACTAATAAAACATAGCTGGCCAGAGAGCAAAAGAATACAAAATTATTAGATTTTAATAAATTAAAAAAATTAACCAGTGAGGTAAAATAACTTTAAAAATAACTAAAGAAATGTGGACAATATGTGACTTCACTACGTCAAACTATAAGTTAGTGTCAAAGCAGGCCTAGGAATTACTGCCAGTTTAATGGTGAGGATTAGGTGTTCTAGATTAATTTTAGACTAATAATACACATATATAATTAATTTTAATACTAAAATAATCTTTTACTCTTTGATTTACTTGTTATAGCTAAACTCTATTTCAGAATGAAATAATATAGCAAGTGCACAAATTCTTCAACATTAGTCATTTACTTTGTATATCATTGAGCTTTATTTTGAACATTTTGATTGTTTCATGCATCATGGACCTCACTATAGCTAATTTGTCCCCAAAACATGAAATTTAAGTATTTATTAACTATTTTTGCTTTGAATAGAAAATTATGTAAATAAAATAGACATTTTCCCTTTTGTGACATTGATGATTTCAGATTTTACTTTACAATACTATTCATTCTATCAAAAAAAAGTCAAGTAGAATGAGTTGGAGGAATGAGCTTTTTAATTTTCATTTCAAATATATCACAAAACTTTTCAATACTTTTACAGATTTGGCTGCTGCCTTTGAAGCCACACATATACACATACATCTTTCTCTCTTTCTCTCTCTCTCTCTCTCTCTCTCTCTCTCTCTGTCTCACACACACACACACACACACACACACACACACACACACTCAAAGCCTAACCTTTCCCTGCTAGCCTGACATTCTTATCCAGAAATGTTCATCTGGGTTATGGCATTGTCTTCATGTGGTACCTGCTATAATGAGCATGTATGCCATGAGAAGGATAGGCATGCTGAGTTATTAGAATATATCAATAAAAAATGAATATTTTGCAAGAGATCAAAGACTTGTGCCTGTAGCACAAGAACAAACAGTGTCATGGCTTTTTGTGTTGAGAACTGAGACTTGTGATATTTTGCTTGCTCAGAGAAATGTCTTAGTTGGGCTGGACTGTCCAAGGTAAGCTCCACTGGAGGAAGCGCTAGGCTACTTAAGTACAAAGAATATCAGGAAAGGAGAGACCACAAAAATTATTCAAAGAAGAATTTTAAATATTAGGCATATGGATGGAGCTCTAACAGAAGCAAACTCCTATTTCACAACTTTGACACAAGCTGACCATGGCAGATTCTGTTCAGTGCCTTGATTGTTGAACCTCGTCTGACCCTCAGACTTCTGCCTGAAGATTTCCCACTTCAACAAACACAAAACCTAATAGATTGTGGAGAGGAGCTTCAAGATGGTGGAAGAATAAGACGCGGAGATCACCTTCCTCTCCACAAATACATCAGAAATACATCTACATGAGGAACAACTCTTATAGAACACCTACTGAACGCTGACAGAAGACCTCGGACCTCCCAAAAGGCAAGAAACTCCCCACGTACCTGGGTAGGGCAAAAGAAAAAAGAAACAACAGAGACAAAGAATAGGGACGGGACCTGCACCAGTGGGAGGGAGCTGTGAAGGAGTAAAGGTTTCCACACACTAGGAAGCCCCCCCCCCCCCCAGGCAGAGACTGCGGGTGGCAGAGGGGGGAAGCTTCAGAGCCACGGAAGAGAGCACAGCAACAGGGGTGCAGAGGGCAAAGCAGAAATTCCCACACAGAGGATCAGTGCTGACCAGCACTCACCAGCCTGAGAGGCTTGTCTGCTCACCCATCGGGACAGACAGGGCCTGAGATCTGAGACTCGGGCTTCAGAGGTCAGACCCCAGGGAGAGGACTGGGGTTGGCTGCGTGAACACAGCCTGAAGGGGGCTAGTGCGCAACGGCTAGCAGGGAGGGAGTCCAGGAAAAGGTCTGGACCTGCCGAAGAAGCAGGAGACATTTTTCTTGTCTGTTTCCTGGTGCGCGAGGAGAGGGGACTAAGAGCACCGCTTAAAGGAGCTCCAGAGACAGGCACAAGCCGCGGCTATCAGCGTGGACCCCAGAGATGGGCGTAAGACGCTAAGGCTGCTGCTGCTGCCACCAAGAAGCCTGTGTGCAAGCACAGGTCACTCTCCACACCGTCCCCCCCAGGACCCTGTGCAGCCCACTACTGCCAGGTCCCGGGATCCAGGGACAACTTCCCCGGGAGAATGCACGGTGCACCTCAGTCTGGTGCAACGTCACGCCGGCCTCTGCGGCCACAGGCTCGCCCCGCATCTGTACCCCTCCCTCCCCACTGCCTGAGAGAGCCAGAGCCCCCGAATCAGCTGCTCCTTTAAACCCACCCTGTCTGAGCGAAGAACAGACGCCCTCAGGCGACACACAGACATAGGCGAGTCCAAATCCAAAGCTGAAACCCAGAAGCTGTGCGAACAAAGAAGAGAAAGGGAAATCTCTCCTAGCAGCCTCAGGAGCAGGGGGTTAAATCTCCACAATCAAATTGATGTACCCTGCATCTGTGGAATACCTGAATAGACAATGAATCATCCCAAATTGAGGAGGTGGACTTTGGGAGCAAAGATTATATATATATATATATATATATATATATATATATATATATATATAATTTTTCCCCCTTTTTCTCTTTTTGTGAGTGTGTATGTGTATGCTTCTGTGTGTGATTTTTGTCTGTATAGCTTTGCTTTTACCATTTGTCCTAGG
Organism: Globicephala melas; assembly: GCF_963455315.2. Lineage (NCBI taxonomy): Eukaryota > Metazoa > Chordata > Mammalia > Artiodactyla > Delphinidae > Globicephala > Globicephala melas. Next base: position 66,154,132 of record NC_083321.1, on the reverse strand, counting down.
GTACTTTCCGTACGGTTTTTGTTTGTTTGTTTATTTTTACTTTTTAAATTTTTTTCTTATAAATATTTTTTATTTAAATAACTTTATTTTATTTTATCTTCCTTCATTCTTTCTTTTTCTATTTTTTATCCCTTTTATTCTGAGCCATGTGGATGAAAGGCTCTTGGTGCTCCAGCCAGGTGTCAGGGCTGTGCCTCTGAGGTGGGAGAAACAACTTCAGGACACTGGCCCAGAAAGACCTCCCAGCTCCACATAATATCAAAGGGCGAACATTTCCCAGTGATCTCCATCTCAACGCCAAGACCCAGTTTCACTCAACGACCAGCAAGCTACAGTGCTAGACACCCTATGCCAAACAATTAGCAAGACAGGAAAACAACAGCATTCATTAGCAGATAAGCTGGCTAAAAACATAATAAGGCCACAGACACACCAAAACACACTACCAGACATGGTCCTGCCCACCAGAAAGACAAGATCCAGCCTTATCCACCAGAACACAGGCACTAGTCCCCTCCATCAGGAAGCCTACACAACCCACTGAAACAACTTTAGCCACTGTAGACAGACACTAAAAACAACGGGAACTACAGACCTGCAGCCTGTGAAAAGGAGACCACAAACACAATAAGTTAAGCAAAATGAGAAGACAGAAAAACACACAGCAGATGAAGGAGCAAGGCCAAAACCCACCAGACCTAACAAATGAAGAGGAAATAGGCAGTCTACCTGATAAAGTAATTAGAAAAATGATGGTAAAGATGATCCAAAATCTTGGAAATACAATAAAGAAAATACAAGAAATGTTTAACAAGGACCTAGAAGAACTAAAGAGCAAACAAACAATGATGAACAACACAATAAATGAAATTAAAAATTCTCTAGAAGGGATCAATAGCAGAATAACTGAGGCAGAAGAAAGGATAAGTGACCTGGGAGATAAAATAGTGGAAATAATTACTGCAGAGCAGAAAAAAGAATGAAAAGAACTGAGGACAGTCTCAGAAACCTATGGGACAACTTTAAACACACCAACATTCGAATTATAGGGGTACCAGAAGAAGAAGAGAAAAAGAAAGGGACTGAGAAAGTATTTGAAGAGATTATAGTGGAAAACTTCCCGAATATGAGAAAGGAAAGAGTTAATCAAGTCCAGGAAGCACAGAGAGCCCCATACAGGATAAATCCAAGGAGAAACATGCCAAGACACATATTAATCAAAGTATCAAAAATTAAATACAAAGAAAAAATATTAAAGCAGCTAGGAAAAAACAACAAATAACACACAAGGGAATCCCCATAAGGTTAACAGCTGATCCTTCAGCAAAACTCTGCAAGCCAGAAGGGAGTGGCAGGACATATTTAAAGTGATGAAGGAGAAAAAATTACAACGAAGATTACTCTACCCAGCAAGGATCTCATTCAGATTTGATGGAGAAATTAAAATCTTTACAGACAAGCAAAAGCTAAGAGAATTCAGCACCACCAAACCAGCTTTACAACAAATGCTAAAGGACTTTCTCTAGTTACAAAACACAAGTGAAGGAAAAGACCTACAATAACAAACCCAAAACAATTAAGAAAATGGTAATAGGAAAATACATATCAATAATTACCTTAAATGTAAATGGATTAAATGCTCCAACCAAAAGACATAAACTGGCTGAATGGATACAAAAATAACACCCCTATATATGCTGTCTACAAGAGACCCACTTCAGACCTAGGGACACATACAGACTGAAAGTGAGGGGATAGAAAAAGATATTCCATGCAAAGGGAAATCAAAAGAAAGCTGGAGTAGCAATCCTCATATCAGAAAAAATAGACTTTGAAATAAAGACTATTACAAGAGACAAAGAAGGACACTACCTAATGATTAAGGGATAGATCCAAGAAGAAGACATAACAATTGCAAATATTTATGCACCCAATATAGGAGCACCTCAATATAAAAGGCAAATGCTAACATCCATAAAAGGGGAAATCGAGGGCTTCCCTGATGGCGCAGTGGTTGGGAGTCCACCTGCCGATGCAGGGGGAATGGGTTCATGCCCCAGTCCGGGAGGATCCCACGTGGAGTGGGGTGGCTGGGCTCGTGAGCCATGGTCAATGAGCCTGTGCGTCTGGAGCCTGTGCTCCACGACAGGAGAGGCCACAACAGTGAGAGGCCCGTGTACTGCCAAAAAAACAAACAAAAAACCAAACCTATTCTTTAAAAAAAAAAAAAGAAAAAAAAAGGGGAAATCGACAGTAACACAATCATAGTCGGGGACTTTAACAACCCACTTTCACCAATGGACAGATCATCCAAAATGAAATAAATAAGGAAACACAAGCTTTAAATGAAACATTAAACAATGTGGACTTAATTGATATTTATAGGATATTCCATCCAAAAAAAACCAGAATACACATTTTTTTCAAGTGCTCATGGAATATTCTCCAGGATAGATCATATCTTCAGTCACAAATCTAGCCTTGGTAAATTTAAGAACATTAAAATCATATCAAGTATCTTTTTGGACCACAAAGCTATGAGACTAGCATTCTAGTCTCAAACACATGAACTATTTAATAACCAAGAGGACAGGGAAGAAATCAAAGAGGAAATAAAAAATACCTAGAAACAAATGACATTGAAAACACGATGAACCAAAACCTATGGGATGCAGCAAAAGCAGTTCTAAGAGGGAAGTTTATAGCAATAAAATCCTACCTTAAGAAACAAGAAACATTTCTAATAAAAAACTTAATCTTACACCTAAAGCAATTAGAGAAAGAAGAATAAAATAATCCCAAAGTTAGCAGAAGGAAAGAAATCATAAAGTTCAGATCAGAAACAAATGAAAAGGAAATGAAGGAAATGATAACAAAGATCAATAAAACTAAAAGCTGGTTCTTCAAGAAGATAAACAAAATTGATAAAACATTAGCCAGACTCATCAAAAAAAAAAAAAGGGAGAAGACTCAAATCAATAGAATTTGAAATGAAAAAGGAGAAGTAACAACTGACATTGCAGAAATACAAAGGATCATGAGAGATTACTACAAGCAACTCTATGCCAATAAAATGGACAACCTGGAAGAAATGGACAAATTCTTAGAAATGCACAACCTTCTGATGCTGAACCAGGAAGAAATAGAAAATATGAACAGACAAATCCAAGCACTGAAATTGAAACTGATTAAAAATGTTCCAACAAACAAAAGCCCAGGACCACATGGCTTCACAAGGGAATTCTGTCAAACATTTAGAGAAGAGCTAACACCTACCCTTCTCAAACTCTTCCAAAATATAGCAGAGAGAGGAACACTCCCAAACTCATTCTACGAGGCCACCATCACCGTGATACCAAAATCAGAAAAAGATGTCACAAAGAAAGAAAACTACAGGCCAATATGACTGATGAGCATAGATGCAAAAATCCTCAACAAAATACTAGCAAACAGAACCTAACATCACCATAAAAGGATTATACACCATGAACAAATGGGGTTTATCCCAGGAATGCAAGGATTCTTCAATAAACACAAATCAATCAATGTGATACACCATATTAACAAATTGAAGGAGAAAAAACATGATCATCTCAATCGATGAAGAGAAAGCATTTGACAAAATTCAACACCCATTTATGATAAAAACCCTGCAGAACGTAGGCATAGCGGGAACTTTCCTCAACAGAATAAAGGCCATATATGACAAACCCACAGCCAACATCGTCCTCAATGGTGAAAACTGAAACCACTTCCACTAAGATCAGGAAAAAGACAAGGTTGCCCACTCTCACCACTATTATTCAACATAGTTTTGGAAGTTTTAGCCACAGCAATCAAAGAAGAAAAAGAACTAAAAGGAATCCCAATAGGAAAAGAAGAAATAAAGCTGCCAGTGTTTGCAGATGACATGATACTATATATAGAGAATCCTAAAGATGCTACCAGAAAACTACTAGAGCTAATCAGTGAATTTGGTAAAGTAGCAGGATACAAAATTTATGCACAAAATTCTTTAGTATTCCTATACACTAATGAAAAATCTGAAGGTGAAATTAAGAAAACACTCCCATTTACCACTGCAACAAAAAAATAAAATATCTAGTAATAAACCTACCTAACATGATAAAAAAAACCAGTATGCATAAAATCATAAGACTGATGAAAGAAATTAAAGATTAAATAGATGGAGAGATATTAAAGAGAGAAATTAAAGATTAAATAGATTGAGAGATATACCATGCTTTTGGATTGGAAGAATCAACATTGTGAAAATGACTCTGCTATCCAAAGCAATCTACAGATTCAATGCAATCCCTATCAAACTACCACTGGCATTTTTTACAGAACTAGAACAAAAAATTTCACAATTTGTATGGAAACACAAAAGACCCCAAATAGACAAAACATTCTTGAGAAAGAAAAACGGAGCTGGAGGAATCAGGCTCCCCATCTTCAGAATATACTACAGAGCTACAGTAATTAATACAGTATGCTATCAGCACATAAACAGAAATATAGATCAACGGAAAAGGATAGAATGCCCAGAGATAAACCCTCACGTGTATGGTCACCTTATCTTTGATAAAGGAGGCAAAAATATACAGTGGAGAAAAGACAGCCTCTTGAGTAAGTGGTGCTTCTAAAACTGGACAGGTACATGTAAAAGTATGAAATTAAAACACTCCCTAACAGCATACACAAAAATAAACTTAAAATGGATTAAAGACCTAAATGTAATGCCAGACACTATCAAACTCTTAGAGGAAAACATAGGCAGAACACTCTATGACATAAATCACAGCAGGATCCTTTTTGACCCACCTCCTAGAGAAATGGAAATAAAAACAAAAATAAACAAATGGGACCTAATGAAACTTCAAAGCTTTGGCACAGCAAAGGTAACCATAAACAAGATGAAAAGACAACCCTCAGAATGGGAGAAAATATTTGAGAATGAAGCAACTGACAAAGGATTAATCTCCAAAATTTTCAAGCATCTCATGCAGCTCAATATCAAAAACACAAACAACCCAATCCAAAAATGGGCAAAAGATCTAAATAGACATTTCTCCAAAGAAGGTATACAGATTGCCAACAAACACATGAAAGAATGCTCAACATCATTAATCATTAGAGAAATGCAAATCAAAACTGCAATGAGATATCATCTCACACCAGTCAGAGTGGCCATCATCAAAAAATCTAGAAACAATAAATGCTGGAGAGGGTGTGGAGAAAAGGAAACCCTCTTGCTCTGTTGGTGGGAAGGTAGATTGATACAGCCACTATCGAGAACAGTATGGAGGTTCCTTAAAAATCTAAAAATAGAACTACCATATGACCCAGCAATCCCACTACTGGGCATATACCCTGAAAAAACCAGAATTCAAAAATAGTCATGTACCAAAATGTTCATTGCAGCTCTGTTTACAATAGCCAGGACATGGAAGCAACCTAGGTGTCCATCAACAGATGAATGGATAAAAAAGATGTGGCACATATATACAATGGAGTATTACTCAGCCATATAAAGAAACGAAATTGAGTTATTTGTAGTGAGGTGGATAGACCTAGAGTCTGTCATACAGAGTGAAGTAAGTCAGACAGAGAAAAACAAATACCATATGGTAGAACATATATATGGAATCTAAGAAAGAAAGAAAAAAGAACAGGTCATGAAGAACCTAGGGGCAAGAAGGGAATAAAGACACAGACCTACTAGAGAATGGACTTGAGGATAAGGAGAGAGGAAAGGGTAAGCTGTGACAAAGTGAGAGAGAGGCATGGACATATATACACTACAAAACGTAAAATAGATAGTTAGTGGGAAGCAGCCGGATAGCACAGGGAGATCAGCTCGATGCTTTGTGATCACCTAGAGGGGTGAGATAGGGAGGGTGGGAGGGAGGGAGACGCAAGAGGGAAGAGATATGGGAACATATGTATATGTATACCTGATTCCCTTTGTTGTAAAGCAGAAACCAAGACACCATTGTGAAGCAATTATACTCCAATAAAGATGTTAAAAAAACAACTAACAAACTATAGCTGCTGAGTACCTGTGAAGAATGTATATTAAGAGGTTTGTCAGGGGACTTGAAAAAAACCACCTTTTGACTAAATGAATAAATGATTTCCAAAAACAATGTAATTTCATCAACCACATATTTAATATATGGAAATTCAACAATTTGCTAGTTGAAGGAGGGAAAGATGCCTGTGTGTTCATGCACACACACATGCAAACACACAAATACACACTTAAATGATCTGGGCCATTCTCCCTGCTAATCTACTCAGTGTTTACAGACCTACTGAGCATATATGGGAAATTAGAGTACATCCTTTCTTCAATTTGTAGCAATGTTTATAAACCTTACAGAGAGATAGTGATTTTTTACTTGGTGTTGAAATGTTTTTTGTTTTTGTTTTCGTGTTTTTCTTTCTTTCTTTGTGTGTGTGTGTGTGTGCATATTTTTCTAACATGACCCATCTAATCCATTTCAAACTCACCTAAAGAAATAGATCTCTTGTAACCATGGGGAAGGCTGGCTCTGTTGGACTTACTGAGAGATGTGGGCTCCCACAGGGAAGAGTCCTTGGAATTTTCAAAAGTATTTTTAATCACTTGTAATTGTATACATTTATTTTAATTTTAAAAAATGTTAACAGTTTTATTGAGATGTTGAGAACAGAGAAATTTATAGAGACATAGTAAATTAGTGGTTGCTTACAAATGCATGGAGCAAATGGAGAGTAATAGTTAAGGGGTACAGGGTTTCTTTTTGAAGTGAAAAAAAATGTTCTAAAATTGTGGTTATGGTTGCACATACCTGTGAATATACTAAAATCCATGAAATTATGTACCTTAAATTGGTCCACTGTATAGTATGTGAACTGTATCTCAATTTTATTTGAACAGAATGATATAATTTATGACCTCCTGTGACTGCCCACTTTCATTTAGCACAATGGTTTCAACGGTTATCTATGTTGTAGCGTTTCAGTGCTACGTTCCTTCATTCCTTTTTATAGCCAAATATTACTCCGTTGTATGGATATATGACATTTTCTCTTTTTTAAATTGGAGTACAGTTGATTTACAATATTATATTAGTTCAGGTGTAAAGCATAGTGATTCTGTATTTTTACAGATTATACTCCATTAAAAGTTATTACAAGATAAAGAAAAAAAAACCTAATAGATTCTATCTATTAAAAATCTTCCCTCTATATCTATATTTTTTCAATCCCTATTGCCAAAGTTTAGTCCTGAATATCATCATTTCTTACCAGGATTATGCCAATACAATCCTGAATGGTCTTCCTGCTTGTGACTTACAAAATATGATCTATTTTATACACTATTGTCCCCTTAAATAAACGGATGCCCGCAAGACTAAACCCCCAAGCAATCCATAAGTATAAGGAAGAAAATATTAGAAAGCCTCTTGACTTAATTTTTTACAAACCTATGAGAAAAATACTACCTTTGCTACTATTTGGTGTTCACACAGACATCTATCCTCTCATTTGGTTTCTCAGGTTTTCACATGTCACCTGCATCAAGCAGGTATCTTCCCGGGAGGATAGGCCTTCAGCAACATAAAGGGGTCCCCGAGACACTGCACCTTCATTCTTATTTCCCTTACATTGCGTTACAACTAACACAGTGTCTATGTGTTCCATTAAATTATTACAGGATTTTATTGCCTAGCTTTAGATAAAAATGTCACACAAGATAGACAGATGGCTTAAAGTTTCTTTTCTCAGAGCCTATGTTGTATTAGTGAAGTAAGCAGAAGCAACCACAGGAAGAAACAGTATAGATATTTTTCTTACACTTTGTGAGTGTACTAATGGAATTTAAGAAAAAAAATGTCATGAAGAACCTAGGGGTAAAACAGGAATAAAGACACAGATCTACTGGAGAATGGACTTGAGGATATGGGGATGGGGAAGGGTAAGCTGTGACAAAGTGAGAGAGAGACATGGACATATATACACTACCAAACATAAGGTAGATAGCTAGTGGGAACCAGCCGCATAGCACAGGGAGATCAGCTCGGTGCTTTGTGACCGCCTGAAGGGGTGGGATAGGGAGGGTGGGAGGGAGGGAGACGCAAGAGGGAAGAGATATGGGAACATATGTATATATATATAACTGATTCATTTTGTTGTAAAGCAGAAACTAACACACCATTGCAAAGCAATTATACTCCAATAAAGATGTTAAAAAATAAAAGAAGTTATTATTTAGTTAAACTTTATTTCATTGTTAATTCACTCTTTAAAAGTTTTATAATGTATATATCTGTAGAATGGTATGTGTGTATATATCCACTCACACATACCCACATATACTATATTGAGGGGGAATGGACAAAATAATTTACTATTAGAGGTACAAGATCAAAAATATTTAAATACTGCAGCCAAAACCAGAGTGATGTTTCTAAAACACTACTATGATTACATCAGTCTTTTGCTTAAAACCTTCACATGCTTATCTAGTTTTTTTCAGGATGAAATCCAAACTCCTTACCATAGCCTGCATCAAATCATATTTTATGGCATGGGCCCCACTTACGTCTCCACATCACATCTATCTTTCACTTCATACACTAAATACTACATATTTTCTTATTCCTGCACATCATCTCCCAATGCCAAACACACAAATTCTCTACCCTGTGGAAGTACCAATTTTCTCTAGAAGCTTTCTTATTTGACTCTTGTGAAATATGTATTTGTTTAGTTAATTAAGTCAGTGGAAGCAAATGGCTTGGTATAGTAAAGAATAGTTTGCTTGCTATGAGATTTCAGCATAAAATTGGGAGAATATTAACAATAATATTAAGTGATTGGAGTTAAAGGAGTTTCCACTGAAATTTCAGTTCCCTTCACACTCCATGTTTCTTGATCCAAGGATACTATTCCCTCTCCTCCTTTTCAGCAAACTAATTTTTATCTCATTTTCAGATTTCAACTTGCATGTCACGTTTTTTAGGAAGCCTTCCCTGATTTCCCCGAGACCTTTCCTATGTGTTCCTCTGCTACCTTCTTCTTAGCTCCATTATGCACTTGTCTCCCAACAAGGCTGTTAGCCCCAGTCAGACAATTTACATGTTGATTCACACTGTGTCTCTAGAACTGAGCACAGTGCCTTGAACATATTAGAGTATTATTGATTATTATTAATATTGAATGAATGAATAAATACAAACTTAGTTTCAAAATTAAACAGCAGCAAAAATGAGAATCCAGGAATATTCACGTTTATTTCCACCCCCTTCTCCTTCAAAAGCCCTTCCCATTTCCAAGCACCCCTTTTTTCCTGCCTGGTAACTTCCTTACCAGATAAATATTCAAATCTAACTCCAGTTCAAAGGTTAACCAATCACCTGAAGTTACTGATAACAAAAGGAGTATTTCTTCCTGCTGTTATATGATAAAAATAATTTATACAGCATTTTCAGTTTCCATAGCACTTCACATGAATTAAATGTCATGAGGAACATATATACATAAGAGTGGAACTTCAGGTTATGGGACTGATGTTTCTGGACATGTGGCCCTTCCTGAGACTCCTGTAGCAAGATGTTCACAGTGATTACTCACAAACCTATCTCTTGTGAGTAATCTGTGTATTCTGAGAATGGGTTTGTCAGAAGTAGGGCAAATGATACTAAAATAACCTTTCATATTTGTAAGGCACTTGACACTAGCTATTCCCAAAGGACCACATGCCCAGAAACATCAGTCCTAAAACCTGTCATTCCACTATCACCAATATATGCTCCTATTGACATTTATGACACTAGTTTTTCTTAGCAAATGGCTCAGTTAATACTAATTACAATTCTTTCAAATACGTGGGGAAAATTCTCTCCCCCTTTCTTCTCTCCCTCTTCATCCATACCCACACACACAAACACACATGCACACATACATGCACACACAATTTAAAGTTAAGAGAAATGAAGGTTAGAATTTAAGCCACTTGATTTTGTCCACAAAAATGATGAGAGTTAACACCATTGTCTTCCTGATTCCTGGTCCAGGGTTCATTTCCATGCCTCAGATGAGCAAGCCATTGCCTTTTTCTCCTCCGATCCAAGCAAGTTATGTGACTAGTACCTCTTCTCATCCCATCCACCACATCAGTGTGAGAAAACTAGGGCTGTGCACAGGATAGCCAATGAATCACTGCTCTATAATTGCAGAGAAATGTTGTGTTGATTAGTGGGAGGCAACAGCTTTTCCACACTGCTGTGTCCACACTTAGATGTTATGCCACATTGAAACTGAAAGCCTTGATCTAGATAAGAATAACTGCCCAATTCTAATTTGTGACAGTCCAAACAAGAACAAACCATGTCATACTCATCCATCAGAAGCTCTTCTTACATCTTAATCAGGCAGGAAACTTCACACACGTTGTAAAGACATTTGTTACAGTTATCCATTTGTAACGTCAGAGCGAATGAAAACAGAGTGGCAAAACCTACAATTTAGTATCTTCCACAAAAGGAAAATATCTGCATTTCTCTTCCATCATCAAATCATATTAGCTCTATTGACTAAAACTCATCATTATATTAAGTATGTTTTAAAATAAAATCTGTCATATGTAAATATATCAGTCTAAGCACTGTCCTATCATTTTGCATACATTTGATTAATTCTCTAATTAATTCTGTGCATCTCCATTTCAAAGATGAGAAAATTGAGAAATATTCAGGTTGTCTAATGAGATGTAGCAAGGAAGTAGTGAAGATTCAAACCTAAATCCCTCTGACATTCAAATTCATCCTCTTGGGGGAATTGGGAAGATGGTGGAAGAGTAAGACGTGGAGATCACCTTCCTCCCCACAGATACACGAGAAATACACCTACACGTGGAACAACTCCTACAGAACACCTACTGAACGCTGGCAGAAGACCTCAGACCTCCCAAAAGGCAAGAAACTCCCCACGAACCTGGGTAGGGCAAAAGAAAAAAGAATAAACAGAGACAAAAGAATAGGGACGAAACCTGCACCAGTGTGGGGGAGCTGTGAAGGAGGAAAGGTTTCCACACACTAGGAAGCCCCTTCGTGGGCAGAGACTGTGCGTGGCAGAGGGGGAAAGCTTCGGAGTCGTGGAGGAGAGCACAGCAACAGGAGTGCAGAGAGCAAAGCGGAGAGATTCCCGCACAGAAGATCAGTGCCGACCAGCACTCACCAGCCCGAAAGGCTTTTCTGCTCACCCGCCAGGGCAGGCGGGGCTGGGAGTTGAGGCTCGAGCTCTGGTCTGAGCACTGGGAGAGGACTGGGGTTGGCAGCATGAACACAACCTGCACGGGGTTAGTGCACCACGGCTAGCTGGGAGGGAGTCTGGGGAAAAGTCTGGACCTGCCGAAGAGGCAAGAGACTTTTTCTTCCCTCTTTGTTTCCTGGTGCGGGAGGAGAGGGGATTAAGAGCACTGCTTAAAGGAGCTCCAGAGATGGGCGCGAGCCAAGGCTAACAGGGCGGACCCCAGAGACAGGCATGAGACGCTAAGGATGCTGCTGCTACCACCAAGAAGCCTGTGTGTGAGCACGGGTCACTATCCACACCTCCCTTCCAGGGAGGCTGTGCAGCCCACCACTGCCAGGGTCCCGGAATCCAGGGACAACTTCCCTGGGAGAACGCATGGCATGCCTCAGGCTGGTACGACGTCCCTCTGGCCTCTGCCGCTGAAGGCTCGCCCCGCATCCACACCCCTCCCTCCCCTCGGCCTGCGTGAGCCAGAGTCCCCGAAGCAGCTGTTCCTTTAACCCCGTCCTCTCTGAGGGAAGAACACATGCCCTCCGGGGACCTACATGCAGAGGCGGGGCCAAATCCAAAGCTGAGCCCCTGGGAGCTGTGAGAATAAAGAAGAGAAAGGGAAATCTCTCCCAGCAGCCTCAGAAGCAGCGGATTAAAGCTCCACAATCAACTTGATGTACCCTGCATCTGTGGAATACATGAATACACAACGAGTCATCCCAAATTGAGGAGGTGGACTTTGAGAGAAAGATTTATTATTTTTTCCACTTTTCCTCTTTTTGTGAGTGTGTATGTGTATGCTTCTGTGTGATATTTTGTCTGTATAGCTTTGCTGTCACCATTTGTCCCAGGGTACTATCCGTCTGTTTTTGTTTTTCTTTTTAAAAAGTTTTTTTTCCGTAATAATTATTTTTTATTTTAATAACTTTATTTTATTTTATCTTACTTTATTTTATTTTATCCTCTTCCTTTCTTTTCTTTCTTCCTTCCTTCCCTCCTTCCCTCCCTCCCTTTTTTCCATCATTCTTTCTTTCTTTCTGCCTTCCTTCCCTCCCTCCCTCCCTTGCTCCTTCCTTCCTTCCTTCCCTCCCTCCCTCCCTCCCTCCTTTCTTTCTTTCTTTCTTTCTTTCTTTCTTTCTTTCTTTCTTTCTTTCTTTCTTTCTTTCTTTCTTTCTTTTTTTCTTTCTTTCTTTCTTTCTTTCTTTCTTTCTTTCTTTCTTTCTTTCTTTCTTTCTTTCTTTCTTTCTTTCTTTCTTTCTTTCTACTTTTTCTCCCTTTTATTCTGAGCCATGAAGATGAAAGGCACTTGGTTCTGCAGCCAGGAGTCAGTGCTGTGCCTCTGAGGTGGGAGAACCAACTTCAGGACACTGGTCCACAAGAGACCTCCCAGATCCACATAATATCAAACGTTGAAAATCTCCCAGAGATCTCCATCTCAACACCGGCACCCAGCTTCACCCAACGACCAGCAAGCTACAGTGCTGGACACCCTATGCCAAACAACTAGCAAGACAGGGACACAACCCCACCCATTAGCAGAGAGGCTGCCTAAAATCATAGTAACTCCACAGACACCTCAAAACACACCACAAGATGTGGACCCGCCCACCAGAAAGACAAGATCCAGCCTCATCCACCAGAACACAGGCACTAGTCCCTTCCACCAGGAAGCCTATGCAACCCACTGAAACAACCTTAGCCACTGTAGACAGACACCAAAAACAATGGGAACTATGAACCTGCAGCCTGCAAAAAGGAGACCCGAAACACAGTAAGATAAGCAAAATGAGAAGACAGAAAAACACACAGCAGCTGAAGGAGCAAGTTAAAAACCCACCAGACCTAACAAACGAAGAGGAAATAGGCAATCTACCTGAAAAAGAATTCAGGATAATGATAGTAAAGATGACCCAAAATCTTGGAAATAGAATAGACAAAATACAAGAAACATTTAACAGAATTAGAAGAACTAAAGATGAAACAAGCAATGATGAACAAAACAATAAATGAAATTAAAAATACTCTAGATGGGATCAATAGCAGAATAACTGAGGCAAAAGAACAGATAAGTGACCTGGAAGCTAAACTAGTGGAAATAACTACAGAAGAGCAGAATAAAGAAAAAAGAATGAAAAGAACTGAGGACAGTCTCAGAGACCTCTGGGAAAACATTAAACGCACCAACATTCAAATTATAGGGGTTCCAGAAGAAGAAGAGAAAAAGAAAGGGACTGAGAAAATATTTGAAGAGATTATAGTTGAAAACTTCCCTAATATGGGAAAGAAAATAGTTAATCAAGTCCAGGAAGCACAGAGAGTCTCATACAGGATAAATCCAAGGAGAAATATGCCAATACACATATTAATCAAACTGTCAAAAATTAAATACAAAGAAAACATATTAAAAGCAGCAAGGGAAAAGCAACAAATAACACACAAGGGAATCCGCATAAGATTAACAACTGATCTTTCAGGAGAAACTCTACAAGCCAGAAAGGACTGGCAGGACATATTTAAAGTGATGAAGGAAAAAAACCTACAACCAAAAATACTCTACCCAGCAAGGAGCTCATTCAGATTTGATGGAGAAATTAAAACCTTTACAGACAAGCAAAAGCTGAGAGTTCAGCACCACCAAACCAGCTTTACAACAAATGCTAAAGGACTTTCTCTAGTCAAGAAACACAAGAGAAGGAAAAGACCTACAATAACAAACCCAAAACAATTAAGAAAATGGGAATAGGAACATACATATCGATAATTACCTTAAATGTAAAGGGATTAAATGCTCCCACTAAAAGACAAGGACTGGCTGAATAGATACAAAAACCAGACCCATAAATATGCTGTCTGCAAGAGACCCACTTCAGACCTAGAGACACATACAGACTGAAAGTAAGGGGGTCAAAAAAGATATTCCATGTAAATGGAAACCAAAAGAAAGATGGAGTAGCAATTCTCATATCAGACAAAATAAACTTTAAAATAAAGACTATTAGAAGAGACAAAGAAGGACACTACCTAATGATTAAGGGACCGATACAAGAAGAAGATATAACAATTGTAAATATTTATGAACCCAACATAAGAGCACCTCAATACAAAACGCAAACACTAACACCCATAAAAGGGGAAATTGTCAGTAACACATTCATAGTAGGGCACTTTAACGTCCCACTTTCACCAATGGACAGATCGTCCAAAATGAAAATAAATAAGGAAACACAAGCTTTAAATGATACATTAAACAAGATGGACTTAATTGATATTTATAGGGCATTCCATCCAAAAACAACAAAATACACATTTTTCTCAAGTACTCATGGAGCATTCTCCAAGATAGATCATATCTTGGATCACAAATAAGCCTTGGTAAAGTTAAGAAAATTGAAATTGGATCAAGTATCTTTTTGGACCACAACACTATGGTACTAGATATTAACTACAGGAAAAGATCTGTAAAAAAATATAAACACTTGGAGGCTAAAGAATACACTACTTAATAATGAAGTGATCACTGAAGAAAAAAAAGAGGAAATCAAAATATACCTAGAAACAAATGACAATGGAGACAAAACAACCCAAAACCTATGGGATGCAGCAAAAGCAGGTCTAAGAGGGAAGTTTATAGCAATACAATCCTACCTTAAGAAACAGAAAACATCTCGAAAAAATAACCTAACCTTGCACCTAAAGCAATTAGAGAAAGAAGAATTAAAAAAAAAACAAAGTTAGCAGAAGGAAAGAAATCATAAAAATCAGATCAGAAATAAATGAAAAAGAAATGAAGGAAACAATAGCAAAGATCAATAAAACTAAAAGCTGGTTCTTTGAGACGTTAAACAAAATTGATAAACCATTAGCCAGACTCATCAAGCAAAAAAGGGAGAAGACTCAAATCTATAGAATTAGAAATGAAAAAGGAGAAATAACAACTGAAACTGCAGAAATACAAAAAATCATGAGAGATTACTACAAGAAACTCTATACCAATAAAATGGACAATCTGGAAGAAATGGACAAATTCTTAGAAAAGCACAACCTGCCAAGACTGATTCAGGAAGAAATAGAAAATCTAAATAGGCCAATCGCAAGCACTGAAGTTGAAACTGTGATTAAAAATTTTCCAACAAACAAAAGCCCAGGACCAGATGGCTTCACAGGTGAATTCTATCAAATATTTAGAGAAGAGCTAACATCTATCCTTCTCAAACTCTTCCAAAATATACCAGAGGGAGGAATACTCCCAAACTCATTCTACATAGCCATCATCACCCTAATACCAAACCAGAAAAGGATGTCACAAAGAAAGAAAACTACAGGCCAATATCACTGATGAATATAGATGCAAAAGTCCCCAACAAAAGACTAGCCAACAGAATCCAACAGCACATTAACAGGATCATACACAATGGTCAAATTGGGTTTATTCCAGGAATGCAAGGATTCTTCAATATATACAAATCTAACAACATGATACACCATATTAACAAATTGAAGGAGAAAAACCATATGATCATCTCAAGAGATGCAGAGAAAGCTTTCGACAAAATTCAACACCCATTTATGATAAAAACCCTGGAGAAAGTAGGCATAGAGGGAACTTTCCTTAACATAATAAAGGCCACATATAACAAAACCACAGCCAACATCGTCCTCAATGGTGAAAAACTGAAAGCATTTCCACTAAGATCAGGAACAAGATAAGGTTGCCCACTCTCACCACTCTTATTCAACATAGTTTTGCAAGTTTTAGCCACAGCAATCAGAGAAGAAAAGAAAATAAAAGGAATCCAAATCGGAAAATAAGAAAAGCTGTCACTGTTTGCAGATGACATGATACTATACATAGAGAAACTAAAGATGTTACCAGAAAACTACTGGAGCTAATCAATGAATTTGGTAAAGTAGAAGGATACAAAATTAAAGTACAGAAATGTCTGGCATTCCCATACACTAATGATGTAAAATGTGAAAGTGAAATCAAGAAAACACTCCCATTTACATTGCAACAAAAAGAATAAAATATCTAGGAATAAACCTACCTAAGGAGACAAAAGACCTTATGCAGGAAATTATAAGACACTGATGAAAGAAATTAAAGATGATACAAATAGATGGAGAGATATACCATGTTCTTGGATTGGAAGAATCAACATTGTGAAAATGACTCTACTACACAAAGCAATCTACAGATTCAATGCAATCCCTATGAAAAACCACTGGCATTTTTCACAGAACTAGAACAAAAAATTTCACAATTTGTATGGAAACATAGAAGATCCCGAATAGCCAAAGCAAGCTTGAGAATGAAAAATGGAGCTGGAGGAATCAGGCTCCCTGCCTTCAGACTATACTACAAAGCTACAGTAATCAAGACAGTATGGTACTGGCACAAAAACAGAAAGATAGATCAATGCAACAGGATAGAAAGCCCAGAGATAAACCCACGCACATATGGTCACCTTATCTTTGATAAAGGAGGCAGGAATGTACAGTGGAGAAAGGACAGCCTCTCCAATAAGTGGTGATGGAAAAACTGGACAGGTACATGTAGAAGTATGAGATTAGATCACTCCCTAACACCATACACAAAAATAAACTCAAAAAGGATTAAAGACCTAAATGTAAGGCCAGAAACTATCAAACTCTTAGAGGAAAACATAGGCAGAGCACTACATGACATAAATCACACAGCAATATCCTTTTTGACCCACCTTCCAGAGAAATGGAAATAAAAACAAAAATGAACAACTGGACCTAATGAAACTTCAAAGCTTTTGCACAACAAAGGAAACAATAAATAAGACCAAAAGACAACCCTCAGAATGGGAGAAAATAGTTGCAAATGAAGCAACTGACAAAGGATTAATCTCCAAAATTTACAAGCAGTTCATGCAGCTCAATAACAAACAAACAAACAACCCAATCCAAAAATGGGCAGAAGACCTAAATAGACATTTCTCCAAAGAAGATATACAGACTGGCAACAAACACATGAAAGAATGGTCAACATCATTAATCATTAGAGAAATGCAAATTAAAACTACAATGAGATATCACCTCACACCAGTCAGAATGGCCATCATCAAAAAATCTAGTAACAATAAATGCTGGAGAGGGTGTGGAGACAAGGGAACACTCTTGCACTGCTGGTGGGAATGTGAATTGGTACAGCCACTATGGAGAAAAGTATGGAGGTTTCTTAAAAAACTACAAATAGAACTACCATATAACCCAGCAATCCCACTACTGGGCATATACCCTGAGAAAACCATAATTCATAAAGAGTCATGTACCAAAATGTTCATTGCAGCTCTATTTACAATAGACAGGAGATGGAAACAACCTAAGTGTCCATCATTGCATGAATGGATATAGAAGATATGGCAGAAATATACAATGGAATATTACTTAGCCATAAAAAGAAATGAAATTGAGCTATTTGTAGTGTGGTGGATGGACCTAGAGTCTCTCATACAGAGTGAAGTATGTCAGAAAGAGAAAAATAGATACTGTATGTTAACACATATATATGGAATTTAAGAAAAAAAATGTCATGAAGAACCTAGGGGTAAGACAGAAATAAAGGCACAGATCTACTAGAGAATGGACTTGAGGATATGGGGAGGGGGATTGGTAAGCTGTGACAAAACGAGAGAGTGGCATGGACTTATACACACTACCAAACGTAAAATAGATAGTGGGAAGCAGACGCATAGCACAGGGAGATCAGCTCTGTGCTTTGTGACCACCTAGAGGGGTGGGATAGGGAGTGTGGGAGGGAGGGAGATGCAAGAGGGAAAAGATATGGGAACATATGTATATGTATAACTGATTCACTTTATTATAAAGCAGAAACTAACACACCATTGTAAAGCAATTATACTCCGATAAAGATGTAAAAATACAAGCAAAAAAAACAAATTCATCTTCTTTAGCACACATACGTTTTACATGCAGTAGGATCATGGACTTGATTGCAACAGTGAAAATATTTTGGTCCAATTGAAAATTGTCATTAATGGATTTGTTCACTTCACCTAAAGATAATTGTGGGAGGTATCTCTTTCCTTGAATTAAGTATTCTAACTTTTGAGTAGACTTCATGATATAGGGTATATACCATGAAAGGTCAATGGTTTTCTTTTGGTCCTGCCAGTAGGGTTTTCTACAGTGACACTGGCCCTGCTTTCTGAGGCTGTTCCCTGCCAATTGTCCTCAGGTATCCTAATCCTTTGTCTAAAAAATTCATCTTCCAGGTTTAATCCAATCCTAGGCTACAGTGAGTAGAAGTAGCACACACTTCCAAAGGTCCCACTTCAACTTTCCAGGGCAAACAGATTTCCTTCCTTAATTCTTTCTCCCTTCATCATCCTGAACACCACAGTGCCTTAGGCTCTCTGGTCCATTCTCTGATGGTGCTTTCCTCACTCTAGTTCAAGACTTGTGTGTTAAGATTTGTATCTAGCCGCTGGCCCTTTACAATGTTGATCACTAACTAACATATCTCGTGCAATTGCTAGATTTTCTTTTCCCCTTACCTCCTACTTTCCTTATGCATTCTTCCTGATGAGACAAAACCAATGGAAAAAACAGAGAACAGAGAAAGATAGTTTGAAGGCATAATAATACAAAGAAAATAATGTGTTGAAAGTTGTTCAATATCAGCAAAAGAATTTTTTTTTCCTCTGTTATGTTTGCTTGGCTTTTTCTGATAGATATTTTACCCTGACAGTGCTAATGGAACTAAAATGCCTTCTAAGAAAAATATGGATCTGTTTACAGAATAGATATGGGGATGAGACACAGAAACATTAAGTCTGTGTTGCTACTCCAGGCTGGAGGAAGGATTCTAGGACAGGGTGGAAGTAATGAAAGAAAGGATTATGAAAAATAGGGTAAAAGGAGATAGAAGATAATAGAATTCATGAATTCCCTTCTGAGATGATTAAATGGGAACAGCAAAATAGTGTTTTGTGCTATCTCCTAGACTCTGTGTTTATAATTGCAAAATAGTACAATATTTTTTTTTAGGGTAGAGATCTAGTCACACTAAGTATACTCTGGATATATAGATTTGAATCATCAGTAGGAGCTGATGGATATTAGGAAGTTGTGAGAATGTTTGCCAAAGATTTCAGCATCACATTTTTTATTTCCTGGTTGCCTATAGGAAAGGAAAAGCCAGAGTTGAAGTGCCAATCTCTGTATCAGGCAAATGACCCACTTATATTTTCTTCAGAACAGGGTGAACTTTGCTGTAAACCTCCCAGAAGAAATAATAAAGCACTAGAAAATACTCCACCTACTCTCCGACTTGGTGTTGTTCTCCTACTAAAACCTGGAGGGGACAATCTCTCTATTCAAACCTATATATTATTTCTGATTTTGTCTCTTTTCTAAAATATCTGAAGTCAATAACAAAATCCAGTAAAATTAAAGTCATATTATGTTCTATATTTTCTATTTCTTTTTACTTTAATAACCATATATTTTTCTGAGAATTTGAAACAATTTTCTTTTTTCTTAACCGCCATCATTTCACTTTCACCTTTTAGGTTAATAATTCAGAAGTGTTTCTATACTGATTATAGTTTTACTAAGTGTGTAACAGGAAATATCATTAATATAAGAGCAACTTTGGGGCTTCCCTGGTGGCGCAGTGGTTGAGAGTCCGCCTGCCGATGCAGGGGACGCGGGTTCGTGCCCCAGTCTGGGAAAATCCCACATGCCGCGGAGCAGCCGGGCCCATGAGCCATGGCCACTGAGCCTGCGCGTCTGAAGCCTGTGCTCCACAACAGGAGAGGCCACAACAGTGAGAGGCCCGCGTACCAAAAAAAAAAAAAAAAGCAACTTGGGTCATTCAGTCTATTCCAGGAATAGCAAGGCATGACTGTCTTGCTACTGGGAATATCAATCTTAGGGTTCAGGCTGGAGTTTTACTGATGCCCTGTGGCAATGTATTACATATTTTGACGAAAATGTCAGATATTATTCTTAGTATTTAGCTTCAAAGTTTTAACTCTATATGATAAAATACATTTTTGTTTCCAGATTTTAAAATGCCTCAGCCCCTCTAATTAATCCAAGTCTCTGTTTTATTTTTTTGTTTGTTTTGGAAAATAGACACTTGGTACTAGATACCAAAATAAGATGCATATTCAGTATTCAGAAAAATATTTTTTTTCAAAAATATACCTTTTTCGGTTTATTAATCAATCAATACATCATCTAATTCCACAAAATTCCACAAAAGTAGAATTCTGTCAATGAGGAAAAAGAGGAGGAAGGATATCCAATTGCTCATACCCTGCCTTCTCTAGAAGGGTTCCTTCATTACAGCAGCCCATAAAGATGATTCCATCCCTTAACTTTAATTCTGCCTCTGTGCGGATCGTACAGACTGTTATTTGATTTTACAATGTCTTATAAACTGTGTGTTTACACTGTCTTTTTGTTTACACAGTTTTGTGTTTCATGACAGTTTCTTTCCTGAAATAGATGCTATTTGAAGCATTTACAAAATGGATGATACTTGAGTTCAGCATTAACTGCACAGAAGGATTCTCATGAAACAAACAATGCAATGGCATGCCCATCTGGTGTCAGAATTTCTACCAAAGGCCCAAAGAGAACAGCATGAGTCCATAAGTGTTCCCACAAAGGCACAGAAAGATGTGTCCCTATAGGACTCACAGAGATGGATCTGACTACTCCTTTGACCCCCACCTCACCCCACCCTGCTTTTAAAACAGACTAGAAATTTGAGGTAATGAGCTTTTAGCCTAGGGCAAAGTGCTCTGTATGGTCTCCCTTCCTACCTCATAGGAAGAGAAATGAAGACCCCTCGAAGAAAACCAAGCTGATGTCCTAAATATTTGAAAGAAGAAAAGTTGAGCAATGCATTCCTTTTCTGAGTGTTCTTTTACTCCAGTTTGTATAGACTCTTCATTCTGTCACCAGAGAATAACTTCATAATTTCCTAGATGAGCTTAACCCATGGCTGCTGGAGTTTGAACGGTATAACCGAGCATAAAGGCTGGTACTTTCTTCCTTCTTGAAAGATTTGGAAGTGAGAATTTGGCTTGTCAAAGACATGAAGTTTCACCAACTAAGTGGATACCATAAAAAGTGGCTGCTTACTTATCTTATTAGGTTCACCTTAAACACTACATTATCCCTGAAGGAGTCCTTGGTTTTTACTACTCCCTACTTCTGAGATTTTAGTTATGGTATCCATCACTTTCTTCACAAACATTTATCAAGCACTTTTATCATCTCAATTTCACTTAACACAGAAATTAAAAAATGAAGTCATCTCTGTCTTTAAGGAGCTTACAGCCCTGCAGTATGAAAGTGAATGCATACAAGGTAAAGCAGTGATCTAAAGGAGTTATTCTTCTCTACCTAGGGATGGAGGAGTGTGACCTCATGGGAAGCAAGGAGTCAGCATCAAAGAAAGTTTGAGAGAAGAAGAAGGAAGAAGTGGGTTCTAACGGATATCTTGGGCTATTAGATATTCTTTTTTTGCTCTAACTTAGATACTGTCTCCTAAATAAGAAAGATTTTTTTCTCTATCTCAAGCTGTTGAAACAGAATATAGAAATAGAATATAGTCATATGGTTAGTCCTTAATAGTTCAAAGTCATGTAAGGCAAATTATCAGAAGTGTAAAATCCAAGAAGGAAGATGAGGGAGTTAGTTGGTAGCATGACATAAGATAATTAAACATGAGAGTTAGAGTTAAACTATGTTAATAAGAGAACACTGGAGTTAAATTCTAGAAACAAGTTTGTCTAAAGATCCAGGAGTGGTGTTGAGTGCAGAACCCATCTCTATGCAGCCCCCAGCATTTTTCCCCTGCCTACCTTGAGTACACTTGAGATGTGGCTAAGGTGTTCAAAGTCAGTACCCTCTTCTTTAGCTATGTTAGGTGAGAATCCATTTCTTGTGAATAGACTATAATAACAGATGTAAACAACTAAAGTAAGTAAGATGTTTCATGTGAAAATGCTATTAATAGAGATGCAAACTCTATGTTAGTAGAGGCAGAGAAATCTCCTATATTTTAAGTATCTTGAGGATCCACAGTGTCTTTTTTCACCTTTATTTTTATACCTTTTATGTGTAGAAAAAATATCTTACAGATTATAATTTCTCTATCAATGTTTACAAGAGTTTAAGTAAACTAAATCATTAATGATCACCTTTGTGACCAGGCACTGTAGAGGAGATGAGGACATAACTAATAAGATAGAATCATTGTTTTCAAGGGATTTACTATCTCTCAAGAAAAAGAAACACCAAATAGACAATTTCAATGCAGGACAAGTGTGGAAATAGTAAAATCTAAGTAATTTAACTTCTGGGGAAAATAAATGTTTGCGATAGAAAGGTAAAAATAGGCATAAAAAGGTAAACTTTTGTTGTTTGTTTGTTTGTGCTGATTTCTGCTACTTGTGAATCTTTCTCAATGATCTTCCTTACTTGTACCTTTTAAGGAGAAGTATTTACTCCCCAAAGAGTAAGTCATAAAGCCTCAACTAGTGGCTGCATGATTTTGTGAACAATATGTTGGGTGAGAGGATTTGAATTTCCTTAAGAGACATGTTAATAACAATTTGGGTAAGTTACTTTCTGTCTGAGATCTACCCAGATTTACCCATGTGGGGAAAATTCATCAGACTTCTGTTCTTCCCTTGGACTTGCTTTTGAGGTCCTGTAGTAAGGGAGTCACACCAAATATGTTAATCAATTTCATAATGACCATGAAATCGTCTACAAATTTTTATGAATACTGAGTAGACATAGAATAAAATTACTGATCTCAATTGGGATTTTATTATGGGAATGTGGTAATATTTATATTGTCTCCTGTTTTGTTCTCAAGAATTCAGAATAGCATAACTGCTATATATGGGCTGGGTTAGAATATCTTGTAATTTGGGGGCTTGGCTAAGTAATTTTTATGTCTCATTCTAACATTAAACAAACCTGCAAATTTTAGTTTTTATTTCTCAAACTAGATTTTTGGGAATCTCCAGAGGCAACTGGCTATTTTTAAGAAAAATCTCAGCAATGCTATTTTGTTCTTAAAAGTCCAAAACTAGTTGATAATAAACTTTCTTGATTTTCTGCTTTTTATAATGGTGGATATTTCTGTATAAATTTATGAATTTAAAGTTACCAGGTTAACCAAAAGATTTTATTCATCAATCAGATCACAAAGGATTATTCAAGGAGAAAATCCTCTTTGAAAGTAGCTGAAAAATAAGGTAATCTTTTTTTTTAAATAGCTTTATTGAGATATAATGGATATAGAAAAAAAATTCATATATTTAATGGCTACAATTTGATGAGTTTAGACATATGCAAACTCCCATGATACCATACCATAATCAAGGTAATAGACATATCCAACCCCTCCTAATGTTTTCTTGTGTCCCTTTGTTTTTGCTTTGTTTTGTTTGTGGTAAGAACACTTAACATGAGAATCACCTTCTTAACAACTTTGGAAGTGCACAATACTGCATTGTTAACTGCAGGCACTATGCTGTACAGCAGATCTCTAGGACTTACTCATTTAGCATAACTAAAATTTTATACCCGTTGAACAGCCAAGAATACACAGCAGGGAAAGGATTGTTTCTTCAACAAATGGTGTTGGGAAAACTGAATATCCACTTGCAAAAAAAAATGAAATTGGACTCCTACCTTATAGTATCATATACAAAAATCAACTCAAAATGAATTAAAGACTTAAACATAAGGCCTGAAATTGTAAAACTCCTGAAGGTTACCTTTGTTTTAACTTTATTGAAAAACTTTTTATTTAATTCATCAAAAGAAGTTAAAAACAGAGAAAAAATAGCTATCAGCAGGTCAAGGATACTATTACTTTAATATAATTTTCCTTTGTACAATAGAGACAAGAAGAAACAATGTTTTTGTTGTTGTTTAGCCTTTCTGTAAAATGTAATTTTAAAATTATGTTTACTACAAAAGTAGTTAGATACATGGATAGATCCCCAAATGTCCAAACATATATCAGCTCAGGCAAATAAAAGGGAAATGAGGTATATAGAATATTAATTAACGTTTGGATATTTTGAAGGCTCTTTTTAACCCTCAATTTTTTATTAGGTTTCCATTCCTCTTTTCTTTTTTGTATTTTAAGGGGATATGATATTTTTTATGCAAATTAATAAAGCTCAATTTAATGCTCATTATAATCAAAATCAGATAATAAAAGATAATTGGGGCATTTTCAATTATGATATATTAAGCCATTAACAGCAAGGTCAATTGTTTGAGTTTTTCTCTGATTAGAAAATATTTTAGATGTAAAATGATTACCTTTCTCTTTTTTTGCCTTCTCTTATCCATGTCTGTATATCTGATTGAAGTAAAGTATTCTAAATCATGAAAAGTATGTAACTGCTTTGATGTATTCTTTGAATTTCCCACTAAAGTACAGAAGTTCAACTCTGTAAAACCTACTATGTGGCCTATATAAATTAAAACATTTTGGAATTCAGAGAAATCAGATAAAGAACTCTTTGAGAGAGAGAATAGTTTTATCTCCTTTGGTGAGCCACAGAAACTTTGTTTCCTCATCAGAGAAAAGAGGTACAATTAGCAGATAGAATATATTTATAAGAGCTTCCTTTTCTAAATAGCTTTCATAAAAGAGAGCTGGTCTTTGCTCCATGGTCAAAAAGCTCAGCTTTTCTAAGTTCACAACATAATTATATCTGCTGAATTGCAATTGAAGTGGAAACATTGGAATTCTTTTCTTCTGATTGTTATAATGCCATTCTCTGTCTCTACTGCGTATAACTCAGTATATAACTTCAAAATATATATCCAATGGATATTTGGTACGATCTTACAGGTGAAGTTTTTGAAGAGTTTCTGGTCAAATAATGTTAAGGCAAAAACTATGTTTCACCATTATAGTATTTATCAGAACCTTTGATATAATGACTTGGGTCATTATATATTATATATTATTATATTATATATTATAGCTTGGGTCCTAGAGTGGGAGTGAGTGGAGAATAATATACCAGTTTGCCATCTTAAACTCCATTATCCTGGAATAAATATTGACATTTATCTAAAAATACTTCTCTTGGGCTTAAGAGCTAAAAACAAACACTAATTACCATATATACTTCCATTTTTAATACTCCCTACTACACTGCCACTGAAACCCCAAGAAAATGATAATTTTTTAAAGTACATACACAAACTTTTTAATACATTTCTTCATTGGCAAAAATGTATGGTATCCACAGACACCTCAAATGAAGGGAAAGCAGGAATCCTGAAATGTAAGCCAGCGTTTAAGGTAGCTTTCAAGAGGGAGAAATTGCCAACCACAGGTACCTGTAGTTTTAGCTTTATTGCCAATACAGGACAGTGATGAAAGGAGAGTAAGCCTCAAATGGGGAGTTTAATAGAAGATCCACACATAAAGCTGCTGCTGAAGGGAGCAGTAGGATACTAGATTGTATCAACCTTGATTCTATCAATGGGAAGAAGTAAGCTCTCACAGAAGATAATATCAAGCTTGTCATTGAGTTTTCATCTGAAATTTGCAATACTTGTAAAAGTTAAAAAAACAAAGATTATTTTAAAGTGGTATCCCCAGTACCCTGCCAAAAGCAAACAAAAATAAATAAAAAATAGACACCATCAAATAATTACATCAAAGTAATATGAGCTCACAATTAAAAGCTACCAAAGCGGAAAAAAAAGCCACTAAAAGTGAAAAACACCAGAAACAACCAACACAAAATATGAATTGAAAATATTCCAAATATTTAAATTATCAGGCATAGAACAAAAATTGGTATATGTAATCTGTCTAGATAATAAAAGGTTATTGAAAATATAACTATTGTATATGACAATACTAAACTGACTGAGTAAATTTGAAAATAATTTCCCAGAGAATTTATAGAGATAAAAAAGTATAGAAATCAAAACTTTAAATGACACAGACAGCTTTAAAATAGATTTCACTGAAGTGTGAAGTATTTATTCAAAAAATAGAGCCTAAAAATTACAAGGAATTTATCACAGAGAGATAAAGTACCTTAAAAACTCTGTTTTAATATGAAAGAGCAAATAGGAGACATGAGTAGAGAGTACAAAGTCCCATTATATATCTAATTGGAGAGTCCAGAAATAAAGAAGAGAAAGATGGCAAGATAATATTTTAAAAGATAAAGGAGGAAACCACTAAAAAAGACAAAGTAAAAGTAATAAAAAAGTAAAGTATAACCAATATAATGAGAGAAAATGAATCATATAAAATGATCAGAACTACAAAAGGCAAAAAAAAAAATTGTAACTATGTGATGATGGATGTTAACCTGTGGTAATAATTTTATAATATGTACACATATCAAATTATGTTGTATAGCTGAAACTAATGTTATGTCAATTATACCTCAAATAAAAAAAAACACACACCAAGAGCACAGGTCCACTTATATGCTTTTTTTTTCAGTAATACACACTACAGTACTACATGATCTGTGGTTGGTTGAATCTACTGATGCAGAAACGCAGATACAGAGGTCAGACTGTAAAGTTATAAGCACATTTTTTTATTGTGCTGAGGGTCTGTGACCCTAACCCATGCATTGTGAAGGGTGAACTGTCATTAATGACTATAGCAAAGTTAAAGGAGACAAAGTTAATATATAAAATTTAATCACTTTCTTACATGCTAGTAATGAACAAGAGAAATTTGAAATTAAAAATACAATATGTATATTAGCATACCAAAAATTAATTAATTAGGTGTAAATCTAACAAAATATCTATAAGATCTACATGAGAAAAAAATACAAGTCTCAGATAAAATGAAAGAAGAACTAAATAAACGGAGAGATATTCCATTTTCTTGGATAGGAAGACTCAATTTTGTCAAGATATCAATTCTTTCCAAAATAATCTATATATTCAGTACAAGCCCAATCAATATCCCAGAAAGCTTTTTTGTGGATATTGTCATACTGATTCTAAAGTTTATATGGAGAGGCGAAAGACTCAAAATAGCTAGTGATGTTAAAGGAGAAGAACAAAGTTGGAAAACTGACAGTACCTGACTTCAAGTCTTACTATAAAGCTATAGTACTCGAGACAGTCTGATATCGATAAACAGATAGACATATCAATGGACCAAAAGAGACAGTCCCAAAATAGACCTACATAAATGAATAGTCAATTCATTTTTGACAGAGAAGCAAAGGCCATACAATGGAGCAAAGATAGTCTTTTCAACAAACAATACTGGAAAAACTGGTCACTCACATACCAAAAAAAAAAAAAAAAAAATCTAGACACAGACTTTATACCCTTCACAAAAATTAACTAAAACTGGATCACAGACTTAAAGATAGAATGAAAACTATAAAAATTCTAAAGATAACATAGGAAGAAACTTAAATGACATCGAGTATGGCAACAATATTTTATATACAGTACCAAAGTCATTATCCATGAAAGAAATAATCTATGAACTGGACTTCATTATTTTTTTTTTAAATCTGATCTACAAAAGACAATGTCAAGAGAATGAGAAGACAAGGCATAGACTGGAAGAAAATCTTTGCAAGAGTCACATATGATAAAGGACTCTTTTCCAAGGTATACAAATAACTCATAAAACTCAATAATAAGAAAACAAACAACTTGATTAAAAACATTGGAAAATTGGCCAATTGGACAACTCACTGAAAAAGATATACAGATGGTAAATAAGCATATGAAAAGATATTCCCAACAATATGTCATCAGAGAGATGCAAATAAAGCAGCTATAAGATACCACTACACACTTATTAGAAAGACCAGTATCTGGGACACTGAAAATAACAAATACTGACAAAGAAGTTGGTCATCAGAAACCCTCATTCATTGCCAGTGGTAATACAAAATGGTTCAGCCACTTTGGAAGATAGTTTGGTGGTTTATTACACAACTAAACATATTCTTACCATACAATGCAGCAATCACTCTCCTTGATTTTTACCCAAAGAGTTGAAAACTTATGTCCTACACAAAAACCTGCACACAGATATTTATTGCAGATTTATTCATAATTGCCAAAACTTGGAAGCAACTAAGACATTCTTTAGCCAGTGAATGGAAAAGTAAACTATGGTACATCCCAACAATGGAATATTATTTAGCAATAAAAAGAAATGAGCAATTAAGCCATGAAAATACAGGAAAGAACCTCATGTGCATATTTCTAAATAACAGAAGCCAATTTGAAAAGGCTGCATACTATTTGATTCCAACCATATGACATTTTAGAAAAGACAATACTACTGAGACAGTGAAAAGATCAGTGGTTACCAAAGGTAGGCAGGGAAAGATGAGAAGACAGAGCAGAGAGGATTTTTAGGGCAGTGAAAATACTCTGTATGATGTCATAATGTTAGATACATGTCATTATATTTGTCCAAATCATCACACTCATCACATAAAGAGAGAAACATAATGTAAACTATGGACTTTAGGTAATTATGATGTGTCAGTGTAGGTTTACCAATTTTAACAAATGTACTGCTATGGTAGAAGATGTTGGTAATGGGAGAGGCAGTGCATATGTATGTGGGTAGGGTAGGGGGTATACAGGAAATTTGTGTATTCCCCTTTTAATTCTGTTGAAAAATTAAAACCACTCAAATAATAAAATCTTAATAAAATTAATTCTGAAAAAAGGGATAAAGGATGGCAATTTTCTCGAAATCATAACACATTAATCATTAGAATAAAGAAGCCCAATGAATCCTAAGCACATGACTAACAAGAAATATATGCATGTGTCTAAATCAGACTACAGCATATCAAAGCCAATGGTAACAACTTAAAATCAGTAAGGTAAAAAGATAAATTAACAAACTGACTTTCCAAAGGTAACAATGTAAACAAAATAGAGGGAAACAGTATTTTCATGGTGCTAAAAGAACATAAGTGTCAGCCTAATATTGTATACCTAGATTTCAAGAAGATTGATGAAGTAAAAACATTTTCAAACCAGTAAAGGCTGAGAGTTTATTATCAATCAGTTTTTACTAAGGTAATTTCTAATAGATGTATTCAGTCAAAGGCATGAGGACCAAAGATGGATGTTCTCAGAAGCTAAAGAAACACTGAACCAAAAAACCTGGTAAATATGGGTGTAAATATAAACAAATATTGCCTTATGAAAACATAGCAATGCTTTTTTCTGAGATTGAAATTGAGAAAGCTATAATACTGGATAATATTTGATTATGTAGAGATCAAAGTGATATTGCCTTTATTTCCTCAGAATACTTTATAGAAGAGAAATAAATTTGAATAACTTTAGAATTTTCAAGTATAATATCTGAAATGAAACATTTAGAATAATTACCAAACAAATGGGAAAAGAATGTAAATGTCAGACTATCAAAGGGAAAATAATAGAACAAGACTTCTTATCTCTCAATTAAAAAGAAGAAAGGAGAAAACATTGTCATCCAAAAGAATGCAAAATAGAACAACACAAAAGTGAGAAAGCAGATAAACTGAAAGCACAAAGTAAAATGGTAAAAATAAATCAAAATATATCATACTAAAAAGTGAAAAGTGGACTAATCACTCTATTAAAAGACAGCAATTATTAAACTGTCTGGCATGTTGTGTTCATCAAGAAGAGACTTTCACATGGAGTTTATCACAAAAGATATTTATTATGGAAAGCCCTTGGGGACAAGAGCTCTAGAAGGGGAAGAAGAAAGCAGGATTGGGCATACCAAAATTTAAACTTCAATGTAAACCCAATGGCAGCCTTGGCTAACCTCACAGGAAGCACAAGAGCTAGAATGGCCCTTTTTGAGTTTGCCTAAGTTGAGTTGTGTTGTCTATATGATCAGTAACTGGATCCAGGCCATCCCTGGAAGGGATGTTACCTTAGGTTCTCTGCAATGTAAACGGGCTGACAAAATGTTATCTAATTATGATTTTTATTGTCTAGTTATGGTTTTTATGTAGAACCTAGAGGAAAAATAAAAACACAACAAAAAACCAATAGAGTGAATCATAATAGAAAATCAGTGAAATAGCTAGTCCTTTGGAAAGATCAATGAAATTGAAAAATCACCAGGACCGACAAAGAAAAGAGACACAAA
Source organism: Globicephala melas (assembly GCF_963455315.2). Taxonomy (NCBI): domain Eukaryota; kingdom Metazoa; phylum Chordata; class Mammalia; order Artiodactyla; family Delphinidae; genus Globicephala; species Globicephala melas. Next base: position 66,123,654 of record NC_083321.1, on the reverse strand, counting down.
CTTACAACATCAGAAATGAAACAGGATATACTGCAGATTCTGCAGACATGGAAAAATAAGTGAATATTATGATCAATTTTATACACATAAATTTGACCAATTAAGACTGTGTGTGATTGGTGGAGGGATAGAGACCTAAACCATCGGAACAGAATAGACAACCCAGATAGAGAGCCACAACAGTATGCCCAACAGATTTTTGATAAAGGGATGGGCTTTTCAACCAATGTTGGTGAAGCAAGTGGATATCCAATGGGGGGGGGTGGACATTAACCTAAACTTCACACCTTATACAAAATTTAACTCTAAATGAATCACAGATTTAAATGTAAACTGTAAAGCTAGACAACATTTAGGGGAAAAAAATACAGGAGAAAATCTCCAGGATTTAGATCTAGGCAAAGAGTTCTAGATGACATCAATAGCATCATCCATACACTGAAAAAAAAAAAAAAATGACAAACTAGGATTCATCAAAATCAAGAAAGAAAAACTTGTTCTCTGCAAAAGGCCCTGTTAAGATGATGGCAAGGCAAGATGCAGATTGGGGAAAAAATTTTGCAAACCACATATCTGACAAAGGACTAATATCTAGAATATATAAAGAACTCTTAAATCTCAACAGTAAAAATAATAATAATCCAATTAGAAAATTAGCAAAGATATGAACAGACATTTCACCAAAGAAGATATACAGATGACAAATAAGCACAAGAAAAGATGTTCAACATCTTAAGCCATTAGGGGACATATTAAAACCACAATGAGATATCACTGTGCACATATCAAAATAACTAAAATAAAAATAGTGACAGCACCAAATGTTAGCAAAGATGTAGAGAAACTGGATCATGCATATGTTGCTTTGGGGATTATAATTCTGGAAACAGTTTGACAGTTTCTTAAAACACTACACATGCGTCTGCCATATGATCTGGTAATTGCACTCCTTTGGCATTTGTCTCAGAGAAATTAAAAGTTCACACAAAAACCTCTCATTGATATTCATAGCAGTTTTATTTGAACTAGCCAAAAATGGGAAACAACAGATGTACTTCAGCAAATGAATAGTTAAAAAACTGTGGTATATCTGTATCATAAAATACAACTTAGCAATAAAAAGGATTGGACTACTGGTATAAGAAACAACTTGGACATATATCCAGAGAATTATGCTGAGTAAAAGAGCCAATCCCGAAGGTTACCTGATTACACTTATATAACATTCCTGAAATGACAAAACTATAGAAATGAGAAAGAGATTAGTGTTTACCATGGGTTAAGAATGGAGGAAGATCTTTATCCATTCCTCTGTTGATGGACATTTAAGTTGCTTCCATGTCTTGGATATTGTAAATAGTGCTGCAATGAACATCGGGGTGCATGTGGTACGTATATATAATGGAATATTACTCAGCCATAAGAAGGAATGAAATTGTGCCATTTGCAGAGACATGGATGGACCCAGGGACTGTCATACAGAGTGAAGTAAGTCAGAAAGAGAAAAGCAAATATTGTATATTAACATATATGTGTGGAATTTAGAAAAATGGTACAGATGAACCTATTTGCAAAGCAGAAATACAGACACAGATGTAGAGAACAAACATATGGACACCAAGGGCAGGGGTGGGATGGATTCGAAGATTGGTATTGTACACTACTATGTATGAAGTAGATGGCTGGTGAGCATCTATTGTATAGCAGAGGGGGGAAATAAAAAGGAAGGTACAATCTGTTTGCAGGACACATACTAAGTTAACCTTAAATATGCATTCCAATATACATTAGGTGCAAATACTGTTTGATTCCACTTATACAAGGTACCTAGAATTGTCAAATTCATAGAGTCAGAAAGTACATTGGTAGATGCCAGGGGCCAGGGGAGTGGGGGCGTGGGGAGGGGGAATGAGGAGTTAGTATTTAATGGGGACAGAGTTTCAGTTTGGGAAGGTGAAATATTCAGGAGATGGATGATGGTGAGAGTTGCACAACAATACGAATGTACTTAGAGACACTGAACTGAACTGTATAGTTAAATATGGTTAAAATAGTATGTTTTATATTATGTGACTTTCACCACAGTAAAATATCATCAAAAAAAAGAACCTGAAAAAAGTTTTAAAAATAAAAATTAAAAAAAAGAATGGAGGAAGAGAGCGTAGAGGGAATAGGGTAGTGGGTATGGCTATAAAAAGGCAACACAAGTCTGGAAGACAGACTAATGTCCCTCTTCCCCCAAAGAGATCCATGTCTTACTCTCTGAAAGCTGTGAATATATTATGCTACTTGGTAAGGACCAATTAACTTTCAGATGAAATCAAGATTGCTGGTCAGCTGACCTTAAAATATAGAAATTATTGTGTACTGTCTGGGTGGGTCCAATGTAATCACAAGGGTCTTTTAAATGTGGAACAATCAGTGTCTGAATTATGTGATAAGAGAAAGATTCCAAAGGACTCTGTTGACTGTGAAGATGTAAGGAGGCCGAGAGACAAGGAATACAGGCAACCTCTACAAGCTGGAAAAGTCAAGAAAATGGATTCTGTCCTGGAGACTCCAGTAAAACCTCCAGCCCTTGTTGACACCTTGGTTTTAGTCCTGTGAGACCAATTTCAAACTTCTGGCCTCCACAAGAAAATAGATTTGTGTTAAGCCACTAAGTTGTTTTTTCTTTTTCTTTTATTTTCTTTTTTCTTTCCTTTTTTTAACAGCAGCTATTCTTGTAATGATCTTGGTTGTGTTTTGGAAGTTTTGGAAGATGTTACCATTGGGGGAAACATGAGTGAAGGGTACACAAAATTTCACATGTGAATCTACAATTATCTCAAAGTAAGGTTAAATTAAATTATGTATAAATTTTACTTTCCTTAAAATTTAGAGCACATTTAATTTCAGAATTTTATTGATATGTTGTCTAAGAGTTTTAACACCTTACTTTTCATTTAAAACTCATTTTTGAAGTATATATCTTTAAAAGATAAATCACAACATTAAGATAATGATCATAGTCTTGATATCAAGATGCTTTTCCAATAACAATAACTTCAGTTTCATAATGAGATACTGGATTGCTTCGGGACTGTATTCTATATAGAGAGGTACTGTAATGTAGTGTGTGAAAATGGCTCTGGAATTCGATGTGTTCAAAGCCAGGCTCAACAATTTACTATATAGTCTAGCCTTGTGCAAAGTACATAAACTTCATGAAGCTCAATTTTCTCACCTGTAAACTGGGAAAATTATAGGATGCCCTGTAGTGTCTGCTCGTTGCAAAGTGTCAATAAATGACAATGCTATTTTTGTTGAAATATGCTGCATTTATGTTTGTATCAGATGAAATTTAAGAGGATAATGTTCAAAATTTTAAGTATCTGAAAATGAATGAAAGTTTCTATGCATTAATCCATGCCTACTTCGTAAAAAATTCCAATTTGTGTGGTCCACATCAAAAAGTGTTTTCTAAGTGGTCCCAGAAGGTCCTTCCTAATTTATCTTTTCCATAGAGAAAGCAAAATGATTTAGGGCATTTAGAAAGTGACTTTTGACTTCATAACAGGTAACATGATTGGCATAGATCTGAACAAGTACTCAGAAGAAAATAGGATTTGCTATTTATTGTTCAGACATATTGGAATGTTTCTGATTTAAAGAGAAGTTCCATTTTTCTAGCCATGTGTGGCTTCTTCAGAGATCAAGTAAAACATATTTCCTACTCGAAAGAAGCAAATTGCAGGCTGTCTCCAGGGAGACTAAGGGCACTTGAGACTCACATACGTCTTTGAATATTCAATATCATTTTAGGAAATAAAAGCTATTCATATAACTTTAATTCTAATTTACACAGCTATAAATAAGGTTCTAAGCTCTTTTGAAGATATAAGTGCAAATATTTGAAGTTTCCTCTGAGAAAGAAAAAACACAATGAGCAGTAATTTGATTTCTAGGCTGTCTTTGTGAATTCACAAGGTAAGTACTAGTGTATTTTACTGGATGGTATATAGCTCCATAGGGCATCATTATCATGTTTTCAAAACAGGACACTGAGCACCCTAAAACCAGTTCCTTGCCTTTTGAGATAAGGGTGCAGAGAGTTGGGTGAGAGAGAATCTAATTGAAATTTAATTATTTCACCCTACTTTTCACAGTGATTAAGCTAAGGGAAAAACAAATTTCAGAGAGATAGAGAAAACCAGGTAAAATGCGATAGTTGCTCACCTTGGTGGCATTACCTACTTGAATCTATGACATTGTGGATGTGCCTAATCACAAACAGGGTGCACCAATGGTTTTGAGTCTCTGGTCCTCCTGGGACCTAGACATCTCAGTATTTGCAGTGGACTCCACCTACATCAGTATTAATATTTTGCCCAAGTCGGCAAGAGGTTTTGATTATTGTTTAAAACCATCAGCTTCTGTGAAAAAGAAAATTGGTCCGTGTAACAGGATAAGAAGATGGAGTATAATTATAAATGTCTGAGGCAATGGGAGAGGTGGCAATGATAGTGGAAAACTGATTGAACTTTACATATTCAATTATTCAGAAAACTTACATAATTTTATAGTCTGCTGACAATATAGATGAATGAATTAAGATAGTCCTTTGTGTTAAGATAGAAAAATAAATAGATCACTCTGGATGGGCACCAGAAATGGTTGGTTAAGAGTAGGGCACAGGGGTACATCAGGGAAGTATAAATTGGATGCAAGATATATAGAGAGCTACATTATCAATTATTTGTGCTGTATTTCTGGCCTTTCTGATTTAGATATACCTTCTCTTCCCTTTTTTTTGTAAAAGATGAAGAAAAGACTATGATAAATACTTTGAACACTAGTAAGTGTATGTTTAAGATGGAAATCCTTCTGCATCCTCAAGCTAGCCCATAATTCAGTGAATCACTATAAGGAAAATCTAAGTTAAAGTTATCACAATAAACTCACCTCTGCTCTAAAACTTTCAAGGTAACATTGGCCCTTGGAGAATATTATTCACAGTAAAGTATCTACAATAAATTTACAATAACATATCCAAAATATTCTATATTAGAACTTTCTGTATGGTGACCATAAAAGTCTGAAGGGTTAGAAAGATTTGCTTCCAGTGCACTTTGCAGACATTTTCTTGGTGAAGAATAAAAGCCAATATAAATACAACATACTATTTTTCTTGGTCCTTATTATATTCCAGCAGAAAGCTTACTCGTTTTTTGTGATATGCGGGCATCTCACTGTTGTGGCCTCCTCCCGTTGCGGAGCACAGGCTCCGGACGCGCAGGCTCAGCGGCCATGGCTCACGGGCCCAGCCACTCCGCGGCATGTGGGATTTTCCCGGACCGGGGCACGAACCTGTGTCCCCTGCATCGGCAGGCGGACTCTCAACCACTGCGTCACCAGGGAAGCCCAGAAAGCTCACTCTTATAAAGGATAACACTAATTCAGGAACTAGCCTACAAATAAAGCTGAAAGGCATCCCAATATAGTCACCTTCTTTCATTTAGTCATCCAAATATTGAGTACTCACCATGTGCCAAGCACAATTACAAGCCGTGAGAAATAGATATTCAATGAGCAAAACAAAGAATTACCATGGACTTACATTCCAATAGGGGAATACATTAACAAAGAAACATACACTATGTTACTTGATAGTAAGTGCTCTGTATAATAATAATGGTAATAGTAAGAAAAATAATAGTCATTGTAAACATTCATACAATACTTACTATATGCCAGTTGTTAACGTTCTTTAAAAATATTACTCTTTTTAGTCTATCTAGAAGATAGATATTATTAGTATTTTCACTCTACAGATGCAGGAAATGAGGCGTGGAATAACTTGGCTATTAAATAGTTATTAAAGTTGATAGTTATTAAATGGCAGAGTTAGAAATCCAAGAAGATGGACTCTAGATTTTGTGGTAAATAAAAATAAGGCAGATTAAAGGGAATTAAGAGAGGTGGAGTATGTAACACTATTTTATATATGATCTTGGAAGATTTCCCTAAATGACCAGATATTTAATCATATATATGAAGGGGATACGAGAGCAAGCTGTGCAGAGGTGGCTGCCACAGAGGAGGAAGGGAGGAAAATGCCAGATGTTGAAGTCAAAGAGGTAATGGGGGGATGTTACGACGGTCAGATCATGTGGGCCTTAGAAGCCTTAGCAAAGCACCTTGAATATCAGGGGAGTCATTACAGTTTTGAAGAGAAAAGGGACATTATCCCACTTAAAGTTCAAAAAGACCACCTTGTGCAATTACATAGACAAGAGACACATATAGAAGTAGTAAGACCGGTAAGAAGGCTGTGACAACAATCCAGGTAAGAGAGAATGTAGTTTGGGCTGGGGTGATAACAGTGAAAGAGATAAGGTGAGAAGTGATCAGGTTCTGGATAAATTTTAAAGCCATATGAATAGGATGTGTTGAAAGAATGGATTTGGTAAGTGAGAGAAAGATAGCAGTCCAGAAACTCTAAAAGTTTTGCTTGAGAAACTGGGGAAAAACAGAGGTGCCATTTATCGAGATATAGAATAATCGGTGAGGAAATCTCAGAAGTCTGTTTTGGAAACATTGATATTGACGGAATTATTGGATATGCAGGTGGAGATGTTGACTGAACTGTTAATTTTCATGTCTGGAGTTCAGAGAAAGAACGAGGCTGGGGTTGTAAATTTGAAAGCTATCAGTATATAAAGTCTATTTAAATCCATGGGACAGTATATCACCTCGGAAGTAAATGTAGATAGAAGAAATTTAATACAATTTTATACCATTTTGTTATGGTTGATGTTGTGTTTACACAGAAAGGACTACACCAGTTCATAATTTAGGGATCAGGCTGACTGGCAGCAGGCTGTCCATGTCTGAGAATACCAGAGAGAAAAAAAAACCCTTCTTCCCCTTGTTTCAAAAGAGGAGCTACGATAGCACTTTACATGAGGGCATGGTGGTGGTGCTGGTACCAACAGAAGAGTGCCTTGTGCCCCACCGAAAAGGAGGTAGAAGAGAATCAGACCTGAAGGAACTGGTTTCTATTCCAGTATGCTTCTGTGTCAATAGGATAATATAGATTGAGTCAAGGATATAGGCAGGAAAATCTTTAATTAACAAGAAGATTTAGGGACATCAAACCCAAGAAAAGACTCTACTGTCTAAGAAATTGGCAAAAGGATGGCTAGAGCCACAGTAGTTTAAAATATGCTTATGTAAATTCAGTAATATTTACAGTCCACATAAACTATAATAATGTTTTCAGTTAACACAAATTTGTTAGTATTTGATGTCTACAATTCAAAATTCTCACAGTAATTTATATTTCTTTTTGTTGTAGTATTTTTCTTCAAAAAAAACCTTTTTTTAAACATCTTTATTGGAGTATAATTGCTTTACAATGGTGTGTTAGTTTCTGGTTTATAACAAAGTGAATCAGTTATACATACACGTATATCCCCATATCCACTCCCTCTTAAGTCTCCCTCCCACCCACCCTACCCCACCCCTCTAGGTGGACACAAGGCACCGAGCTGATCTCCCTGTGCCATGTGGCTGCTTTCCACTAGCTATCTATTTTACATTTGATTTATTCATGACCTTTTCTTTTTTTCTTAGATTCCATATGTATGTGTTAGCATACGGTATTTGTTTTACTTTTTCTGACTTACGTCACTCTGTATGACAGACTCTAGGTCCATCCACCTCACTACAAATAACTCAATTTTGTTTATTTTATTGGCTGAGTAATATTCCATTGTATATGTGTGCCACAACTTCTTTATCCATTCATCTGTTGATGGACACTTATGTTGCTTCCATGTCCTGGCTATTGTAAATAGAGCTGCAAAGAACAGTTTGGTACATGACTCTTTTTGAATTATGGTTTTCTCAGGGTATATGCCAAACAGTAGGATTGCTGGGTCATATGGTAGTTCTATTTTCAGTTTTATAAGGAACCTCCATACTGTAGTGGCTACATCAATTTACATTCCCACCAACAGTGCAAGAGGGTTCCCTTTTCTCCACACTCTCTCCAGCATTTATGGTTTGCAGATTTTTTGACGGTGGCCATTCTGTCTGGCGTGAGATGATATCTCATTGTAGTTTTGATTTGCATTTCTCTAATGATTAGTGATGTTGAGCATTCTTTCATGTGTTTGTTGGTAATCTGTATATCTTCTTTGGAGAAATGTCTATTTAGGTCTTCTGCCCATTTTTGGATTGGGTTGTTTGTTTTTTGATATTGAGCTGCATGAGCTGCTTGTAAATTATGGAGATTAAACCTTTGTCAGTTGCTTCATTTGCAAATATATTCTCCCATTCTGAGGGTTGTCTTTTCTTCTTGTTTATGGTTTCCATTGCTGTGCAAAAGCTTTTAAGTTTCATTAGGTCTCATGTGTTTGCTTTTGTTTTTATTTTGATTTCTCTAAGAGGTGGGTCAAAAAGAATCTTGCTGTGATTTATGCCATAGAGTGTTCTGCCTATGCTTTCCTCTAAGAGTTTGATATTTTCTGACCTTAAATTTAGGTCTTTAATCCATTTTGAGATTATTTTTGTGTATGGTGTTAGGGAGTGTTCTAATTTCATACTTTTACATGTACCTGTCCAGTTTTAGCAGCACCACTTATTGAAGAGGCTGCCTTTTCTCCACTGTATATTGTTGCCTCCTTTATCAAAGATAAGGTGACCATATGTGCCTGGGTTTATCTCTGGGCATTCTATCCTGTTCCGTTCATCTATATTTCTGTTTTTGTGCCTGTATCATACTGTCTTGATTACTCTAGGTTTGTAGTATAGTCTGAAGTCAGAGAGCCTGATTCTTCCAGCTCTGTTTTTCTTTCTCAAAATTGCTTTAGCTATTTGGGGTCTTCTATGTTTCCATACAAATTTTGAAATTTTTTTGTTCTACTTCTGTGAAAAAATGCCAGTGGTTGTTTGATAGGGATTGCATTGAATATGTAGATTGCTTTGGGTAGTAGAGTCATTTTCACAATGTTGATTCTTCCAGTAAAGAACGTGGTATATCTCTCCATCTATTTGTGTCATCTTTAATTTCTTTCATCAGTGTCTTACCATTTTCTGCTTACAGGTGTTTTGTCTCCTTAGGTAGGTTTTTTCCTAGATATTTTATTCTTTTTTTTGCAGTGGTAAATGGGAGTGTTTTCTTAATTTCACTTTAAGATTTTTCATCATTAGTTTATAGGAATGCTAGAGATTTCTGTGCATCAATTTTGAATCCTGCAACTTTACCAAATTCATTGATTAGCTCTAGCAGTTTTCTGGTAGCATCTTTATGATTCTCTATGTATAGTATCATCTCATCTGCGAACAGTGACGGCTTTATTTCTTCTTTTTGCATTTGTATTCCTTTTATTTCTTTTCCTTCTCTGATTGCTGTGGCTATAACTTCCAAAACTATGTTGAATAAGAGTGGTGAGAGTGGTCAACCTTGTCTTGTTCCTGATCTTAGTGGAAATGGTTTCAGTTTTTCACCATTGACGATGATGTTGGCTGTGGATTTGTCATATATGGCCGGTATTATGTTGAGGAAAGTTCCCTCTATGCCTACCTTCTGCAGGGTTTTTTATAATAAATGTGCATTGAATTTTGTCGAAAGCTTTCTTTGCATCGATTGAGATGATCATATGGTTTTTCTCCTTCAATTTGTTAATATGATGTATCATGTTGCCTGATTTGCATATATTGAAGAATCCTTGCATTCCTGGAATAAACCCCACTTGATCATGGTGTATGATCCTTTTAATGTGCTGTTGGATTCTGTTGGCTAGTGTTTTGTTAAGGATTTTTGCATCTATGTTCATCATTGATATTGGCCTGTAGTTTTCTTTCTTTGTGACATCTTTGTCTGGTTTTGGTATCAGGGTGATGGTGGCCTCGTAGAATGAGTTTGGGAGTGTTCCTCCCTCTGCTATATTTTGGAAGAGTTTGAGAAGGATAGGTGTTAGCTCTTCTCTAAATGTTTGATCGAATTCATCTGTGAAGCCATCTGGTCCTGGGCTTTTGTTTGTTGGAAGATTTTTAATCACAGTTTCAATTTCAGTGCTTGTGATTTGTCTGTTCATATTTTCTATTTCTTCCTGGTTCAATCTCAGAAGTTGTGCATTTCTAAGAATTTGTCCATTTCTTCCAGGTTGTCCATTTTATTGGCATCTAGTTGCTTGTAGTAATCTCTCGTGATCCTTAGTATTTCTGCAGTTTCAGTTGTTACTTCTACTTTTTCATTTCTAATTTTATTGATTTGAGTCTACTCCCTTTTCTTCTTGATGAGTTTGGCTAATGTTTTATCAATTCTTTTTATCTTCTTGAGGAACCAGCTTTTAGTTTTATTGATCTTTGCTATCGTTTCCTTCATTTCCTTTTCATTTATTTCTGATCTGATCTTTATGATTTCTTTCCTTTGTTAACTTTGTGGGTTTTTTGTTATTCTTTCTCTAATTGTTTTAGGTGTAAGTTTAGGTTGTTTATTTGAGATGTTTCTTGTTTCTTAAAGTAGGATTGTATTGCTATTAACTTCCCTCTTAGACCTGCTTTTGCTGCATCCCATAGGTTTTGGGTCATCATGTTTTCATTGTCATTTGTTTCTAGGTATTTTTTGATATCCTCTTTGATTTCTTCAGTGATCTCTTGGCTATTAAGTAGTGTATTTTTTAGCCTCCATGTGTTTGTAATTTTTACATATTTTTTCCTGTATTTGATATCTAGTCTCATAGTGTTGTGGTCGGAAAAGATACTTGATATGATTTCAATTTTCTTAAATTTACCAAGACTTGATTTGTGACCTGAAGAATGTTCCACGAGCACTTTAGAAAAATGTGTATTCTGTTGTTTTTGGATGGAATGTCCTATATATATCAACTAAGTCCATCTCGTTTAATGTATCATTTAAAGCTTGTGTTTCCTTGTTTATTTTCATTTTGGATGATCTGTCCATTGGTGAAAGTAGGGTGTTAAACTCCCCTACTATAATTGTGTTACTGTTGATTTCCCCTTTAATGGCTGTTAGTATTTGCCTTATGTATTGGGGTGCTCCTATGTTGGGTGCATAAATATTTTCATTTGTTATGTCTTCTTCTTGGATTGATCCCTTGATCATTAGGTAGTGTCCTTGTTTGTCTCTTGTAATAGTTTTTCTTTTAAAGTCCATTTTGCCTTATATGAGAATTGCTACTCCAGCTTTCTTTTGATTTCCATTTGCATGCTGCACTTCCTGGACTTGGGTGGCTATTTCCTTTCCCACGTTAGGGAAGTTTTTGACTATAGTCTTCAAATATTTTCTCGGGTCCTTTCTCTCTCTCTTCTCCTTTTAGGACCCCTTTAATGTGAATGTTGTTGTGTTTAATGTTGTCCCAGTGGTCTCTTAGGCTGTCTTCATTTCTTTTCATTCTTTTTTCTTTATTCTGTTCTATAGCAGTGAATTCCACTATTCTGCCTTCCAGGTCACTTATCCATTCTTCTGCCTCAGTTATTCTGCTATTGATTCCTTCTAGTGTAGTTTTCATTTCAGTTATTGTGTTGTTCTTCTCTGTTTGTTCTTTAATTCTTCTTGATCTTTGTTAAATGTTTCTTGGTTCCTCTCGATCTTTGTCTCCATTGTTTTTCCGAGGTCCTGTATCATCTTTACTATCATTATTCTGAATTCTTTTTCTAGAAGTTTGCCTATATCCCCTTCATTTAGTTGTTGTTCTGGGGTTTTATCTTGTTCCTTTATCTGGTACACAGCCTTCTGCCTTTTCATCTTGTCTATCTTTATGTGAATGTGGTTTTTCTTCCACAGGCTGCAGGATTGTAGTTCTTTTTGCTTCTGCTGTCTGCCCTCTGGTAGATGAGGCTTCTACAAGTTTCCTGATGGGAGGGACTGGTGGTGGCTACAGGTGGCTGTTGCTTTTTTGGGCAGAACTCAGTAAAACTTTAATCCACTTGACTGCTTATGCGTGGGGCTGGTTTCCCTCCCTGTCTGCTGTTTGGCCTGAGGCGACCCAACACTGGAGCCTACCGAGGCTCTTTGGTGGGGCTAATGGCAGACTCTGGGAGGGCTCACACCAAGGACTACTTCCCAGAACTTCTGCTGCCAGTGTCCTTGTCCTCACGGTGACACACAGCCATTCCCCACCTCTGCAGGAGACCCCCAACACTAGCAGGTAGGTCTGGTTCAGTCTCCTATGGGGTCACTGCTCCTTCCCCTGGGTCCTGATAAGCACACTACTTTGTGTGTGCCCTCCAAGAGTGCAGTCTCTGTTTCCCCCAGTCCTGTCAAAATTCTCCAATCAAATCCCACTAGGCTTCAAAGTCTGATTCTCTAGGAATTCCTCCTCCCATTGCCAGACCCCCAGATTAGAAAGCCTGACATGGGGCTCAGAACCTTTACTCCAGTGGGTGGACTTCTTTGGTATAACTGTTCTCCAGTTTGTGCATCACTCACCCAGCAGTTATTGGATTTGATTTTATTGTGGTTGCGCCCCTCCTACCATCTCTTTGTGACTTCTCCTTTGTCTTTAGACGTGGGATATCTTTTTTGGTGAGTTCCAGTGTCTTCTTGTCGATGATTGTTCATCAGTTAGTTGTGATTCTGGTGTTCTTGCAAGAAGGAGTGAGAGCATGTCCTTCTAGTCCGCCATCTTGAACCAATCTCAGTAATTTATATTTCTTGCCTAAATTCTCTGTGTATAGTTTTTCTAACTCATTGTAGACAGAGAGTGTAGAAAGATATCATCTATTTTTTTTTAAGATTTGCTGAATCAGTACGTGCTACACATTGACATTGTTGCCCTCTTTAAATATTCTCTGTGATCTTCCATTCGTTGGTTCATTTTTCAAATAAAATAGATATCCAGAAGTAGAATAATTTTTATGTATTTTTCTGGGTTTATTCTACATGTGGATAATAGCATATGACAGTAGAAAATATTGTTGCTGACAGTCACTGGGTAAACCCAAGTAGGGAAAGGGCCAATTGCAGACCTCCACTTTACTCTGCCTGCATTGTTGGAATGTGCATTTGTAATGTGCACATTTTTATTTTTAACATTTGAAAAGAAAGTGGAAAAGCTACAAGTCTCTGGGCATGTGGAGATAAGTAATGACTCTCTATTAAGTGGTCCATTTACCTATAGCCACCCAAGGAAACGCTGTGCTACATAAAATCCCTTCATTCTAACAGATCTTCACATTATTGAATGTCTTTCTGCACTATTCTCTTTTTAAGAGCCTGGCAATATTGCTTATGAAGGTATTATCTAGTAGTCATTAATTGGGGTAATAAAAAGAAAATAAAAGGAAAAAGAAGAATTCAAAAGAGAAGAAAAGGAAGAAACTAATATAGAGGCAGACAAAGCTAGTTTTGTAGTACCTGCTGTGATGCTAATCTTGTGACCATGAGCAGGTCAGGAAACCCCATTAATTTAACATAATAATCTGCTTAATAAGATGTTATGAGAGAATATATGAAATTGTTTAAACATAATATAAAAATGCTGAATAAGTTTACTCAGGACATAGCAAAGTAACATAGGTAAATTACTGTCTTAATAATAAAAGCTAAATATTTTTAACCAGTATATTTTGTACTTCCTTTAAAATTGTTAAGTAACTTAAATATTTAGAAATAACCTTGCTCAGTGAATTAGTACCTTGACCAATTAGTTAAGAAAGTAATTTGTATTTTAATTTAACATATGCTAACTTGTATCTTGTTAAATGAAGGGCTCCCGCAGAATGTTTACCATAGATAAGTATCAATATCTCTCAGAAGCATAGCCGTCTCCATTCAGGCTGTTCCCTCCACGAGGACTGTATTATTCACCTTGTAGTTGGCCAATTAGGATTTCTTTACATAACTAATGAGTCAGTAATCTAAAAATCATTAAAAATAAAAAAGTCTCTTTATTGACGATAACCTGAAAACAGGAAAAAGAGCCACTCCAAGCTATTCACAATCCCCACTTTCAATTTTCTCTTTATTCTATACATTTCCTCACTTTTAGCTACATAGTAAGCTAATCAAAAGCAAATGAACCATAAAAACTGATTCCAAATATTACTGACCAAAAATTACACTTGGTGACACACAGATTATGACAAATATAGGCAAATATAGATTAGGACAAAATATAGATGTCTATAAGAAAATGGTAAGTCTTTCTTAGGTAAATGTGTATTTATTTAAAAGCCTGTAATTTTAACTTTCTAAAGTATGTTTTTTCACTTAAAAAGAACTAAAAGTTTCTATGTTTCATTAGAAAATGCACCAAATTTTATAACTTTATTTCCAATTATATCAAACTGCCTGTGTTCAGAGTAAGCCAAATAAAACTGATTATGGCCAAAAAAAAAAAATAGATACAAATACACATATAGATATCTATCCATGTTATTAGTAAAAGCAAAAGTGTATAGAAATGATTACATATTTGTTTAAAAAAATATGTAAAGAAGACAACTAAGGCGATACACAAAATTTATTTAACACTTCAGGAAATGGACAGTCTCCTTTTGAAGAACTGCAAAGGGTGGTAGAAAGCAGGAAACTTTTATGGGATAAAGAGTAAAGAACAAAGAAGAGGAAAATAGAAAATATCTGATTGGCTGGAGCCACATAGTCAACCTTGTTTGGGGTGAGAAGGCCCAGAGTTGTCTTGTCATTTGGGGATTGGCTGACTAGATATGCTGAGCTTCTGGTCAAGTGGAGCATTTTCAGGGACATGAAAGTTAGTTAAGTTTCAGTTTGCTGATGTGGCACCCCAGGCAGGAGCAGCTCCACCTGGGCCTAGAAATTTATTTCAATATATATTGGGCAACTTTTAAACATCAGGCCATGCAGAAAATATTCTAGGTGAGGACCAATTTAGAATTCTAAAAGTCCCCTGGTGGACAGAAAGAATATGATAAAATTCTTAATCATAGTGTACGCAGAAATGTCATTCTTTGTTTTTGCTGTTCATTAGAAGTGATGCTTCATTGTTCTCTCAACTACAATACCCTTTCACCACCTTCTGTCTCAACCTCTTTTAGTTCATTTTAGACGGAACATCCCTCACGGCCCTTCTTAACATTGTAACCATGAAGGTGGAGAGTTTGGGTTGGAAGTTTTGCTTGGGAAAGGGAGGTTCTCTTCTGGAAACTGGCACTTTAGCTAGGGAGATGGCCCTCTTGCTCACTTTAATAGTCACATGTTCTCATTTGAAACTAGGGCTTTCTCTTAGCAACAACAGAACACAGTGAAGTGATAGAAAACATATTATGAGTTAATTAGGCTTATATAGGCCAGCTGGTCACCTAACCAGAATTTATAAAATGAATTTATTGATTTCATGGGTAAAATATGCTGGAATTTAAGCCTATTATTTTCAAATGAATTCTCATAATATTACACATTTTCCTGATGGTGTCTTCTGTATTGGCATCATGCTGCCACTCTCTTTTATGATAAAGATCATGTTAAATTACCAGTACTTACCAAGGGTGGAAAATATATAGTGGAAGCTTATTATTTTTCATAAACCATAATTTGCTTGTCAGAGTTTTCATTGATCACCTGATAAGAAGCAAATATCTAATGGAGTGGAAGAAAGGAGAGGTGATATTTGAAGAATCAGAAAGAAAGGGCTGTAGAAAAGAAAGCAATACATTTTGTGTGGGCTGAGTTTTAAATGCATAGCATAAATGGAGCAAAGATTTGGCAGAAGTCATCAGCTCCATGAAGAAGAGAGAGTAAAGGAGAAGAAATGAATGAAGCCTAATGGAGAATACTTTCACCCACTTATCTTATCTAGGGCTACTTTTGCTACTTTATGTCTAGTTTATGAAGCCTGATATTAAACAGATATAAAGCCTGATTTTAAACAGCCAGCATATTCTTCCTATGACTCTACTAAGCCACAGAAATATATCAGCGTCAAAGCATTTTCTGTCTTCAGTGATTTTTCTTGATTTCTGCACTTAAATATCCCCTGTTAATTCCCACACTGATGATTTCTATGTTGACTTTTTTGATTACCAAAGAGCTATATGCATTTTAAAAAACAAATTTCAAAACTAAATGTTCAGAATTTGCTTTTACTTCTTTGTACCAGATGATGAAATCTGGTAAAACTAGAGGAGCAAGTGAATTCTGCTAAGCTGTTTAATAGTTTCTCAGTGAAAGTGCTCTGGCTTCATCATTTTAGTCATTTTAAACTAGATTGGACAAGTCACCAGGGAATACACTGTGAATAGCTGCCTCCCGGCTGTGAACTAAATGGCCAACTATACCACGACTTTTTTCTCCATAATTCTGTTACAAGTGACAGCAGTGTTCCTGGTGCAAAAATAAGAACTTAAAGCCACCCACAGAGTTCTCCCCCAAAGTAACCCATTTCCAGTCGATCTGAATCTATGCTGGAAGGTTTTTTGATTTGTTTTTTATTTTTTGTTTTTTAAATGAACACTGAAATCAGTGTGCTTTGATGTGCCAGTGTTTGGAGATATTATAAAATACATATTTCTCCAGACTGTGGGATGGATGTAATCAAATTTTTGGGATTTCTGATAGTATGATATACCCTGTTAGTGATTGTCACCTAAATTCCCTGGTCATTCTAAACTCAAGTGACCAAGGAAAGGTATATCAACATTTGCGTGTGTGTGTGTCTGTGTGGAGGGTGGCAGTGTGGGGAGTCTCTCCCCTGCCCCCTCTGTCAACTCCACAGCTGTTTAATAATCACTGCTGCACATTATATAACTGCCAATCAGGACTTGCTCTTGTTACTTTCCCTCTATACTATTTATTTCCAGTTCTTTTATCTGAACTTAATAGAATATATGATTGCTTCTGATGGACACAATTATTAGAAAGAGAAGCAGAATTAGTCTATCTGGCATTAAATCTTAAAATGCATGATAGTTTTAAAAAGCTAACATATTAGAGCGTCTCAGTGCAATTTATAAATGAATAAGTCAATGCCATACCTTCCACTATTTTTCTGATCAAATTGAGCAGCTGATACAAGCAGTAAGACTGCTGTCAATAAGACTTTATATACAGACTTGGGAAGTCTGATCTACTTTCCTCGAATAATAGGAAGTTTTGAGGTTGTTATAAGTCCACAGAGTACCTCCTAGTGGATTGGCTGGTGCCAAAAGAACCATGTGTATAATTGGATGCTTTTTTAAGGTGGAGTTGCTGGTACACTCCACTAATTATGACTAGCTCCAATATTTCATTTCTCTATTTCAATATTTTCACATTTCATTGCCCTGCTAATCTGGTTTCAAATCTGTGTCCGTCCACTAGTTCCTTCCACACCCACCTTTCCTTACTCTAGTCCCCTTAACCCCACTCCAACCTATCTGATTTGTTTCTTGACTATCATGTTATGGAATAAGATACTTAATCCCTATAAAATGGGGATGTTATTAGTACTTGCTTCAATGGGTTGTTGTCAGGTAAAAGATAATGATGCATGTTAGGTACTGTTATTCTTGTTTTTTTTTTTTTTTTTTTTGTGGTACGCGGGCCTCTCACTGTTGTGGCCTCTCCCGTTGCGGAGCACAGGCTCCGGACGCACAGGCTCAGCGGCCATGGCTCACGGGCCCAGCCGCTCCGTGGCATGTGGGATCTTCCCAGACCGGGGCACGAACCCGTGTCCCCTGCATCGGCAGGCGGACTCTCAACCACTGCACCACCAGGGAAGCCCAGGTACTGTTAAATTAAATACAAAATGGAGACCAAACTTGAAATTTTCCTGAGGAGACAAAACCATTTAAACCACATAAGTGAAACAATTTAGCTTATTCTGTGAAACAAGTGAAACTTAACCTGGGCCACTTCTTATAAATGACTCTGATAATCATAAAAGAAACATAAGTCATCTTCCTAAAAATAGAATAAGATAATCGCTTTTAACCAATCCCCTGCTGTCTAGTAACACGCACTGTAATAACCAATCATTGCGAATGTTAAATGACTTCCTTATTTTCACTTGATAAGCCATTTTGTAGCATCATACCCCTGAGCTTCATATCAATCTTTGAATTTGAAAACTCCTACTTTATGAACTGATTTTTGTGTGTACAATAAACTTTTACTAATTACTACTTCAGTGATCCAGTTTTTTACTTCTGCTAGTTCTGAAATGTTGACAGTACTTAGCACAGGACACTGCCACTGTAATTACTGCAAACAAATGTTTACTATTCTTAATATTATTTTTGTCATAGAATTGCATTTTCTGTGCATCTCAATCCTGGTTTTCCCAGCATTTACTTTTCCATCATCTCCACCTATGCTCGTCATAAACACTTGCTGAGTACACATCTTACAAAGGTTCCTACCACAGCCCCCTTGAGTTTCTAAATTATCTAGCTGCCTCTTCCCATCTGATTCTGTCTTGGACTTGGTGGAATTCTATGCATAGTTCCACTGTTAAATCTCACTTGTTTCAGAGGGAAATGGTAGTCAATATCCAGATTTTACCTATATGAAAGGTAAGGAAATATACAGATTTCAAATATAATTTGATGATTAGTGGTCACCATTAACTGGAGTACTTCTCTGTTTATGAGTTCATATCCTTGTCAGGAAAGCATTTATTTAATCAAAAAATATATTTTGAATGTCTTCTTAGGACTTCAGATTGTATCAGTATGTAATCTTAACTACAAAAAATAAACTGCTTATTTAATTGAAATTCTGCTCAGGAGAGATTTAATGAGCCTAGAACTGTGTTGTAGAGTATGGCAGTCACATACGGTTATTTGAAATTAAATTAAATCAATTAAAATTAAATTGAAACAAAAATCAGTCCTTCAGTCACACTAGCCACATTCAAGTGTAGAGTTGCCACGTGTAGGTAGAGGCTACCATATTAAACAACACAGATACAGAATGTTTTCTTCATCAGAGAAAGTTCTGTTGGACACTGCTAGTCTAGAGAAATACAGCTAATATTCTATTCTAACTTATCTAATGTAGAGACCTCAAAATTCATAGTACAATACAGACATAGGGCCAGATGTTAAGAAACTACTAGCCTTCAAGTTGCCTGTGACCTAGCAGCCAGAAAAGACACCAAGTACCTGTTTCTCTAAGTGTTTGTGTATGTTTTCTTCATGGGTGAATCAATTTGGTTCAAACCACTGACAAATTCCGTTTCATACTGATGCTCCTTTACTGTGAGGACCCCTACTTATCTGTGTCAACAAGTTTATTATGGCACAAATTAGAGACCTTGAAAGGGCATCAGCTGTATCTGGAGACTTGTAGTCTGGATCAAAAGATTTTCTCCTTGTTGCCATTTCATTGCTCAAAAATTTGGCTAAATTGTCAGCTGCAAGAAGAGGTACAGCAAATCCATCAAGAAATTGGAAAAATATTGTCTATTAAACCTAATTATTTAATACAAATTTGGCTGGAGTGAAGTATCTAGTGATCATCTTAGTTGACCCAGAGAACTTTGGTGATGCAGCCCAGGATAAAGGTTGTTATTCAACCAACCCTTAAAGAATAATGGTATATGTCTGCTCCAATTGGTTGGTGTTCTTGCCATACTGGTCATTAAATATCATCATTTAAATATCACCCTTTCCCAAGAGTCATTTTTTAGAACCATAAGTTAATTCCTACCTTTACCAGATACCTGCATGTTAGAATGTTGATTGGCCTGTTTTGTTTCAGAAGTCTGGTTTTCAAAATTGATACTTAGAAAAAATGAATATATTCAATAAGGTTTAAACATCTCAAACTTTTCCAAAATAAGATAAGAAACAATCATTCTTTTTTAGTAATATATAGGAAAATAATGCTAATAAAACTTAGTGGAATTGGAAAAAAATCATACATGGTTTAAAAACTCTAAAGACCATGTAGTTGATTAGTTCTCCCTTTGAAAAACTCTTTTTTATTGCATCCTTTGTTTAAACATTTCTAGTTAGAAAAAAACACAAAAGGAAGTACACACTATAAAAAAATATATTTCCTAATTAAGAAAATAATACATGTTTAATGTACAAATTTCAGAAAACACAGAAACATATGTGGCAGGATAATATATTAAAATGTTATTTTGCTCTTAAAATGTTTTTCCACCCTGTATTCCAAGAGAGCAGTTAGAACTCTTTGTTGTTTCTTACTCAGGAAAGATTACTGTTACAAAGTTGAAAGCAGAAGTTGTTTGCAGAAAACTTCCATTCCTGGATTTAGTTTTCAGAAAACCTGAGCTCCTGGGGCAAGCAGTTACTCTTAGGAAACAAGACAGATGAGTGCTTTTAGGAAGAAAGAAGTGCCTACAATGGGACCAAGATTATAAAAGATGATAAAACAAATGCAAGATCTTGGGTTTGAAAGGGATTGGGACACATGACACAATTGCTTATACTACGTGAAGAAAAGGTGGCAAGTCTTAAGGGATTGTGCCCATAAATGAGATGCACTATGGTTTAAAAGTATTCTGAACCCACAGAATAAAATAGAGCTCTAAGATTTCAGGAAACTATGGAGACTCATGAATGGACATCTTACCAAAACCTGATACTAGAAAAGTTTCTCAAATGTTGTATGCCAAATCTTTTACTCCCATCTTTATATACCAAAATCCATAGGATGTTCATGTGATTTGTGGTAGGAGAATGGTGGTTCATAATTGGGGTAAATTTTCTCATCAGCCAAGAATGGGACTTGGAATTTAGATTCCGTTGAATTAAAATAAATAATATGATTATTCTTACTTATTTATATTTTTAGGGTAAAATTCATATGTTCTATATATGTACAGAACAAAATCTAAATCTTAAGATTCATGGGTCTAGTTCTGTTCTAAGACAAAAAATATAATGAAAAGAATTGAAAATTATAGATTTGTATTATAAAGATGAGTATAAACTGCAAAGATTAAGTACAGAGTTCTTTTCATAAAGATGCCTCTCTTATAGTTGTGTAATGAGGGAAATGATATATTTGGCAGGACTAATACATTATTTAACTAAGACTCTCTGTCCTTTTTACATATCCATTACTGTCCATTAGTAAATGAAAGCAAATTTGGATCTCAAAGTATGCTCTGAGAACCCAGCTTACATGTCCTTATTTTTATATGTATGACAAGGAGCTACTTAAAGTAAATCTTAAACAGTTAAGTTCATTTCTCTGGAATTATTATTAGTTGGCTAATTCATAATTTGTTCATCTTAATGTATTTAAAGGAAAAAGTATGTAATTCATGCTTTGTTCTTCGTTTTCTGGAAGAAATAACAGTTCTAAACTGGCAAATTCCCAATCCTTCTAATTGCCGTTCCAATTCTGGCAATATTAAAAAGTTCAGTACTTGGTTCAGACATATCATATAAAAAAAATCCATCATGAAATAAATGTATATGTTAGGAGGCTGAGGATGTTCAGATTGAATAAACAGGAGACGTCTCATATGCATCCATCTATATCAGTATTTTAAAGCTCAAAGTCTGTGTTCTGACTCATTCCACAATGATGAAAGTAAAACCTCTCCTAATCTCCCAACAGAGAAAATAAATGTGCATTAGTAACCTGCAAAAAAAAAGTTTTGTGTCCTCTAAATTTTACTTTTTCTCTTTTAGTACTTAAATAATTAATTTAAAAATGAAAACAGGACTCTGAGCAAAATCAGCACTCCTTCTACTGTTCAGAGTTGCTTGGCTCCATAAGAAGGAAAGAAAGAAAGAAAGAAAGAGAAAGAGAGAAAGAAAGAAAGAAAGAAAGAAGGAAAGAAAGAAAGAAAGAAAGAAAGAGAAAGAGAGAAAGAAAGAAAGAAAGAAAGAAAGAAAGAAAGAAAGGGAAAGAAAGAAAGAAAGAAGAAAGAAAGAAAATAGAAAGAGAGAAAGAAGAAAGAAAATAGAAAGAAAGGAGGGAGGGAGGGAAGGAAGGAAGAAGGAAAGAAAAAGAAAAAGAAAGAAAGAAGGAAGGAAGGAAGGAAGGAAGAAAGAAAGAAAGAAAGAAAGAAAGAAAAAAGAAAGAAAGAAAGAAAGAAAGAAAGAAAGAAAGAAAGAAAGAAAGAAAGAAAGAAAGAAAGAAAGAAAGAAAGAAAAAGGAAAGAAACAGTTTAGAAATGTTTCCTTTCCTTCTGACAAGACAACTAGCTTAGTTTCCCTATTTGTCTCTATAACACAAGTGTGTGGGGAGACCCTGGCAATTACTGACTGACTAGGAGGCTCCCAGACAGGCTATCGCATGACCTTGAGCCATGAGCACCAAAATGCCAATCATGACTGTTGGAAACAACTTCCCTTCTCTCTGTGCATCTTGATGCAAAGGGAGAAGGGCGTATTGGTTCCATTCCAAAGAGCAAGCATTAATGCTATGCAGCTGGCAGGAATTACCTTCCTTCTTGAGATTTTGAGTTCCCTTGTAGCATATGTTGTTTATTTAAACACAGCTGATTTCACATGTTACAATTATACAATAAGCATATATGCTTATAGCACCACCCCATAACTCCTGAGTTAGAGGAACAAACCCGTCTTCCCTTTGTCTCTTTTCTGCTGTGTTCTGAGCCTATTCTCAAGGCATTGCCACTCTTTTTTTTTTTTTTTAAGGAAACTCCAATTTAAACTTGTCAGCTTGTCAAAGCCACAGTGGTGTTGTGACTTGTCAGTGCTCACTATGAGGGGAGACAAAGCAGAGAAATTAATAAAAATCACCCACAAGGAAATCTATGCAGATGTATTCATCTTGAGCCAAATGCTGCTGCTGGGTTCCCTAGGAGTTGAGTGTGAATTGCATGAGGGGTGGGCAAAGTGGGAGACTTTTGAAGGTAAACAGATTATTGACGGACTAGTCCCCCATCAGATTTTTGGCTGTGGTTTTCCTTGGTTCATTATCAGGGGCATCTCTCTGATTTTTTTCCCCCACAGTTGATCCTTTGTTTCGATGCAAGAAGATGTTAATTTTCACGTCTCTAGGTTCTTAACATTAGCGTGACATATGGTATTAGATATTGACACTTTACTTGGATTTGCTATGATGCTTCCTTTCTGAACCATATGTTTTAAGAGTTTGGTTATTTATGTACTGGTGAAAATTTTGTTATGCCTGATTTTTATCTAAAATCATTTAAAAAATCTTTAGTCAAACAATTCTAGTTTCTCTAGTATATAAGAATATAGACTTATGTAATTACTTATTAGCAAAAATGCTGTAGTAGGCACTAGACAGCATATCAAGTCACGTAAAAACTAGTCATCTCACAGAAAGCAGGACAAGAGAGGTTTCTGGAATATCTGTGGCTTGACAAAGAATCATTTTGAATTATTAAGACTGGCAAATGATTTCACTTCCAGTGAGCATTAATCTTTTCCCAGGAAAGTTAACAGGATGATAAGTGTGAGTTGGTATTCTTGGTGACCATCTAAGTATTTCTAGGAAGTCTAAAATTTGCTGGGAAGTGTCCTGAGTAATCTACATTCTTAAACCTTTCCATGCCTGGGAAGTAGGATTCAGATTGATGTGATAAGTTTCTCCAAATGAAGTAGGGTCATATTAATAAATATTCATGTTAGAGAGAAGGAGCCAAATAAACATAGATTGAAGGGGAATTGTTGAAAAAAAGAAAAAAGAAAGTATACTCACTTTGCCTCCAGTGTGTAAGCATAGGGTTGTTGAGAGGATTAAATGATATAAAGAGCTTAGTACAATGACTGGCACATGACAAATGTGCCATCAATATTATCCAGAATATTAGAATGTCAATGCATATCCTTATTCCCTTTTGTACCTTCTCAATTTGGAACGAGTTACACAAAATAAGTAGGATGGGGGGAAATGTCAGCTTTATTTCTAATAAGCTAAAATGTGAATGTAGCTTTGATCTAAAGGCAAAAGGGCTTGCTAGCACTTTCCCTAGGTCCTCTATAAGAGTATACTGTGAAGGAACATTCAAGGAATGTTTGAGTGTAGAGAGATCTTACCCAAGAATGCTGTCTCATTCTGGTCTGGGGCAGATAGGAAAAGAATAAAGGGAATGAATCCTCAGGGACTACCACAGTTTAATAAAATAACTCAGGAACATGGACCAACGAATTCCACTCACCAATTTGCTGGAGTGTAACTGTAGACAAAATTCCTCCATGTAGAAATACCAGACTGAAGGGAAATAAAGTCACTCCCTAACATTAACTATTGTTATTTATTATTATTATCACTACTACAAATTTACAGTGTCCTTTACTTGCTTGTTCAGCTAAAGACTTAGAAGTAAAGAAAGTAAAATACATGAACTCAAGGAGTTTAGTAGAAACTGTCCTTGGAAGTAAGGAGGATCAAACACTCTTGCTGCATATGTTATTTCATTAAGGTCATTTTTCACACCACTTGCAAACAAACTCTGTCCTGCTTGTTGCCTTCCTAATATACTCCCCAGCTGCCTGCTGCCAAAAGTCATTGTCCAGCAGGGATTGGTTCTCACCAATGTGAATGAGTTCCCAGAGCAAAACAAAGTGAACCTTGCTTAACACTGGGGAGACCTTAAAGTTGATGTGTAGAGAAATGGTCCTATGTTTTTATAGCAGGGAAAAGAAATTCTTGCCATTGACCACTTTTTGTGTGTGGATATTATCCTTCCACAGCAATAGAAGGATAAGGAGAATTGTTGGTAGGAGTAGGAAAAACCACACTGTTCTTTTCAGTCATTGACACACAAGGAGAGTTAGTTTCTACTGAAACTTAAGAATAGGAGTTTAAATAAAGTATTTAGAGTAATTTGGTTTAAGTGAGGAAAAGAAATGTGTAGAGTGCAGGATACTCCAATAAAGTAAGAGAACTACAGCAAGAAGTCAATAAGCTGACACTAGGGTTTGTGGTAGGAAGGAAGTAGTAGGACAAGAAATGCTAAAATAGATGGAACACTAATAATGGAAGGTGAATATGTTTAGAGTGCGATCAAAGGAAACAAGAATAAATTGACCTAGCATTTATTCATTCATTCATTATTATGGTAAAACACAGAGAGCATACAATTACCATTGTTACAATTTTACAGTATACAATTCAGTGGAATTTAGTACATTCACAATATTGTGAACTATTGCAACTATGTAGCTCCAAAACAGTTTATTCACTGCAGAAGAAAACTCCATATCTACTAAACAGTCACTTCCATTCCCTCCTCCCCCAAAAGCCTCTGGCAACCACTAATCTATTTTTAGCTTCTATGAATTTGCTTATTCTGGATAATTCATATGAATGGATGTTATAGGTTGAATTGTCTCCCCCAAAATATATGTTGAGGTCCTAACCTTTATTATCTCAAAATGTAAACCTCTTTGGAAATAGGTTTGTTGCTGATATAATTAGTTAAGATGAAGTCATACTATAATAGACTGGGCTCTTAACCCAATATGACTGCTGTCCTTATAAGAAAAGAAGAGACACAGATATACAAGGAGAGGATGCCATGATACTACAGAAACAGAGACTGAAGGGCTGCAGCTGCAAGTCAGGGAATGCCAAGAATAGCCAGCAAATCAACAGAAGTTGCAAGAGGCACAGGAATCTCCCTTACAGATTTCAGAGGGAGCATCGTCTTCTCAATATTTTGATCTCAGACTTTTAGACTCCAAAACTGTGAAACAAAACATTTTTGTTGTTTTAAGCCATCCAGTTTGTGGTACTTCATTATGGCAGCCCTAGGACACCCATACAATATATCTTATAATATGTGGTTTCTGTGTCTGGCTTCTTTTAGTTAGTGTAGTGTTTTCAAGTTTCATCCATGATGTTGCATGTATTAGTATTTAATTATTTTATATGGCTCATTAGTATTCTGCCATATGGATATACCACATTTTGTTTATCCATTCACTAATTGATGGACTAATCTGACTTTTAAAAAGTACTCTTTAAATTGCAAACATGTAATAATCAATATAAAAGATATATAAGGTATAAAAAATCTTAGATTTAAAAATCAGTGCACATAAAACTAAATTCTAGCCCCACTAACTAGAATTGTTTTGAAGTAATTTCATCATTTAATACTCTATATTTTATTATCGCAATGGAAAAAATACTTGCCATTCTTCCAGAATTGTTTTTAAATGCATCATCTTCATACTTGTCCTTAAGTCTAATGGTTTTTAAACACAGACCCACCCTAAATGTCTGAGTTAGAAACCATTCCCAGCTGTCCACTCTATATGGAGCTCTATCCTGGCACTCAGCACAGAGTATTATAATTGCTTGTTTATTCCTGTCTCTTCCCTTTAGACTTTGAGAGTAAGTGGTATGTTTCATTCAGTTTTATATCCCTTTGTATACTAGGCACTGAGTGAGTTCTCAATAATTATTTCCTGGTTGAGTGAATAAATCAATGAATTAGCCCCTCTGCTCTTCCCCATTGGGAAAAATATCATTCTATCATTTTGCTGAGCATAGCATCACTTGGCAGCAGTACCAAATATTAGACCCACACTAGCCTATGAAGAATTAATGGTCAACTTCAGTAATTAAGAGGCTGAGCTATGCTCACTTATTAGTATTTATGACTACAGGAGCACATGCCCAATTAGCTTCAATTCTGAGTTTTCCCTTTGTACACTCATATCTCTGCTTCAGTCTTTTTATTTTTATATTAAGGTCAAATATGTTTAGCTTCAAATACACACTTGCTTTTGGAAATTCTTATTTTTCCCCAAATTGCCACATTTTAAATAAATAGTGAATTAATCATCAAAATAACACATAACTTCCTTGGGAAAACCAATGATTTCCTAGAAATTCAATATCAAATTTGAAAAATAAACCCAATAATAAAGGCTGTTAAATCCATGGGGTTATGATGAGCTCAATATAATACGTTCAACATTCATCAAAAACCTAAATCTTTCCAAGGCACAGGGATAGACCCTGTCTGAGATAAAAGGACAGATAGGACATGATTTTAATGCCTAGAATTCTAGACAAAATAGACATCTACAGAATCAATCACAAGCTAAGATAGAATAGGCAGAATACAATATATGTTTGGCTAGCACAGAGGTATAAACAACATATCCTAAAGGACCCAGAGGAAAGAAGTTTTAATTCTTACTAAAGAAAAAACAGAAGGTAAAGCTTCACAAAGTAATAATTATTTGAGCTGAACTACTTTGAAAAAAACGGACAAAAATAAGTTTTATTAAATGTTTGCCATGTTACCAATTCTCAGCTAAAAATCTTATATACTTTAACTCATTTATTTACTCCTTATAATCATACTTGGCGATAAGACTATCATCACCATTTTGCAAATGAAAAAAGCAGAAGTTCAGATAAACTAAGTAAATTTGTCTAAAGTCACCTAGTTTTACAAGGCACAACCAGAATTTAGATCTGAGTGAAATTTATAATAAATTTCAAATTCTAGATTTATTTCTGTGTTAGCCTATAGTTCTTTGGATTGACCCAATAATAGAGTTACCCCAACTCCCATTTCTCTAGAACACTTAACAACTGTCTCATTGAGGGATTAAAGTAGAATATATGGTCACCATGCTTTTAATAAACACCAGTGAGTGAGAACAAAGCATCCTCTGAAATCTCCCAAACATGCTGCCTTCCCAGTATCATCTGGCAAGTGACATTGGTTTAAGCATATGCTCTTCTTACACAATATACTTTGAATTTCCTTCACCTCTCATTCCCAACCTGAGAATACATTTTGGCAAAAATCAAATAAAAAATAGTCTATATATGTATGTGGGCATGTGTATGTGTATATTTTTGTTCTGTGATTCAATATGCAATAATTTAACATCAACTATTCATTTTGAACAATGGCTATAGTCTTAACTGAGGCTCCAAGACCAATATTGCATTCAGAGTCAAACCTGGTGTCAGAGAGGGAAATTTAGCCTTCAGTTTCTCATCTTCTCCAGTCGACAGTCTGTGGAAGACATTTATCTAGGGAAAGGAAGAAATAACTCAGAATAAGTTTTGTAAATCCTGACTTCCAAACTGAAGGTGTTTTACCACTTACTTCTAGATCCTTTGAAAGGAATGACAGAATAGAATCCTTTTTCAGTTGGCAAGCATTCTAAAATACTAAAAATATATGTTTAAGTACAGAAGGAAATTGCAAGTCACAACTATTTTATAAGAACTATAACAACTTTTAATACAACAACTTTTAGTAGTAGTTCAACATTATGAATTTTTGAAGCCTCTTTTCTGGGGAAATAAAAACAAATATCTGTCTCCTTTGATAAAGTCTTTTATCAGTGACCAGTAACTACAGTATAATTTCTCCCCATATGGTGTGGTCTGTAGAAATATTGCCAAATCTCTCTTCTGTGACCAAGATAGACATCACTAATCAACGCTGGCACACTTTCTGGGGATGTCCATCACTAAGAATCATCTTCATTAAACCAGATGTGTGTGTGTGTGTGTGTGTGTGTGTGTGTGTGTGTGTGTATAATACAAAAGCACTTTATCATAATCTCCTTATGTATGCCCTTTCTCCTAAAGGTCAGGAACAGTGAACTTTACTGTTTTTTGTTTGTGTGTTTGGTTGGTTGGTTTTGTGGTACGCGGACCTGTCACTGTTGTGGCCTCTCCCGTTGCGGAGCACAGGCTCCGGACGCACAGGCTCAGCGGCCATGGCTCACGGGCCCAGCCGCTCCACGGCATGTGGGATCTTCCCGGACCAGGGCACGAATCCGTGTTCCCTGCATTGACAGGCGGACTCTCAACCACTGCGCCACCAGGGAAGCCCCGAACTTTACTGTTTTTAATGTAGGCTTTGCTTATGGATTCTGTGTCTTCCAAAGCGATTTACTAAGATACCTTCACAGTATGGATTCTACTGCATTCAAAATATATTCTGCTCATACCTAATGTTTAAGAACATTATGATATACAAAAGAAAGATTATGTATGTACATCAGAGCTAATGTGAGTGATCAAAAGTATTTCAGAAAACTAGTACTGGTAAAAAGATATTTTTGAATAATAATAAAACATATATTCAATGGGACAATATCTCTCAGTTATAAATTCAGAATGCACACATTGTCTAATTATATATTAAATATTCTTGAGGACACTTTTTAAATTTTAAGAGAATATTCACTAGTCAGCCATGTTTCCAAAGTTTTCACACTTTTCAGAAACAATACAGCATAGAAGAGAACGATATTCGGTGTTACATAACAAGCCTCTTCCATTGATGGTATTAAATTCAGTAAAATATTTTTAGAGTAGAACTTTTAAATTATAATGCAGTTTCATTGTTAGTGGTGATTATTGTGCATTATAGAAGTGGGAAAAAATGAAGAAGAATTAACTAACAGTCCAAACAAATGTAGGTGAAGAAACCCTAACTTGTGTTACTATTGTATTTCCTCCAAGTAGCTACACTAGCTATCAACTTCAGTGTTTAATATATTCCACTCTCTTCCAGAAATATATCTCCTTTACAATGGCTTTGGAAATAGAGACTTATGTAATCACTGCATATTTAAAGATTTTGTAGGGATGGTCATTTTTTAAATGTATGCTAGCAGTGAAAACTTCAGCTAAAAATGGAATCTGTCATATTCTAGTGTTTAAATAAATCATTCAAGCTTCTTCCCTACCACTTGGAAATGTTAGAAAAGAACACTTATTTGTGAAATAAATTAGTTGCTGTAAAATGTTGAGTATGAAATGAAAATGTACAATTGAACTAATCTACACATAGAAACAAAAACAAAGAAATAGCTCAATAGTGTTATTAATAGTGTTAATATTTTAGATTAGATTTGTGTAAGACAACCCCAAGAGAGAGTAAGTATTACTCTGTGGCCCCAAAGTACCTTGTATTTATTTGTGTCATAGTACATACTATGTACTCTTTATAGACCATTCTTGAAATCAGGCACTGAATTAATCATTTATTACAGATTTTTTAATATATACTTTTTATATATCAAACTACCCATATACAAAGAATACACTTTGATAAGTATTCACCTATGAAACAAATACCACAATCAAGATAATATGAATACATCTATCACACCCAAAATTTCCTTATGTCTCTTTTTACTTCTTCCATTACTTCCTTTCCCTTGCCTATCCAGAAGCAACCACTGCTCTGATTTTAATCTTTAGTTTAATTTGTAAGTTCTAGAATTGTATTTGAATGAAATCATATAACATACTGTCTTCCTCATCTGGCTTATTTCATTCAGGTTGCTTGTTATGAGATTCAAAGTTGTGGTTGCCATGTATCAATAGCCAGTTCTTTTTTATGGCTGAGTAATATTTCTTTTGATGGTTATGTCACAATTTGTATATCTTTTCATCTGTTTGTGGATATCTGTGTTGTTTCTAAAGAAAACTTCTATGAATATTCATGAAAAATATTGATATGCATCTATTTTCTCATTTCTTTTGAGTAAATACCTAGATGTGGGATGGCCAGGTCATATGGAGGACATATGTTTAAGTTTTTAAGAATTTCAAGCTTTTTTCCAAAATGACTTTACCATTTTACATTTCTACCAAAGTCTATGAAAATTCCAGTTCCTCCACATATTTACTAACACTTGATATAGTCAGGGTTTTGTTTGTTTGTTTGTTTCTTTTGTCACTCTAGCAGGAATATAGTAGTATCTCCTTGTGGTTTTAGTTTTCATTTTGCTAATGACTACTATGGTTGAGTAAATTTTCATACATTTATTTCTCATTTTTATACCTTATTAAGTGGAGTGTCCATTTTTTAATTGGCATATTTGTCTTATTATTGAATTATAAGTGTTCTTTATATATTCCAGACACAAGTCCTTGGACAGATATGTTTTTCAAATCATATAAAAAATAAAAGAACAGGAAAGCAAATGCCTTTTTCCATAGTAGTACCAAAAGAAAAATCTCTATTATGATTTCAGCTCTGGGTGCAAAATACCTAAGGTATTTTTGAAAGGTATTATCCTAAGCTGAGTTTTATTATATCCAACAGTCTCTCATAGTCTTTTCATCAGTGAGCATAGATAACTATGAGGAACCTCATAATAAAGGAAAATATTGCCCACAATACCAATGGCATTTGAGATTTATGATGGTTGGTAAAATATACTTTTATATTGTGAATGTGAAAATAATGCCTACTTTTGTTTTATTCTGAAAACTAAAGTCAACATATAGATTGGTAGTTTTGGCTCTAACTTGTAAAGGACTTTGAAGTCATCACTCCCATTCTTACATGAAAAGACATGCATGACAAACAGAAAATCACTGACTTTTCTTGGAACCATCAGAAAATTGAGTTTTCAAGGCAAACCAACACCCCAAAATCTGGAGAAACAGACAAATCCAGAGACTCATAGCTGAGATCCATTTCACTGGAGGAGAAAACACTACAGTCACAAACCAATAAGTACACTTAAATGGTGATTTTGACAAGTTGGTGGAGGCTGAGTGTGGACTACTTTGAAAGTGAAAAATTCCTCAGGGTGACAATCATAGGAGACTCCTACAAATTCTGGGATTTTACCTCAATAAACCCTACAAGGTGGTCATGGAAAAGAGTCTAAAAGAAGATTTTATGACTGTGGCAGGTAGAGGAAAAGATAGAAAGGGTCTTGGTAATCCACCCAGGTGTCAGGCCTGAGCCTCTGAGGTGGGAGAGCCAAGGTCAGGATATTAGACCACCAGAGACCTCCTAGTCCCAGGTAATATCAATCAGCAAGAGCTCTCTGAGAGATCTCCATCTCAACAATAACACCCAACTCCACTAAGTGTCGTCACTCCAGTGCTGGACTCCAGTGCTGGACACCCCATGCCAAAAAACTAGCAAGACAGGAACACAACCCCACACATTAGCAGAGAGGCTGCCTAAAATCATGCTAAGTTCATAGACACCCCAAAACACACCACCAAACGTGTTCCTGCCCATCAGAAATACAAAATCAAGCCTCATCCACAAGAACAGAAGCACCAGTACCATCCACCAGGAAGCCTACACAACCCCCTGAACAAATCTTACTCACTGAGGACAAACAACAAAACAAAAAGAACAATGAACCTACAGCCTGAAAAAAAGGAGAACACAAACACAGTAAGTTAAGCAAAATGAGAAGACAGAGAAATACACAGCAGATGAAGAAGCAAGTTAAAAACCCACCAGGCCAAAAAAATGGGGAGAAAAAAGGCAGTCTACCTAAAGAAGAATTCAGAGTAATGAGAGAAAAGTTGATCCAAAATTTTGGAAATACAGTGGAGGAAATACAAGAAACATTTAACAAGAAACTAGAAGAACTAAAGAGAAAACAAACAATGATGAACAACACAATAAATGAAATTAAGAATTCTCTAGAAGGAATCAATATCAGAATAATGAGGCAGAAGAACGGATAAGTGACCTGGAAGATAAAATAGTGGAAATAACTACCACAGAGCAGAATAAAGAATGAAAAAAATTTAGGACAGTCTCAGAGACATCTGGGACAACATTAAATGTAACAACATTCGAATTATAGAGGGCCCAGAAGAAGAAGAAAAAAAGAAAAGGACTGAGAAAATATTTGAAGAGATTATAGTTGAAAACTTCCCTAATATGAGAAAGGAAATAGTCAATCAAGTCCAGGAAGCACAGAGAGTCTGATACAGGATAAATCCAAAGAGAAACATGCCAAGACACATATTAGTCAAACTATCAAAAATTAAACACAAAGAAAAATTATTAAAAGCAGCAAGGGAAAATCAACAAATAACATACAAGGAAATCACCACAAGGTTAACAGCTGATCTTTCAATAGAAAATCTGCAAGCCAGAATGGAGTAGAAGGACATATTTAAAGTGATGAAAGGGAAAAACCTACAACCAAGATTACTCTACCCAACAAAGATCTCATTCAGATTTGACAGAGAAATAAAAATGTTACAGACAAGCAAAATGTAAGAGAATTCAACACCACCAAACCAGCTTTACAAAAAATTCTAAAGGAACTTCTCTAGGCAGGAAACACAAGAGAAGGAAAAGACCTACAATAAAAAACCCACAACAATTAAGAAAATGGTAATAGGAACATACATATTGATAATTACCTTAAGTGCAAGTAAATTAAATGCTCCAACCAAAAGACATAGACTGGCTGAATGGATACAGAAACAAGATCCATATATATGCTATCTACAAGAGACACACTTCAGACCTAGGGACACATACAGACTGAAAGTGAGGAGATGGAAAAAGATATTCCATGCAAATGGAAATCAAAAGAAACCTGCAGTAGCAATTCCGTTATCAGAAAAAAAAGACTTTAAAATACAGACTATTACAAGAGACAAAGAAGAACACTACATAATGATCAAGGGATCAATCCAAGAAGAAGACATAACAAATGTAAATATTTATGCACCCAATATAGGAGAACCTCAATACATAAGGCAAATGCTAACAGCCATAAAAGGAGAAATCAACGTAACACAATAATAGTAGGGTACTTTAACACCCCACTTCTTTCACCAATGGACAGATCAATCAAAATGAAAGTAAATAAGGAGACACAAGCTTTAAATGACACATTAAACTAGATGGACTTAATTGATATTTATAGGACATTCCTTCCAAAAACAACAGAATACCCTTTCCTCTCAAGTGCTCATGGAATATTCTCCAGGATAGATCATACCTTGGGTCACAAATCAAGCCTTGGTAAATTTAAGAAAATTAAAGTTGTATCAAGTATCTTTTCCGACCACAATCTTAAGAGACTGGATATCAATTACAGAAAAAAACCTGTAAAAAATACAAACACATGGAAGCTAAACAATGTACTACTAAATAACCAAGAGATCACTGAAGAAATCAAAAGGAAATCAATAAATACCTAGAAACAAATGGCAGTGAAAACACGACCGTCCAAAACCTATGGGATGCAGCAAAAGCAGTTCTAAGAAAGAAGTACATAGCAATACAATCCTACCTCAAAAAACAGAAACATCTCAAATAAACAACCTAAACTTGCACATAAGCAATTAGAGAAAGAACCTAAAAAACACAAAGTTAACAGAAAGAAATAAATAATGAAGAGCAGATCAGGAATATATGAAAAAGAAATGAAGGAAACAATAGAAAAGCTCAATAAAACTTAAAGCTCATTATTTGAGAAGGTAAACAAAATTGATCAACCATTAGACAGACTCATCAAGAAAAAAAGGGAGAAGACTCAAATCAACAAAAAGAGAAATGAAAAAGGAGAAGTAACAACTAATACTACAGAAACACAGAGATAATGAGAGACCACTACAAGCAAATATATGGCAATAAAATGGACGACCTGGAAGAAATGGACAAATTCTTAAAAAAGCACAACCTTCTGAGACTGAACCAGGAAGAAATACAAAATATAAACAGATGTAGCACAAGCACTGAAATTGAAACCGTGATTACGAATCTTTCAACAAACGAAAGCCCAAGACCAGATGGCTTCACAGGTGAATTCTTTCAAACATTTACAGAAGAGCAAACACCTATCCTTCTCAAACTCTTCCAAAATATAGCAGAGGGAAGAACACTCCCAAACTCATTCTATGAGGCCACCATCACCCTGATACCAAAAGCAGACAAAGATGTCAGAAAAAAAGAAAATTACAGGCAAATATCACTGACGAATCTAGATGCAAAAATCCTCAACAAAATACTAGCAAACAAAATCCAAGAGCACATTAAAAGGGTGGTACACCATGATCAAGTGGGTTTTATCCCAGGAATGCAAGGATTCTTCAATATACACAAATCAATCAATGTGATACACTATATTAACAAACTCAAGGATAAAAACCATATGATAATCTCAACAGATGCAGAAAAATCTTACTACAGACTTCAACACCCATTTATGATGTAAACTCTCCAGAAAGTGGACATAGAGGGAACTTACCTCAACATAATAAAGTCCATATATGACAAACACACAGCCAACATCGTTCTCAGTGGTGAAATACTGAAACCATTTCCACTAAGATCAGGAAAAAGACAAGGTTGCCTACTCTCACCACTATTATTCAACATAGTTTTGGAAGTTTTAGCCACAGCAATCAGAGAAGAAAAAGAAATAAAATAAATCCAAATCAGAACAGAAGTAAAACTGTCAATGTTTGCAGATGACATGATACTATACATAGAGAATCCTAAAGATGTTACCAGAAAGCTACTAGAGCTAATCAATGAATTTGGTAAAGTAGCAGGATACAAAATTAATGCAGAGAAATCTCTTGCATTCCTATACATTAATGATGAAAAATCTGAAAGAGAAACTAAGGAAACACATTTACCATTGAAACAAAAAGAATAAAATACCTAGGAATAAACCTAGTTAAGGAGACAGAAGCCCTTTATGCAGAAAACTATAAGACACTGTTGAAAGTAATTAAAGATGATATAAAGAGATGGAGAGATATACGATGTTCTTCTATTTGAAGAATCAACATTGTGAAAATGACTACACTACCCAAACTAATCTAATGTTTCAGTGCAATCCCTATTAAACTACCACTGGCATTTTCACAGAACTAGAACAAAAAATTTCACAATTTGTATGGAAACAAAAAAGACCATGAAGAGCCAAAGCAATCTTGAGAAAGAAAAACAGAGCTGGAAGAATCAGGCTCCCTGACTTCAGACTATACTACAAAGCTACATTAATCAAGACAGTATGGTACTGGCACAATAACAGAAATATAGATCAATGGAACAGGATAGAAAGCCCAGAGATAAACCCATGCACATATGGTCACCTGATTTTTGATAAAGGAGGCAAGAATATACAGTGGAAAAAAGACAGCCTCTTCAATAAGTGGTGTTAAGAAAACTGGACAGCTACATTTAAAAGAATGAAATTAGGACACTCCTTAACACCATACACAAAAATAAACTCAAAATGGCTTAAAGATCTAAATGTAAGTCCAGACACTATCCAACTCTTAGAGGAAAGCATAGGCAGACACTCTATGGCATAAATCACAGAAAGATCCTTTTTGACCCACCTCCTAGAGACATGGAAATAAACACAAAAATAAACAAATGGGACCTAATGAAACTTCAAAGCTTTTGTACAGCAAAAGAAAATATAAACAAGATAAAGAGACAACCCCCAGAATGGGACAAAATATTTGCAGATGAAGCAACTGACAAAAGATTAATCTCCAAAATTTTCAAGCAGCTCATGCAGCTAAATATCAAAAAAACAAACAACCCAATCCAAAAATGGACAGAAGACTTAAATAGACATTTCTCCAAAGAAGATATACAGATTTCCAACAAACATAGGGAAGGATGCTCAACATCACTAATCATTAGGGAAATGCAAATCAAAACTACAATGAGGTATCACCTCACACCAGTCAGAATGGCCATCATCAAAAAATCTAGAAACAAAAAATGCTGGAGAGGGTGTGGAGAAAAGGGAACCCTCTTGCTCTGTTGGTGGGAAAGTAAATTGATACAGCCACTATGGAGAACAGTATGGAGGTTCCTTGAAAAACAAAAAATAGAACTACCATACAACCCAGCAATCCCACTACTGGGCATATACCCTGAGAAAACCATAATTCAAAAAGTGTCATGTTCCACAATGTTCATTGCATCTCTATTTACAATACCCAGGACATGGAAACAACCTAAGTGTCTGTCGACAGATGAATGGATAAAGAAGATGTGGAACATATATACAATGGAATATTACTCAGTCATAAAAAGAAAGGAAATTGAGTTATTTGTAGTGAGGTGGATGGACCTAGAGTCTGTCGTACAGAGTGAAGTAAGTCAGAAAGAGAAAAACAAATTCTGTATGCTAACACATATATATAGAATCTAAAAAAAATGTTCTGAAGAACCTAGGGGCAGAAGAGGAATAAAGTCACAGATGTAGAGAATGGACTTGAGGACACGGGGAGGGGTAAGGGTAAGCTGGGGTGAAGTGAGAGAGTGGCATGGACGTATATACACTACCAAATGTAAAATAGATAGCTAGCAGGAAGCAGCCACATAGCACAGGGAGATCAGCTCCATCCTTTGTGAGCACCTAGAGAGGTGGGATATGGAGGGTGGTAGGGAGATGCAAGAGGGAGGAGATACGGGGATATATGTATATGTATAGCTGATTCACTTTGTTATAAAGCAGAAACTAACACACCATTGTAAAGCAATCGTACTCCAATAAAGTTGTTAAAAAAAAAATTGGGCAAAGACCTGAATAGGCATTTTTCTCAAAAAGACATATAGGTGGCCAATAGGCTCATGAAAAGGTGCAGAAAATTGCTAATCATCAGGGAAATGTAAACCAAAACCCAATGCAATGAGGTGTGAATTCAAACCTGTCAGAGTTACCATAGTAAAAAACAATACAAATAACAAATGTTGGTGAGGAAGTGGAGGAAAGGAGGCCTCCTATACTGTTGGTGGTAATGTAAATTAGTGCAGCCACTATTGGAAAACGTATGGGAGATTCCTCAAAAACTAAAAATAGAACTACCATATGATCCAGCAATTTCATTCCTGGGTATATATCTGAAGAAAACAATAACATTTATTAATTTATTATCTAATTCAAAACTATATATGTACCTCAGTGTTCATAGCATCATTATTTTCAATAGTCAAGATATGGAAACATCAAGTGTCCATCAACAGATGTATGGATAAAGGAGGTGTAGTATGTGTGTGTGTACATATATATATATGTGTGTGTGTATATATATATATATATATATATAAAATGGAATTTGCTCAGCCATAAAAATGAATGAACTTTTGTCATTTGCAAAAGCATGGTTGGACCTGGTGGGCATTATATTTAGTGAAATAAGTCAGACAGAGAAAGATATTTAACATATGTTATCACATATATGTGGAATCCAGAATATGAAACAAATGAATGAATATAAGAAAAAAGAAACAAACTTATAGATATAGAAAGCAAACTAGTAATTATCAGTGGACAGAAATAAGGGGGAGGGGCAAAGATAAGGGTATTAGATTAACAAGTACTAACTACTATGTATAAAATTAGCTATAAGCATATATTGTACTGCAAAGGAATATAGTCAATATTTTATAATAACTTTAAGTGAAGTATGATCTATAAAAATATTGGATCACCTTGTTGTGTGAGACTAAATATCATTTTAAGTCAAGAGTACTTCAATTTAAAAAAAAATCAGGGGGAAAAACATAAGGATATGGTTCAAGATTTCATTGAAAGAAATAAGGCAATGTATATTTAAAGCTAACTGTAAAATAATATCTAATATAATTCTCTCATTTGAGACAGTTTCACTGGAAAAAAAAATAATAACAGAGAGGGAGAAAAAGAGGTGACAAATAAAGACCAAACATGGTAGATGTTAATATAATCAAAATCAACTTAAATGTGGGTGGTCTAAACACACAAATTAAAAAACAAACTGACAGAGTGGATTATAAAAACAAGCCCCAACTACGTGTCGTGTACGAAAACCCACTTTAAATATAAATTCGGGTTAAAAATAAAGGTGAGGAGGAAAATATAACGTGTTAACATTAATCAAAAGTAAACTAAAGCAGCAATATTAATTTCGTACAGAGGAGTTTCAGAACAGGAAAAAAGAGTGGCATTATATATATAATGATGAAGGGGTCAATTTTCTACATACACACAAAAAAAGCCTAAATATGCATGCACCTAACAAGAGAGTGAAAATATTTGAGATAAGAGCTGGTAGAACTGCAAGAAGAAATAAGAAAATTTACTATTACAGTTGGAGAATTAAACACCTGTCTTTCAGTAATTGATAGGTAAAATAGACTAAAAATAAGTAAAGATCCTGTGACCTGACCAGCACAATCAACTTGATCTAATTGATATTTATGGAATATTCCATCACAACAGAAGCATAGACTTTCTTCTCAAACTCAAATGAAACATTCACTAAAATAGAACACATTCTGTACCATGAAACACACCTTGACAAATTAAAAAATCAAAATCACACAAAGTATGATCTCAAAGCACAATAGAATTAAACTAGAAATCATTAATAGAGAAATATCTGAAAAATATCCAAATATTTGAAGACTAAACAACACACTTTTAAATAACATTGGTTAAAGAAGTCTCAAAAGAAATTTTTAAAATATTTTAACCA
The DNA here is from genome assembly GCF_963455315.2 of Globicephala melas. NCBI lineage: Eukaryota > Metazoa > Chordata > Mammalia > Artiodactyla > Delphinidae > Globicephala > Globicephala melas. Next base: position 66,084,542 of record NC_083321.1, on the reverse strand, counting down.
AATGAAAAAAATAGAATTTTTAAAAATATATGGAATGTGGCAAATGCCACATTAGAGGAAAATATACAATATTAAATGTATACATTAGAAGAGAAGATAAATTTAAAACCAGTAATCTAAGCTTCCGTCTAAGGACTCTAGGAAAAGGGGAGCATTTAAACTAAAGTATGGGGCTTCCCTGGTGGAGCAGTGGCTGAGAGTCCGCCTGCCGATGCAGGGAACACGGGTTCGTGCCCCGGTCTGGGAAGATCCCACATGCCGCCGAGCGGCTGGGCCCATGAGCCATGGCCGCTAAGCCTGCACGTCCAGAGTCTGTGCTCCGCAACGGGAGAGGCCACAACATTGAGAGGCCCGTGTATCGCAAAAAACAAAAACAGAAACAAATAAACTAAAGTATGCAGGAAGAAAAATAGCAATAAAAATTAGAGTACAAATCAAGGAAATTGAAAATAGAAAAATAATATTTAAATTATTAAAGCAATGAAACCATATGCTGGTTCTTTGAAAGGGTCGATAAAATTGATATGATAAATTTCTAGCCTGGCTAACCAAGATAAGGCAAAAGACACAAATTGCAATATCAGAAATGACAGAGTGTTCTCACTCTAGACCCCATGGACATTAAAATGATAATAAAGGGTTGCTCTGAACAACTCTATACCCACAATTTGAAAAGTTAGATGCAATGGACTGATTTCTTGAAAGAGTGAAACTAACAGCTAAGCAACTCCAGATCCAATCCATGTCTTCTCTACTCTGCAAGGCTATGTGCTGTGTTTGGGCACAAGTTCCCTGTGCCAATGACAAGAAATTACCTCCAGACAGAGAGCTAGGTTGATGGTAGTGCACATATCATTTGTTTCTCTTTCTTCAGGAATTAGATTTGTGTCCTACTGTCCAATTTATAAAACAACTTGTTTTTCATTTTATGTCTGTTTGTATAGTTATTTATGGCAGGAAACTATTCCTATCCCAGTTACTATCATGGTTAGCTTTGGTAGAATTTTGATTTTATCTCTAACAAAATCTTGAATTTACGTTACCCTTTTACCAAACTCAAGTGTTTTTTATTGTTGTTGTTGTTGTTGATCTACATACAAATCATTCTCCTAATGAAATTCAAAACATATATTATAGATCTCCTTACCCATAATTCAAATCCTTGTATCTCTACATGGGAAAATATATTCAGAGAAGTAAATTGAGTTTTCCACATTTATGTAAACAACTAGAACATAAGAAAGTTGGAATGTAAGCCAAAGTCTCTCATCTCTTCCTCTTCTCATTGAATGGTTCATTAAAAAATAATAATAATAAGATAGGTAATAAATAGAATTGAACAAAGAGAAATAGCATTCCTTTGAAAAGGGACAAACACACTTGTAAATTAGCATCAATAAAGAATTTTAGTTAGAAAGCATTTTTGTGATGGTCTATTCCTCTACCATCTTCTGAATTATTTTATTTCAGAATGACCACCATGTATGAGACATCTCAAATAAATTAGGTTACTTACTTGACAAGTTTATATGCCAAGGAGAAAAAGGGAGAAGATGAGGCATGTGGGAAGGCTAAGAGATACCAACACCCAATTTTACAGAATGCAGTAGCTAAAATAGAATCCTCTATTATTTAGTGTTTTTCCTTAATCAGCATCTGAGAAACATAAATTGCAAAGACAGTGTCTGCTTCTTCCTAAGGGCCTCCATTTCCTGGATGCTGGTATGTCTGCCAGCTTTCCGACTCGCCAACATTCCATCCTATCTTTCTTAATGGAACCATTTAATGCTGTTCCCAAGATGTTTACAGTTTAATAAGTGAAGCTACATATACTTGAACAAGTAGAAAACGTCTTTTTTTTGACCCAACTATCTAAAATTTCTCTAACAGTCTTTTCCTTTGAAGAGCATCCTCAAGCTTTTAAGAAATTCAGAACCTAGCTCAATCTTATGTTCAGTAACAGCTTGCTTCTGAGTTTGCCTGTCCTCAGGGACAGGAAGCTTTGGCACCTGCCTGAATCCTCTGTGATCATGAGGAACGGCGTCACACTTCATGCAGCTGTCTGAAGTGATCTCCTTTAATTATGAGTATTGATGGTACTCACCCAGCTCCATTGAGAATTCCATTTCCATATATAGTGCTAACTGCCCTTCTTTCTTAGCTGATTTGAAGAACAGACAGATGTCTGCTCTTGGGCTTGATACAATTACCCAAATGAGTATTTCCCTAGGCTTTTCCTTGCATGCCCCAAATATCTATAGCATTTGACAGGGTTTGCATACACAGTATTACAGGAAGCACCACATTCACACAATGTTTGCTCACCAGCTTTTTCTTCCATTTACACATTTAAGGATAATTCTGAGACTGATTTTTTTACACTTAACTTCTTTCATTTCACTAATATCAGAAGACCTAGCAATAAAAATTAATAATACTTTCAGAATGCTTTCCTCAATAATTATACTTTATTATACAATTAACATTTTATAGTTTGTGAGATTTGCTATTCATTTTTTCTTGAATGATTAGTTCCAACAAGACTTGTTTATAGAATATTGTGTATGTGCCAGGAAGTATTAGACACTGAATTTCCAATGTTTAAAAGGTACTCTAGCACAAAAACAGAAATATAGATCAATGGAAAGAGATAGAAAGCCCAGAGATAAACCCACGGAACCAATCTATGACAAGATTATATATTGCAAGAATATACAATAGAGAAAAGGCAGTTTCTTCAATAAGTGATGCTGGGAAAACTGGACAGCTACATATAAAAGAATGAAATTAGAACACTCTCTAACACCATACACAAAACTAAACTTAAAATAAATTAAAGATAAAAATGTAAGACCAGGGCTTCCCTGGTGGCGCAGTGGTTAGGAATCTGCCTGTCAATGCAGGAAACACGGGTTCGAGCCCTGGTCTGGGAGGATCCCACATGTCACGGAGCAACTAAGCCCATGAGCCACAACTACTGAGCTTGCGTGTCTGGAGCCTGTGCTCTGGAACGGGAGAGGCTGCGATAGTGAGAGGCCTGTGCACTGCGATGAAGAGTGGCCCCCGCTCACCGCAACTGGAGAAAGCCCTACGCAAAGAAATGAAGACACTACACAGCAAAAATAAATAAATAAAAAATACTTTATCAGACCACATGTTGTAAAAAAAAAAAAGTAAGACCAGACACTATAAAACTCTTAGAGGAAAACATAGGAAAAAGACTCTTTGACATAAAGCACAGCAAGATCTTTTTTGACCCACATCCTACAGTAATGAAAATAAAAACACAGATAAACAAATGAGACCTAATGAAATTTAAAAGCTTTTTCACAGCAAAGGAAACCATAAACAAGACAAAAAGACAACCCTCAGAATGGGAGAAAATATTTACAAATGAAGCAACAGACAAGGGATCAATCTCCAAAATATACAAACAGCTCATGCAGTTCAATATTAAAAAAAAAAAAATCAAAAAATGAGCAGAAGACCTACATAGACATTTCTCCAAAGAAGACATACAGATGGCCAAGAGGCACATGAAAAGATGCTCAACATCACTAATTATTAAAGAAATGCAAATCAAAACTACAATGAGGTATCACCTCACACTGGTCAGAATGGCCATCATCAGAAAATCTACAAACAATAAATGCTGGAGAAGGTGTGGAGAAAATGGAACCCTCTTGCACTGTTGGTGGGAAAGTAAATTGATACAGCCACTATGGAGAACAGTATGGAGGTTCCTTAAAAAAACTAAAACAGAATTACCATATGACTCAGCAAGCGTACTACTGAACATATACCCTGAGAAAACCATAATTCAAAAAGAGTCATGTACCACAATGTTCATTGCAGCTCTATGTACAATAACCAGGTAATGGAAGCAACCTAAATGTCCATCCACAGATGAATGCATAAAGAAGATGTGATACATATATGCAATGGAATATTACTCAGCAATAAAAAAGAATGAAACTGGGTCATTTGTAGATATGTGGATGGACATAAAGACTGTCATACAGAGTGAAGTAAGTCAGAAAGAAGAGAGTATTGTATATTAACACATATATGAGGAATCTAGAAAAATGGTACATATGAACCTGTTTGCAAGGTAGAAATAGAGACACACATGTAGAGAACAAATGAATGGACACCAAGGGGGGAAAGGGAGGGTGAGATGATTGGGAGATTGTGATTGACATATATACAATAATATGTATAAAATAGATAACTAATGAGAACCTGCTGTATAGCACAGGACTCTACTCAATGCTCTATGGTGACCTAAATGGGAAGGTAATCCAAAAAAGAGGGGATATATATATATACCTATAGCTGATTCACTTTGATGTACAGCAGAAACTAATACAACATTGTAAACAACTATACCCCAATTAAAAAAAACAATTAAGGTCAATTGCTAATTATCGAGTCCAATTTCTTCTGTCTCATTTCTAGACTTTCATATGCAAAATCATATAATATATTCTCTTTGGGTCTGGTTAAACTCAGTATAATGCTTTTAGATGCATCATATGTCTTTTTGCAGGATTAGTAGTTTGTCCATTTTTATTGTTAAGTAGTATTCTATTTTATGATTTGTCTATACTATGTCCATTTACGTGTTGATACACAAGTTTGTATGACATTTATATTATTTAGTCCTAACAATATTTTACAGAATTCAAAATTTTTGAAAAAAAATGTACTCTAAGGCTTAGGCAGGGCAACTTTGAAGGTAGACACTATTCCTTGTCCAGGTGTGATTTAAGCATTTGAGAAGTGTGCTTCTTCAAACAATCTAATATTGCCATAACCAAATAGAAATATACTTTATTAAATTCTGTAAAGAGGATGCTCACCTGTTTTGCCCACTTTGGACAACAGAATCTTTACTATTGTCAAGTAGTATCCACCAAGGACATAAATATGGGGGGAAAAATCCCTTGAGGAATTTTTTTTAATGTCAAAGAAAATAAAAGTATTAGTTGAGACATATGAAAGCTTCACTGTGTAATGAGATATATATTCAGTTTAATACATTAGTATAAAATTAGAAGTGTTAACGTGTGTTAGTGGATACTTATGACACTGGCCTTCATCTGTAGAAAACTGACCTTTGACTCTCTCAATACACATGCTTAAGGTGGGCACTAGCATGTTTTTATTTTATCCCAGCTACTAATGACAGTCCAACCAAAGACGAGCAGCTGACCCAAGTGGAACAGAACCCTTCTTCAGGATATTTGAAACTGAAATTGAGAATAAAAATTTGTTCTTGTCTGGTGGCATAAGCTCTATAAAGTGAGACTTGGCAACTCTTGGAAGCCATGATTCCTGCCAAGTATAGCCGTTGACCTATAATAGGAGACTATGAAGGTAACATATAAAGAGGAACAAATGAGATCAAGAGAGAGATTGGGAGGGAGGGAAGAAGAGAGAGACAAAGACAGAGAGGGAGAAAGAGCATGTGATTCTGCAGGCATATAGTTGCTGGTGGCAGTAATCATCCACACTCCAGTTTTCCCTTAGTTGATAGTTAATCTTCCTTCAGTCTTTCCATATATTTCTCTACTTTTGTCCATATTTATTTTCTGCTTAGTATACATTTTTAAAAATTTTTATTTATATATTTTACTACCTAACATTCTACTAAACACTTTGTTCAACAGTGCTTAGAACAGTGCCTGGCATAATGGGCACTCAATATTTGTTGGGTAAATGAAGGAAGGAAAATGACTGAAAAGAGATATCCCAGTATTCTTCTGAAAATTCGCCCATAAGCTAGTTCAAATTGGTTTTATTTCATTTGCATGCAAGAACTTTAATACATATATTACAATTTTTGAGGACATATATTCCTTTCTTCCTCTCTAAAAAAATGGCTTAAAAACTCCATTTACTGAGGGAAAATCTGGGATGCCAAACCTGTGGGTAAATGGAACTAGAGATATCATTCAGGATAGACTACATTATACTACAAAAAGAAAGCAAACCCTTAATCCTAGCAGTTTAGGAAAATAAAATTACATTTTTCATCTATGTGCCCAAAGCAGGGCATCAGGAAGACTCTGCTCATCATAACACTTAAAGACTCTCAATACATGCTTCTAAAGCCACTGGGGCAGTGAGAATAGGGTGTGGCAAATTATGCACTGGCATTTAATGTGTCTACCCAGAAGGGACACATGACCTGTTTACTCACATTGGCTATGCCTAATTTCAAAAGGAGCTGGGAAGTATGACTTACCATAAGTCTAGAAGAAATAGAATGATTTGTGAACAGCAAAAGTAAATACCATACTGAGATTCTTTATGGAAGTATTCCCAGCAATTTGGAACTCTGTATGTACATGAAACATCCCTGTCTGTAGAAGGTCAGCACACTTTAGTCCATGGGAAAAATCTAGTCTATTGCCTGAATTTATAATGTTTAATTGGGACAAAACCACACCCATTCACTTATGTATTATCTAAGTCTGCTTTCACACTGCAATGCCAGTTGAATAGTTTAAACAGAGACCATATGGCCTGCAAACCTTAAGATATTTACTCTAAATAAATTGTCTGCTTTACACTATATATTTTCTATTATTTTAAAAAGTATACTTGACTAATGAGCTACAGATATATTTACTAAATTCCTAGTAGTTTTGTCATTTAATATATTTCTAGTAAATCCATATGATAATTTTTTATCATAAAAGAGTGCTTCATTTCTTAAAAAGGAGTAGAATTCATTAATCATTGGATATTGCAGAATAATGTCTGTTCTGTTCAAATGCGGATTCTGCTTCCTCTAGAGTCCTATGATTATCTCTCAGTTACCCCAAAGTGGTAGAAAGTGATAGAAAGGATCTCATGTTACCTCAATTGCCTCTCCTAATCACAGTAGTTCTGCATAGTCTCATCTAAAGTAAAACTATTAATAATGAGAATTAAAATTTCCTGAACACATCAATGTGAGACAGTGTTTTGAGCATGCTACTTTTAATATCTCTTTTAATTTTCTAGAGGCTCTGCCTCTGCCACCACAGAAATGGGCAGCACATGACCCAAGGAAGGCCAGTGAGAGGCCCTTTGCAGAGATTAACGTGAGCCCTGGGATAGGGTCTCTTTCGGTCTGATATAGTAAAATTTAGGCACCAGGTAATACTGGACCTATGGTGGGGGATTGTCTTAGTCAGTTCAAGTTGCTATGACAATGCTATAGACTGGATGGCTTAAACAACAAACACGTATTTCTCCCAGTTCTGGAGTGTGGGAAGACCAAGATCAAAGTGCCAGTCAATTTGTTTCCTGGTGAAAACTCTCTTACACGTGGCTACTTTCTTCCTGGATTCTCTCATGATGGAGAGAAAGAATGCAAGTTCTCTGGTCTCGTTTTATAAAAAACCAATCTGATCATAAGAATTCCACCTTCATGACCTCATCTAAACCTAATTACCTCCCAAAGGCCCAACCTCCTAATATCACACTAAAGTTAAGGTGAGGGTTTCAATACATGAATTTGAGTGGGGAGGAGCACAAACTTTCAGTCCATAGTAGGGATCTTTCCTATCAGAGCCTGAAAAAGGAAGAACCCAACACAAAGGAAACAGAGACTACAAACAAAAAGAGACAGAGCCGATCCTACACACCTGATTTTAGCGTGGTTTGATCCAGCACATCTGAACTGGCCTGTCTATATTGTACAGTGAGAAACTGATTCCTTTAGCTCCAAGTTTTTTTATGTCTTTGAAAATAAAATATTTCCAGGAGAAGTAAAATATCAAGGCTTGAGGAAAAAGGAACTTCTTATGATTTTTTTCCTGATTGAAGATTTGACCACTGAGAAGGAAAAGGGTATTAAAAGGCACCAAGCAAGAATAATGTATAGGAGAAGGTGGAACTTGAAAGATTAATTTCAAAGTTTTTCCTCAGGCCTAGGAACTAAAAACTGAACCAATAATTGGTACTTATAGGTAGGATTAGCAGTACACATAGGGCACAGATGGTCATCTATATGATGAATTTTAAAAGTGATAGAAAGGACCTTTACCTCAAATGCCTTTCCTATGACCAGCAGCTCTGCATTGTACTGTAGTCTAAAGCCAAACCTCTCGGTTTTCCACCCACATTTTAATATGGGCCCAAATTCTATTTGATCTTTTCAGCTCCTGATACTTCCTTCCTTACAGTAAATTCCTAGATGCTGAATTCCTTGAGGGAGAAGATCTCCTCCTGTTTTATATCCTTTTATATTCAGCACCTAGTTCATCATAATACATCTATGAAATGCTTAAAAAATATTTTTTGGTATTTGTTTTTTCATCAAGATTATGTTTTGAAAGAAACTTTTAATTGCTTAACGTGAAAGATAATTAGTTGCAATCATTCAAACTTGATGTGATGCTGACAAAAGAGATGTTTGGCGATATGGGACCAGTTTTGCAAGATTTACTGAAAAGATTATAGAGTTTAGAATCGGACAAATCTACACTCACTACCTGGGAAAACTGGGATGTGTCTAATTTCTCTGGACCTCAATTTCTTATGTGACTCATAGGAATAATATACAGAAGTGTGTATATTAGTTAATATAATACTAAGCCTCAGTTTTTTACCTGTTTAAAGTAAGTGATATAATGTAAGAACCAGGTTATTTTGAAGTTTAAGTGAAATCTTATGTAAGGCACCAACACAGTGTCTTGTACATGGTAGTTACTCAATGAATTTTTATTTTCTTTATCTTCTTTTCTCTCAAAGGGCATCACAAAGTATTCAGTTTTCTCAAATTCCATTCAAATGTCCCCAAATTTGAAAAACACCTACTTAGCCTTAATCAGAATTAGTCTTCAGTGGCCCTACCACCTCTCTCAGACATTCCTCATGCTAACTCACCTATCATAGGGTTTAGCAGTTTATAAAGTAGGTTTGCTTATATCATCTTAGGTAGTAGATTCTGTTATTGTCCACATTTTACAGAGAAAAGAAATGAACTGTTCTCTAATGTGAATATGATCTGATGCTTATACTGACTTTGAAATTGTAGCAATTATCTTCCTTGTCAGTTGAATACCTTTTAAGGTTCTTGGTAAATAAATACTATTTTCAGGTCTGATCCTTCTGACACTTTTAAAGAACGGGAACTTGCCTAATTGATTTGTAAATTAAAATTTCTCCTCTTTTTAAAAAATTTTCACATTTAGCAATGTTCCTAGCATAATTCCTCGCCTCCAGAACTAGACATTTCTTCTGCTTATACGTGGTTTGTATTTTCTAAAACAGTGTGTGCTTTTGCAGCACACTGAGACCTTTGGCTCAGATAACAAGACTTTTTCTTTATGCATATGGAAGAAATTAAATTAAAAACATATCAGAAAACTCTCTTTATGTGAGAAACTTGAGATTCACACATTTTTCATAAATTCTAAACCATGCTTTTGTCATTTGTTTTTTACTATTTCTCCATAAGCCTTTTCATCCAGTCCATTAATTATTATTTTTAAAAATCCTCTCTGAATTTCCAATGAGTTTGACTTTATCTTTTGATAATGTGTCCAGAACCCAGTTTATGTATCAAGAAGAGTTCCAGTTATCCAATAAAAATGAAATATTTATCACTTAACACACTGTTTTAATCCATGCTATGATGATATAAACAAAATAGTTTTAATGATAGACTTTAAAATAGTAAAGTATTATCTTATTTCACTTCTGGAGAAAAATGAATAATAGAGGTTAGCAATAAGGTCTATGATAGAGGTTTTGAGAACTCCTTATATTCTAAAACAAAGCTTGAAAAATATTTGGATTTACCTTATGGTCATGACCCTAACATTCTTGATAATGAGTTTCATTTTGTATTAAAATATTCCAAATGTATTCTCTGCCAACACCTTATCTCTGAAATACCTGAGGTTTCTTCTGTTGTTGATCCATTCATCCTCTTTAAAGCCCCAAGAAACCCAAAGCCTTCCAGGATCATTGCATCTTCAACTTCTAAGGCCACCACCCTTCACTTTTTACCTCTACTTTCTATCTCAATGCTCTCATTCCTATACCTTCAGAGCCTCAGGTCTTTTCTCCTTCTACCTCAACATCTTTTTTTTAATAATGACATTTACAGACTGCTTAATGTTTGCCAAGGATTGTGTTAAGTTGTTTGCTTGCATTATTTATTTTAATTCAACAATAACCCTATGAGCTGGATTGTATTATTCTCCTCTTACAAGTTGAGGAGACTGTGACTCGCAAAGATTGAATTGTAACCAACGTCAGGCTCCGTCAGAAAACAAATCACACCAGTTATTTTTAACGAGATCATCCAATATAAGGAATTGTTACTTAGGCATGAAAAATTATTAGGTATGTAACTGAGCATTAAAAAGGAACACTGAGGTGTCAAGGAAGTAGCACTGGCAGGAGGAGGAGCTGAAAGTTGTTTTTCTGTAAGTGACCACTGCTTGGCAAGGGCTGGTATCTGTTAGCTTGAGAAAGGGTTGGAGGAGCTGGCACCCAAGCCTCTGAGGACAGGTTCCAGCTAGCTTGTGCTGATGGCTCTGAATGTTGGAAAAAACTTTGAACCAAATTCCACTGCTTCTAAACAAACTGCTGCTGCCACAGTGAAGAAGTAGCTTTGCTGGCGAGGCAGATAAAAACAGGAAACCCAGCCACAATGAAACAGGAAGGAAACTAGGTGAGGAGTGTCCCTGATGTCTCCTCCAGCTGATTGCTTTTATTCTTCAATCAGCATCCTATTGGTAGAGGCTTTTAGGAAGCCAGATGACAAAAGTATGGTTTGCAAAATCCCAGCCTCAGCATCACAAAGCAGAGTATAGAAGAGTGAATTTTAACATGAGAAATAATAGCGTACTCATAAGCAGGTGGTCTACCTGCTTACCTCTTCAGAAACTAAAACACCCTTCAACCCATTGTTTTTAATTTTTATCTTATATTGGAGTATAGTTGATTAACAGTGTTGTGTTAGTTTCAGGTGTACAGAAAAGTGATTCAGTTATACATATACATGTATCTGTTCTTTTTCAAATTATTTTCCCATTTAGGTCATTACAGAATACTGAGTGGAGTTCCCTGCTGCTATATAGTAGGTCCTTGTTGGTTATCTATTTTAGATATAGCAGTGTGTACATGTCAATCCCAAACTCCCAATCTATCCCACCCTCCCACCCTTCCCTCCTGGTAACCATTAGTTCATTCTCTAGGTCTGTGAGTCTGTTTCTGTTTTGTAAATAAGTTCATTTGTATCGTTGTTTCTAGATTCCACATATTTAAATTTCTACAAATCAACAATAGCACCTTTAGGTTCCAAGCAACATGATGCAACAATTTTTTGTTCACAACCTCTTTTCAAAGTGCAAGCAGTCATTGTATTTATCTCTGGAAAACAGTCACACTATTTATCTTAGGGCTCTGTTATTTTGCTTGCGATTCAGCCATCATCCCATTGATACATTTCTTAGACTGTGAAATTAGTTCCTTGGTCAGAAATAATTTTATAAAGAATATCTTGACAATTAATGTGGCATTCCATAAATCCATGGATACAATACTGGCAGAAGCTTCATGGGCAAGTCAATATTCAAAATGCATGTCTACTTCAGTGAGGAGATTAGAAAACAAGTACCATACATCCCAATCATTGTGGTTACCATAACCACTTTCCTCTCATTTTCTTTTCTCTCCCCTGACGGCTTTCCTACAACCAAGCTATAGTTTGATACTCAGAACCAACCCCAGGGTAATACTCCCTGCCAACCCCCTCCTTATTGAGAGTTATTGTAAATTTTTAAATTACTTTGATTTCATTATATTTTCAAATTTTAATAATGAAAATATTTTACCTTCATTCTAATAAAAAATATAAATTCTATTTTTAAATTATTGTAAATTGATGTTATCAGCCCTTATATTATGTATCACAGGTAACGACTATCATCACCAAGAACAGCAACTTTGGTTATACATTGAATGAAAAAGAGCCCAAAAAGTATCAAAGTACAGACCAAATTCATTATTTTATACTGTGCATCATCAATTAAAAACCAAAATTTTTTATCACTTATTGTATGCCAGTCATGGAGTAAGTGTTTAGGGTTCAAAGTGCTTTCTGGGGGCTCAGTCTATGGCAGAAGTCAGGCAAACTGATTAAAATGTTATGAGATAAGTTATGAGTACATTATTATGAGTGCATTATGAGATACATTATGAGTATTCTTAGAGAGATATTAACAAAGAGATATGTAAGGTGGAACATGGATCCTGAACTTGAATCTCTCATGGATGTATAACAATTTCTTGAATGCATTACTAAACAAAACAGGTTGAACAGTGCTTGAAAAGCCAATAAAACATTATTCATGCACTTACTGAAAATTCATTCTTACCTCTCTCATATAACATTTTTCTTGCTTTCTTGTACCATCAAGTGATCACCAAAACGACTCTTCTTCATAATATTTCATCTAGGATATGTCCAAGTGAATCCTTATTTTGAGCCTAAGACTGTGTTATTGATGGTGAAGAACACATAAATGTATGAGAAAAAGGTTACAGTCTCAAAATTTGCATCTGGGGATAAAAGGAAAATATATCTGCCTGGCTGGAAAAGAAACAAGAAAGAAAGAAAAAAACTAAAGAATCTAAGCTAATGTAGAATTATGCAGAGCAAACTGCAATTTTGCCACAACATTATAAAATTTGAGTTAATTCCTCATCTGAGCTTAAATTCACATTTCCATTTCCCTACGTAAATATAGTAATCTTAATTTTTGGTGTTCATTTTTAGTACTGGATGTAAAATATACACATGATGTTAGTATTCAAAAACAATTTGATTAATGCTTCCAATTGCTAGGTATTTTATCATATTTAAAGTGAACAAACGTATGGACACCAAGGCAGGAAAGTGGGGGGAGATGGTGAGATGAATTGGGAGATTGGGATTGACATATATACACTAATTTGTGTAAGATATGTAACTAATAAGAACCTGCTATATAAAAAACAAATAAATAAAATGAAATTTTAAAAAAGAAAAGAACAACAAAACAAGATCTCTAGAGATCTTCTTTCATTGTTTAAGAACTTTTAAAAATCATTTAATGATTTACTAATTAATACGCTTTTTATGTTGATCTCTATAGCATCCTAATATTTTAAAATGCTATCACCTGGATTAATAAAAATTAATAGTGTTTATCAGTGATCTATCATATTTTTAAAGTATTTATTTGCACCATGATTTTTTCTTACTGAGATTCAAATATTTGGGTAAGTAGATAAATATTTTCTGTACTTTTTATTCTCCTCATGAGTCTTCTCTTAATTCTTTTGAAGAGATATGAAATACAACATTGAAACATTGTTTATTCCCTAACACAGTGGTAGAAAGCCAATACTTAATCTGCAATGTACTAGTATACAGATTTTGGCAGGGTTGTTAATTTAACTAATCCTAGTTTCTTCATCCATAAAATGGTAAGAGTAATGGATATTTTGTAAGTTACTGAATTATATGAGTAATACATGCAAAGTGCTTTGCATCCTGTCTGGCAAATAGTAATTACCACCCAGTACATGTCAGTTTCTTAGTTTATGATGATGATGATGATGATGATGATTCTTTTTGGTTGATTTCTCTATTATGAGTACTTTGTTGGTAGTTTAGAGTAAAACATGTCACGCCATGCTCAAATACCTAGGGCTTAAAATAAAGCAGAAAGAATGATTTATCAAGTATAGTAAAAACGAAGTAGCATGAACATGGAATTAAGAATCACACTGCCTTTGTTTCTGCTGGATAAGTAGCAATCTTGTGCCCTCTGCTAGGTTAGAATTACTGCCAACAAAATTATAGTTGGCAGAGAGCTGCAGCTGCATTCATTCACATCAAAGGGAAGATGTCAAGTGTCAATGAAAGAAATAGACCTACAGTAGATAACAATCCAAAGACTTCTCTTTCTAGTTTTCTTTAAATCCCATTCCTGCCTATCTTCCATTTCTTTTAACTTGGCAATGTTCCTTTCTTTGTTGTATATATATATACCTCACACATATATATAATAACTTCTTTATTTGATATTAATCTTCCAAATTAAAGTTTTTCTACTTCATAAATGGTACTACTGTGAGGAGAGAAAAGTATTTATTTTAACTCACTGAAATAGAGTAGTAATTGGTTACTACAGAAGCCTCCCCTGAGTAATTTTAACTCTTAAGTCACTGCCACAAGCGTTCATATTATAAAGCTACTTTAAGGGAGATGTCATCAGCAGGACTAGGAAAATATGCGTTGCATTACCTTATACAAAATATTCATTTATTTTGAAGAGTCTTTAAGGGTTTTTAATTGTAAGAAAGCTTTTTTCTTAATCGTGTCTCCTAAGGGCACCTTGCATAATTCTGGGCACATAAAGTGGCCTCAATAAAAACATGTTAATTAATTGACTTCACTGATTTCTAAGTAGGCAGTTTCTTTCATTTGTCTATGGAGTTTATTCTAAAAAAATATTTCACCTTTTATGTTTCTTAGACTCATCAGTGTAAAAAAAGGTATATTTCTTAATAAAAGTATGGCACAGAACATCTAAATTAATACTCGAAATCAGGTGAGCAAATGGCTCCAAATCTGCCCTTCTATTTCTTCATCTCTCCGTTGGGTTTTCTTGACTTTAGTACCATTATTATTCACCAATCTGACCTCAAAGACATTGCTACTCCCCGTTTGCTAATCTGAACCTAGAATGTGAAAATAAAACCATTTTAGTTTATCTCATTTAGCACAATTGAGACTGGTTGTCATTATTTTTTTAATTCAGTAGAATACTAAGGAATAACCAAAGAAAAATAAATTCAAAAACATGTTAATAATGGACACAATTGTGCTTACAGACTGCAGAATTTGTTTAAAATTTTAAATTATTTATATTGTGTTTGAAATACCATTCCACATTCTTGTACATCCCTTTTATGGATAAGGGTATTTTAACATCCTGTTTATAAAGCATCGATCTGTGTCTTTTTATAGCACAAACCAAGAAATTCATACATTCTTATCTAAATAAGAAACAACCAACCATTCTAGAATCCAGGTCCAGAAACATTTCTTTTCCCCTGGTGATTGTCTCCTGCAAAGACATTTTGCTTTAGGCATTTCCACATGTTTTTTCTATAAAAGTATGTCTACACTTTTAGGGAACAATCATACAATCCTATATTCACACAGTAAGTATAGAATGTGTAAAAAGAAATACACACACACACACACATATATATACACACACACACAGTAATAGAAGGATCAGTCTGTCTCTAGTAATCTGGTAATATACCATTTTGAAATGAATGACCACTCCTTGGTGATACATTTCCCCTCCTTGCTTCAGTCATCTGCTAAGTCCATGCAATTCATTCCTTGAAGATTCTAATGCCAATCTCTCTCTCCCTCCATTAATAATCCTACATTGTTCACTGAAAAATCTACAGTTTATCTTGTTCACAATCCTCCATAGTCACACTTTAAACAATTGTTTTCAAAATGAATATTGTGACCTTTGGTGAGTCACAGAATCAATTGAAAACATCATTATTGACTTTTTTTTAAATGAACATAATAGAATAGAAAATATGATTTTTTAATGTATTAAGGGTTAATATTGTTTTGTGAAACTTTTAAATTCATGTATATGTGTGTATGTTTAGGAAGTGTGTCTCAGTGTAAAATGTTGAGGGTTCTAAAGACCAAAGTGCAATTTCAAGTCAAGATTTTTGGAACACTCTATATTTCTTATTTTGGATCAACAAAATTTGTTGAAAATTGTTATTTTAAAATTTGATGTTACCAATAATTATACCACTTTCAAAATCTTAATGTATGGAATCCTACTTTCTAAACACAAAATCTTATTACTTCAAGTACCCCAATTTATACCAACAGAATCTTTAATTTCCCAAATTTTAAACATCCGTTATTTCATATATTCTCAATAATTTTTATTTTTTTAACATCTTTATTGGAGCATAATTTCTCCACAATGGTGTGTTAGTTTCTGCTTTATAACAAAGTGAATCAGTTATACATATACATATGTTCCCATATTTCTTCCATCTTGCATCTCCCTCCCTCCCACACTCCCAATCCCACCCCTCTAGGTGGTCACAATGAACAGAGCTGATCTCCCTGTGCTTTGCGGCTGCTTCCCACTAGCTAACTATTTTACATTTCATAGTGTATATATGTCCATGCCACTCTCTCATTTTGTCACAGATTGCCCTTCCCCTCCCATATCCTCAAGTCCATTCTCTAGTAGGTGTGTGTCTTTATTCCCATTTTGCCCCTAGGATCTCCATGACCATTTTTTTTTCTTAGATTCCATATATATGTGTTAACATACAGTATTTATTTTTCTCTCTCTGACATACTTCACTCTGTATGACAGACTCTAGGTCCAACCACCTCACTACAAATAGCTCAATTTCATTTCTTTTTAGGGAGCAATATTCCATTGTATACATGTGCCACATCTTCTTTATCCATTCATCTGTTGATGGACACTTAGCTTGCTTCCATGTCCTGGCTATTGTAAACAGAGCTGCAATGAACATTTTGGTACATGACTATTTTTGAATTCTGGTTTTTTCAGGGTATATGCCCAGTACTGGGATTGCTTAGTCATATGGTAGTTCTATTTTTAGATTTTTAAGGAACCTCCATACTGTTCTCGATAGTGGCTGTATGAATTTACATTCCCACCAAAAGTGGAAGAGGGTTCCCTTTTCTCCACACCCTCTCCAGCATTTATTTTCCTCGATTTTTTGATGATGGCCATTCTGACTGGTGTGAGATGATATCTCATTGCAGTTTTGACTTGCAATTCCCTAATGATTAATGAGGTTGATCATTCTTTCAAGTGTTTGTTGGCAATCTGATATCTTCTTTGGAGAAATGTCTATTTAGGTCTTCTGCCCATTTTTGGATTTGGTTGCTTGTTTTTTTGATATTGAGCTGCATGAGCTGCTTGAAAATTTTGGAGATTAATCCTTTGTCAGTTGCTTCACTTGCAAATACTTTCTCCCATTCTGAGGGCTGTCTTTTGGTCCTGTTTATGGTTTCCTCTGTTGTGCAAAAGCTTTTAAGTTTCATTAGGTCCCATTTGTTTATTTTTATTTCCATTTCTCTAGGAGGTGGGTCAAAAAGGATCTTGCTGTGATTTATTTCATAGAGTGTTCTGCCTATGTTTTCCTCTAAGAGTTTGATAGTGTCTGGCCTTTCATTTAGGTCTTTAATCCATTTTGAGTTTATTTTTGTGTATGGTGTTAAGGAGTGTTCTAATTTCATACTTTTCCATGTAACTGTCCAGTTTTCTTAACACCACTTATTGAAGAGGCTGCCTTTTCTCCATTGTATATTCTTGACTCCATATCAAAGATAAGGTGACCATATGTGTGTGGGTTTATCTCTGGAAGTTCTATCCTATCCCACTGATCGAGATTTCTGTTTTTGTGCCAGTAACATACTGTCTTGATTAATGTAGCTTTGTAGTATAGTCTGAAGTCAGGGAGCCTGATTCCTCTAGCTCCATTTTTCGTTCTCAAGATTGCTTTGGCTATTCAGGGTCCCTTGTGTTTCCATATAAATTGTGAAAAATTTTTTTTCTATTTCTGTGAAAAAAGCCACTGGTAGTTTGATAGGGATTGCATTAAATCTGTAGATTTCTTTGGGTAGTAGAGTCATTTTCACAATGTTGATTCTTCCAATCCAAGAACATGGTATATCGCTATATCTATTTGTATCATCTTTAATTTCTTCATCAGTGTCTTATAATTTTCTGCATACAGGTCTTTTGTCTCCTTAGGTAAGTTTATTCCTAGATATTTTATTCTTTTTGTTGCAATGGTAAATGGGAGGGTATTCTTAATTTCACTCTCAGATTTTGCATCATTAGTGTATAGGAATGCCAGAGATTTCTGTGCATTAATTTTGTATCCTGCTACTTTACCAAATACATTGATTAGCTCTAGTAGTTTTCTGGTAGCATCTTTAGGATTCTCCATGTATAGTATCATGTCAGCTGCAAGCAGTTACAGCTTTACTTCTTCTTTTCCTATTTGTATTCCTTTTATTTCTTTTTCTTCTCTAATTACTGTGGCTAAAACTTCCAAAACTATGTTGAATAAGAGTGGTGAGAGTGGGCAACCTTGTCTTGTTCCTGATCTTAGTGGAAATGGTTTCACTTTTTCACCTTTCAGGACGATGTTGGCTATGGGTGTGTCATATATAGCCTTTATTATGCTGAGGAAAGTTCCCTCTATTCCTACTTTCTGGAGGGTTTTTATCATAAATGGGTGTTGAATTTTGTCAAAAGCTTTCTCTGCATTGATTGAGATGATCATATGGTTTTTCTCCTTGAACTTGTTAATATGGTGCATCACATTGATTGATTTGCATATATTGAAGAATCCTTGCGTTCCCGGAATAAACCCCACTTGATCATGGTGTATGATCCTTTTAATGTGCTGTTCGATTCTGTTGGCTACTGTTTTGTTGAGGATTTTTGCATCTATGTTCATCAGTGATATTGACCTGTAGTTTTCTTTCTTTGTGACATCTTTGTCTGGTTTTGGTATCACGGTGATTGTGGCCTCGTAGAATGAGTTGGGAGTGTTCATCCCTCTGCTATATTTTGGAAGAGTTTGAGAAGGATAGGTGTTAGCTCTTCTCTAAATATTTGATAGAATTTGCCTGTGAAGCCATCTGGTTCTGAGTTTTTGTTTGTTGGAAGATCTTTAATCATAGTTTCAATTTCAGTGCTTCTGATTTGTCTGTTCATATTTTGCATTTCTTCCTGGTTCAGTCTCGGCAATTGTGCATTTCTAAGAATTTGTCCATTTCTTCCAGGTTATCCATTTTATTGGCATCAAGTTGCTTGTAGTAATCTCTCATGATCCTTTGTATTTCTGCAGTTTCAGTTATTACTTCTCCTTTTTCATTTCTTATTCTATTGATATGAGTCTTCTCCCTTTTTTCCTTGATGAGTCTGGCTAATTGTTTATAAATTTTATCTTCTCAGAGAACCAGCTTTTAGTTTTATTGATCTTTGCTATCATTTCCTTCATTTCTTTTTCATTTATTTCTGATCTGATCTTTATGATTTCTTTCTTCTGCTAACTTTGGGTGTTTTTGTTCTTTCTCTAATTGCTTTAGGTGCAAGGTTAGGTTGTTTATTCGAGATGTTTCCTGTTTCTTAAGGTAGGATTGTGTTGTTATAAACTTCCCTTTTAGAACTGCTTTTGCTGCATCCCATATGTTTTGGGTCTTCGTGTCTCCATTGTCATTTGTTTCCAGGTATTTTTTTATTTCCTCTTTGATTTCTTCAGTGATCACTTGGTTATTAAGTAGTGTATTGGTTTGCCTCCATGTGTTTCTATTTTTTACAGATATTTTTGTGTAATTGATATCTAGTCTCATAACATTGTGGTTGGAAAAGACACTTGATATGATTTCAATTTTCTTAAATTTACCAAGGCTTATTTGTGACCCAAGATATGATCTATCCTGGAGAATGTTCCATGAGCACTTGAGAAGAATATGTATTCTGTTGTTTTTGGATGGAATGTCCTATAAATATCAATTAAGTCTGTCTTGTTTAATGTATCATTTAAAGCTTGTGTTTCCTTATTTATTTTCATTTTGGATAATCTGTCCATTGGTTAATGTGGGGTGTTAAAGTCCCCTACTATGATTTTGTTACTGTCAATTTCCCCTTTTATGGCTGTTAGTATTTGCCTTATGTATTGAGGTGCTCCTATGTTGGGTGCATAAATATTTACAATTGTTATATCTGCTTCTTTGGTCGATCCCTTGATCATTATGTAATGTCCTTCTCTGTCTCTTGTAATAGTCTGTATTTTAAAGTCTATTCTGTCTGATATGAGAATTGCTACTCCAACTTTCTTTTGTTTTCCATTTGCATGGAATATCTTTTCTAATCCCCTCACTTTCAGTATGTATGTGTCCCTAGGTCTGAAGTGGGTCTCTTGTAGACAGCATATATATGGGTCTTGTTTTTGTATCCATTCAATGAGTCTGTGTCTTTTGGTGGGAGTATTTAATCCATTTACATTTAAGGTAATTATCAATATGTATGTTCCTATTACCATTTTCTTAATTGTCTTGGGTTTGTTATTGTAGGTCTTTTCCTTCTCTCGTGTTTCTTGCCTAGAGAAGTTCCTTTAGCATTTGTTGTAAAGCTGGTTTGGTGGTGCCTAATTCTCTCAGCTTTTGCTTGTCTGTAAAGGTTTTAATTTTTCCATCAAATCTGAATGAGATCCTTGCTGGATAGAGTAATCTTGGTTGTAGGCTTTTCTGCTTAATCACTTTAAATATGTCCTGCCACTCCCTTCTGTCTTGTGGCTTGCAGAGTTTCTGCTGAAAGATCAGCTGTTAACGTTATGGGAGTTCCCTTGCATGTTATTTGTTGATTTTCCCTTGCTGCTTTTAATATGTTTTCTTTGTATTTAATTTTTGATCATTTGATTAACATGTGTCTTGGCATGTTTCTCCTTGCATTTATCCTGTATGGGACTCTCTGTGCTTCCTGGACTTGATTGACTATTTCCTTTTCTATATTAGCGAAGTTTTCCACTATAATCTCTTCAAATATTTTCTCAGTCCCTTTCTTTTCCTCTTCTTCTTCTGGGACCCCTATAATTCAAATGTTGCTGAATTTAATGTTGTCCCAGAGGTCTCTGAGACTGTCCTCAGTTCTTTTCATTCTTTTTTCTTTATTCTGCTCTGCAGTAGTTATTTCCACTATTTTATCTTCCAGGTCACTTATCCATTCTTCTGCATCAGTTATTCTGCTATTGATCCCTTCTAGAGAATTTTTAATTTCATTTATTGTGTTGTTCACCATTGTTTACTTGCTCTTTAATTCTTCTAGGTCCTTGTTAAACGTTTCTTTTATTTTGTCTGTTTTATTTCCAAGATTTGGATCATCTTTACTATCATTATTCTGAAATCTTTTTCAGGTAGACTGCTTATTTCCTCTTCATCTATTAGGTCTTGTGGGTTTTTACCTTGCTCCTTCATCTGCTGTGTGTTTTTCTGTCTTCTCATTTTGCTTAACTTATTGTGTTTGCGGTCTCCTTTTCATAGGATGCAGTTTTGCCATTTCCGTTATTTTTGGTGTCTGTCCACAGTGGCTAAGGTTGGTTCAGTGGGTTGTATAGGCTTCCTGGTGGAGGGGACTAGTGTCTGTGTTCTGGTGGATGAGGCTGGATCTTGTCTTTCTTGTGGGCAGGTCCATGTCTGTTGGTGTGTTTTGGGGTGTCTGTGGCCTTATCGGGATTTTAGGCAACCTCTCTGCTAATGTATGAGGCTGTGTTCCTGTCTTGCTAGTTGTTTGGTATAGGGTGTCCAGCACTGTAGCTTGCTGGTCATTGAGTGAAGCTGGTCTTGGCGATGAGATGGAGATCTCTGGTAGATTTTTGCCGTTTGATATTATGTGGAGCTGGGAGGTCTCTTGTGGGCCAGTGTCCTGATGTTGGCTCTCCCAACTCAGAGGCACAGCACTGACTCCTGGCTGGAGCACCAAGAGGCTTTCATTGACATGGCTCAGAATAAAAGGGAGAAAAAATAGGGCAGAATCAAAGCACAAAAAAAAGACACACAAATTTCTCAATAAGATTGAATAATAAGCTAAAACAAAGGAGGTGGCATTTATGCAATAAATGTAACATTGTTTGCCTAGGTACAAAAGCAATATCTTACATGGGGAGAGAGCATGGCATTCATGCAGCATGACACCAACGTTATCATCATCACCTTTTCTATCATCATATTTCTTGAATGACTTCTATGTGCCTGGCATAGTGTTATGTAACTTACATCAGTTATCTTATGTACTCTTCCACAACCCTATACGGTAGGTTTATCATCATGTATTTTTTACAGATTAAGAAATGGAGGCAAATGGATGAACAGTAACTTGCCAAAGTTTACACTACTAATAAGAGTTGGAGCTAAGATTAAATGCACATGGTTTTGCTCAGGGCCTGAAATCCTGATAGATAATTGCATTTTAGTTATGTTATAACTGCTCCAAAACAAATGAGATCATAGGCTACATTTTAGAAGGACACAACTTTTGAGACACAACTTTTGAGAAGTTAGGTAACTTGTCCAAACGGTGAGCCAGGTTACATGTAGCAGAGGCAGAGTTGACACTAGGATCCACCACAGTTCTAATCATTCTAATTATGCTGCCTCAAATGTGATGCCATGTCCAACTTTACTAACATCTATGCCGTGTCTTTTCCATATTATAAGATTCTCGAATTAATCAGAGACTCTAGATGAATAGTTTACAGGATTTACGCACAATTAATATGCCAGCACAGGTAAATTTATTCTACCCTAGATTATGTACTTTCTAAAGTGTGCTTCAGGCTTACTGGAGATCTTTCCTCTGCAGAGTTGGACAGAAGTTTGAGTAGTATCCCCGCAGAGTCCCTGCTCAGTGGAAAGAGCTATAGGGATCAGTTCATTATTAGAGGATTTATTCTCATAAGCACAGGTTAGTGCTGTTATATCAAAAATGCATAATTCAGAACATCTAAACAAATTTTACTTTTTTATTTTGATGGGAAAAAATAATGAGCAATGATATTAATAATATTTGAGAGTACTTGACAGTTCTATTTGAAAAACAGAATATCTTTAATTTAAATAATACATGTACACATTATGCAATATGTTTGTTACTATTTTTCTTAACAGTAAGATCTTATTTTAAAATGCAAGTTTTTATTCTTAAGTATTGCTTTATTCTGCCTAGTAAGATAGTGCATACTTAATATATATATCAAATGGAATTAGACTATTAAAGTCCTCAGTGAAATTATCCAGAAGAGAAGATTTTGTAGGAAGTCAAGGTAGCAGCATCTTGCATAGCAGCACCAAACCTAGATATGCTAAGTTACATGCTAATGATATCTGCACAGTCACAGATAGGATGCTTAGAATGCTACAGAAAATAAAATTTTCTCTACCAAAACTTTCATTATCAAGAAATAAAATAAAAGATGCTGCTTATAAATACAAATAATAAATAAAAGACATAAGTGGTATATTCCATAGTGAATGCAATAAAGATAAATGAGAAAACATTTACCTGTTAAGAGATTGTTCAAGGCCAAGAGATCTGGAGAGAAAACTTATGACAGACACAAAAAACCTTCCAGAACTTGAGTTAAGAAAGGAAATATTCCATTATAATAGAAAAAAATATGTATTAACAATGATTTGGTAGTCAAGTAAGTCTCTGCCAAAAAGTCATAATAATACGAGTTTTAAAAACAAGATGAAAATTTATTAAAAAGTTTCCAAATGATACTAAGTATAGAATCAAAAGTCAGAGAGAAGAGTGAAGAAAATGCAAATTCTTATGCTCATTACCATTTTCTATTGTGTTTTTTAAATTTGATGTAAAGATAAAAATGGGTGGATGGCCTTTGGTTGTAAAGACTGTTAATACATCATGTCAGAAAAATAAGTGGAAATAACACTGGGATTTTAATTCAATGGATTGGTTTTCAATTCTTGCACCCCCAGTTAGTAGTTTGAGAATAAGTATTTGTTCATTTGTAAAACTGGAATAATATATTCTTTACAGTGCTGTTGTAGGGAGTTGAATTAGATAACATATGTATCTAGTATATAACAATCATATTAAAAATATTAGATTATGAAAGCTTTTGTGAAGCTACAGGATGCCTAAGGAAAACATGCTAATATAACACCTCTAAAGATCAAGCAGCATTACAGGAGTTGTGTTTATTAACTATTTTTTTAATTTACATGCAATAAAATTCACTTTTTTGGGACATATAACAATTATATGTTTAACTTTCAAACTGTTTTCTAAAGTATCTGTAGCATTTGTATTCTCTCAGAAAATCAGTGTGAGAGATTTTCAATTGTCTGTCATCCATATAACCTTGTCAGTATTTTTTTATAGTAGTCATTTGAATAAATCTGTAATGATTTCATTGTGGTATTAATTTGAATTTCTCTAATGACTAAAGATGTTGAACATGTTTTCATGTGAGTATTTTAAAGCCAGATATTTTCTTTAATGAATGAAGTGTCCATTATAATATTTTGCCCATTTTTACTGTTCTTTCTTCATATTAATTTTTGTGTTTATGTTCTCGATACAAGACTTCTGTCAAATTTGTAATTTATAAATATCTTCTGCCACTCTTTCTTTCCTTCTCACTTTCTTTATGATGTCCTTCAGAGAGAATTTTTTTTTAAATTTTGATAGAGCTCAATTTATCTTTTTTGTTTGTTTCTATGGTTCATGCTTTTGATTTTGTATCTAAGTTCTATTTTCTTGACTAAAGATCATGAGGATTATTTCCTACACTTTCATCAGTGTTTTACAATTTACATTTAGGTCTATGGACCAGTTTGAGTTAATTTTTGTATGTAATACGTTATTACAGTTCTCTTTTTATATGGATGTCCAATTGTTCCAGTATCATTTGTTGAAAATATTGTCCATTCTACATTGAATTGTCTTTGCCCATTTGTCAAAAATCAGTTGATCATATCTGAAGGTCAATTTCATAAATCTGTATTTTGTTTGATTGGTATGTGTGTCTGTCCTTTTGCCAATGCCACGCTGTCTAGATTACTGTAGATTATAACATGTTAATGTCAGGTAGTGTGGGTTCTCCAATTTGATTCTGATTAATTTTTCTTGAATATTCAAGTTCCTAGAGCTTTTCACATAAATTTTGGAATCAGCTTATCTATATCTACTAGGAATCCTGCTAGGATTTTATTTGGGATTGAATTAAATCCACAGATCCATTTGGGGAGAATTGATATCACATCTTTCAATCTGTTAACAGAATATCACTACTCTCCATTTATTTAGGTTTTCTTTGATTTCTGTCATCAGAGTTTTGTAGTTTTCAGCATATAAATTTTGCACATATTTTGTTAGATTAATACCTAAATATTTCATTCAGATGGGGGGGGATATTGTAATATGTATATTTTTCTATTTTTGGTTTCTAATTGTTCATTCCCAATGTATGGTTGTTTTCTTTTTATTGAGGTATAGTTGATTTACAGTATTATATGTTTCGGGTACACAACATAGTCATTAACAATTTGTGATGATTGTACTCCATTCATAATTATTTTGAAATATTGACTATATTCTCTGTGCATAACATATCCTTTTAGCTTATTTATTTTATACATAGTAGCTTGTACCTCTTAATTCCATACCCCTATTTTCCCCATGCCTCCTTTCTTTTCCTCACTGGTAACCACTAGTTTGTTCTTTATATCTGTGAGTCTATTTATTTTTTGTTATATTCACTAGTTTGTTTTATTTTTGAAGTACCTCATATAAGTGATAACATACAGTGTTTGTCTTTTGCTATCTTATTATACTTATTTCACTAAGCATAATACCTTCCAAGTCCATCTTTGTTGTTGCAAGAGGCAACATTTTATTCTGTTTTATTTATTTATTTATTCTTGGCTGTGTTCAGTCTTCATTGCTGCATGCAGCTTTCTCTGGTTGTGACAAGTGAGGGCCTACTCTTCATAGCAGTGCACAGGCTTCTCTTTGCAGTGGCTTTTCTTGTTGCAGACCATGGGCTCTAGGTGTGTGGGCTTCAGTAGTTGTGGCACATGGGCTCAGTAGTTGTGGCTCACGGGTTCTAGAGTGCAGGCTCAGTAGTTGTGGCACACAGGATTAGTTGCTCCATGACATGTGGGATCCTCCCAAACCAGAGCTCAAACCCATGTCCCCTGCATTGGCAGGCAGATTCTTAACCACTGCATCACCAGGGAAGTCCTCATTCTGTTTTATGGATGAGTAGTAACCCACTATGTATATGTTTGTGTATATACTACATCTTCTTTATCTACTCATCTGTTGATGGACACTTAGGCTGCTTCCATATCTTGGCAATTACAAACGATGTTGCTATGAACACTGGGGTACATGTATCTTTTTGAATTAGTGTTATTTTTTCTTTCAGATATATACCCAGGAGTGAAATTGCTGGATCATATGGTAGTTCTATTTTTAGGGTTTTCTTTGAGGAATTTCCATATTGTTTTTCACAATGGCTGAATCAATTTACATTCCCACCAACAGTATATGAGGGTATATGAGGGTTCAGTATATGAGGGTTCATATAACAGTATATGAGGGTTCACTTTTCTCCACAGCCTCACCAGCATTTGCTATTTGTGGCCTTTTTGATGATAGGCATTCTAACAAGTGTGAGGTGATATCTCACTGTGGTTTTGGTGTACATTTCTCCAATGATTAGTGATGTTGAGCACTTTTCATTTGCCTATTGGCTATCTGTATGTCTTCTTTGGAAAATCTGTCTATTCCGGTCTTCTATCAATTTTTTAATCAGGTTGTTTGGGGTTTTTGATATTAAGTTGTATGAACTATTTATATATTATAGATATTAACTACTTATCAGACATATAATATGCAATTTTTTTCTCCCATTCATTAGGTTGTCTTTTCATTTTCTCAATGGTTTCTTTTGCTGTGTAAAAGTTTTTAAGTTTAATTAGGTCCCATCTGTTTATTTTCACTTTTGCCTTAGAAAACAGATCCAAAAAAATATTTCTAATATTTATGTCAAAGAGTATTCTTTTTTCTTCTAGGAGTTTTATGGTTTCCAGTCTTACATTTAGGTATGTAATCCATTTTGAGTTTATGTTTGTAGATGGTATGAGAAAATGTTCTAATTTCATTCTTTTTCATTTAGCTGTCCAAGTTTCCCAGCACCTTTTATTGAAGAGAATGTCTTTTTTCCATTGTGTGTTCTCATCTCCTTTGTAATTGATTAATTGGGCATAATTGTGTGGGTTTGTTTCTTGACCTTCTCTTCTGTTCCATTGATCTATGTGTCTGTTTTTGTGTCAGTACTCTTTTGATTACTATAGCTTCGTAGGATAGTCTGAAATCTGGGACCATGATACCTCTAGCTCTGTTTTTCTTTTTCCAGATTATTTTGACTATTTTGACTATATTTTGACAATTTTGACTATATTTTCCAGACTATTTGACTATTCAGTCTTTTGTATTTCCATACGAATTTTAATGTTATCTAGTTCTGTGAAAAATATCATTGGTGTATGATTGATTTTTGTGTATTGGTATTGTATTGTGTAACCTTGGTAAGCTTACTTACTGCCTCTAAAAGCTTTTTAGTATATTCATTGAGATTTTTTACATAGACAAACATGTCTACAAATAAGGACAGTTTATTTATATTTACCCCTTACATTTATTATTCATCCCTTAGCAATTATAGAAAATAAGAGGGAGTGATAAGTGTGGGCATCCCTATCTAAATTATAAGGGAAAAGGGTGTTTAGTCATTCACTGCATGATAATATCTGAAGGATTTTTGGATGCCCTTGATAAGATTGGGGAAATTCCCTTCTATTTCTATGTTCTTAGATTTTTATAATGAATGTTCATTTTTGTCAAATACTTTTTCGGCATATATTCATGTGATTATATATATTTTTCTTGATCAGCCTGTTAATAGTGAAATATAGTGACTGGTTTTCAAAAGTTAACTAGGCATTGAATTCCTGGGATAAACCAACTTGATTATGAGATTTCATTTTCTTTATATATTATGATACTCAATTTCCTAATATGTGGCTGAAATTTTTCACATTGATGTTGATGATGGATAGTGACCTATAGTTTTATCTTCTTGAATTTCTTTTCTTTTCTTTTTTTTTTTTTTTTTTTTTTTGCGGTACGCAGGTCTCTCACTGTTGTGGCCGTTCCCATTGTGGAGCACAGGCTCCGGACACGCAGGCTCAGCGACCATGGCTCACGGGCCCAGCCGCTCCACGGCATGTGGGATCTTCTCGGACCGGGGCACAAACCCATGTCCCCTGCATCGGCAGGTGGACTCTCAACCACTGCGCCACCAGGGAAGCCCTTGAATTTCCTTTGTCTGGGGTCTTGGTATCAGAGTAATGCTGGCCTCATAAAATGAATGGGAAGTATTTACTTTCCTTCTGTTATCTGCAAGAGATGATGTAGAACTAATACTAATTATTCCTCAAATGTTTAATAAAATTATTCAGTGAACTCATTTAGTCTTGGAATTTCATTTTTTGGAAAAAATTTAACTGCAAACTTTATTCCTTTTAAGATATAGGAATATTCAGGCTATTTCTTTTTAATTGAGTTTTGGTAGTTTGTATTCTGCAATGTATTCATCCACTTCATTTAGGTTGTCAAATTAATGGGCATAGATTTGCAAGCCATTTCCTCATTATCCCTTTAACATAGGTAACATCAATATTGATATTATTCTTCATGTTAGTAATGTATGTTTTCTTTCTTTTTTTATTGACAAATCTGTCAAGAGGTGTATTAGTTTTATTGTACTTTTTGAAAACCAGCACTTGGCTTAATGAGTTTTCTATTGTTTTTTTCTGTTCTTAATTTTAGTGATGTCTTCTCTTATCTTTGTTATTTCCTTCTTTCTGTTTGCTTTGGTACTTGATTGTCTTCTTCAAGTGTCTTAGATGGTATCTTAAAGTAGTGTTTTGAAATGCTTTTTCATTTCTAAGCATTTAACATTATAAATTTTCATCTAGTTAATGTATTAGCTGCAGCTCATAAATTTTTATATGTCCTATTTCTGTTTTCAAAATATGTTATAATTTCCTTTGAGATAACCTCTTTCAACCATGGCACATAGATATCTACTTTTGTGCTGTTTAATTTTCAAATAGAGAGGTATTTTCCAGATATCTTGTTATTGATTTTCATTTTATTTTTTTATGTTTAAAGAATGCACTTTGAATAATTCCAATTCTTTTATATTTATTAATGTGTGTTTTATGATCCACAATGTGGTCTGTCTCGGTGAATGTTTCATGTGCACTGGAAAATAATGTGTATTTTGTTTCATTGCATAGGATATTTTATAAATTTCAACTAGGTCATCCTTGTTAATTTTCCTTCTGCTCATTTTATATATTACTGACAAAGGGGTATTGAACTTTCCAAGTATAATTATAGATTTATCAAAATCTTTTCATCTATTAACTTTTGCTTAATGTACTTTAGAATTCTAAGTGCATATATATTTAAAATTATTATATATGCTTGATGAATTAAACTTTTATCATTTTCTAATGTATTTTTTCTGATAATTTTCTTTATTCTGAATTTTGCTTTGTTTGATGTTAATAAAGACAATCAAACGTTTTTAAAAACTTGCTGTTGGTATAGTATTTTCTTTACCATACTTTTATTTATATTATTATGCTTCAAGTGTATTTCTGACAGACTGCATATAGAAGGATATTCTTAAAAATCAAAAGAAGTCTTTGTTTTTTATCTGATGTGTTTAGACTATTTACCTTTAATGTTATTATTTATAGGTTGTATTTAGGTCTGTGATTGTATTAGTTTTCTTTTTGTCCATTCTATTTTGTTTTTGATCCTGTGTCTTCTCTTCCTGACTTTTTGTTTCTTAAGTTATTTGAATTGTTTTTAGAATTTCATTTTAATCTGCTGTCTTTTAAGAAAAAAAAATGTCTCTAGGGACTATAACATATATACAAATCTTTACCCAAACTACTTAGAATTATTGTTTAGCACTTCAAGTAAAATAAATAAACCTTGTGACTAAATATAGGCCTTTACCCTCTTGCTTTTGATGTAGTTGTCATGTATATAATAATCTTCTTACATTGACACTCAAGTCAGAAAGTGTTATTGTAATTTTAGCTTTCAATAGTCATATATAATTTAATAAACTTAGGCAAAAATAGTCTATTTTATATAACCAAATGTTTAAATTGTCCTTTGTTCCTTTTTTAATTTATGAGAGATCAGGTTTCCTTCTGTTAAAAGTTCATCTGACAACACATTTATTTTTTACTTTCTTCCTAAAAGACAATTTTGCTAGATATAGGATTGAAATGACATTTTTCTATTGGTGTTATTGGTGCTTTAAATACATTGTTCAGCTGTCTTCTGGCCTCCATGATTTCTGGTAGAAAATATGAGGTAATTTGAATCTTTGTTTACTTATATGATATGTGATGCTTTCTTTGGGGGGGGAGAAAATTTATATATATATATATATATATATATATATATATATATATATATATAATTTATCTTTGATTTCCAGCAGTCTGATTTTGATGTGTCTGGGTGTGGATTTCTTTGAATTTATCCTGTTGAGTTCATTGAGCTTGTAAGATTATTAAATTTATGTTTTTCACCAAATTTAGGGAGTTCTGTGTCATTACTTCTCAAACATTTTTGTGCAGCAACTTCTTTTTTTTCTCTTTTGGGGACTCCAATGAGACTAAGGTTAGATGTTTTGATATTGTCTAATAAGTCCCTGAAACTATATTCATTTTTCCTCAGTTTTTTATTCTCTCTGTGATTCAGGTTGAAAATTTCTGTTGATCTAAATTTAAGATTCTTTCCTCTGTCATCTCCATTCTGCTATCAAATCTCTTCAGTGAATTTTTTATTACAATTATTGTATTTTCAGCTGTAGATTTTCTACTTGTTTCATTTTATAGCTTTTATTACTTTTCAGAGAAATTATCTCTTTTCATTCATTTCAAGAATGCTTTCTCTCACCTCTCAGAGTATTGTTGCAACAGCTGTTTTAAAATCTTTGCCGAAAAATCTAACTTTTCAGTCATGTCATTATTAGCATGTGTGCATTTTTTTTTTCCCACCTTGAATGTTGCTTTGGTTTTCCTGGCTCTTTGCATGTGTAGTCATTTTGTATTCCATCCTGTTCTTTTTAAATACTATGTTTTGAGACTTTATCCATGAAAAAAATGTTAAGATTTGATGGATTACATTAATTGTTTTGTTTTAGAAAGTAGTCAACCCTGTTAGGTTCAGATCACAATTTCTGACCTACACTCTGTGGGTAATTAATCCAATATTATTTTAGTCTATAGAGCCTTTGCAGTGCTATTATGATTTTTACTGCTTATGTACCTCCTAAGTGTCATTCTGAAACATGGACCATGGTTTTCACTGTAGTTTACACCTCAAAGCATTTCCTGGCCTCCTTCTAATTCATATCAAGCATGTGCAGCTTTGTGGCAATCCCAGAACTTCTTAGTGATTTAAAGAATTCCTTCTCAAGATGCCTCTTCTCCATGGCCCACTCCCAAATTTCTAGTTTCCAGGTTCCTCTTTCTCAGTGTTGCCTCTAGAAAGCCAGTAATTTATCCTCCCCATATTACCTCATACTAACCATAATCGTTTCATTTTGGAGCAAAGCACCAAGGGGAAAAAGACTAGAGGACAATTTCTGATGCCCCATAACTGCCACAATCTGACCAGTGCAGGGTAAGGAGAGTCAAAAACACTTTGCCCTACTGGGGAAGCTTCCAATGTGCCAGTGAGGAAGAGATTGCCCCATTAAAAAAAATCAATATGTTGTTGTCACAAGATATGTTGAAAGGAGGCATATAATTCCTAGGCACATAACAGTAGTGCAGCTGCGAGCTAAGCTATAGATTTGTGGTAAAGTTAAAGGAAAATTTCTACTTAGAGGTACTGAAGTCGGGACTTCTTACTTGGGAAAAGAAATTACTTGCCTGGAATGAGAGAATGAGGGCTTTAAGCCAGGGAGAACGTCAGAACAATTTTTCAAAGAATATTTGGTGTAGAATTTATCATAATAGAGGAAAATATTGAATGGAGTGAAAGCTATTTTCAAATTATGAAAGTGATACACTATTTGTAGACAGTGAAATATTTCAAAGCCTTTATTTCTTAGTTAAGTGAGACTGACACATGAGACAAAATAAAATATTTCCATTGTCTTTTAGAAAGAGTTTTATAAAAACTTAAAATTTTCTGCAAAATTAAGTTGTATTGTAAGATGATAATTTTCCTATCTTAAATGTTTTAAGAAGATAGTCCAGCAGAGACTGGACAACACGTGACAGGAATTATGTAAATGGGACTTCCACTCTGAGAATAAGGCATCAGCAGATAGTAAAATCCATTTCAACTCCAAGAGGCTAGAATGATTTAAACTATCGGAGCAGAACCATTTACAAAAAAAATAAAATCAGGAACAAAAGTAGTAACTCAAAAACATGTAAAATGTTGACTAAGGAAATCTTACAAAACACTGTTTCTTGATTTTCAAACTTCAGATTTATACTATCAACTGAAGAATTTTCCCACCTAATCCCTTAAATAAAACACAGATACTATCATCTTTTACAAGCCAACTCAATTCCATTTGGTTCATAAATAATAAATAATAGAGCACCTAGCAGGCTAAATTTATTTTAAGAAAATAATTTCCATAATATACAGATACATGTATTGATGATTAATTATCTTAAAGACTTAACATTGCTGATTAAGTAATAGGTGAGTTAACAGAAGAGTCTGCTACAATTTTTAATATATAGCTAATATTTTAAAAAGCATACTCATTAATCGCTTTTTTTACTTGAATTGCAAATAAATAATAATGAGTAATTTGATTACATTATCTATGCAAACTGTCCTAATTTCTTAAAATTCAAGGCTCTTCAATAATTGCCAGTGCAGCTACTTAGTATTCCCATGTTATTAATCTCTAAGATATCTCCACAGGATGCACTTATTTGCCCTCTTGCAGTCTTCCTTCTACCAAGATTTATTGGCCTTCTAATATATGCCAGATACTCCAGGCATTGGAGTATAAAATTAAGCATATAGACACTATCCTTAAAGAATCTACGGTCTAGAATAGGTAGATATACAAGTAACAGTGCAATAGTCCTAATGATACTTTTTTTTTGGCAATTCTAATGTGTGGATTACACTATGCTAAAATATTTTCATCTACTTATTTTATTTGAGGTCATAACAATACTATGAGATAGAACTTGATTAAAACTGATTAAATGGATTACAGAGTGTAGGCTCCCTACAGTAATATTACAACCCTTATCATCTGCAGTAAGTGCTATATAAAAATTACTAGTGAGTACAATGAAGGGGCATGTGGCCAATTCTCTGTCCACCACTTTTGGGACATGCCATTCTTTACAGAAA
The DNA here is from genome assembly GCF_963455315.2 of Globicephala melas. NCBI lineage: Eukaryota > Metazoa > Chordata > Mammalia > Artiodactyla > Delphinidae > Globicephala > Globicephala melas. The sequence goes on along the minus strand of NC_083321.1, from coordinate 66,051,396 downwards.
AGACAGTGAGGTTGGAATACTTAAAATCCTGAATTTTCTACCCAACCATGAAACTGGGATTCTGTACACGATTTAGGTCCCACTAATCATATGTTCTTAAACAAACCTGAAAAAGTATTGAATTTTTTCGGGGGGCAGAAGCAAGGGGCAGAAAATTTATATTTTGATCATGTACATAAGCAGAAACTGTGTAGTTCTTGTGCTAACAGTTTCTCAGTAAAGTACTTGGCTTTCTAATTTGGCAGCCAGCCAGTTATGTAGAGGTGTCTTGTACTGGAGCCAAAGGCCACAGGGCCAGTTTCTTGGATCTGCAAATCATGGTAGAGGCAGCAGCTTCCTTAGCTGCTCAGCTTAGCTGAGAGTCCTTATCTTCATCCTTCCTGAAAATATAGTGATTGCTTCCTAATAGTACTGTGAACAGTTGATAACACTTCATAAATTCCTTTCTGCTGAAACTATCTAGAATATTTCCAGTGTCTGTATGTAAAGATTCTGGTTAATACTGAACACTCAATCTGGTCTGATGACACTCAATCTGGTCTGATGACAAGGGAACAGGTATGAAGAAGGGATTCTGGAAAGGGTGACTTCTGTGGTGATCCTTGGAGGGAGAATCTAAGAAAAGAAGTCATCTATGCAGTACTAGTGTGTAAAAAGTTCAGATGCATCAGGAGTCACATCCAGGACACTACAAGTAGTGGAATATTCACTATTGACAGGGTATTACCTTGTAGTTTTATTTTTGACATAGAATTCCTCCTTAAAATATATGCAAAACATCTCTACCATTTAATTAAAGCGTTCTCAGTTGTGCTGGCATCAAAAGACTCAACAATAGAATCTGATCAACGTAATTATAGTTTGTTTGCTGTATGATTAGGACATGTCTATTTGACAAAAACATCTCTAAAGTCATGAAATTTCACAGCAAAATGTTTCTTTTTGTTGTTGTTGTTTGTTTTTTCTGACATGAATTCCCATTATATACTATGTGGATTATCGATAAAATCAATGACTTGCCCAAATAGATGGCCTTTTCTTGGTTACTATGTTTAGACATGTATTCAAGTTTATTCAGTTTTGTTCTCTCTCTCTGAACCATGATTCCCTGCCAAATTTTGCTCTCAGCATTCAACAGCTTACCTCTCTACCCAATTACCTTCCCTAATCTCTGTGTCTTATAAAGCCAACTAATACAGTCCCCTAACAGTCCTACTCTTTTCCACATTGTGGAACATGTTCAAAAGTGTTAAGTAGTTCGCCCAATTCACGTAGCATCAAAACCAGAGTGGTCTGCTGTACACCAGAGCCCTTACCTTAACCACTAAATTACATCATTACATTAACAGCCTGGAGAAAATAATCTGAAGATAATTATAGGTTCCTACAAAGAAGAAGCATATTGAATGTATGTATTAGTAGCTAATCTTAATCAGTCTAGTTCTTCCTTTATGAAAATATGTTCAACCAAAGATATATTATTCATAAAAGAAGATATAGCTAACCATTAGACCCAACTATATGAACAAACATAATAACATGAATCTTTATATAAATTTTCTTATTAAAAATAATTTTATGATTTAAATGTGAAAGAGAATGGGAGGAAGTGCCAACTGAAAAAAAAGCAATTGTTAGGGAGAAGAAAGCTAGTTTAAGAGAAACAGAATATTATGTCTAAAAATAATTCTTTAAAAACTTTGAAAATATGAAATGGTTGCTTTTGTATTCATCATTTTAATTTTTTCAATTCCAAAAGCATTTTTTGGTTTTAAGTAACTTGTTATCATCTCAATGAATACTGATTCATTTTATGATAGCTTAAAAGTAGGGGTAATAATGCATTTTAGTGCAGCTTCAGGAATAATTTTTCAATATCTACTTTTTATTCTTTTTGCAGTGAATGTAACCAAGGCAAAATCCTTCTATTTTCAGGAGAAAATAATACGTAAATATAGTAAGTCTTTTTTAGGAGGTTGTTAAGAAAATTTAAGTGTTTGGAATATACTAAGAAAAACAGTCTTGTTCTTCCATAAAATGTCTTTGGCAATCACTAGCAGAGTAGAAGTTGTGAACCTGCTAGACCAGTAGTCTGACTCCAAGCAACATGTCTCATGAACTTATGCTTTTATGTTATCATAAATTCAAGGCTTTGCTACCTTTTCCTTAGAACAAAACGATGGAAATACTGCTATGTCAGATTCAGGTCATGATTGGGTTGGATTTATAGATGGGTGGGGTCCTGTGAGGACCTGCTTTGCACTACCTGTGGTTTTGGTTTCCTGCTTCTCTGTAGAAAACTTAAACAGATTTGAAAATTAGGCCTCTCTCTCTGACCAGCTCTAGCTCTTTCACTCCACAGAGCAGCAGCAAAAGCTGAGACAGAGTCATTAATTTCTGTATCTGTTAGACATGTGCCATAAACACATCATAGTAGGTCTTAGCAAAGAAGCAAATTCTTCATTGTATAACATTTTTAATATATGACTATTAAAATAGGTGTAAATATAAATTTGCTTGTTTCTTATCTGCATATTTGTGCTGTTAAAAACAAAAATGGCTTAGAAAATACGTTTTGAATGTTTACATCTTAAAATAAGAATTAAAATGCAAGAGTAATTCTACTTCTATCGTTCAATTACTCTGAGCAAACAAATTCATGAAAAATAAAATCACACCTGCAAGTTCATGATTGCTTAAATTAGAAAAAAGTTATAACCGTCCTTATTCATGGGTTGTTTCCCATGAAGCTACTCACACTCTGAAACCCTAGCCACACATCAAATCACATTATGTTGAACTGTCGTTTAGATTATTCCTGTACCAAATTACCTCATCCAATTATGAAGATACCATTTCTGTATTATTTTACATAAATGATACTTAATGTGTTTTGCGTGGCGGGTCAAAGAAAATCCTGACAGTTTCCACACTATAGATTAAAAGAATTTAGGGCTCTTGATCTCATATAGAAAATTATGAGTTATCATTCCCATTTTGTTTTAAATTACAATATTTTTTGAACCATATTTGCAGTGTTACCCTTTGTTCACCCAGGGAGCCTTCCATGAATGTTCATAATTGTTTTTCTAAGAAAAATAAATAACTCTACTTTGGTTTAATGGTGTGCTGCATTGTTTATAAGTCAGTGCTCTGAACTCAAAAGGACTCTTCTCATCACCATATAAGTAAGCAGTAGCTGTTTAAGGAGACAATGCAATCAAACGCTTTTATGTTAAAGTCATGGGCAGTGCTCAACCTCTATGTGTAACCTCTATTTGTAGGATCACTTTCTTCTCCTAAATACTAGAAATTGTGCTTTACTAATGTTTTGTTTTGAATCCCCTAAGGTGCTAATCGCATTATACGCTGTTGAGGAGTGGTAATATTATAGGTGGTTTCCAACTGGAGGGAGCTGGAGAAGTCTTCATTAACTTATGTCAGAACAATATATTTAATAACCTATGAAAGTCCCCCAGGGAATAGTATAGTGTGGGAGAAAAACATATTATATTATTTATACGTGAATGTAAATCAAATACATAAAAGAAACATAAACATATTGGAGTATTTTTAAACCCCCCCCAAAAAAGGTTTAAAGGCAAAAGACATTTGTTCTTAATATTTCAAGAGATTCTTACTTAACAGTGAGTCTTGAATACAGTCAAACCTTAGATTTCTCAGTAGCTACCATTGCATATTCTGTCATGTTGATAACACCATGAAAAGTGTCATTAAGAAATCTCCAGTGAAATTAAATTTCTAATGTGCGCTCTAAGTATTAAATGATTATTTACTTAATAAAGATGGTACTTAAAGTTTTTCCTTTACTGAATCATGTGCTGACCAACAAGTATAACCAAACGTATGTCTCTCTTATCATAGTCCAAGAAAGTATCCCAGAGACGAACAACACTGAAACAATAGTGACATCTAGCAGCAAACATAGTCAGTATGATACATCTCACATAAGACTCTTTCAAATGCATCAAAATATAATTACTTCAAGCCTCCCAGCCTTTATTCAAGGTGACAAGCACAATAATTATTTATCAAATCCCCTCTTAAATAAATGTCATTTATAAAGTAACCAAAAACAAATCATTTTTGATTTTTGCCTCCCAAACTACACCTTGTTTTAAGCATTCAAATGAGAGTGCCACAAATGACTTTGATTTTAAGATGCATTTTTACAACAGCTGCTGTTGTATTATTGAATCTATAAGCATTTCAAATTAGCTTTCACATGGTGCATCTGAAAAAAATAAACGCTGCCTCTCTGTTAGCGTAGTTGACTAGCTGTTTCTAAAATGTAATTTATTTTACTCACATGGCTTGGAAATAAAGAAGTTTGATATCTAGAGAAATAGGATGAAACAGGAAGCACAAACTTATATTTAAGATAATTTTAAGATAATTAATTAAGATAATTTTAAATTTAAGATAATTTTAAAGTCACAGTGATGTAATATATAGCATAGGGAATATAATTAATAATATTGTAATGACTTTGTATGGTGACAGATGATAACTAGACATGTGGTGAGCATTTTGGAATGTATAAAAATATCGAATGACTATGTGGTACACCTGAAACTAATGTAATATTGTAGGTCAATTTGTGCTTTAACTTAAAAATAAAGTAAATAAAATAAATGATATTTTAAAAAGCAAGTCTATCCCTGTCTCCTTTTTTTAATTTTTAATTAAAAAGTAGCAAATCCATATGAAGGTTTACACAGTGGTGGAGTTTTTTGTGAATTTGGTAAATGCTGAGAATCTAATTTTTGTGAATTTGGCAAATGCTTATTTCAAATCACCTGAGAAGAAAAGTAGGAAATGAGACCAGAAAGCAATTCCAGTCTCCATAAGCAGCACTTAAGGATGTATGCTGTCTGAAGAACAAGACTATCTGTCTTTCCAGTGAGGCCAATTCTTTACCTTGATCTGTTAGTGAAGAACTTCAAAACCAGTCTGCACAGATGAAAAAAATATAACAGAATACTCTGGGAAAAAGCAAACAAACTAGCATTTGAAAGGAAATGGAGGGTGCCAAAGACAAGGGAAAGAAAACAAGCAGACAACTACATAATATACAAGCCTTATGACAAAAAGAGATAAAAAAATAATTTAAAAAAAGCAGAAGAGGTGCTTAACACTGAGAAGGGGCAGGATAAAATCTTCTAGACTTGGGCTTCCCTGGTGGCACAGTGGTTGAGAGTCCACCTGCCGATGCAGGGGACACGGGTTCATGCCCTGGTCCGGGAAGATCCCACATGCCGCGGAGAGGCTGGGCCCGTGAGCCATGGCCGCAAATCTTCTAGACTTAATAACAGTGATTATTTATTAATATTAACATTTTGAACCCTCAATATGGGCTAGGAACTCTTATGTGAACTTTACATTTACAAACTCATTTTCTCATCACCACCCCATTAGATAGGTGCCACTATTCAATCTGCTTTACAGATAAGAAAGCTGAGATACAGAGAAGTCAAGTAAGTTGCATACATACATTCAACTAGTAGGGTGTGGAGTTAAGATTCATACCCAAGCAGTACTATACTGTTAACCACTAGACTATAGCACATCTCAAATATATGAATTATTTTTTGTGTGCCAAGCACTGATCTAAGCAGGTACACCTATCTACTTTATAACAGCCCTGTGAGGGAGGCATTTATCTCTATCTTACAGATGAGAAACTGAGGCTTAGAAAAGAAGGCCCCAAATTCTGGTGGCTTAACACAATTTCAGTGGCTTATTTTCTTCATATTGCATTCTTAGAGAATGTTATTTCATGATTCTTTGTTTCTGATGAAGAACTATGATTAAATAACTGATTGCCATCTATGTGTTTCCTGCTGCCACCAAATAACAATTTATTATTAAAAAGAGATTATGTGACTAATGGAAACAATGCAGATTTTAGAGCCCAATCTTAGCTTGCTCATGTCCTGGCTGTGTACTCCTGGGCATGTTTGCTAACCTTGTCAAAAATCAGTTTCCTTAAGAAAATTGAAAGGATTGATATCTTTCTCCTTTTATTGCAGTAAATATTCAAGATCAATTATAAAAAATGCCTATCCTGTAGAAAGTGCTTGGCCAATGGAAACTAGTTTAAATTTTTAATCATTTTATTTATCTGTGCTTCTGTTCTAAGGATGACTGTAATTTATGGGAGAGCCTCAAAGAAATTAAAAAAGCTTCCAGGAAGAGTGTGAAAGACTGAGAGAGACTGGCTGGCTGGTTTTATAAACAGATATTAGTCCAGTAGAAAAGTTACCCATTGATAGCTACTTGAAAAGGAAAGGAATATACAAAGATAAAAATAGAGAATGTCAGCAGTATTACATAAATAACAATAAAAATGGAACTACTGTCACAGCTGAAGAAAAGATTTTAAGTATTCCATGGTTTCAAAACATTGCTCAGTGCATCAGGGTCTCACTTCTGTTGAAATGTCTGGTGACTGGAATTGCCTGCTCCAAAAATTTCACAAGAACTGCTCTTGAATGTGCTATTTGGCAGTATTTTTTTTTCCCCTCTAACCACACCTGAATTATCTCTTCTGAAAATCACATCTCTAACTATTAGGCATCAGTGAATGAGACCAAGATTTAGAATACAGTGGGAGCCCACTTGCCAGGAAGAATCACATTACAGAAAAACTTCTAATGGCAAGAATCTATTTAAGCTGTGTCTCCCTAGGGAAGGGTTACAAGGCCCACTGCCTAACAAAATTAAAGTAAAATTGAGCAAAGGGCTGTAAGTTATTCTTCAGGGGATCATTTAGTAAAAGCAATGGCAACCAAAGGTAGTGGCTTTTACAGGACAGTCTTGCTTTCCTGCAATTTTATTATTTTCAATTAAACCATTCTGCTAAATGCATAACTAAAGTGATTTCATTTCTATAAATTTTTAAGACTTTTTAGACAAATTAGTTTATAAATGTAAAAAAAATTATCTAATCACATATTCTGATTTTAGGATTACAGTATTGTCAATACATATGGAAAACTAGCACCATGATAGTGTAATAGGGAAGTACAAATTTGACTCCATATTGGATATGTTTCTTTTGCTTTAACCTTTGTGGTCTATTGTTTTTGCTATAAGTTAATCACTAAAAATGTTGCCTATAGTCTGAAATATACAGGATAGCCCATTCTCAAGGATCTGACCTTTAAAGTCATAAAGATTTTCCATTCATTTAGAGATAAAAAGTTGCAAATAGAGGATAACATTTGTCTTGTTGGAGGTTTATAGAAACACTGTGACCAGACCTACCTGGACAGCTGCAAGAACAAAGGACTCTGCCATCAAGAAGTTTTCAGAAACCAACCACACTCCCTCCCCTTTTAGTATAAAAGAAGCCTGAATTCTAACTTTGGTAAGATGTTTTTTTGGGACACTAGTCCACCATCTTCTCAGTCTGCTGGCTTTCCAAATAAAGTCACTATTCCTTGCCCCAACAACTTGTCTCTCAAATGATTGGCCTGTCATGCAGCAGGCCGTACAAGCTTGGATGCAGTAACAATTGGACATTTTCATATACGGTTATTTGATTTTCATCCTGATCAGAAAACAGAAAGAAAATTATGTTTATAATTAGTCCTTTCAGGTGAGTCCAGTGAGAAAAGGGTTTAAAATATTTGCTGTTTACACTGTTTGGAATCCTACATTTCCTTGCCTTTTAAAATTTTATATTTGTTTTTGAGAAAGTTAAAGTTTCTTATTCTTTAATTATCATAGACTAGTAAACTGACTCAGAAAATGAACTTCATGTCTTAAATGTCCAAATTAAAATTAAGCTACTATACAGAGAGGTTTTTCTATTTCCACTTTGGTAAAAAAAAATTCTTAAAACTGTTAAATCAAAACCCTTGGATATTCTGCCAGAACTACCTTGAACCCAGAACTTTCTTTACAAGGAGAGGATGAGGAAAATTTTAACAAGAACTCTTCTCCATTCTTTCTCCTTAGTTTCCAAAACCAACATAATTTGACTTTTTTTTACAGTTTTGATTAAAGAAAATTCAATAACAAATTGAGCATATAAAATATTTTTATTGTGATAATAACACTTAACATAAGATCTACCTTTATAACAAATTTTAAGTACAATACAATATTGCTAACTGTAGACATTCTGTTGTACAGCAGAGCTCTAGAATTTATTCACCTTGGATTACTGAAATTTTATACCCATAGAACAACTTCCCATTTCCCCTTCCTCCAGCCCTTGGCAAACACTGTTCTATATTACCAGTTTGACTATTTTAAATATCTCATGTAAGTGGAGCCATGCAGTATTTATTCTTCTGTGACCAGCTTATTTCACTTAGTACAACATTCTCAAGGTTCACTCATGTTTTCACAGATGGTAGAACTTCCTTCTTTTTAAAAACTAATATAAAAAATAAAGCATTCCTATATTCCACAAGCAATATGGGTAACTTCAAATGGAATAAAAATAAATGCTATAAGAAATTAGGATTCTTAATTATATGCTGGTCATCTTTCAGTCTATGGAATATCCATTGCTTCTAAATCATACAGTGAAAAATGTGAGACGATTTTTTTTTACATTTTTTTTCCCATAGAAAGACATAATTATCCAATCATTCTTAGTGGAACTCATTTTGATTGACAAATGTTGAATAAAACTCACTTTAATGGGCATGTAGCAGTTACATCAATAACATTATGTTTTGGTAGAGAAATCTCATTGAGATAAAGGAGATTCCTCTCTTTTTTCAACCAAAGAACATATCCTCCAGCATGCTGGTAAGCTAAAAACATACACAAGCAATTGCGTATCACCTTATCTGTGATATTTGTTTATGTATTTTTTTTCTCCTAAAGAAATTAAAGTCACTATGGGGCAAATCAAAAGATTGAGATAAATACTTGATCCTTAAGATCATCTAATATGGAGCTATCTCTTTGGGTTGGAACAAATCAGATAACCTCAGACAGACGGGGCTCTGGAAATGTCCTCTGCCTTCACTTACTAAACTATTTTAATGCTTGTTCTGCTGTTCCATAATCATATGACATTAAACAATTGTAAAGCATTTCAGTTAAAAAGAATCAGCCAGGAGAATTCTTATACCATCCTTTCTTCATTATGAGGGGGAGGTGAGTTGCAAGCAGGAAGGAGGCAGATATTGACTCAGCAATCCAGAGGGTCAGGAGTATTAAATTCACGAGACAAAAAGAAGAAAATAGTTGTACTGAGTTAAAGAATGAAGGAAAGGGGCAGCAGGGAGAAGAGTGAGTAGGGGGAAGAAAATAAATACTGGAATCAGAGAGATCTGAGGGTGTATTGTACGCCCATCCTGCCACCTACTAGCTGGGTGATCCTGGAAACAAATTTTTCAAGTCTCCGATTCCCCCTCTGAATAATGTTATATAATAACTTATTAAGGACTTTTTGAGAACTAAAACTTTAGCAGCAATTCACATATTACAGAGCACAGCATATGCACTTGAAAAAAAAAACAGTTATCTTTGTCTCGTTCAGTCCTTTGTTGTTGTAGAGATTGCCACGGTTTTGGAAGAAATTACAACTTTTAGAATGATCCCTCTGACTATATTCCTACAATATGTGTATTTTCTTGGTTCAGGTAACTATTTCTTCTGTCTGGATCTAAACTACCACCATATTCCATTTATCTCCTTTTCTGGCTAATTATTTTTATTTTTGCTTTCTCAATGTACATGTTACTTCCTCAAGGATCATTTCTCTATTGACACACTTCAGTGTCTAGATAAATTTAACCTCTCTGTCACAGGTCTCACAACAAACTGTTTTATCCTCTTTATTTGTACTTTCTTCATTCATCCCTTCATACATGCTGGACATTTATTATAATTATAATTAACCTATGCTTGTAATTTCTTGTTTAATGTCACCTCCCAATAATTGGATATTCCTAGAAAGACTGTTTTAGAATACTCCCTATTACTCTGCCACATCTAGAGTGGTGCTTGCTACATAGGAGGGGTCGATAAATATTTGCTGAGTGTTTATGTATGTTGAATTTTTTATCTATAGAAAATAGAATTCTAGGATCATCAATATATTTTAAAATATTTAACATCAATATACTATCCAGTGTTTGACAATTAAAGAATCTATGAAAAATAATCAAGGGCACAATTAGAGTCATACTTTATTTCAAGTTAAGTACTCAGAGATTAGACACACATTTTCAGGATATTTATGACCAAAAAGAGCCTCTCTTTCTCTCTCCTATACACATTACACACACGTGTACAGAAAAGTATTAAATATATATTTGGAGGTTGATAACCATTGTAGTCTTCAGTAATGCGCAAATGTGCAATTACAGACAGGAAAGCATCATCTATAAGGTAACTAAAAATGGATGAACAATATATTGTAATTTTGATCATTCTAATTACTTATTAGAAATCCATTAGAAAATCCCATTAGTTGGGGAAACTCATTTAGTGAAGATTCACATTTTGTTTCATAATAATTTAGCTCATATTTTAGATTCATGATTTATAGCATATTTTGCTCCCCCCATTTAGTTATTTTTCATTTTTTCATAATACAAAAGAAAAAGAAATTTCAGGGTTTAATGTAGTGTAAGAAAGAAATGAGCATCTTTATATCCATGTAACATTTTAAATTCTGCTTTATCTATTTCAGCATTCTTCTCACTCTTTTTTTAATGAATTTATTTATTTTATTGATTTTTATTTTTGGCTGTGTTGGGTCTTTGTTGCTGTGGGCGGGGTTTCTCTAGTTGCGGTGAGCTGGGGTTACTCTTCGTTGCGGTGCGAGGACTTCTCATAGCAGTGGCCTCTCCTGTTGCAGAGCACAGGCTCCAGACACGCAGGCTCAGTGGCCATGGCTCACGGTCCCAGCTGCTCTGCGGCATGTGGGATCCTCCCGGACCGGGACACGAACCCGTGTCGCCTGTATCGGCAGGTGGACTCTCAACCACTGCACCACCAGGGAAGCCCCCTCTTCTCACTCTTAATTAGGCATGATTTGGCTTCAAGATCGCAGAGGAGTAAGACATGGAGATCACCTTCCTACCCATAAATACATCAAAAATACATCTACATGTGGAACAACTCTTACAGAACACGTACTGAACGCTAGCAGAAGACCTCAGACTTCCCAAAAGGCAAAAAAATCCCCATGTACCTGTGTAGGGCAAAAGAAAAAAGAAAAAACAAAGATAAAAAAATAGGGATGGGACCTGCACCTCTGGGAGGGAGCTGTGAAGCAGGAAAAGTTTACACACACTAGGAAGCCCCTTCACTGGCAGATATAGGGGGTGAGTGGGTGGGTGGGAGGGGGAAGCTTCGAAGCCACAGAGGAGAGTGCAGCAACAGGGTTGCAGAGGGCAAAGTGGAGAGTTTCCCGCACAGAGGATCAGTAACAACCAGCACTCGTCAGCCTGAGAGGCTTGTCTGCTCACCGCAGGAGTGGGTGGAAGCTTGGAGCTGAGTCTCGGGTTGGAGGTCAGATCCCAGGGAGAGGACTGGGGTTGGCTGCGTGAACACAGCCTGAAGGGGGTAAGTGCACCACAGCTAGCCAGGAGGGAGTCTGGGAAAAAGTCTGGACCTGCCAGAGAGGCAAGAGACCATTGTTTCAGGGTGCGCAAGGAGAGGGCATTCCTTCCCAGTGTGCCCACAAAAGGCAGAACACCCCCTAAGCGAGCTCCAGAGACAGGCACGAGCCACAGCTATCAGCTCAGAACACAGAGACAGGCATGAACTGCTAACACTGTGGCCACTGCCACCAAGAATGCTGTGTGGGAGCTTCCCTGGTGGCGCAGTGGTTGAGAGTCCACCTGCTGATGCAGGGGACACGGGTTCGTGCCCCGGTCCGGGAAGATCCCACATGCCATGGAGTGGCTGGGCCCATGAGCCATGGCCACTGGCCCTGCACGTCCGGAGCCTGTGCTCCGCAGCGGGAGAGGCTGCAGCAGTGAGAGACCCGTGTACCGCAAAAAAAAAAAAGAATGCTGTGTGCAAGTGCAGGTAACTGTCCACAGCCTCCTGGGACCCTGTGCAGCCCACCACTTCCAGGGTCCCATGATCCAGGGACAACTTCGCTGGGAGAACACACAGCGCACCTCAGGCTGTTGCAACATCACGCCGGCCTCTGCCGCCTCAGGCTTGCCTTGCATTCCAATTATGAATACCATACCCCTCCCTCCTGCCCACCCCCACCCCCAACCCCTGCCTGAGTGAGCAAGAGTGCCCTAATCAGCCACTGCTTTAATGCCCTCTTGTCTGGGCATGGAAGAGACTCCTGAGGGTGGCCTATAGACAGGGGCAGGGCCAAAACCAAAGCTAAACCTCTGGAACCATGTGAACAAAGAAGAGAAAGGGAAATTACTCTGTGCATCTTCAGGAGCAGCAGATTATCCCCACAATCAACTTGATAAACGTGCATCTGAAGAATATCTGAATAGACAACAAACCTTCCCAAAATTGAGGCAGTGGACTTTGGGAACTGTAGACTTGAGGTTTGCTTTCTGTGTCTAATTTGTCTCTGGTTTTATGTTTATCTTAGTTTAGTATTTAGAACTAATTATCATTGGTGAATTTTGTTTATTACTTTGGTTGCTCTTTTCCTTTTTTTGTTTTCTTTTATATATATATGTATTTTTGTTCCTTTTTCTCTTTTCGTAGGTGTGTATGTGTATGCTTCTTTGCATGATTTTGTCTGTATAGGTTGGCTTTTACCATTTGGCTTAGGGTTCTGTCTGTCTGTTTTTTGGTGGGATTTCTGTTTTTTTTGTTTGTTTCATTTTGTTTTTCTTTATCTTTTTTTTTCTTTCTTCCTTTTCTCCTGAACTGTGTGGCTGGCAGGGTGTTGGTGCTCAGCTGAGCTGGGTGTCAGGCTTGAGCCTCCGAGGTGGGAGGGCAGAGTCCAGGACATTGGACCACCAGAAACCTCCCAGCCACACATAATATCAATTGGTGAGAACTCTCCCAGAGATCTTCGTCTCAACACTAAGACCCATCTCCACCCAACAGCAAGCAAACTCCAGTGCTGGAAGCCCCATGCCAAACAACTAGCAAGACAGGAACACAATTCCACCCATTAGCACAGAGCCTGCCTAAAGCCATACAAACTTCACAGACACTCCAAAGCACACTACCAGATGTGGCCCTGTCCAACAGAAGGACAAGATACAGCCCCACATACCAGACCACAGGCACCAGTCCCCTCAACCAGGAAGCCTACACAAGTCACTGAACAAACTTTACTCACTAGGGGAAGGCACCAAAAACAATGGGAAATATGAACTTGCAGCCTGGGAAAAGGAGATCCCAAACATAGTAGGTTAAACAAATGAGAAAACAAAGAAATATGCAACAGATGAAGGAGCAAGATAAAAACAAACCAGACCAAACAAATGAAGAGGAAATAAACAGTCTACCTGAAAAAGAATTCAGAGAAATGATAGTAAAGATGATCCAAAATCTCAGAAATAGAAATAAGAAAATACAAGAAACATATGACAAGGACCAAGAAAAACTAAAGAGCAAACAAACAATGATGAACAACATAATAAAGGAAATTAAAAACATTCTAGAAGGAATCAATATCAGAATAACTGAGGCAGAAGAAAGGATAAGTGACCTGGAAGATAAAAGAGTGGAAATAATTGCCACAGAGCAGAAGAAAGAAAATGGAATGAACACAATTGAGGACAGTCTCAGAGACTTCTGGGACAAAATTAAATGCACCAACATTCAACTTATAGGGGTCCCAGAAGAAGAAGAGAAAAAGAAAGGGTCTCAGAAAATATTTGAAGAGATTATAATTGAAAACTTCCCTAACATGAGAAAAGAAATAGTCAATCAAGTCCAGGAAGCACAGAGAATCCAATACAGGATAAATCCAAGGAGAAACATGCCAAGACACATATTAATCAAACTACCAAAAATTAAATTCAAAGAAAAAATACTAAAAGCAGCAAGGGAAAAGCAACAAATAACATACAAGGGAAACCTCATAAGATAAACAGCTGATCTTTAAGCAGAAACTCTGCAAGCCAAAGATGAGGCAGGACATATTTAAGGTGATGACAGGAAAAAGCCTACAACCACGATTATTCTACTCAGCAAGGATCTCATTCAGATTCGACAGAGAAATTAAAACCTTTACAGACAAGTAAAAGTTAAGAGAATTCAGCACCACCAAACTAGCTTTACAGTGCTAAAGGAACTTCTCTAGGAAGGAAACACAAGAGAAGAAAAAGACCTATAATAACGAACCCAAAACAATTAAGAAAATGATAATAGGAACATACATATTGATAACTACCTTAAATGTAAATGGATTAAATGCTCCAAACAAAAGACACAGACTGGCTGAATGGATACAAAAACAAGACCCACAGATATGTTGTCTACAGGAGACCTACATCAGACCTAGGGACACATATAGACTGAAAGTGGATGGATGAAAAAGATATTCCTTGCAAACAGAAATCAAAAGAAATCTGGAGTAGCAATTCTCATAACAGACAAACTAGACTTTAAAAAAAGACTATTAAAAGAGACAAAGAAGGATACTACATAATGATCAAGGGATCAATCCAAGAGGAAGATATAACTATTGTAAATATTTATGGACCCAACATAGGAGCACCTCAAAACATAAGGCAATTGCTAACAGCCATAAAAGGGGAAATCAACAGTAACACAATCTAGTAGGGGACTTTCACACCACAATTTCAACAATGGACAGATCATCCAAAATGAAAATAAAAAAGGAAAAACAAGCTTTAAATGATACTTTATACAAGATGGACTTAATTGATATTTATAGGACATTCCATCCAAAAACAACAGAATACACTTTCTTCTCAAGTGCTCACGGAACATTCTCCAGGATAGATCATATCTTGGGTCACAAATCAAGCCATGGTAAATTTAAGAAAATTGAAATTGTATCAAGTATCTTTTCCAACCACAATATGCTATGAGACTAGATATCAATTACAGGAAAAAAATCTGTAAAAAATACAGACATATGGAAGCTAAACAACATGCTACTAAATAACAAAGAGATCACTGAAGAAATCAAAGAGGAAATCAAAACATACCCAGAAACAAATGACAATGAAAACACGACAGCCCAAAACATATGGGATGCAGCAAAAGCAGTTCTAAGCAGGAAGTTTATAGCAATACAATCTTACCTCAAGAAACAAGAAACATCTCAAATAAACAACCTACACTTACACCTAAAGCAATTAGACAAACAAGAACAAAAAAACCCCAAAGTTAGCAGAAGGAAAGAAATCATAAAGATCAGATCTGAAATAAATGAAAAAGAAATGAAGGAAACAAGAGCAAAGATCAATAAAACTAAAAGCTGATTCTTTGAGAAGATAAACAAAATTGATAAGCCATTAGCCAGACTCATCAAGAAATAAAGGGAGAAGACTCAAATCAATTGAACAAGAAATAAAAAAGGAGAAGTAACAACTGACACTGCAGAAATACAAAGGATCATGAGAGACTATTACAAGCAACTATAGCCAGTAAAACAGACAACCTGGAAGAAATGGACAAATTCTTAGAAAAGTACAACCTTCCAAGACTGAACCAGGAACAAATAGAAAATATGAACAGACCAATCACAAGCACTGAAACTGAAACTGTGATTACAAGTCTTCCAACAAACAAAAGCCAAGGACCAGATGGCTTTACAGGTGAATTCTATCAAACATTTAGGGAGGAGCTGACCCCTATCCTTCTCAAACTCTTCCAAAATATAGCAGAGTGAGGAACACTCCCAAACTCATTCTATGTGGCCACCATCACCCTGATACCAAAATCAGACAAAGATGTCACAAAAAAATAAAACTACAGACCAATTTCACTGATGAAAATAGATCCAAAAATCCTCTACAAAATACTATCAAATAGAATCCAACAGCACATTAAAAGTATTGTACACCATTATCAAGGGAGTTTATCCCAGGAATGCAAGGATTCTTCAATATATGCAAATTAATCAATGTGATACACCATATTAATAAACTGAAAGATAAAAACCATATGATCATCTCAATAGATGCAGAAAAAGCTTTTGACAAAATTCAACACCAATTTATGATAAAAAATTCTCCCGAAAGTTGGCATTGAGGTCCCCTACCTCAACATAATAAAGGCCATATATGACAAAACCACAGCCAACATCATTCTCAATGGTGGAAAACTGAAACCATTTCCCCTAAGATTAGGAACAAGAGAAGGTTACCCCTTCTCACCACTATTATTCAACATTTTTGGAAGTTTTAGCTACAGCAGTCAGAGATGAAAAGGAAATAAAAGGAATCCAAATCAGAAAAGAAGAAGTAAAGCTGTCACTGTTTGCAGATGACATGATACTATACATAGAGAATCCTAAAGATGGGACCAGGAAACTACTAGAGCTATTCAATGAATTTGGTAAAGTTGCAGGATACAAAATTAATTTACAGAAATCTCTTCCATTCCTATACACTAATGACAAAAAATCTGTAAGAGAAATTAAGGAAACACTCCCATTTACCACTGCAACAAAAAGAATAACATACCTAGGAAAAAACCTTCCTAAGGAGACAAAAGACCTGTATGCAGAAAACTATAAGACACTGATGAAGAAATTAAAGATGATACAAACGGATGGAGCAATACACCATGTTCTTGGATTGGAAGAATCAACATTGTGAAAATGACTCTACTACACAAAGCTATCTACAGATTCAATGCAATCCCTATCAAGCTACCAATAGCATTTTTCACAGAAATAGAACAAAAAATTTTACATTTGGATGGAAACAAAAAAGACTGTGAATAGCCAAAGCAATCTTGAGAAAGAAAAACGGAGCTAGAGGAATCAGGCTCCCTGACGTCAGACTGTACTGCAAAGCTACAGTAATCAAGACAGTATGGGACTGGCACAAAAACAGAAATATAGATCAATGGTACAGGACAGAAAGCCCAGAGATAAACCCACTCACATATGGTCACCTTATCTTTGACAAAGGAGGCAAGGATATACAATGGAGAAAAGACAGCCTCTTCGGTAAGTGGTGCTGGGAAAACTGGACAGCTACATGTAAAAGAATTAAATTAGAACACTCCCTAACACCATACACAAAAATTAACTCAAAATGGATTAAAGACCTAAATGTAAGGCCAGAAACTATCAAACTCTTAGAGGAAAACATAGGCAGAACACCCTATGATATAAATCACAGCAAGATCCTTTTTGACCCACCTCCTAGAGAAATGGAAATAAAAACAAAAATAAACAAATGGGACCTAATGAAAGTTAAAAGCCATTGCAGAGCAAAGGAAACCATAAAGAAGACCAAAAGACAACCCTCAGAATGGGAGAAAATATTTGCAATTGAAGCAAGAGACAAAGGATTAATCTCCAAAATATAGAAATAGCTCATGCAGCTCAATATTAAAAAAAAACAAAAAACACCCAATCCAAAAATGGGCAGAATAGCTAAATAGACATTTCTCCAAAGAAGATATACAGTTTGCCAACAAACACATGAAAGGATGCTCAACATCACTAATCATTAGAGAAATTCAAATCAAAATCAAAATGAGGTGTCATCTCACACCAGTCAGAATGTCCATCATCAAAAATTCTAGAAACAATATATGCTGGAGAGGGTGTGGAGAAAAGGGACCCCTCTAGCACTGTTGGTGTAAATGTATATTGATATAGCCACTATGGAGAATAGTATGGAAGTTCCTTAAAAAACTAAATATAGAACTACCATATGACCCAGCAATCCCACTACTGGGTTTATACCCTGAGAAAACCATAATTCATAAAGAGACATGTTCCACAATATTCATTGCAGCACTATTTGCAATAGCCAGAACATGGAAGCAACCTAAGCATCCACTGACAGATGAATGGATAAAGAAGATGTGGCACATATATACAATGATATATTACTCATCCATAAAAGAAATGAAATTGAGTTATTTATAGTGAGGTGGATGGACCTAGAGTCTGTCATACAGAGTGAAATAAGTCAGGAGAAAAACAAATACTGCATGCTAACACATATATATGGAATCCAAAAAAAAAAAAAGGTTCTGATGAATCTAGGGGCAGGACAGGAATAAAGACGCAGTCATAGAGAATGGACTTGAGGACACAGGGAGGGGGAAGGGTAAACTGATGAAGTGAAAGAGTAGCATTGACATATATACACTACCAAATGTAAAATATATAGCTAGTGGGAAGCAGCAGCATAGCACAGGGAGATCACCTTAGTGCTTTGTGATCACCTAGAGGGGTGAGATAGGGAGGGTGGGTGGAAGATGCAAGATGGAGGGGATATGGGGATATATGTATATATATAACTGATTCACTTTGTTATAAAGCAGAAACAAATACAGCATTGTAAAGCAATTATAATCCAATAAAGATGTTTAAAAAAAAGAAATTATGGATTATTATAAAACATCTTGGCCTTTGGCAAAAAGGCTAAATCTGATATTGTGAAATGGCTTGTTTTTCTACTAGGAAGATAACGCCTAAACCCCAAATTGCTGAACCTGGTGAGAAAATTGGCAGACAAACTCAGTAAGCACTTGCTTTGTGGGCAATCCTTGGAATGACTTCTCAAGGTTAAATTACCTTTAAAAAGAATCTAAGCATTCTAATTCTTAAATTCATAAGATTATTTGACACAAGTGCTATTAGTGTAAAAATCACTTTAATAAGTTTCTAGACAATTAACAATCTTGGGATGTACTTCAGTCCACTCAGAAATTGATCTGCCTTCATTCTGTGGGCTTCTATCTTTTGGATTTGTAGTCAGGCTTTAAATACTCATCCATTTCTAACAATTAAACTTTGCTGTTTCACCTTCATTACCAGCTGGTGTTTTGTCCCTAAATCATATTGGCAACTCTAAAAAGGTACAAGGTTGCTGCCTGTTTTCAGAGTGAGACTGCATAGGAAAAAATATTAGAAAAATTTCAAAAATAAAGAAGTGTGAGGGAGCATTTTTGGTAATATGAAGCATCCTAAAATTTGCTGATTATCAATAACAGCAGCTAATACGCTTTAAAGCTCAGCATTCAGGATGCTGCTTAAATTATTTAGAGGTAAGAATTAGGAACATATGAACAGTAGGCCAGAGACATGAGTTGCTAAAAGCAATGCTAATTATTAAACACCCCCAGGGTAGCAATTAATATCAGAAGATCAATTTTACTTTTAAATACAGAAAACTCTTAGCAAACTACTATATAAGTAAAGCCACTATTAAAGTCCTCAGTTTGAATGTTGTGGATTGCATCATAGGGTATAGTCTAGAGCACATTTTCACAGAATATGAGAATGCTTCTGTCACACTGCAGAGAAAGGCTCCTCGCCTTGTAAAATCCCAACCTTAGAACACCAGGGTTTTAAAAGGATCCTTTGAAGCCATGATGGAGTTAGGTTAATGAATCATTTAATACCTATGCCAGGCTACATTTCTTTCATGTGCAATCAGGTTTGTAAAAGAAGCACTAATCACCACAACCCCTAATATGTATTCAACAGAAACCCTACATACAAATTACTGGCTAAGACAAGAACATACAATAGAGAAGGAGAGGAAAAAGAGTAACTCTGCAGAAGAGAAACCTGACAGACACTACCTCAGACAGGGGAAGAAGATCAATATTAACAGTGATAACTCACATTTAATATAAGTATCGTTGACATGATATGATTAAAATGGCACTTTACATTTGCGGTCATCCTCCCCCAAACACACAAACCTTCATAATCATAATAACCCCTATGTAAACATCAGATAAGTCCCAAGTAAAAGATATTTTTTAAATATCTGAATCATAATCTACAAAGCTGTCAAGGTCATTGAAAACAATGTAAGCCTAAGAAACTGACACACCCAAGAGTAGCCTAAGGAGCCATAATGACAAGGTAATGTGGGATCCTGGTGGGATCCTGAAAGAGAAAAAGGACATTAGGTTTAAAATAAGAAAATTTGAATAATGTATGGACTTTAGTTAATATAAAAATATTGGTTCATTAATTGTGACAAATGTGCCATAATAATATATGATGTTGACAACAGGAAAAACTGGGTGCTGAATATGTGAAAACACTCTGTACTATCTCTACAAATTTTTCTGTAACTCCAAACCTCTTCTAAACAATAAAGCTAAATATCATACAATAACCAAAGCAGGAAGGTGCTGAAGTAAAATGGCATGTGGGGAAACTAAATCTGAAAGGCTCCCAGTGCATGGACAAGGCTAGAAAGCTTTCTCTTCTTAACAGTGCTTAAAAAGGTTTATTGAGCTCAAGGTTTCTTAATACCAAGAGAAAATAATTATTTGAGAATATCCTCATCCACATTAAATAATAAAACTAGATCAGCTGGATACATAGGCTGTGTAGGCCTATATATATATGAGTTAAAGAAACAAACAAGGCTGACCTAGTTACTATATAGGACCATTGCATTGAACAATAATAATGCTTGAGATTTCACATCAAAATCAATTTTATTTTTATCTTCCACTCTCACTTAAGTTTATTTATTTAGGATAACTATTTCTTTCATTGACTCCAGATAAAAATTTTGGCAGCCCCATGACTTGTCAGCTTCATCTTATGGAATAAAACACACTGGTCACTTCAAGTCACAGTTTCAATTCATTACTTGTATTACACACTTAATAAGCCAACTGCACTTCGGCATACCCAAAACTCTACCCCATTTTTCTCTTTGAATCCTTTTTCTTGAAAGTCTTCTTATTATGCCTTTGGATTGGAAATATAACGTTTTGTCTTTCCCTCTTAGAGTGGTTAGTTGGATTCATAAAAAGTTGTTTCCAAAGAAAAATTTTATAAATTTGTCGCCAGATTTTCAATACTGAATCTTCTTTTTTACACTCCATCTGATTGAGTATTAAAGAGCAGTAAGTAGTAAAGAACTATGCTTCAAGAATTTCCTTTGTAATTACTGCATATGTTCCAGTGCTATTCTGAAATGTAATACTAATTTCCATTGATGCCTCAACCAAAACTTCCACATTAAGATCCTGTTATGCGTATATGTGTGTGTATTATTTTAAAATAACTTATAAAACTAAATCTGTTGTGGGTTGTAGAATCTACAAGCACTGATTATCCCAAGAGTAGTGGCAACAATATGACATGGGAATAGGGTTGCCAGATAAAATGCCCAATACATAAAGTTGAATTCAGATAGTGAACTTTTTTAGTATAAATTCATGAAATATAAAAAATTTAATTTAACTGCATTTTTTAATTAATTTTTATTGGAGTATGGTTGCTTTACAATGTTGTGTTAGCCTTCACTGCACAACAAAATGATTCAGCCATAAACATACACATATCCCCTCCCTTTTGGACTTCCCTCCCATTTAGGTTACCACAGTGCATTACGTAGAGTTCCCTGTGCTATATGGTATGTTCCCATCCTTGTCTATTTTATACATAGTATCAATAATGTATATGTCTCAATCCCAGTCTCCCAATTCCTCCCACCCCACCCATTTCCCCTTTGGTATCCATACATTTATTCTCTACATCTGTGTCTCTATTTCAGCTTTGCAAATAAGATCATCTATACCATTTTTTTAGATTCCACATGTATGCATTATTATACAATATTTGCTTTTCTCTTCTGACTTATTTCACTCTGTATGACACTCTCCAGGTCCATCCACGTCTCTACAAGTGACCCAATTTCATTCCTTCTTATGGCTGAGTAATATTCCATTGTATATATGTACCACATCTTCTTTATCCATTCTTCTGTTGACAGACATTTAGGTCGCTACCATGTCCTGGCTATTGTAAATAGTGCTGCGATGAACATTGGGGTGGATGTGCCTTTTTGAATTATGGTTTTCTCTGGGTATATGTCTAGTAGTGGGATTGTTAGGTCATATGATAATTTGATTTCTAGTTTTTTAAGGAAGCTCCATACTGTTTTCCATAGTGGCTGTATCAATTTACCTTCCCACCAACAGTGTATGAGGGTTCCCTTTTCTCCACATCCTCTCCAGCATTTATTGTTTGTAGATTAATTGCATTTTTTATTTGCTAAATCTGTTAACACTACTTGAGAACTTATGAAACATGCAGATTCCCAGGTCATTCCCCAAACCTACTGAATAAGATATTCTAGGGTTGGAGTCCAGAAGTTTCTGTTTTTAAGAACTCTGTAGATCTGATGTGCACTAAAGTCTGAGAACCACTGCTCCAGGGTATTATGAATCTCTTAGCCATAAATCTTGATGCTGCTCCCAATCTGGTCCTTCTTTCACAAGCTACCAGTAGACTCATTCTTGCCAAGCCACTGCATTAATAAAAATATACCTGGTCATAGAATTAGTGTAATTTTTATACTAGTTAAAAGAGTCTAGAATGAAAGAGAAACTGAAATGACTGGTGTGATAGATATGAGCCCCAATGAGTTTTAGTTTCCCTAGTTGTGAGGACAAGTCTGCCTTAATAACATTTTACCTATGTCCTTGATTCCTGGTTTCCAGACTAGTTTCCAGTGGAAAAAAGACTGGTTCATGCCACATCCCCTCACCCCCAAATCATCTCACGTTTAGAGTCCCTGGTTTTCACTGGGATGAATCTTCTATCTACAACTAAATTACTTGTTGTTGAGAAAGACTGCCCCCTAGAAATCCTGCTATTGTGAAACTTTGTCCTTAATTTGGTTCCCTTGAATATGGTGTTTCATTTTAGATTGATAATATGGACATTGGCTGCTGACAGGGAGGCTCCTCTGTTTTGCTCAGTCCTCTTTCCTACTTTGGCATTCTTTGTCCAGTACCAAATTAACCTTGCCTTCATCTCTTTTATGGCAAGGTCTGAGTCTCACTGTCTACAATTACATAAAGTTCAGTGTGTAAAGTACCAAATATTCTAACTTAACCACAGCAACTTATCAACTGTATTTCTATTGCCTTACCTATTTCTGAGACTAATTGCTATTGAACAAATCTTTACTAATGCAGGAATTGAGGATATATGACTCTCCATGGATAAAAATGTATTCCTCTGATATGCTCTCCAAAATGCTTTCTGTTTAAGGTCAAGGAAAGGAAAGAAATTCACATTTATTGAATGTTAACTGTGTGCCAAGAGGTATACAGATTTTTTATATAGTTATCTCAATATAAGAATTTTTTTTTCTACTCTTACCACTCTCTTCCATTGCTTGAAATCTCTTAATTTGCAAGATATTGTCTTTAGGCCCAAAATGGTTAGAAAGAAGAGAGGAAATCAACCATGTGGATCTCACTGAAATGATGAGGGAAAATAAGGAATGGATTCCTAGGTATGAAAGAAAGTAATAGATAATTTTTATTTGAGCTTCATGGGCTTCATGAGCTTCATGGTGTAAGAAGAATAAAAATAAGAAAACTCATGTAATATCTTCTTGTCTTGGGTGGGGAGAGAGACAAAGAGAAAGGGGAGATTAAGAATGAGAGAGAATAAAATATAGAAACAGAAGTGTGATTGTGTGGAGAGCTTCAAGCAAAATTTATTTTGATCTCCAGATAAACCAGTAGGTGGGCACTGTGACAACTTGAATGTATAATGTCTACATTATTAATAAAGTTTTCAAAGAATAAGAATTCTACTACCAATTCAAATTGAGGTGCAAAATATGATCATATTATGATTATGTAAAGAAGCAAGAGAAACTTGGACAAATGACATGTTTTCACCCTTTTAGAAAGAGAATAATAGAAGATTAATTAAGCAATACATTATCTCTAGAACCATGCTACCAGACTAAGAACATTTGCACTGAAGTAGCAAAACAGGTGAGGAACTAAGTAAAAGCTGAGCCCAGGGTCTCCTAGGGCATAGTCACTCTTCAGTAAGTATCTGCTAAATCTATGAAAAATTGAGAAATTATTTCTTATGAAACACCTTGCCTAACTTGCTTGCATTTGCTTCAGTTTTTCATTTTCTTTACAGGGTAACAGTTGGGTCAATCGTGTGTATTGGAGAATCACTTGGAGGACTTGTTAAAATTTTTGTGTCCCATTCTTAAAGTTTGTAATTTAGTAGTATTGGGGTCTTGCTTGAGTATTTGAATGTATAACAATTTCCAGAGTCAATCTGATGCTGCTAGTCTGGGACTACACTTTGAAAACTATTGGTTTATGTCTTCAATAAGTCACATGGGTTCCTTCCATATATGAAATCAGGTAAAGGAAGAAATTCAGACAAAGGGAAAAAAAGGAGAAAGAATCCAACAGTCGTTTTATTTTTTAATTTATTTTATTAAAATATAGTTGATTTACAATGTTGTGCTAATTTCTGCCATACAGCAAAGTGATTCAGTTGTACATATATAGATAGATAGGTAGACAGATAGATAGATAGATAGACACACACATTCTTTTATCATTATGGTTTATCACAAGATATTGAATATAGTCTCCTGTGCTATACAGTAGGATCTTGTTGTTTATCCATTCTATATATAATAGCTTGCATCTTCTAATCCCAAACTTCCAATCCATCCCACCCCCACCACCCTCCCCTTTGGCAACCACTAGTCTGTTCTCTATGTCTGTGAGTCCATTTCTGTTTCATAGATAAATTCATTTGTGTCATATTTTAGATGCCACATGTAAGTGATATTATATGGTATTTGTCTTTCTCTTTCTGGCTTATTTTACTCAGTATGATAATCTCTAGTTGCATCCATGTTGCTACAAATGGCAACATTTCATTCTTTTTATAGATGATTAGTATTCAATTGTATATATGTACCACATTTTATCCATTCATCTGTCAATGGACATTTAGGTTGTTTCCATATCCTGGCTATTGTGAATAGTGCTGCTATGAATACATGGGTGCATGTATCTTTCAAATTATAGTTTTGTCTGGATTTATGCCCAGGAGTGGGATTGCACCATCATATGGTAACTATATTTTTATTTTTTTGAGAAACCTCCATACTGTTTTCCATAGTGGTTGCACCCATTTACATTCCCACCAACAATGTAGAAGAGTTCTCTTTTCTCCACATGCTCTCCAGCATTTATTATTTATAGACTTTTTAATAATGACCATTCAGACCAGTGTGAGGTGGTATCTCATAGTTTGGTTTTGCATTTCTCTAGTAATTAGTGATGTTGTGTATCTTTTCATGTGTCTGTTGGCCATCTGTATGTCTTCTTTAAGAATCCAACAGTCTTTAAAATTGACAAGAACTGCAGGTTAAAGTATGCTCCTTCGAGATAAAATACAGTTGTCTGACAAAACTTTTAATGAGTTTCTGTATTAAAATTTCAATTGCCTATTACACACATGGATTCATTCATTTAAAAACTATCTCTGAGGTTCTTGCAAGATGTCATATGCTATAAGTAGTACATACAGATTAAAAAGGTACAAAAAAATGCTTCCACTCTTAAGAAAGATACAGTCTAGTTCAAGCATAGCAGCTAGATTTTATCTCATGTGTAAACACTACTTGATTTACAGTAACTTCCTGAAGAGCTATGTTGGGAAGAATTCTGATCTTAAGTTTCTACTGTCCAATATTATAGCCATTAGTCACATGTGGATATTAAATATGAATTAATTAAACTCAATTAAAATTTAAAGTTCTGTTCCTCAATCACACTAGCCACTTTCAAGTACTCAAAGCTGCATGTGTTTATTGTCCGATATATTGGGAAGTGCAGAATACAGGTCATTTCCAGCATTGCATGCGGTCCAATGGGGAAACACCATTTTAGGTAAAGCAGGAAGAGGGAATCAGGATTACAGAAATTCTTTTCCAACCCCCCCCCCATAAAACAATAGTTGAAAGTAGGGGGAAGATCTCAGGCAGACTTTTTCCAAAGAGATGGGCATAAAATGGCAGCTTTGTCAGAGATTTAAAAGGCTCAGCAAGACTTCCTACTCATCCTTACAGAAGTATTACAAAAGAAAGAGCATGTGTAGATACAATTCTAAAAATGTTCAATAAAACTCTCCAAGTTGGAAATAAGTTTGCCAAGGACATGAATAGTGAGCTCACAAAAAGTCTCTTAGAAAGACCCTCAACCTCAAAGAAACTCCTACTGATGCAAAATCTCAGCAGGGACAGCACTTTTCCAGTCTAAGGGAAATCTAGGAGCAAAGGCTGAAATAATACCAACACACACTAATTATCTTCAAAATAAATAAGTACTAAGTACAAAAAAGAAAAGAAAAGAAGAAAGAAACAATAATTTCAGGGTTTCTGAGTTAGGTTGCTATTAGCATTTTCGCTGGAACAGTTCTCTGCTATGCAAAGCTATCTAGAACATTATAAAATGTTTTGAGTCCCTAGGCTTTGGTTACTAAATGTGAGTAGCATTCCAGTCACTGAGAAAATAAGAAATGTCCCCTCCATAAAATTTCCAAAAATCTTCCTAGGAGGACAGTGCTATTTCCTCAGGTGAGAACACCAAGAGGTCTGTGAAAGAAAAGAAGTTAGGAAGGGGGCCAATGTAGGAGGGATACTAAGAATTCCCACAGATTTTTGACATAGGGCCAAGGGTAGCACTTAAGGTTCCCATTTCATTTCATCCTGGGTGATTGGAAATGCTTTCTGAGAAATACTTAAGACAGAGTAAACTACAAATTGAGTAATGTCTGATGAAAGGAATAGAAAATTCTACTTAGAATACATGCCATTATAGGTAGAGGTAGAAGAGCAGAGAGAGAGGGATAGGGGAAAGGTAGGGGAGGGGAGGGGAAGAGAGAGGAGAAACATCCCAATCAATAAAATTGCAGAAGAGGAGAACTCGATCATAAATAGACTCTTCAACACAGCCTCAAGTTTGTGTTTATTTTCTTCCTCCTTATATACCTGTGTTCTCAGGCTACATGAAAACAGTGCATTGTGAATCAGGACTTAAATTATATCTCAAAGGGGAAAGAAAAGAGTTCTCACTTAATGTGGAAAGGAAAGGATGGAGAAGTCACCTACATTGTTTCAGAGAAGACTGAAATTCTGCATACACTAGCTACTCATATCATGCAAAAATAAGATGAAAAGAAATGCCTGCCCAATATTTAAGCAGAATAGAGTGTTTAAAGTTGCAAAAAATAAAGACAAACAAGCCTCTATGTAAAAGATAATTTAAGGGAAAAAATATATTCTTATAGAACAATTTATCAAAAACATGCATTAAATAAATCAGAAATATAAAGTGATAAAGTGCCACTAAAAATAAATATAAATTTTCTTTAAAACTAAGCAAAACATGTTATATTTTTGAAATACTGCAGCACTGCCATTTCTTTCTCTCTGTGTATTATTATGTTTCCAGGTTGTGCAAAGAACAAAACACTATTCTGAGAGTCAATTGACCAGAGATATTGGTAATTTATTGGTTATATTTATCTTCTTCATGTTTTAAAATATTTTATAGGCTTATGGCAGTATTGAAACTTAATTACTATTAATTGTTAAATTAGAACTAAATTCCTAGTTATTACATAATTTTTAAAAAATTTACTTTAAAAATGTAGAGCATCAGTCAGGTTACAATTCAGATTGTCCTAATAAAAGACAAAACATAGTTTAAACTCTGTAGTATTTTCCTATGGCTGCATAACAAACTATCATGAACTTAATGACTTGGAACAATATAGATTTATTCTCTTACAAATCTAGAGGTCAGAAATGAATCTTACTGGGCTAAGATCAGCAGGCAGGGCTGTAACCTTCTGGAGGTTCTAGGGGAGAATCCATTTCCTTGCTTTTGCCAGCTTCTAGAGGCTGCCCACATTCCTTGGCTTGCAGCCTCATTTCTCCATCTTCAAGCTAACAGCGTTGGCCAAGTTCTCCTCATGCTGCCATCACTCTGGTTCTCTTTTCTGTCCCCCTCACACATTTATAAGGAAACTTGTGATTCCATTGGGCTCACCCAGATAATCCAGGATAATCTCTCCCTTTGAAGGCTGGATGATTAGGACCTTAATTCCCCTTTACTTATAATGTAACTTATTCCCAGGTTCCAGGGATTGGTATTGGTCATGTTTGGGGGTCCAAATTCTGTCTACCACAAAAACAGTTTTATTCTTTATTTTCCTAGAAAATTTAGGACATTTGTCAGGGTTGTCTTGCAAATCTGGTAGTCCTAAATAAGAGACAAGATATAGTTTAAACTTCATAAATTAAGCCCTTATAATTTTATGAAAATTCTTGATTTGATTCTAATTATGTAGTTTGGATGCAGGATATTCTTTTTTAGGAAAAGTATCATAAAGGTTATCACTTTTGAATGAATTTGAAGAAGCAAAAACAAAAGTTGCATAACAAAAGGAAATGAAATACCTCTCAAGACAATGGTATTTTCAGAGTATTGTACTATATTATCTTGGGCCCAAATTAAAACTTAGATTTTTATTTAAAATAAAAGAAATGATTCTGAACTTATCTTTGCAGCTCCAAAAATCTATTAAAGGGAAAAAATATCTAAACCTCAATATAGGAGTTAATATTATATATTATTACAATATTGAATATACAATTGAATATCCATTAGAATATTCAAGATATTGGATTCCTTACTTCTAGCCGCCTAAATTGTCATGGAAAAAATTAGTTATGATAAGGATAAATTCTGCTTGCTCTAAGAATGCAAACATTGGCAGTGTTGTATTTAATGTCCTCTAAAGCTTCATCTGAAGATCTATACTGGATTCAACTGTATCTCCAATGAAATATATATTTTAAAACAAGTATTATCCATTTCAATTATATTTTATCTTCTCTCCAATCTTGTTTCAGATATTTTATTGCCTTTATATATTTTGTTATATTTCTTACTATTTCATTATTTTTATTACTAATATTATGCAGTGACTTTCTGTTGAATAATTATTTTGAGCTTGAACAATCTCATTTGTTGTAGTGAAAGTAAAGGTTCCTCTTGGTACATGGTTCTCTTTGGGTGTCAAGAGGAAGTTATCAATAATTACAAGTATTATGTTTTGATTGTTTTTTGTATAAGGTCACTATTTCATTTAACCTCTTTAGATGAAAACTCTATTACATCTACTGTAAATTAGGGTTGTTGCTGTTGACTAAATTGTTCTTTAAAGGAATTTAAGAGTTCTAATTATTTTCTCATTCATGGCATAGAAGCTCAATGGCCAATAAATTAAAGAAAGTGATCTATAAACTGTAAATTGCTATTCAAATGTTATGTGCAATTTTAAAATGTGTGTTTTCTGAATTGTATACTTGGAAACTGAGAATAACTGTAAATAAGACCTGACAAACTTTATGCTTCATTTTCAAAATATTTTGCGAAAAAAACATATTTCATCTGTGTTTCTGCTAACATTTCTCTTGGGGAAAATGTATACAGCTTATGAATTTCTAGAGAGTTAGAAAATTTTAATATTTGTATGAAATAAATGTTTTCCAATAAGGATTAAAGTAGTTCATAGTATCTGAGGACCAGAATATCAAGCAGAAAAGTTAGCATTGTCCCTTTATAAAAGTTAACAAGTGATATTGTATGACAAATAAGTCTATCTCACATACTCTTCTAAGCCATCAAAATTTTTATACATTTTCAATTACCCGAATAAGGTTACATTTTGTTATTGTGTTTTGTTTTGTTTTGTTTTTCTTAACGCAAAGGAAACCCTCTCTTCACATGTACATAGTAGTTGAGAAAACTAAGAGAAATATCTTGTTTGCTGCCAAGGGACTCACTTTAAAATGTCCTACCTGAATCATTAAAAAAGAAATAAACTTCTCCAAATATGGATGTCTCAAACATCTTGCAAGGAATGTTGATTCCAAAAACTTAGTTAGGGTTCAAGGGTAAGATTTCTGTTCATGACATGCAGGGTTGAAAATTAGGATTTATTTTGAAAGAACTACTACTCAGAATAAAATAATATAATGAAAATCAAAGGTGTAGGGCAGAAATAGAGTTCCTGGAACATGGCAGTGTCAGAGAGACATTTATAGTTCTAAATGCCTGTATTAGTAAGGAAGAAATATATAAAACCAATGGCTTAAGTGTCCAAGTTAAGGCGGCATGAAAGAACATCAAGTTAAACCTATAACACAACATGACATTTTTTCAAGTGCTGTTAATCCCAAAAATCAGTGGAAGAATATTTATATCCAGAAAAAAATATTCTTCGGTGGAAATCAAGACATTCTCAGATGAAAGGAAATAATGAGAGATTTTGTCACAACATATCTACCTTAAGAATGACTAAAGGAAGTTTTCTAAACAGAAAGGATATAACAAAAGAAGGGATCTTGGAACATCAGGAAGAAGTAACAATGAAAAGAGTAAAAAAACATAAAGAGGGTATCTACAATAGGCTTTCCTGCTCTCAGATTTTCTAAGTTACATTTCATGGTCAAGTATGTAACATCATTTTTCTCTGGTTGCTTTTAAGATTTTATCTGTTGTTTTGAACATTCCAATTATGATATGTCTGGGTGACATTTTTGTCATATTTCTTTTTTTTAAATTTATTTATTTATTTATTTATGGCTCCATTGGGTCTTTGTTGCTGCATGCAGGCTTTCTCTACTTGCAGCGAGTGGGGCCTACTCTTCGTCACAGGTGTGCAGGCTTCACACCATGCGGTGGCTTCTCTTGTTGCAGAGCACGGGCTCTAGGTGTGCAGGTGTCAGTAGTTGTGGCTTGTGGGCTCTAGAGTGCAGGCTCAGTAGTTGTGGCACATGGGCTTAGTTGCTCCGTGACATGTGGGATCTTCCCGGACCAGGGATTGAACCCACATCCCCTGCATTGGCAGGCGGATTCTTTACCACTGTGGCACCAAGGAAGTCCTTGTCATATTTGTTTTGATAAGGTTTCATTGAACTCCTTGGATCTGTTAGTTTATAGTTTTCATTGAATTTAGAAAAAAGTTTCCATTAATTCTAAAAATAATTTTGTGTCCCCTGTCTCATCTCTAGCCTTTCCTTCTGGGACTCCAACTTCACACGTATTAGGCCACTTGAAGTTGTCCTACCTCTCATTGACGCTCCTTTCTTTAATTCTATTTTTTTAATTCCATTGTTTCGTATTTCATTTTGGGTGATTTCTATTGCTATGTCTCTAAACTTCCTAATATTTTATTACTGTGATGTAAGTTCCTACCATTATTTCTATTAGTGTATTTTCCAGTTCACAAATTTGAGTCTTTACCACTGAAATGTGTTTTGTTTTTTCATACCTATGTCTTTGGTTAACCTTTTTGCAGTATCTAATACAATTATGATAATATACTCATTTTCTAATTCTAACATCTGAGTTAGTTCTGGAATGTTTTTTACTGATTAATTGTTCTCCTCGTTGTGGTTTTTGTTTCCTTTTTTGACTCTTTCCTTGCTAAGTATATTTTAATGAAATATTGTGCTTTATTTTGAGCACTGTAACAAAATTATTGGAATGTACTTTGAGCAATGTGGAAAGCTTACCACTTTATCCATGGCCTACAAAATAGCATTCATTGATGAATATATCTAAAAAAAAACAAACAAATAAATTACATGAGACACGTTCAGAATTGCCCCACCTCTGATGGTCCTGGCAGGTATGAAGCCTGGTGAAAGATTCTGATGTAGTTTGTGGTAGGTTTTAATTTTATTGTAGATTACAAATCAGGAAGTTTCTAGATCACTTTAAAGTGAAGCCATGTCTCAAAGTATTATCAAATGAGTTTAAGTACTAGAAGGAGTCTTAGAGATGATAGCCTTGTCTCTCATATGTACTTATCAGGAAACTGAGGCTTGTTTTGGTGAAGTGACTTGTCACAAGTTGCAGTGCTTTGTGTTAAGATCTGAATTAGGAAATTTATAGTCTTTACAATCAGTAAATGTCATAGCAAAAAATGAGTAAATTCTTTAAAAAATAGGTATGATGATTACTACTATGAATTTCTTGTAAAAAGGTTAATAAAACAAATATGAGCTTTATACAAATATAAGTATGCATTCCATGTATGTTTGAATTAATCTTTATGAGTTATAATACAAGTAAAATATCAATTTCAAATTAGGATGAAATGAAATTTTTTACAATATATAATTTCCTCCAAATGAAATTTTGTATTATAAAATAATGCATGAGGATTTGGCATAATTTAGTTGCACTTAAAGACTAATTTACATCTTGAAAATCACACTCAAAGACTCCCATTTGAGAAGATCCTCATAGAATATTATGTTTTTATCATATTCATTTTCCTCCAATTTTCCTGTATACACATTTCTCTATTTCTCCAGATACCAAAGCTGGACAGACACCACAAGAAAAGAAAACTACAGGCCAGTTTCTCTGATGACTATTGGTGCAAAAATCCTCAATGAAATCCTAACAATCTGAATCCAACAGCACATTAAAAGGATCATACCAAGGTCATACCATGACCAAGTAGGATTTACTCCTGGGATGCAAAGGTAGTTCAACATATGAAAATCAATTAACATAACACACCACATTAACAGTATAAAGCATAAAATTAACATAAAACATAATAATTACATGACTGTCTCAATAGGTGCAGAAAAAGCATTTGACAAAATTCAACACTTTTTCATGGTAAAGACTCTCAACAAACTAGGAATAAAAGGAAAGTATCTATCTATGAAAAGCCCACAGATAACATCATATACAATAGTGAAAACCTGAAAGATTTTCTTCTAGGATCAGGAACAAGGCAAAGAAGACCACTTCACCACTTCTATTCAACATAGTACTGGAAGTCCTAGCCAGAGCAATACAGCAAGAAAAAAAAAAATAATAAAAGACATGCAATGGAGAATGAAGAAGTAAAATTGTCCCTGTTTGCAAATGACATGATTATGTATGTAGAAAGCCCTAAAGATTCAGGAGAAAATAAAAAAACTATTAGAACTAATATATTAATTCAGTAAACTTTGCTGAGTAATTTTTGATTGGATACCAGACATTAAGAATTTACCTTTTTTTGAGGGGTGGGGACAGATATTTTGAATTCTTATAAATATCCAAGATATTTTGAAGGGACTCCCTAAAGTCACTGGGGAAGGAGTTTGATCCTCAGAAGTCTTGATTTTAATCTTTATAAGGCAGTAGCACTGTAATATTTAGTCTAAGGTTATATCCTCCTCATTCTGAGGCAAGAACTTCTGTGTTCTCTACTCAGTGCTCCATGAGTCATGAAGTTTTGGAGTCTGTTTGGAACAGACACTGGTTACAGACCTGTTTAAGCCCTAGGTACTGTTACCGCTAGTAACAGTGTCTGACGTGGTTCTTTCTCAGGCCTTGTATTTTTCCTCACATGCATGAACTTACTCACCTGAATACTAAAGGATAACCCTCTGCAGATCTTTAGAGTTCTCTGTCTTTGTAGTCTCTGTTCTCTGTCCTGATAACTCTAGCCACCTTTATCTTTCTGGACTTTTGACTCTGCTTACTCAATTTGAGTCAGTGAACTCCACCTGGATGTTTCTTCCCCATGTCACTGCCTGCAAACTCATGACATTAAGCTAGGGAAGTTGCAGAACTCATTTGTTTCTCATCTTTAAGTGATTACTTTCCTTTATTTATGAATATGCAGTATCTTGCAAAGCATTTAATTTTTGGTAGTTTCAAGTGGTAGCATTAATCTGTCCCCTATTACTCTATCTTGATCAGAAGTAGAAATTCCAATGCATTTTTAAAATGAAGGAGAAAATCTGGAGTAATAGTGGTAAACTCTGAAGGAAACTCAGTCTCAATTGTAGCTTAGAATAATAGCTTGTAACATTTTTGTTACAGTAGCTTATTATTGAACATCCAGGCTGCTATGTACAACATCAGGTCTCTGTCTTAGGGGTGCTTTTTGGATGCAGCCACTTTGAAGCAATTGTTACTTCTCCAAGTTTGGAGAGAGACAGAGAGAGATGGGGGTGGGGAATAATATCAGGAGTAAATGAAAGCCTGTGGGTGGGTTGACAACCATGAAACCATGTCATATGGAAAGATAGCACAAAAGGGAGACTATAGAGATGCACTATCCAGTATGGTGGCCACCAGCCAGGTAATATCTAGTTACTAGCCAGATAACAGCTAATAAGGACTGGTTATATTTTTACACTTACAGCATATTCATTTGATTAGTAACAAATGAATGTGCTATAAGTGTAAAATATACATGAGATTTTGAAGACTTTTAAATGAAAAAAATGTGAAAATAATTTATATTGATTATATATTAAAATTATATTTTGGACTAAATAAAATCATTATTGGTGTTAATTTTGCCAGCTTTTTTTCACTGCTATAGTGTGCCTACTAGAAAACATAAAATTATATGTGTGGCTTGCATTTGTGGCTCACATTATATTTTGAATTGGATAGCACTTTTATTGATTGTTGTTCTTACTATGCTTAGCTCAGAGACTGCAGTGTAATCTATGGACTATTTCTCAGTGTAACTGTATAACTGCTTCCACAAACAAAATTATGAATACAGTTTTAAGGTTTTCTCTGCTGTTTGGAAACCACCTATGGGCCCAAGTTAAGAATGTTTATTGGGGAATGTTAACCATCATAACACCAGCTGTGTCATTTGGGAACTTGGAGAAGACAATATTTCTGCCTTGGGATTTTCATTGGGCTTCTAGGCCAAGACAAAAGCAAGAATAGAGAAGTAAAGGAATTAAGCATTCTAACATTTCCCATAATGATTTTTTCTTTGCTTCTTCACCAACTTTTTTTCTACCCAGTATTTGTTCAGTTTAGAAGAATGTCTATATAATTGTAGTATCTGCCTAACTTAAAGTAGGACTCCTGGGGGTAAATACTTTCTTTGTCTTCTTCATTCTTTAAAAGTTGTGTGCAATATTACTCAGCCATATAAAAGAATGAAAATTTTCCATTTGACACAACATGGATGACCTGGAGGGTATTATGCTTAGTAAAATAAGTCAGAGAAAGATAAATATTGTATGTTTTTACTTATAGGTGGAATCTAAAAAATAAAACAAAAGAAAAAATATAACAAAACAAAAACAGACTCACAGATACATAAAACAACCTAGTGATTAACAGAGGGGACAGGTCTAGAGGGAGGGGCAAAATAGGTGAAGGGGATTAAGAGGTACAGACTACTAGGTAAAAAAGTAAATAAGCTACAAGGATGTATTGTACAGCCCAGGGAATATAGTCAATATTTTATAACAACTTTGTACAGAGAATAACCTATAAAAATATCAAATTACTATGTTGTACATCTGAAATTAATATAATATTGTGAGTCAACTATACTCCAATTAAAAAAAAACCTGCATGCATGTGTTTTTTTTAAGCAAAATAATGTAGCCCTAACCACAGATCTGAGTAATTTTGCATATTCCGCTTGAAACTTCAAGATCCATGGTCCAGGAACCTGGGAATTTTATTTCACGCCCATAAATCACAACTGTGAAATATGAATTGTTAAAGCATGAGCAGACCCCAGAGAAATTTGACTGATAGTGGTAGAGAAAAACAAGATTATTGGCAGTAAATGAGCTGATGCTAACTTGATGGTGATTAGATGCAACACCTCCCATGTCACCATGGGAGAAGCCATTCCATAATGAACTGGAAATCAAGATGAGACCTAGCCTTGTGAAGGAATTTCTTGCCTGAAGAGTTTATTCTTTGAGCATCATCTTTTATTTTGTTTTGTTTTGACATTCATGCATTTTTAACATAGTTTACACAATTGTTGACAAAGTACAGTTAGTCAAATTATTAAAACAAGTCTATACTGTTTTCTTTACTGAAACTCTCATATTGTCTGCAAAACTTATAGTTCCCCATCCTATTTTCAAGCTTTTAATTCTATTCAAAAAGTAATTAGTGAGTATTTGCCCTGTGCCTAATACCACACTAAGTGCCACGAGGGATACAAAGGGAAGTAGAATAAATGTTCTTGTTTTCTCAATGCTTGCATTTTCCTTGAGGAAAGACCACATATTTTGGTCAAAATATAGCAGTGAAATATATAAGTGAGTGATACAATTAAGGAACACACACACAAAAAAATAGCTTTAAATAAAATGCTGAATATTAAAAATGTTCCAAAAAGTCAGGAGACAATAATGTGATAATTATCCATTGAAGAATCTGGTTTTGAAAGATATAGAGCTGTTGGACACACCAACTGAACAGGTAAACAGGGAAAACCACAAAGTCAGTATACTCAGTGTTTTCTATTCTTTTTCAAGATATGGCACATTTAGAATATTTGTTAACTCACTATGGCAAACTGAGAAACTGTTAATGGGCCAGAAGTAAGCAACCAAGGTATCTAATTATTCTCAGACCCTGGCTAGGTGCACACCAGCCTGAGGGTTTCAATCCTAGCACACCTATACCTATGTTTAAATGACATATCTGTTGGAAACTGATTTATGACAACACCTTTCTGGGGCACTCTTTCCAAAGAGATCACTGTTTTTTGTTGTTTTGTTTTGTTTTTTTACTATGGATTACATCACCTGACCCAAAGGCAGCAATCTAGAGGCAGATTAGCAGCTATGAAGTGATCTAGTGTGAGAACTCTGATGAAGAGAGGTATCTTAAACCGAACTGTGTCTGGCTAACTAAATCACAACCCTTCTTAAAGGGTTTGAAGTGAGACTTCCAGTGAATACATAAAATGTAATTTTAAAAAAATGGAGAGTCTTTAAGAGTAAAAGCGATATGATTTACGAGAGAACAGAAAACATGGGTAAGGAGACGCCATGAGGGAGAAAAAGCGGAAGAAAATGTCAAAAGCTGAATAGGAAAAATAATGAATAGGAAAGAATCAGAAAAGGACACGCTAAGTTAGGGATGTAACATATTTTCCTGAGAAGGAAATAACCTGGCTTTATTTTAAGGCACCAATTAGTAGAGTTGCTGCCACTGAGTCACCAGAACTGCCATCAGACCACAAGAGGAATGTTGAGCCATGTAAGGCCATGCTGTTCCCATGCAGTCTCAGGGTCTCTGGTCAGAGCCCTCACTCTTCTTCCTTATTTCCCCTGTATGAAACATGAATTTATTCCTGTTCCTTGCCACCTGAAAAACATACATAACTCCACCCATAAAGCCAGTTCAGCACAAAGGCTCATTTCTCCACAGCCTTCCTCAGTGCCCATTGTGACCACAGGAATGTTGTGAAGTTCCTCACTCCAGTGAAAGACTACTTTCTCATGAATCACCCTATGAAGTTGATAATACTCCTTGGAACACTAGTTTGCAAATGCC
This sequence comes from Globicephala melas, assembly GCF_963455315.2. Taxonomy (NCBI): domain Eukaryota; kingdom Metazoa; phylum Chordata; class Mammalia; order Artiodactyla; family Delphinidae; genus Globicephala; species Globicephala melas. The sequence goes on along the minus strand of NC_083321.1, from coordinate 66,014,088 downwards.
AGTGTGTAACTATAAAGCAATTTGTCAGTTTCCTATTCTACAAGGAAGTATTTCATTTCTCGTTCTTCTTCATACCTATCTTACTTTAGAAATATTTTCATGATTTTTATACACATCATCTAACATTTTTGTGCCATCAAACACATAACCCAGTCACAGCAAACTCCATTTATGAATACCTCATACTGTTTCCCAAAATCCCACTGTGGTCAACTGCAAAAAGGGACATAAATTCACACCATCCATTTTTGCATGTCCCTATGCAATGTGAGTTTGAACCAACTTCCATCAAGTGGTTTAGTCTACTTCTGAACCTTTTAAGTTTAATAGAGAACAAGGCAAATGAGACAAATATATACAACCCTGTGCCTTGTTTAAGTGAACAGACATTAGCAAATGGGATGTGAGTTAAGGCTTGAAATGTCCTTGTACTTTGGAGCTTACTCTCTCTTGCAAGTCTTTGGAGCCCTCAGATTGCTGTGCAGAAAAAAACAAAAACAAAAATCGGATAAACTTACTAGAGGATGAGACTACACGACAACACAGAGCAGAGACTAGCCTACCCAAGCTGAAGTCTTTCCATGAACAACCATTCTGTCCACTGCTGAACTCTATGCACAAGATTACTGCTGTCCATGCAGCCGTAGATGAGCTGAGTCAGACCAGAAGAAGTCAGACCAGAAGAATCACTCAGTCAATCCAAGGAACTATGAGAATTAATAAAGATGTGTTGTTTTAAACAGGGATTGAGAAACTTTTCTGTAAAGGGTTGTATAGAAAATGTTTTTGATTTTGGGAATCACTTTATCTCTTTCTCAACTATTCAACTCTATAGTTATAACAAGAGAGTAGTCATAGACAACAGGCAATTGAATGGATATAACTGTGTACCAATAAAACTTCATTTAAACTTATAGTTCCAGTAAAAGTAAATATTATTGCCTTAGTTTCATGACTCCTGTTTTAAACCAGTAAGTTTTAGAGTAGTTTATTACACAACAAAAGCTAAAAGAGACACTGATCTTATTGTAGTTTCCTTTCCCACCTTCTCAATCTAGTTAACTACTCCAACTTGTCCTTTAGAATTCAGTAGAAGCATCATTTCAGAAAGCCTGAATGCATTGGTTTTGGAATCAGACCAATCTGAATTTGAGTATTGATTCTACCACATACATGTTTGAGACTTGGGAAAGTTATCCTATCTTGAGCTTTAGTTTATTCATCTACAAAATAGGCCTGGCATAGAATAATTATTTAATTTTTAGATAATTATAGTATAGTTAAATATTATGTTATTATATCCTTATTATCTTCACTCCCAGTTTAGAATAGATGCTCTGCACTAACATGGTATCTTGTGTGTACTCCTATAATACCATTTACTATACTATGCATTAATATTAATTTTTTAGCTTTTCTTGTCATCATTTGACACAAAGGAATTAATTCATCATTAAGGAGAATGCTTCTTCCCTCCTCTGATGATTCCTTCCAAGAGGACACTCAGTTGCTGCCTCACTCCTGGCCTCTCTCTACCATTTTACTGAACTCAAGATACTGAGCTCAGTTCCTACCTTGTTCCTCCTGGAGAGGTATATGCTCTCTGAAAGCACACATCCTCTTCTCCTCCTCCAGGGAAGAGCATCACATGTGGAGAGGTCCAGTACTGAGCTCCTTGACCAGGCTAGTATATATATCTGGTTCTAGGGTTCAGTGTTAAGTATTAGGAGGACCCTTTCTTCCCTCACATTAAGCCATATCATCCAATCTTGGTCTGTCATTAATAAAGGTTTAATTTAGGCTTTCATTTTCCTGCTTTTGTGCCATATTTTTCAATCGGTTCATAGCTCATTCAGGGAATAAAGACAATTTTTACTGGGTCTCTTTGAGATCCCAACATACATGCAATACACTTAAAACTGTTCCTAGAAAATAGAGAGAGATTCCTGTAGGAGAAAAAAAGTAATATTGCTTTCTAGTCTTAGCTAAGTAGAGAGGCTTCCAGAAATTAGATCATTGCTATTGAAATTTACAGAGAGAAAATGGACATTTCAGTCTCTGCTGGCTACTTGCTGAGCTGCAGATATTAGTATGCCAGCACTATGCACCTAAACTGACTGAGCATGAGTGAGTTTTTGGAAGAATATGACATGTGTCCCTAACAGCTTTTGAGTGGAAGAGACCTCACTAGCAGGAGATGGATAAGCTGCACCTCTGTGGATATTTTCCTGTAGGCTAAGTGGGACTGTAGCAGGCTTGAAGCTGCCCCAAAGGTCAAGGCATGGGCTTTCCAACAGAAAGAAACCATAGGGCACTGCTTGGCAAAAAGGAATTAACAAGGAGCATGAGGAATTAACAAGGAACAACTGGAGAGTTGTTCATGAAGCTTGTGAGGAAGCAAGGCCATGAGCTATTCCTTACAGGAGGATTTCCAAACACATCACCAAGGATCTAATTTGATGCCTACAGTGACAAAGACATTCAACTGCCAAAATCAATAACAGCTGAGGAAGCAGGCCATCTTTTCCTCCCCCTTACAACTCCATACCACACTTGGGACAAAAAGGGAAAACCTAAGAGGAAGTAGAATGTGGATAATAAAAGAACAAGTCAAGAGACCCTCCTTTCCCCTAGACCGGGAATTAGCTGGAGAGAAGAAAAAAATAAGTTTAAAATATTGGTTTAAATTGCGGTAGACACTGTAATATCTGATGGAGATATTGATCTTACAACTAAAAGAGACAGAGTGGAACACAAAAAGAAATAAACAGCTTTCTGATTCTACTCTGTTGTGTACAGTCCATTCAATAATCACTATATATGTGCATACAAACATTAATTATTGCATTTTCTCTTTAAATTAGATTAGGTTGGTGACATTACAGCAGAACTATAAACACACTGTCAAGTTCTTTACTAGCAGAAAGAAAAAGTAGAGCTGATTATGACAGGTCAGTCAAATGAGGTTATTCAGTGTTATGTAAATCATAAAATGTAATCTTTAATCATGTTCTACAAACAGCAAGATTACTTGATCTTGCCACAAAACTAGAGCTAAGTCAGCATGCTAGCCACAAATTCAACAGTGTTTATACGTTTCAAAAAAAAAAATACAAGGAATGTATGTCCTCAAAATATGGATAAGAGAATAAGGCGCCAAGCTTCTTTCAGTATATAGAAATAATAGTTAGAACCCTTTTTTCAGTACAGCATATTCTTTTAAAAAAACATATATAGTTAAATAGCTATTTCTAATCTACACAGTTATTCTTAAAATATTTTGCAACCAATTTTGTTTTCTTTTTTATTTGTGTACACTTCTTATAGCATTGCTGGATTAAACTCTTCATCACAATATTTTATCATTGCATTCCCATTTAATACAAAGCCATATGATTGCTGAAAATGTCTACAATAATTTAAGTGTCCTAAGCATACCATTTCTCTGACTACATGCATTTTTTATACCCTAACTCTTATTGTAATGCTTATGATCAATAAAGATGCTCGCTCAGAAGTAGAATAAATTTGTGAACTATTAATATTTCATGCCCTGGGTCTTAAATAATTGTCCACTCTTACCTAAATAAAATTCTTTTCTATTCTTAGTAGTGGCTTATAGAAACTGAGAGAGAAAAATCAACAAAATCATTCCTGTTCATAACAGTTTTAGAAAAATTACTTTTTTACATATTTATGGATAAAACTAAGTTCTATCTTATTGTGTCTGAAAGGTTATTTGGAGGAACTCTATGTAAGATTTGAATAGCTTTCAAGGAATTTTGTATCTGGATTCCCATCACCAAAAGTGCAAGGGTATGGCTAATTTAACCTAATAATAATAATAACTTTAATAATAATAATTTGATAGGAAGATATAAGAAAGTACATAGAATCAATGGATGGGAATACCAGAAAATGAGGCCCAGAAGTTGCTGAAAACAAAAGAACACCTAACATATGACTGGGACCCAATAAATATTTGACAGATGAATTAATGAACAAATGATTCAATAAATTTGTATTTTACCAGTCAGATGCACTTGTGGAAGTGTTTGATTTGGAACTGAAGCAAAATTAGCTAGAATACATTTCATTATCTGGAAATAAAAGTGGAAATGTCAAACAGGCAGCTGATCACATATGAGGCTTGAAATCAGAGTGTGATCCGTGAAGGAAATGTACATTTAGGAGTTTTCGGTGAATACAGGGTTTTTAAAGTCATGGGACTGGGGGAAATCACTAAGGAAGTGAGTGCAAGTAGATTAAAAAAAGAGGTCATGAAGCAGGCCTGGAGCACAACAATGTTCAGAGATCACAGCTCAGAGAAAGGACCAGCCAAGGAGACTAAGAAAAGGCCAGTGGGATGTTGACACACCTAGGAATGTATGAGGTTCTAAAAGCCAATATATTAGTTTCCTGGGATTTCCCTAACAAAGTATCACAAACCAATAGGATTAAAACAACAAAAGTTTATTCTCTCACAGTTCTGGAGGTCAGAAGTGTGAAATCAAGGTATTGGCAGGGCCATGTTTGCTCTGGAGGGTCCGGGGGAGAATCCTAACATGTTTCTTTCAGCTTCTGGTGGTTGCCAGCAATCCTTGGCTTCCTTAACTTACATTACTCCAATTTCTGCCTTCTGTCTACATATTAACCTGGCCATCTTCACTCTGTGTGTGTCTCTGGGTCTGTTTCCTCTTCTTGTAAGGACACCAGTTAGTATATAAAGGCCCACTCTAATCTGGCATGACCTCATTTTAACTAATTACATCTGCTGAGATCCAATTTCCAAACAAGGTCACACCTTTGAGTTTTCAAGTGGACAAGAATTTTTGGAGGGCACTATTCAATCCAGTACACCAAGTAAAAAAGTGTTTAAGGAGATGGGAGAGATAAATTTTTCCCAATAATGCTGAAAGTTCAAAACTGATAAAGACTGAGATTTAGATTTTAACACTAAGTAATCACACAGCAGTCATTGGACTCCTTGGTGAAGGCAATTTCACATAGTGGGCAGGAACTGGGTGTAAGCCTGGCTATATACACTTAAAAATAGAGCTACCAAATGATCCAGCAATCCCACTCCTGGGCATATATTCAGAGAAAACCATACTTCAAAAAGATACATGCACCCCAATGTTCATTGCAGCACTATTTACAGTAGCCAAGACATGGAAGAAACCTAAGTGTCCATCAATGGATGAATGGATAAAGAAGACGTGGTGTATATATATATATATATATATATATATATATATACACAATAGAATACTACTCAGGCATTAAAAAAATGAAATAATGCCAGTTGTAGCAACATTGATGGACCTAGAGATTATCATACTAAGTGAAGTAAGTCAAACAGAGAAAGACAAGTATCATATGAAATCACTTATATGTGGAATCTAAAAAAATCATACAAATGAACTTATTTATGAAATAGAAATAGACTCACAGACACTGAAGAAAAACTTTTGGTTACCAAAGGGAAAAGGAGGGGTAGGGATAAATTAAGAGTTTGGGATTAAAAGATACACACTACTATATATAAAATAGATAAACAAGGACCTACTGTATAGCATAGGGAACTATATTCAATATCATAATAAATCATAATGGGAAAAAATATGAAAAAGAATATATATATATGTATAACTGAATCACTTTGCTGTTCACCTGAAACTAAGACAACATTGTCAATCAACTATAGTTCAATTAAGAAAAAAGGAGAATAGGGAGGAGGAGAATTAGAGACTGAGTATACATGACTCTTTTCAGGGTTTTGCAATAAATAATAGTAGAAAAATGAAGTGGGGGAGGAGTGGAGTACAGAGATGAGAGAAACAGTTGCATTTCTGCATGCTTCTATGGATAAAAAGCAGGAGAGAGAACAATATGTTTCCTCTTAATATGATTAACAGCATATTTCCTCTTATTTTAATTAACATTACATTATAGCACAACATGTTTCTTCTTAATGTAATTTACATATCTTCACAGAAATAAAAAACATACCCACCCTATTTTGACTTTTTAGTCTTCCTTCCCTAGAGTCTGATGGAATCTAACTCCATTTATGGATCTAGAGTCAATGAGAGCTTCTAGGAATGAGGCTTCTGATAACTGATAGCTCCTTGCATGCTAGCCCCTTGGAGTCATCCTTAAGTTTTTCAATGTAGACAAACCAGCTGCAAATGCCATGAGACCTCAGGATTTATATCAGGAAGTGGTCAATTTTTTATGATTGACAAAGTAAATCATCTTCTGTAGCTAAGGGCTGATAGACCTAACAATCAGATTCAGAGTTTGAGTCTGCAATGGTTCCAGGATATCTAGTATGAGTTCACAGCCTCTCCCAGCTCTTAGACTAAAGATAATGCATTGATTAAGAAAAAGTGAAACCCTCAGAAAAATTCCTTAGATGGAACACTTAAGAGTATATTCTCTGAAAATAGTGTACTTATGCTGTAAATCAATAACACAAATACAAATAAGAGATCCTGGTATACTCAGATATTAGTAAGTACATTTCTAAGTAAAAGCATAATGGAATCTAGAAAATATTTTACATAAATAATAATGGAAATACTGTATATCAAAACTATGGGATACAGTTAAGCCAGTTCTTAAAGGAAAACATAAGGTAAAGGCATGTAGTAGGACTGAATAAAGGTTAAAAATTAATGAAGCAAGCCTCCAGTGTAAGATGTTAGAAAAATAAAAGTATAATAATCTCAAATAGATAAAAGGAAGTAAGTAATAAAGACATACATAGCTCTACAATTTGGCTGACTTTCTTTATATAGGCAAGGGGTCCCAGATCAGCAGATTTTGCAAGAAAGAACTTGTGTGTGTGGATGTGTGTATTAAGCTACTGAGATTACGAATTTGTTTGTTATTGAATAGCCTAGTCAATCCTGATTAATACACCCAGTGGATAATTACCATAGCCTTGGTCCTGAAATTTTTCAAGGTTACTATAAGAAACGAAGAATGCATGCCAGCATCACCCCTGAAGATACATATATTCCCTCCCATCTCCCCATGTTTCTAAGTTAGCTTTCCTGCAAAAAAGAAATCTAGGTAAAAAGGTTTTTTGTAATGGGTCAAGAGGGGAATGGGGGTGGGGGAATGCATGCATATGATGACACAGAGAGTGTATGTGTCTAGATGTGCGCCTGTGAAATGTTTCTCTGATAATGTTCTTAATCATGCCAGAGAGATCAGCATTGGTGAGAACTTGGCCTGAGGCTGGAGTAGGGAAACAGGGTCCCAACCTGCCTGCCTTCCTTGGTTTGTACTTCAGCTTTGTAAAGAGCCATCCCATCCTGGGACCCAGATGACCTCATGCATGTGAGCCAGCTTAAACACTACTGTAACTACCTACTCAATCAAACCCATGCTGGAAATATATATATATATACACACACACATTCATACATATATATGTATATACATATGTATATGCATATAATCTGCAGTCAGCACTAGCACAATATAAATAGACTATATTGTCATAACTACACTGAGTCTATATCAGCAAAACAAAATTGGTTTAGCATTAGAAATTCAGCCAGAGTGATTTACCACATTAATAGCAAAGGGAGAAATTAAATCTTTATCTCCATATACGCAGAAAGTTTGAGAAAATTAACAGCCATTTATTATTAAAACAAAAATAAACAAAGACAAAATATCTCTTAACCAACTATGAATAGAAAAAACCTTTTAATTCTGTTTAACGGTATTTACTAACTACATACACACAAGTACAGATGTACAGATACACACACATATATAGGTATAAACACACATTTATGCAGTTAACTCTCCTTAATTATGTTCTAGATAGTCACTGTGAATACTGAATTAGCAAATACTGAATCTTCACTCTTAGGAGAAATTCTGGGTTTGGTTCCTACAAGCCTCCATTGACATTTTCATCAACCCATTGATACCTTGTTTTATGTGTTTCTTTTTAAAGACAACTTTACAAATATATATAGAGATAGATAGATAGATAGATATTCTTGAATCATTAATGCTAAAGTTATTGACAGTGAAGGTGAAATGAATGGCATTTGCTAATATGTAAAGATCATTTGTATATCAAGTGCTTTTTAATTGAGGACGGTCTATGTTGAGTATTTGTCATGCTCTCAACACTTCACAAGGCAATATAAAGATCAAGAGTCAGAAGGCATAGGGCTTGTAACAAATTTACAACATTTTTGGGAAGAGCATAGAAAGATTCATACATGGAAAGTTTGGGGACAGTGAAGAGATCATTTAAATGGCTTCAAAGAATCTGATGACAATTTATGGGAAGGGAAGAAAAATCCTACTCTGAAGTGAAATGAGGTCAAGATTTTGGAAATGAAGAGCCATAGAGGTTTTCAACATGGAAATGTGATAGGATGAAAGTCATGTTTTAGGAAGACTAATCTGATATGTGGATGTAACCTGACGTAGTGATGAGAAACCAGGAGACTGGCAGGGAGACTGCTGAAATAACCTGGCTATAGGAATGTGAAAGCAAGTTAGAACTAAGATATTTGCACTTGAGCATGCTCACAGACTAACTGAAAAGAGAACAAGTAGAGGTTAATGGAATAGTCCCTTCATCTTCCTGTATCATTCAATCAGAGCTGATGCTTAAATTCCTCGACTGGTCTGGATAAACTTTAAGAAAGGAGATTTACTACCCCTTAAGAACATTCTACTAGAACAACATTCTTTCTGAATATAAATCCAGAGCTTGAAGAGATTTCCAAAGGTTAGTCTCCTTGCCTATTGCCAGAATTGCTTTCAAGCCATGCCAGACAGATGGCTGTGTATATGACGACTTAAAATAACCTGAAATTTATACAGGGATGCCACTAGAATGAGAAGGAGATTATAATCACAGGAAAACTTCACTCTACCCAGATAGACAGAAACAGCAGAACTCTGACAGTTTTCTAGGGAAAATAAAACTGTCTGTTTTTCATACAGATAGGTGTATGTCAGCATATGTCAGCCTTTGAAAGCATGGTATCAAAAAAATGCCCAATGCATAAAAAATTAAGCAAGGGCCTGATCTGACTTTATGAATATTGTTACAAAACTGGCAACTAATAGAGAAAAATTTATACTAACCAGGTAGCATTTTTTTAGCTAGCTCAAAAATTCTAAACATAAAGCAACATAATATAATTCATAGTAAATCCATCTTGGCTCGTTTGCTCTTCAGCACATCCCAACTTAGAGCATGCTGTGTAACTGATCACGAGGGCGTGAATTTTTTTGTGTTTTCTTCAAGTGCACCACAAATGTCTAAAAGAGTGACTAGAATGTAACAGCCCACAGTATATAATTTTTGTGTGATCAAATACTCTCATTACATATATTTAAATGGTCTTTTATAAATCCATAAAATATTTTTAGAGTGAAAAAGATTTTCACTTACAATATTCGGAGGTGTTAACAAGGCACCTCCCAATCCACAAATCCTACAGAACATGATATAGGGTAGAGTTTCAGAGCACTGAATTTGGACTCAAAATGTTGACTGCATTTGGGGTTGGACGTTGGTACTTATTAGTTTTAGCTCTTCAATAATTCATAACACTTCTCTGATCTTCAGTGTTCATATCTATAATAAGACACAAAAAATACCCATTAGGTTGGGATTCAGGTTTCTCACTATTCGTGTGAGATAGTACAGATTAAAGAAAGTAAGAAATGAACATTGGGGTACATGTGTTCTTCTGAATTATGGTTTTCTCAGGGTATATGCCCAGTAGTGGGATTGCTGGGTCATATGGTAGTTCTATTTTAGTTTTCTAATGAACCTCCATACTGTTCTCCACAGTGGCTGTATCAATTTACATTCTAACCAACAGTGCAAAAGGTTTCCTTTTCTCCACACCCTCTTCAGAATTTACTGTTTGTAGATATTTTGATGATTGCCATTCTGACCATTGTGAGGTGATACCTCATTGTAGTTTTGATTTGCATCTCTCTAATAATTAGTGATGTTGAGCATCTTTTCATGTGCCTCTTGGCCATCTGTATGTTCTCTTTGGTGAAATGTCTATTTAGGTCTTCCACCCATTTTTAAATTTTTTTTTGATATTGAGCTCCATAAGCTATTTGTATATTTTGGAGATTAATCCTTTGTCCATTGCTTCATTTGCAAATATTTTCTCCCATTCTGAGGGCTGTCTTTTCATCTTGTTTATGGTTTTCTTTGTTGTGCAAAATCTTTTAAGTTTAATTAGGTCCCATTTGTGTATTGCAGCCCTATTTACAATAGCCAAGACATAGAAACAACCTACATGTCCAATGACAGATGAATGTATAAAGAAGATGTGGTACATATATACAATGGAATATTACTCAACCATAAAAGGAACAAAATTGGGGCATTTGCAGAGATATGGATGGACCTAGAGTCTATCATACTGAGGGAGGTAAGCCAGAAAGAGGAAAACAAATATTGTATATTAATGCATATAAGTGGAATCTAGAAAAATGGTACAGATGAACCTATTTGCAGGGCAGGAATAGAGACATAAATGTAGAGAATGGACATGTGGACACATGGGGGAAGGGGAAGGTGGGATGAATTGGGAGATTAGGATTGACATATATACACTACCATGTGTAAAATAGATAGCTAGTGGCAACAGGCTATAAAGCACAGCTCAGTGCTCTGTGATGACTTAGATGGCTTGGATGGGGGGAATGGGAAGGACATCCAAGAGGGAGGGGAAATAAGTATACATATAGCTGATTCACTTCATTGTACAGCAGAAACTAACATAACGTTGTAAAGCAATCATAATCCAATTTACAAAAAAGGTTAAAAAGTCTAGAATGATGCATTTATAATAGATTAGAGTTGGAGAAATCAGTACAAATTTATTTTAGCTTAATAAAGATAAAGCTGGTTATATGTATAGATATATGGGTTTATAGAAGTTCCTACACAAACATAAATTTCTTTGCTCTGTCTACAGAGATGACTAAGAATCAATGACACCCAATAGCACTAAGCACATCTACTACTCAGATCTTAATTTCTAATACCATTCTCCAATAAAAGGAACCAGGGCTCCTTGGAGAAATAACTGATTATAGGACTAGGGCAAGAAATGTATAATATGAGCCTGGATCATCTAGCAGATGCCAGAAAGTACTAAAAAACAAAACAAACAAACAAAAAAAACCCCACAATGATGGGTGTATGTAAATGGAAATAAGAGTGAACTGAAAGAGTTTCCAATGGCCAAAGTTGGAACGATTTCACAGTAAAACATAGTAATGTTGAATTATTACTCTAGTATTACCCTCATGTATTTTAATGGTATAAATAAATTATTTAATAAACAAATAATTTGGAGAGAATAAACAAATTTCCCATGCAAAAAACTCCAAGTAGTCTATGTAGATACCCTACCATTAAGCAGGTGAAGTATTGACTGTGGGCTGTACATAGTGACATTCTTCCTAAAAGTACAATGTGAAAAGCGAAGAAAAAAATAACTTTATAGTAGAGAAACCTGGCAAACGTCATCTTAGCTAGGTGACCAAAGTCAATATCAGTAGTGATGTCATGTTGTAGAATGTACGTTGATATGATGTGATAACAATATCACTTTACTTTTGTGGTCTTCCACTCCAAAACTTATAACCCCAGTCTAGTCATGAGAAAAAAACCTCAGGCCATGAGGAAAATCCTAGTTGAGACACATTCTATAAAATATCTAACCAGGGGCTTCCCTGGTGGCGCAGTGGTTGAGAGTCCGCCTGCCGATGCAGGGGACACGGGTTCGTGCCCCGGTCCGGGAAGATCCCACATGCCGCGGAGCGGCTGCGCCCGTGAGCCATGGCCACTGGGCCTGCGCATCCGGAGCCTGTGCTCCGCAATAGGAGAGGACACAACAGTGAGAGGCCCGCGTACCGCAAAAAAAAAAAAAAAAAAAAAAAAAATTCTAACCAGTATTCCCCAAAGCTGTCAAGATCATTAAAACAAGGAAAGTCTGAGAAACTGACTTCAAGAAGAGCCTAAGGAGATATCACAGCTAAGTGTAATGGGATATCCTGGATGGGATGCTAGAAAAGAAAAATGACCTTAGGTAAAAACTAAGGAAATCTGAATAAAAAAGAATTATAATGTATCAGTATTGTTTCACTGATTATAACAAATTAATAATACTAATGTAAAGAGTTTCTGCAGGTTTTTTTATAAATTTAAAACTCTTGTCAAAAAAAATGTTTATTTAAGAAATACCTACCAAGTAAAATATATATGCTTCTTGTAAATTAAAATACGGTCAATATGGTAAATATATAAGGTGCAATGCAAATTGACATTACTTTTTTAATTGCCATACAGGGAGATAATGCAAGTGACACTTGAAGAAAATTGGAATTAAATTGCTAAATCCCATTATATCAAAAACTTCTCTTCCTCTTGGACTCAAATAAAGATACTTTGTGCTCCCATTAAAGGTAGTGTCAACTCCTGCTTCTATTTAATATATATTTTACATTGTAATAGACTCATTTATGCTAAATAACAAATGTCTTTCAAATCTCAGTGACTGCAGCTGGCAAAAGCTCCTTTCTTATTCAGCATACATTTTCATTACAGTTTGTTCCTCCTCATCCTCATTCAGAAACATGAGCTGATAGATTCTCCACCAACTGGCATCTCATTGTTTTTGTAATCTAACACTGTGATAATGGGAAAAGACATGATGAATCTAAAGATGCCTATATCACAGTGATGCATTATTTCAGCTCCATTTCATTGGCTAAAGTGAGTCATATGGCCACATCTTCAAGGAGGTGGAGAAAGATAATCCTAAGTCATAACTGCAAGGAGTAAAATCATAAATATCAGTTAACAGAAAGAATGACTATCACATTCTTTGATAACAATCTGTCATGTATTTATCCATTCAGCCAACAATAAGTAATCAACTACATTTATCCTTAATGAAATTGGTAAGTTTGTATATCAGAAAATCATCCCCCCACTTCTTTATAAGTTTTAGACTTCTTTCACTGAAAAAGTGATACTCAAAAGCTCAAGATCTCATGACTCAAGCTGATGCTCAACACAGAAACTCTTTAGGTTTTCTAATCTTTAGGTTATCTATCCAAAAACTCTAGGTGAAAAGAACACATTTTTTTTAATATATCATCTTCTTTCAGTGACCAGTTTTCATTATGGTTTCTTTCATAAGTATAAAAGGATGTGGCAAAGAGGAGGGAAAAAGCAGAAAGAATCAACCCACAAGAGTCAACTTACAGGGAAATTTCAAGATAAAAAGCATAGTCTTTTGTTCAAATCCCAGCTCTTCTGTTTTTCTTCCTTTCTTTCTTCTTTGTGCGTGCCCACACACATAAAGACACACAATGAATAAACAAACCTGAGTAAATTAGATGTGCTTGCCATTGGGTCAGCTGCAAAGACAAATAGAAAGCAAGTATAAAACATAGCCTCTGCCCTTCAGTAAGCCTCACAGTATATTGGCTTATCTCTGGTTTGTGTCTCTTGTATCTGCTTTTAATAAATATTTTGGGGAAAGGTGGTACATATTTGTCCCTCAGTGGAAAGCTATCTCAGTTCCTTCTGCAATCTCTCCTCTGATCTACAAATCATCAGTGCTCACAAATTACACAAATCTGTTTAAGAAGCAAGCATCAATTCTATGGATGGTATAATATGATAGTTTCCAGCAGAGCTTTCCAGAGGTTATTGGCATCACCCATTACAGAATCTAAAACTTCACTATCACAGATTCATTTCACTGGTAGGAAAGGGAAAACCTCAAGAGCCTACAATAAAAGTGTGAAACCTTAGGAAGAGGAGAACCTTAGATAGTAAGAAATACCTTACTTTCTAATTAAATTGCTAATCAGAACTAATGAAAGTATCACCAGACAGTGCAGAGAGACCAGGACCTTGGAGTAATAGGTAATAATAAAGTGATCTAGAAGACACAAAATGGGAGAAACAGGAACTGGAAAATGTTACATGTGTATAAAAGAAAAGTCCTGCTGAATCCATTATTTTGCCTAAGGCTAAACTTGAATAAAAGAAACAGTGATATAAACACTAGAATAAAGGTTGCCTGCTGTTCAAGTTTTCAGTTAACTGACAGACCAATCTTTTCAGCTTAATATTTTAAAACAGTTTAATAAATCCTAAACATTCAGTATTAATAAATACATTAACCAGGAAGAAAAGGTCCTAGGGAGAGTAAAATTCCTTTAAGTCATTTTCATACTGTTATTTTCCAGAAACACTGTAGGGTTTAATATGGTATTAGCATCAAAATAAAGACAGGCCATTATAAATTTTCAAAACATCCTTCAGATATGCTTTTCTTGGTAGATTCCTTTGGCCTCCCACTGCCATTCTGTTTGGAGATAGTGTTTGAAATCAGGGCTCTGCTCTGCAGGCCATCTAGCAAGGAGAAATTAGCAAGCACATAGCTGGCGACAGGCTAGAAGAATCTTTTCGAAGTCTTAACAAGGTAAGCATTATGATTTCACTGACCAGATAAATGGGTCAGTGAGGAGACTGAAGCACCATAAACATATTTATTATTAAAACACATTTCAGGAGCTTTCTGAACTTCAGGGGATTAATGATGAATGGAAGCACTTATGATTAAAATATGAAGCCTGCTCTTTTTGTAAACAAAACTTGTTTGATGAAACTTACCAGGGGGTGTCTGCTTCCATAGTGTAAGATGCTTATCATTAATTTGTCCTAGAATGACCATCTGTTTTTCTTACATGAAGGAATGTCATTAACGCAAGCCAATGGTCATGTTCTCAGGTCACTTGAAAGCTAACCAAACATTCTTGTTGCCTCAGGACAGTCCTAGTTACTTCTGCTGCCCTGATATCTTTATTAACAGCACCAGTTTTACTCTCAAAAGCATCCTGATTTAGGTGATAAATTATATGGTCACTCAACTAATAAGCATCTTCTGTGACTGATTTGGGTTCAATATAAATTGATATCACCTTCACATCATGATATCACACATCATTGATCATGTCATTTGATTAGAGTGCTGCACTCATGAGGTCAAGATCATACACCTTACCCATTTAATGGTAGGGAAGAGTAAATCCATTCCAAGATCAAATAATTTTCTAATTAGGCTAACTTTCAAATACATTTAGGGATGTTGAGAGAGAATATATGTTTGTGAATACACAACCTTCATTAGAATGCTTACCAGCCATGTGAATTTGGGCAAGTTACTCTACCTCAGTGAGTCTCAGTTTTCTCATCTGTAGAACTGAGATAAGAAAAAGCTGGGTTATAATTTAAAAAAGAATCCAAGCCTTCCTATGGAGAGTCGGGTAAAGAAAGATCACTGAATTTGGAATGAGAAGACATCAAACAATCATGCCATCGCATACTAGTTGTGAGACCTTTTAACCACTCTGTGCCTAAGTTTCCTTATGTGCAAAAAGAGGTGTTAAAAGTGTGAAGGTCTTTTCTGTTGCAAAGTTGGAAAATATATAGATGGTGATGGGATAGGGAAATTGTATAACTGTATCAGGTGTTATCTCAAAACAAGAGAAAGAGCTAAAGCTTTGAGATGAGGATAATTCTGTTCAAGTAGATGTTTGCAAAGCAATGTCTGCCTTTTAGAGGGAAAAATGGAATTTATTTGGGACAGAGCTTTTCTTGGTTCTTAAAAATAGTGAATTATCAAGCTCCCTTATTCATGAATATGTGACAAATACTTCCTTATGGCTGGCAAGAAAATATTGTAAGTTTGTGCAGCCACCCAATATTGGTGCTCATGGGTAAATGTACAGTTTGATGAGGTAACAGGTATATTAGAAGGATTATACTTCAGCACAATTAGAAAATATTTGCTTTTTATTTTTCAGAATATGGACTTATGTTTTCTTATGCTTGAAAGTTATTATTTGCTTCTGGAATACGCATAGGAATTTATGTCCAAACTTTTGCACAGGAGTGATCAAAAGCCAAAACTAGGGCTTCCCTGGTGGCGCAGTGGTTGAGAGTCCGCCTGCCGCTGCAGGGGACATGGGTTTGTGCCCCGGTCCGGGAAGATCCCACATCCCACGGGGCGGCTGGGCCCGTGAGCCATGGCTGCTGAGCCTGCGTGTCCGGAGCCTGTGCTCCACAACGAGAGAGGCCACAACAGTGAGAGGCCCGTGTACCGGAAAAAAAAAAAAAAGCCAAAACTAGACTACAGAAGGAGCAGGAAATGTATAAACCCTAAACTTCTCATCAATACATGCAGGAGAAAAAATTAATACTAATAATAACAGCAGCTAACACATTATACGATAGCACTTACTAGACTACAGTGCTAAATATAATTTAAGTAATTCTCATACATCAATCTTAATTCTCACAATAACTGTAAAATAGGAGTTATCAATAACCCCAATTTACAGATGAGAAAACTGAGATGTTAAGTAAGGTCTCCATTATCACGCATCTAGTATACAAATCATAGAGCTAGGATTCAAACCTAAGTAGTTTGACTTCATAGTCTTTTAACCTTATCCAGTGTCACCCTAGAGACCAGCTTCAGCATTGTGAAATTTATACCCTAAGGTCTTTTATTTGGTGTTATTTATAATTAAATGAGTTCAAGGTTGATAGAAGTGCTATCAAACTATTGTTTCTGGAACTTGTGAAGCCATATTCCATACTTGTGAGAGAGGATGTTTCCCTTTAATGATTCCTACCATCGTCATTCTGGAAAGCAGTGAATTCTAGATTCATGAAAGAGCTGGATCTTAGACTGAAGGAAAGAAAGATGTCCTGTCTCTTTAGGTCTAAATAGGTCTGGAGTCTGAGGAGTGGAGGTGCAGAAACATTCATGGTAGTGACTTGTTTTCTGCCATGTGATGATATTTCAGAAGCTAAATAAAAATCCAGCCTTTGTGCAGGATTTTGAGGTCAGGTTTGAGCTTACAAGTTCTAAGCATAGTGACTTTGAATAGCAGTTGTAAACAAGTCTTTGGGCTTTATTTCTATCATTTCTAAACCACAAATAAGTCTTTTCACAAGGCAAAATGTGGTCTCATTAGTTCTGTGGGAAAATAGGGGCATTAGTATTCCCTGAAGCTAGAGTGGGTAGTAGCAGAGGTGATCTACAAAGGACAGTGATATCCAAATGAAAAACAGTTTCTCTAGAGTCACTGATGGTTGTGGCAGAGGTAGCCATGTAGGGGCAAGATGAGTTTCTGAGCAGAATGTGCTTTGCTATTTGATTAGGATTACCTTTAGGCAGTATCTGAAAAACTCAGAAATTGCTTGGGGCACATTTGGTAGAGGCAAATTGGA
Source organism: Globicephala melas (assembly GCF_963455315.2). Lineage (NCBI taxonomy): Eukaryota > Metazoa > Chordata > Mammalia > Artiodactyla > Delphinidae > Globicephala > Globicephala melas. The sequence goes on along the minus strand of NC_083321.1, from coordinate 65,996,738 downwards.
GAAGCTGGTGACACTTGCATTACATAAGGAAAAGTAAAGAAGTGAAATAGTTTAACAGTTTTAGAGCCTTAGAGTCACTGGATTCAGTTTTTCTAAGACATAAGACTCTTGGAGAGAGAAAATGAATACACAATACAACCTGTGTGAGGTAATGACCCACTCTTCTGTGTATAATTTACTCATAACCTCACCCCCACCCGAACAAAGGGATCTGTTTAGGTAAGCTTATCAATATCCAATATCATTATCAATATTCATTCTACCCTCTCTTTGCTGATTCGGTCAGGTGAGATAAATGCTAACGGAACTTATGCTTGAAAAATGTTCTCTCTTCCTTATTCTTGTCTTCCATGTCACTCCAGTGCCAAAACAAAGAGTCAGAAGACATCAGCCTTAACCATTCTCTTCTGCTTCCTTTACCCTTTATTTGTAAAAAATAAATAAATAAATAAAAGTACCAGTCTTAATGAACTTGGAGATGGCCCAAGAATCTTCTCTTTACTCACTATAATGTGAGCTACCTGACATTAGGAAACTTGTTCATCCTGTTCACAGATGCAACCTCAGTGCCAAAGACAATTCACTCAGTAAATATATCTAAAGAGTAAATGAATGCATGACTTAATTCTCACAACTTCTGCTTCACCCTTCCATGCAGCTGGATTGGTGATCCAAACCTGAGCGTTATCTCTGAGCAGGTCCATTCAGCTTGGTATCTCCTTGGTATCTTTCTACTCTCTCATGCATGTACTAGGTTCTACCAGACATTTGTGTCTTGGCAGCAGAAGGAGATGAAGGTAGGAAAGCCACACTCTGTAAGGCTAAGCTACTTTGTAATAACACCCGTTGTTTTGTCTATTTAGCTTTCCTCCTTCCTCCCCTTACTTCTGCATACTTCTTTTTTTAGTGTAATATTCTCCAGGAATTATGCATGGTTCCGTGGTAATTGTCAATCTTAGGGACATGTCCTTTTGAACACAGGGTTGGACATATCACCCAAACTGAGACAATTAGATTCTTTTTCTCCTGGAAAATTGAATTTTTCAATTTAGATATAAAGAGGTAGAACACAGTTCAAACTAAGGTATCTGATAGTAGCCTCCTTGAGAAGTAATTCAAAAGGTTCTGCTAACGTGATCCCAGGAGTTGCCCCAATTCCTGGTCTTCCCGAGTTGTGACTGTTCGTCTCTTCCTTCAGTTGTTAAAGCTATGCCAATAAATCCCCTTCAGCTCCTCCTTAGGTTAAGCAGAATAATGTTCTGTTTCATGCAACCAAATAATCTTAATTACTTGTAAAGTTTTTGTCACCAAATTGTGAGAGAGCTTCACTATGTGAGTTATGGACTTAAGCCTACCTAACAAAAATGAAACACCTTACTTACCATTTGTGATTATCTGACTCATTCAGAAAGCCCCAGTGTCTAGAAGTGTCTGATATATAGTGAAAATTCAATAAATATTTTATATGAATTAATGAACAAGTAAATTGTTTTCTTATGGGTGTATTTCCCTGAGAAATCTCTTGGGGAAGTTACTGTGGCTTGAAAAATGGTCATTCCCAAGACTTCCAGCCAAGAACCATTCAAATAGTGCCTTCAAATTCTGATATTCCTTCTAAAAATGTCCTCTTTCTAGAAGGAAGTTTTCTGTGCCACACCACTATTTGGCTGGTTAGCCTCTTCCATGTCCCTTAGGGTACCTCTTATCTCAGTACTAATCACAGGACCAATCAATCACACCACACCAAACTCAAAAAGGAGGAACACCTCAGGATGCTTTCATCAGAAGGGGTAACAGCTGTAGCTGGCACTTTGAGTTCTATGAAATTCTCTGTACCATATTATTATCACTTATTTTCCTTACCTCACTGGGTAGTTTTAGAAATACATTAGATACATGTGAAAAATGTGTCTCATGTGCCTCTGCACATGCTCCCGCCAATCTGTTGGTCTGTAATACCCGCTATCTCCCACCCACAACCAATGTACTTGGCTAATTCCTATGCATGCTTCATTTCTGAGAGTGGAGGATATTACTTCCTCCGGAAGACTCACTTCCCACTCCCTCTGAAGTGAGTCTCTTATAAGAAGCATATAGATGGATCTTGGTGTTTTATCCAATTAGCCACTCTATGTCATTTGTTTGGAACATTTATTCCTTTGACATTTAAAGTAATTGTTGATAGGTATGTCCTTATTGTCATTTTATGACTTGTTTTCCAGCTGTTTTTGTAGGTCTTGTTTGTTCTTTTCTTCTTCTTTCAGTTTGTTCCACTGTAGTTTGATGATTTTCTTTAGTGGTATGCTTGTTTTTCCTTTCTCTCTTGTTTTTGTGTACCTATTGTAGGTTTTTGATTTGGGGTTATCATGGGATTTCATATATGTTGATGTAATCATATCTATTTGTTTTAAATATGTAGCCTTTTAAGCTCAAACACAATCTGAAAGATCTACATTTTTTTACTCCCTTCCCCCATACTTTGTGTTTTTGATGTCATATTTTATATCTGCATGTTTCTTGCTTTACTGATTATTGCAATTACATTGAGTTTACTTTTTTTTTACCTTCTAACTAGCTTATTTAAGTGGTTGATCCCCATCCTTTACTATATATTTGCCTTTACTAGTGGTATTTTTTCCTTCCTATAGATACTTCTTGTTAACCTTTTCTTTTCCACTTAGAGAAGACCTTTTAACATTCCTTTTAGGATCAGTTTCATATTGATGAACCCTTTTAGTTTTTGCTTGTCTGAGAAGTTCTTTATCTCTCCTTCAATTCCAAATGATCATCTTGCTGGGTAGAGTATCTTAGGTTGCAGATTTTTTCCTTTCAGCAATTTAAACATATCTTCCACTCCCTTCTGGCCTGAAAAGTTTCGGCAGAAAAATAAGGTGATAGTCTTAGGTGAGGGTTCCCTTGTATAAGACTACTTTTCTCTTGCTACCTTTAGAATTCCCTATTTTTAATTTTGCCATTTTAATTATGATGTGTCTTGGTGTGTGTCTGCTTTGGTTCATCTTGTTTGGGACCCTCTGTGCTTCCTGTACCTGGATATTTATTTCCTTCTTCAGGCTTGGGATGTTTTTAGCCACAATTTTATTAAATACACTTTTGACCCTCTTTACTCTCTTCTCCTTCTGGGACTCCTATAATGGGAATGTCAGTACGTTGGATGTTATCCAATGATCCTTCAAACTGTTTTTTGTTTGTTTGTTTGTTTTACTTTTTGGTGTTCTGATTGGATGATTTCCATTATTCTATCTTCCAGATCACTTATGAGTTCTGTATCACCTAGTCTGCTGTTCATTCCTTATAGTGTATTTTTCATTTCAGTTATTATATTCTGCAGTTCTGACTGGTTCTTTTTTATATTTTCTAATTCCTTTTTAAAATACTTACTGTGTTCTTTCTTTTATTCTTTTCACTAATTCAGTTAGCATTCTTATTACTAATTCTTTGAATTCTTTTTCTAGTAAATTTTTCAAATTTATTTTTCTTTAGTTGTTTTCTCTTGTCCTCTTTCTTTTTAAAAAAAACTTTTTTTGTTTTATATTGGAGTACTGCCGATTAACAATGTGATAGTTTCAGGTGCACAGCAAAGTGACTCAGCCATACATATACATGTATCCATTCTCTGCAAACTCCCCTCCCATGCAGGCTGCCACATATCATTGAGCAGATTTCACTGTGCTGTACAGTAGGTCCTTGTTTGTTATCCATTTTAAATATAACAATGTGTACATGTCAATCCCAGACTCCCTAACTATCCCTTCCTTCCATCCTTCCCCTCTGTTAACCATAAGTTCATTCTCTAGGTCTGTGAGTCTGTTTCTGTTTTGTAAATAAGTTCATTTGTATCATTTCTTTTTAGATTTTGCATATAAGTGATATCATATGGTATTTCTCTTTCTCTGTCTGACTTCACTCAGTATGACAATCTCTAGGTCTATCCATGTTGCTGCAAATGTCATTATTTCATTCATTTTAAAGGCTAAGTAAGATTCCATTGTATATATGCACCACATCTTCTTTTCTGTTCATCTGTGGATGAACATTTGGGTTGCTTCCATGTCTTGGCTATTGTAAATAGTGCTGCAAGGAATATTGGGGTGCATGTATCCTTTGACCATGTTTTTATCTGGATATATGCCCTGGAGAGGGATTGCAGAATCATACGGTAACTCCAAAAACATTAGTTTTCTTAAGGAACCTCCATACTGTTCTCCATAATGGCTTCACCAATTTACATTCCCATCAACACTGTAGGAGGGTTCTCCTCTCTCCACACCCTCTCCAGCATTTATTGTTTGTAGATTTTTTGATGATGGCCATTCTGACTGGTGTAAGGTGATATCTCATTGTAGCTTTAATTTGAATTTCTCTAATAATTAGTGATGTTGAACATCTTTCCATGTGCTTCTTGGCCATCAGTATGTCTTCTTTGGAGAAATGTCTATTTAGGTCTTCTGCCAGTTTTTTGATTGTTTTATTTGTTTTGATGATATTGAGCCACATGAGCTGTTTGTAAATTTTAGAGACTAATCCCTTGTCAGTCACATCATTTGCAAATATTTTCCCCCAATCTGTGGGTTGTCTTTTCATTTTTTTTATGGTTTCTTTTGCTGTGCAAAAGCTTTTGAGTTTAATTAGGTCCCATTTGTTAGTTGTTGATTTTTTTTTAATTTCCATTACTCTGTGAGACGGATTGAAAAAGATATTGCTGCGATTTTTGTCAGAGAGTGTTCTGTCTATGTTTCCCTCTAGGAGTTTTATAGTGTCCAATCTCACATTTAGGTCTTTAATCCATTTTCAGCTTATTTTTGTGTATGGTGTTATAGAATGATCTAAGTTCATTTTTTTACATGTAGCTGTCCAGTTTTCTAGCACCATTTGTTGAAGAAACTGTCCTTCCACCATTGTATAGTCTTGCCACTTTTGTTGTAGATTGACCATAGGTGTATGGGTTTATTTCTGGGCTTTCTATCCTGTTCCATTGATCTATATTTCTATTTTTGTGCCGGTATCATACTGTTCTGATAACTGAAGCTTTGTAGTATAGTCAGAAGTCAGGGAGCCTGCTTCCTCTAGCTCCATTTTTCTTTCTCAAGATTGCTTTGACTATTTGGGGTCTTTTGCATACCCATAAAATTTTCAGATTTTTTGTTCTAGTTCTGGGAAAAATGTCATTGGTAATTTGACACAGATTGCATTGAATCTGTAGATTGCCTCAGGTAGTATAGTCATTTTGACAACATTGATTCTTCCAATCCAGGAGCATGGTGTATCTTTCCATCTGTTTGTGTCATCTTTGATTTCTCTCATCAGCATCTTACAGTTTTCGGAGTACAGGTCTTTTGTCTTCTTAGGCAGGTTTATTCCTAAGTATTTTATTACTTTGACGCAGTGATAAATGGGATTGTTTCTTGAATTACTCTTTCTGATCTTTTGTTGTTAGTGTATAAAAATGCAACAGATTTATGTGCATTAATTTTGTAACCTGCAACTTTACCAAATTCATTGATGAGATCTAGTAGTTTTCTGGTAACATGTTTAGGATTTTCTATGTATAGTATCATGTCACCTGAAAACAGTGACAGTTTAACATCTTCTTTTCCAATTTGGATTCCTTTTATTTCTATTTCTTCTCTGATTGCCATGGCTAGGACTTCCAAAACTATGTTGAATGAAAGTGGTGAGAGTGGACATCCTTGTCATGTTCCTGATCTTAGAAGAAATGTTTTCAGCTTTTTACCATTGAGTATGATGTTAGCTGTAGGTTTGTAATATATGGCCTTTATTATGTTGAGGCATGTTTCCTCTATGCCCAGTTTCTGGGGAGTTTCTATCATAAATGGGTACTGAGTTTTGTCAAAATCTTTTTCTGCATCTATTAAGGTGATTGTATGATTTTTATTCTTTGATTTGTTGATGTGGTGTATCACATTGATTGATTTGCATGTATTGTAAACTCCTTGCATTCCTGGGATAAATTCCACTTGATCATGGTGTATGATCCTTTAATGTATTATTGGAGTCGAATTGCTCATGTTTTGTTGAGGATTTTTGCGTCTATGTTCATCAGTGATATTGGCCTGTAATTTTTTTTCTGTGGTATCTTTGTATGGTTTTGGTGTCAGGGTGATGGCAGCATCATAGAATGAGTTTGGGAGTTTTCCTTCCTCTGCAAATTTTCTGAACAGTTTCAGAAGGATAGGTCTTAGCTCTTCTCTAAATGTTTAATAGAATTAGCCTGTGCAGCCATCATATCCTGGATTTTTGTTTTTTGGGAGTTTTTTATTCACAATTTCAATTTCAGTGCTTGGATTGGTCTGTTCATATTTTCTATTTTTTCCTGGTTCAGTCTTGGGAAACTACCTATCTAAGAATTTGTCCATTTCTTCCAGGTTGTACATTTTATTGGTATACAGCTGTTGTGGTAGTCTCTTATGATCCTTTGCATTTCTGTGGTGTCAGTTGTTACTTCTCCTTTTTCATTTCTAATTTTATTGTTTTGAGTCCTCTCCCTTTTTTTTTCTTGATGAATCTGGCTAAAGGTTTATCAATTTTGTTTATCATTGCAAACAACGAGCTTTTAGTTTCATTGATCTTTGCTACTGTCTTCTTTATCTCTATTTCATTTATTTGTGCTCTGAACTTTGTGATTTCTTTCCTTCTGCTAACTTTAGGTTTTGTTTGTTCTTCTTCCTCTAGTTGTTTTAGGTGTAAGGTTAGGTTGTTTATTTGAAGTTTTTCTTGTTTCCTGAGGTAAGATTGTATTGCTATAAACTTTCCCCTTAAAACAGCTTTTGCTGTGTCCCATAGGTTTTGGATCATTGTGCTTTCATTTTCATTTGTCTCTAGGTATTTTTTTATTTCCTTTTTTATTTCATCCATGATCTATTGGTTGTTTAGTAGTATACTGTTTAGCCTCCACCTGTTTGTGTTTGAGGTTTTTTTCTTGTAGTTTATTTCTAATTTCATAGTGTTGTGGTTGGAAAAGATGCTTGATATAATTTCAATTTTCTTAAATTAACTGAGGCTTTCTTCATGGCCCAGCATTTGGTCAATCCTGGAGAATGTTCGTGTGCACTTGAGAAGAAAGTGTATTCGGCTGGTTTTGGATGCAATGCCCTAGAAATATCAATTAAGTCCATCTGGTCTAATGTGTCATTTAAGGCCTGTGATTCCTTACTGATTTTCTGTCTGGATGATCTGTCCACTGATGAAAGTGGGGTGTTAAAATCCCCCACTATTATTGTGTTACAGTTGATTTCTCCCTTTTTGGCTGTTAGTATTTGCCTTGTATAAGGAGGGGCTCCTATGTTGGGTGTATATATATTTACAATTCTTATATTTTCTTCTTGGATTGATCCTTTGATCATTATATAGTGGCCTTCCTTGTCTCTTGTAGCAGTCTTTATTTTAAGGTCTATTTTATCTGATATGAATATTGCTACTCCAGCTCTCTTTTTATTTCCATTTGCATGGAGTACCTTCTTCCACCCCCCTCATTTTCAGTCTGTATGTGTCCCTAGGTCAGAGGTGGGTCTCTTGTAGACAGCATATATATGGGTATTGTTTTGGTATCCATTCAGCCAGTCTATGTATTTTGGTTGGTGCATTTAATCCATTTACATTTAAGGTAATTATTGATATGTATGTTCCTATTGCCATTTTCTTAACTTTTTTGGGTTTGTTTTTGTAGGTCTTTTTTCTTCCCTTCCTCTTTTGTTCTCCTCTCTTGTGGTTTGATGACCATCTTTAGTGTTGTGTTTGGGTTGCTTTTTCTTTTTTGTGTGTCTATCTATTGTAGTTTTGGGGTTTGCAGTTTCCATGAGGCTTTGATATAGCCGTCTATATATGTACAAGTTTTTTTTTAAGTTGCTAGTCTCTTTCCTGCCTAGAGGAGTTCCTTTAGCATTTGTTGCAAAGCTGGTTTGGTGGTTCTGAATTCTCTTAGCTTTTGCTTGCCTGTAAAGATTTTGATTTCTCCATCAAATCTGAATGAGAGCCTTGCTGGGTAGAGTATTCTTGGCTGTAAGTTCTTCCCTTTCATCACTTTAAATATATTGTGCTACTCCCTTCTGGCTTGCAGAGTTTCTGCTGAGAAATCAGCTGATAATCTTATGGGAGTTCCCTTTGTATGTTATTTGTCATTTTTCCCTTGTTGCTTTTAATATTTTTTCTTTGTCTTTAATTTTTGTCAGTTTGATTACTATGTGTTTTGGCATGTTTCTCCTTGGGTTTATCCTACCTGTGACTCTGTGATTCCTGGACTTGTTTGGCTGTTTCCTTTCCCATGTTAGAGAAGTTTTCAGCTATTATTTCTTTAAATATTTTCTCAAGTCCTTTCTCTCTCTTTTCTCCTTCTGGGACACCTATAATGCAAACGTAGCTGTGTTTAATGTTGTCCCAGAAGTCTCTTAGCCTGTCTTCATTTCTTTTCTTTTCTTTTCTTTTTTTATTATTCTGTTCCACAGCAGTGATTTTCACCATTCTGTCTCCCAGGTCACTTATCCGTTCTTCTGCCTCAGTTATTTTGGTATTGATTCCTTCTAGTGTATTTTTCATTTCAGTTATTGTATTGTTCATCTCTGTTTGTTTGTTCTTTAGTCCTTCTAGGTCTTTTTTAAACATTTGTTACATCTTCTCAATCTTTGCCTCCATTCTTTTTCTGAAGTACTAGATCATCTTCACTACCATTATTCTGAATTCTTTTTCCAGAATGCTGCCTATCTCCACTTCATTTAGTTGTTTTTCTGGGGTTTTATCTTGTTCCTTCATCTGGGACATAATTCTCTGCCTTTTTATTTTGTCTAACTTTCTGTGATTGTGGTTTTTGTTCCACAGGCTGCAGGACTGTAATTCTTCTTGCTTCTGCTGTTTGCTCTCTGGTGGATGAGGCTATCTAAGAGGTTTGTGCAAGCTTCCTGATGGGAAGGACTGGTGGTGGGTAGAGCTGGGTCTTGCTCTGGTGGGCAGGGCTGTGCTCAGTCAAACTTTAATCTGCTTGTCTGCTGATGGGTGGAGCTGTATTTCCTCCCTGTTGGTTGTTTGGCCTGAGGTGACCCAACACTGGAGCCTACAGGCTGTTTTGGTTGGGCTAATTGTGGCCTCCAGGAGGGCTCATGCCAATGAGTACTTCCCCAAACTGGTGCTGCCTGTGTCTTTGTCCCCACAGTGAGCCACAGCTGCCTTCTGCCTCTGCAGGAGACCCTCCAACACTAGCAAATAGGTCTGGTTCAGTCTCCTGAGGCATCACTGCTCCTTTCCCCTGGGTCCTGGTGTGAATAAGACTTTGTGTGCACCCTCCTAGAGTTGAGTCTCTGTTTCCCCCAGTCCTGTGGAAGTCCTGCAATCAAATCCTGCTGGCCTTCAAAGTCCAGTCTCTGGGGATTCCTCTTCCTGTTGCCAGACCCCCAGGTTGGGAAACCTGATGTGGGGCTCAGAACCTTCACTCCAGTAGGAGAAGTTCTGTAGTATAATTGTTCTCCATTTTGTCAGTTGCCCACCTAGTGATTATGGGATTTGATTTTATCGTGATTGTGACCCTTGTACCATCTCTTTGTGGTTCCTCCTTTGTCTTTGGAGGTGGAGTATCTATTTTGGTGGGTTCCAGCTTCTTCCTGTTGATGGTTGTTCTGCAGATAGCTGTGATTCCAGTGCTCTCACAAGAAGGGGTGAGCACACGTCCTTGTATTCTGCCATTTTCTCTTGCTCTTTCAGTTGAGACAAATTCTTCTGTCTTCTCATTTTGCTTATCTTCCTCTGTCTCTATGAAATTAGGTTAAACAGCTTCTGTGGAAGTTTTGAAGGGCTGTCCTTGTATTAGAGAGTCCCTATATAATCTGTGTGTGCCCAGCAGCTTTTGTGGGAGAGCTGATCTTTATGTGAACACAAGTCACATCTTTCCTTAGGTGTGCTGGCAGGTATCACTTTAATAGGAGGTAAGTTTGGAGATGGAGTGTCTACGGCTAGAGACAGGAGTGAGGCAAGCCTTCTTCTCTGCTCAGTGGCCTATCAGGAGCATGGTCTGGTCCCAAGTTGCTGAAACAGAAGTCCTGAGTGTCTGGTCTGAGCTGTCTCAGTTCCCTTCAAGTGTGTGCTCTTCCCCCTCCAGCACTGGCACCCTCACCCCAGAGGAGAGCAGTGCTGGAGCAAGAGGGGTTGGTATGGATATTTAGTGAGGGTGAGGAAAGGGATGTGGTGGTCTGGCCAGTGTCAAAGGTCTGGTCTGCCTCTGATGTGCCACCTGTGCGATCACCAGTAATGGCCACCTCCTCCTTGCTTAGAAGCTGCTTAGAATTTTATATGCTATAGCATTTCCTGGCTGTGCTCTTACCTCAGTAATGGCCACCCACACTCCACTGTGGAGCTGAGGCACAAGGCAAACAGTGTTATAATGTTTTTTCAGCTCAGGCTTGGTTACATGCTTGGGTTATCACAGGAAAGCAGTCAGCCAGCCATGAGGTTTCAATCTACCATCTACCTCCTGCTTCAGGAGCAAGCAAGTGTTCCCCTGCTCCTCAGGAGGAGAGTCCAGGATTCCTAGAGCCCTCCTATTAGTCCCACCAGTCCTCCAACCAGCAAAGGGGCCTATCTTCCCATTGTTGGACCCCAGGCCTGGGGCACCCAATATGTGGCTTGAACTGCTGGCTCCCCAAAGAGGGTCTCTGCTCCTGTAATCTCCCTTTTCTTCTAAGTCCCCTCCCTAGAGCACAGGTCTGACCTGATCTCTTCTCTTCCTTACCTACCTGATTCCCCATGTATCTTTCTTACAGCCTTGGTTATACAGGAGTTTTTCTGCCAGTCTCCAGTTTGTTTTCAGTGAGAATTTTTCCACATGTAGATGTATTTTTGATATGTTCATGGCGGGAGGTGAGTTCTGCATCTTCCTACTCCACCATTTGATTCAGGTTGTCTTGTGTGTGTTTAAGAAATATGACTATTTTAATAACCTAAATTTTCAAAAAATTTTGGCCTAAATTTATTTGTAGTTTTCCTTCATTATTTATAATACCTATAACATCTGTAGTGATGACCCCTCTTTAATTCTCAATGAGAGATGGCTCCTCATTTATTCTTGATTTATAATCTGGAGGTTTCTTTCTTTCTTTCTTTCTTTCTCTCTTTCTTTCTTTCTTTCTTTCTTTCTTTCTTTCTTTCTTTCTTTCTTTCTTTCTTTCTTTCTTTCTTTCTTTCTTTCTCAGTTATTTAGGTAGGACTTTATCAATTTAGTAGTTTTTTCTAAAAAAAAGTTTGTATTTGTTTTACTCTGTTTACTCATTATTTTTCTCTATTGTTTTATGACTTTAATGCCTTATGTCTTTCATTTTAACACTTAACATTATTGTCCCCTTCATTCTAGGTACTTGGGTTAATATATTCTCCTCTTCTAGTTTCTAAAGATGGAAGTGTAGGTGCTGATTTTTCAAAATTCCTCTTTTCTAATATAATAATTTAAGGCTTTAGATTTACCTCTAAGCACAGTTAAAACTTCTTAGAGAAAAAATTATCATTTATTTTAATTCCCATTATATTTAAATATTTTCTAATTAAACCTTATTTTTTATTGGCTCATGAGTTATTCATAAATATATAGCTTAGTTTCAAAATATGTAGTTTCTTTTCATATATCTATTTGTCATTGTCTACTGATTTATTTCTGCTATGGTCAGAAAGTATGTCATGTATGAATAAAAGCCTTTGAAATACATAGGTTAATTTTATGTCCTCATATATGATCTCTTTTGGTGAATGATCCATATTATCTTGCGAGGAGTGTTTATTTTCAGGTTTCCCTTTATAGGATTTCATAAATGTTCATTTGATTAAATGTGTTAGTTTGTTTGAATCTTCTCTATTCTTACTAATTTTCTTTAATTTGTTTTTTTATTTTTAAACATATTGAAGGATGAATATTAAAATCTCCAACTATATTTGGGGATTCAATCATTCCTTTCTTTGGTTTTGTCAGTTTTCTTTTCATGTATATTAATGTTCTTTTATTAAATGGATAATTTTAAGGGTTGCTATGTATTTTGATAAATTGCCCCTTCATCATCATTAAAGGCCCTTTTTATCTATGGTAATTATCTATGTTTTAAAATATCTTTTTGATAATCCTATGGGCACTTCAGATTTCTCAGAGTAAGGGTTTTTATGGTACATCATCTTTTACTTTTGTTCTATCCATATCTTTATAATTAAAATGTATATTTTGAGAAGTAGTCAGGTCTTATTTTTTATTATCAAATCTGAAAATCTCTGTCTTTTACTTTATGGGTTTAGTTCATTCAAATATTTAATGAGATTACTTTGACATTTTTAAGTGGAAATCTATTGGTATTATTTGTTTCAACTCTTCTAAATTATTTTATTATTTATACCATCTTTTTCATTATTAATATTTTAAGAATTTATTTTTTGAATCAGTTTTGATACACAGCAAAATTGAGAGGAAGATACAGATATTCCCTGTATATACTCCCTGGCACATCTGTCTTCAAGATGACTAGTCCTATAGAATCAAATGTTCTATTAAGTCAATTCAGTAATATTTTTATTTAGTAGTTTAATTTTTTAGTTCTAGTACGTCCAAGTGTTTTTTGTTTTGTTTTGTTTTATAATTTCTACATCCCTGCTGAGATTTCCCATCTGTATATTCATTATGTCGTATTTTAATCTAAATCTTTAAACATTTATAATAGTCATTTTAAATCCCTTGCCTGATATTCCTAACATTCTTGGCATTTCTGCAATAAATTCTAGTAACTGCTTTTTTTCTCCTATGTATGGGTCACTTTTTCCTTCTTCTTTGCATGTCTAGTAACTTTTATTGTGTTCTGATCTCTGTGAATGCTACGTTGCTGAGTGCTTACATTTTTGGTCTTCCTTTATAGAATTTGAATATTTGTTCTGGCAGAAAATTTGGTGATATATCAGCTTGATCTTCTAAGGATTATTTTTAGGTTTTGTTAAAGCATATCTAACAAAGTAGTCCTATTGCAAAGGCATGGTTTTTTGAGCTATCAACTCTATTCAGTGAAATCTCTTCACTCTACCATTAAGAAGGGCAGTGTTTCCAAGGACTGTGTAATATCCAGAATATCTGTTTATCACAAAGATCCCCAGAAGCTATTTTTTTCTGGATCTAAAAAAATTTCCTTTTAAGTATATGAAGCTTAATATTCTGACAAATTCTCAAGGGAACTCAATGCAGATTTGGGTGTTACTTCTCTGAGCCTCCCGCTCATCTCTAAAACCATCCCCCCACAAATTCTACCTATCTCAGTAGCCCTGACCTCCAATTTCTTTTCACCCATGCCAGTTACTGGTGTCTGTCTGGGTTCACAGTTTTGTGCCATGGTTTAAAAAGTGTTCATAGGTAGAAAGTTAGGTTGAATTTGAAACTCATATTATGTATTTGCCTTCTATCAAAAATTATAGCTCTCTGCTGTTGTCTGGTGAGTGGAAAACATTCATAAATTTTATTTAATATTATACTCATTTAAGTCTGGACAGTAACCCCTACACTTGTTATTCTCCTATGATTAAAACCACCTTTCTTTTTTAAGAAACTAAAGTTTTAAAGAAATAACTGGAGAGCTTCTCTTAATAATAACACAATAAACGTGTATTTACATTGAAGGTAATCATTCAGAGAAAGCCAAGACCCAAAGAGGTAAGGAAAATTGGCGGTAGTTTAGAAACATTCTTTAGTCCATTTTGTTACTTTCAATAAAAAGTTGTTCTAACCTAACAGCAACATGTGTAGCTCATGGTGAGCCTAAGCCATATTTCTTGTGGTTTTTCTATCTTTACTTTGCATCATGATCTTTGTTTTCACAATATATTTGATTCTATTCACACTTTCTGTATGTTCTTGGCTTACTTTTCTTTGTAATGCAGGGCAAATACTCACCTCGAGTAAGTTAGATATAAAATATTTCCACAAAATGCAGCTTTTATCTCTAAGGATAATGCAACCAATAATTTATGCATATATTTGAATAATCTAGGCCAGTCTGGATAAATTTTAAAAGCGTATAAAGCAAGAGGAGAGACATGATGTTTTAATTCTACTTGAATTTTAAACAGAAGTATGTGATAGTTTGATAGTACAATGAGTGGCCCAAGTCTTGAAGATCTAGAATCTAAAATATATTAGTATATTTACAAATGATCAATTATTTTTGGTGTGCTTATAATAGCTGAATTCACATACGAGTGATACACCAAGCAGGATACAATTCATTAACTTATTATGGAAGATGATAGGTGCAGGATTGCTTATATTTTATGTTTCCCTATGCTGGACTCTGAGGTACACACATCAGAAGAAATTGCCTTCTCCATAACATGTTTTCCGAAGCTAGCTACACTCCTTCATTGATTAATTTGTCCTTTAACTTGGTTAACATCATCAATAAAACTATAATTCAAGACACTATTCCAGGCAATCTAGTATAAATTTTTTCTTCTCCTATTATAGATTTATTTAGTTCATTTAACTTCAAGAGAAATTTTTAAAATCTTCTCTCCAGGTTCTTAAAGCTAACCACTTTCCCTCACACTCCCAATATGCCACCAATTACCCAGCTTAAAGATCAGAATTTTGCCATAATGAATAAACTTTGGATCTTTTATGAGGAAAGATATACTAGTGTGCAATAATATGACATTACAAGAAGGAAACTGGAATAAAAACTGAAAGTAAGATATAGATTACTCTGAAGATTTTTGCAAACATTTCAAGGCTCAGAAAATCATAGTTCTAAATGTCAATGAAGAACATTCTTCTCACTTGCACGTTGCAGAAATCATGGCTGTTTGTGTACTGGATTTTCTTGGTCAAAGTCTAAGAAAGATACCAAAAAGATAAGTATCACTAAAAAGTCATCATATTTGAATATTAAGAACATTGCTCAGCCACACCTACATAAATGAATATGCTCCTCAAAATAAGTTAATTTTTTAGTAAGTATTTTAAAAGTAAAAATAAAACACCAAAACCCCAAAGCTAAATATGAGACAATTCCTATGCATTAAGAGGGAAATACAACTTTCAAAACATAAAACAAGTCTATACATTTTCCTGTTTAATGGAACATCACAGAAATACTGACCAAATTGCAGAAAAATGTTTCCTAAAGCAAAAGGAGGTGTACTTTCACTGTTACAAGCTCACAGATCCATATGAAATGAGATAGACTGACATGACAAATGCAAACATTAGTCCTAAAAAAAGGATGTCAGATTCTTTGTTCTAATTGTAGATTATAGATTCAGTGTAAATCTTGCCATTTTCATGGCTAAGTGTAATTCAAAAGAAAAAACAGGAAAAGTATTTATTTTCCACCCTGAGTGGAGTATGCTCTATAGTCCAATATAAAATACTAGGTTTTACTAAGGCATAGGGAAATAATGTCTGTCACTCTTTAGCTTTTAGAGCTTTTAACCTAACAAATGAAGAAAGGAAAAGCTTACACAATCACCTGAAAAGCCATCTACATGGAAACTTTTGGATATTTGAAATTATCTATTAATGGATCAACAATGCTTATTACTTATACATTAGTATAATCATAAATGAATCAATTTCAAGGGTAAGATGCTTTTCACTTCATGGTAATCATCAGAAAGTTTCTTAAAACTGTGCAACATTTAATCAGCTAATTAACAAATATACTGAATATCCTCTTCTAAATTTAAATTTTAATTTAATTATTGTGAGCTACTGAAACCTTTTCAGTATGCTCATTTATTCATTCATTCAACAGGTAATTTTTGAGTTCCTACTTTTTGCCAGATAGAGTCCTTGTCCTCAGAGAGCTTTCAGTGGATCAGTGGGCACTGCTACATTCTAGAAAGAGCATTAAACAATATGGGCAGTTTTCTTGTCCTCATAAAGCTCTCATTCTACCTAGAGAAACTGATATTAACAAAGGGTTTTATAAAACATTTTACATTTCAGCTTGATAATTTCTGATAAGGGAAGGTACATGGTCCTATGAGATACCTCACAGGAAGACTGAAATTGCTCTTTTTCATTTTAATAAACATAAAACTCTTTCAAATTTAGAGAACTCATCTGAATAATTGGCTTATTTTATGGGAAACTTTTTAGTTAATTGTATCACTGCCTTTATTTGCAAGTTCATGTCAAATTGCAGAATGGGCAGCATAGAGAGATCAAATAATCTAAAGTTCTAATAATCTAAAGGGCCTACTATATAGCATAGGGAACTCTGCTCAATGTTATGTGGCAGCCTGGATGGGAGGAGAGTTTGGGGGAGAATGGATACATGTATACGTATGGCTGAGTCGCTTTGCTGTGCACCTGAAACTATCACAACATTGTTAATCGGCTATACTCCAAAATAAAATAAAAAGTTTTTAAAAAATCTAAGTTCAGTAACAGAGTATTTCTAAACTGTTTCCTGCTTGCCCACTATGTGCTAGGCATTATTGCATTCTCTAAGAATATAAAAATCTATAAGGTAGTAACAGAGTGACAGCCAGAGTGATGTAAGATCAAAGTAGATATGGGGTAGAGTTAGATATGAGATGGAATGGGTGCTTGGTTTTGTTTAATCAGTCTAGAATGAGAAAAAAATTGTGTTTACAGGTTGAGTGGAAAGAACCAACAAAGAAAATGATGTTGAATATTTAGGAGGAAGATTATACAGTTAATGGAGTATTTGTGATTTCATACAACAAAATGTAGTACAAAGGCAGAGGGATTCTTCCTAAATTCTATTTCTTCCATGAGTTCCTAAAAGAAACAAACCATCTCATGTATTATAAAAATTAGCCCAGGGAACCACCAAGAATGATTAGAGTTGCAAGAAGAATAAACTTTTTCAGGTGTTGTTTACCTCTTTTTAAATTTTTTATTCCAAAAGTAATATAGTAGTTGCTGCTCCAAAATATGTAAAAAAATATTTGCTATGCATAATGTAAAATGTGAAAGCTCTTTACAACTATACTCTTAGAGTTAACATAAGCTACAGTTTGTTTCCAGACAAACCTCCTTCCCAAACATAAACTTTGAAGTGAGAAAAACAACATAAATCAGGAAGATTTGATACTTGCACAGTGAATTTCAAGAAAATGCTGAGGCCACGGAATAGCAAAACACTGATCATGAATGGGACTTGAGCAACAATCAGGACAATGACTTTTACCATGAAAATGAAAACAGAAACAAAAGACAGCATAGGTTAATGAAAGAGCACTGCTTGAATCACTAGGATCCCAAATTCCAATCCCAGCTCTGTCACTAATTTTCTGTATGACTTTTGGTGAGTCATTATTCTCCTTGGTCTCAATTTCTTCTTTTATAAAATGAGTGGGATAGATTTTAGGAATTTCATTACTTCAAGTTGATATATTAGGTTATAATTTTTTATAGACTTTGGAATTATCAGAAATAGTGCTTTCAAAGGTAGTGATCTTAAATGATGAAAAATTAAATAAAATTTGCCTCAAATAATGAGTCAAAGGAACTAAACATAGCAATGATGTATATTTTAAATTCAATTTTACTAGAATTATAAATGATATCATTATACAAAACAAAGCCCTTGTCATTGGCTATAAAACATTTAAAAGTATATTACCTCAAAAGATTTCTAATATTAAATAATTTGTATAATCCATTCACATTACTTTTACTTTTTTAAATTTTATTGGATTGTAGTTGATTTACAATGTTGTGTTAGTCTGGTTATTGCAAATTGATTCAGTTATACATATACATATATTTATTCTTTTTCAAATTATTTTCTCATATAGGTTATCACAGAATATTGAGTAGAATTCCCTGTGCTATACGGTAGGTCCTTGCTGGTCATCTGTCTTATATATAGTAGTGTGTGTATGTTAATCCTAAGCTCTTGATTTACCCCTCCTCCCAACGTTTCCCCTTTGGTAACCATAAGTTTGTTTTCGATATCTGTTTGTTTCTGTTTTGTAAATAAGTTCATTTGTATCATTTTTAAAAAATTAGATTCCACATATAAGTGATATTATATGATATTTGTGTTTCTCTGTCTTACTTCACTCAGTATGATAATCTGCAGGTCCATCCATGTTGCTGCTAATGGCATTATTTCATTCTTTTTAATGATTAATATTCCATTGTATATGTATACCACATTTTCTTTATCCACTCCTCTGTCAATGGACATTTAGGTTGCTTCCACGTCTTGGCTATTGTAAATAGCCAAGACTAATATATTTTTGATGACTGTAGCTTTGTAGCATAGTCTGAAGTCAGGGAACCTGATTTCTCCAGCTCCATTTTTCTTTCTCATGATTGCTTTGGCTATTTGGGGTCTTTTGTGTCTGCATACAAATTTAAAAATTTTTCGTTCTATTTCTGTGAAAAATGCCATTGGTAATTTGACAGGGGTTGTGTTGAATCTGTAGATTGCCTTGGGTAGTACAGTTATTTTAACAATATTGATTCTTACAATCCAAGAGCATGGTATATCTTTCCATCTGTTTGTACCTTCTTCAATTTCTTTCATCACCATCTTACAGTTTTCAGAGTAGAGGTCTTTTGTCTCCTTAGGTAGTTTATTCCTAAGTATTTTATTCTTTTTGATGCAGTGGTTAATATAATTGTTTCCTTAATTTTGCTTTCTGATCTTTAGTTGTTAGTGTATAGGAATGCAAGAGATTTCTGTGTATTAATTTTGTATTCTACAACTTAACCAAATTTACTGATGAGCTCTAGTAGTTTTCTGGTAGCATCTTTAGGATTTTCTGTGTATAGTATCATGTCATCTGCAAACAGTGACAGTTTTACTTCTTCTTTTCCAATTTGCATTCCTTTTATTTCTTTTTCTTCTCCAATTGCCATGGCTAGGACTTCCAAAACTATATTAAATAAAAGTGGCGACAGTGGTCATCCTTGCCTTGTTCCTACCTTAAAGGGAATGCTTTCAGCTTTTCACCATTGCGAATGATGTTAGCTGTGGGTTTGTCATATATAGCCTTTATTATGTTGAGGTAGCATTTCCATTATTTTTAATAAGCTATGCTGTAAGAATTTCCTTCCCCCTTTGACAATGACCAAAAATAGGTTAGACTGCTTTACATCATCTTAAATCACATTTTTTTGCAAAACACTAATATAGCAAAATGTTGCATTAAATGTTTTTAAAGCTTAAAATATTTCCCTGATATTTTCTCTTTGTAACCACTTGATTTATTACAGCTTAGACATAGTTCCAGGTCAATAATTTATTCAGAAATTTATTTAACAAACACTTATAAAATGCCAACTAAAACATTTAAAAGTAGACTCACATTTATAATTTCATTGATTTTTATGCAAACACATGGTAATAGAGGACTGAAGATATAAATGGATGTTCTTGCTCTCTTGGCTAACTGATGAAAAGAAACTGAAGAAATCAATTAGAGACATAAAGCCATTATTTGGAAAATTAGGGGTAAAAAATTACCAAACTATTATTTTTAAAATATGCACACTATTATAATTAAGTTCCATTTGTTTGGTACTCACAAACTTACTGCTAATTATTATTATAGACTTATGTTAGCACTTATAACATCAAATATCTTGTTAAGTATGCACATGTACTAGATTGTAAAACTTTTTTTTTTTTTTTTTTTTTGCGGTACGCGGGCCTCTCACTGTTGTGGCCTCTCCCATTGCAGAGCACAGGCTCCAGACGCGCAGGCTCAGCGGCCATGGCTCACGGGCCTAGCTGCTCCGCGGCATGTAGGATCTTCCCGAACCGGGGCACGAACCTGTGTCCCCTGCATCGGCAGGCAGACTCTCAACCACTGCGCCACCAGGGAAGCCCTGTAAAACATTTTTAACAAAATTTAACAAATATTTGTTGAGCATTTATCATGTGCCCATTAGTATTCAAAAAGATAGTGAAATAAAGATGAATCATGTGTAAATATGTACATAGATGTGCTTCAACAAGTTCGCAATATTTAAGTAAGAGAAGCCAACAAAAGCATTACGGTCTCATGAAATGGACGATACAAGAAGCATAAACTCTTTGGGGGAGCTTAGTGAAGGGAGTAATTAATGCTAGAGAAAGCAAGTGGATTTATAGCATGGGTACTTTTACTGCTAGATCTTAAGTCAATATTACAACCTGTATTCATTGAATAAAGGTGATGAGGAGAAGCGTACCCTGGAAATGAAGAATTATATATAATTCCTGGGTAGATTGAAGGTTAGTTCTTGTTTGGGAAATTGCAAGTAGTCTAGTCAGACTCATGCATAGAATTTAATTTCTTATGAGAAAGAACATGGGGTAATGATTGAGGTCCCATTTTAAAGTATCTTGAGAACCATATCAAGGTATTTTGACTATCTTTTTTTAAGTGAAGTGAGTATTTTCGATGCTGGCTGTGATTAAGAATTACTTGCAGAGCTGCCCTTTTTGTCCTCAGCCAAGATCTAGTGGGAAGGAATCTTTGTTAGAATACCCATAAAATAACATATATTTTAAGCCCCATAACTTATTTTGAGGCGTATTAAAATTTGGTTCGAAAGCTACTCTGTAAGGGAAAGGAGCTTTAGGCTCACAAGCAGGAAACTATATGATCAGCTCTTGACTAGGAAAAATAATTCTTGTCAAGAGAGAAAAATTACGATGGGGCTGTGTTATCCCTGTGCTGGGCATTGAATTCTAGAGGTAAACAAGACAAAGAAGTTTCCTGCTCTCATGAAGCTTGCATCTTAATGGAAGAGGTAATGATAAACACTATTTTGTTCTCTATGTGTAGTTAAAGATCAATGTACAATATTTGAATAAATAAATGAATTCATCTTGTATATTTTTTCAATACTTTATTTTGCTTTACCTGTAGCCAATGGTTGTCAAACCTGGCTGTGAATCAATAGCATCAGGGGATTTTATTGGAAGTACAGGCACCAGAAGCTACTGTGGAGCTTGAAGTCCATGGATCTGTATTGATAAAATCTTCCCAGGCACCTTTTGAAGTGGTCTCAGCATGAATTTGTAGGGGGGCTTTGGACATATGGGAACATAGAACTTTTAACACCCAGATTTGCTAAATAATCTCAGTTCTGTACTTCACTCTATGCTTTGTAAAAATGACCTGAGAATTAGCTGCAAAATATAATTTATTCAATTTCTAGTTAAAAACTCTGCCACCACTGTATGACAGGCACTTAAGGTTAATAGGTGGGTAGACTTGGGTAAAAAGATGCTTTCAAGGACTCTACACTTTAAGCACAGAAAACAGATCCACAACTGACTATAATACCAGGCAGAGTTAAATAGTAGTAAATGGAAGGGCTAGTTGCATACTGTGAGAAGGAAAAAGAAGGTTGTACTTAATTCTGTCTGGCGGAAGTAGACTGGGGGTGGGTAGGTATGGAAATTAAGGAAGCTTCACACTGCAGGCTGTAGCCTAGTAGCAGGATTTTACAAGGTAAGATGAATTTCAAAGAGGGATGGAAATGATATTTCAGTATTAAAAAACAGCATAAACTTAGATTCAGAAAAAGGTTTGTTTTAATATTAATAATTTTGCTTAATGTTCTCAAGGGGTAATGTTTTCCAAAATTCTTGTCGCATTGAAAGACAAGTGTCTATTCTTTTGTACTCATACAATTTGCAGGACAAGAAATGCACGTTTCAGAAACCAAAGAACTAATCTTACAAGAATAACCCTGAGCATTTGACTCATTCTTTTTCTGCCACAATTTGCCTAGTTCACAGAACTCTCACAGTCCCTTAATGCCTTTCCTACCTTCTTCTTGGTTTTCATTTTCTTTTTTCGAAGATCATAGCAATCTGCATAATAAGCTACCTGTCTTAAGGAGAGGGAGAGTGATAGCATAGCAGACTGTCTCAACTCCCACTGAAACTGAGAGTCTTAATAAAAGTAAAATGAAGAGAAATAAAAAATCAAATTTGAAAAACAGAGCATAGTATCAGTTAAATCTCACTAGAGGAAAGTTTCACCGTCAGGATGACATTTGAAAATAGTTTCACTTGTGAATTTATGCTCAATGTTTATTTTGGTCACAGAGTTTCAGGGTCAAATTGTTTTCTTTTCTTTTCTTTTCTTTTCTTTTATCAGTATGTCCCTTCTCTCTTAGGGCTGGTGAGCAGACCAGTACATAACACGAGAGATGTTAAAATATGCCAAGGTCATATAATGAAACATAAATCGTGTCTATGGAATATCAGTTATTTCAGAATTTTTCTTAACATATGAAAATCACTGATTTGTCCCTCAAGTTTTAGTTTTTGAAATATTGGAAAACTATAGCTTTACATGATACAAACTAGGAGAGCTGGGCTTCTTAACATTACATGCACGGTTTAAATAAGGTCAGATTATTTAGTTATAAAGTGTGGTAAATGCTTAATCAAAAATGCAAAGCATTTATCAAAAGTGCACTCATGGAGTGTATCAGGCAGAAGAAATACACAAGGAAGATTTTACTAGGAAAATCAGGCAACTAGCCCAGTTAATAAATAGTCTGCTGTTTCTATCAATGAAATAATGTAACACAAAGACTACAGATTTTGGCATCTAACACATTTAGGTAAGGATCCCACTTACACTACTTTAATAATGCTACAACCTTGGACAAATTACTCAATCACTCTAAGTCTCAGTTAACTTACCCATAAAATGAGGAAAATATAACTAAGCTTCAGGATTACTCCAAGGAATCAGAATAATATAAAATAATATATAGCAATCACAAAGTAGGGCAGACATTCAAGTATTGAGAATTAGTAATAAAAGGAACACAGAAGTCTGTTGCTTTAACCTTTGTAGTGACAAATATCCAAAGATTAATTCTGTAATTTGAGAGTGTTGAATTTTCCTTTTGATTCACACTCCAGAATATTAGACTTTGTTATTTCAAGTTATTTCCTTTAAACCACAGGTTCCTCAGATGGCACTTGCAATACTTGGGATTCTGCTGATACCTGTTCTGCCTACATGATAGAATGCAGCCATTTGCCCAGCATTCCTTGTTAAAGTATTACACGAAGATTAATCGTGAACTCGTGCTCTAAAAGCAGAAAGGGAAATTCTGTTTCAAATAAGAAAGTTTCTGTCTAAATATGCAGTGTGCACACAGTTTAATGACAAGTTTCTCACGTCCTGAAGCCCGTAATGATAGAAGGGCTCTTCCCTCTGGGCTTTCTCCACTGCAGCACCCACCCCTGCTCAATTCCACTCATCCCTGCCAAATACTCTGTTTATGATCCAGTCACAGGGAGTTAGCAAATTACTGCTGTTCTGAGCTCCTCGTCTGTAAAAGCAGACAATATCAAAGACACTAAGATCTCGTTAGCATTATAATTTACTAGCTTTGTTGGAGGTGAAAGACTTTGCATGCAAACACATGCAGTGTGAAAGGACTAGGGCCAAAAGAAAGGATTAAATTGTCAACAGAGTCTTGGAACAAGAGATGGACACATCTTAAATATATTAATGCTATGCACATATATACATAGCTATAGCAAACACATCTATGATCCCATCAACATATAGTTTCTGAAACATATAATCTCCTACATATATAATATATCCTACATATAACCAAAAGATAATTCTATATCCTGACCCTAATTCACCAGTATTGACTGCATATAGCAACACATACAGTTGTTATTTACAGGCAAAACATACAAAGGCATATTAACTATATATAAACATATAGACTCTTTATACAAACCTATAGTAAACCCTTTACACAAACACATATTTAATCCCTACATAAACGTAGGTAATGGAGATGCCATAAAAGAAAATATGACAAGATATTTTGATAGAATGAACATTGGTTTTGTTACCACTTTGAAGTATTACACTTCATGAAATGGTTGTCTGATGCTTCTTTTTAATTACGTCTCACTCTCTTTATATGGGATCTCTGTTTTTATTATCTCTACAGTTTTTATTCAGATTTATCTCCTGTTACTGATCCATAGTCACTCTGTCCTTTCTCAGATTGCTCTTCAAAATCCATCACTTTCTTGGAGCTTCTTAGGTCTTCCCTCTGTAGTGATGTTTCAACATGTTTTGGTGTCTTACTGAGACAGTAAAATCCCCCGATCAGGGAACTCATCTATGAAAAATTATAAAAAAATAGAGTGTCTTTTATGGGACGTGTAAAATAACCTGCCCAACATTTATTTACTGGGAAATAGCATTATGCAAGGATTTAGATAGAATGTCGGCACTAAGAGGAAATGATCCTAGGGCAAGCCCTGGCTCTGTTGGTTACTGGCTGCCTGAATTTAGGGAAATTACTAACCAGTCTAAATCTGTTTCATCATTAGGAAAGGGGAATATAATAATACCTGACCCATAGGGTAGATTTGAGGACTAAGTGAGATGATGCATTTAAAACACTTTACACAATTCTTAACACATGTAAGTTCTCAGTAAACATGAGCTATTCTTATTGCTTTTTAAAAAAATTACTATCTGCGAAACCAGATTATAACTCTAGTGCAATTCTATATAAGGATGTACCTCTTGCATAGGTAGGTTTAATGACCTCCGAGAAATATTATGTCAGAATGAAGGATGCTGATTTTATCACACTCTATCCACAAATAAACCTTTACTACGTGTAATTCTCTCCTGTGATTGATAGCAGTGTATGATAAAATATGATAGATAGCCACAGATATTCTATTTCAAGCCATTAAAGGCATGAACCCCATACTAAGTAGATTCCTCTAAGATGTGCTGACACAAAATAAGAAAAATAATCCACAGTCTCCTTCTTTCCCAGAGCAAAATGTCAATCTCTTTTAGATTTCTCAGACATCAGCAAAACATCTGCTTTGTTAAGTTACTACTACTTGTCAGCAGAAGCAGGAAGACACAGTGCTTGCTTTACACTCCATATGATCCTTAGGCACTCACAAATATGACACCTTAAAACACACATATACACACAAAATAACATATATTTTAGAATATTTAGAATATTTTTTCCAGGCTTCCCTGTACAGTTCCTTGAATATAGTATACAAACGACTAGTCGACCTAAATAAAAATTTTTTTTCCAGGAATAATAATCTTATTTTGGAGGAAAGAAGGGTGGAGGGAAAGAGGAAGAAAGAAAAGGTTATGTAATTTTTACTGAGTGGTAGAATGTCTAAGTGTGTGTGAGAGAGAGAGAGAGAGAGAGAGAGAGTGTGTGTGTGTGTGTGTGTGTGTGTGTGTGTTTGTAAAATTAGGTACCTTACCTACATCCTGATAAATTGTCAAATACTTCTTTGGACTCTCCTCCCTTACTTCATCTGACCCCCCTTTTCCATTTCTCATGACTCATAGAAGGTTGTTTATGTCACATGAATCAGTGAATGAGAACTTTAATTTACTAGAGCAAAATAAACCCTAGTAGGATTGAAAAACACCTAATTTGCCTTGGGTGGTGGGAAAGCACTGTCTAAAAAATAGCACTGTTTGTATTTCATTTTGGATTCCATACATACAGACTACAGAGTTTTTGAAATCTAATTTGTACATACACAATACGGAAATCTTTGTCTACTTAATGTCCTTGCTCAGTTGATAAAATTTTGCTTCCTATGCTCTTGTATATGCCTTAATATCCTGAAATAGCACCATAACTACCAGTATCTGGAATTGTTTTACCACGTATTTGAATAATGTGGGGATATCGGTATTTTGTTTATTTTCATAAAGCTCACTTAAATCACTTGACCATAACCATGGAATAGAGACATGAAAATTCCACCTCCTGGCACAACTGAACGTGTTTTTGTTGAATTCATTTTGGTTTCTTTTTATGCATCCAACCTCCATTTAGTCTTTGAGGTCAATGTCTGTTGTTTAAATGGCTGGAGGAGGGGGCACTCTTCAGTGGTCAAGTCTCTATGCTGGCAGGGCTACTGGAAAAAGCTCCCACAGCTGACTAAATCTATGTTATGCTTGTCTAGCACCACTAGCATTAATCCTTTGCAACCAGGAATGGTCAATTAACTCATCTTAAAAAAATATTAATTAATCTCATTTGAATTATTCATAGGAGTGGTGATTTTGTTTTTAAGTGGTAATGTGTATTGCTACACATTGGCGGAGGGGCACATGAAAAATACGTCTCCTGGGTATTACATAGCTCTTTCTTTGTAATATGTCAAGCTAACTCCTGTATTATTATTCACTACAGCCAAAGTATGGGGTAATGGGGATGACTGTGTGTCTATGTGTACATGTGTGTGCAAGTATGTGCATGTCCTCCTACTACAACATATTTGATAATTTCCAGTATATCTGGAAATGCATGCCATATCTGCCTTTGATTCCTAAAGAGAGAACAAACTTCAAGAGAATTAGAAAAGACCACTTTGACTCATTTTTACCATGAGGCAAAGTGACAAGGAGATGGTATTCTGATACTACTGACCCACTAGTAAGATTCAGCTATAACACAATTTGCTAACCACGCATATAGAACAGAAATGCAAAATTCACTTTGCTTGCACTCACTCTCACTCCATCTCTGCATCTTCATGATCTTAAATGGTCAACTCAATTGTTTATTTATATTAGTACCAAATATTTGTTTATTTTATCTTATATAAAAATCATGGCTCCTCTCTCTGGGGTTGCAATTCAAGATGGTTTATTTTTCTCCTAATATCTTCCTTTATAAACGTTCTACAATGACAATATCTCCTTTAGAGAATGAAATGCATTACAGATAACATCTCACTTCATCAATCACAACTTTCCCAGTTACATTCAGACATTTTAATTTAAGTTAGATATTATTTTCATAATTTTAAATTGTTTTAAGATAGCATCATAATATCTCACACTTTATTCTAATGACTGCAGAAAGATAAGTCTTAAAATCACATATTTTATAGGGAAAAGGAAATTACAAGGAAAAAATAAGCACATTTATTTTGGGGGTGAGTGTTAATATAAACTAGAAAAAGTCTTATAATTATCAAAATGTTATTTTTGTTTTGGGGAAGAAAATTTTTGCCTAAGTTTATATTTTTGCAGGAATTCTGGTTAAAAATATCAAACTGAGCATATGTTTTTATTTTTCACTCCTCCTTTTAACTGAAATATTACTAAGGCTGTAAAAATGTGAATAATCATAAACTAACCTAAAAACAAAAATAGCTTTTATTTGCACAACAGAGAAGTTGATTCTTTAGAGCACTCTATAACTGGATAGGATTATACTGACAGAAATCAAAGCAGAGGGTGTCAAAGCCTAGAATATGACCAAAAAAAAAGCAGGAACTCATCCCCCTAGTGGGCTTGAAAGAGCTCAAATTCAGAATCAGCAGCTACAGAAAGAAGTTGAATGTTGGCCATAATCAGGGTAATTGGTGATTATCTACAGAATAGCTTGATCAGGTGACACCTTCTACTACAGGCATCCCCAAACAGAGGATGATATGTTCAGCATTTGTTCCCAAGATAAACCCATAAAACTGCTTTCTGTAAAAACACAACATTGTATGCCTGGAAGAAAGCTGATGTGAATCTTTATGCCTAAGAGAGAAGCAAAAAAGCTCAAAGTAACTCCAGATTTAACATAGGGTGGGGACAGTGGAGGATAAAATGTAAGGCAGTGCTGTCAATTGCTCTGCTCCTGATAAGTCCTTTTATTTTTATTTATTTATTTATTTATTTGCGGTACGCGGGCCTCTCAGTGTTGTGGCCTCTCCCGTTGTAGAGCAGGCTCAGCGGCCATGGCTCACGGGCCCAACCGCTCCAATGGCATATGGGATCTTCCCGGACCAGGGCACGAACCCGTGTCCCCTGCATCGGCAGGCAGACTCTCAACCACTGCACCACCAGGGAAGCCCAGTCCTTTTATTTTTATATTTGAAAGAGTTCCCAGGTTATCTGACTACTTTTGACATTCTATGTCCCCTAATAATATGTATCAGTACTTTCCTTAATTCTTCACATAAATTAAATGAATTCATTTCATTCTCACAACAGCCATATATATTAGGTAACACTGTTATCATCATCTAAGAGATAAGGAAGCTGGGACACAGAAATTTTAAGTAACTTGCTTAAGTTCACTTAATTAGTAAATATTAGAGCTGAGATTTGAATATAGAATCTGGTTCCAGAGTTTCATGTTCTTAACCACTACCCTAGGTCACCATGACACAAAGCTGCCATTTGATGTGTCAAACAGACTCTGTAAGACCCACACAGAGGTAAGGACTTCAGAGAAATAGACCAACAAACCTACAAAGGAAACCCATGTCATCTCTCTGTGTTTATCAACTGAGTCCCTTGTTCATAAATATGAACAGACAACCAAGAATCATCAGATATTTGAGGAAACCAAAACCAGTAAGAGAAAAATCAAGATGAACAAATGGAACAATTAACAACAACAACAACAAAAAAAAACTCAGACATTTTAAAGAACAGAAGAAAACTTTAAAAATTATAATGATTACACTTAGCAAAATAAAAGAGGATATTTCATCAATAAAAGCAGACACTGCAGTGGGAAAAAAAGTAATTATATAAAAGTAAAGCTTCTTGGAAATTTCAAATGTTACTCCTAAATTTTTTTAAAAGTCCATAGAATGGCTTTTAAAACATAGAACAGAGACAGTTTAAGTCAAATTGCTCATCTTGAATGACATAACTATGTACTCTCTCAGAATATGGAGAAAATGAGAGAAATTAAGGAATACAAAGGATCAAGGCAGGCACTCCAACATCCACTAAATAAAAATTCTAAAATGAGAGAACATAGAAAATGTAGGATAAAAATGATAAAATTGCAGAAGAATATAACCAGTCATCCTAAGAAATTATTTTTTAATATATAAAGAATTAACAGACTATCAAATAGAATGGGATAAAAAGACTTAAACCTAAAAATATTTCAGCAAATTTCTGAATTTGAAGGGAAATTGTTTAAGCTTTCACAATGGAAAAAATAAACAAGTTGCTTCCAAAGGAATAAGAACTCAGATTAGCATCACATTGGTTATCACCAACACCAAGATTGATGATAATGGGGCAACACCTTCAAAGTTCTGAGATAAATAATCTTTAGCTTGTAATCCAAATCCACCCAACTGTCAATCAAAAAAAAAAGTATTCCAGACAGACTCATATTTTATATCTCATAAATACTTCTTTCAAAAAGTTTTCTTGAGAATATATTCAAACAAGAAGATAAATATATCTAAGGCGGATAGAACTAATAGGATATTGAATCCAAGGCGGATAGAACGAATAGGAGAGCAAATAGTTAAAATCAAAGATGACGACTGTGCAGCAGTCCTAGAAAGCAGTAGATCCAAACTAGAACTAAAAGTCATTTCATAAGCTTGTCTTCAAGAATGAAGTGGTGGGGTCTTCCCTGGTGGTGCAGTGGTTGAAAGTCCGCCTGCTGATGCAGGGGACACGGGTTCGTGCCCCGGTCCGGGAAGATCCCACATGCCGCAGAGCGGCTGGGCCCGTGAGCCATGGCCGCTGAGCCTGCGCATCCGAAGCCTGTGCTCCACAACGGGAGAGGCCACAACAGTGAGAGGCCCGCGTACCGCAAAAAAAAAAAAAAAGAATGAAGTGGTGGAGTTGAGGGGAGAGCAGAAAGCTTTTTAATTTTACATATACTCTTCTATGCTATTTGAAATCTTAAATCAGAAACATGTATTATTGCTCTAATGGAAAAATACAAGGACCAAAATTATAAAAATACATGTATAATATACATACATATATATGTCTATCTGTGCATATAAATCATACATGTACATACACGTGCACATGGAAACATGCATATACATGAATATATGTACATATGTTTCTACATATTCATCCTTTCAGGTTTTTTTTTCTTTGAGAGTGTTTGTAAAACTCATATAGGTACCTGTTTTCAGATGGCTAATGCTGTGTCTTAATCAAGACATATATGGTTTCTAACTGTGCAATCCTATGTCATCACGGCCTATATTTCTTCACTGAGTAAAGTAGATTCTAAGGATAGTAAATACATATAGTGAAATAAGTTATAATCTCTACTGGATATACAAAGTTAATCTCGTGACTCTAAGGATGGGGCGGTATATTCAGCTTCATGGCTTTATTATCTTCTCACTGTTCATTAGGGCTTACAATGCAGTTTCTCTTGAAAGAAGCTGACCTGTTACCCATGCAGAGTTTACGCTGTTTGCTGTTCTGAAGAGTATTTTAATCTGTCAGTAAAACACATTTGGAGAATAATGATTTTAAGATGCTAAAATCTCACAGCACAGAAATTTGGCCAGATCATGAACCAAATGTAATTCAGAAAAACTGTGGAGCTGGAGGAGGCCAAAAGTATCTGATCAGTATATCTCCTTGCCTCATCCATGCTATTCCAGGAGACAACTTGGATAAAGATTGGATATAATCGAATAAATGTATTGGCTTTATTTTTTTTAACCAAGGGTGTTCCTGTTAACATTTTATATGGTCAATTTTTCGATTTCCAGTTCTAGTATTTGCTATTTGTTTAAAAAATAAAGATTAAAAATATTACAAAGCAAATCAGAGGTACAATTAATATGTGCTTTAATGGTTTCCTCTGCCTAGAAGGTTCTTTCCACTGTTCTCTGCCTGATTTCCTCCTACTTGTTCCTCACAATTGAAGTCAGGTCTTACTTTTAGAAGTCCCTAACTAGTTACTTTTTTGGCCCTCTCACTAGACTGGGTTGCATGCCTCTCTGTGTTCCTACAGCACTCTGTGCTTCCCTCTATCAAAAACCCTTCATTTTTTATTGTATTGTATAAGGGTAGCCTTTTCATCTTCCCCCAAGACTGCCCTGCACCTGCTTTTCTGCCCTGCTCCTTCAGTATACCACATAGGCCCTAAGCTCACCTGAGACCATTCCATGCACAGTTCCTTGCCAATAGGACTACAGATACCATGTAGGCCCTTAGTGCTGTGTGGAAATCCTACTATACTTCTGCTGTCAGTTCACTCCCTAACTCTCCTGAACAATATTTCACACTTTTTTTTCTCTTTTCAAACCACCAACATCCCTCCCATCATCTCACCCTCAGCTAATGTCTTTGTTTCTCATTTACTTAGGAAATAGAAGCAATCAAAAGAGAATTTTCTCATGTTCCCACTACCAAATCTATATACAGATCTGCATCTCAATATTATTTACAGTTTTACTTTCAATAATGGGTTCTATGTCCAAATATAAGCCAATAGTACTGCTTATGCACTGGTTTCCATATCTGCTCCCATGCCAAAGGACTTGATCACTTTTTCTCTCCTGATTCATCAGGACTAAATAATTACCATCTGTATATAACTGTGCTCTGATATATATCATCTTATAATTATTTTAAATCCCTCTTTTACCACATCCATCTCCAGCTGCAAAGCAAATTTAATTCAAAATATTACAGGACATCCTTCACAGTTGTCTTGCAATCTACCACCTTTCTTCCATCATGTCTTTGTACTGTTAACTGAGGAAGAAGTGGATACAAATCTGAGGGTTGTCTTGTTAAGAAATTTGATATCTCAGGACAAACTGAACTATCAGTTATATTAACACTGTGCTTTGAAGATTCCAAGTTATGTAAATTATATCTTTCAGCCCTCTTCTTTCCTATCAGATCACATGTGAGAAAGCAGCAGTAGGACTCTAAAGCAAATAACGAATAAGGAAGAACAAAGTGAAAATTAAGGAAGCAACATTAGTTGAGGCTCAGTTCAGGAAACACACACCACTTTAGATGGTTTAAGCAACTGGAACTTTAATACAAAAGGATAAGTGCTTACAAATGCTTTGGAAAGTCTAGCAGAGAACCTCAATGCTAAAGATTCTTGGAAGCACAACACCACCACAGAATTATGGTCCAGCGAAATTACTACCTCTGACACCGTCAGAGCCATGGAGAATCAGGAAGCCACCACTGGGAATACTGAGTTCAAGAACACAAAGCAATAGACAGGATCTAAACAATAGTGTGCTGGTAAATGTGTGACAACCAGCTGGGGTCCTCCCCACACTTGTTTGAAGTGTCTGTTAATTACTGTGGTGAAAACCACCCCACCACGGCTATTACAGGCACCACCATGAGGTCACTAAATGTGGAGCTGTGAAGAGATGAGCAGAGATAAACACACAATTGCCTAGTATTCCCACCATACAGACACAATAGATGTAAAGAAATTCAAGAGCATTGAAAATACTAAGATGTAGTAGTTAGGAAGTGATGAGTTTTTAGTCTTTATTACCTTGATTTTTAATATAATATTTTTACTTGTAAAATTATATAATTTAGATTTTAATAATGACTGTGTTTAAAAGCCAGCCTGCAAAATTCCTAAAAGTTTAACAATCAGCTCTCATAAACTGATACAAGTCAACTCCAGTGCACCACTGTATACAAGGATCAAGAAGCTTGGAACAATGAGATTGCCATCACCACTCTGCCACAGCTGAATACATTTAAATAGAAGATACTTCTGAAAGTCTACTTCAGGTTGACAAGTAATATTTAACTGAAAAGTTCTGCTTGACACTGTTTTCATGAACTCGACTTTTTACTCCCACAACTAACAAAGAGGGCATTGTTTTTGGAAGTTTTTGTTTTCTAAGTCAACAATGGTTATAAACTTATGCAGCACCTCCTTGGTTTCTCATTGGTAGTACCAGTATATTGTGAATAGATGATGATGACGGGAAAGAAAATGTATAGGAAGGAACCGACAAGTTTATAGTCAGAATCAATATTGTGCCAAATACTTAAGTGCATAAATAGTTGAATAATGGAAATTAAGAGATACAGTTTTTAAAACTCTGCTGAACAAAAGTAGCAATATTCTCTTTCATCACAATTCATTCTCCCACACAAGTGATACCTTATAGATCAGGTAATACCACTAATCAGGTGCCATTAGCAAAAAAAAAAAGATTGACATGATATCTATCTTCCAGAAGCTATGTGAATATTTTCAATGCCCCTAATAGTGCCTTTCTGATCTGGTAAGTAGCTAAACAGTACTACCATTATCTAAAAATGTTGTTTTTCATCGATAAATCTCAGACTAGTAGACTGTGAAGAATAAAGAAAACTAGGACTAGAAAAGTAAAAGTGTTCACAAAAAACATGTAGGGCACATGTGTCTATATAATGCTTCCTTCTTGAAAATGTAGGTATTTTTAGAAACATGATAAACCATCCAAAAGTCCATTAAATCTAGTATATAGAGCACAAGACAAAAGTCTCAGTTATATTTACCTGAAACAGTGTTAAAATTACAAACTCTTCACCAAGCTATAAAATATAAACAAAGAAAATATGGGATAATAATCTCATTTGGTACTACTACTAACTCAGTAAAGTACTGGGTGTCCAATTCCTATAAGCATCCCTTCAAGAAGTTTTAATAAAGATACAGATATTATTTGTGATAATAAGATGATTTCCATTACTAAACTTTGGCTTCATTTAGGATGACTTGGGCAGCAGAAGGATTATCTCTGAGCAAAATATTCTTTTGAGAGTATAATTAAAGATCTTAGAGTCTTTGCAAACACAGCATACATCATTTAAACATCATTAGAAGCTCATTCCAGTGTTGTGGAAGGGTTTGATGAGAGAATGTGTGTTTATTGGAAACCAATTTTCACATGCACAAAATAAAACTCTAATTAGCACTGTTATTTTAAACTTGCACATCTGCTATAGTTTTAACTTTTTACTTTTCATTTTAACTTGTATTTCTTTCATTTAAATAGATTTAATTTCTCACCTCTTTGTTCATCAGGAAGCATGGTAGAAAAAGTTTAAACTTTGGAATCAGGAGTAATTCAAAACTAAATTCCATTCTTTTAAGTCATTCCTCTCTGAGACCCAGTTTCTTTACATGTAAAATGTAGTCAAAAACATCTTCCTCGTGTAGATTTTGTACCCTCCTTATAAGAAAGTCTGTGCAACATCTTTCCTTATGGAAAAATCAGGCCCATGAAGCATGTTCCACCAACTGGATCCAAAAGCATCCCCATAATTTGTAAGTTCGGTAGGCTGACTCCAGTGGAATAGAGTGTGTGTGGGGGTAGGGGGCAATGATTTGAGGTGACTCTTCAATAGACAGTAAAACTTCTGCCTACCGTGTGGGTTTTGACACTTTTTTCAATTAAAATTAAAAAATTTTTATTATCTAAAATAACAACATGATGAACAAAAAATAAAATACAAAACTTGCTAACAACTGCAATTACTGTTCATCTATTCTTTCTTTTTGTATTAGTAAATATTTCAAACACTCAAAAATGTTGAGTAAAACATAAAACACCCCTGTACCTACTACACAATTTGATAAAACATTAAAATTATTGTGGAGTTCATTTATTCTTTCAGTAAACTATGTATCAAAATGACATTTTTTGTTAGCTTAAACTGCTTCTCAAATTTTTGAAACCATGAACACTGAATAATTTACCTCTTCTCTTATACAGAAAGGTACTATTCTGTGTACATGCATGGGGCAAAAATGAGTAAAAGAAAAAAAATATCCTCCCTGATGGAGTTTATAATCTAGCAGGAGAGCTAAAATACAATTGCAAAAAACAAACAAACAAACAAAAAACATGAACATTTGTAAAAACATAGTATTATTTGAAGATGTAAAACAGAAGCACAATTGAATCATGGAGAATTTAGAGCAAGGAGCATCCACATTCAATTTGAAAATGAGGAAAGCATTCAAAGAAGATATGGCTTTTGATGTGGACCTTAAAGAATTAGTAAGAATTTGACAAATGGAAGAGTATGAGCCAAGAATCTTGATTAAAAACCACATAAACCGACCATGTAACCTTAAGCAAAAAGTAAATATATTGCAAAGTTATTGAGAGCTTAGAGAATCAATAAAAAGTTGAAAGACCCAGCTCAGAAAATAGGAAAGAAAAAGGGCAGGTTCAGAAAATTGGCAGGAATCTTGCTAGGCAGAAAAAAACATCTAGCCAGAAATCATATTAAGCATATGCTATAGCCATTAACCCATTGCCATATTAACAACAACAATGAAAACAATGTAAGTTGTAAGTGCCTTTTGATCCTTGCATCACTTTCCAGAGTCAACATCCTAGGCAGCAATAAGCTAGAGACATCCATTCAACTAGTCTCGGTCATGGGCTAACAGCCTAGATCCTGGGACTGGGGAGTGGAGGAGTGAAAGACAGAACCCCTGTCTGTGACATCATAAGTGAGAGAATAAATACTGCTTCTAGTGATTTGGATACCAAATTTCAGTAATTTGTATTCTGGCATACTATACTATTTAAGTGTATTAAAAACCTAATTTTCTTTTTAGTTTAAACTAACTTTTCAGTATTTTTGAAAATATGAAACTTGAGTCATTCACATTTTGAGTCATAACCAGAGAGACATACTTGACATTGATATTTAGGAGCAAAAGACTACTCATTTGAAAGGCAGCCTTCTTTGCCTACATAATTCTCGGCGGAGGCAGAAAATTACTATTGTTTCTCTAGAAGGATAATGCTTAATCCAAGTTCAAAGATTTTTGAACAAATGGAATATAAAAATACCAATACTGAAAATTATACATGTACCTCTGCACTGAAGTCTCCATGTTTCCATGATTAAACTGAAGGAGACAAATATGAACCAGAAATGTTCTCTTTAATGTGAAACTATAGCTCGCTATCAATAAGAAAATGGTAAATGGTGCCCTTAAAGTTATCAAACAAATAGAAGTTATTTTCTTGTTAAATAGAGTAAAAATTTGGAGTTAGTTAACAACTATCTCTTCGTCATTCTCCTGACAAAGAAGAATAGAAAGCTTGCTTAGTAGCTGAAAATTGTTTTACAAAAGACGTACCACAGATTCAGCAATAATCTACACTGACATACTTTGCTGTTTAAGATTGTATCTTTCATATAATTTCATATTGTTATCTAACTCAAGTCTGTGTGCCCGATGCACAGTGAAGCCAAACAATACCAAAACGTCAGAGTTTGGAGCAGAGAAAGGTTTACTGCAGGGCCACTCAAGGAGACAGGTGGCTCATGCCTTATATGTATGTGTATAGCTGATCCACTTTGTTATAAAGCAGAAACTAACACACCATTGTGAAGCAATTATACTCCAATAAAGATGTTAAAAAAATAAATGAATAAATTTTTTTTTCAAAAAAACAAAAACAAAACACCTCAAACTCCCCAAAAGCTTTCAGCAAAGCCCTTTTATAGGAAAGGCGAGGGAGGGACGTGCGTGGTTAATTGTTACAAACTTCTTGGTGGCAGATCCTTTGTACTTGAGGTCAGATCACAGTCAGGTCATGATGTTCCTGTAAACCTCCACCAGAACAAGTGTTACTCTCTGTTCTGACTAGAAAGGGCAAGGACCCAAGGTGCAACTTTTGCCCTCTCAGGTTCAGGCCCTGGGGATCCCTGCACAGGCTGGTTACCCTGCCTGGGAGTGTCTGTCCAGCACCCAGTCTGGGTCCTCCCTCCAGTGCCCAGGCCCAGCTTAAGAGGCAGATCTCAGCTGGCGGTGCCTTCCGGGCCGGGTCCTCAGACCCTACCCAGCCG
Organism: Globicephala melas; assembly: GCF_963455315.2. NCBI lineage: Eukaryota > Metazoa > Chordata > Mammalia > Artiodactyla > Delphinidae > Globicephala > Globicephala melas. The sequence continues at coordinate 65,960,123 of NC_083321.1, read as the reverse complement.
TCATCACGGAGGGAGCAAAGCACCCAGAACCAAGCCATCTGTCAGGCTTTTCATTTAAACTGGAGAGAATCATTTGTATAGGATCAATAGGAGTACATGTTGTAGCAAATGCCAATCAGGTTCATTTCCAGATCAAACAATTGCCCCTCTTTGAGGATAGCTGCAACCACAGAGGTGGACCTAAAGTAATGATGTGCAGTGTCCTTGCAACTTAACCTTGACGTCTGGCCACCTCCTAGAGCTAGATAACTGATCTAAGCTGTACCAATTTTTTTAACTTGAACAGAAAGACTGAAGCTGTTTGAAGCTGTTACCTTAATGGCAGTGTCCATATACTCCAGTTGCTGAGGCCTCCGTGGACTTCGACCCATGGAGACCACCACCACCATTAGGTCTCAAAGGTGGGGATGGGGGAGAGGTTCGCTGCTGCTCCAAGGCCTGAGCCTGGCCAGTGGGCAGCCATGGTGAGGGTTCTGGAGGTCTGCAGGACATAGCCCTCAGCCTGTCCCTGGGCCTCCCAGCTCACCTGCCAGCTGCCTGGGTGGAGGGCCTGGAGCGCGCCGGGGAGAAGGCCAAGATCCCGAAATCCGTCTCTCACCGCACTCTCTGCAGGGAGAACCACTGCTACACTGACTGTTGAAGGAGTGGGACCTCTAACCACAGCGCTAATAGTCCTGCGCTAACAGCCAAGCACCCACTCCACCCCATTACAATTCATTATATTATATTTTTCATTCATAGTTTAAAATCTGTTCAATTTATTTACAGTTTTCTAGGTATACAGTGTTATTACAAAGATATTTGTTATCACATATAGCATTATTAACTTGTATTTTCCTTGTTTTATAAAATGTTACTACATTTTTGTTTTTAATACGTCTTAAATTTTTAGTTTATTAATTTAAAATTCTGAACCCTTTGTAAAATAATGATTCTTTTCAAATAAATACCCCAATACTAGCACTACCACTTTGCTGTAGTATTGCTATCAGTAACTACCTTACAACAATACTTTGCACAATGGAAGAATTTCCCCAAATAAAAATGGGTGTTTGAGGTAGAAGAGAAGAAAGTTACCTGAAAGATAATCAAATGAAGGATCAGAAGCAGGGAAAATCAGAACATCTTGGGCAACAGTGAATTATTTATCAGAAAGTTCAGTTGTAAAAGATAACCTTATTTTCTGTGCAATATCTTTATTTTAGCCATAGGAAGCCACAGTCTCCTGGCAAAAGTGTATTGTAGAAAATTTTCAGTGGAATTCTGATGACTTATTGATAAAGAGCTTGGCAAAGGGACAGAAGCCATTTTTTAATACCATGGCTAACTAGACTACATGTTTTCATCTTTATGGAAGGTAAGTAGACAGACAAAACATAGACCATCAAACCAAGCATATGCACAGAGTAATTACATCAGAGAATCCAGTTAAGTCAGCAGTAAATAATAATCATCACAAATGTTTAATTACGCTGAAACCTTTCCATGAAAGTAAAAGTGATCAAAGGGTTTTACAGTAGGAAAGGGTATGTTTCAAATATAAAACAAATCAAATGATTAAGTGCATTTATTCCTCAGCAGGTAGAAGGAAAAGATTTTAATGATGAAAGATTCAAATGAATTAGAGAATTTTTTCAACATGATTTCATGCCAAGAAAATTTTTAACATTTTGTGCTATTGATTTGCCATAAAAAGGCTAACTAGTAATTCAAAATAAAATTTTAATAACAATAATCTCAAAAGGTTGCTATTCACTGAACTAGTAGTTCTATTATTGTCTGAGCATAGCATTAGAGTATGCAATCTACTAGCATCACAAAAAGGCCCTTGTCAGTAGATGAAATATTATATAATCACAATTAATATTATCACCGTGTGGAGGAAAACTCCTTTCAAAGAAAGATCCTATCCAATTTTACAAATCTCAAAGTGCATATAGAAATTTCTTCATGTGGCTGTTCAATACTCATTGCAACACCATAAAGTTATTGTCTTCAATCAATCATGCAAGTTCAGCTAAATGATACAGAGGGTGTTTTTCAAGCTAGAATTTGAGTGGGAAAAGGATCAGTAATCTTACTTCACATAAAATTCCCAATTTTTAAGACCATTTATAGCTAAAGCTTTGGTTTTAAATTCACTTTTAAAAGAGCCAGGGATCTTTGATACCGTGTTACAGTACTTTAAGTTCCTGAGTAAGAGGAGGGAAATCAGTCCAATGATATTTGAAACTATTTAGAGGGTTCCTACTCAGTAAGGGAAGAGGCAACAGCTGAAATCTGCAAGGATTAAGGATGCTAAAATAGCCAGGTCAAATGGCACGTCTCTAATTTGGGAGACAGTATTATTCCATTTAGAGAAAAACACTAGGAAGAAGTGATACTTGACTGGCACATTAGAAACTCTATATTTATTTTAAAAAGACGCTTCAGTAACTTTGCAACATCTAAACATTACATGCTGTCAAAATTTCCCATCCACAAAACAATACTCATTTACATAATAAAAAGGACATCAAGAAATGGAAGAAGCATTCTATTAAAAGGCAGGTGACTTGGGATCCAGTCCCCCTTTTATTACCTACAGTTATGTGGCCAAATCTTACTATCTTCAGGCCTCAGTTGCTTCATACCCAAACTGGAAATAATAATGGCTTCTATGCCTAAGTACAGATTGAACTAAGTAGTCTCTTGGGGTTCCTTCACTCATGAGATTCATGATTCTGTGATTCAGTATGTTCGTGCTCCCATAGAAATGAAAGAAAACTGAATTAGCTTTTATCCTCTTACCTACAACAGCAATGAATAAAACACTATCATTTTAATTCTAATAACACTACGATTTTGAACATTCACAGTATGCCAAGCGCTGTGTTAAGCATCAATTAATTTAATCCTCCATACAATACTAAGAGATTGCTAATTAACTTCTCCATTTCACAGATGAGAAACTGAACATTAAAGAGATTAAGAAATTTGCTGAAGGCTACATATGTTCTGTGTAACAAACTGATTTAAACCCATGTCTCTCAGGTGCCAAAGGCAGGACCCTTCTTCTTTCTGGTAGTTTCTCCTGCATGTTAGCCCTGAAGGAGTTGCATTGCTGCAACAAAGCAATACTCATATTTGCTTAAACTGATTGTGAAGATTCCATTTTAGCCCTTATCTTATAATAAATCTTCTGGTTAGAAAAATTACAACAGGCTATATGGCACTTTTAACTCTTCCAAAACAATGCCGCAAATATTTTACTTTATTATCCCCAAAATTTTGTTTGTCACATATAACAGCTCTGCCTGTTCCCATCTGAAAACCCCAGAAAACAAAACAAAACAATGTAATAGAGGAAAGACAAACAAACTTTACCTGAGACAGGGAATGATGATAATGTGTTAGAAAGAGATCTTCACAAGGAGTTAAGCAGAGCTGAATCTAAAGCCTGGTTTCTCCCAATTCCCTTCCAGGAATCTTCCCATCATTTCATAAACTTTTGCTTCAAATTCTCCTGAAGACCATAGTCTTTGCCAAGCACTGCGCCCAGCAGTAACAGCAGCAGTAGCAAGTGGGGCATAGACTCACCAAAAAACATTTTTCAGAGAGACATACTAGCCAATGAAAATCCCTTCAAACTCATAATCGATATCTTAAAGAAAAGCAAGTAGAGTTGAATATCAAATAAAAGAAAAGCACTGAAAAGCATCTGGGGAACATTTTTATATACTGCTCTCATTATTTTATAACTGTTTCTAAGCAAGAATCCAAGACATTTTGTCAAGTTGAAGATTAATAGTATCTAAAACAAAAATAAAAAATATGGACAAGCAACCTATTCAAAAACAAGGTGTGGTCAGGAAGACAGTAACTGGGTAATGGTGGCCAGCTGGATCTCAGTGAGGACAATGTTCTGGGAGCTGAGAGCACAGGTAGCACATGACCTCATGGCTACCAATGCATTGGCAGCACAGCCTGGAGAGAGGGAATCCATTGCACTCACTCAGATAATTGGCTCAGCTTTTGGTCTTCTTCCTGCCACTTGCTTTAAATAATTTATCTAACCAGTAATTATTTCTAGCTTCCTAGAATAGTTTAAAATATGGCAGGATGACCAAGAAGTTTGCTTACTATCATATATACAAATGTTAAAGTTTCATAAGGTCTAATGAATTATGATCACTAAGTCTGAGTTAATGATAATGGCAACTAACATCAACTGATAGTTACTAGTTGCCAGGGACTATGCTTAATGTTTTATGTGATTACCTCATGAAAACAGTATTTTGCAGAAAAGGAAAGTGAGTTAGATACACATTAAGTTTTTTGCCTACAGTCATACAGACGGTAATTAGAAGAGACAGGATAGGAACCTGGAAGTTGGGCTATAGAGTTGGAACTCCTAACTATTATAATAAATAGCAGTTTCTTCTCACAGAACATTTTCTATATGTCAGGAACCATGCCAAGCACGTTATTGTATTTTATCCCTATATTTATTATCATTTCCATTTTCCAGGTGATAAAACAGAGGCTTCAAGAAATGAATTAAATTATTACTTAACATACAACTGAACAGTGGTAGAGCCCAGATAAAATCTATTTTTGCTTCACTTTTGTTTATTTCTCGATTCCAGTATCCGTCCAAGCATGTGTGTACTCTGCCATATTGCCTCTCATTAGCGAGCAGCACCACAAAGTAACAAAAAAGAAAATATCTGATCTTTCCCCTTTCTTGTTCAAATGAGGAAACTGAGGCTCAGAATGAATAGGGACTTACTCAAGATAACAGAACTATTTACTACAAAGCTGTGACAAAAACGTTCAGATAACTTATCCAGAGATCATCCAAGTAGGCTCATTTTCCTCTCTTAAATAAAATATGCTCTCTGACCTTTTCCCATTAGGTTTTGTCTACTGTGAGGCATATTCAGTTTAGAATTAGATGGTGTTCTTTATGGTTATTGCTATCATTTTGTGTTTAAAGAGAAAATTTCTCTCTAAGGAGAAATTTTTACCTGTATTATTTTTTCAATTGTCTAAAAAAAATTTAGAAACACATAATAGGGAAGACAGTTCTTTTTCTTCTTAGACCTAAGTTCAGCTTCTACAACAAATTTTAAAAGATGAACTCTGTCAATTTACTTAATTTGCCATCTAATCAAGCCAGTCGATTCCCGGAAAATATTTGGACAGATTTATGTACACTTAAATTCGTGCCAGAGATTTAATGCCACATCAAGGTTTGCTCCTTATGAGAATTTCTGAAGGGAACTTTCCCTGGGCATATTTGTGAGCATCTTTGATTGAAAGCACTGGAAGGTGAAAATCTGTCCCTCAAGTACTCTCTTACTTTCATAGAGTAGTTTAGTTTGCAAAGCCACAGGAGAAGCTTTTGGCAAAGTCAAATTACTTGTGTTTTTAATTTTTTTTTCTTTAACCAACTGGGAGTTAAACCTGCACAAGGTTGGATGGCAGTCACGGGTCTCAGACCCAAAGAGAACTATGGAGATGGCACAGTGTTCCTAGGGCAGGATAGAAGGGCAGCTAAAATATATTACTTAAGGTGTATAATAAAAGGAAATCAAGGATGGATAATATGGAGGCTGAGGACAACCACACCAATAATTACGTTTTTCCCAATCTCTTGGTGTGAGTCAGTTCATAGACTTGGAACCTATTGACTGAAAAAGAGGCCAGCTATTCAAAAGGAAGCACATGTAATTATATCCAGTACTGTCTCCCCCACACCTTCCCAAAAGGGATATTTGGCCATTTAGTCAGATATTCATACTATAGGAATAGATGAATACCCAAACTCCAGGGCTGTTAGACACAGGAATCAGGAACCAAGAGCACCATCATATTCTGTGTTAGCGAAGGGACATGTGCAGGGCAGGTAGTGGAGTCCTGGCTCAGATCCAGCTCATAGTGAGTCAACAAGTTTCACAAATCCACCTGCTGCTTATTTTCCTAATCACTGAATAAATAATTTGAATTGATACATTTGCAGTTGGCAAAATTCTCATATTGGCTCCTCAACATATAGCATAAGAGCTATCATAGGGATGGAAGCCAAGTGGAACCTCTGAAAATTCCCCTTCTCTCCAAGAAGCAAATGACAAACAGTACTGCATCCTTGTGGTAAAAAATGTGATAAATGTCATCCTAAAATAAAAAATATGGGAAGTCCCCATCTTATTACCAGATAATCCACCTGTCTGGCTCCTACCAAAACTGGATGAATCATGGCAGATGACAAACATTATTACAGACTTTTCCAAGTCGTAATGCCATTGAAATTGCTATACTGGGTGTAGGTGTACTGGGTGTGAGAAAATTAACACAGCCTCAAGCAAGTGGTTCTGAGCTGTTGATTCAGCAAATACATTCTTTTCTAGCAAGTTTTGCTCTAAGAGCTAGAGCAAAACCACCTCTATGAGTTCCCCATACCCAATAACTTGTTTTTGGATTTTGCCATTAGGAATCCCTATGGAAAATCAGAAGGGATTAGATCCCTGACTGTAAAGCTACCTTGAGCTTGCTGTGTTCCTTGATTGAAGGTTACTGATCTTCTAAGCAACTCTGTGTCTCCAGGCCCCAATATCCCCTACCTGGCTTCATTACTTTATGCTTAAAATGTTAATAGCTTGACTACCACTAAGCTCCAGGTTGTAGTACTGATTCTAAACCTCTGTAACTAGTTCCTGAACAAAGAAACTTTCCTTAATTATCTTATTTTGAATGTGCCCTCTCTTTCCTGTGGGACTCTGACTGTTTGATATAAGAGGTCATCAAATCCTTCTGAGATATTGAGAGGGAAAGGACAGAGAAATTGAGAATTAGGAAGATAAAAATTATACTAAATGGTTCTTGACTTAATTTTCTCCTCAATAACTCCTGGACACATATTACAAATTTCACCAACATCTAATGAATAATTTCATATGTTGTTGTATTAAGATAGAGATTCTCAATATGTGGTCTCTGAACAGTGGCATCAACAACACTTGGGACTTTGTTAGAAATGTAATTTCTTGGGCTCCATCCCAGATACTCTGGGAGTGGGGCCCAGCATTCTATATTTTAACAAGACCTTTAGCTGATTTTGATGTATGCTACAGTCTGAGAACCCCTATATTAAGGTGGATCATGACCCTGCCTTCCTAATAAAGAAAATACTAATTTAGGTAACCAAACACATTTGGAGACTCTTATTAAGTAAAACCAAATATACTATAGCAAGAAATGAATAGATGATGAAATATTTACATGAATATACCTATTGCCAACTTCAACAGTTTTTTTTTTTAATTAGAAAGTGCATAGAATGTTTAGCTCTCCTGTGCCAAGTTTATAATTTTCAGCTCTAGAAACCATATAAGCCCTAAAGAGGTGTCTAAGGAACATATATAATTACTTACAGGTCATAAGATTTTCTAAATGTTTTCTACTGCCACAAACTATTAGTGAGAAGTACTGGGAAACGAGGTGGTGGGCCCCAAGTCAAATAATTTAAGAAAACTTCTAGCTCAATGGTACTAAATACATTTATTTATAAGTATTCCAAGTTATTAATATATAATTGTGCATTTAAAATCCCCACAATTTTTGGCATGTTGCATCTTTTAGAGTGTCATATATATATAATGAATTTTGGAAAAAACTCAAGCCAGGAAATGACATAATTAGTAAAACAGGGCTGTACACCAGCTAACTCAAGGCACATATGAACAAAAAAAAAAAAAGAAAGAATTGAAGTTATATGGACAATCATGATGAGGGTCTCTGATTTTCAGAATGGCATATTAGAATTATTCTCTGAAATAGCAAAAAATTACCACAAAGTTTAAGAAACAGAAGAAATGACAGGCTCAACATGAGGAAGAGAGCTTTGTCATGTCATGACAAATTGGTAGAATGGCCAAGGTGAGGGATAAGCAGAGAAAAACTGTAACCCAAAGGTGAAAATTCCATGTACTAAAGGTGATTTTTCACTTTGAGTAAAATAGTAAGGAGACATTTGTTCATTAATCCATTATTTTATGTGGTCTCAATTGAGGAGTCCAGCAGAGTTGTGCATCATTGGAATGTCAATGAAAATCTGAGTATACTACTGAGTATAACTTGAAACATATAGATAAGATTGCCTCTCCCATTCACTTTGCCTCCATTGACAATGGTCAAGAGGAAACTCAGTGTCCCGAACATATTCCAAATAAAGAATTCTCTTTCTGAGTTTCCATACTGTAATAGCAGCACTGAAGAGGACACTCCAGAACTCTGTGTTCTTCTAGCAGAACTTCCATCATTCCCTCCTCCACAAAATGTATCCCCTTACCACCTTTGTTTCTGCTTGGAAAATCTCATTATGCTGCCAATCCCTGTTAACACTGGTCATGAAAAGAAGCCCAGGGCATCCCTCTTACCCAGACTATAATTATGAGGTGCAGTGAGGCAACTTATCTTAGGGTGAGCACTGCTTTTCATCCTTCCCTGATTTATTTCCCTGTTCAGCACTTAACCAAATATAATGTAACTTATAGTTTACTTATTTAGCCATTTGTCTGTTTCTCTCCTCTAGAATAAAATCTCCTTGAGGGCAAGGATTTTTTTCTGCATCCCTTAGGTCTGAACACTTTCTAGCCCATAGGAACTCTAGACATATTTAATAAGTGAGCACTCCACTATCCCCCATATATATTATCAACTAACATGAAGGATGGCTAAAAAGAATTCACTGATTCTTCTAAGTATCATTCCTCTGTATTTCCTATGTGTCCCAATAATACTATATCGAAATTCTATTTTCTCTTGGGTAATCTTATCTAATTGTCTGTCTACAAATAATCACTTTTCAAACTCCTTGGTGAGAGGCACCATATTTTACCTCTATATCTCCAGGTTCTTTGATAAAGTCTGTCATATATTTCTTAAATTGATGAATGTATATATAAATGAGAAAAATCATATCTGAGTTAATAGGAAAAAACTTCAGTTTTTAATAGTAATATAATAGATACACAATGACCTGAAAAAAAAAGTTAAGATTACCTGTAGTTAAAGGAATCTAGTACCTTTGAAGCCTCTACTCCTTTCTCAATTTTTCCAAATCCAAAATGGCCCAGGCCACTTCCTCTTTTTGGAACTCCTAGAATCAAAAAAGGAAAACATGACAAAACAGATTATAAGATTTCTAGATGTTTACACTCAATACCTTCATATATTTAAAACAAAATGCAATACAACATGTAGAAATGTATAAAACTTTATATTAGTATAAGCATATAAAGTATAATATGTATATGGAAAAGGAAAAGAAGATGACTTTAAAAATATTGCTTTATTTTCAGGATAGTCCTTTCACGAAGTTTTGCTTCTTGGAAATTTACATAGTAAGTATAACAAATGTGGATAAAATTTTAAAATAAAACCAAACAAAAATTTTGTTGCACATACTATGGTAAATTCTTATGTATAGTAAATTATATAAATTAATATGTGTAATATAAATCAACTATAGTATGCACAAGAAAATTATAGGATTTGTGAAAAATATTAATTCACAGAAAACTGTAAGCATTGTTATTCTAAATTAAGACATACCAGGACTTTCCTGGTGGTGCAGTGGTTAAGAATCCACCTGCCAATGCAGGGGACATAGGTTTAATCTGGGAAGATCCCACATGCTGCGGAGCAACTAAGCCCGTGCACCACAACTACTGAGCCTGCGCTCTAGAGCCCATGAGCCCACAAGCCCGCGTGCCGCAACTACTGAAACCCAGGTGCACTGGAACCCACACGCCGCAACTACTGAAGGCCGCGTGCCTAGAGCCCATGCTCCGCAACAAGAGAAGCCACAGCAATGAGAAACCCATGCACTGCAACAAAGAGTAGCCCCCGCTCGCCGCAACTAGAGAAAGCCCACGTGCAGCAACGAAGACCCAACGCGGCCAAAAAAAAAAAAAAAAAAATTAAGACATACCTACAAGTAAATACAATAAAGACAATTATTTTACTCTGTAAACATGTGTCTCTGACTAGATATATAACTCCCTCAGAAAGAGTATGAAAAATCCACACTTTAGGCCTGTTATTGTCATTTTAATGGTTTAGTGCCCTGCCGATAATGCAAGAGTAAACCACAAGACATATAGAATGAAGTCAGAAGTAATTTTAATATCCCTAAGATTTATGGCCTTGCCAGATGGGAATTATGTGGGAATAATTCAGAATGAAATAAGCAGTTCAAAAAAAGACTACTTGAATCCATTCTACAGGTAAAGCAATCTACGATGGTTTGAGATTCAAGTAGGATTTGTGAAGTGTCTATTAGCTAACATAAATCCAGGGTATCTAGTCTAAAAGACCATATTATTTGGAGAGTATGGACTTGGAATTGATACATAGGAATTATAAGTGAGAACTCTATGTATCTCTTATTGTCCTGAAAAGAACAATCCAGATGTCAGTTTTCCTCCAAAATCTCTGCTTGATGTGCAACCTCAGCTAGATTGGGTATGCAATCCCAAATTTCTTGGGAAAATAACTCTGAATTGCTTGAAATGAAATTAATGTTTCCTTGGAGGGCAAATATGTTTCCTTGGTGGGGCAAAATATTTAATTTTAAATGGATCGTAAAAATTTAGAAGTAATGGGGTCTATAGTTTTAATGTTCTTATGTTAAACTTAAGAACAATTTGTGTGTCTATGTATTTACATATATAAGATTATAAATACTGTTGTTTAATAGAAAATTACACATTAGAGTACCTAATAGCTTAACTTTATGTTTATAATGAAAATATTTTAGTAAATAATGAAAGTTTTGACTTTAAATGTGAAAGGTTAAAGATGACTAAATTTGATATAGTATTGAATATAAAAATTATCACATTTATAAGTTTAATAAGTGTAACCTATTAGATTTATAAGACCTACTTAAGTACTTAGAAAGATTTTAGTTGTTAGGCAGTTGACGTACTTAAGGAGAAAATTGATTATGTTTAATTTATAAAAGCAGCTTCAAATTTTAAGAAAATTTAATTATAAAGGCTAAGATAATTGTTAATGTTTGATAGGCTTATTAAATATAATGATACCACTTGTGAGTAAAAACTAAAAGCTTATGGATTAATAGGTTTTTAAATTTGAATATGAAGGAAATATTAATTTCAATTGTTAAAGTAGCTACAATTTTTATTTTCTGTGCACAAAATCCATCCTCAAGCACCAAAAAAATAAAAAAAAATTTAAAAAAACCTCCCAATGACAGTAATAAATATGAGATTTGGCAAACTTTGTAATATGTTCTAATTATAGTCTCAAGAGGCTTATGAATTTTTCTCATTCTGAGTACCAGATTCTTGACTAGCAATTAATCAAGTTCTAACCGATCAAATTACCTTTATCTTACAACTTTTAACTTGGAGAATTGAATCTATAACCCAATATCTGTGATGAAAACAACATATGCTTTCTAATACATACATTTTACAGTAGAACAGAAAGAAAAATAGTTACTAAAACTGCAAGGAGTTCCCTGGTGGTCCAGTGGTTAGGACTCTAGGACCCAGCGCTTTCACTGCCGTGGCCCGGGTTCCATCCCTGGTCATTGGGGACCTAAGATCCCGCAAGCCGCTCAATGTAGCCAAATAAAAAAATAGTAAGTAAAAGAAAAATACAATTATTACTGAGCTGGATTCTAGGGGAGGAGCAGTATTGCCAGGGTAAATTGTTGTTCATTAAGAAAACACCTAGATGGGTAGTGACATCAGCCAGATGGCCAAATAAGAAGTTCCTCTTTTGTATCCCATTCTCAACATCACTCAACATCGTAAATCATCTAGGAAATGTAAATCAAAACCACAATGAGATATCGCCCCATTCAAAAAGACAAGAGACAAGTGTTGATGAGGACGCATAGTTAATGGAAAACTTGTGCACCTTTGGTTAGAATATAATCTGGTAAACCACTTGGAAAACTGTATGAAGGTTCCCAAAAAATTAAAAATAGAACTACCATGTGATCCAGCAATCTCACTTCTGGGTGTATAACAAAGGAAATGAAATCACTATCTCAAAGAGATATCTGCACACTCATGTTCATTGCAGTACTATTCACAATAGCCAAGACATGGAGACAACCTTAGTTTCCATCAACAGATGAATGGATAAAGAAGATGTGGTATACGTATACAATGGAATATCATTTAGTCATAAAAAGAAGGAAATCCTGCCATTTGCAACAACATGGATATACCTTGAGTGTATTATGCTAAGTGAAATAAATCAAACAAAGACAAATACAAATAAATATCACAATTAAATGATCTCACTAATACATGAAATTTTTTTAAAAAGCTGAACTTATAGAAACAGAGAGAAGAATGGTGGTTTTCTGGGGCTGGGGTTTAGAGGAAATGTAGAGATATTGGTCAAAGGGTAGAAATTTCCAGTGATAAGTTCTGGGGATCTAATGTACACCACGGTGCCTATAATTAATAATTCTGTATTATATATGCAAAAGTTGATAAGAGAGTAGATCTTAAATGTTCTCACTACCAAAAACAAAATAGTAGTTATGTGATGTGATGGATGTATTAACTACCCTTTTGTGGTAATCATTTCTCAATGTATACATACATCAAATTATCACATTGTACCTTAAACTCACACTATGTTATTATGTCAATTATATTTCAATAAAGCTTGGTGGGGGCGGGGACAGAAAACACCTAGATGAATTGCTGTTTAGTTATACAAAATGATTATTATCCTGTCCTGTCTCCTACAAAGTGTGGAAGGGACTACTAGCAGAGAAATCAACAAATTATTGTAAATGGCGTATATCAGACATTTGGAGGATTAAGGGAAAAAAGGGATAGAGGGAGGGAAGATCAAATAGACATGGCCTTGGGCATGGCTGTGAGGAAAGTAGGTGTGAAAAATTTACCTGTGACAGAGTTGGACAAGAGGCTGTAGCAGGTATGGTCAAGAGGCCAAAGGATTGAGTTGCTTGATAATTCAATTTTAAGTTATACCTGTTCACCTCATCCAAATTAGTCTAATCAATGGCTCTGGGCTCTGGAGGAAAGGGGAGATTTTCTATGCTTAGGGATATACAAGCAGAGAGAGGAAAACAACCAAAGAATGTAAAATTGAGAATTCAGTGGAAAAAGAAGTTAGATCATGAGATTGCAAGGTACTGTAATCCATGCAAGATAGTGGGGGGGTGGCTATACTTTCCACAAGAAGAGGAATGAGAACTCAGGGCAGTTTGTTTTTAAAGACCAGATGGACAACAGATAATTGGAGGACTTAATGACATTCAGGTGACATGAATTACTTTTACATGCAATGAAATGTAAAGGATATACAGTGGACCCTTTCTCCTCACCAAAGAATTGGTAAGAATACTTATCGAGTATATCCAAGAGAATACCTGTACTGGCTCACAGGGTAATCTCTCATCTTGGTCCTGGCCCTTGATAAACTCTCTGCTGATAGCCTATGAAATTTGCTGTGGTCAGATACCTGTCTTGAAAAATTGCCAGGAAAGCACTGCTGCTCACCCTATTAAGCTATGTTGCCTGTGTATATATCCATAGTTCTCCCCTTGGCTTGGCAATTGGCTTGTATTCCCTTCTCTATGTAACTCTTAGCTCTGGTTGTTACCTTAATTTCAGTGTTATCTGTGGCTCTGGATACAAATACTCCCCTGTTAGAAAGCCTTCATCAGAGTGCTACCCCTTGCCTTCTTTCATCCCACTGAAAGACAGGTAAAGGCATTATTTCCATGTTTCGGGAGCATATCTTCTTTGTGTTACTTGTGGTTCTTTCTCTTTGCCTTCTCCTCAGATATCTACCCATTAAAACACATACTAGAGCTCTATAAATTTTTGCTTACATCATATTTGTAACTATATCTATAAACTCAGGGCAGAACGGGTCAGTGACTGAATCTTCAAAAATATGTAAAAGTATTTGTCATCAAATCATCAGAATCATCATTTTTATAGTTAGAAAGTATTGCCAAGCAGGGGCCTTCCTAGGACAGGCCTTCCCCATATCCTTTGCTTTAGCTCCTCTCTGAAGTACCTAGATAACAGTATTTGTTGCAAATTTCCTGAGTTGTTTTACAGACATAAAAATCCCCCACCAAATGGAAGACGTTAACTACTTGATGACCATGAGCACACAGCCCCAGGCCTCCTGGAGTTTAAGGACAGATAATGTTAACCCCTGTTACAATGCCCTGTTCCCTCACCAACAGCCAGAGAATTGTGCATGAGCTGATCACATACCCTGCGACCCAACCCCCTCACCTGGCTTTTAAAAATGTTTTGCCGAAGAAACCCTTCGGGGAGCTCAGGGATTTTTAGAGCATGAGCCACCCATCTCCTTGCATGGCCCTGCAATAAACCTCTCTCTGCTCCAAACTCCGACGTTTCAATTTGTTTGGCCTCACTGTGCATCGGACACACGGACTTGCGCTAACAAAAGCATTTTTAAATGCCCTCCATTCAGAAGCTTCTAGCTAGAAAGGAGCAGGTTGGAGGAGTCAGTCATTCTTAGGCCATCGCCAAGTTTTCTAAACTTAACTCCTCCCATCAAGTCACTCTAGCTCACAGAAGGCAATTAGCATTCATCTTCCAGCTAAGATGATCTGGAGAAAAATGTTAGGCAAATCTGCAGGATTTCTTATTAAAAACTGAGGCAAAAATAGAGAATGTCATTAAAATAAATACTCTTACATAATTGTATGGGCTAGCAACAACCCTTTAATTTAAAAAAATCTGAATTGTAAGAGTAATCATTAATTGGTACCTTGCTCCTTTTGTATAAGAAGTTCAGCTAGCTGTGGAAAGAGGTGGGGATGACCTTGTAGGTTGAGTTATTATTGAGAAGGAGTCACAGATGGAGGGAGATCCCCTCCCACTTTCTCATTCTCAGTGATCATAAAACCAACAGTATTTCTCTGGTGAAATGAAGCCTCTTGTTTAATTAGAGTAACAGGCCTCTTACACGTATAGACTCTACTCCCCTTTCTGGAAGAACTTGCTTAAGCTATTTCAAATAATTTAACAAATCATTTGCTGATTTACATCAATTTAAGAGAGTATGTTTTTAATAAAAAAGTAATACCAAAAAAAAAAAAGAGTATGTTTTTCTAAAGAATGAGCTTAAACCAGCTGCATGAGAAACATTATCTTGCAAAAAGAACCTAAAGAATGGGAATACATTTCTCCCTAAGTTATTGAAGCTAATCAAAGCAAATTCCTATATCCAAGACTCACAGTTATATGATGATTAAAATACCTGTGGATTCTGCCTTGATTGTTTATTATTAGTGTTGGGGCCTTTCATGTCCAGTAAGGAAAAGATTCCCAATGTCCTTTTCTCCTACCTAAAAAAAATTATGGGAGTGAATGTATTGATAGTCAGATCTTTGCCTCTTCATCTACCTTACCCTATTTCCAGTTCCCATAGGTAAGAGATTTCATATATATTATATAATCTTGACTTTGTCCTCAGAGAAGCAAAAATAATACATGTATATCTACTATATGTCAGACAAAAATCTTAAGCACTTTTACATACACTGTTTTTTTTAAAATTAACTTCTCTGCAAGACTTTTTTACAGGTTATGAAACCAATGCTTAATTAAATTAAACAATTATTTGCCTAATAACTTTAAATGGAGTATATAGCCTATAAAAATATTGAATCACATTGTTGCACATCTGAAACTAATATAATATTGTAAATCAACTATACTTCAATTAAAAAAATTATTTGCCAAAGGTCAAGTGGCTAATACAGGACTAAATTAGGATTTAGAACTTGATTTTTCCTTGGATAGCTTGATAGGTTATTGAATTGGGATTGTCTTGAGGAGAGAAACGGGGTGATGTTTTTATTGTACATTGAAATACACAGAAAGTAATCAGTTAATGGTTGTGCAATAAATCCCAAGTCATTACTTCTTTTGTTCCCCTTAGCCACCCCTTCTTGTTCTTAATCTGTCTTCTGCCACCCAGTAGCAATCCTGAGTAGAGTGAGAGTTATAACATTTAGCATGAAGATTTGTGAAAGTACTATGTAGCGTATTTCAAGAAATGCTAGATTAAACTTGGAGCAGTTAAATCCCTGAGGACTCAATATATCACTTAAATTCATCAGGGGAAGTGACAAGTGACAATTGAGAGCATAAAATTGAGGGACAGGTCAGATACAATGACAGTAGAGTTTAGTAACAATTGTCTACCCTGATGAGATCTTTATTCACTGTCCCCATTTACATTGACTACTTATCAATTAATATTGACTACCAAATGCTAATGGAGTTGAATACCTGAAGATGCCTGTCATTGGGATTAGGCACTACTAAAACAATGACATTATATAAACACTTGAAAAAATGCATTACTAGAGCTGAGGTAGCATTATTATTGCTAGATATTATTTTCTCCTTTATTTTCCTCTCTTTACAAGAAGGGATAACCAAATTACCCCCATGGAATAAGCAGAGACAAATCCAATTACAACTAAGCAAGCAATGAAAAAAAATTAGATATTCTTCCACCTTTGTATTGCCTATATAGATATGTGTGGTTTCACTTAGTTAAATTGAAAGCACAGGTCCAGGCCACTTGATGACAAGTTATAGATCTTTCCACAACAGCTTTTGGCAGCAACTTCCAGGAATTTGCTTTGGAAAATTTATAATTCACTATAGCTGCATACAGTTGCTGTATAATTTTTCTCTCATAGTATTATTTTGGATTTGACAATGAGGGAAAGGATTGGAGAGAGTTCCCGAATATACATTTTGGTGAGAATATTTTACATCTTTCTAAATTTCATGTTAAGTGGGTGAAGAGTTTAAGAACTTAGTAGCCTAGTTATGAAGATTATATAGCCTGTAGATGTTACTGGCACAGAAAATGAATCATTTTTCACTGAAAGGCGAAAAGTAAACTTTCACAAAACCCTCAAACTACATTGATTACACCTAGACAATAAAGTTTCCCCACCCCTAGATGATACCACTGGTGTTTCTGCTAAGTACAAAAGAGAAAATTAACTGTATCTTTTCCAAGGCAATTGGCAATAGGGCTATAGTTACCCTTCATTTCTTTTCATTTTCAAAATAGCCAGAACCAAAGGAACAGCCTAACTAGTTAACCTGCCTGCACAATTAGAGGGCAGTGGTGATCACATGTCTTTGGGGCTGGCTCTACCTCCCCAGCTCCATTCAGCAAGGTACCTTCTTGTAAGGGAAATGACACTTAGACAACTGCAGTCATTATAAGACAAATGCAGTTATCAGGAACTGGAAACACTTTGCTCTCAGCTTCCCGGCTCAGCATGTTCCCAGGCTTATGATTATCTCACACACAGCTGCAAACCTTGGAGGATGCTGCTCTTTATTTAATGCTCAGCTAGGGTTTCTTCTCTGGGGTACCAAAGACTGGATGCTGGGTAAATTTCTCCTTTACTGTCAGCTCAGTCTGTCCAAATGAAAGAAGAAAAAAAAAATGGAAATGCCATCACATGAATTGACATCATTTTGTAAACTATCCCCCCTTCACACACACACAGGCACACCATATCTAAGGACAATGAGAACCAACATTATTAAAACTTTACTAAAATGTCCAACACTACTTTATAAGTGGCCTCATTTAATCCCCATGCAAGTTTTTAGAAATTGTATTATTATAGCAACTTTTCAAGTAAAGAAACTGATAATTTGACAGATTAAAAAACTTGGGTAACCTACTCTGCTAGTAAATAGCAGAAGTTGGGGACTGAAAAGCCATGTTTATTCCACATGTTTTTAACTTTTTATTTTATATTGGAGTATAGCTGATTAACAATGTTATGATAGTTTCAGGTGTACAGCATATTGCTTCAGTTATACATATACATGTATCTATTCTTTTTCAAATTCTTTTCCCATTTAGGTTGTTACATAATACTGAGCAGAGTTCTCTGTGTTATACAGTAGGTCCTTGTTGCACATTTTTATGGTGCCTCTACTCAAGATCTATTTACTTCATTCACTGGAAAAAAAGAAAACTTCTCTCTTTGTATAAAAAGATTAATCAACAGTAATTAACTGAATGACCTCTATGTGCCAGGCTCTATTCTAGGCTCTGAAGATATAGATACTGCCATCATGGAACTTACATTCTAGTGAAGAGAGAAGAAATATACAAAAAGGATGAGTAAATGTTGATCCACCATGTATTAGATAAATGACAGGGAAAAGAAAAAAAATCACAGTAGAAGGACTGAGAATACTGAAATGTTGACGGAGGTGAGGGTGTGGGGGTTGCTTGTTCAATTGGAGTGACAAGAAATATTTTCATTAAGAAGGGGATATCTGATGAAAGGACTAACAGAGGTGAGAGAATCAGCCAGGCCGATAACTTGAAGAGCATTACTACAAGCAGAGGGAACAGTGAATGTAAAGATCCTGGGGAAGAAGTAAAATAAATTTACAAATATTGCACATTAGGCATCACAGAGATCTTTGAGAGAAGGGATACAAATGAGATGGGTCCAATAATAGCTCCAACTTACTGCCTGAAAAGTGATTCCAGAACACTGTGCAGACAGAGGGAGCCTGAACAGAGCACAGAGGTCTGCCAGAGTGGAGGGAATAGAGCTTGGAGGCCAATGTGGCAAGAGTTCACAGAGTGAAGCATCGAAAAGAAGAGAGCTGCAGAAACAGAGCACTCCAGAGATCAAAAGACTCCTCATGCACACCTTAAATCTTCAGCTGAGTACTTATCAGTGCATGCATGTACAAGACCAGAAATAGAAACACCCAAGAAGATCAGAGCTAGAATATCCCTAGAGCTCACAGAGGACCATAAATAGTCCATGTTTCTACTGGCCACAGTGAAAAGCATACTACTAATTCATCATTACCAGGGTATTGGCACAAAGTGAGGCAAAATTATTCCTAGACTAAAGGTTGCTTTGGTTTCGTTTAACAAAGCATAAGTTCAAAACTTTAAAGGATAAAATTGTTTCCATATAACTTAATTATATGCCATAAAAAGCCTCAAGTATATTTAAATAATTTTTTTACAGTCCAGTACTCAACTGGTAAAATTCATAATGTACTGCATATAGTAAAACATAGCTAGGCATGCAAGAAAGCAGGAAAATACAATTAATAATGAGGAAAAATATTATTCAAAAGAAATATACCCAGAAATGACACAGATAAAATAGTTTGTAAAGAACATTAAAACAGAAATTATAACCATCCCATATGTCCAAGAATGTAGATGAAATATTGAACATGTTAAGGTGAGACCCAGAAGAAATAAAACAACCCAAATTCCAGATTCTTTAGATGAAAAATATGTCTGCACTGAAAACTACTATTGATGGAAATAAAAGAAAACCAAATATTGAGAAGAAAAGAATAGCGAATTTGAAGGCATAGTAATAGAAAGTATCTAAAATAAAACAGAGAAAGAATAAAGTCTGAAAATAAAACAAACAGAGCATCAGTGAACTTTGGGTCCATTTTCAGCAGTACAAAATAAGTATAATTTGTATCCAGAAAAATGGAAAGGACAGTGGATAGAAAAAAAACTTTTAAGAAATACTTAAACTTTTCAAAATTTGTTGAAACTATAAACTCACAAAAGTTCAATAAGCCCCAATAATAAAAAAAATATAAAGAAAATAAAGGCAGTTCTTAATCATATTGATTAAATCAAGTTGATTTAACATGAAAAACTGTCTAAGAAGAAAGACAAATTATGCAGGATAACAAAAATAAGAATGACAGCAAACTTCTTTGTGGAGGCATTGAAAGCCAGAAGAGGAGTGCCATCTTTGAAGCTCTGAAAGAAAAAAATTTCAAGCTAAGATTCCATACTCATCAAAAATATCTTCCAAAAATGAAGATGGAATAAATACTTAAAAAAATAAATATCTGTTTTTATTATGGCTTGCCAAGGCTTCCCTTTTCATTAAATTGCCTCAGAAAAGTACTGTTTCAGACTTTCTCCCTGCTTTTTAAAAATATCTTTACTGAAACGTAATTCACATACCATAAAATCCACACATTTAAAGTGTACAATTAAATGGTTTTTGCATATTTACAGAGTTGTACATACATCATCACAATCTAAGTTTAGATCATTTTATCACCCCCAAAAGAAACCCCATATCTATCACTCCTCAACCCTAGTCCAGCCCTAGGTAGCTGCTAAGTTTTATATATATATATATTTTTTTTCCCACTTCATATAAAAGGTATCATAAAACATGTGGTCTTCTGTGACCGACTGCGTTAACTTAGCATTATGGTTTCAAGGTTCATCCATGCTGCAGCATGTATTATTAATTCACTTTTTATTGCAAAATAACATATCATTGAATTGATATAACACATTGTATTTATTTATTCATCAGTTGATGGACATTTGGCTTGCTTCCATTTTTTCACTGTTATGAATAATGCTGCTGTTAAATATCTGTGTGTGAGATTTTGTATAGATATGAGTTGTCAGTTCTCTTAAATATATACCTAAGTGTAGAATTACTAGGTCATACCATAACTCAATTTTTAACATTTTGAGGAAATGCCAAAATGTTTCCAAAGTGGCTACATTATTTTACATTCCCATGACCAATGTAGAAGAGTTCCTATTTCCCTATATCCTTGGCAACATTTGTTGGTCTCTATCTTTATTACAGCCATCCCAGCGAGTATGAAGTGGTATCTCACTGTGGTTTAGATTTGAATTTCCCTAATGTCTAATAATGTTGAACATCTTTTCATGTTATCTTTAGCCATTATATTATCTTCTTTGGAGAAATGTATAGACAAATTTTATGCCCATTTTATAATTGTGATATTTGTCTTTTTTATTATTGGATTGGAAGTATTCTATACATTCTGAAACTAGTTCCTTATTAGATATATGATATGCAAATATATTTTTTTCATTCTTGGGTTGTATTGTCAATTTCTTGATGGTATCATTTTTGCACATTTTTAATTTGGACATAGTCTAATTTATCTATTTTTCGTCATATGTGCTTTGGATGCCATACCTAGAAAACCATTACCTAATCCAAAATTATGGAGATTTACTCCTATGTTTTCTTCTAAGACTTAGTTTTAGAATTTGGCTCTTAAATTTATGCCTATAACCCATTTTTAGTTAATTTCTGTATCTGGGGTAAAGGAAAGAGGGATCCACTTCATCTTTTTCCATATGCATATCTAGTTGTCCAAGACCATTTATGGAAAAGACATTTCTTTCTCCATTCAATTTTCTTGTCATCTTGTAAAAAATAAATTTACCATAAAAATAAAGGTTTACTTATGTACCCTCAATTCTATTCCATTGATCTATACTTCTATCTTTATATCAGTATCTTAATCACTGTAGTTTTGGAGTAAGTTATAAAATCAGAAAATGTGAGTCCTCTAACTTTGTTCTTCTTTTCAAAATATGTTAATAAAGCATTGAATCTAGGATCAATTGAACAATTTATGCCAAAAAAAAAAAAGGTAACTGTACGTTGATAGGGATTCTATTGAATCAATAGATGAATTGGGGGAGTATTGTCTTTTAACAATATTAAGTCTTCCAATCCAGGAACACAGGATGTCTTTCCATGTACTTATATCTTCAAGTACCTTCAACAATGTTTTGTTGTTTTCAGTGTACAAGTCTTGTAGTTCTTTCGTTAAATTTATGCCTAAAAATTTTATGATCTTTGAAGATTTTGTGAATGCAATTGTTTTCTAAATTTTGCTTTGGAATGTTCATTGCTAGTATAGAGAAATATAAGTGATATTTGTATACTGAGTATGTATACTGAAACCTTGCTGGACTCTTTTATTAGTTCTAATAGTGTTTATTGGTTTCATTATGATTTCCTGTATATAAGATCATATCATGTTCAAATAGAGATATTTACATTTTTCTTTTCACTTGTGATGTCTTTTCATTTCTTTTTCTTACCCAATTTCCTTGGATAGCATCTTCAACACAGTGTTCAATAAAATGGTGAGAGGATATCCCAGGCTTGCTCTTGGTCTTATAGTGAAGTCATACCATTGAGAATGTTGTTAGTTGTAAGATTTTCAAAGATACTCTGTACCATATTCAGGAAGTATATTTTTATTCCTAGTTTGTTAAGTGTTTTCATCACAAAAAAATGTTATATTTTGTTCCTTGTGCTTTTGATGTCATATGTAAGAAATCATTGTTAAATTCATTGTTATGAATTTTTCTCCCATGTTTGCTTAATTTCTCTAATTTATAATTTTGTTTATTTCAGTCCTTTATTTTTTTCTTGTTTATTCTAGTTAAAAGTTTGTCAGTTCTGTTCATCTGTTCAAAAATCATGTCTTAGTTTCATTGATTTTTTTCCTATATCTTTTCTTGTCTCTATTTCATTTATTTGTACTCTTTTTTTGTTATGTCCTTTCTTGTGCTAACTTTGGGCTTCTATTTTTCTTCTTTTTCTAGTTCTTGAGGTGTAGAGTTAGGTTGTTTGAAATTTTTCATTTTTCTTAATGTAGGTGTTTATCACCATAATCTTCTTAGAAATGCTTTTGCTGCATCCCATAAGTTTTAGTATGTTGTGTTTCCATTTTCATTTTTCTCAAAATGATTTTTGCTCTATTCTTTGACCCATTGGTTGTTCCAAAGTGTACTGTTTACCTGTCATGTATTTGTGATTTTTCTTCATTTTCATCCTGTTATTTATTTTCAGTTTCATATCATTATAGTAAGAAAAGATACTTGATATGATGTAAATCTTCTTAAATTTGTTAAGATTAGCTTGTGGCCCTACATATGATCAATCCTGGAGAATGTTCTGTTTGTTTGCACTTGAGAAGAATGTATATTCTGGTGCTGTTGGAATAAATGTCTACATATGTTTGGTTTATAGTGTTATTCAGATTCTATGTTTCCTTATTAATTTTCTGTCTGGATGATTTATCTAATATTGAAAGTGCAGTATTTAAGTCTCCTACTATTGTTACATTATTACACACCTAATAACAGAACTTCAAAATGCATGGATCAAAGAATGACAAGACTGCAAGAAGAAATAGAAAAATCCACAATTATATAACAAAGCTTCAAGATACGTGAAGCAAAAATTAATATAAATAAAAAGAAAAATTTAAAAATCCACAAGCCCAATCAGAAATTTCAATATCCTTCTTGTAATAATTGATAAAACAAGTAGAATATCACTAAAGATATAGAATACTTGAGCAACATTTTCAACCAAATTGACTTACTTGATATTTAATACAATCATCCCCTCAATAAATGTAGAAAGATATTTTTTTTCAGGTGCACTTTGAGCATTTACCAAATAAATTATATACTGAGTTTTAAAATAGATGTCAAGAAACTTAAAAGATTTAGAATCATACAAAATGTATCAGTGATCTAAAAAAAAAAAAAATACCCCCTTTGGCTTGCTAAGTAAAGCTGAGTTTCTGTCACTTTCAACCAAAAGATTTGGGAATATTAAAATCCCAAAGAAAGTGTCTCTATGAGAGCTGAGATTAAAATACAGGCTTATCATTTCCCCATAGCTTTCACTACACTGTGATTACCAATCTTTTGATAGTGCTAATTTAGTTTTCTTATGTTTGATCTTTATATCTAACCTTACTTTTCTTTTTATTTTTCCCATTTCCCTGAATCTTTACTGCCTTTTAACAACATTCTATCCTAAATTCAGTATGGGGAGAATTGGAAGAATGACTTTCTCAGTGTTATGGGGCTGAAAGTCCCATATGTCATTTTTAACTAATGTCATACGTTTTCCCATCTCACATCCTGAGAAAAGAAAGCAGGTATTGGGTAGTTTAGTTGTTCCAAATTTACAGAACAGTGGACTTCATACTTTAAAGAACTGAATTAAAGATATGGATTCTCCACAGAATCCATAACAAACACACACATATGCAACATACATTTTACAGAATTTTGTAGATTTCAGGTTAAGAATTTCTCTTACAAGCAGAAAGACCACATTCTAATATAAAATGATTTTATCATCCATCATTATATATTTACATTTTACTTATTTTTAGAAAATATAATACAAAAGCTACTAGAAGTAAAGAAATAATTTTATATTAATTTTTATCTTATTGTTCACATAGCACCTACATAAATTTTAAAAATAGTGTAAGTCTACAACATTTTATGTATTCATCTATAGATCCTACAAGATACATAGACTCTCTGCTATAACTCAATGTCTCTACCAGAGTTCACTGTACAATAGTGAACCACTGAATCACTGGTATACCTCTTTTCAATTCTCCTGGTGTTTTTAAAATATTGAGTCACAAACTACGGTAGCCCTGTGAACTATCATGCTTATCATTATAAAGCAAAACCAAATATATTCCATGGGCACTGTGTAAAAGAAAAGCCAGAAAGGATCAGCTGAACACTGTGGAATAACTTCACATGCAAATAATGATCACCACCAGGTACACTGTGTTCCAGTACAAAAGAGAAAACAATTACAATAGCAATATTTTCCCATTTCCATACACTTTCATTAATTTTCTAACTTGACTCTCATAACAGCCTTATGAAGAATAGAGGGTTAATATTATTATTATTGTTTTATTAAATGAGTAACAATGTTCCAAGAGATCCAACTAGTTTCCACCCTAGTTTTGCAGTTATGGTTTGCTCATATAAGTCCTAGTCATAAATAGTAAAATTTGAAATGAAAAGCATTTATAAAATCTTAATTGTATTTTTGGTACATAGGTGACATAAAGAATGGTTTAAAAAGAGCCAGACAGAATTTAGAACATAGTGATCCTTAGATTAGTCCTAAAACAATAAATATAACAGAATGCTCTTGATAGAAAATCACATACACACAATTTTTTATCAGATAAACTGTTTCCTCAAAGTTATCCATCTTTTTCCTATCACTTGCAGCAAGGGCGTCTTGGCACATCAGAGAAATCATAAAATAAACCCACAAATATAAAATTTAATGAGAAATCAAATAACATAAACCAATCTCATAAAATAGAATGAAGAAATGAAATAAAAAACAACCAAGAAAGAAGTCTGACTTTAGTACTCTTGATGGTTTGCCAGTTCACAGCCTGCTATAAAAAAATCACCATTATCAATGGATCCAGGATTGAAATATTTGCAGAATGTAAGGAGAGATTGCCATGGTTATTAATTTTGCTGAGTTGATTATATAATTTATGATAAGGGGTATGTGGAAATACTAGCACCATCACATAAGAATTGACCAGATTTCCAATTTTTTATAATATATTTCCTTGAAAAAAGTAAAAGGCAATGTAGTAATGACACAAATTCTGAATAAAAGGATATTTCAGATGATATACCACAAAGACCTCTAGTATAGCAGTCAGATAGTTTGGGTTTGTATCTCAATTTTTCAACTGATTACCTCTAGTGTGATCTCAGTAAGGTTGTTTCACCTTTCTGGTTTTATCTTCCTTCATCTAAATGAAGAGGTTCATACTAACAAATTAACCATGCCAACAGTAAAAGATTAGTAGGCAAAATATGAAAAGCAACTTAAAGAAGTACTTCAAAAAATACAATTCAGTACAAGTTTTAATTGTATATGAGAGTGCTTCAAATGATATTGATAGTCATTAATATTTATTCAATGAATATTTATTGAGAAATTACCATGCTACCTGTGTTAGGTACTAGATAATATCATCAGATATTCTGGCTAAGAAAAGATATGAAAATATATGTATGCAATTTATAGCACACTCATAGAGAAATAAATATTGTTATATCACTTTAAAATATGCCTCTGAACAAAATGAGCATTAGAAATTTTTAAACGTTTTTCCTGATTATAAAAGTAATAATTATCCATTTTTAAAAAACCTGAAGATATACAAAACTATTCTAAAATAAAAAAATTATCTGAAACACTGGGAGATAACCCCTATTAACATAGTTCCAAAAAGTTATTAATGTGATTTACACATATCCATTTGAAAGTCAAATAATACTAAAAGTCTTACAATGAATAGCAGTCTTAGACATTCCTATCACTGTAGTTCTGATCTCTTTGAGACAATCACTTTTAATACTTTATATTATTTTAAAATATGTTTATATTTTGTTATATTTTCCTGATATTTATTTCCACATATCTAGATAAAAAGCTTTGTAGCATTTATTGATTTATCACTATACTATACATTGATTTCATCTTATTTTATGAACAGGATTTATGTCTTTTATACTTGCCCTCCCTCCTCTTTCTTCTCATTCATATACTGTTGTTTTGGTTTTCTATTGCTGCCATAAAAAAATTATCACAAACTTAGTGGCTTAAAAAGCACAGATTTATCATCTCATTTTTCTGTAGGTCAAAAGTCTGATGGGTCAGCTAGTTTCTCTGCTCTGGGTCCCACAAAGTCACAATGAAGATGTTGACCAGCCTGGGTTCTCACCTGGAAGCTTTTGAGGAGAACCCATTTACAGGCTCTTTCAGGTGGTTTACAAAATTCAGCTCCATGTGACTGTAATCTGAGGTCTTCATTTCTTTCTTGGAAGACAGCTGGAGCTGGGGAAGTTCTTAACATGTGGATGCTTCTCCCCAGTCTTTGTAAATGCCCCCCTACATCTCAGAACTAGAAAAACAAAAATGTGAACATCAAGAGGTCGGAGTTCCTGTGGGTTACTATAGAAGCTATCGGCCATAGTCTACCATTCAGCCTGCAGTGATTCATAACCCTCCCACATGCAAAATACATTTACCCCCTCCCAAAGTTCCTACAGTCTAACCCCGGCTTCAGCATTTGCTCAAAGTGCATAATCTCACTGGTTATGTATCTGGTCCATGTACACACGAGGCTTCTGGGTATAACCTATTAAGTACAGCTCTGAGGATACAATTCCTCTCCACCTATGCACCTTTGAAACTAAGGAAAAAGCTGTCTTGCTCAAACACACCCAACATACAATAGTGGGACAGGCATAGTATAATAGCTGTAGTCTTTTTGGTTCAAAAATGGAGAAAAGTAAAAGTAAAAAAGAAAAACTGGTACATTTCTGGCATTTCCCACATCCAGCCATGCAAAGTCCACCCGTAGTTCCTTGATTAGTTTTCAAAGCCTGGGAATAATGCACTCTGCTTTTCAGTTCTACAGTTTGGGCTCTTGGTGTGTCCTTTGTGTCATACTTCCTTTTTAATTAAAGATAGCATGTGTTTGTGGAGGAATCTTATCAGCCTGATTGTTTCCAGTAGAATTTTGGGACTTCAACAGTCTCTTTTTACTTTGTACACTTTCTGCCCTCTTCAGTCCAAGCTGGTAGTTTTTGCTGAAGTAAATTTCTCAGAAACTTTGTAGGTCTCCCATAGATTTCACTGGAGTTCACCTCACTAGACAAATGCCACACTTACAGACTTTTTTTTAGGTAACATTTTTTCTAATGAGGAAAAATGTCCTTAGGCTTCCTAGAGGTCCTATACTTTGAGAGGATTTGTGAGACATACCCTTAATCTTGTGAGAACCCTTTATGTGACTGAATACTCTGAACTTTTTATCTTGCTGAGGTTTTAACAACATGTTATGCAGTTAACATTTCAGCCTTTTCTCTAGAGTATTCTTTCCTGATAGTGAATCCTTTAATGTTAGGATCTTTTTCCGTATGGAGAGACTGAGAATTTGCAAAACTGTTAACTCCTATTTTCTTTTTGTTTAATAGTCTTCCCTCAATATCTCTCTCCTTTCTCAATTTACTATAAGCACTAAGAAGGAATCAAATTTCACCTTCAACAAATTTCTTGGAAATCTCCTTAGTTTTATAACCAAATTCCACTTAAACATTCTGATTTTCACATAACTTCAGGAGAAAATTTTGCTAAGTTTTCTGCTGCTACATAACAATGATCCCCCTTTCCTTGAGCTTCCAATAACCTGTTTCTCACTTCTTTCTGAGCCCTCAGCTGCAGTCTAAATTTCTACTAAAACTCTGTTCAAAGCAATTTAGGCTTTCTATCATGTTCCTCAAAATTCTTCCAGCCTCAGTCTATTGCTTGACTCCAAAGTCACTCCTGTTTAGATCTTTGTTATCACAGCATCTCACTTCTGGTACCAAAATCTGTTATCAGTTTTCTATTGCTGCATACCAATTTATCACAAACCTAGGAACTTAGAGCAACACATATTTATTACCTCATTATTTCCTTGGTTTAGGGTTCCAGGCATAGACATAGATCACCTGCTTGAGCTCTCACAAGGCTGCAATCAACATATCTGTCAATTTTGCCTTTAGCTTTAGGGCACTGATTGGCCAGAATTTTTAAACCATAATAATTTATGGAGCATTGTGTACTCGATATTTGAAATACATGAAACCATATGGACTCACTCTTGTTATGATATTATGTTACATTATTTTTATGAAGCCTCTTGATCTGAATTACTTGGTGTTAAAACAAAGTGTTTTTTTAAAATTAAGCTTAGCTAGCTTGTATTTCATATCATGCTTTGGTAAAGTTTATCTTTTCATGAGTCATAGTTCATTTTGAATGTTTGTGGTTTCTGTTTCATTTCTTAAATGGATCGGCATGATATTCCCTGGGATAACAAGGTAGGATGGAGCAGGATAGAAACCAGGATGACAGTTCTGGTTAAAGAGTCTAAAGCTATATGTTTGGCTTTACTATATAAATTCAATTTATTTCTAATTTTTTTTGTTGTGGGAATTGCAAAAATAAATGTATACTCTAAATCATTATCTACGTACCATGTGTCAGGGACTCTATTGATTTTCTCCAGTGAAGTTACCACATCCAGAATCACAGATATAACTGATACCAATAACTGAATATGTGCTTTTTATTTAATTTTCTACCATTATTTTCCATAACTTTGACTTTTTAAATGGCCAAACAGACTAGTCAATGTGGATGTGGTAAGAATCACCACATTTCTCAAGTTAATGGCAATAGTTTTAGCAATTTTTCCAAGGGATATAATATTACTGTTAGTTTAACATCCTGGGAGGACATTCATATAGAAGATTTTCATATCTTTATCACCATAATTATAATTTTTCCATCCTCACTACATGGTTTAATGAGAAGTACAAAGATCCTACAGTAACTAAGTACATTTTTTCCCTGCTGTACTTTCTGGGACTGGGCAAATAACCACAGGATACATCCATGGTCCCACTAAAGCCCTTTTAAATTGACTTAGGTCAACTCTTCAAATGTCACTTGACTACACTAACTCATGGCTTATGGCATTTGGGGACTTTGAGGATAAGTACATGATCTAAGTCAATAAAAGCAACTCCAGGAACGTCTGGAGGTTTTCTTTTTCCAGTGTGCAGTTAACTTGGTATTGTATATCCTTTTGGAAAAGTCAAGATGAAGATTAAAGACCTAATCATATTAGTATTGTAGGGTTTTCCATAAAGGGACTCAGTCTCCTTCTATAAGTAGTGCTAGATGTGTGAACTGGCTTAAGCCTGGACACAAGAAGAGAGTACCTTAATCCCCACAATATTAGCTATATTAGGATTTCTGACCAGAAGATCTAGAATTTCCACCTGTATCTGTCAAGCTGAACCATACCTATTGCCCATTTATTTTATTTTAAGGATCCTGGATTAAAATAAAATAAATTGTCACGTCTCTATGTGTCAAAATAGTCTGGTTCCCTTGGAATTGTTGTAGCTTATTTTATTAATTGCTTCTACTTCAACTGTGGTATTCAAGCAATGCCATCAAGCTCTGTCATTCTGAGATTCCATTTTTTCCTGTTAAATTCATGGAATTCAGCTCCATTAGCACCTTTTATCACCATCTTTCCCATTTTATCTCTTACCTACAGAGGAGAACCACCAGAGATTGGTACTCCCTAGCCAATATATACATATATTTTAGTCAAAATATTTTTTAATTCTAATGAAGATATGACCTCTCTTACTGACAGAAAGTGTAGTCCAGGAGTAGCTGAGCAGGTTCCTTATAACAGTTTCATTCCAACATACTCATTTCCTGTAGCTTTCAGATACCTTTCTCTACAGTATGACAAGAAACTTCTGGCACAAAGGCCTCATTAACTAAAGGCCACCATTGCAACTAGGCTTCAATTATCCAACCAAATTAACTATTAATGTTAGTCCCAAGTGCTGAAGCTGCCAATTAAATACATATCCTAAGTGAATGCACCCCTGTCAAGGATGGGCCTAGGGATAATATTGAGGTAGTGGGTTGGGTCTTGAGGATAAATGCTTGCTTCCACATGTTGTACATCCATTAAAATGTTTTTAAATATATAAGACTATTCCTTCGATGGGAGAAGATGTTGTCTGCAATGACAAAAGACATTCAAGAAAACACTGAGTTTCGAAGTTCTTAGTTTCATCCATGAATGTACACACATAACAATTCCAAGTCTCAAGTTCCTGCTGCTCCTTCAGCAGTACCCATATATTAGTGTAAGAGAGATGGTGGAATTAAGTACATAATTGGTATTTCAAGTCTGTATTCCTTCCAATCATCTTCCGGATTTGGTCCTCATATGAGAGATGACAGGTTCTTTTAAAGCTGCCATTGAGGCATTCTGATTTTCAATACATATTCTTAATTACATGTTAATAGTTTTTAACTTCTGTTTCTACTGATGTATGATCTCTAGGGCTAACCCAAAAAGTAATTGTGATTAGACAATTTTTATAATCACCAATGTTGCCACAATGATTTGTTGCCAGGTGATCTCCCAAAGCTTGTTCTCCATCTGTACTTCATCCCATACTGCCACCAGAGGTAAGGATTAGATGAAACTTCATTCTCTCTAGCAAGAAAAGTATTGCTTGAAAATATGAACCAAAATAATCTCCAAATATGTATTCAATGGATTATTTTTTCTGGCCACTCGTGGGACTAATTACTTAATAATTAGGATTTTGTTAAGAAGCAGATGGTACACTTAAGATCTTGGTACACAAGATAATTTGAGAAAGGTTTCCTTGTAAATTTACAACAGTAGCAATGTCAGGAAACCACAAAGGATAGGACATTAATTTGAAGTATAGTGTTACAGTTCTTGGGCCCAAAGAGACAAGGGAAGAAAGAAATTACTTGATTTCTGATGAAGATAGTGGTTGTATTAGTTTTCTATGGTTGCAATAAGAAATTACCAGAAACTGAGTGCTATAAAAAAACAGAAGTATAGGGCTTCCCTGGTGGCGCAGTGGTTGAGAGTCCGCCTGCTGATGCAGGGGACACGGGTTTGTGCCGCGGTCCGGGAAGATCCCACATGCCGTGGCGCAGCTGGGCCCGTGAGCTATGGCCGCTGAGCCTGCGCATCCGGAGCCTGTGCTCCACAACGAAAGAGGCCACAACAGTGAGAGGCCCATGTACCGCAAAAACAAAACAAAACAAAACAAAAACAGAAGTATATTCTTTCACAGATAGGAAGGCTAGAAGTCTGAAATCAAGTTATCATTACGGCCAAGTTCTCTCTGAAGGCTCTAGAGATGATATATCTTTGCCTCTTCCTAGCTTGTGGAGGTTATTGGCAACACCTGGTGTTTCTTAGCTAGTAGATGCATCCCTCCAATCTGTCTCCATCTTCACATGCTCATCTTCCCAGTATGTCTTTCTGACTCTGTGTCTCTTCTCCCCTTCTAATAAACACACTAGCTATATTGGATTTAAGGCCCACTCTACTCCAATATGACATCATCTTAACTAATTACATCTACAAGGACCTTAAATCCAAATTAGGTCACATCTGAGGTTCTGGGAATGACATAAATTTGAGGTGGACACTATTAAACCCAGTACACTTATATAGAATATGCACTTGATAAAAGCTTTATCCTTCAATGTAGATGAAACAATTAGCTTGAGTTGACCTAGAAGTGATGGAGCTAGGAAAATAAGTATGTTGATTTCACTTTTTTTCCCTTCATCTAATCTCCTGCCAGGTCCCCCATTGGCTAACACCAATTGGAATCAAAAAGACACAGAACCCATATTGCTCAAACTCTTAGCCACAGAGCCAGGTAGAGAAATGTAGAATGCAAAACATAAAGAGCAAAAACTCTCTAGTACACCCTTAAAGGAACTCATAAACATCTAAATAAGCTCACTAAACTTCCAAAAAGAATATTATGGAAAGTGGACCAAAACTTAAGTACTTGGTGTAATGGAATGATGAAAGTGAGAGAATATAACCTAAACTTCATAAGCAGAGCAAAAATAAGTTGCTGTTGATAGAATTTGTCAATTTTTACTCCAGAGTGTCATCTGTCCTTTAACTTCTCAAGAAGCAGAAACTGTTCTGTACTGAAGAGAAATAAAAAATGTTTGAAAGTTAATTATAAAATTCACCTATTTTGAACATCTAATCTTATGGGAGGCCAGTAAGGTTATATGCTAAGCTGAAAAAAAGGCAATTAATTTTCTAAAGATGCTTATGAGTAGAGACCAGACACCTGAAAACTTATTATGAGACCATCTTCATGAATTCTGATCTTCTAGTTAACTAAAACAATATTTGAGGAGTCTTTTCAAAATTATGATTGATGAGGCTTTAAAAAACCTTCCATTATCTAAAGTGAAAAAGCATTTCTCATAAAAAAAGATCATTAAACTAGTTCTTCTTTAAAAGGAAAAACAAGGCTTCCCTGGTGGTGCAGTGGTTGAGAGTCAGCCCGCCGATGCACGGGACACGGGTTCATGCCCCAGTCTGGGAAGATCCCACATGCCGCGGAGCGGCTAGGCCTGTGAGCCATGGCCACTGAGCCTGCGCGTCCGGAGCCTGTGCTCCGCAACGAGAGAGACCACAACAGTGAGAGGCCCGCGTACTGCAAAAAAAAAAACAAACAAAAAAAGGAAAAACAACAGTACAACTAGGTTAAGACAATATAAATGCAGTAATCTCTAATGTACCATCTCTCTGTATCACACTAAATAATTAGAAATATGAAACAATGAAACACATTAGCACTGAAAACTTAGGCTAGCAGTCATTAATTCATCAATGTCAGTGGATAATGTCTACTAGGGGCAAGTTTTACTGGCCTCTTTTTATATACTTCAACTTCTGACCTAGAACGCCAATCAAGAAAGAGGTAAGCTTTGGTTTTACTCAACCCAGTTCTCTTCCCCTAACTAAAAAAATGTGTTTCTAAATCAACCAGAAACGCTCTATAGGAATACTGCTTTCTTAAGCAGCAACTGCCCCATTTCTCACCAAAGATTTTCTTTCTTTCTGCACACATTCAGAGACAACACATCTCATTACTGGGGGGAAAAGAACAGATATGGAAACTTGGCATTCTCATGTCCCATCACCTGCAGCTGAGAGGGAGACGGGAGGAAATGTAATTCATGTGTGGCTGGGTGTGTATGTATGTGTGCTCATACACATGTGTATGTTTATTAATTTTAATGCTCTGCTAACTATCAAAGGATAGCTATATTATCAGGAACAACACTTATCTTCCTCTTTTTCAGAAACTATGTAAATATGCTTAGTTTAAACACAAAGTTTATAAGGAAACACACCAAAACAACTATGAAGGTCACCTTAATACATAACTATGTCATTTTTAACTTCTCTGCTACAAATTTCTGGACTTTCCAAATTTTCTACACTATGTCTATTTAACTTTTGTAATTAAGAAGAATGAAACACATTTAAAAAATAAAGGACAAAAAATGGACAGAAAAGCAGAAAAGAGAAAAGCAAAAATTAAGGAACAGATAAGAAAAACCTCTTGCCTGAATGATACCATTATTAATTCTGGTAGCAGTGGTTGAAAAGACCAGTGAGTACAGAATAATCTTCACTATACAGATGATGAATCTTGAGTTTGTGCCTTAAAACAATATTTAGTTAAAGCTGTGCCACTGTTTATATCTTAATCTTCCTATGTTTTGCTCACAGCATAGTAACTGGAGGCTCCCTGCTGCACCCGGTGTAGTTTTCCAGCATCGTATCACAGTATATTTTAACTTGTAGTTTTGTGGCAGGGGGGTTGTCCAACCTAATATAAAATGTTTACTTGCAACTCAGATGTTTCTCCGATGCTTCAAGATATACCTCAAACATTTAAAGAAATCTTTCTAAAATTTATGCTCTGTAGTGGTATTTCTTTTCTCTTAACTACTATTAAACTTATCTAGATTTTAAATAAATATAGTATTTTTTAGTTCATTGATTATTTTTATGTTAAATTTTGTCTTCTCAACATGTTTTGATAAAATTAAATTTGGTATTGTATTTTCATTCAGATCTACCATAGGTGATACATTTTTATTTCTTTAAACAGTGGGGAAGAGCCAATAAAAATATTATCTCCCCAATGAATAAAATTATATTAGAGATATACATAGAGAGATACAGAGATATATTTAAGTTAAAAAATGACAAGGAGCTCATTTGCAGACAGATTATCTTAAAACTGATCTATTTATAACATAATTTAAGTGACAGAATTCAATTTTCCATCACAAAGATAGTTTTATGGTCTCAGCAAAGACAGGCATATCTTAGAAGATTTGGGGTCATCATTAGCATTGAGATAAAGCTTACACTCTTGGGAAATTTAGCATACCAATGAACAGTCTCTCTTTTTCTGTATTATCTCTCTAACCATCTATAACTAAATTGCTAATAATCAACACTGAATCTATGATTATGACAAGGAATAAAGATTATACAGATTTAAATTCAATTACAGACTTTGTCTATTTGGCTAGACATTTTGTTTATTACATATATGTAGTCACTCAGTCATAAATATTCTCTAAATTTCTCTTTCTAATATAACTAAGGAGGCATTAAGCAGTAATTGAGTATTTTTATATCAGTAAGAGTATTATTTCAAAGATTTTCAGTATGTACTGATGAAACATACATTTTAAATACTAATTTAAAATAATTTCAAATTTCCACAGTGCTTATAAATACCAGGTCAACAGATATCACACTGTCCTAACATTGGGCACTGTAAGTGCTTAATAAATGCTTATTAATTCATTGAATGCTTTTTTTTCTACTTGAACTACTTATCAGGAATTTCTCTAAGAGCTGAGATACATACAAATTTAAGTCAAAAAGCTTCTACTCTTAAGGCATTCATAAGCTAGTGAAGGGGGAGACTGGCTTATACACAATCAATACAATGAATACTATTTTGTATTTATTAACAATGATCAATAGAAAAACAGATGAACACTTAACACTGCCTCTAAAGGGGGAGAAAAGATTTAACCAAGAAAATAATATTCAACTTGACTCTTGAAAATTCACACTCATTTATTTATCTACTCTTTCATTTATTTATTTACTTATTATTATTTTTTTTTCTGAGAACTCCTATGTTCCAGGCACTGGGCTAGGCAATAGGAATATCATTTTTATCTACATATTCAGTCCCTGATCCATTATAACCCATTACAGGAGACAGAAATGATTTAAATGTACATTAAAGAATGTATATATAATTACCAACTGAAGTATATTCTATGAAGACAAAGAATGAGGATTTGTAAAAACATATAAGACAGAACCCAAATTTACCCTGCTTAAGTTTGGTGGAATTAGTTAGACAAAGTGAAGGATGAAATCAAGAAAGATCAGTGTAGGTACAAAGATCATCTGGTAAAAAGAAGTAGAACACACTCAACCATCCACAACAACAAAAAACCTTGTTCTAGAGCAGAGTATTGGAGGAGAGTTATATAAGATGAGCTGAAACCCTAGTCAGGATCAGATAGGGAACACTTCTAGGCCATGTTGAAGGCTGTATACTATATCTTTAGAGCAATGAAAGTTTTTGAAGAGAATTCTACCACTCAAAGAAAAGCATTTTGTACAATCCTGACATTAAAATTAGATGGATAGATAGATTAAAATAAAATAAAATAAAATAAGAGAGCATGTAACATATTCAGAGAATGGTAACCAGATGAGCTTAAGAAATGCAAAGTGGGGATTTAGAGGTAATGAAGACAGCCTTAACATTTCCTTCAGCTTGAAGAAACTAGAGACCATCTTCTTCCAGACTCTAGACCCTTGACCTCCCTTTTCTAAGAGCTTTTACCTTAGAAAATTATAATTGTAAATTTACTCTCTGCTCCTTTGAGATGTAAATCTTTATAAAAGCTTCCTGCCAGTTTTTCAACTCAGAACTGTCTTTCTCAGGGACCTGGAGCTGTCCCTTTGAAATGCAATCATCAAGAAAGACAGCACCCCTATCTCCCACTTTCTATGGGAGGGTAGGTAGGAGCTTAATATTGACAGGTATCTTGCTCCAAGTTGTAAAAATATCTCCCATCTTGAAGATACCAGAAAGTTTACTCTTCTTTTGGGTAAAGTCAATTAGCAACATAGACGGCCTATAACTCCTCCAAATCCAGCCCTTTAAAAACTGCAGCCATTTGTTTCAGTGGAGTTGAGCTCAGACTGAGTTCTGACCTTTCTCCTTTATTGTAGTAATCTTAAATAAAGTCTTCCTTGTCTGTTATCTTTGTCTAGTGTAACTGTTGCTTTGACAGAGGTAAGACCAGAAAACAACACACAACATGCTGAGGAGTCTGCATTCTATCATTAGGCAATGTGGAAGCATCCAAGGATTTTAAGCAAAAAGAATGATCATATAACTTAGAAAGGTATCTTTTGGGACAATGTAAATGAAAGAGAATGGCTCTTGAGGACTTCAAAGATGAGTGAACACTCTGATTCCCAGGTGTACATGGAAACAACCCAGCTTTTAGAGAAGTGACTGTTATGGTCCAGCCTCAGAATTACATTAAGCAGCAAAGATAAGAGGACTTTTAAGAGAGGTTTGGCTTAGGACAGGGACATCTACCTTTTGTTTGAAGTCAGGAAGGGCTAAATGAATGGTTACTCCAAAGATGAGTTTGAGCTTTGCAGAGCTTTGTAAAGGAGGTGATTTCAGCTTCCTATTAGAGGAAGAAAACTGACATCTGTGCTGGAAATGTGAGGTTCTTAAATAAATATATTACAAAATTTTGTGATGGTCCTTTCTAGCCATATCCTGGAATCTCAAATTATAACAATGTGGGATTCAACATATTAGAAGTTACTCAGTGAGTGTTTGTTGATTTGAATTGAATTGGCACATAGTCTATATGCTAGTGTTTTATTTTATATACATAATTTCAGTCTTGGTAATACTAATTTAATCAGATATCAAAGTGAAATGTTTCCTATGTTAATACTAATTAAACAATTCAAGAATCTGATAATCTAGATGCATAAGGGGTAAATTAGCACAATATATGACACATAACAGGACTCAAAATACTCATTCCC
The DNA here is from genome assembly GCF_963455315.2 of Globicephala melas. NCBI lineage: Eukaryota > Metazoa > Chordata > Mammalia > Artiodactyla > Delphinidae > Globicephala > Globicephala melas. The sequence continues at coordinate 65,922,750 of NC_083321.1, read as the reverse complement.
TTCCTTGTGCTTCCCTAACAAAAGCACATAAGGAAACAACCAACATGCTATAATATTTTAAAAAATATTGAAATGAAATATAAGACACCTGTTGATAATTTAATACTTAAGAAGGTTGAAATTTTATAAATATATACATATTTGATCATAGAAGGGAGGTCTATGGTTTCTATTTTAATGTACTGAATAATATGTTTGAAGCTATAGAAGTTGCAGGTTTTGAGTAAAATAAAACAGAAGCAATGTATTAAATAATATAATGTTTGAAGCTGCAGAGGTTGCAGTATCTGAGCAAAATAAAACAGATTCAATAAACATATATATTATATATATATAGTATAAAAGTGAAATAATACCTGATGCAATATGTTTAATAAAAATTTCTAAAAATATTGTTAAAGAATAGATTGTTGCAACATTTTCTACATTTGCAATTAAAAATTATTAGAAATTCTGGGTGGTCAGTACCATAACTGACCTGTCAGAACAGTTGATGCCTATTCTTCCATGACTTAGCAGAATCATTTGCTCACTCTCATAAAAATAAGATGATTTTTTTTTTCTATTGACTTGACACCATTTCTTTATTGCTTTGGTGACTTTGCTTTGTGAAAGGAATTCCATTAAACTTGTTAAGTCTTTTAGAGTTGTTTCTTTGATTTTCCTTCACAAAAAAAAAATATTCATGGTATAAAATTAACATCTCACAAGTGTTTTAGTTGAGCAAGATATCATAAAATAAAACCTTTATTGTTACCCCTTAGGTGTAGTATAATAGATAATGAAGATTAATGGCATATGTAATGATATTGTACTTATGATGAACATGCCCATCATTATAAATTCAACCACAGTAAAGGGAAATATCTCAGTATGGATATAGTTACAATTAGAATATGGACATGTTAAAGTTGAAATGACACTTCGAAGTCATTTAAATTCTTGACACAGATGAGCATATTGCATCCTTTAGAGCTTAAGTGACATACAAATTTTCAAAGCTAGTAAGGGACATAGCCAGCTTGTACCACAGGTTACTACACTATCCAGTTTTTACTGACACTGAGCCCCAATTTTCTCAACTATAAAACTAGGATAAAAACACCTTAAAGTCTTATATAAAAGGATGAAATTAGATAACGTTGTAAGCGCAGTGGTTGTTGTTGGTGGTGTTATTGTGCCATCTGTCCCAAATTAGTATTATTTCTTCCCAACCTCATTAAGGACCTGAATGGAACAAAAAGGTGAGGGAAGTCTAATTCTCTCTCAGTCTTCTTCATTCATTAATCAGAGAATCAAGGTAGATGTCAGAAAGCAACGGAGGCAATTGATACAGTCAAAAAAGTTCAGGCTCCTGGTGCACAGAGCAGAGTGAAGAGTGCTAACACAATAAACACACTCATGTATTCCATTTAAATAAGTAATATATATCAGGGACACGCTTTCTGTTGTTGTGATGGAGACAAAATGAAGTACACATAACTTTTGCCCTATATTGCAATGAGGGAGACACAGAATACGTATGTGCATAAAAGAAAAGTGTAAGAAAGGTGATATGAATGCATAAAGGAAAAAATGAATTCATTTTGGGTGAGCCAAGATTTCATAGAGTTGGCTCTTAAAGGATTTATAGGAATTCACCACATGAAGAGATAAAGAAAAGGGCATTCTACACAGAGGAAATAGCATGGATAAAAGCAGAGAGGTGTGAAAATGTATGACAAGGAAGGGTGAGTAGTTTGATGTGGTGGAATTTTAAAATACATAAGTGGGAATAACTGGGAATGTGATTGAAATATCTTCTTAAGAAGTATTTTTTAAATATATTAAGGATTTTATATTTTATCTTACAGGCAATGAGAAAACATTGAAGATTTCTAAACAGCATCTGTGTTTTGGAATTTTATTTAGACTTTCTCTGAAAAGTTACTTTTAGTAAATTATAGTGCCTTCCTTTGGCATCCGTAAGCTGAGCAGGTGGAGGCTATAAAAAAGTGATATGAACTACATCATGAAAGACAACATTTTGGCATTGAAACTGTAGATAATAAGTTAGCCCAGACTTATCATATTTTCTGATAACTCTTATCACCTGAGAGATTGATCCTAGAGAAACCAAGAATCATGGAAGTCAATCTAGTGTGTTAATGTAGGAAACATTTCCTTAATGCCAAAGTAAATTCAACATATGTCTCTCATTTGATGTACTGAAAAGGAGCCAACTTACGTATTACCACATTGTTATTCCTCCTTCCTTAATGACAAGAGGTAGTATGTCAATATATTGGCAATGGAAAACTTCATGTCATATGATTACCTTTCAAACTGTTCTCACTTGCTTTTTTTTTTTAGAAAAATAACTTGCAGTCAACTGACATTAATGACAAATATGAAAGTCAAGAGATTCTACTCAAATTACATCTCTAGTAAAGTAATTTTTATGCCAATATTCTTTGTAATATTATGTCATGAGAAAGTTCTTTCATCTTTTCCTGCAGAATCAATAATCACTGTTTCAATTGTAGAATTAGGAAAATGCACAATGCCTTGCCTATTTTACTTAAAATTACAAAGATTCATGTTTTAAAAAACTGTAAACCTCAAAATTATCTTAAGGAGAGGGAAACAAAAAATAAAACAATAAGACAACTACAGATTCAAAGCAAAGTGATAGCAAGGAAATATTAAAACAGAAAACAAATGGAGATGACATATTAGGCAAAACATTTATTATACTAGTAAATGCAGATAGTAAAAACACATATTAATAGAAAAGCATACTGTTGCATTGAAAATAAAGCAACTATATGCCACATGTGAGACATCTGAAAATAGTGACTTAGAAATATCAAAAACAAAAGGATGGATAAAGGTATATCTGAAAAAAAAATAATAAAATCAATAGGAATAAAAACTGAAGTTTAAATATTAATATATAAAGCAACCGTAACCCAATAAAAGTTAATTAAAAATAAATATTAATATGAAATCAATTTCAACTTATGGAATATATTATTATATGATACAAATAGAGATTTACAATGAAAAGAGCTGCTGTGAAAAAGGAGGATGTAGCTGTATGGGAGCATAAATGGTTTAATTGTCAAATCAGATTCACATGGATCTCAGTAACAATTTTACTAATAAATGAAAAGATACAGCAAGCACAAGGCACAGGCAAACATTCTTCCCTTGGAGAAGTCTGATGTTGTCAGACTTAGCACCCAATTAAAGTCCTTCTTCTTCCTCATTATCATACACTCTGGTTTAAAAGTTAATCTGTGACGTTTTCTTTTTTTGAGGGGTGGGGGGGAAATGTGTGTGGATATATTGTTTACATAGGGGAATAAAATTTGCTTATGGAATTTCTCCATTTTATATCCAATTCTCCTGTCAATCATGCTCCCATAAAAAATTTAAGCAGCATAGACAAACCAGGCATGTTAGTTTTCCATTACTGCCATAACAGATTACTTCAAATTTAGCAGCTTCAGGGCTTCCCTGGTGGCACAGTGGTTGAGAGTCCGCCTGCCGATGCAGGGGACACAGGTTTGTGCCCTGGTCCAGGAAGATACCACATGCCGCGGAGCGGCTAGGCCCGTGAGCCATGGCCACTGAGCCTGCGTGTCTGGAGCCTGTGCTCCACAACGGGAGAGGCCACAACAGTGAGAGGCTCGCGTAACGCAAAAAAAAAAAAAATTAGCAGCTTCAAACACAAATATATTATCTTATGTTTTCTATAGGTCAGAAGTCTAAGGGTCTTACAGGGCTAAAATCAAGGTGTCACATGGACATGTTTCTTACTATAGGCTCTGGGGAAGAATCCTTTCCAAGCTCACTCAGAGGGTCAGTCAAGTATAATTCCTTGTGGTTGTAGGACTAAGGTCCCGATTTCTTTGCTTTCTGTCAGGGAGGAGTTCCCCTTAGCTCCTAGAGGCAATTCTCCAGTCCTCATACACAGCCCCTATATTTCAGAACTCACAATGATGCATCATATTCTTCTCACACTTGAAATCTAACTTTTGTTTATGTTGCATAATTTCTGCCTCCTTCTGCTGCATCTCTCTGAATCCAGCCAAAGAAAGTTTTCTGCTTTTAAGGGCTCTAATAATAATTAGACTGGCCCCACCCAGATAAGCCAGGATAATTGCCCTATCTATAGCCTTAATTACACATGCAAGTCTCTTTTCTCATGTAATATAACCTATTCACAGATTCCAGATATTAAGGAGAGCCATTACTAGGCCTGCCACCACAGGTATATCCTCTTAAAATCATTTCAGAGATAATAACTTTCTATTATCTTTTCTCTAGTAATTGCATTACTGTGTGAATCAGATCTGGTTATCAGCATGCTTACAGGAGACTTGACAAGATCTTTCCTCCTTCCTGAACATCTCATTAAATGCTGTTAACCTTTTTAAAAATTTTCTTAAACTGCCATAATCTTTCAGGTTCCAAACAATATAGAATCAAAATGTATAAAGCAAGATCTACCAGGAACAAATATAATTAATAAGGTTGTTGAGTTATATTTATTAAAACTATCATTGACAGAAGAGTACGCATTTCTTTGAATGGTCCATCAATCATTTGCAAACATTACCAAATGTTGCACTACAAAGGAAAACTCAACAAATTCTAAAAAGGAGAAACAGAACATCCCAAGGAAGATGAAGAAGGAGAAGGAGGTAAAATAGGAAGGAAGAGGAAAGAGAAGGAGGAGAATGAAAAGGAAAAGTAACATTTTTAAGCATTTTCTATGTGCCAGGAACAATTTTAAGTGCACTTGAATCCTCTAAAACCCAATGAGGTAGGCACTGTTATTATCAATATTTTATGATAAGGGAACAGAAGCACAGAGATACGAAGTGAAAAGCTCAAGTAAAATGCACAACTAGCAAGTGGTACATCAAAATAGCTTAGCTTCAGGAGTTGTCTTTTTAACCACCATGCTATATTTAACCTGAAAAAAATTAGAAATTAATAATAACATAAATAAAAACTCGATGTTATGGATCAAATGCTTTATGTCCCTCCAAAATTCATATGTGGAAGCCCTAACCCCCAGTGTGGCTATATATGGAGATGGGGACTCTAAGGAAGGACTTAAGGTTAAACAAGGTCAGGGTGGGGCCCTGATCATATCCTTATAAGAAGAGACACCAGAGAAACCACATATCTCTCTCTCCACACACACCACACACACCAAAGAAAGGCCATGTGAGCACACAGAGAGACAGCAGCCACCTACAACCCAAGGGGAGAGCATTCACCAGATACCAACCCTGCTGGCACCTTGACCTTTGACTTCCAGTCTCCAGAACTGTAAGAAAATTAATTTCTGTTGTTTAAGCCACCCAGTCTGTGGCATCGTGTTATGGTACCCTGAGCAGACTAATATACCCCATCACTTGGATATTTTAAAACTCTTTATAAACAACTTTTGCATTATAGATAAACCAAAACCAGAAGTGTAGAACATATTGAAAGTAATATAATTAAATACAGCTCATAAAAATGTATAAGATACAGCCTTCATGAATATATATTCTTTTGGCAACTGAGCATGTATTCACACTTCTGGTTTCTCCCATATTTTTAGTCCAAGACTTTCAAGAAGTTGACCTCAACCATAACCCCAGAAATATGCCTTGTTAAGCTAAACCCATCTATATTTTATGTTCTTCTGGCCAGAGCAATTGTTTCAAGGATGTCCATATGAGTGAGTCAAAAACCCTAAGACCAAGGAGATTTTAGCTGAAATTCATGAAATAAAAGCAGACATTCTTTTCTACAGGACTTGAGTGAAGCAGATATAGGCTAGAGTTGGTGTGACCATGAGCCCACACTGGTAGCATAGGAAAGCTCACTTACAGAGGTGAGTAAAGAAGAAACAAAGGAAATCTAGGTTCTCTTGGAAGATTGTGAGCCCTACTCAGGCTCCCTTGAATGCAACACCACCCTTGGGACTTAACAGTTACATAAGACAAAAAACTAATTTTTTGCTGAAAACAGTTTGGGTTGGATTTTCTGTCACATTCAACCTAAAGAGCTGTAAATAATATAAAACTGAAGTTCTGCTCAGGGAAAATTCTATGATTTTTGGACAAAATACTATACTGTCAAATCTTTGATTCAGCTATGATTAAAAGTAAGGTATAAAGCAGAGGGCAGGGTTTTTACTGAGAGTTAAAGAAAACAGTCCAAAACATTTTGGAGAATTCAATTCTCAGAACAAATATTGCCCTTTGATAAAATGGATGAAAACCTGAGGGATTTTGAAACAGTTTCTTTGGCCTTGAAAATGAATGCACATTTTTATTCAGAAGTTTAAACATTGTGTTAATTATTATTGTAATCATGGGCAATATATGTGTTCTAACAACACAATTAACTGAGCATCATTTATGTAGTTCTTAACCCACAGATAAAAGGTAAAGGTGAACTTAAACCAATAGCTGTAATTGGATCAAGTGTGCAACCCAAAATCAAAGAAATGGTTTTAGATTTAGAGAAAAAAAAATGTTTTAACCTGAATGAGGTCTCTAAAGCCTTGGTTTGATTACCTAAGGGAATGTTTCATAGCAAGACATCCTAGGAGTTTAAGAACATTAACTTAGAATTATAAAACTCTGACAAGAAATGCTATTTCAGAGCAAGAAATATTGGGTAAATATTTTAAATATAGGCTTTGTAAAAATAACAGTAAGAGATGAGGAAATACATTTCCAATCTTCATACCCTATTCTATTTTTTCATAGGCTACCTATAGAACAGGGCTTCATTGAGAAGTACTAAATGTTCTTAGAATATTTTAAATGTCTATTGTTCTGCTCATCAATTATTTTCTACATTAGACATTTACTAATTGTAAGCTTAAAGACACATGCTTAAAATAACAAGATAAATGAATACCCAAAACTATGTTCATCTGACATTACTCTTAGATTATTTTTTAATTTGAAGACCATTTTCAAGATTTCTATCTTCATGTTTTTCTTTTTTTTTTTTTTTTGGCCTCAGGCAATCTCCATGTTAAGCACCTCTGAGCATATAAATTTAACTGAAAATTTTTCTTACACTCCCTAAAATTGCTGAAAATTGAAACTGCAGATTTTGATATACATTTGCAAAGAAACTCATTTTTTATTATGAGATGAAAAAGCTTGTCTCCTGAATGCTTAAGGCCACTCAGTCAACCAGCTTGCATAATTCAAATACTTGGAAACCCACAAATAATCTAAGGCCACACTCCAACTGCAGAAAATAACACAGGAAAATCCTTTCTTGCATATTTCCAACACGTATGGCGAATTGCATTTTCTGCTGGTAGTGAACATTTTAACTCTGATGAATTTGTAATTATATCCAACTAATTAGCACCATTTTTTTTTTTACAATGCTGCCCTTTCTTTTAAGTGGAATGGAAATTCTATATCTTCCCACAGTGATTATCACTTTTACTATATGTGTAATTGTTGTTAGACAGAAAGGAATTTAAGCAGTCACCTAATCAATATTCATGAAACGGGGATCACAAAGGGTGGTACCAAATCTGCTTTAGCCTGTCTTAGAATCAGAATCCACAAGTTGGTGAAACATTTTCTGATTGACATTTTGGTTGTATGTGGACTCAAATCTGTTTCAAAGTTAGTACAACTCTCAGAGTTTAAATGTGGGCAAACCTGGGTAGATTTTTTTTCTTTTTTACTTCTGTTCTCTTTCATAAGTTGGGCTGCAAGTTTTAAGATATCCTTTGAAAACTAGCTGCTAATATTTCTGCACAATGCCTCAGCAAAGCCAGGGCAGAGTGCCTACATTGTGGAAAGGGCACAATAGACAAAAACATCAGGTCAGCTCCTGGTTTGGTCTGCCGAAACAGCAGCTAAACTAATTCCAGTCAGCTAATGGCTCTTCCCCAGATCTTTGAAACGCAATGACGTCACCACTGATTAGGCAACAAGTTTCCCTTAATAGTCTCCCCTTTCTTTACCGCGACTCCTTCTCGCGGGAGTGTGCTGGGCAAGGCGGAGGGTTACCACTCCTTCAAGGGCGCAGTATCCGCATCCTTTGCGATTCCTCTTTCCTCATCAAAATTTGCTCTTAGGGCAAGATCTATTACTAGTCAAGATCTATTACTAGTCATTTAGCTCTTGGATGAGAATGCCTCGTCTCATGTGAAAGGAACTGAGTGCAACAGAAAGTGATAGAGAAATTTCCTCCGGAAAAACGCTGTTCAAGCTCTTTTTGGTGCCCTTGTAATGCCTTATGGGCATAGGAACATACTGGCCTGGATGAAAGCAGGCAGCAGTGCAGCAGGTATATCATAATATTTATAATAGTATCGATTAAGGATTAAAATAGTATGCATTCATGGTATACAAGGTAAGGTCCATCTTTAATCCTCACATTAATCCCCATTTATAGATGAGGAAATTTATAGTTGAAGTCTTAATCCATACATTTTTTTATCTAATATTTTGTCATTTAAAAATGGAAACGGGATCCAAGAAACATCTAATCCAAATTGACACAGTTGTCTGACTGACACTCGAACATTGATCATATATCATTGTGCTGATGCCTTTGCTGTTGTGAAATAGTTCCATTTCCCTTGCAACTGATAGGAGCCATTTTGCCTCTGTGTGTATTGAACATATCAGAGTATTTCCTAGCTCTAAAACCTTTTCTTTTCCCCCATCAACCTGCATTAGCTTTCAAGTTTGGATATGTAACCAGGGTGTCAAAGAATTTAAATTACTTGCCCAAAGTCGTACTGCTGGAAAATGTAGCAGTAGGAGCTTGTCTGCCCAGCTCCGAAATCTGTGCTGTAACCTTTATCACCGAGTAGCCTTGTAGCCCTTCAGGATAAACCATGAGCCATCCCATGTTGAAATATTAGAAATTGCTATACTCTATTGTCTTCTTAAGGCTTTGTTTTGGTTTATTTTAGTTACTTGTTTTCTCCCTAATGAATTAATCTTTTTTTTTTTTTTTAATCTGGGTTGATGCTCATGGAGCAAACCTAAACTCCAATGATAATTGTTCTTGCATCCATCTCTTGCCATCTACCATGAGTATACTGCTCTATTTTTCCACAGCTTTTTAACAGTATTTGGTAATGATTTAACAACTATATCCTTGGCAAGAGATCCATCCAAAGTTTTATTAGAAAGAAAAATGAAATTGGATGTTTGTTGACATCTGAAAGAAGGATGGGTGAAAAGAGAACATGCCACTAGTTGTCACATGAAGTAAAATGAGATGTAATAAAAGTGCAGATTGGTAAAATCTGTCCCAGGAGGTAAGCCCTTCTATGAGTAAGATAAACATAATAACTGTAAAGAGCCTTGACACTAATGAATATCTATTTCCTCCTGGGATATTCCCGGTGAATCTACAGGCTGTTGTCCACAACAAATATTCCCACTCTGTTCAAGGTCCTCATTCTTTTCCTATGACTCACACAACCTCCAGCTCATGTACAGACAATCACCATCTCCACACCGTGTTGAAGAATGAGCTACTCCTCACAACTGCCTCAAAAATATTCCCTAACTTTATATGTTTTTATATATTCATATATATTCATTCACTTTTTATATATTCATTCACTTTTTGTCTGTCTCAGAAAAAAGATATCTCTCACATTTACCTAAATTTAATCTCTCTTCCTGTACCTTTTTTTCATTTTTTGATGAATGTTTATTGAATATCTTTTATGTTTGCCATACTAGGTCTCCAGCTATGCAGGTATCCTGTGCCTGGCAGAAAGTGATTAGGAAAGAACCTGAGAGTCAGGTCACCTTTTTGTCTGGAATACTGAATGTGAAATTTTCTGTAACCTATAAAGTGCTATACTATTGTGGCATCAGCAGCAGTATTATTATCTTTTTCCAAACTTTTCTCCTCTCTTCTCTTCCTGCATTCCTCCTTTTCTTTTCCTTTTTTTTTTTTTTAAGTTTTAAAGCAGAAAATTTTAAATATATACAACAGGAGATAGGATTATATAAAGGAACACTTGCAATCATCACTCAACCTCAACACTATATGCTCATAGTCAATCTTATTTATTCTGTATCCTGGACCCATTTTCCCCATTTCTTGATTGTTTTGAAGCAAATCCAGAAAATCAATCATATAATTTTATTTGTGAGTAATCAAGTGTTTATCTCCAAATAATAAAACTTAAAAAAATATGTGACATCATTATCACTTAAAAAAATTAGCCATAATATCTTGTGGTCATCAAATTTCCCATTGTCTCTTAAACATCTTTTTTTTTTTTAATTTTTTTTATAATTTGTATGTCTGAGTCAGGATTCAAATAAGGTTCACACACTGAAATTGGTTAATCTGTCCCTTATGTCTCTATGTCTCTTTTAATCTACAGTTTTCCTTTTATCCTTTTTTTCTTTCCCTACAATGTGCTTTTGAAGAACTGTAAGGTTTCCACAGTCTGGATTTTGCTTATTACGTCTGCAAGGTGTAGTTTAACATGTTTTTCTCTCCTCCATATTTCCCATAAATTGGGTATTTGCATATAAAGGCTTAATTTGATTTCAGTTGTTTTTTTGTTTGTTTGCAAGATGACCTCATAGAGGATGTGTATTCTTCTTTCAGGAAGTGATTATATTTGGTGTATCTCTTTATGCAATGTTAGAAGCCACTGATGATTAGATCTGCTAACATTTGCAAGATGGTATTATTCTTTCATTCTTTTTATATCCATTAACTGGAATAAATCTATGAAGAGAAACTTTCATAGCAACAACTATTTTGTTTCCAAGTGATATGGTTCACCAGTTATCAAGATAACCAGCTATATCCCTGGATCCACCAATGGTAACCAAGTAGGTTTTCTTTTGGAGGAGAGGGAGTCAGGTTTATTGAGGTATACAGTAGAGTTCACCCTTTCAAACATACAGCTCTATGAGTTGTGGCCAATGCATACAATCAGCTAATCACCTCTACAATGAAAAAATAAAACATTTCCATCATCCCCCAAAATTCCATTGTACCCGTTTATAGTCAACACTTTCCCACCCATAACCCCTGGCAAACACTGATTTGTTTTCTATTCACATATTTTTGCTAGAATGTCATATAAGTGGAGTCATATATTATGTGGCATTATGAGTCAGGCTTCTTTCACATACATAATTCGAGATTTATCTATGTTTTTAAGAATCAGTTTATTTTTATTTTATTTATTTAGTTATTTTGCTGAGTGATATTCCATTGTATGGATATGCCACTGTTTATCCATTCACCAGTGGAAGGAACTTGAGTTGTTTCCAATTTTTGATGGTTATGAATAAAACTGCCATAAACATTCATGTACACGTTTTTGGATGATCATAACTTTTCATTTCTCTTGGTTAAATACTTAGGAATGGGATGGCTGGTGTTTATGGTAAATATATGCTTAACTTTATACAAAACTGGCAAACCATTTTCTAAAGTGGCTGTGCAATTTTTTTGTTGTTTTCGTTTGTTTGGTTTTTTTGGTTTTTTTTTTTTTTGCGGTACGTGGGCCTCTCACCGCCGTGGCCTCTCCAGTTGTGGAGCATAGACTCCGGACATGCAGGCTCAGCCGCCATGGCCCACGGGCCCAGCCGCTCTGCGGCATGTGGGATCTTCCCGGACCGGGGCACAAACCCGTGTCTCCTGCATCGGCAGGCAGACTCTCAACCACTGGGCCACCAGGGAAGCCCAAATATGTGTCTTTTTTTTTTTTTTCGGTATGCGGGCCTCTCACTTTTGTGGCCTCTCCCGTTGCGGAGCACAGGCTCCGGACGCGCAGGCCCAGCGGCCATGGCTCACGGGCCCAGCCACTCCGCGGCATGTGAGATCTTCCCGGACCAGGGCACAAACCCGTGTCCCCTGCATCGGCAGGCGGACTCTCAACCACTGCGCCACCAGGGAAGCCCCAGCTGTGCAATTTTTTATTTACACCAACAGTATGTGAGATGAGAGTTCCACTTACTCTGCATCTTCACCAGCACTGTGTATTGTCCAATATTTTTATTTTATTTTATCTAATTGTTGTGTAGGGATATACAATTAGGCTTTTAATTTGCATTTCCCTCATGACTAATTGTGTTAAGAATTTTTTGTCTGTGCTTATTAACCATTTGTGTATTGTTTTGGTGAAATGTCTATTCAAATCCTTTCCCATTTTCATTATGGGTTTTTCTTTGTTCATTTTCTTATTATTGCTTCAGAGTTGTCTATATATTCTGTATAGAAGCCCCTTATCAGATTTAAGTTGTACAAATACTGTGTCCTAATCTGGGGCTTATCTTTTTACTAACAGTATCTTATGAGTAGGTTTTTTACCTTTGATGAGGACTGATTTTTTTTTTCTTTTATGTATCATACTTTTGGTATAGTATCTAATACATCTTTACCTTAGTCAAATACACAAAGATTTTTCTCATATTTTTCTTCTACAATGTATATAGTTTCAAAGTTTTACATCTAGGTCTATGGTACCTGGTATTTCATGATAAATTTTAATGTGGTATGTGGTATGGGTCAAGGATCATTTTTTTCATATGGATGTCCAATTTTTCCAGCATCATTTGTTGAAAGTCTAACTGTACACTTTAATTTTATTCCATCTCCATTGTGATCTTTTCCCATAAATTAGCTTAATTTTATATTTATTCACTTTTTTATTATTATTCAATAGCTTATGAATGTTACAACAAAATTCCTCAAAGATTTGTCTCTATTCCCTGTTTCCATTTCCTCTTTTGCTGTGCTCTTCTAAATGCACAACAATAATTAGCTACTATATGGTTATTGAAAATAGCTGTCTTTCTAATGGTACTGAGTTCCTTAAAAGAACATCATGAATAGTGTGTATTCCATATATGTATGATGCCATACAATATTTTACACAAAATTTATAAAAATATTGGTGAATAAAGCATGGTAAAAAGATACATGGAAAACTGCAGCTTAATATAGTTATTTTCATGAAAATGTAATAAAATATATGTTGAGATTTTGGTCAATGGGGCTCAAAAGTATGTGGGGTTTTCTTTCCACATTGTGAGATGCAAATTTCCTTTTTTTTTTTTTTTGACACATCAAAGAATGGTAGGATTTTTAATGTTTCGGATAGCCACCAGACTTATATCGCTTCATGCAGATTTTTAAGTTGATGAATTTACAAACATTTCATGCCCAAAGCACTGCAATATGAGAGTCTTGATTTTTCCCATGTACCAGAAATACATTTGTCTTAGATTTCAATGACAAAGGAGTAATCAAAGGTTAAACCTGCAAACAAATTTCCTTTTAAATCAGAACGTGACTGGGGAAAAATAACTTTATATGTGAGTATGCTCAAAGTAAAAATGCTATAAGCAATTATAAATAATGATCTGGTTAGGCACAGTATTTCACTCCTGTCATTAACAAGTTTACTGCTTGATAATAGATATTGTCATTTCTCAAAGGAAAGCTGTCAAAATATTTTCCTATAAATTTCTAAAAGGCATTTCTTGCCGAACTTTATTTCAGAACTAAGTTCCTAAAATAAATTTTCTAGCCCAGCATGAACAACTGAATGACTAATCAATCTTGTTACTTTTCAGTTTAAATGTGAACATCTGAGAGCAGTTGTTCTGAAAACCTACAAAGTAACAAGGTACAACTGGAGATCTCACACTCAGTTTTACTCACTACAAATTTGTGTGTATATCAGTGTGTATATCAGTATCAATTTCAAATACTTCTTATTCTTGAATATAATCACTATCTACTGTCTGCCATGAAACTTAAAAACCTTTCTTCAGGATTTTGTGGCAAAACAGTGCAAGCACAGAAGGGATCATCATGGTATGATGATACCTTTTAAATAGTGGTCTCTGGATATGACTAGATATGGTTTGTTACTTTACAGCAAGCACTATAAAATTCTCTGCCATTTGTTTAAATTAAATAACTACGGCATTTTCCTACTTCAAATATCCATGTCCACTTCATGTCATAGGCCTATACATATATTTTTAATAGTTTTAAAGAAAGTGCACAACTTAAATGTGACAAAGGCTATTTAATAGACCACATGAAATGAAACAAAAACAACAAAAAAAGCTTTATTCTAAGAAAGTATATTTTCTAGGGTTCTTAAATGATTTTCAAACAAATTGGAAGAGTACTGTCCAAAAGTACCTTTCTACTATGGAAGGTTATTTCTAAAATAGATCTCCCTGCATATAATTAATTTCACAATGATACAAATATCATTTCTATCATTTAAATTCTCAACTGCACCACTTGACAACATTTAAACTAAGACCCTCATTATCATTGCTATTATTTCATTGTCATGAAACAAAATCAAAGCATCTTGTACCAGAAACAAAAATGACACTAGGGGAGCTTGCAATCTCATTAAGCTGAGAAAATAGACCTAAAACATAGAAAAACATACAGGAAGAAAAGGCAGTAATGCATGTCAGACCTCAGGACAGCCATCATTTCTAAAGAGGAAACTTTAAGGAGATAATTCTCTAGTTAAGGGATATTTTCCATTTTAAAATTGAATTTCCATAAGTGCTGAATCTGTACTATAGAAATCACTGGAAACTTTAGTTGTATCTTAACTACCCAGCCAAGGTCATTATTTGTCTATGGAGAATTCAACTAGCCAGATGGGGGGAAAAGAACAAAAGAAAATTCAAAAGAAACACTCTCACAGAGAAAATTCTCTAGAGGCTGTAAATCCCTCAATAAATACATGACAAATAAATTTATTTGGAGTTAAAGACAGCTGCCAAATAAGACTTGTCCCTTGTGTAACTTATAATACCTAAACACTCCTACAATGGAAATAACAGAAATATATTTGTATATCATTGTACAGTTCACAGATTTTTTTCACTTTGCTTAGTTTAATCTTCACATTGTCCTTGAAACATAGGTATTATTACATGCATTCCTACTTTAGAGATGAGGAAAACAAATGAGAGGTTAGGTGTAAGGGGATGAGCTATAGTGAAAGAGAGAAGAAAGTAGACCCAGGTAAAATTAATTTAAAGCCATATTTTAGAAAGTGATAATGTGAAGACAGTACCAAAGATTTTTTTTCTATAGCTACATGATGATTCTATAGGCATATTCTTCCAAAAAATAATATCTCTCATAGACACAGAGAAGATTGACAATATTCCAGAACGTAGAGGGTGGGACGAGTTTTAGGGGAGGCATATATTAGCATCTTACTTTTAGCCTGGAAGAGTCCCCAAACTTCCAAAACCAGAAATGTAATTTTTGCTAAAAGAAAATTTTCAGAAAGGAGAAGTAAAAAGAGTAACACGTGGTTCTCAGAAAACAGGACATGTGTATCACTTGCTAATGTATATTCTAATTTTTATGAATCTCTCTTATTTCTTCTGCAAAACTTTAAGTTTGTGAGGAGAAGATATCTATTTCGATTCATTTCTTTATCCTCACAGAAGATACTGGAGTGCTCGCTCAGTGACTAGTTGCTGAATGGCAATAATTCAATCATCTATTTATTTCCTGCCCATTATATAAACCCTACCTTGCTCCTTGATCACAGTATGTTCAGGTCTGTAGGGGAGGGATAGTGCTTTGAATGGTTGTCAAGGTCACAGCTTGGTCCTCTTTGAAAATAAAACTGATGTATTCCAAAAAAAAAAAAGGTAATATCCCTTCAGTTAATAAATATAAGTATAATAATACATATTAGCAGCAAAACTATATTCCTAATTCATTCAGTTTATTCTGTTCATTATACTATCCCTACTACCGATTCTATTTTAATTTTATGATTGGTAATATCCTTTCAAGTGGAGGTGAGATTGATAGAAAAGAATAACAAGAACACTATAGTGATTTGACATCACAAAAAATGTAAGCTTCTATATTAAAGACCCTATGATGAGGAAAATGATATTCACTCAAGTCAAAAAAAAATGATTTCATTATTTTTTTTATTTTTAGATTCTAGTGAATACATATAATTTCAGTGAAATGGAGACAGCTGTAGATATGTTTAACAATTTATGATTTTGATAAGATTATGGGAAGAAACCAAAGAAAATAGTCACTGAATGAAAAAAGGAACTTAGCAGAAGAAAATATGAAGAGATTTGGTATAGGGACTATGAAGGTTCTGGGTAGAAGTTGTTTAAATTTATTCAGTAGACCATAATAGTCAAGAGGCCAAATGGACCATAATAGCCTATATAACTGGTCCTGTGAAAAGGCTTGGGACTAAGCCCACTAAGTGGGCTGCCATGTACATAAATGACTGTAATACAACATGACATTCTATGAGTGAACAAACTAAGCTCGACTACATAGTTTTTCCATGTTCAATAGTGAAAAATAGGGTGTCAGGTTGAGTGTTATGATTGGTTTTCGTTCATCAAGTTAGCAAAGACATACTGGAAATATATGCATGTTCATGTCTCATTAAGGTGCCCAGGCCGATCTCCTCACTTGAGGACCCTTCAAGAAAACATTACTATGTACTGAGCTATTATTTTTTGGTCTCAAAACTATCACAGGCTATAGATAGAAATTTGGCAGATGAAATTTGAAAAGGTATTTGGTTTGAATTAGGAATCAATACTCTGTTTTGAGTAGTTTTTTACTGCAATTTTTAAAAGGTCTAGTAGGTTACTCTTGCTTTTGCAGTTTAGCTTCTAAATAGTCAATCCTCTGGCTTCCTGGGAAACTCAGATCCCAAATGCCTGACTAATCTCAAAATGATTAGCTCTACAACCAACAGGGTGCAGAATATGGAGGTTTTGATAACTGCTGAGACAGGACAGCCTCAGGCAACTGGACACTATTCAGTCAGTCAGTGCTTCGTAAGCTCTGAGACCAGATGACAGAAGTTGTAATCCTTCTTGAGGGCCAGTAAGACTTTACCCACTCCTCTACCCACTCCTCTTTGACATTAATATACATCAAAACTTGCATAGAATACAAGACATCTCAGCCCTTAATTCTCTTCTTTGGTTAGATTCCTTCTCTTTCTTCTCTTCTGTCCCAAGAAGACTAAAAACATGTGTGCTTTGTCTCTACTGTGTGAATATGTGTCTCTGCATATGTGTCACTCATCTGTATGGCAAAAAGTGTTAGAAACTTTACTTCCATGCTAGAAAATAAGTTTCTAACTAAGTTAACAGAACCTATCAGGAAACCAGGAATAAAAGAAATTTGCAAGGGGACAAAAGCAATCAGGAAATTATTGCATGTTTATAAGTGGAGGGAGAGAGGGAATAGTAATATGATAACTGGATTGTGCAGTTATTACTATATGGTAGTTGTGGCTGTGGCATTGTATTATATGGCAATCGTACTCATAGAAAGTTAAGTATAAACTCTCTATGCTGTGAAAGAGAATAGGATCACTCCTGAATAGTGAGGTCATATTCTGTGCCAACATCCTGAAAGTGAGACAGTTCTCTCAAGCTGGAACCCAGAACTGAAAGGGAAGGCTCAAAGGAGTAGCAGACAATAGCCTTTTTTTTTCTCTTAACTTTGACCATGAAGTTGCCAAGATATTTTGAAACTAGTTCCTGAGTAAGAGATATGATATTGTCCTTCAAAAATTGGAAGTAAAAAGTCCAATCTTTTTTTTCAAAATGAAGTCCTCTAGGCACGACTAAAGACAATATTTTCCTAGTAAAAATATCCTTAGAGAAGCTACTGAGAGATTTAGTACAGCTGGCAGTGGTGAGAGAATTTGAGAGCACAGATGATGAAAAACTATAGGGAAAAGAAAGGTAAAAGACAAAACTAGTCGTTCTTCTCTCCCATGCTCCAAAGTGTCTGTAACCTATATAACATGTCTCTTTTCCTCATCAGAACGTAAGCTTATTGAGGGTAGATATGCACCATTTCCAGTGCAGGATCTGGCACTTGGATGACTCAATAGCTGTTAATAAATGAATAAACAGTACCTGAAACTAAAATATCTTCTTTTTATTTTAAGAATGAAATCAAATCACATATTTGCAAACTAGTGGTTATTTGTATAATCGCCATTGTGTTAAGGTAGAAAATAAATGTTTTTGAGGTATAAGATTAATAATTATATGGCGATCTGATACTATAAATGGAACCAACTCTATTTCTATAAAGAAATCCCCTTTTTGCTGGGACTCCCTTTAGCTAGAAGAACTTGAATAATTTGATACTTCATTTAGACCTTAAAAATATTCCTTCAGATGCCACTATCTATCTTACTTCTAACTGTTATGGAATCATATGCACCCCTGGTCATCACTCTCCAAACACCAGTCTTCTTCAAAAACAAGCTGCTGATCTTGTTAATAGAAAGGCTACACAATCAGAAATGTTGGAGTCTCCACCATTGTCATGTGGACGATTAATTATGTAGTATTACTGGCAGCAAGAGCTATTGAAAGGAGACTTAGAATGTTGTTAAATTTTGGACCACTTAAATCTTTGGGAAAATGTTTCTCTAAGCTGCACTTTGAATACGGGAAGAAGGGACCGTAAGTTAGCAGAGAGCTCCCCATCACGTTCTTAAATAAGGCTAAGAAGGGAAGGTGAATGAGTGTGCTGTAAGGCAAGCATTATGTTCGGCATTTCCAATCTAGTAGAAATGAATACATACCTTATGTCTAAATAGCACTTTGCAATTTACAAAGTTTTATCACATTTGATCTAATGTATAGTCAGAAAAGGATATATATATATAGATAGTATTATATAGTATTATATGTATACATATATATATATAACTAAATTTAAATGAGAAAAGAGAGATTTAAAGAAGCTAAATGAAGTAAAGTGACTTGCCCAAATGGCAGAACTGGGACCAGAATTCAGCTTTTCTGATTTTAAAGTCTATGCATATATTTTAAAAAACAGGTTTTATCTTTCATGAAAAAATTTTGTTGACTAATGAGGCACTCCAGAGTTCTGTGTTAAATCTGAAGCCATGCCCTGACTCAATGGAAAAGACTGCTGTGACTGATTATTAATGTCTGCCCTGGACAAAAAATGAAGAGTGGTAAAATGTCAGTTATTCCCGCACTATTTTCCTATGTTGAGGTCTCCAGATATGCATGTCCACCCCAATAGTAACACTGATTATAAGATCACTAATCAATGGAAGGTAAGGATTGCTTCCAGCTACAGGGAATTAGAGGCAATTATTGAAGGTGCCCTTCCTATACCAATAGACAGATAAGGGTTTATTGACTGGATTTCCTCAAAGGTATTCAGAGATAACAAGAGAAAGAGTAGGAAAAGAAGTTATTCCCAGGAAGTGAATTATGCCCTGGAAGACTGTGCCTCTATATTAGACTAAGCATGATATCCATATCTAACTGAAATGAAAAGAAATCTTTGGTCCAATTTATAGAGTTTCAAGTATTTGCATAATTCCAATGGTTATAAGAACAGTGATGTTTAAAGAGTATTATTGCCTTTCATAACCATCATTTACTCCTAAATAATGTATCTTTATTTTTCTCCTTCATAATAATGAAAATATTTGCCATTTGAATGATAGAGATTTTTCCCAAACATAAGTAATTATCTTCAGGTAAATAAGATATTTGCCTCTTTTAGGTGGCCAATTAAATGGGCCTGATAAATATAGTAGAAAGACTGTAATTTCTATACTACTATACACAAAGTGCGTACTGACATATTCTCGAAGGGAAGAAACATAAAGGCATAGTAACAATGTAATAAGGTTATTGTTAACTAAATATATAGGAAAAATCTGTGCTTTAAAATGTTACATCAGCTATCAGCAATCTTTTGGCTTCTTGTTTCATATTAGACTCTTTTCCATGTGCTTCTGTCTCTTTTTCTTTGAATAGTCTTCCTGCCCATTACCTTTCTTCTGGCTGAAAATGTAGAGCCACAAAGAGCTTTCAATGCCCAGTGCATTTCAAATCTATCCTCATTTTCAAAGCCTAACTCTATGTGGAAAAGTGTAATTTAAATTCAATTTTAGAGTAATTTTAATAGAACATTTGCATAATACAATTCTTGCTTCTCATAATTCAAACCTGCTTACTCCAAATAGCCTTCTCCATGGACAGACATCCACCATGCATCAAATGATAATAAACCTGCTTTACCTATTTGGTAAAGAGTATAGAAGCAAAAAGGAGTAAAAGCTATGGGAAGAAGGCTGAGCCATATATGACAAACCTACAGCCAACATTGTCCTCAATGGTGAAAAACTGAAATCATTTCCACTAAGATCAGGAACAAGACAAGGTTGCCCACTCTCACCACTCTTATTCAACATAGTTTTGGAAGTTTTAGTCACAGCAATTAGAGAATAAAAAGAAATAAAAGGAATCCAAATTGGAAGAGAAGAAGTAAAGCTGTCACTGTTTGCTGATGACATAATACTATACATAGAGAATCTTAAAGATGCTACCAGAAAACTACTGGAGCTAATCAATGAATTTGGTAAACTAGCAGGATACAAAATTAATGCACAGAAATCTCTTGCATTCCTATACACTAATGATGAAAAATCTGAAAGAGAATTTAAGAAAACACTCCCATTTACCATTGCAACAAAAAGAATAAAATATCTAGGAATAAACCTACCTAAGGAGACAAAAGACCTCTATGCAGAACATTATAAGACACTGATGAAAGAAATTCAAGATGATACAAACAGATGGATACAATCCATGTTCTTGGATTGGAAGAATCAACATTGTGAAAATGACTATACTACCCAAAGCAATCTACAGATTCAATGCAATCCCTATCAAACTACCACTGGCATTTTTCACAGAACTAGAACAAAAATTTTCACAATTTGTATGGAAACACAAAAGACCCCGAATAACCAAAGAAATCTTGAGAAAGAAAAATGAAGCTGGAGAAATCAGGCTACCTGGCTTCAGACTATACTACAAAGCTACAGTAATCAAGACAGTATGGTACTGGCACAAAAAAAGAAATATAGATCAATGGAACAGGATAGAAAGCCCAGAGATAAACCCACGCACATATGGTCACCTTATCTTTGATAAAGGAGGCAAGAATATACAGTGGAGAAAAGACAGCCTCTTCAACAAATGGTGCTGGGAAAACTGGACAGCTACAGGTAAAAGAATGAAATTAGAACACTCCCTAACACCATACACAAAAATAAACTCAAAATGGATTGAAGACCTAAATGTAAGGCCAGACACTATCAAACTCTTAGAGGAAAGCATAGGCAGAACACTCTGTGACATAAATCACAGCAAGATCCTGTTTGACCCACCTCCTAGAGAAATGGAAACAAAAACAAAAATAATCAAATGGGACCTAATGAAACTTAAAAGCTTTTGTCAAGCAAAGGAAAACATAAATAAGACAAAAAGACAACCTTCAGAATGGGAGAAAATATTTGCAAATGAAGCAACTGACAAAGGATTAATCTCCAAAATTGACAAGCAGCTCATGCAGCTCAATATCAAAAAGCAAACAACCCAATCTAAAAATGGGCAGAAGACTTAAATAGACATTTCTCCAAAGAAGATATTCAGATTGCCAACAAACACATGAAAGAATGCTCAACATCATTAATCATTAGAGAAAAGCAAATCAAAACTACAATGAGAGATCATCTCATACCAGTCAGAATGGTCATCATCACAAAATCTACAAACAATAAATGCTGGAGAGGGTGTGGAGCAAAAGGAACCCTCTTGCACTGTTGGTGGGAATATAAATTGATACAGCCACTATGGAGAACAGTATGGAGGTTCCTTAAAAAACAAAAAATAGAACTACCATATGACCCAGCAATCCCGCTACTGGGCATATATCCTGAGAAAACCATAATTCAAAAAGTCATGTACCAAAATGTTCATTGAAGCTCTATTTACAATAGCCAGGACATGGAAGTAACCTAAGTGTCCATCAACAGATGAATGGATAAAGATGTTATGGCATGTATATACAATGGAATATTGCTGAGCCATAAAAAGAAATGAAATTGAGTTGTTTGTAATGAGGTGGATGGACCTAGAGTCTGTCATACAGAGTGAAGTAAGTCAGAAAGTGAAAAACAAATACCGTATGCTAACACATATATATGGAATCAAAAAATAAAAATGGTCATGAAGAACCTAGGGGCGGGACAGGAATAAAGATGCAGACCTAGAGAATGGACTTGAGGACACAGGGAGGGGGAAGGGTAATAAGCTGGAACAAAGTGAGAGAGTGGCATGGACATATATATATACACTACCAAATGTAAAATAGATAGCTAGTGGGAAGCAGCTGCATAGCATAGGGAGATCAGCTAGGTGCTTTGTGACCACCTAGAGGGGTGGGATAGGGCGGCTGGGAGGGAAGGAGACGCAAGAGGGAAGAGATATGGGGACATATGTGTATGTATAGCTGATTCACTTTGTTATGCAGCAGAAACTAACACACCATTGTAAAGCAATTATACTCAAATAAAGATGTTAAAAAAAAAAGAAACGTAACTCATAGACTGACTTTTATATCATTACTATTTATATTTTATATAAAGCTTCTCTCTTTTCCGTGGGAATGTAAAGTGTGTACCATGTTTACAGCTCTCAGTCTTCTATTAAGATCTATTTAGTTAATCAATCTGCATCTGAAGTTCAAATTTCTTGTCAGCCCACACAAACTTAAGCTGATCGTTTTAAAGAGATTTATACCTTCCAAGTGGCAGATTGTACCAAAGAGGGCTTCTGTCACAATAACTTTTTCTCCTAAAACAGTCTCCTAATTTGATTCCATAACTTGAGTTTCTCACCTCTCCAAAACATGTTTCTTGCTGTTGCCAAAGTTAACTTTCTAAAATAACTATTCTGCTCCTCCACTACTCACATGGAGCCTACAGTGTATCACCACTGGTTTTGTAACCGATCAGGACCCTGTGGGGCTTTCCTGTGACAAACGCTCCCCCCATATCCTCTGCCTGTGTCTTGTTTGTAGAAAAATGTAGTCTCCCAGGCCTCCCCTGAGTCACAAAAGCCTGGCTTAAGAATTAATTATTAAAAGGATGTGAACATGTAGCAACAAAAATAACAGTTGGGTCAGGAGATCTGGTAAGGATTTAAATAGTAAATCAGCCATATGGCAGTCAACAGAACCTTTAGTTCCTCTCTGCAGTACCTAGATAACAGTATCTGATGCACATTTCCTGAACTGTTGATGCTAAAACCCCCACCAAATGTAAAAAGTTAACTACTTGATGACCATGAGCACATAGCCCCCAGATCTGCTGGAACCTGAGGATTTAGAGTGCTAACCCTTGTGACACTACCCTGTTACCTCACCATCGACCAATCAGAGAACTGTACAGGAGCCGATCACATATCCTGTGACTCCTCTCCCTCACTTTGCCTTTAAAAATGCTTCCCTGAAGAAGTGAGAGAGTGGCATTGACATATACACTGCCAAATGTAAAATAGATAGCTAGTGGGAAGCAGCTGCATAGCACAGGGAAATCAGCCTGGTGCTTTGTGACCACCTGGAGGAGTGGGATAGGGACGGTGAGAGGGAGACACAAGAGGGAGGGGATATGGGGATATATGTATACATATAGCTGGTTCACTTTCTTATACAGCAGAAACTAACACAACATTGTAAAGCAATTATACTCCAATAAAGATGTTAAAAACAAAAATGCTTCCCTGAAGCTGGGTTTTTTTGAGCATTAGCTGCCCCAAACTCCTTGCCTGGTGCCTTACAATAAATGCTGTACTTTCTTTAACTATGACCCAGTGTCAGTCGATTGGCTTTACTGTGAGTGGGTGAGCAAATCCAAATTTGGTTCAGTAACACTTTCAAGACTTCTCATGGTGAAAACCCTTCAGGATTTATGGATGGACTCATCATTATCTACAGAACAAACCTTAACCTCCATTCCTTTACCCATGGTGGTCCTTTAGCTTAGTATTTCTTCCTGGCCCCCAGTTACTCTTTGCTTACTGGAATACATTGTTACCTTAAAGACCCACCTCATCTGTGACCTCTATTTTGGAAAGCTTCCATGGTGAAATAATCATAAATATTCCCTCCTTTTTGTTTCCAGAACATGTTACTTTCCATTTATTTAGCATGTATATATTTCTCTGTCTTGAATCAAAAGTAATTGCTTATTTTTAACTTACTTTATTAGATTGTATGGTCCTTAAGGGCCAGCATTGCGGGGTTTTCTTCTAATTTCCTCCCAATAGTCCCCCACCACCAACATCCAGCATAAATAAATGCTTTATAAATATACATTGATTCCAGTTTAATTTCTAAAACTCACTAACATAAATGAGTAATTTCAGTACTATTTAGCCTTCACTATCTGCAGGGGCTTTTATGATTATCCTTCTCTATGTCACTGACACCTCATTCGATTTCTCTCTGACCTCATAATCTATGGTCTTGAAATCTTGTCTCCAGTGTGTTACATTTTCACTTGATCAATTTTGTACCTATAATGATTTAATTAAATTATTGCTTATTTACTGGTCTCTATGTCTTTATGCATTTAATAGCTTGATCTATTCATACATGCTGGAGTACTTCTTCTGCAGAAATATATTGAGAAAGAAAAATGACTTTATTGTCTTCCTAAAATGAATTTGATTTCATTGATAATATTCTTTCAGAATGAGTCTGATTAACGTACACTGCCCTTAGTATTCTTTAAACATGGCCACTCAATACGTCCCTCAATTTTGAATTTATAGCCATGTCTAAGCAGTCCCTGCCAAAAAAAAAAAGAAGAAGAAGAAAAGGAAGAAAAATGAAAATCCAGGAACTAGATTGATTCAAGGAGGCTTATATATTCCATGTGGTAAAACAGAAACAAAAGAGAAGAGTCAACAAGGAGATGGTACTTGTAACATTTGGCAGCTTGCTCACTGAGAACCACTCTTAATTAGCATTATTACCCCCCAAAGAAACTGGCATACTACCTTGTATGTAGGCACTCTGCCATCAGACAGATGGGTCTGCACAAGAGATGCCAAAAAACCACATATGAA
Source organism: Globicephala melas (assembly GCF_963455315.2). Lineage (NCBI taxonomy): Eukaryota > Metazoa > Chordata > Mammalia > Artiodactyla > Delphinidae > Globicephala > Globicephala melas. Next base: position 65,897,725 of record NC_083321.1, on the reverse strand, counting down.
CATCAAACATGGCTCTTAACCATGTTATTTTCAGCTTATAGTATTTAAATGACTGTTGTCCTGCAATGCCATGATTGCAGTCAAGAAGAAGAGGAAATATAGCAATTACAACCACAGCAACTGTCAGGGACCAAAGAAGAGGGGTTCCCATTTCAACCTATCTCTTTGGCTGTTACTTTGAATTTTAGCTAAAAATTTTAGCCTAAAAGTTTAATGCTCTGGTACCGAGTACAGAAACTCCAGGAAACACTTTCTTATATATATAGACAAACATTAGCAAATGGACTAAAGTCATCATTCTGAAGGATGATGAGAATTTTCTAGGGGCTGATGAAAATTTTGTTTCTGAAAATACAGTTTCTACTGAAATCATAGCTACCAAAAAAGACTTCTCTAGCAGTATGTATCACTGAAATTTGAAAAGATTGATTTCCAGTACCACTTGAAAGTTTAAATTAAATTTTGACCATCAAAATATATTTCAATTTTTTTAAAAAAATGCATATTATGTCAGCCACATAGCCAACTAAGTTTCTCACAACCTTAGATTTATAACCTTATTTATAAAACCTAAAATTAGGGTCAATTAATATTAATGAAGCACTTATTATGTTCATAGCACTATGCTGAGCTCTGTGTGTGATAAAGAAACAAGTAAGACAACAGGTCTATCATCTCTGGACTTTCCATGCAGTTGTGAAGGACATACATGCTAAGTTATATTTGAAATTTTATGATTGTTTACTGAAAGAAGTTATACCCAGTTTAAGGCAGCAGTAAAGATCCTTGAAGGAGGTAAAATTCAAAATAGGCTGAGAAGAGTGGGTAGAATTTACAATCAGTTGAATAAAGTGTACAGTTGTTATCTATCCTTTATGGAGCAGATACAGACAGAATCAGAGGCTCTGACAATGTCCAGATAATTTAAATGCCTTCTCCATGGCTTTCTGAATATTGTTATAGTATCCTTTAAAATATTCCAATAATTGCCTAAATAACTAATAATCTTCTCTGGTGGATTTCCTGCAAAGATCCCATCCATCGTGCCTTGTAAGGCAGGTGTTGTATTTAGTTTCAGAGATGACCACAAAAGCCTGTCTGCCTAAGGGAACCTGGCCAAAGAGAAAGCCAACTCATGAGGAGTCACTATACAAACTTCTCAATCAGAGATATCTGAGGGATTTCCAGGGTCACTTCCAACAGAACCACCTTGCTCATCTTCCTTCTTAATTTTCCAGAATTATATACTTCCCCCCATTCCCAAGGAAAATAGATCTCCATTTTCCTGCTCAGTTCAACAGAATTCAGTCTTGGAAGTCAAAATTTTAAATGTATTAATTGGTTCACATTATCTATTTTCCTGCTGCTGTGTTCTTCTGCTACTTCAGTTCCATTCAGGACCAGAACTTTTCTTTCCCACAAGCCTCATAACCAAAAATGTGTCCTCTGATTCTTCCCAGCCTTGACTTTTCCTGACTTTTTGATTCAATAAACTTCTGCTCTGGAAAGGAACTGGCTGGCCCTTATCAGTGGACATATAAACTTTAATAATCCTCTCCACTAACATTAAAGCTATCAAGTTTGCCTTCATAATAAGAGTGTCTTTAAGTGTAAATGTCTCCCAGTAGGCATTTATCCTCTGTGTAGGAGGGAAACAATGGAATGGATTGAAATGCAGTCTCTTCCCTAAATGCTAGGATTGAATTAACCTGCCAGCTCCCTATGAAAATTAAAAAATAACCGCTCAACAGGCTCACATATTATATGTTTGAATAAAAGGAAATGTTAAACAAAATGTCTGACTCACAGTAGGCACTCAGTAAATATTTAAAGAATTGGTAAATTAATTCCTTTCCTTTCACATTATTATTGTAACCTTATAAAAACCCTGTTGCCTAGTAACTACTCAAGGAAACTGTTCCTGACCACAAGGTAGGATTATTATTTATAATTTATACATTGTAGTTTCTAAGTAAATATATTTATAAATAATTTTCAAAATGTAGTATTCAACTTTTAACATCCTATAGCAAATAGCAAGTCAATTGCAAATATTAGACACTAAAAACAGGTTCGTTATTCATTTATTCAACAAATATTACTTACACAGTCTATCAGGATTGGTGAGGTTATGTGGCAACAATAAACAACCTGAGAACTCAATGGATTAAAACAATAAAGTGCATATTTTACTCACACTGTATATCTATTGCAGGTTCATAAGAAGGTTCTGCTCATTGTGGTCACTCACTGACCAGTTTGACAGAGATATCATCTCATGTTATTCTTCCATGATCACAGATGCCAAGAAAACAGAGACAATTATGAACCAGACACTAGTTCTTAAAGCTGTTTCATGGAACGCCACATGTCACAACTGACAAAATTTTATTGATCAAAAAAAGTCACATGGATATGCCTGGGTTCAACAGACAAAGGTATAAAACCTTCCACACTTGTAGTACCACAGGAGATAAATCAAGCTATATGGTGAAAAGTAACACAATCTTCTACAAGCATGTAGTAATTTATTTGGTCTTATGCACCAAGTCACAAGGTGAATAAGATAAACTTGAGCTCTGTTGTGTATTATCCCCTCCTTGGGGTTGGGAATGATTTTGTTTCTCTGTGTCCCCCCACCATGAAAAAAATATTTCTTCAATCTATGATTGTGGATAATAATGATGACTATGTTTACGTCACAGAAGTAATCACAGAATAATAATCTCTTACAATGAAGTTGAACGTAGCAAACACTTTGGGTTACTAAGGCCTAAATGTAGAGCCTATCTAGATTTTCTCCTACTCAATTATCCCATCAAAGCTCACTGTATGTAAACTATGTAGGAGACAGATTGCCCTTCTGATTGCCCACGCCATGCCTCTAAGTCCCCTCCACATTTTGTCTTCATCCTCTCCACCACTCTTCCTAAAACTCTAACCATATCCGGAAGCCTGGAAGATAAAAAGCCTCAATTACCTTCCCATCTTGTTTGTGGAGACTGCCATTGAAACCAGAAGCGCTAACAAAGAGATGCAAAGTGCTACAAAGTACAAAGTGCTACATAAATTTAAGAATGACTCTTACAATAAACCTAAAGAAGTGTACCTCTAGTGAGGACAGTGAAGATAGAAGAGATTTGGGAGACAAAACTTGGGGCCATTCTGATCTGATAGTCTTAAAAGTAACATAGCAGACTATCTACATAGTCTTCTTTTTTCTTAAGTATTAGGTCTAATTAAGTTTTTCTACTTTTGTTTTAAGTTTAAGCTCCCATTTTCTTTTGGTTATGGTCCTTTAATAAGAGTTGCTTTGTTCTAGCTACCCCCCGAAAAAAAGGACTATAAATTTATCTTGGAACTATAAGCTGGATGGAGCAGCAAGGTTGGTTTTAGACAGAACTGTTTATTAAATAGTCAGTCTTGGCATATTTAAGGCATTATGGTATAATGGGAATACCATGGGATTTGAAGTCAAGCTGACAGTTTTGAGTACAGACTCTATTGCTCATTACCAAATTTCTCACTGAACTTCAGATCTTTTCTTCAAAATGGAGATAATGTCAGCCACTTCATATTATCATAAGATTAAAAAAAAAAAACGTAATGCAATACCATAGGAAAATGCCTAGCAGAGAGATTCTCCCTCTGTCCTTTGGTGATTCATATGTATCCTTTCTGCTAGGTTTTCTTCTCAGAGAATATGGTATGTTTCATCTTTATCTATAGTTCCTAATTTTATATGAAATATAAGACTTATGACTATCTCAGGAAATATTTTATCGGGTCTATGAACAGTAGCACTAAATTATAACTGATAACCAGACTTAGGATGTTATCTCTCTCTGAGGTAATTTGAATTTTGAAAGGGGATAAAGTCTTAAGGTAAAGAATTAATCTTAATCTCACATAAGCACCCACTCTGAGTCTTTTAACTTTCAACTGTGAACTGTGACCCTGAACTAATCACTATTTATCCTTGGGTAAGTTATTGCCCATTCTAAGCCTCCATTTTTTGTTTTGTTTTGTTGTTGTTTTTAACTTTTACACAATGAACTAAACTTGGTTATCTTTAAAGATAAACCCTATCAGTCCTAACATTCTATAGTTTTTATTGTGAAACTTCAAGTAATAATAAAGAATAAAAATAATATTTACCAAATACAAAAATTAGGCTGTGTGCTCTAAACAATTTTTAATTCTCAAAGAATTTCTGAGTCATGATTATTCTCTCTGTTTTACAAATGAGGACTTTGAGGTTTAGCAAGAATTAAGAGGCTTGGGCTTCCCTGGTGGCGCAGTGGTTGAGAGTCTGCCTGCCGATGTAGGAGACACAGGTTCGTGCCCCGGTCCGGGAAGATCCCACATGCCGCGGAGTGGCTGCGCCCGTGAGCCATGGACGCTAAGCCCGCGCGTCCGGAGCCTGTGCTCCACAACGGGAGAGGCCACAACAGCGAGAGGCCAGCGTACCGCAAAAAAAAAAAAAAAAAAAAAAAAAAGAATTAAGAGGCTTGCCCTAGGTTGGATGGTTGACAAGCAGATGAGCCAAACACTTTAAACTCCCACTCATCTAACTCCAAAGCCTTTGTTCATTTCACCCCTGCAATGGGAAAGCCTTTTTTGCCACCCATGAAATTACACCATTAAGGAGGCCACTATTTTCAAGGCTGTTTGTTTTATTGCAGTCATCTACACACCATCACTTGGAAGCTCCTAGAGAAAGACAGTCATGCACAATTTGTTTTTTGAAGTTCCAGCACCTAAGGAAACTAAGGGATCAAGTACGTTTTCAATTAGGGTTTGCAACAGAATAGAAGACAGAAAAGGAGGAGGAGAGAGAGGAAGGGAGGAAGATAAGAAAGAAGGAAAGAAGCACTTATTTTATTTCTTACCCATTATGAGCTTTAAATCTTGCTTTACTAAACTGGAATAACAGCTATCTGAGAGCTATTTATAGACAGCCATTTTCTACTATAAGCAGGATATTGTGAAATTAAACTTTATTTTGAAAACTTTTTAATTTTTTTCAACTTTAATGTCATTCTATGTTCAACTTTGTGACATCACACACAAGAAGTTATTTTACGCTAAAAGGAATGAAAAACTTTTTCTCTAATGTTCTTATGTTCTGTAATTGAGACATGCAAATTAAACTGATAAAAGACAGATTAACAGCATAAAAGCATAAAAATTTTATGTGCATGGAGACTCCACAGAAAAAAAGTGAAAACCCAAAGAAGTGGTTAGACTGGGGGCTTATACATCATTTAAAAAAGAGCAATAAATTGTGGGAAGCTGACTAGGAGATGTATGGTAAGTAAGGGTTGTTTATTAAAATGTGTTATACAGACTCATCTCAGTGTTACCTCAGGTCTTCCTGGCATGGGAGAGGGAACACCTTTACAGATGGAAATGTATATTACCTTTATGAAGAGCAATTTATGCCCTGCTCTTAGGCAGAAAAGGTGGAGGACAGAGAGCTTTTCTTGTGTTTGTTGTTTTTCAATTGACTTCAAGCTCAAAATAATTCTTATGCCAAAGTGGCATTTTTAGGGGCGTGGAATATTCTGATTCCCTTCAATGCCAATAAGATTTTTGAATATTTAAAAGAACAACAAAGAGCTTCCCTGGTGGCGCAGTGGTTGAGAGTCCGCCTGCCGATGCAGGGGACACGGGTTCGTGCCCCGGTCCGGGAAGATCCCACATGCCGCGGAGCGGCTGGGCCCGTGAGCCATGGCCGCTGAGGCTGCACGTCCGGAGCCTGTGCTGCGCAACGGGAGAGGCCACAGCAGTGAGAGGCCCGCATATCGAAAAAAAAAAAAAAAAAAGAACAACAAAGTCTATTAGAAAGTCTAGTGAAGATGGGAGTGAGGAAATGCCTTCACTCCCTGTTGGTTGCCATGTTGAGTATACACTTCCTGTATCAAAATTTATTTAAAATTATATATCCCTCAACCTAGCAATCCTACTTCCTGGAATATATAGAGAGGCAATAATCAGATGCATGTACAAAAATGTGCCTATATATTTGTTAATCAAAGTCAATTTTATAACAGTAATAAACTAGGGGGAAACCCTAAATGTACATCTACAGATAAATGAATATATTATGGCCAAACTATGAACCAGGTATCTACAATATAGATCTTTATTTATTAGCATGACAGATGTCTTTGTCATACCATTTAATGAAAACATTGTTTATAGAATATATATAGCATGAAAACGTAAATTTTATATTAATAATATCTGTGTGGGTTTTTTTGTTTTTGTTTTTTTTTTTTTGCGGTACGCGGGTCTCTCGCTGTTCTGGCCTCTCCCGTTGTGGAGCACAGGCTCCGGATGCGCAGGCCCAGTGGCCATGGCTCACGGGCGCAGCCGCTCCGCGGCATGTGGGATCTTCCCGGACCGGGGCACGAACCCGTGTCCCCTGCATCAGCAGGCGGTCTCTCAACCACTGCGCCACCAGGGAAGCCCTGTCTATGTAACTTTTTATAGGGAGATGTCTATATTCACCGAAAAGCTAACAGTAGTAATCATTACCTTATCTTCACTTTTTAATAATATTTTAGTTTTCATGATTTACAGGTGTTACTTTTATTGTTGAGAGAAAAAGATATTTTTAATTAGGAAAAAGGTGTTTTGAAATATTAGGAAATATGAAAAATTTATGATGAATTTTTAATAAAATAAACCTTGGGAGACTTGAAAATAATTGGATGTACAGTAGTCTCCCCTTATCTGCAGGAGTTATATTCCAATATACCCAGTGGTTGCCTGAAATCTCAGACAGTACGTAACCCTATGTATACTAAGTTTTTTCCTACACAGACATAGCTATGATAAAGTGTAATTTATAAATTAGGCACAGTGAGAGACTATCTGAATTGCCAGCATCACTACTCTTGTGCATTGGGATCATTGTTAAGTAAAATAAGGATTACTTGAACACAAGCACTGTGATACCGTAACAGTGGATCTGATAACTGAGATGGCTACTGAGTGCCTATGTGGTGGGTAGCATATACAGCATGAATATGCCAAACAAAGGAATGATCTCAAGTGGGATGAAGCAGGATGGTGTAAGATTTCATCAAGCTACTTAAAACTCCATGCAATTTAAAATATGAATTGCTTATTTCTGGAATTTTCCATTTAATATTTTCAGACCAAAGTTGACCATAGGTAACAAACCATGGAAAGCAAAACTGGGAATAATGGTGGACTACTGTAAAAGGTTTAAGTATGTTCTCAATATCAATAAGGACTTGAACTATTGTTACAACTTTTTAAATACAACTCCGAAAAATAGATCACTTTGGATAGTACATTCCATAGAAAGTGGGCAGAGGGTCAGAACAAGGGGGAAAAAAATCTTGTACCTCACTCAGCTCCATCCTCTTTTCTAGTGAGTTTGTGGAATATCAAATAAAATTCCATAACATGGTTTAGTCAAATGTTTTACTATTAAATGGAAGTCTGATATAGTGTCTTCCAACACTGCTCTCCATCTAGGGATATGATTTTTATCTTGTGATGCATTTTGAAAAAGTTGATCTCTCTGTAATGATAGTTATGTGAGAAAATTTAACTACTCCTTGGGATTGTATGTGGGAAATCCAAAAATAATAGCAATAGCATTAAATAATAACTCCCAATTTTATTTATATGATGGGAATTGTTTGAGTGTTTCGCTGAAACTTTGTCTATAGACCAGCCTACTGGAAGGTTTAATAGTCTCCATGGTATCTGTTCTGGATCTCAGGAGTGGTACTATTGCTTTCCCTGTTGTTTTATATAACAGCATGGAAATTCAGGATAAAGACCCCCAAAAAAATAGCCAGACTTAGAAACATTCAATCAGGGCAGTGTATTTTATTTCTTTTAAACAAAATGAAATCTTTATAAGAATATTAGCATAAATATCAGTATCATACTTCTAAATGCCACAGAAAATTGAGAGCTGAAAGGGACCATAGAGAGTGTCAAAAATTTATAGTAAATGAGGTGTCAATATAAAATGTAAATCTCAGAAGAAAAAGAATTTCTTTGCCATTGTACAAGTCCCAATTATCTTCCACAGTATCCTTTCATTGAGCCACTTTTTCTTAAAGTAAGTTATTTCTGTCCTTACCCCTCACGTCAGTACTTCCAGGATTTCTTGTCCTAGAATTTTGCCTGTACCCGCGCTCTCCTTGATTTGAGGCTTGAACTGGTCACAGTGCTGTCAGAGCTAGTCTTCCCCTGCACTGGCTGTTCCTGTCAAGCAGTTGTTAGTGGACTGAGTCTTTGGTTTCCTCTGTCTCCTCCCTAAGTCAAAGCGAAATGAAAACAATAGGATTCTTGTTGGCTTCCATTACTGTATTTTCTCCATTCTGAAACAATATATTACTTGCCTGACATGTAGAGCTCCCTCATTTTTTCTTCATATCTTATGCCTATATCTTAAACTTCTTTTGGGTATAACACAACTCAATTCTGAGGCATATATTGACTTAAATTAGATTAGTTGTTTATTAACTTTATCTTTTTTTGTGGAAGGTTTTATATAATTTAACTGATATTTAACTCCCCTTTCCCAAATATTCTTTATAAAAGAAGGCAATCTTCTGGGAAAATTTTAAATTGATTCAAAGTACTTTACATTTTAATAATTAAACAGTACTTTCCACAAAATGAATTAAAGATCTTGTCCTACTCTCTGAAGAAAAATCCTCAGAGGAATTTGATTAAAGATAACCTATTTTTTATATATCACATAAAATCTAATTAGAGAATCAATCTCTGCTTTTGGCTCAAAGGGACTGGGCCAAAACAATGAAAAACCCACATATCTAAAAAAAATTATTGTAAAACTTGAAGCTTTATACTCACCAGAAAACTACATTTTTTTTCCTCTCTTTCCGTATAAATTATCAAAATAATACCATGCAGGGCAATAGATCGTCAGCATATTAATTTCATGTTACTATTATAATACCAATACCATGAGATATTATTGTTGAGTATTACTGTTGTCAATTTAAATGAAGAAATTAAGATCAAATTGGATCAGTAAGTTGCCCAAAGTCACCAATACACGTGGGAGAACTAGAGATTCTAATGTAAAGTCACTAACCTTTCTGTTATGTCAATACCCCAGAGAGTCACTCATGATGAGAAATTGGTTTGAAATATTTTTCTGGATGGGACATCATAGTATATGATCCAACCAAAAATATGTAGATTGTAACTCACTGTTATTTGAGTTACAAGTTTAATCATAAGACCCCGTGGTCTGTGCCCAACACATCTTAACTACCTTGAGCTACTTATTCACTCTATCTCTTTATTCTTCTGCCATTTGCAACCTATAGAGTCTCTAAATGTTTAAATATTTTTCACAATTCCAACTCCCATAATAACCAGCTTTCTAACCCCTTTGTAGGATAAGCCTTCAAATGCCAGTAGCTCTCATCTCCATGCATTTGTTTCTTTCCAAAGAGCACTATGCTATTCCATGCATTCTTAACCTGGCAGTGAACTTGAGAAGGAGGAAAGATGATACTTACTCCTTTAAAATATATACAAATATTGTGTATATTTGAATATGTGCATTTTACTGAGGATCGAGTTCTTAAATTTTAAAAATTCCCTGAGGGAAAATTTTTATTTTTCCACAAAACACTTAATTCTATCTAAATTGCAAGCCAGCATTCACCATGGTAGGAATATTGGCGAGCTGGAGAGAAAGCATTGCTCAATAAATATGTGAAAGAAGAAATATAAAAAGAAGAAGTAAAAGAAGGAAAGACAGAGGAATAACATTTTTCACTTATTCAAAAACATTTCTTGAGCACCTACTGTGTGAGACACCACGTATTACCTCATAGAATACTTAAAAGCATGCAAATTACTTTCAAAAACATTATCTAATCCAATAGTAATTAGTATTTTAAAAATGAATATTTAGTAATGAATAAAATCTTTTAATGTTACTTTATTAGAGTGATTAGTTTCAAAACTGATACAGGGAAAAAATAAATCTTAATAAACAATGACTAAAGTTTGCAAAAAAGTGATTGCTAAAAATGAGCTCTCTGAAACTGAATTCTGGCAAACAATTCTCAGAGGTATAAGGTACAGCTGTGCATTCAAGCCTGAAATCACTACATCAGCTAATTTTAGACTATACTTATCAGTAATAATGTCATTGTTCTCATTTTTTATACTATATTACCCCTGATTCCTACTGTGACAGCTAAATTGTTCTCAAATTTACCATAGTCAAAAAAGTTTAAATTACACATGTGTATGATTTTGTTTCTAGAACTTTGGAAAATTGATGATGGTGATGATGGAGAGCTTACTCCTGACTTATGACAAGTTTAGATTGAACCACAACCAAAAAAGACTTTCAAAGTGTATAATAATAGCACTTTTAAATAGTCAAGGAAACAACTTTTATCACATTTTGTGAAGTCCTCAATTCACTGGGAATAAACTAGATATTAATTATTATTATTATATATTTTTATGCTATTATTATACTTATTATTCTTTTGAGACTGTTTTAATGGACATAGCAGAATAGTAACCTAGAAGACTCAAATCTCCCATCTTATGCTTCAGCCAGAGAGGTTAGCCAATACTAGGACTAGTTTTACTCAATTTTATAAATATTTGGTTAATTGTTTGTTTTGCTCACCAGCTGCACACTACTTGAGGGTCGTATATGTGAAAATATATGTAAAACTAAGGAAATAAAGACAGGACTGTAGACGAGGTCCAACTGATCATGTTTTTTTCCTGTGTCCCACGGTACCTCTCAGTAAATATCTACCTACTTTATTTGGGCTTATTCAGTTGGTGAAAAATCAGAAATAATTAACAATATCTGAGAATTATATTTACTGTGATTATAAACATATAAAATTTCTTATTTAATATTCCCAATAATCCTTACAAATAGAGAATAGGGTTATTTTTTTCACATAAAGAAAAGAGAGTCAAGGAAATCAGACTATTTGAAAAAAGGATAAGAGCTCAGTTTCAATATTGGCTCTGTTTGACTTAAAACCCATCGTCCTTCCTTACTATTAGTCTAGTTTTGACACAAGAAATCAACCAGGAAGGTAGTTCCATAATTTAGATGTGAAAGAAAGAGAGTTTAGACTACACCAGTTGAGTTGGAAAGACAGAGAATAAGGGAAGAATGATAGCTCATCATGTGGGTTTTCTAAGAATGTTTCAGCATGACTCAAAATAGGATAAGGTTCGATATACCTCAGTGACCTCCCAGAAGTCTATAACACAATTTCATTCAAGAAATATGGTGACTAATTATTGTTCTAATCCCACTTTCCAATCCTAATCCCAGCCTAACACGAACTCCAAAGCTTGTTTCATACAACATGACTATTTAAATTCCATAGTGGATATTATTGCCTTTTTTTTCATTCTCAAAACACAGTGTTTTAAATAAGTCTACAAAAATAGTATACACATTATATCATAGGCTTGCAAAAAGAAGCAAAGTCCATTATTTTGTGATTTATTTCAGGTATACTTTGAGCATATTTTCTGAAGTGGAAATTCTTACCTTTTAATTTGCTCTCTCTCTTATTTATTCTAAACTTACTCTCAACTTCGCAAAACCGTGCCTGAATGGTCTATTAAGCCAGTAACAATTTATTTTGTCGTAGTATAAGTCATGTAACTGGTAATGTTTTAGCTTCTGGAGAAACAAGTGAAGAAGACATGGTAGTTGCCCATCAGAACCTCATAGTTTCTTAGAGAGTCAGGCAAATAGATTCAATACAAGGAGGTTGAGGTCCTTGTAGAAGTTCTCAGAAGGCACAATGGAGGAGAAAGGAAAGAGGAGCTGGTTGCTTCTCATTCTTGTAATCTTTGTTCTTAAAGCTAGAATTGGCTTTTGACTCATCATATATTACAAGTTCTAAGCTAAATTGACTTTGCACATTAATCTGATCACATCTTCCAAGTTTAAATTATATTAAAGATCTCCCATCATATAAATTTGAAATATCTTACCAGGATAGAAGTCCTATATAAATCCTGGCCCCTGACAACCTCTCATTTCTCATTTCACTAAGACATATACCATCACTTTAGCCATATTACAAAAATATACAGTTCAACAATGGCACACTCCTGCCTCTGAGACCTTACACAAGGTTTTTCTTCTATCTGAAATGCTATACCTCTTTCTTCTAGCTGACTCCAAGTAAAATTTTCTGGTAACTCTTTTTTTCTAGCTAATATCCATCTAATTTTAGCTTAAGACTTGCACTCTCCAGGAATCCTTCCTGACCCGTGATTCCAGTGCTCATACCATGTACTCCCAAAGCAGCATGATTATAAGGCTGTCTAACATGAAATTGTTGAACTAGTTTTCTATGCTGCATAATAAATTACCACAAACTTAGCAGTTTAAAACAATGCACATTTATCTAACAATTCCTATGGATCAGGATTCTGGGCACAGCTAAGTTGGGTGCCTATGCAAGAATGCAATCAAGGTGTTGATAAGGGCTAGATTCTCATTGGGAAGTTCAATGGGGAAAAATTTGCTTTCAGTTGGTTGGTATACTTTATTTGTGGCTCTGTGACTCATGGCTTGCTTGCTTCTTCAAAGACAGCAAGAGGGGAAAGGTTCTAGAGCAAGTCAACCAGCAAGAAAAAGTCTTATATAGCATAATGTAATCACAGATTTCACATCTTATCACCATTGCCATATGTTATTGGTTAAAAGTAATCCACAGGTCCTCCCACAATCAAGGAGAAAGAATTATACAAGGGTGTGAACACTGAGATGTGGGTGTTACGGGAGTCACCTTAAAGTTTATCTACCACAACTGTCACCACTGATTTATAAGTTTGTTTTCTCAAGTAGGCCACAAGCCATTTAATGGCAAGGAGCATATCTTACCTGACTTTCTGTGCCCAGTAACTAGCACTCTATGTTTGATATATTACACATTTACAATTTGATTCACTAATTGCTGCCAAAAACAAAAATATTGAGGCTATAGAAAGTAAAGGCAATTCATTTCCATAAAAATACTCAAAAACTGTAGCATCTAAAACCAACAAATATAAAATTATGTTAATAATTAGTAAACTATCATAGATAATGCTAACCCTTTACACTTATTCCTTGGTTATTGCTATGATGATGCTGTTATACTTGAGATTTTTTTTTTGAAAATGACATGTCAGTTTAAATTATTTATTTATTTATGTATTTTTGGCTGTGTTGGTTCTTCGTTTCTGTGCGTGGGCTTTCTCTAGTTGCGGCGAGCGGGGGCCACTCTTCATTGCGGTGCGCAGGCCTCTCACTGTCACGGCCTTTCTTGTTGCGGACCACAAGCTCCAGACGCGCAGGCTCAGTAGTTGTGGCTCACGGGCCCAGTTGCTCCACGGCATGTGGGATCTTCCCAGACCAGGGCTTGAACCCGTGTCCCCGGCATTGGCAGGCAGATTCTCAACCACTGCGTGAACAGGGAAGCCCTATACTTGAGATTTTTAGAAATGGAATATCAATGTGATACATGAACTAAGATGGTAGCAACACTATGCATTTTTATTGACTATTTTTTTATATAAATTTATTTATTTATTTTTGGCTGTGTTGGGTCTTTGTTGCTGCATGCAGGCTTTCCTTTCTCTAGTTGCGGCGAGCGGGGGCTACTCTTCATTGTGGTCTGAGGGTTTCTCATTGCAGTGTCTTCTCTTGTTGAGGAGCATAGGCTCTAGGCAGGTGGATGTCAGTAGTTGTGGCTCGCGGGCTCTAGAGCACAGGCTCAGTAATTGTGGCACATGGCCTTAGTTGCTCTACGGCATGTGGGATCTTCCCAGACCAGGACTCCAACCTGTGTCCCCTGTAATGGTAGGTGGATACTTAACCACTGAGCCACAAGGGAAGTCCCTTATTGACTATTTAAAAAGGAAAAGAGATGCCATGGGCTTATTACCCATAAGGTGATTAGGAACCTATAGACTATTTAGGTGCACTAGCAATTTACTTAACAGGCTTATATTACACAACTGCTAAAGAGATTCCTGTATCTAGGAACACAGAAATGTAAACTGTGCTTTGAGTTTGTCCTGTAAGCTCCAGAGAAAGAAACATTATTTTGCAGAATGACTCTCTGATAATTTAGCAAATTAAAAGTTGTTTTGTGGACTTCAAATGCCTACATCTACACTTCAGGTAAGAATGATACCTTTTAAGAGGACAGAGAGTCTACATTCTGAACTTGCATTTATACCAAAATAAAGAGGTTCAGTTTTGCAGTGTAGTTACAATGAAATAATATCAGTAGAGGAGACCTTCAAGATGGTAGAGGAGTAAGATGTGGAGATCATCTTCCTCCCCACAAATACATCAGAAATACATCTACATGTGGAACAAGTCCTACAGAACACCTACTGAACTCTGGCAGAAGACCTCAGACCACCCAAAAGGCAAGAAACTCCTCACATACCTGGATAAGGCAAAAGAAAAAACAGAGACAAAAGAATAGGGACAGGACATCCACCAGTGGGAAGGAGCTGTGAAGGAGAAAAGGTTTCCACACACTAGGGAGCCCCTTCACTGGCAGAGATGGGGTGTGGCAGGGGGGAAGCTTCGGAGCCACGGAGGAGAGCGCAGGAACAGGGGTGCAGAGGGCAAAGTGGAGAGATTGCCGCACAGAGGATCGGTGCCGACCAGCACTCACCAGCCTGAGAGGCTTCTCTGCTCACCCGCCAGGATGGACGGGGGCTGAGAGCTGAGGCTCGGGCTTTGGAGGTCGGATCCCAGGGAGAGGACTGGGGTTGGCTGCGTGAACACAGCCTGAAGGGGGCTAGTGCACCACAGCTAGTAGGGAGTGTGTCCGGGAAAAAAGTCTGGACCTGCCTAAGAGGCAAGAGACCATTGTTTTGGGGTGCGTGAGGAGAGGGGATTCAGAACACTGCCTAAATGAGCTCCAGAGATGGGTGAGAGCTGCAGCTATCAGCGCGGACACCAGAGACGGGCATGAGATGCTAAGGCTGATGCTGCAGCCACCAAGAATCCTGTGTGCAAACACAGGTCACCATCCACACCTCCCCTCCCGGGAGCCTGTGCAGGTTGCCACACCAGGGTACCATGATCCACGGACAACTTCCCCAGGAGAACACACAGTGCGCCTCAGGCTGTTGCAGCATCACACTGGCCTCTGCCGCCTCAGGCTTGCCCTACACTATGTACCCCCTCCATCCACCCTGGCCTGAGTGAGCCAGAGCCCCTGAATCAGTTGCTCCTTTAACCCTGTCCTGTCTGGGCGGGGAACAGATGCCCTCAGGTGACCTACACGCAGAGACGGAGCCAAATCCAAAACTGAAGCCCCGGAGCTTTGCAAACAAAGAAGAGAAAGGGAAATTTCTCCCAGCAGCCTCAGAAGCAGCAGATTAAATCTCCACAATCAACTTGATGTACCCTGCATCTGTGGAATACCTGAACAGACAACAAACCATCCCAAAATTGAGGCGGTGGACTTTGGGAGCAATGGTAGACTTTGGGTATGCTCTCTGCAAATAACTTGTTTCTGGTTTAATGTTCATCTTAGTTTAGTTTTTAGAATTTATTATCATTGGCTGATTTGTTTATTGATTTGGTTTCACTCTTCCTTTTTTTAAATATATAGATATATATATATATATATTTCCTTTTTCTCTTTTTGTGAGTGTGTATGTGTATGTTTCTTTGTGTGAGTTTGTCTGTATAGCTTTGCTTTTACCATTTGTCCTATGGTTCCGTCTGTTCATTTTTGGGTTTTTTTAGTATAGCTTATAGTGCTTGCTATCATTGGTGGATTTGTCTTTTGATTTGGTTGCTCTCTTCTTTCTTTTTTTTATTACTTTAAAATTATTTTATTGAAAAAATTTTTATTTTAATAACTTTTTATTTTATTTATTTATTTATTTATCGCTTCCTTTTCTTCTGAACTGTGTGGCTGACAGGGTCTTGGTGCTCCAGCCAGGTGTCAGGCCTGTGCCTCTGAGGTGGGAGAGCCAAGTTCAGGACACTGGTCAACCAAAGACCTCCCAGCTCCATGTAATATCAAACGGTGAATGCTCTCCCAGAGATCTCCATCTCATTGCTAAGACCCAGCTCCACTCAAAGACCAACAAGCTACAGTGCTAGATACCCTATGCCAAACAACTAGCAAGACAGGAAGACAACCACACCTATTAGCAGAGAGGCTACCGAAACTAATAATAAGGTCACAAACACCCCAAAACACACCACCAGACGTGGTCCTGCTCACCAGAAAGACAAGATCCAGCCTCATCCACTAGAACACAGGAACCAGTGGCTTCCACCAGGAAGCCTACACAACCCACTGAACCAACCTTAGCCACTGGGTACAGACACCAAAAACAACTGGAACTATGAACCTGCAGCCTGTGAAAAGGAGATGCCAAGCACAGTAAGTTAAGCAAAATGAGAAGAGAGAGAAATGCACAGCAGATGAAAGAGCAAGAGAAAAACCCACCAGACCTAACAAATGAAGAGGAAATAGGCAGTCTACCTGAAGAAGAATTCAGAGTAATGACAGTAAAGATGATCCAAAATCTTGCAAATAGAATGGATAAAATAAAGAAATGTTTAACAAGGATACAGAAGAACTAAAGAGAAAACAAACAATGATGAACAACACAATAAATGAAATTAAAAATTCTCTAGAAGGAAACAATAGCAGAATAAGTAAGGCAGAAGAACACATAACTGACCTGGAAGATAAAATAGTGTAAATAACTACCACTGAGCAGAAAAGAAACAAGAATGAAAAGAATTGAGGAGAGCCTCAGAGACTTTCTGGGACAACATTAAATGCACCAACGTTCAAATTATAAGGATCCCAGAAGAAAAAGAGAAAAAAAAAAAAAGAGACTGAGAAAATATTTGTAGAGATTATAGTTGAAAACGTCCCTAATATGGGAAAGGAAATATTCAACCAAGTCCTGGAGCACAGAGAGTCCCATACAGGATAAGTCCAAGGATAAACATGCAAGACACATATTAATCAAACTATCAAAAATTAAATACAAAGAAAAAATATTAAAAGCAGCAAGGGAAAAACAATAAATAACATACAGGGGAATCGCCATAAGGTTAACATCTGATCTTTAGCAGAAAATGTGCAGGCCACAAGGGACTGGCAGGACATATTGAAAGTAATGAAACGGAAAAAATCTACAACCAAAATTACTCTACCCAGCAAAGATCTCATTCAGATTCGATGGAAAATTAAAACCTTTACAGACAAGCAAAAGTTAAGAGAATTCAGCACCACCAAACCAACTTTACAACAAATGCCAAAGGAACCTCTTCAGGCAGGAAACACAAGAGAAGGAAAAGACATACAATAACAAACCCAAAACAATTAAGAAAATGATAATAAGAACATACATATTGATAATTACCTTAAGTGTAAATGGATTAAATGCTCTAACCAAAAGACATAGACTGGCTGAATGTATACAAAAACAACACCCGTATATATGCTGTCTACAGGAATTCCCACTTCAGACATATGGACACATACAGATTGAAAGTCAGGAGATGGAAAAAATATTCCATGCAAATGTAAATCAAAAGAAAGATGGAGTAGCAATTCTCATATCAGATAAAATAGACTTTAAAATAAAGACTATTATAAGAGACAAAGAAGGACACTACATAAGAATCAAGGGATCAATCCAAGAAGAAGATATAACAATTGTAAATATGTATGCACCCAAAATAGGAGCATCTCAATATATAAGGCAAAGGCTAACAGCCATAAAAAGGGAAATCAACAGTAACACAATAATAGTAGGGGATTTTAACACCTCAGTTTCACCAATTGACAAATCAACCAAAATGAAAATAAATAAGGAAACACAAGCTTAAAATGCTACATTAAACAAGATGGACTCAACTGATATTTATAGGACATTCCATCCAAAAACAACAGAATACACTTTCTTCTCAAGTGCTCATGGAACATTATCCAGGAAAGATCACATCTGGGTCACAAATCAAGCCTTAGTAAATTTAAGAAAATTGAAATCATATCAAGTATCTTTTCCGACCACAACACAATGAGACTACATATCAATTACAGGAAAAAAAATCTGTAAACATACAAACACATGGAGGCTAAACAGCACGCTACTAAATAACCAAGAGATCACTGAAGAAATCAAAAAGAAAATTAAAAAATACCCTAAAGCAAACGGCAATGAAATCGCGACAACCCAATACCTATGGGATACAGCAAAAGCAGTTCGAAAAGGGAAGTTTATAGCAATACAGTCCTACCTTAAGAAACAAGAAACATCTCAAATAACAACCCTAACTTACACCTAAAGCAATTAGAGAAAGAAGAACAAAAAAATACTCCAGGGCTTCCCTGGTGGCACAGTGGTTGAGAGTCTGCCTGCTAATGCAGGGGACACGGGTTCAAGCCCTGGTCTGAGAGGATCCCACATGCCGTGGAGAAACTAGGCCCATGAGCCACAACTGCTGAGCCTGAGCGTCTGGAGCCTGTGCTCCGCAACAAAAGAGGCCGTGATAGTGAGAGGCCCGTGCACCGTGATGAAGAGTGGCCCCCACTTGCCACAACTAGAGAAAGCCCTCGCATAGAAACAAAGACCCAACACAGCAAAAATTAATCAGTTAATTAATAAAAAACTCCTACCCCCAACATTAAAAAAAAAAACACCAAAGTTAGCAAAAGGAAAGAAATCAGATCAGAAATAAATGAAAAGAAATGAAGGAAACAATAGCAAAAATCAATAAAACTTGGTTCTTTGAGAAGATAAACAAAATTGACAAACCATTAGCCAGACTCATCAAGAAAAAAGGGAGAAGACTCAAATCAATAGAATAAGAAATGAAAAAGGAGAAGTAACAACTGACACTGCAGAAATACAGAGGATCATGAGGGATTACTATAAGCAACTATACGCCAATAAAATGGACAACCTGGAAGAAATAGACAAATTTTTAGAAAAGCACAACCTTTCCACACTGAACCAGGAAGAAATAGAAAATATAAACAGACCAATCATAAGCACTGAAATTGAGACTATGATTAAAAATCTTCCAAAAAAACAAAGGCCCAGGACCAGATGGCTTCACAGGCGAACTCTATCAAATATTTAGAGAAGAGATAACACCTATCCTTCTCAAACTCTTCCAACATCTAGCAGAGGGAAGAACACTCCCAACTCATTCTACAAGGTTACAATCACCGTGATACTAAAACCAGACAAAGATGCCACAAAGAAAGGAAACTACAGACCAACATCACTGATGAACATAAATGCAAAATCGTCAACAAAATACTAGAAAACAGAATCCAACAGCCCATTAAAAGGATCATACACCATGATCAAGTGAGGTTTATCCCAGGAATGCAAGGACTCTTCAATAAACGTGAATCAATCAATGTAATGCACCATATTAAAAGCTGAACGTTGAAAACCATATGATCATCTCAGTAGATGCAGAAAAGGCTTTTGACAGAATTCAACACCAATTTATGATAAAAAAAAACCATCCAGAAAGTAGGCAAAGAGGGAACTTAACTCAACATAATAAAGGCCACATGTGACAAACCCACAGCCAACATCATTCTCAATGGTGAAAAACTGAAATCATTTCCTCTAAGATCAGGAACAAGAAAAGGTGGCCCACTCTCAACACTTTTATTCAACATAGCTTTGGAAGTTTTAGCCACAGCAATCAGAGAAGAAAAAGAAATAAAAGGAATCAAAATCAGAAAAGAAGTAAAGCTGTCACTGTTTGCTGATGACATGATACTATACATAGAGAATCCTAAAGATGCCATGAGAAAACTACTAGAGCTAATCAATGAATTTGGTAAAGTTGCAGGATACAAAATTAATGCAGAGAAATCTCTTGCATTCCTATACACTAATGATGAAAACTCTGAAAGAGAATTTAAGGAACTACCCATGTTTATGACTGCAACAAATAGAATAAAATACCTAGGCATAAAACTACCTAAGGAGACAAAAGACCTGTATGCAGAAAACTATAAGACACTGATGAAAGAAATTAAAGATGATACAAACAGATGGAGAGATATACCATGTTCTCAGATTGGAAGAATCAACATTGTGAAAATGACTATACTACACAAAGCAATCTACAGATTCAATGCAATCCCTATAAAAGTACCAATGGCTTTTTTCACAGAACAAGAACAAAAACTTTCACAATCTGTATGGAAACACAGAAGACCCTGAATAGTGAAAGTAATCTTAACAAAGTAAAATGGAGCTGGAGGAATCAGGCTCCCTGACTTCAGACTATACTACAAAGCTACAGTAATCAAGACAGTATGGAATTGGCACAAAAACAGAAATATAGATCAATGGAACAGGACAGAAAGCCCAGAGATAAACCAACACACATATGGTCACCTTATTTTTGATAAAGGAGGCAGGAATATACTATGGAGAAAAGACAACCTCTTCAGTAATTAGTGCTGGGAAAACTGGACAGCTACATGTAAAAGAATGAATTTAGAACACTCCCTAACACCATACACAAAAATAAACTCAAAATAGATTTAAGTCTTAAATGTAAGGCCACACACTATAAAACTCTTAGATGAAAACATAGGCAGAATGCTCTATGGCATAATCACAGAAAGATCCTTTTTGACCCACCTCCTAGAGAAATGGAAATAAAAACAAAAATAAACAAATGGGACCTAATGAAACTTAAAGGCTTTTGCACAGCAAAGAAGTCCATAAACAAGATGAAAAGACAACCCTCAGAATGGGAGAAAATATTTGCAAATGAAGCAACAGAGAAAGGATTAATCTCCAAAATATACAAATAGCTCATGCAGCTCAATATCAAAAAAACAAACAACCCAATCCAAAAATGGGCAGAAGACCTAAATAGACATTTCTCCAAAGAAGATATACAGATTGCCAACAAACACATGAAAGGATGCTCAACATCATTAATCATTAGAGAAATGAAAATCAAAACTACAATGTGATGTCATCTCACACCGGTCAGAATGGCCATCATCAAAAAATCTAGAAACAATAAATGCTGGAGAAGGTGTGGAGAAAAGGGAACCCTCTTGCACTGTTGGTGGGAATGTAAATTGTTACAGACACTATGGAGAACAGTATGGAAGTTCCTTAAAAAACTAAAAACGGAACTACCATACGACACGGCAGTCCTACTACTGGGCATATACCCTGAGAAAACCATAATTCAAAAAGAGTCACGTACCAAAATGTTCATTACTGCTCTATTTACAATAGCCAGGACATGGAAGCAACCTAAGTGTCCATCGACAGATGAATGGATAAGGAAGATATGGCACATATATACAATGGAATATTACTCAGCCATAAAAAGAAATGAAATTGAGTTATTTGTAGTGAGGGGGATGGACATAGAGTCTGTCTTACAGAGTGAAGTAAGTCAGAAAGAGAAAAACAAATACCATATGCTAACACATATATATGGAATCTAAGGGAAAAAAAAAAAAAGGTCATGAAGACCCTAGTGGCAAGATGGGAATAAAGACACAGACCTACTAGAGAATGGACTTGAGGATACGGGGAGGGGGAAGGGTAAGCTGGGACAAAGTGAGAGAGTGGCATGGACATATATACACTACCAAATGTAAAATAGATACTAGTGGGAAGCAGTCGCATAGCACAGGGAGATCAGCTCAGTGCTTTGTGACCACCTAGAGGGGTGAGATGGGGAGGGTGGGAGGGAGGGAGACCAAGAAGGAAGAGATATGGGAACATATGTATATGTATAACTGATTCACTTTGTTATAAAGCAGAAACTAACACACCATTGTAAAGCAATTGTACTCCAATAAAGACGTTAAAAACAAAAACAAAAAGGTTCATGTACCACAGTGTTCATTGCAGCTTTATTTACAATGGCCAGGACATGGAAGCAACCTAAGTGTCCATGGACAGATGAATGGATAAAGAAGATGTGGCACATGTGTACAATGGAATATTACTCATCCATAGAAAGAAACGAAATTGAGTTATTTGTAGTGAGGTGGATGGATCTACAGTCTGTCATACAGAGTGAAGTAAGTGAGAAAGAAAAAACAAATACCGTACACTAACACATATATGTGGAATCTAAAAAACGTTCTGAAGAACCTATGGGCAGGACAGGAATAAAGACGCACATGTAGAGAATGGACTTGAGGTAGCAGGGAGTGGGAATTTTAAGATGGGATGAAGTGAGAGATTAGCATGGACTTATATATGCTACCACATGTAAAGTAGATAGCTAGTGGGAAGCAGCCGCATAGCACAGGGAGATCAGCTCAGTGCTTTGTGACCACGTAGAGGGGTGGGATAGGGAAGGTGAGAGGGAGACACAAGAGGGAGGAGATATGGGGATATATGTATATGTATAACTGCTTCACTTTTTTATACAGCAGAATCTTACACACCATCATAAAGCAATAATACTCCAATACAGATGTTGAAAAAAAAAAAAAGAATGTCAGTAGAGTAGATGCAGTCAACACAAGTAATTAATTTCTTTGATTTGGCATAAAGATGTGTACAGTGGTAGCTGTGAGGTCAGCTGACTTAAATCTACTGCCTGGCAGCAGAACTGAATTTGCCTTGGCTCCAGGGATTTCATTTACAGCTGATGAAACCACCAGAAAAAATTTCACAGAGCTGAAATCATCAAATAAATGACTACAATTCACAATAGTTTTGTTATGTAGAAAGATCCACTTCTTGAAAAATCAACAGAAGTAGTGGTATTGTTGATATCCCACTCATTTTTATTAATGAGTATTTATTGAATCATGTCCTGTGCTAGGCAGTAAACACTTATTTTTTACTGAATATCAGATACAAAATTAAGTGTAATAATGTTACATTAATTTTCACAATAACCCTATAATGTATGCTGCTATCATAATGCCCAATTGGAAGATAAAAAATCTAGCCTTATACAGGTTAAATGACTTGTTCATGGCACTATATTTTCTAAGTATTGGAAACAGAATTTGAATCCTGATCCTCTGGTTACACAGAACATGTTTCCATATATTACACAGAAATGTCTTGCCACAAATGGCATATCATGGAACCAACAAATTTTAGTTTCATTGCTTCATGCTCTGTGGAGGCAGCTTCCCTGACTTTCAGTTTTGCCTTCCTGCTTTTTGTTTCTTTGCATGTTTCAATGACTGTGTAAGACCCAATTCCAATATTAAATCCTTCTTCCTTGGGATAAATACAGTGTCTTCTATTTTCCTTACTGAACACTGACTGATTAAGAGGTTTAATCAGTAAACACATCCCAGAACCTTTGGAATGAAAAGTGCCAGTGGCCCTATCCAGATTGCCAACTCATTCTGGAAAATTTAGGGATCTCTGATTGCATCAGTATTTAATACTGATAGCCACCTACATAGGCAAAGAAAGTATGAGACAGAGTTGGAAAAAAGAATCTAGAAACAATGTAAATGATTGTTACATTTTACCAGATGATTACTTCATCTGGTTTAAATTTACTTAATAGCAAGTTTTTAGTACCTTAACCCAAAGGATATTCGAGATATCTTGACAAAACTAGTGGAAGAGGTACTTGGAGATAGGAGGCAACTTTTCTCCTTCAAAATTCTCTATCAAGGTAACTAAGGCATAGATGGGCAAATCTGGCCCTGCTGACAGGTATAATAATGAGGAATATGAGGGTGGTATGAATGGGGACAATAGTTCATTCTTCCTGGTTAGCCATAGTTACTAGTTGCTAACATTTGATTTAGTATGGTAAAGGTTAAAATTGATAAAATGCTGTCCAATGTGTTCAGAAAGAATTACTCTGCTCTCTGTCTACAACATAGTAACAAAAAAGAAGAAAAAAAATATTTTCATGAACAATAGTAATAATACCATGCATTTACTGAACAATTATTGGACATACTGAGAGTTAATCATACATTATCTGAAGTCAGGGAGCCTGATTCCTCCAGCTCCATTTTTCTTTCTCAAGATTGCTTTGGCTATTCAGGGTCTTTTTGTTTCCATACAAATTGTAAAATTTTTTGTTCTAGTTCTGTGAAAAATGCCAGTGGTAGTTTGACAGGGGTTGCATTGAATCTGTAGATTGCTTTGGGTAGTATAGCCATTTTCACAATGTTGATTCTTCTAATCCGAGAACATGGTATATCTCTCCATCTATTTGTATCATCTTTAATTTCTTTCATCAGTGTTTTACAGTTTTCTGCATACAGGTCTTTTGTCTCCTTCTGTAGGTTTATTCCTAGGTATTTTATTCTTTTTGTTGCAAGGGTAAAAGGGAGTGTTTCCTTAATGTCTCTTTTCGATTTTTTGTTATTAGTGTATAGGAATGCAAGAGATTTCTGTGCATTAATTTTATATCGTGCTACTTTACCAAATTCATTGATTAGCTCTAGTAGTTTTCTGGTAGCATCTTTAGCATTCTCTCTGTATAGTATCATGTCATCTGCAAACAGTGACAACTTTACTTCTTTTCTGATTTCGATTCCTTTTATTTCCTTTTCTTGTCTGATTGCCATGGCTAATTCCAAAACTAAGTTGAATAATAGTTGTGAGAGTGGGAAACCTTGTCTTGTTCCTGATCTTAGAGGAAATGGTTTCACTTTTTCCCCATTGAGAATGATGTTGGCCGTGGGTTTGTCATATACGGCCTTTATTATGTTGAGGTGGGTACCCGCTATGCCCATTTTCTGGAGAGTTTTTTATAATAAATCGGTGTTGAATTTTGTTAAAAGCTTTCTCTGCATCTATTGAGATGATCATATGGTTTTTATCCTTCAGTTTGTTAATATGGTGTATCACATTGATTGATATGCATATATTGAAGAATCTTTGCATTCCTGGGATAAACCCCACTTGATCATGGTGTATGATCCTTTTAATGTGTTTTTGGATTCTGTTTGCTAGTATTTTGTTGAGAATTTTTGCATCTATGTTCATCAGTGATATTGGTCTGTAGTACCATATGACCCAGAAATCCCACTACTGGGCATATAACCTGAGAAAAACCATAATTCAAAAAGAGACATGTACAACAATGTTCATCGCAGCACTATTTACAATAGCCAGGACATGGAAGCAACCTAAGTGTCCATCGACAGATGAATGGATAAAGAAGATGTGGCACATATATACAATGGAATATTACTCAGCCATAAAAAGAAACGAAATTGAGTTATTTGTAGTGAGGTGGATGGACCTAGAGTCTGTCATACAGAGTGAAGTAAGTCAGAAAGAAACAAATACCATATGCTAACACATATATATGGAATCTAAAAAAAAAATCGTTTTGATGAACCTAGGGGCCAGACAGGAATAAAGATGCAGATGTACAGAATGGACTTGAGGACATGGGGAAGGGTAGGGTAAGCTGGGACGAAGTGAGAGAGTAGCATTGACATATATATACTACCAAATGTAAAATAGATAGCTAGTGCGAAGCAGCTGCACAGCACAGGGTGATCATCTTGGTGCTTTGTGACCACCTAGAGGGGTAGGATAGGGATTGTGGGAGGGAGATGCAAGAGGGAGGGGATATGGGGATATATGTATATGTATAACTGATTCACTTTTTTATAAAGCAGAAACTAACACACCATTGTAAAGCAATTATACTCCAATAAAGATGTTAAAAAATCATATATTATCTACTTTAGTTTTCATTACTCATTATGAGGTAGTTTTATTTTTAAATTTATAGATTAACCTTATGATTGCTATGGCACTTTTTTTTTTACCAGCCTACCATCCTCCATTCTTCAGATCAGAGACAGCCATTGGAACACAACCTCCATTTCTGGTGTGACCTGATGTGTAAGTTGAACCTTGTTCTGAAATAATTGTGGATTATTGTGGTTATGATTTTGACCTGTTTGGTGGTTAGCTAGTGGATTGGCTCTGAGATTTGCCTTTATTTGCACCCTCTTGGAACTCTCTCAGGGCTGGAGTGACCTCTTGGTACGTGCTTTTCAAAAGTATTTAAAACATATTATTACAGCCACCTGTGGCAAGGCAGAGCAGATGGGGCAGGATGCTCTAAGACAGACCTCAAAACCTGGGGAAAATGAGGCTGAGGAAGAATAGACATGGGAGAATGAGGGATTTAAACGGCTTTTGTATCTGCTAGGGAACCAGAGGGCCACATCATGCTCAGGGATGGATACATGACCATAAAAGACCTCAAGAGATCCTACAGTTAACTTCTGGCTGAACTTTGAGCACTGAATAAGCAGAAGAAAATGGCTAAGGCAGAGTTATAAGCATCTTGGCTAAGCATTGAAGGAGTGCTCTAGCTCAGAACCAATCTACATAGAACAAGAGAGTATTTTTTGCCTTATTTTGTTGTTTTTGGCTTCAGGAGTTTAAGGAGATCTCTTTCAGGTCATTGGCTGGCTGGTAAGCTAATGGAATGGAGACTCAGTGACATCACAATGACAAGAAATACTGTCTTTACAAAATAGTTTGGAAAAACCACTAAAAAAATGGATGACTGCAGACAACAAAAAAGCAACAGTGCAAACCTGGTGGGAGTGGGTAGAAGAAGGAGAATCTGATATTTTGAGTTATCTCATTATAATATTCAAATTCTCCAATTTTTAACAAAAACAATTATGAGACAAGGAAAACAGAACTCATTAACAAGAATTAAAGAAATTTCAGAAACCATTCTTGAGGAAGCACAGATATTGGACTTACAAATGTCTTATGTGCAAAGAGCTAAAGGAAACCATGGACGCAAAATCAAAGGAAAACAGGAAAACTATTACAGAATATACTAATCTATATAATTAATAAAGAATATCAATAATGACATAAAAATTATTCAACATCTCTCTCTCTCTCTCTCTCTCCTTTTCATTCTATCTACTTATCAATCTAAGCATGAATTCTTACGGATACTTAAAATTTCAATTAACTGTCACAAGATTCATTCTAGCCTTTGCATATTTCTAATCCCCTTTTCTGACAGTGAGAAATCTGGCTCCTTCTATATAAAAATAAATGTTCCTCCTTAGAATACACATTTAATTTGAGAATCCCTAACCCATATCTCTATGTTAAACACACCTGTTTAAAAATTTGATATTGTTTACAGTTTGATTCATTTTTTATCTCAATGGTATATAGTCAAAGTATTTGTTCTAGTGTTAACTTAGGCAAGTCTTTCCTTCATCCTTTACAGATGTGGCTAATCTATACATTTGAAACCGAATCTGATTCATCTGTTTCTGTTTGTAATCCCTTGTTGATTTAATTTCTTTAAAAAATATAACTTGACTTTAATAGTCAAAACTGTACAAAAAGTTTCACTCAGAGGAGTGAGTGAGCACCCTTGCCTCTGCCCCTTGTTCCTCTAGGCTTCCACCTCATTTCTACACATCTTCTATGGACAACCAAGCTCATGTTTTTCACTTCCTGTTTCTGGATTTTGTTTTGTTTGCAAAAATGAATAAATATGTATATATTTCCTTATTCTTACTTTTTTCGTATGCTTTTTTTTTATTTAAAATTTATTCTGAAAATTTCTCTATATCAGTCAGTACTTTTTCTCATTGTCTAATTTCTGTTGTGGTTTTATTTAACCTTTGGTTTTTTAGCCTTTTATCACAATTTCAAAACATTGGGGATTTGGGATTTATTTTCTGATTATCTTTTTGGTAATTGATTTCTACATTAATTACATAATAGTTAGAAGATATATATTCTGTGGGATTTTAATCTTCTGAAATTTGTTAAAACTGTTTTGTCGTAAAGTATGAATGGTCAATTCTGGAAAAGCTCTGTGTGTAATCCTAAATAATGTGAATATTACAGCTGTTAAGCACAGTATTCTACATATTTAAGTTAAACCTAAGTTACTTATCATTTTGTTTATATCTTTTATATCTTTACTGAATTCTGCCTGATTGCTCTCTTAATTACAAAGGAAGTATGTTAAAACCTCCCATTCTCATTGTGAATTTCGAGAGAGAGAGATTGTGTTACACATATTTAGAATTGATATATCTTCCTGGAAAATTGAATATTTCATTATTATGAAATATCCCTTGCAATCTCTATTAATGTTTTTTTATTGAAGTCTGGTATCAATATAGCTACACTAACTTTTTTTTAGGTTAGTATTTGCATATTATACATTTTATCATCCTTTTATTTTTTGACCTTTAAACCTTATGTTTAAAATATATTTCTATTAAGTAGTACATAAATAGGGTTTTCTTTTATCTAAAATAAACTAATAGCCTCTTTAAATTATAGCATTAATTTTATTTATGTTTGATGCAATTATTGGTATATTTAATTTATCATTTTAGTGAGTGCTTTCTCATTTTTGGGTTCTCTATTTGTCTTCCTTTGGGTAGATTCTATTTTATTACCATTTCATTTTTTTTTCTTCTATTAGCTTGAAAAAAATCTTTTAGTTGTCTCTAGGAAAAAGGTCAAAATATTAGTATAAATGTTAGCAGTGTCTGTATGATAAGAAAATAACTTCCTTATTTGATTTAAAGCTATGTCCTATCACTTTTTCTAATTAAAAAAATGTATTAATTATTTAAGTATTTTGATTTTTTTAAGTTAGTGGCATAAGATTTATGGATCATATAGCACCAACAAGAAGAAAGTAATCACTATATTGAAAAAATTACAAAGGAAAGTAATAAAAACTGTAGTCAACGTTAAAACTTACTGTGCTTAATACGGATAGGCAAGAAAGACTAATCATGCCTTGTGATTGTAGTACAATATTCATACTCACTGTAAAACCTATATTAGTGCAGAATGACCCTAAAAATAGCATAAATATATTATGTAGCACAAATCTAAGGAAAATATTTTAGTTAAAAGACATCCTTTAAATTGTCATTTATATTCTGTGGGAGATGAGGATAAAAATCCCCAAAACTATATTTAGCTAATGATTTTACTGGCAATGTATGAGGATTAAACTAGTAGGTAAATTAGTTAAATTATTAAGTAGAAAAAACAGGCCTACATGGGATAGGAAACCAGGGAGGAGGAAACAACAATGAAGTTGTTGTAGCTTGCTTAGAAAAAGAATGGCAAATTAAAAACTAAACTTAAAGCCTACAAAGATTTATTATATAGAAAATGGTGGCCAGCTGTTCTCCATCCCTCAAAAGATACACCTCAGGAAATTAGCTTAAATTGCTCTAGAAGGATTTAAGTTCCCTATAAGAAGTGTTAGACTTGAGAGTGGAGGAAGATAAATGGTTCCTATGGGGAATGTGGTGACCCCACTCTTAGAGAAAGATTCTGTATCTTTAAAAATCCATGATACCTCTGAATTAAAAAAAAAATCCTCTTTTGGTGTTTCTGAGAGCATGCACATAGAGGGTGGTCTACTAAGATACTTTCTTGATAAAGGATATGCCAAAACCACCTCCAGGCAAAAGAAAGAATTTCCTGAGAGGATGATTAAGCACTAGATTGGGCAATTTTAAAAAGTTCTGGTATCTCTTTCACAGTAGATTTTTAAGAGTAGTATATTTTTTTCTGTCTGAAATGATTTATTCAAACCTCCTTAGAGAAACATAAATCACTGTGATGAAGACAGTCTTCTCAATAATTTTATGTAAAAATTTTTACCATCATTTTACATAGGAAAAACTAAGGTTTAACGACTTGACAATATTCAACATATATGCAGTAGAGCCAATACTCAAACTCCAGTAATTGAGGAATCCAGTGCTAAAACCACATGGTGAATCAAACTTCAGGGTTTGGCTTGGTAACTGTCAGAGGGTCAGTTATCAATCAACATGGAGTAAATAACCAGTTAAGATACATCAAAGAACCTGAATTCATAAATAATCAATAATAATTACTATCAACATTTATCAGGTGCTTATATGTCCCAGGCACTGTCCTAAGAGTGTATTATTTTCATAGCAACTCAATGAGTTAGTTACTATCTTTACAAACATAACAATGTATATATGTCCATATATATACTACCACTCTCTCACAGCTTACCCTTCTTCCTCCCCGTGTCCTCAAATCCATTCTCTAGTAGGTCTGCATCTTTATTCCCCTCTTACCCCTAGGTTCTTCATGACCATTTTTTTTTTTTTAGATTCCATATATATGTGTTAGCAAACGGTATTTGTTTTTCTCTTTCTGACTTACTTCACTCTTTATGACAGACTCTAGGTCCATCCACCTCACTACAAATAACTCAATTTCATTTCCTTTTATGGCTGAGTAATATTCCATTGTATATATGTGCCACATCTTCTTTATCCATTCATCTGTCGATGGACACTTGGTTGCTTCCATGTCCTGGCTACCGTAAAAAGAGCTGCAATGAACACTGTGGTACATGACTCTTTTTGAATTATGGTTTTCTCAGGGTATATGTCTAGTAGTGGGATTGCTGGGTCATATGGTAGTTCTATTTTCAGTTTTTTTAAGGAACCTCCATACTCTTCCCCATAGTAGCTATATCAATTTACATTTCCACCAACAGTGCAAGAGGGTTCCCTTTTCTCCACACCCTCTCCAGCATTTATTAATTTGTAGATTTTTTGATGATGGCCATTCTGACTGGTGTGAGGTGATACCTCATTGTAGTTTTGATTTGCATTTTTCTAATGATTAGTGATGTTGAGCATCCTTTCATGTGTTTGCTGGCAAACTGTATATCTTCTTTGGAGAAATGTCTATTTAGGTCTTCTGCCCATTTTTGGAGTGGGTTGTTTGTATTTTTGATATTGAGCTTCATGAGCTGCTTATACATTTTGGAGATTAATCCTTTGTCAGTTGCTTCATTTTCAAATATTTTCTCCCATTCTGAGGGTGGTCTTTTCATCTTGTTTATGGTTTCCTTTGCTGGGCAAAAGCTTTTAAGTTTCATTAGGCCCCACTTGTTTATTTTTGTTTTTATTTCCATTTCTCTAGGAGATAGGTCAAAAAGGATCTTGCTGTGATTGATGTCACAGTGTTCTGCCTAGGTCTTCCTCTAAGAGTTTTATAGTGTCTGGCCTTACATTTAGGTCTTTAATCCATTTTGAGTTCATTTTTGTGTATGATGTTAAGGAGTGTTCTAATTTCATTCTTTTACATGCAGCTGTCCGGTTACAATAATTTGAATTGAAGTTTTTGTTACTTAAGAATGAAGGATCCAAACTAGCCATAGGCCACTGAGATTTTGGGTTTTATGGTTAAAAAAAATCTATTAACTTCAAGAAATATACTAACACACTTTTGAAAATGTTGATTTTAATTATGTGATGTATTTTTTTTATTTCTATGATAGAGGCAAAAGCCTGTGCTTATCTGTTACAAGCATAGAAAGGTGACCTTATATCCAAAGTAAGAAATCTCCCTCACCAGAGAAAAGCATAGTGCTATTCGTCTTTAAAATGCCATATTAAGGAGAAATTTGAATCCAGACATTTTTAAATCTCTACCAGTGTCCTCCATTACTTCATCATTAGTGGAGACGGAAAAATGCTCACTAAAAATTACTTCCAGAACGTGAAATGGATATTATACTATTTAAATGGATGTAATATAAAAATAATTTGCTTTAAATCATGGCACAAACCATTGCTATGATACCATATTCATTGTGAACCTTAGGGATTTCTTCATTTAGAGTAGAATGAATTTTGACTAGGCATAAGTGCTTTTTGCGAAAGAGTAAATCCACAAAACCCAGTACATTGAAAATATAGCCAGGTGTGAGTGGTTTTAAAAAAATAAATTATGCCTAGATACATTGCCCAGCTGTGTTTTAGAATTTCAAGAGATCTTAAGATATATTCAGGCATTAAGCACTCATTAATACTAAATTATATTTTCCTATGACTTTTGTCTCTAATTTAAAACCTATTCACAAGAAAACTGAAGACATAGAATTTTCTGGTTGTGTATATTTAATTTACTAAAAAATGTTGCTTAGCAAAATTTTTACATGATACTCAGGTAGCCTTTGATATGACTGTGGAATTTTCTTCAACATTAACTTGTTTTAACTATAAAAAATGTAAAAAAATTAACATCAGATATTTAAATTTTATTGTTATGAATACATAATTTAGTAGAAAATGCCTAAGCTAGGAAGTCTGACAATACTGGGTTCAAACCTCAGTCTTGCAAATTGAGGGGTTATGTAACCTTCAGGAAGTTAGTGAACTTTTCATAATCTCATTAGCTGATCTTTAAAATGGGTATGACCAGACTGTAAGGCATATTAAATGATATTATAAGTGAAACTGCCTAGTGCAAACTAAGCATTCTTTCTTCAAACTTCTACTACAGAAGTAGAAATAATAATAGTACATACTTTGCCTTCTCAAGCCAGTTTTATTTCTCAAATTCTAAATGATTATTTTAGTGTACTATTTAAATTAACCACACCACAATTATGGATTCCTAAACATCTAGGTAATTCTATAAAGTCACGGATTTACAACTTACAAATTCAGCAAATACTAAGGGTCTGTTAGGTTCCAATGCAAAAATCTATGCGGAAAGATTCGTATAAATGAGGAAACTCTATGTATCGAGTTTTCATCATGTTCCAAAGAGAAAGAAGGAAATCACAGAATATGAAACAAAGTGGCCTAAGTGATTATGGATGGATGTGAATCCTCCTATTTGGTAAAATGCCCCAGGGGGGTTGATTTTATCTCCCCTAAACATGAGGATTCCAGAATAGCACTGTCTGAAAGAAATATAAGTCAAGCCACAAATGTGGGCCACATATGTAATTTAAAATTTTCTAGAAACCACATTTTGAAAGAGAAAAGGTAAAGGTAATTTTAATATGATTTTCTAATACTATTAAATAACATAACATTAAAATATTAACCTAATATATTTAAAATATTATTATTTCAAAATGCAATCCACATAAAAATTATTAATGAGATATTTTATTTGAAGGAAGGGGCTAAATCTTCAAAACCTGATGTGCATTTTGCACTTGCCCATTTCAGTTCAGATAGCCACATTTCCAGTGCTCAATAGCCACATACCTTCAGCAGCTACAGTCTAGGACATCACAGCTTAGAGCCTGTGTATGTCACTCAATCACAGCCAAGTGGATGTTCCCACCCAGAAATTTGAATCTTGAGAAAGTGCTACAAAGTCTTAGTCAATTAGAATTTATCCACAGTGGTTATAGTGGAGTTGAGTACAGCAGCACTGAGTAGAATATCCTATGGTAGCCAGTGTCCACTGACAACAGAGCCAGTCATTGTGTCCTAGGTAAGTCACTCATAGAAGAGTAAATAACATGCCCAGCAATTCTTGGTTATTCCTTAACAGTTATGTGGTCTTCATAACACCATTTTAATAAAATTATTTTCTGCTTTTATGAAGCGGAATTGGTGGGGGTTTTTTGCAATCGGGAACCCTAACTAATACAGAGATATTTTGGAGTAACAAAATAAAATTAGAGAACTGAAAAGGAAGATATAAAGCTCTATGAAAGTTTAGAAAGAGGAAGATATAAAGCTCTATGGAAGTTTGGAAGTTTACCATAGGTAAAAGTTTAGACATGAGTATAAACTGTAAGGATAGACAGGACTTGAATAAATGGATATGAATTAAACTTGTCTACTGCACTCTTTGCCTTCATTATTATCCTCATTTAATAGAAGAGGCAATCAAGACCTAGAAAGGTAAAGAATCAAGAGATACAAAATCTGATTCTAGCCCTGATACCAATTACCTGGGAAGAACACAGTTTCTTCAGACATCATCTCATTCCCAACCACAGGGTGACAGGGTTGGATTAAATTACATGACCTCAAAGATTCTGTAATAATGGTAAAAAATTGGCCATAGGGTAAGTGATTTTTAGATGAGTGAATGTAGAGATGATAGACAGATAGATAGATGAATGAAAGAATACAGGATTTTTAAAATATGCTAAATTAGCAACTTATTTAGCAATTGGACTTTCCTCAAAGAGAAAACTCATCTTTCTAAGGAAATCTTCAGATAATCTATATAGGTGGGGAGAAAAGATGATATTCCTAAAATAATACTGTGGTAAAATAATGCTTATCATTGAGTTGTTCTATTAGATGAAAGGATGTGAATTTTGAAATTCACAGGTGAAATCATATTTGATTCTCTTTTAAGAGAGGGAAAAATAAAGGAGGCTGACATTGCATGGTGGGATTAGGAGAGGGGAGCAATTCCTCAGGAAAGTAGACAAAGAGGAAGATGAAGCAAGGTCATGTCAAATGGGAATATTTCAAAATAACTGTCATGTACTCTGCAATGTGAGCTTTCTCCAGAGCCTTCACAGCTTCAGTCTGAACTGAAACGGCTTGAATAGTATAGATTTCCTATAGACACTCCCAGTTAGTGGGGCTGTGTTCTGCTCTCTGGTTGATAAGAGTCTAGAAAAGTGTCTGGCCATATAGACTAGAGAACAGCCCAGTGTCATGGAGTAAACATCCAATTAAACTTTGTCAAAGTAAATGTGAATAAAAGTATAATATCTTTAAAATTTAACACATATTCAGTGTTTAACTTATAAAATCGGCTAACCTAAAAATACCAATGGGACTGTTTGAGGTAATTTAGTAAGAACTCAACTAAGAAATTTTGCAAAGATCAAACATATCCCTTGCTTTATAATTCTATAGTACCCACATATTTTGATGGCCCAAAAGTTTTGGCAATTTAAAGGCTAAAGATTTAAAACACATTTGACTATTATGCTTTAGCACTAATATATTTATCCCTATCAGAGAATCACAGAAATCAATTCTCCCAACCTTCATTTTATAGACTTGAAATGTTTAGACTTTCAGCTGCTGATGTTCTGAGGTTCCATTTTGTTATGAGCTGAATGGTGTCACCCTAAAATTAAGATGTTGAAGTCCCAAACCCCAGTAAGGCATAATATAATCATATATGGTTATAAGGTATTTAAAGAAGTGATTAAACTAAAATGAGGATGTTAGGGTGGGCCTCTAACCCAATATGACTGGTGTCTTATAAGAAAAGGAAAAAACACCAGAGGCATATGTAAAGAGGAAGCGCCATGCGAGGACACAGCAAGAAGGCAGCCATCTGCAAGCTAAGGAGACAGGCCTTAGAAGAGACTAAAACTGCCTGTGTCCCCTTGATCTTGCACCTCTAGTCAGGAGGCTAGAAAAAATATGTCTGTTGTTTAAACCACACAGTCTCTTGTATTTTGTTATGGCAGTCCTAGAAGACTAATACACATTTAATATTTTTTATTTGGTGTTTTCCTAGATCCTAGTAATGCCAGTAATGAGAATACAAAGGGAGAATAAATAGAAGCAAAATGGTTTAAAAAAGAAGATGTAACCACCTGCTTAAGGAAATGTGAGACTCAGTGTCAAGATTAGTGATCTATGTGGGGCACAGCAGGGTGGAGCCAGAAGTCAGGTCTGCTTGTGAGAAGAACAGATTGCACATACTTTACAGTTATACTAAGAGATAGGATAGTATTGCAATTAAAACTTCAACCAGACTTTCTTCTCAAGTGCTCATGGAACATTCTCCAGGAGACATCATATCTTGGGTCACAAGTTAAGCGTTGGTAAATTTAAGAAAATTGAAATCGTACCAAGTATCTTTACTGACCACAACGCTATGAGACTAGATATCAATTACAGGAAAAAATCAGTAAAATATACAAACACATGGAGGCTAAACAATACACTACTTAATAACCAAAAGATGACTGAAAAAATCAAAGAGGAAATCAAAAACTACCTAGAAACAAATGACAATGAAAACACAACAACCCAAAACCTATGGGATGCAGCAAAAGCAGGTCAAAGAGGGAAGTTTATAGCAATACAATCCTACCTTAAGAAACAAGAAACATCTCAAATAAACAACCTAACCTTACACCTAAAGCAATTAGAGAAAGAAGAACAAAAAAACCAACAAAGTTAGCAGAAGGAAAGAAATCATAAAGATCAGATCAAAAATAAATGAAAAGGAAATGAGGAAATGATAGCAAAGATCAATAAAACTAAAAGCTGGTTCTTTGAGAAGATAAACAAAATTGATAAATCATTAGCCAGACTCATCAAGAAAAAAAAGGGAGAAGACTCCAGTCAATAGAATTAGAAATGAAAAAGGAGAAGTAACAACTGACACTGCAAAAATACAAAGGAACATGAGAGATTACTACAAGCAACTATATGCCAATAAAATGGGCAACCTGGAGGAAATGGACACATTCTTAGAAATGCACAATGTTCCGAGACTGAACCAGGAAGAAATAGAAAATATGAACAGACCAATCACAAGCACTGAAATTGACACTGTGATTAAAAATCTTCCAACAAACAAAAGCCCAGGACCAGATGGCTTCACAGATGAATTCTATCAAACATTTAGAGAAGAGTTAACACCTATCCTTCTCAAACTC
Source organism: Globicephala melas (assembly GCF_963455315.2). Classification (NCBI taxonomy): domain Eukaryota; kingdom Metazoa; phylum Chordata; class Mammalia; order Artiodactyla; family Delphinidae; genus Globicephala; species Globicephala melas. The sequence continues at coordinate 65,861,232 of NC_083321.1, read as the reverse complement.
TTCCAAAATATAGCAGAGGGAGGAACACGCCCAAACTCATTCTACGAGGCCACCATCACCGTGATACCAAAACCAGACAAAGATGTCACAAAAAAAGAAAACTACAGGCCAATATCACTGATGAACATAGATGCAAAAATCCTCAACAATATACTAGCCAACAGAATCCAACAGCACATTAAAAGGATCATACACCATGATCAAGTGGGTTTTATCCCAGGAATGCAAGGATTCTTCAATATACGCAAATCAATCAATGTGATACACCATATTAACAAAGTGAAGGAGAAAAACCATACAATCACCTCAATAGATGCAGAGAAAGCTTTCGACAAAATTCAATACCCATTTATGATAAAAACCCTCCAGAAAGTAGCCATAGAGGGAACTTACCTCAACATAATAAAGACCATATATGACAAACCCACATCCAACATTGTCCTGAATGGGGAAAAAGTGAAACCATTTCCACTAAGATCAGGAACAAGACAAGGTTACCCACTCTCACCACTATTATTCAACATAGTTTTGGAAGTTTTAGCCACAGCAATCAGAGAAGAAAAAGAAATAAAAGGAATCCAAATCGGAAAAGAAGAAGTAAAGATGTCACTGTTTGCTGATGACATGATACTATACATACAGAATCCTAAAGATGCTACCAGAAAACTACTAGAGCTAATAAATGAATTTGGTAAAGTAGCAGTATACAAAATTAAAGCACAGAAATCTCTGGCATTCCTATACACTAATGATGAAAAATCTGAAAGTGAAATTAAGAACACACTCCCATTTACCACTGCAACAAAAAGAATAAAATATCTAGGAATAAACTTACCTAAGGAGACAAATGAACTGTATGCATAAAATTATAAGACTGATGAAAGAAATTAAAGATGATACAAATAGATGGAGAGATATACCATGTTCTTGGACTGGAACAATCAACATTGTAAAAATAACTCTACTACCCAAAGCAATCTATAGATTCAATGCAATCCCTATAAAACTACCAATGGCATTTTTCACAGAACTAGAGTAAAAAAGTTCACAATTTCTATGGAAACACAAAAGTCCCTGAAGAGCTGAAGCAATCTTGAGAAAGAAAAACGGAGCTGGAGGAATCAAGCTCCTGGACTTTGGACTACACTACAAAGCTACAGTTATCAAGACAGTATGGTACTGGCACAAAAACAGAAATATAGATCAATGGAACAGGATAGGAAGCCCAGGGATAAACCCACACACATATGGTCACCTTATCTTTGATAAAGGAGGCAAGAATATACAGTGGAGAAAAGACAGCCTCTTCAATAAGTGGTGCTGGGAAAACTAGAAAGCTACATGTAAAAGAATGAAATTAGAACACTCCCTAACACCATACACAAAAATAAACTCAAAATGGATTAAAGACCTAAATGTAAGGTCAGACACTATAAAACTCTTGGAGGAAAACATAGACAGAACACTCTATGACATAAATCACAGCAAGATCCTTAGTGACCCACCTCCTAGAGAAATGGAAATAAAAACAAAAATAAACAAGTGGGGCCTAATGAAACTTAGAAGCTTTTGCATAGCAAAGGAAACCATAAACAAGATGAAAAGACAACCTTCAGAATAGGAGAAAATATTTGCAAATGGAGCAACTGACAAAGCATTAATCTCCAAAATTTACAAGCAGCTCATGCAGCTCAATATCAAAAAAACAAACTACCCAATCCAAAAGTGGGCAGAAGACCTAAGTAGACATTTCTCCAAAGAAGATATACAGATTGCCAGCAAACACATGAAAGAATGTTCAACATCATTAATCATTAGAGAAATGCAAATCAAAACTACAATGAGATATTATCTCACACCGGTCAGAATGGTCATCATCAAAATATCTAAAAACAACAAATGCTGGAGAGGGTGTGGAGAAAAGGGAACCCTCTTCCACTGTTGGTGGGAATGTAAATTGTTACAGCCACTGTGGAGAACAGTATGGAGGTTCCTTAAAAAACTAAAAATAGAACTACCATATGACCCAGCAATCCCACTACTAGACATATACCCTGAGAAAACCATAATTCAAAAAGAGTCATGTACCACAATATTCATTGCAGCTCTTTTTACAGTAGCCAGGACATGGAAGCAACCAAGTTTCCATCGACAGATGAATGGATAAAGAAGATGTGGCACATATATACAATGGAATTTTACTCAGCCATAAAAAGGAAAGAAATTGAGTTATTTGTACTGAGGTTGATGCACCTAGAGTTTGTCATACAGAGTGAAGTAAGTGAAAAAGTGAAAAACAAATACCATATGCTAACATATATATGGAATCTAAAAAAAAAAAAATGGTCATGAAGAACCTAGGGGCAAGATGGGAATAAAGATGCAGACCTACTAGAGAATGGATTTGAGGACACAGGGAGGGGTAAGTGTAAGCTGGGACAAAGTGAGAGAGTGGTTGTATATACATGGACATATATACACTACCAAATGTAAAATAGATAGCTAGTGGGAAGAAGTCGCATAGCACAGGGAGATCAGCTCTGTACTTTGTGACCAGCTAGAAGGGTGGGATAGGGAGGTTGGGAGGGAGGAGGGAGATGCAAGAGGGAAGAGTTTTGGGGATATATGTATATGTATAACTGATTCACTTCTTTATAAAGCAAAAACTAACACACCATTGTAAATCAATTATCTTCCAATAAAAACGTTAAAAAATAATAATAAAATAAAATTTTGACTTTCATCTTAAAAAAAAACTTCAACCAGAAAACCAGAAACACATGAGCATAATTGGCATTATTGGCATTACTTGTAAGGACAGAAATTGTTGCTTCATATGGCCTGTTAAAGTTAATTTGTGACATGGTGTAAATATGTACTCTGAAGATTGTTTAGTAAAATGTATGATCTCTTTGTTAAAGTCAAATCAAAATTAGAAATTAAAGATAGTGTTGCTATATTTGTTTCTTAATATGATTAAGCTACCATCATTGTTTCAAAATATACAGAAGCTGTGCAAATGAGAAAGGTTATAAATAAGAGGACTACAATAGGCCTACAGAGAGCCCTGGAATATTATAAAATTGATTCAAACATTACACACTTGAAAATCTGTCATTTCATTTGGGAATTAAGAAAAATATACTTAGGCTATCTAATTCTCAATATGCATAGTTTTTTTTTTATTTTCCAATACTCAATAATAATAAAATATCTTTAGTATGTGAAACATTTTACACAAATGAAAACACAATGTCATGAAATGGGATTTATGTACTTTAAGCAATGCAAGTAAAATATAGAAATAAAGAATTTGTGAGGTGAGAAAATAAAGAGAAAAAAAAAAGAGGACTCCTTTTTTTATGGAGCACATGAGAACATGAAGTCATTACATTTCTTTGATACTAACCCAGAGTGAAACTAAGCAATATACTACAAACCTTACAAGATTTTTTTTTAATGATTTTCAGCAGTTCAGGAGAGCAGTTACTGATTTCTATCTGGAGAGATACTATAAAACTAAATGGTATATAGGACAAGCTACATAATCTGCATGGGCAAGTGCAGCATAAAAATGGTGGACCCCTTGTTCAAAAATTATTAAGAATTTCAGGATGGAAAACAGCTGAGCACTAAATAAAGTGCTAAGCAGTTAAACAGGAAGCTCTGTGCAACTGTTTAGGCCATGCTCCCTACAATGAGTGTGATTTATTAGGGATCAGGCAACCATAAATCTAATTTAGATCATTGTGTGTGTCTTAGGGTAAGTTCTCTCAAGATAGTTTTAGAAAGTAATAAGGATAGCTGTTAAATTCCAGGCCACGGTTTATCATAGGGCATACTGAAAGTCCTGTTACTATTTGTGAGCAGGGCCTACTAGTGAAATATATCCCATGAAGGTCATTTTTTCTGGCAAAAGAAGGAGTTAGCTGATGAACTTATGCCCAAATCCACTTTCCTGGTTACTGAAGTACAATGCCATAACCCTACAGAGTGCCTTGATAAGTACTGTCTCCTCCTTCATTACAGAATTTTCTTTCTTCCAACATTCAATAAGTATTTTATTGAATTTTATGGAATTTACTGCCAGTCATTTCATTAAAAACCTAATTTCAATCTCTGTGTTGTGCTCACTAAACTCCCTAACTCCTAAATTACCCTACTTTATTAATTTTTCTGAAAGAACTACCTACATAAGGAGTTATTGTCAAAATTTCTAGCATAGATATTATGAAAAACCTTCTTAAACAGTCTAACTTGCTTAAAAAGTTGTTTAATATGTGAGATAGTACAAGGAAGTCTTATTTCATTTCAAAATAAAAATCAGATAAAAGAAATCTGACTCACAAAATCACCTTCTCTATTCTTATCCTGTAGAGATTTTCTTGGGGTTAAAGAGGTCCCAAGGAAGCCAGTTTTGCACAAGTGTTTATGGGAACAAAATAGAAATAAATTACAAGGGAGTTTTTTCAAAACCAATGCTGAGTGAAACAAATATTGGAAGGAAACACACAAATATTACCTCTGTTTGTATCTGGGTGGTAGGAAAATGACTAATCAGTTCTCCCTTTTTTTTTTTTTAATTTTCCTACATCTTAGAAATTATTTCTAATGATTAAATTTCTAATATAAAGTAAGCATTGAAGGCACAAAAATGAATTAAATGGATTAGATCAATTGTATGACTATTACTAAAGAAACTAACAGTTTTATTCTTTGAGGAGATCTTATCACTTGTGCTTGTAGGTGCATGTATGTGTAGGAATAAATTTATATAAATTAAATTCAAGCTACATCATAGTGATTGCCTAACAAAAGACGGGTAAAATTGCATTTCCCTCTTATGTTTTATTATACAGCACTGTCATTCTTTGTTTCAGTCATAAAATACAGTACCCAAGTACAATGGAGATAGTGCCAAATAGACTGGTATGTGTAGTAAATAATGAGAAGTACAGTTGACCCTTGAACAACACAGCAGTCAGGGGGCCAACCTCCATGCAGATGAAAATCCACATATAAACTTTACAGTGGGCCTTCCACATCCAAGGTTCCACATCCACAGATTCACCCAACTGCAGACTGTGGAGTACTGTGGTACTTATTTATTTTTTAAATTCCAGTATAAGTGGATCCGTGCAGTTCAAGCCTGTGTTGTCCAAGAGTCAACCATATTATTATTCCTGATTTATTTTCTTTCTTTCTAAGGGTAAAAGTATCAAGAAGTTAACAAAGATGGTGACATAGCAGGCTCCTGAATTCCCCTCCTCCCACAGATGAACCCAATGTACACATGGAGCAATTGCTTCTGCAAGAAGTCCAGAAACTGAGTGCGTGACTTCTACATATCACATGAGTGAGAAAATACCCACATCAGAAAGGGCAGGAAAGGCTGAGACACAGTCTGACCTAAATCCCACCCCCGGAACAGCACCATACAATCAAGAGAGAATTCCCAACTACCAGTTTCTCCCCGAGCATCAAAGGGTTTGTGTCCCACATTTAGCGACACAACTTTTAAGCCTCCCACTCAAGAGATGGGCCTCTAAAACATCTAGCTCTAAAAGTCAATGAGGCTTGCTTCCAGGAGACCCACAAGACTGTAGCAAATGAAAAGGCTGTTGTTAACAGGCATACAAGCACTCTCTATGACTATCCTGCTGGGACTCAGTGCAGGGGGAGCAGGCAAAATTGCCCATCTCCCAGTCTTTCCTTGAAAGGGGTCCATTTGTTTACTTTGAAAACTGTTGCCTGAGGGTCAAGCTTCTCAGTTAGCACATATCTAAGGGCAACCTGCAATACTCCTGGAGACAAGGAAACCCACAGACACCTCCACTGCCATCTCTCTGTAGCCTCTTGCAAGTTGCCAGTATCTTCCTGGAAGGAGCTCATACATACAATTTGTGCCCCAGGTGTGGAGATGCTGCCCAAGGGACAGGTATCCAGAACACCCAGCTCTGAGAGCCAGCGGGGCTTCCATTCATGAGTCCCACGGGACCACAGCAATCAAAGAAGCAGTTTTTAATGTTAAAGCAGGCAGGTAGCTAGATATGAACAGAAAAAGGGGGGACGGGCCAGATGGCAGGAAACCATGCAACTCGTAAATACGAGGGGTCCTGGGCAGACAAAGTAAAGCAAGAACCTCCAGACTGATAGGAAACCACACATTTGGAGATGAAATTGTCCTGGAGGCAGACATGTGCTCATTATAATAAAATTAGCTTTGCAGATAAGAAGTACCCATCATGCACTGACACCATGATACTTCCGAGCAAGACTAAATAAGGACATAAATCCCTCCTCCCCTGGGGAGGTGGAGCTGGGATGAAAATCAGGGAATATGACCCCCAAACCCCTCCCTTCCCAGTGAATATTCTGCCCCTTCATTTCTAGTCTCCACATAACCAGTTCGCCAAAGAAACTTAGGGCAGCTACTCACCTGAGCTTGCCCCCTCTTCCCTTTAGAGCATACTATTGCTTGAATAAATCTTCACTTTACTTTCTTGACCTCCTTGTTTCACCTCTGAATTCTTTCTGCAACGAGAGACAAGAACCTACCCTCCAGGAACATCTTTGGGGAACCAGCCAGGAGAATTCAGTGAGCCTCAGCCTCTCGCTTCCCTTGTGCTTGAGAGGCACTGCCTTACTTCCTGCCATTTCCTCTCTCTCGCTCTCTCTCTTTCTTATTGTCTGTCTTATTTTCAGATCTATTGCTGCAAAGATGTGGGCACAGGTCAAGTATTTAAAAGCCACTGGGGTACTTACCAGGAGAAATCTCCCTTAAGAGGATGAGTGGGTCATGGAACGGACTAGAGAGACAATAGGTCTGTCCGCCCACCTCAAGGCAATTTCCACACAAGGTTCTTAGGCACACAGTTAAAAGCATAACACTGCCCTCTCCCAGCGGCTACACTTATAGGCTTATTATTAGTCCACCTATGCCTGGCTATCCTTGCCTCTGCATCCCTACCTCACTCGTACTTTCCACTCTTATTTTGTGCCTTACTCTGCTGAAAATGTGCACAAAAAGAAATCTGCCAGGCATTTTCCAACCTTGCTGCTAGGTCTTCCACTTCTCACTGTTACATATGTGCAGGGTGTGTCAAGAAGAGTTTCCCACCATCCTCACAGGCAGCTAGGGACCCGAAGCGTAGGACCTTTGCCCTCTGGGTTTGCCTTATCCACCATTTAATTAAGTGTCAGCAGGTACAATTGTGTGAAAATATAAAATGCAGCCTTACTTAGACAGACTTCCATCTGTGGTTGCAGCGGCTGAGCTCCTTTGGGAATTCCCTGGCATCATGGGTGGTCTGTGTGCACACCTCCAGAAGTTGGGAAGGGGGATGGTCCATTCCCCCACGGCTGGGATCCATGATGGTGGGACCATGTCCTGGCCGCCATTCTTCTCTGCCTGGTGTTCCTGCTGACCCCCTCCGTGGTCTGCCAAGGTCCATCCCTGCCCAACACCCCGCCTCGCCCTGTTGGTGCGGGGTGGCTCACGCTGGGAGCGGCTTGCCCTGGCTTGGCTATGCACATGGCCACAGCCCAGGAATCATGCCCATGCAGTGACCCGAGTTTGCTGTGCTTACCTCCCCACCATCCCCGGGTCGCTCTATTGGTCGTGTCCTTGCAGGGCCACTGGGCCCGCCCTCTGTCCCCCTAAATGCAGACATGGTGCCTCCACCCCAGCGGCCATATCCCCCTTGCTCCCGGCCTGCCACTGGCTGGACAGAGCAGGTATGGGAAGGGATGGAGGGGGAGGCTGGCACTTAGGCCGGGGTATTACCCACAAAAGGGAAGGGAAAAGAGAGGCTTTTTCATAAACCACCTCCCTTAATGGCCAGTGCCTGTTTTCAGAAATTTACCACCATTTTAGAAAAAACAAAAAAATTGCTAGTATCTAAATAGGTCCTAGACCTATGAAGATGTCCATTCCAGGGGAACATACCCCAGAACACAGGGATTAATCATTGGCCATAAAGTCTACAGAGAAGTCTTCAGGAAGGTCACTCATCCAGGGTACCATGGATGCCCAGGATAAGACCCAGGACCCAGGACACGGGGGCTAGCAGGACCACCACATGGCTGAGTAGCTAACCCCCACTGTGGCTAAGGTCGACAGGACTAGGTGGATGGGGACACCGGGAACCAGTCCTGTCTTAGAGAGCCCCCATAGGATCTCCTAACGCTAGTGCTTCTCTCTGTTACAGGAGCACCCTCTCCCTGAAGGAACAATGGGAAACACCTCCTCCCTCCCCAAGGACTCACCCTCAGGTACATTCTGAGTCACTGGGACACGTTTTCTCTACATTCTTTAAAACAAAACAAAACAAAAGCTCATTTTCTTTTGTAACACAGCTGGGCCACCATATAAATTTGAGGACAATGAGGCCTGGCCAGAAAATGAAAGCCTCAACTATACCATCCTATAGTTAGACATCTTTTGCAAAAGGCAGGGGAAATGGACAGAAGTTCCTTAGGTTCAGGTTTTTATGGCCCTAAGAGAGAACCTGGAGCTGTGCAAGTCCTATGTTAGGGAACCTAGCTGGCTGGGACCCATTCAGGCTTTACAGAAGCCCTCTTTAGTGGCATCCCTAGAGCAACACAAGCCCTAGACAGAAGACCCAAGCCCCAAAACTCTTTCACCATCTTCAGCCCCTCCCCTCCCCTATAAGTCTCTTTACATTTCCATACCAGAAGTCCAGCCAGAGCTTCTTTGCCCCCTTCAGGTAGTAGGTGGACCTCAGGGAATTACCAGAGTCCACACCCCTTTTTCTTTGTCTAACCTCAATCAGTGCCACACTTGCTTAGGCAGATTCTCAGAGGACCCTAGCTGGTTCACCAAAGAATTCCAGGGACTGACTCTTTCCTTGGACCTTACCTGGAAGGATATAAATATTGTCCTTTCCCACTGCTGCACCAGGTCTTGAGAAAAAGACCTGTATTTGGGCACAGTCCCAAACATATGCTGGTGGATTACACATTGCCCAACCTCATCGGTACCCCGTGGGCATGACAGCAGTGCCTCTAATGGATCCCTATTGGGACTATCACTGAAATCCAGCCCTATTTCAGGCGTTATTGGTAGATGCCCTTAGAAAGTACATGAACGTAGACTCAAACACTTTTAAGGGATGCATTGTATTTGCAATCCACAATTAGCCCCTGACATCTGTCAGAAGCTTTGAAAGCTTGCCATGGATACTTTAATAGCTGCTTCCTGAGGGCCTGGCTTACTATCACTCTTCATCTAGGCACTAAATGGGATCCTAACCTTTGAGACACAGTTCAGTCTTGGCACACCCTCAACTACTGGGAACCACTAAGAACAAAGAAGGTGACCTGGACAATCACAGAACTTTGAGATATAACCAAGAGCTCAGGCCAGGCTGATTGACAAAGTTTATCTCCTACATGAGATGGACAGCCACATCCAAAAGATGTGGATCTGACATCATCAACTCAAATACAAAAATACAACTCAAAGTGGTTTAAAGACTTGAACTTAACCTGAAACTGTAAAACTCCCAGAAGAAAATATAAGGCATAAGTTCTTTGACATTCTTCTTGGCAACACTGTTTTGGATTTGACACCGAAAGCAAAAGCAACAAAAGTAAAAACAAACATGTGGGACCACATCAAACTAAAATGCTCCTGCTCATCAAACGAAATCATCAACCAAATGAAAAGGCAACCTATGGAATGAGAGAAAATGTTTGCAAATCACATAACCAATAAGGATTAATATCCAAAATATACAAGGAACTTATATAGCTCAATAGCAAAAAACAAATAATCCAATTAAGAAATTAGCAAAGGAACTACATAGACCTTTTTCCTACGAAGATAGACCCACAGTTACGTGAAAAGGTGCTTAACATCACTAATCATCAGAGAAATACAAATCAAAACCACAATAAGAAATCACCTTACACCTGTTAGAACTGCTATTATCAAAGGTAAATGCTGGTGAGGATGTGGACAAAAGGGAAACCTTGTACACTATTGGCAGGAATGTAGACTGGTACAGCCACTATTGAGAACAGTATGGAGGTTCCTCCAGAAATTAAAAATAGAACTACCATAGGACCCAGCAATCCCACTTCTGTGTATATATTCAAAATAAAAGAAAACCATTATCTCAAAGAGATATCTGTACTCTCATGTTCCTTGCAGCATTATTCACAATAGCTAAGGCATAGAAACAACCTAAGTATCTATCAGTGAGTGAATGGATCAAGAAAATGTGGTAGATATATTCAATGGAATATTATTCAGCCTTTATAAAGAAGAAAATACTGCCATTTGCAGCAGCATGGATGGACCTAGAGGACATTACCTAAAACAGAGAAAGAAATATCCTGCATGGTATCACTTAAATGTGAAATCTAAAAAATAAAAAAGTCAAACAGATTTAAAAAGTTGCAAGTGGATCTAATGTATAACATGGTGACTACAGTTGATAACACATTAATGTACAATTAAAAATTGCTAAGAGATTAGAACATAAATTTATTCAGCAATTTAAAAAAATTTAAATATGTGAGTGATGGATGTGTTTATTAACTTGATGGGAGAATCCTTTCACAATGTATACATATATTAAATCAACACTTTGTATGCCTTAAGTATCTTACAATTTTATTTGTCAATTATATTTCAATAAAGCTGAAAAGATATTTGTTAAATGAGGGGTCCCCAGCCCTCCAGCTGCGGACCATTACTGGTCCATGGCCTGTTAGGAACCAGGTCGCAAAGCAGGAGGTGAGCAGCAGGAGGGCAAGTGAGCAAAGCTTCATCTGCCGCTCCCCATCTCTCCCCATCTCTCCTTATCACTCCCCATCGCTTGCATTACCACCTGAACCATCCTCGCCCCCAGCTCCGTGGAAAAATTGTCTTCCTCAAAACTGGTCCCTGGTGCCAGAAGGGTTGGGAACTGCTGTGTTAAATGATACTATGAATAAATAAGTTCTCATAGACTGCCCCCCCAACTCCCCCAAACACTAATTTATCACATAACTTTCAGAAAGCCAAAAGTAATGTGTCTTATTTATTGTTATATCTTAGAGCGTGTCATACTGCTTAGAATATGATAAATTCTCATTAAATTTTTATTGAAATGTTTATGGTCTTAGGTTACGGTATATTACAAGCTTAAATATAAAATGTGATTTTTATGAAGCATAAAAAAAAGTAAAATTGTTTTTGTGTGTCTTAAAAATTCCAAACTAACCACCTAAAATACAGGAAGAAAGAGAAACAATTCAAAGCATGTTCTGTCATTAAGTAACTCTAAGGGGTTTGGTAATTTCAGGCATCAATTTCCTTAGAGGAGTCCTGAGGCATAAGCTGCATACAAGCAAGAGATAAAGAAAAGATAGATGATGACAATGATAGATGATAGATAGATAGATGATAGATTTATAAAATATGTTATTTTGTTATATATTTAATTCTATTTCTTTTTTTCACTCCAAAGGCTATCATTTTTAAGCTCCACACAAGTAGCAATGTGTACATTGAACCTATTGTTTCTAAATTCTGCATACTATTCCATGTTGTGCAATTGCTGTATTTTACTTATCTTCCCCCACTTATGGACACCCACATTGCCTCCACCTCTCAATCAATACAAATAATTCTTCTAGGAGAGTGTTTATTCATGCCCCCTTACCAGTATGTTAGAATTACTGCCATTCTAAGAACTACCATTCTTGGATCAAATAGTATTGGTGTGCTTATCTTGACTCCTTCCAGAATGGCTACACCAGTCTAAACTTCCACTAGCAGAGAATGAACGTTCCTGTATCCCCAAAACCTCACCAGCATTTGGCGTTATTCAGCTTTTTAATTTTTCTGGTCTAATACCGTAGTTGTAAATGATATCATATTGCAGTTTTAAAATCCAGTTTCCCTGATTACTAATAAGTTTTTGTCATCTCTTTATCAGCTTATTAGATTTGGGGGGTTCTTATTAAATTATCTGTTCCATATCATTCACCCACTCTCCTAATGAGATTACTGATTTTTTTGTTGAATGTGTAACTTCTTAGATATTTGGTATTCTGATTTCTTTTCATTTTTAATCATTGCAAGTCTTGTATCCATGTTTGTCATGTCTTAACTTTGTCTATGATATCCTTCAGTGAACAAAATAAAAATCTTACTTTGATGTAATCAAATTCAACTTTTTGATCTAAAAGTTTATGCTTTAAAATTGTTTAAAGTTCTTCCCAACCCATAGATCACAAAAGATTTTCCTATATTTTCATTTATTAACTTTATATTTTTACCTTTCTCATTCAGGTCTTCTATTCAACTAGATTCTACCATGAATCTATGGTGTTAATATCAATCCAGTTCTACTTTTCTCAATGGATAGATGCAGTTTTCTAAACATCATTCTAAACAAACTCACTTTTTTATTTCTTAGAACAATGAAGAAATTCAGAAGAAAAGGTCCTTAACGCTTGTAGAGTGCAGAGTGCAGGTCATACACAAAGGAATGATGCTAAGACTTGGACTCTTAAATAGTGACATATATGCTAGAAGACCTAGGATAAATACTCTCAAATTTTTCAGGAGAAATAATTTTTCACTTAGGAAATCAAAATATCTAATGAGTTGACTATAGAATAAAGATAATTTCAGATTTATAAACATTCAGAATATATACATCACATGCACATTTTCTTGGATGAAATTGGAAAATATGCCCTCCAACATAAAGGAGTTAACCAAGAAAAGAAAAAGTCATAGATTCCAGATAATGGCTGAATATTCAACCTAGAAGAGTGGCAACTAGAAGTTCCAAGATGAATCACATCTAGAAAACAACAATTTCAGATTAGAGCATGATATAAGAGGGATCAAAACAAAACAAAAGATGGGGAGAAAGGAAGGGACTAGATAGAATAATATGATAAAATTATATTTTAAAAGTGAAAGTAGGGACTTCCCTGGTGGGGCACTGGTTGAGAATCTGCCTGCCAATTCAGGGGACACGGGTTTGATCCCTGGTCCAGGAAGATCCCACATGCCACCTAGCAACTAAGCCCGTGCACCACAACTACTGAGCATGCACTCTAGAGCACAGGAGCCACAACTTCTGAGCCCACATGCCACAACTACTGAAGCCCACACACCTAGAGCCTGTGCTCGGCAACAAGAGAAGCCACAGCAATGAGAAGCCCACACATCACAACGAAGAGTAGCCCCTGCTCTCTGCAACTAGAGAAAGACTGCATGCAGCAATGAAGACCCAGTACAGCCAAAAATAAATTTAAAAATTAATATATTTATTTATTTATTTATTAATAAATTTATTAATTATTGAATTAATAAATTCAATAAAATTGAAAGTAAAGAATGTGTTTTTTTGTTTTATTTTTTGTTTTCTTATATCTTTATTGGAGTATAATTGCTTTACAATGTTGTGTTAGTTTCTGCTGTATGACAAAGTGAATCAGCTATATGTATAAATATATCCCCATATCCTCTCCCTCTTGAGCCTCCCTCCTACCCTTCCTATCCCACCCCTCTAGGTCATCAACAAACATCGAGCTGATCTCCCTGTGCTATGCAGCAGCTTCCCACTAGGCACCCACTTTACATTTGTAGTGTATATATGTCAGTGCCACTGTCTCACCTCATCCCAGCCTCCACTCCCTCCCCACTGTGTCCTCAAGTCCATTCTCTACATCTGCAAAAGAATGTTTTACTCTGAAACTTACTTGTTAAACTTAAAAACACCTTATGAGTCCACAGGTTGATTGAGTGATTCTGGATTTGCTCAAGCATCTTCAGTCAGGTAAGAGCTGGAAGGTCAAGAATGGTTGCTGCTCAGACTACTTGTTTTGATCCACAAAGCCTCTCATCCTATAGCAGGCTAGACAGGGCTCATTCTCATGGCATTGACAGGAATCCAAGAAAGGAAGTATAAATGGACTAGTGCTATTTCAACCTCTCTTTGCATCAATTTTGCTAAAGCCCTAGTGTAAAAACTTTATGGCCAAGCTCAGAGTCAGTATGAGAAGATACTTCCAAAGGGTGTGAACAAGCAAGGTGTAAAAATTGGGTCCAGCAGTACAATAAATCTACTACAAAATGTGCAAGTGGTGCAGCTAGTTTCATCTTCAACTATTGTAGGTGGAATTCATAAGATAATCTTAAAACCTATGTCAAAAATAAGCAAGATAGGAGGCTTCCGGGAAGATGGCGGAAGAATAAGACGCGGAGATCACCTTCCTCCCCACAGATACACCAGAAATACATCTACATGTGGAAAAACTCCTACAGAACACCTACTGAACACTGGCAGAAGACCTCAGACTCCCAAAAGGCAAGAAACCCCCCATGTACCTGGGTAGGGCAAAAGAAAAAAGAAACAACAGAGACAAAAGAATAGGGATGGGACCCGCACCAGTGGGAGGGAGCTGTGAAGGAGGAAAGGTTTCCACACACTAGGAATCCCCTTCACGGGCGGAGACTGCAGGTGGTGGAGGGGGAAAGCTTCGGAGCCGCGGAGGACAGCACAGCAACAGGGGTGCGGAGAGCAAAGTGGAGAGATTCCCACACAGAGGATCAGGGCCGACCGGCACTCACCAGTCCAAAAGGCTTGTCTGCTCACCCGTCGGTGCAGGTGGGGCCTAGAGTTGAGGCTCGGGCTTCGGTCGGAGCGCAGGGAGAGGACTGGGGCTGGCGGTGTGAACACAGCCTGAAGGGGGTTAGTGCGACACAGCTAGACTGGAGGGAGTCCGGAGAAAAGTCTGGACCTGCCGAGGAGGCAAGAGACCTTTTCTTCCCTCTTTGTTTCCTGGTGCGCGAGGAGAGGGGATTAAGAGCACTGCTTAAAGGAGCTCCAGAGACGGGCGAGAGCCACTGCTATTAGCACAGACCCCAGAGACGGGCATGAGACGCTAAGGCTGTTGCTGCCGCCACCAAGAAGCCTGTGTGCGAGCACAGGTCACTATGCACACCCCTCTTCCGGGGAGCCTGTGCAGCCCGCCACTGCCAGGTTCCCGGGATCCAGGGACAATTCTCCCGGGAGAATGCACGGTGCGCCTCAGGCTGGTGCGACGTCACGCCGGCCTCTGGCGTTGCAGGCTCACCACACACTACGTGCCCCTCCCTCCCCACAGCCTGAGTGAGCCAGAGCCCCCGAATCAGCGGCTCCTTTAACCCCGTCCTGTCTGAGCGAAGAACAGATGCTCTCCGGCAACCTACAGGCAGAGGCAGGGCCAAATCCAAAGCTGAGCCCCTGGGAGCTGTGAGAACAAAGAAGAGAAAGGGAAATCTCTCCGAGCAGCCTCAGAAGCAGCGGATTAAAGCTCCACAATCAACTTGATGTACCCTGCATCTGTGGAATACATGACTAGACAACGAATCATCCCAAATTAAGGAGGTGGACTTTGAGAGCAAGATTTATGATTTTTTCCCCTTTTCCTCTTTTTGTGAGAGTGTGTGGGCATGCTTCTGTGTGAGATTTTGTCTGTATAGCTTTGCTTCCACCATTTGTTCTAGGGTTCTATCCATCCGTATTGTTTTGTTTTGTTTTTTTAATTTTTTTCTTAATAATTATTTTTTATTTTAATAACTTTATTTTACTTTATCTCCTTTCTTTCTTTTTTCTTCCTTCCCTCCTTCCTTTCTTCCTTCTTTCCTCCATTTCACCCTCCCTCCTTTCTTTCTTTCTTTCTACTTCTACTAATTATTTCTTTCTACTTTTTCTCCCTTTTATTCTGAGCCATGTGGATGAAAGGCTCTAGGTGCTGTGGCCAGGAGTCACTGCTGTGCCTCTGAGGTGGGAGAGCCAGCTTCAGGACACTGGTCCACAAGAGACCTCCCAGCTCCACATAATATCAAATGGTGAAAATCTCCCAGAGATGTCCATCTCAACACCAGCACCCAGCTTCACTCAACGACCAGCAAGCTACAGTGCTGGACATCCTATGCCAAACAACTAGCAAGACAGGAACACAACCCCACCCATTAGCAGAGAGGCTGCCTAAAATCATAACAAGTCCACAGACACCCCAAAACACATCAACAGACGTGGATCTGCCCACCAGAAAGGCAAGATCCAGCCTCATCCACCAGAACACAGGCTCTAGTCCCCTCTACCAGGAAGCCTACACAGCCCACTGAACCAACCTTAGCAACTGGGGATAGACACCAAAAACAACGGGAATTACGAACCTGCAACTTGCAAAAAGGAGACCCCAAACACAGTAAGATAAGCAACATGAGAAGACAGAAAAACACACAGCAGATGAAGGAGCAAGGTAAAAACCCACCAGACCTAACAAATGAAGAGGAAATAGGCAGTCTACCTGAAAAAGAATTCAGAATAATGATAGTAAAGATGATCCAAAATCTTGGAAATAGAATAGACAAAATGCAATAAACATTTAACACGGACATAGAAGAACTAAAGATGAAACAAACAACGATGAACAACACAATAAATGAAATGAAAAATACTCTAGATGGGATCAATAGCAGAATAACTGAGGCAGAAGAACGGATAAGTAACCTGGAAGATAAAATAGTGGAAATAACTACTGCAGAGCAGAAAAAAGCAAAAAGAATGAAAAGAACTGAGGGCAGTCTCAGAGACTTCTGGGACAACATTAAACGCACCAACATTCGAATTATAGGGGTTCCAGAAGAAGAAGAGAAAAAGAAAGGGACTGAGAAAATATTTGAAGAGATTATAGTTAAAAACTTCCCTAATATGGGAAAGGAAATAGTTAATCAAGTCCAGGAAGCACAGAGAGTCCCATACAGGATAAATCCAAGGAGAAATATGCCAAGACACATATTAATCAAACCGTCAAAAATTAAATACAAAGAAAACATATTAAAAGCAGCAAGGGAAAAACAACAAATGACATACAAGGGAATTCCCAAAAGGTTAACAGCTGATCTTTCAGCAGAAACTCTGCAAACCAGAAGGGACTGGCAGGACATATTTAAAGTGATGAAGTGATGAAACCTGCAACCAAGATTACTCTACCCAGCAAGGATCTCATTCAGATGTGATGGAGAAATTAAAACCTTTACAGACAAGCAAAAGCTGAGAGAGTTCAGCACCACCAAACCAGCTTTACAACACCTGTAAAGGAACTTCTCTAGGCGAGAAACACAAGAGAAGAAAAAGACCTATAATAACGAACCCAAAACAATTAAGAAAATGGGAATAGGAACATACATATCGATAATTACCTTAAATGTAAATGGACTACATGCTCCCACCAAAAGACACAGATTGGCTGAATGGATACAAAAACAAGACCCATATATTTGCTGTCTACAAGAGACCCGCTTCAGACCTAGAGACACATACAGACTGAAAGTAAGGGGATGGAAAAAGATATTTCATGCAAATGGAAACCAAAAGAAAGCTGTAGTAGCAAGTCTCATATCAGACAAAGTAGACTTTAAAATAAAGACTATTAGAAGAGACAAAGAAGGACACTACATAATGATCATGGGATCAATACAAGAAGAAGATATAACAATTGTAAATATTTATGCACCCAACATAGGAGCACCTCAATACATAAGGCAAATACTAACAGCCATAAAAGGGGAAATCGACAGTAACACAATCATAGTAGGGGACTTTAACACCCCACTTTCACCAATGGACAGATCATCAAAAATGAAAATAAATAAGGAAACACAAGCTTTAAATGATACATTAAACAAGACGGACTTAATTGATATTTATAGGACATTCCATTCAAAAACAACAGAATACACATTTTTCTCAAGTGCTCATGGAACATTCTCCAGGATAGATCATATCTTGGGTCACAAATCAAGCCTTGGTAAATTTAAGAAAATTGAAATTATATCAAGTATCTTTTCCGACCACAATGCTATGAGACTAGATATCAATTACAGGAAAAGATCTGTAAAAAATACAAACACATGGAGGCTAGACAATACAGTACTTAATAACGAGGTGATCAGTGAAAAAATCAAACAGGAAATCAAAAAATACCTAGAAACAAATGACAATGGAGACAGGACGACACAAAAACTATAGGATGCAGCAAAAGCAGTTATAAGAGGTAAGTTTATAGCAATACAATCCTACCTTAAGAAACAGGAAACATCTCGAATAAACAACCTAACCTTGCACGTAAAGCAATTAGAGAAAAAAAAAAAAAAGTTAGCAGAATGAAAGAAATCATAAAAGTCAGATCAGAAATAAATGAAAAAGAAATGAAGGAAACGATAGCAAAGATCAATAAAACTAAAAGCTTGTTCTTTGAGAAGATAAACAAAATTGATAAATCATTAGCCAGACTCATCAAGAAAAAAAGGGAGAAGACTCAAATCAATAGAATTAGAAATGAAAAAGGAGAAGTAACAACTGACACTGCAGAAATACAAAAGATCATGAGAGATTACTACAAGCAACTCTATGCCAATAAAATGGACAACCTGGAAGAAATGGACACATTCTTAGAAATGCACAACCTGCCAAGACTGAATCAGGAAAAATAGAAAATATGAACAGACCAATCACAAGCACTGAAATTGAAACTGTGATTAAAAATCTTCCAACAAACAAAAGCCCAGGACCAGATGGCTTCACAGGCGAATTCTATCAAACATTTAGAGAAGAGCTAACACGTCTCCTTCTCAAACTCTTCCAAAATGTAGCAGAGGGAGGAAAACTCCCAAACTCATTCTACGAGGCCACCATCACCCTGATACCAAAACCAGACAAGGATGTCACAAAGAAAGAAAACTATAGGCCAATATCACTGATGAACATAGATGCAAAAATCCCCCAAAAATACTAGCAAACAGAATCCAACAGCACATTAAACGGATCATACACCATGATCAAGTGGGGTTTATTCCAGGAATGCAAGGATTCTTCAATATACGCAAATCAATCAATGTGATACAGCATATTAAAAAATTGAAGGAGAAAAACCATATGATCATCTCAATAGATGCATAAAAAGCTTTTGACAAAATTCAACACCCATTTATGATAAAAACTCTGCAGAACGTAGCCATAGAGGGAACTTTCCTCAACATAATAAAGGCCATATATGAGAAACCCACAGCCAACATTGTCCTCAATGGTGAAATACTGAAAGCATTTCCACTAATATCAGGAAAAAGACAAGGTTGCCCACTCTCACCACTCTTATTCAACATAGTTTTGGAAGTTTTAGCCACAACAATCAGAGAAGAAATGGAAATAAAAGGAATCCAAATTGGAAAAGAAGAAGTAAAGCTGTCACTGTTTGCAGATGACATAATACTATACATAGAGAATTCTAAAGATGCTACCAGAAAACTGCTAGATCTAATCAATGAATTTGGTAAATTAGCAGGATACAAAATTAATGCACAGAAATCTCTGGCATTCCTATACACTAATGATGAAAAATCTGAAAGTGAAATCAAGAAAACACTCCCCTTTAACATTGCAACAAAAAGAACAAAATATCTAGGAATAAACCTACGTAAGGAGACAAAAGACCTCTATGCAGAACATTATAAGACACTGATGAAAGAAATTAAAGATGATACAAATAGATGGAGAGATATACCATGGTCTTGGATTGGAAGAATCAACATTGTGAAAATGACTCTACTACCCAAAGCAATCTACAGATTCAATGCAATCCCTATCAAACTACCACTGGCATTTTTCACAGAACTAGAACAAAAAAATTCACAATTTGTATGGAAACACAAAAGACCCCGAATAGCCAAATCAATCTTGAGAACGAAAACGGAGTTGGAGGAATGAGGCTCCCTGACTTCAGACTATCCTACAAAGCTACAGTAATCAAGACAGTATGGTACTGGCACAAAAACAGAAATATAGATCAATGGAACAGGATAGAAAGCCCAGAGATAAATGCACGCACATATGGTCACCTTATCTTTGATAAAGGAGGCAGGAATGTACAGTGGAGAAAGGACAGCCTCTTCGATAAGTCGTGCTGGGTAAACTTGACAGTACATGTAAAAGTATAAGATTAGATCACTCCCTAACACCATACACAAAAATAAACAAAATGGATTAAAGACCTAAATGTAAGTCCAGAAACTATGAAACTCTTAGAGGAAAACATAGGCAGAACATTCTATGACATAAATCACAGTAAGATCCTTTTTGACCCACCTCCTAGAGGAATGGAAATAAAAACAAAAGTAAACAAATGGGACCTAATGAAACTTCAAAGCTTTTGCAGAGCAAAGGAAACCATAAACAAGACCAAAAGACAACCCTCAGAATGGGAGAGAATATTTGCAAATGAAGCAACCGACAAAGTGTTAATCTCCAAAATTTGTAAGCAGCTCATGCAGCTCAATAACAAAAAAACAAACAACCCAATCCAAAAATGGGCAGAAGACCTAAATAGACATTTCTCCAAAGTAGATATACAGACTGCCAACAAACACATGAAAGAATGCTCAACATCACTAATCATTAGAGAAATGCAAATCAAAACTACAATGAGATATCATCTCACACCAGTCAGAATGGCCATCATCAAAAAAATCTAGAAACAATAAATGCTGGAGAGGGTGTGGAGAAAAGGGAACCCTCTTACACTGTTGGTGGGAATGTAAATTGATACAGCCATTGTGGAGAACAGTATGGAGGTTCCTTAAAAAACTACAAATAGAACTACCATATGACCCAGCAATCCCACTACTGGGCATATACCCTGAGAAAACCATAATTCAAAAAGAGTCATGTACCAAAATATTCATTGCAGCTCTATTTACAGTAGCCTAGAGATGGAAACAACCTAATTGTCCATCATCGGATGAATGGATAAAGAAGATGTGGCACATATATACAATGGAATATTACTCAGCCATAAAAAGAAACGAAATTGAGCTATTTGTAATGAGGTGGATAGACCTAGAGTCTGTCATACAGAGTGAAGTAAGTCAGAAAGAGAAAGACAAATACCGTATGCTAACACATATATATGGAATTTAAGGGAAAAAAATGTCATGAAAAACCTAGGGGTAAGACAGGAATAAAGACACAGACCTACTAGAGAATGGACTTGAGGATATGGGGAGGGGGAAGGGTAAGCTGTGACAAAGCGAGAGAGAGGCATGGACATATTGACACTACCAAACGTAAAATAGATAGCTAGTGGGAAGCAGCTGCATAGCACAGGGAGATCAGCTCGGTGCTTTGTGACCGCCTGGAGGGGTGGGATAGGGAGGGTGGGAGGGAGAGAGACGCAAGAGGGAAGAGATATGGGAACATATGTATATGTATAACTGATTCACTTTGCTATAAAGCAGAAACTAACACACCATTGTAAAGCAATTATACTCCAATAAAGATGTAAAAAAAAAAAAAGAAACGCTCAGCAGAATCTAAAAATAATTAATTTATTATGTAACTGGTAGCCTCAAACTAAAATAATTAAATATATGCATTGCTTAGAAAAAAAAAAAAAAGAAGAAGAAAAAGATCCCCAGGTAATTAGTGGGCATGGTAAATCTGAAAGCACTGCTCTACATAGACTTGAGCCCAAGCTTAAAAAAAAAAAAAAAAGAATAGGAAAGATAAGCATTTTTTTTAGAGATACAGAGGAAGTTTCTGGAAAAACTAATTAAAGAGTTAATAGAATTTGCCCCAGAAACAGGATTTGAGGGATGGAAGTGTTGGGGCAGGGGACAACTTTAAGTACTTTGATTTTGTAAAAATAGTGTGAATTAATTACTTAAAATATTCAATATTAAAATTACAAATAAATAATAAATTTTTAAATTAAAAATTACAAGCAAAGAAAGCCATCTCTCTTAAGAAAATGCTCATTTGTCTCGAAACAGTAAGAAAGAGAATATTTCAAAAGAGGGATTGTAACATCGTCTTCATCACAAGTCTACAACATCTTGAAAAGAGTATAAATAGTATGTCTGAATTATTTAAAAAGAATATCTATCAAAATGCCTGTGGAAAAAATAGAATTTGTATATGAGGAAGATAAGTCAAAACTAGCCAGCATTTTCCATTGTGCTAAGGGCAAAAGGGCCAAAAATTTGTAGTTCACATAATATATGGTAGCAAACAACAGCAGCTCCGTAAAAAAACGACAAATGACTTTAGCCCCAAGAGAGTCATCTGCAAAATGGAGTGTTAAAGCTAAGGACACAGAGATTTCTGTGGATTTCTTTTACTCACCATTGTGAATGTTGCCAATAGAAGTCACTAACAGAGTACTATTCTTTTTGTCCAAAAATATATTTAAGTAATCTGGGTATTTTATTTTATGATATTAATGAAATGTAAGCTAATTGGGATAAGAAAACTTCCCATTCCTAAAAATGTCTGATACGTTGGAAAATTGCCAATTTGAATTTTATGTTTCTAATATTATTCCCTCTATGTATCCACATTGATATTTTGTTAAAGCCATACCTAAATACTTAAAATGCACTACAATTATTTGTGTAGATGTGACCTCTCCCACTAGGCTATGATTTTTTTAAAGATGGGAACTCTTTTTGTCATACTCATTTTAAAGTCTCTAACATTTAGCATGGAGCCTGTCACACAGTAGATACTAGTAAAATCTGACTGAATAAATAAAGCAATAAAGAAATGAATTATCCTGCATGAACAACTGCAATCCATTTAGTAGTGAATAAACAGCAACTACTGGGTAACCTGTATTAAGTATCTACTCTGTACAAGGCACTACTTTTGAGAAGCAGAGAGCAAAATTCATAATCCTTCACATGAAGCAATTTACACTTTAGGGAAAAGCAACATCCACATATTGAGCAGTTACTACAAGGCAAGAAAATGTTGAATATTTGATTATCTTATCTCATTAAATCTGCAAAACAACTTTTGAAGTAATTATTATTCTTGAGATGACATATACTATTAGAATCAAAATGCACTATGACAGTCTTTACCTGTGCACCCCAATTTGTGCATTTCAAAATTTTCAAGAAAATTATTCTTCTTTGTGTTGGCTTAAAATCTGGAAACATTTCTTCATCCAGAAATACCATTATATTAATCACATAGTGGACTGCAATTCTAAAATAGCTCACCAAATTTATAGCTCCTTTTTTCCATAAAAGTTTGAAGTCCTAAAAATTTTAATAAACTAAATTATCTAATTTTAATTACTAAAATTAGGATTAACATATCATAAATTTGTGTAAAATGTTACTCTTCATAAAGACAGGTTACATACATTATTACTATAAATATTAACAAATACACTTATTTAGACGTTATTTTTATAGCCAGGCACTTTGCCAAGTGCTCTACAATGATGATATGGGAAAATTTTTATTTACTGCATTTTCTTAAATAAGGTAATTGAGGCTCTAATGGATTAATTAATTTGCCAAGTTCCCATATTTAGAAAGAATGAAGAATTTTATCTTCCTAACTGAGAAGTCTAAGCTTACCCACTCTATTATACTGCCTACTATATGTGTGAGTATATTAATATTTCTGTCTCCATTTTATGCATGAGGAAACTGATGCATTGCAAGATCAAATGTCCCACAGGTAGTAAGTAGGGCCTTTGTTTGTCCTTCTAACACCACCTTCACTCTAGTGGGATTAAATAGTCCATTACTAAGTAGAAAAGACAAATAAGCAATTGCTATACACATTTTACTTTGCAAAGAATGATAAAGAGTGAGAAGACTCAAGAGGATCATCATTATTGGTGATCACTTTTATGAAAACTTTTGGAGCTATCCAAGATTTGCTTTGGAGCTCTCTGCATGCAAGTGCACTTAAAAAAGAGTAGATAGTAATTAAATATAAAATTAATAGTTTAAAATTCAGAGAAATTTCTGTGGAATGTATATTGTACTCACATATATCCCCTTGAGTCTCCAAAGATATTACCACAATGTAAACTATGCAAACCATTTGTAATCAATCCCTTGGATTCTCCATCTAGTGAAGGGCTGTCCAGGATGGTGAAGTATTACAAGACTTCAAGATGGAACTTGGCATAACAGTTACTTGAAAGCTAATACTTAAATGTCCCTGTTATTTTGGTGGCTCTATTTTTTATTAATTACCACAAACATTTGTAATATTTCAGATTATCAAAACCCAAAATAAATGCACAAAGAATTTTTTCTCTTTTATAATATATTTGGGAATAAGAAGGTTTGATTAATGCAAGATCCTTTATATTTAAAGTACTTGCCTCACGATATCAAATCTCTCTCTCATTCTCTCTCTCTCCCTCTTTCTTCCTTTCTCCAACTCTCTGTCTCTTTATCTCTCTCTCTTTAATTTCTGGTGTTAGCCACCACATGATTAAAACCCAAACTACTGTGTGTGTGTATATATATGTAGAGCGAGAGAGAGAGAGTAAATTTATATATGATTTATATATTATATATATATGATTTATATATATTATATATATTATATATAATATATATTATATATATAATATATAAATCCTATATATTATATATATAGGATTTATATATTTTATATATATATATATATACAAATATATATACAAAATAGGAGTATAATGAAGTTACCTGTGGTCCACAGACCTGACCTGGCCCCAAAAGAAAGGCAGCTGGGCAAGTTAGAAATTTAAGCAAGTCAAAATGTTCAGTTGCAAATCCCTAATAGAAGTCACCCCTCTGTAGAAATAACAAGACCCTGCCAGTGTTCCTGTTATAGGAAAAAAATCAATCCAAGACGAGGAATGACCAATCCTCAGAGATGTCCAAGTTAAGGCATAAAGAACTACTTAGGAGAAATAGCCAAAAATCACTACCTGGAGGAAAAATGGAACACAGTAGTTATTAAGAGACTCTAAAAAAAAAAAAAGAGAGAGAGAATCTAGACTCAGGTAACAAACAAGAGTTCCAGTTCTATCACTTAGTAGCTAGGGGGTCTTGGGAAATATACTCATTGTCTATGAACCTCAGTTTCTTTACATGCAAAGTAATGTAGATACAAAAATAATCATTTTGCAGAAATGTTGTAAGGATTAAAGATAATTATACAAAGTCCCCAGCTCTTTGTCTGGCATAAACTAGCCTCTCAAATTATAGACACTTTTTAAAAATTTTAGGCGGATTCTAAAAGTTCGTAGAATGACAAATGAAAGGAGGTAAATCTTGGTGACTAAAGCACACTAATGTTTAAAGGTGAATGAGATTCTGTAATAAACCTTCACTACAGCTGAAAAATATACAACTAATGTTATTTCTACAATGTACCAATACAACTCTCCAAAAAAAAGAATTTACAAAAGCTCAATGGAAAAAATAATAATGATCTGAAAACAAGCCAATATCCATGATTAAAAACAAACAAAACAAAACAGTAGATAAATTAGGCAATGAACATGTGATGTATATAGGGAAAAAATGCTAGAATTAGAACATACTTAATTGTGGATGAAGACAATAAATAAACTCATTAATTCAGTTTAACTTATTGCATATTCAAGATATATGCTTTTAATACTGATGATTCAATTTCTACCAACTTTGTAAGTAACTGAGCTCTTTATAATAATTCTTTGATGTTCAACTCAGCAGTATTTTTATGCATAAATATTTTAAAGACCATTTTATATGCCCAACATTTGGCTAAGCACTGAAAACCCTATGGTGAGAAAGGTAGGCCAGTTCCCTGTCTCTATTAAGCCTAAATTCCAACCAATAACTTAAGGAGGTTTTTTGGCTTCTTGTCATAAATATTTTACTAGCTTATTAATTTTCATGTCATCACAACAAATATTGTACTCCTGACACTTGAAATGTACAGTAGCCACAAACAACTCTAATCCCTGCTCAGCAATTAAGTGTAAAAAAATATCAATTCATAGTTGCATATGCCAAATATAGTTGACAATATGGATGATTTTTAAAGGGGTTAGACAATATGATTTGATTTTTAAAAGAGTCAGAAGTGTTGGTACAGGACACTTGACAGAATTTTTAAGAATATTTCATTTTAATAGTCATAGAGGATAGAAGTGTTGAAAACATACTTTATGAATGCATTCTATAATGGAAATCTTTCATATAAACATGCAAAATACACTACCAACTCATAATATGATTATTGCCTTGAACTGATATGGTCATGCTCTAGGGCTATAAGAAGAGCATATAACATTCATTATGAATTCTTTCTCTTTGAACTGGATATACATTGAAATTCAGTGAAATAAGAATGGTTACGTGTCTTGCATTATGCATAATGAAAATTTCCTCTCCTGAGTCTGTGGTTTGATGGACTGATTAAATACTTTGTATTCACTTTGCTTCTTAACTTTGCCTCATGACTACAGAAAAATGACCCTCCATCTGGTTCACTGAGATGACCTACATTTCAACTCCTGCTACATGTAACAATATCATACACATTGATATGGGATTTAAAATTAAATATTCCCCGAGTTGCTACACACGTCATAATATTGTACCTCTGTTTTAACTGTATTTTAATATTCCTTATTTTAATGCAAATTGTTGGCATGATATATTATTCCATACAGTTTTATTAAAATCAATTCAAAGTAGAGTTTTTATTTAAAAAAACCTAAAATACATTCAAACCAAATGAATCACAGACCATAGAAACAATATTCTAGGGCTTGAAGTTTATTATTAGTCAAGCAGATCAATACTTTAATATCTGCATTTTTATTTCAAATAGATCCAGTAAAACTATTTTTTTAATTTTTAAAAAAGTGAAAACTAACCAGAATTATGTAATGATCTCTCAATTATCAAATAGTGCCAAGTGAAATCTAAGTTTAAAAAGTAAATGTTCACTTTGCTCTATGACTTTCCTACAAACAAAATATATGGAATGGAGGGCTATTCCAAAGAAATATATGTAAATCAGAAAGGAGACTATTGATTTTCAACTATCAAAAAAATTGTTTTTTACATCATTGTTTTTCTCTTTTGAGCATCTGTCTTCCTGTGCCATTTATCTAGCAGAAACCCAAATCTTCATGAATTCATCCATCTGCTTTCTCAGTGACTGCATCTGCACAGTTAAGGAACCAGGAAAAATATGACTACAAATCATTTAACGAGGACTCTGGCAATCTTACTATAATTTGCAAGTGAATTGATTTTCTCTCTTCATAAAATGGGACTATACCTGGAACCCACTATGAGTACATTGAATGGTGTTCCCCAGCAAAGTATGCTCCTACCATCCGCTATCTATACAAATAATTATTAAACTCTAGTATGCATGTTAGTGTTTCAGAATTATTAACCTGTACCTCCATGAGAAATAGTCAGGTCAACGAGAGCATGGTGCTATGTTCAGTTCTTTTGTCTTTAGTCTTATAGTCTCCACTCATTTCCAAAGTTACTTGAATCAGCACCTTTTCCCACTACTTCTTCAGTGAGATTATTTCATACATTTGTAATATAGTTAGATTATTTTGTCACAGCCAATGTTGTGGTTAATTTTATGTGTCAACTTGACTGGGCCCAGACATTTGGCCAAACATTATTCTGAGTGTGTCTGTGAGGTTCTTTTTGGACAAGATTAACATTTAAACTGATAGACTGAGTAAAGCTGTTTGCATCTCTAGTGTGGGTGGGCCTCATCCAATCAAGTGAAGACCTGAATAGAACAAAAGGGCTGAGTGAAAGGGAACTCCTCCTGCCTGATTGTTAAGCTAGAATATTGGTCTTTTCCAGCCTTGAGTCTCCCACTGAAACACTGGCTCATTTTGGATCTCAAGCCTAATTACAGAATACCCTAACTTCCAAAATGATTTCTTTATTTGCATATGTTACAATTTTCTTTTTGTGCTGTTAAGGTCTACAGGCTTTGACAAATGCATAGTGTCAAGTATGCCATGTGTCTACAATTACAGTATCATACAGACTAGTTAAAGCATCTTAAAAAAAAATTTCCTTGGGGCTTCCCTGGTGGCGCAGTGGTTGAGAGTCCGCCTGCCGATGCAGGGAGCACGGGTTCGTGCCCCGGTCCGGAAGGATCCCACATGCCGCGGAGCGGCTAGTCCCCTGAGCCATGGCCGCTGAGCCTGCACGTCCGGAGCCTGTGCTCTGCAACGGGAGAGGCCACAACAGTGAGAGGCCCGCGTACCGCAAAAAAAAAAATCTGTGCTTCAACTATTCAGCCCTCTCTCCTCCCTAAATCCCTGACTACCACTGATCTGTTTATCATCTCTATAGTTTTGCCTCTTCCAGAATGTCATATAAATGAAAGGATATACTATGCAACCTTTTTCACTTTGACTTTTGCCACTTAGCAATATGTCTTTAAGGTTTATGCACGTTTTTGCATAGCTTGATAGTGCATTTCTTTATATTGCTAAATAGTACCTCATGGTTTGGCTATATCTCATCTTTGTTTATCCACTCATTTATTGAAGGACATCTTGGTTGCTTCCAGTTATTGGTGATTATGAATAAATGTGCTATAAACCTTTGTGTGCAGGTTTTCTTGTGGACATAAGTTATCAAATCAGTTGACTAAATACACAGCAGCATGATACCATATCATATGGTAAGACTATGTTTAGCATTTTAACAAAGTGCCAAACTATCTTCCAAAGTGTCTGTTCCAGTTTGTATTACAAATAGCAATGAAAGAGAGTTTTCATGATGCTTTGGAAAAACAATATTTCCATAGATTAAATCATTAAAATATTTTTCGTGAGAAAGAGAAATATGAATGTTATTATAGATCTCAACCTTAAAAACAGAAGATCATAGATAGATAGATAGATAGATGATAGGTAGATAATAGATAAATTTATTCCTGAAATTAAAATTGGGATTTCATTCAATGCAACACCCACTATCAAATCAGCTTGTTGAATTATGTATATAATTTAGTAATGACTTTTTTTCATATTGGATCAGAGCAGTAGTGTCTTCAGGAATTAGGGCATAATTTTCCCTTTGTGTAGATTTATTTTCCTTTAACATCCAAATCTGCCTCTATTTTGTTGTCACCTCATTTGAGATGCTGAATCTCATTCCCTGTTTCAATGGGCTTTGATTTCTGATGCCATTAATACCTACTTTTTATAACAATTGAGAAGGAAGAAGTATCCAGCCTGCAGTATATTTTCAAGTCAGTTTTCTATTTCTGGAAAAGCTAAAACAATTACCATTTAATTTGGGTGTCAATATCTGAAGCAACTTTTTATTGCCAAGATTTGAAAATTATTGATAATAATGTGACAGGTTACTAAAAAATATTAACTATATATTTTTAACATTTAACATGATATTGACATATAGATTTTTAGAAACCCATATATATGCCAGTAATAGCCAGAATATATAACCAGTATAATATCCATATTTCCCCATGTAGAAACTGGACATTCACATAATTATACATGATGTTTCTGAGCTTAACACTGACTTGAACTCTTAAAAATAGGTCATCTAACTGAACTATTGCTAGTTAAGAAAGTTAATTTTCTGTTATTTTTATAGTGTTGAAGTTTGAACCTAAGTAATACTAATTTTGAGGTAATTGGAAGGAGCCACAGAATGTAATTCTCTAAGAAAATTAAAATTAGCAAAAGGATTTCTTTGAAACAATTGTGCCAATCTATTATTCTGTTTCCATTATTCCCCTAGAGTATGAATAAGAATAACTGATTCTACTCTACTGATTTGGTTGATAAATAAATATTGGAACGTGTTTCCAATAAATATTGGAAAGCATCTAAAACATTGGATGCTACAAAAAAAGTATGACATAGGATATAGGAAAAAAGTGTTTTTTCACTTGTTTGATGAATGAAATCACTCAGATGGATATGGACTATGTTTTACAATCAAAAATAAGGAAAGTGGAAGCAAAGCTAAAGTCTAATTATGTTACATGAAGTATAGTGCATTACTTTACCATACATATTTTAACATGTATTAAAAATGTATAATGTCCCACACATTAGTGTGTATAATGTCTGGAACATACATTATTTCATATAATTAAATTTACTCCTCATAACAATCCTTTGCAGTGGGTGCTATGGTGCACTGCTCAGATACCTTGATATGTTAGCAGGGAAAATCTGCTTTATTGAGGCTAAGTCTTTATATGAGAAATAGAAATAGTAATGAAAACATAATTTATAAAATTTAGACTTTTTCTTTCAACTTTGAGGCATGATGCTTAAAGGGCTTTACTGCATGAATTTATATGACAAATATCTATTGAGTGCCTGCTACATGCTGGCACTATTCTATGTGCTGACAAGTAAAAATCTTTGCTTTCCAGCAGCTTTACATTCTAGTGAGTTTTGAGTCTGGTGTTTAAGGGCTTTGGGAAGTAGAATATTGACAGATGTCAGGTTCCTTTATGATTAATATACAAGTTTTTCTTCCCTCATCCTCCTGTCAAAACCCCCAAATCATTGATACTGTCTTCCCTCAAGACGAAGAATATGTAACGTTTAAAAAAATGAAAGTATATTTAACTTAATTTACATTAAAAAGAGAAAATTACTTATAAAATTCTAAGTTATTACCAATGACTAAAGCTAGACTAGTCTGGAAAGGTCCCAAGGAAGAAACTATGAAATTAAGAGCCAATATTTCACTGAGAAATAAGTTAACAAAATATAAAAACTTCAAAGAGGAAAAGGTTAAGAAAGGAAAACGTACTTTTTCAGATTTATATGTGTAAGATTTCACTTGAGATAAAATCATCTCAAATTGTAAGTAGAAATTATAAAACCCTAATTTATTTTTTATTTTTAAACAGAGAAATATCAATAAACAATTTGACTACCTGAGCCAACATTAGGAGCAGAGTTGCCAATAGTATATAAAATGCCTTTGTATGAATTAGAAAAAGTTGCCATCTCCGGGTAGATGAATCACAGAAGGTCATCCCTTTTCTCAAATTGACCCAATACCAAGTAGGGGTTCGTGTAGAGATTCCACCCCAATGTGATCCTTCTTCAGGGACCCTTGTTCAGGGAACTACCTGAAAAAAAACAATACAACAGACTTGATTGATGTCACAGGCAGAGGAGAAAGCAAACTGTTCAAAAGAGCATTGTTAGAAACATACCAAATTAAAGTTATCGATCGTGAAACAGACAAATACTGGAAAAAATTCAATTATTCCACAAAGGTGAAGTAATTTCATAGTTATTTAGATAAAAAATGTGGTGGCAGGGTGCATCTGAATGAAGAAATAAATACAAGTTGTCCACTATGCTTATAGCCCAAATGTTCTTTCACAGAATTAGTGACAGATGTCAGATTCCTTTATGATAAACACATATAAGTTCTTCTGGTCCCCATGAAAAGCCTCTAAATGTTTAGTTATTCTTTGGCTCTGCGACCACACTTGTGTTAGTATATCTTTTCCCCTAACGTTATAAAGAAAAAGCCTTCAGATAATAATGTAATAAACATGTAAGTAAATCTAACAAAAAAATGTTGAAAGCAAGCAGGATGAACTCAATATCTTATAAATTATTTGAGATTCATGTTTTTCTGATAGCTGACTATCGATACATCATGCATGCTGCATTTCCTAAAAAATGATGCCCTGAAGCTAGGGCTGGTCATGCATACTTAGCTTGTAAATAGAAAGCCTGTATATATGTATGTATGTATGCATGTATGTATGTATGACAGTGGGTTGCTTCTAATAACTGGAAGCAAAATGAACTGATGGCCATAGAGGAAGATTGAGACACACTTTTTTTTTCTTTTCCTTTTATTTTAAAATCTGAACTATACCTGCCTTGATTTTTCCTGTGAAATGGTAATACAGATTGCCAAATTCTGCCATCTCTCTCTGCTGCAGTTTGGTTTCTCTAGAAGCAGATGCTGAGATGGAGTTTGAAGCCACATTGATCTGTTCTAGCAAAGATTCCATATCTAGCACAGTGTTGAAATTGTGGCTATAACCTAGTTGAGTTTGTGGAATCTACAGTTACTCTCCAGGATCTATTCTGTTTCTGCAGGGGATTGTCTGGGGAATAAACGGATATGATGAGGACAATCATAATTAAATTCTTCAGATGCCCCAGGGGCTACTCCCACCCCCTACTCCCAACTCCCCCATACAATATTGTTTTTGATTTACTATCTGGGCTTCAGTTGGAGGAGATTTTCAGAGGCTTCCACTTGGTCTTTCTCATTATAATAGCTATTCCCTCGTAGGCTCAGGACGCAGTGCGGGGGTTCCACTAGCTACTGCAAAGCATGTACCTGAATTATACAACTGGAGACAGAGGGAATGACAATTAGGTAAGAGATTATACATTTTGGAACTGAAGGGACCACAACCTGGTATGCAAATAGGCCTACTGAATCCACTGTAAACCAGAACTTTTCTGAACTTCATGCATCTCCTGCACCTCATACGCCCTCACTCTAACAGCAAGGCAATGATGTTTCTTCAGCTCTCCCAATACCAAACATTAATTCAGACTCTATTTACAACAATTACTAAGATGCCTAGGTTTTCCCTTTGCCCCAGTGAATAAAACACCATAGGTTCTTTTGAGGAAAACTGGGAAAAACCTTACTGTGTATAGTTGCCACGGTATTTCAGTATCTTTTCCCCTGGGGAAGGGACATCTTCACTAGTCAAAGGGTTTTATGTCTGAAAGCTAACCCAGGTTTGGATATTGGGTAAGAGATTTTGACATTTTATTTGGGAGACCACCTTCAGCCACATAGTAATCTGTCCTTAATTTCTTCTGCTAGTACAAGCTAAGTAAGACAGATGCAGCTTCCCATCTATTCTGCTCTAGGAAGGTTGCAGTCTGTTAGCCATCTTTATAACTCTTCAAATGCAGATCAGCCCCTCAGCTACCACTTTGGCCCTGATGCTCATTACAATAATTATAAACCCTGGCATCTGGCAATTGAGTGCCAACATGGTCTCTATTATTTCAGAGTCCTGTCTTCTTTATTCTCGGTGATCCAGATTCTGGTAATAGCCTGTCCTGCCACCAGCCCTCATCCAAAGAAGAGAGCCACCACAATTGCAGTGATGCTGCATAATTGTAGTGATTCTTGTGCCTGTTTCATCAGTAAATTCCTTATACTGCCTTGGTAAATGCTATGTCCTCTTGGTCTTCCCATGAAATATAATCAACTGGAAAGTCTTCTGGACATACAGAATGTGTCTATCCCAACAGGTCTACTTCCCCAAGGCCTTTAATCCCTTCCTCCATTTTCCTCTATGACATTTCAACTTGCTAAGTATTGACCATTTCTTATTGCATGCTCTAGGAGCTGTGATAGTAGAAAGTTTGCATGATCTGGGGTTCTTGCCAGGGTGTTACATTATGTATGTCAGGAGAGTGCTCCTAAGTCAATAAGCTATTTTCTATCCAAATTAATCTTCCTGCCACTTTAATCTAGAAACTTCAAATCCAATCCCATGTGTATTCCTCCAGCTCTTACTGGTACATGCTGGCTACTTCTCATAGGTACTTTAGGACATATAATCCTTCTGCCCTGTCATCAATCTCACCACCTCTCCCTCTGAGTGATGCTGCATCTCAACCCTGGTTGTAGGACACAGTCAGGAGGGGACATGAGGTATGACAAAATGTCTTCCTTCAAGGAAGGGGTGGGGCTGTGGGGGTGGGGATTCTGCAATCAGGTGTTTTGTATTCAATTAGGACAATTAAGCAAACAAAGAATCAATCACGTTGTCATTCATTCACTATAATATTGCAAGCAAGAGGCAAAAAGGGGTGCCAGCTCCCAATGTTCCATTTTCCCCCAACAGAACAGTACCAGGTAAAGGTGAGGAGATACAGTATAAACTGGCACAACCATCTCACTGCCAACGGGGGCTAAACAAAAGGCTCCTGCCTTTATATGGGCCCATGAACTGGGAGGACAGAGAGGGAGATGGACTAGGAGAGGAAAGGTGCTCAAACTGAGAAAGGTACTTCAACCAACATCCCCAGTAAGGAGGTCTCAGTGGTGGTACCTTGGCTAGGAATATAGATACGTATATGAGTATGGCTGGCCCTAGAGTGCCTGAATCCTTAGTTGTAACTCCCTCTAGAAAATTGCAATGCGTTAGCTATGCACCAGATCTGAGGTGGGGAGGGAAGCTTCCCCCATGAGACATGCCAGGCAAAGCCTTGTAATCGCCTAGAGTTGGGCCTGAAATATCACATGTAAGATTTGGCCTGGAGTTGAGCTCTTCAACTTTATGCCTTGATCATGCAGGGCCTGAGAGAGAAGCATAAGCTACTCAATCATGGATTCAAATGAACTAGATATTACGGAGCTATGATCATAAGGTTAATCTACTTGAGTCAACAGAAGACCAAGGCCACAGTCAAAATCACCCCAAGCAGGATCATCAAACCTACCAGGAAAAGTGAACATAGCCATGAGCCCCAAGCATTAACAATCTAGTAAAAGATGCCACATAGCCCATTAGGGTCTACTCTAGAGTCCCAGTAAGCCCCCTCATCTAAGCCTCATAATGGTACCGTTCTACTTTACCAGTTCCATTGATCCAGGTACAACACAAGATGTTGGCAGTTGCACGCTCCTCCTTGGCTGGCCAACAGTAAGTAGAGGGATATGCAATTATCCAACACTACTGAGGCCAAGGAGTTTAGGGCCCTCCAAGTCAGAGGTAGTATCATTAATAACCTCAGCCAGGGTCAAGGACAGGCTTCACACAACTCTTCTAGTTGGATGACCTTGACAGTGGGAATAACTGCATCTATGTACAGCAGGGTCAAGCGTAGGGGAAGAAAAGACCACCATCGCTGTAGGCAAAATGACCCTAGTGATGGATCCCATGCCCCCTCCTCCAGATGTTTCATATGCCATAATCCATAGCAGAAATGAGTTGACATTTAGGAAGGTGTTTGGCTCTGCAGTGTCATAGTTTAATTGCAGCAGTGCATCAAATCCAAATTAATAAGATTGAGGTACCTGAGGTACCTACGGTACCAGAACAGAGCATGGTTATTGAAATGTCCACTTGTGGTATTTAGGTGCACTGCAATCAGATGTTTAGGATCAGGCAGTGGGCAATATATCCAACAGTTCATCAAATTCATGGTGGTGGCAACTGCCCTAGATAGATGTTTCAATGAACTCAGTGAAGTGGGAATCACACAGGCTACCCTGTGGGATGGAGAGAATAGAAGTTAGATTCCTACTCCTTTTTCCCACTATATCTGAGCTCCCAGATCTGAAGATGCTCACATCCTATCCTTTGGGAAAACTATTCCCCATAGACTACCACTTGGGCAGTCTGTCTTGTATTATGGGAAAGCATAATACATCTGACCCAATCCCCAGGGTGCTGAATGCAAACTTTCTGGCTTGGATCCTCCTGTAGCTATATAAATTTTTATTTTATATACTGATATTCATTCTGTGGGGCTACTCAGGGCAAAATGTCAGGGCCACCTTAAAGAAAATGTTGAACTAGAGACCTCAAATTGATGGTCATTTTCTTCAAGATCCTTGTAGGTAAAAACAAGTGGTCTGCTTCCAGGAGATAAATAGAAAAGGAAACCACTGTTTCTTTCTGTTCAATAGCCATCCTGATCTTCTATCAACTTGAGTTTTCAGGAAGGGGTCAAGGGAATGGAAGGCCCTTGCAGTACACAATTGAAAGAATGGACTTGGCAGTCTGGTCAAACATGTGTTACAAATGAAAAGTACCCATTTGGGGAATTGTTGCATTGAGATGCCATACTGCTCACCTGAGCTATTTAGTCCAGGATGGGGTTACCCTGTTCCCTCCTCCCAGTCACTTAAATCTGTCCTTTCAAATGCTCAACCAACCCTGCAACTTGGAAGTTTTATGGAGCATCACATGTTCCATAACCCGACCCATTCATGTGTAGCTTGAGCCACAAATCCAGATCTGTTATAAGATAAAATGTGCTCAGCGAACCCAAACAAGAAAAATGTGACCTTGTAGACCTGTCTAGTATGGCCTGAGTCAGTGAAATGCGTAAGGATGCCTAGGACAAACCTAGAGAAAGTATCAACTGCAGTTAAGATCCAGCAGAAACTTGTGGATAGGATGAGAGTCCCAAGGTGATCTATCTGCCAAGAATACCCTGCCTGTTGGCTCAAGAAACTGTACCTAAGCAATATTTTTAACCTTAATCAGAGTCTAACAGGCAGAACAGTTTTTCATGCTGTTTCAGGATCTTCTGATGAACAGGGGAAATCCATGCATGGAGGTCCTGTCTGGATGGTGATTGCAGTTTTATTTCTCATGGATCCAGCAGTCAACTGGTTGCACATCTGCTAGCTCTGGTGTAGAGAACAATTCAGTCTTCATATTTAGCTAAGAGGGGCCTTCTCATTGATTATGTGCCCTTTCATTAGTGTAGAAGTATTTCTGGTGACATGAATAACAAAAAGCTTACTGGGAATGAAATCAATTTTTATCCAAATGCCTTATGCCCACAGGGAAGCTTATTGTATATTCCAGTTCAGGGCTTGCCATTGGCCTGAGCAAATGACTATGGCATTAGTCATAGCCTATAAGTCAGTGAAAACATACCACAGCTCAGTTACTGAAGTGACCTAGATCCATGCATACTGCACGAAGCTCTGCCAATCGTCCTGATCATCCTTTACCATGCTCTGCAAGGGACAGGTCTCTTTCAAGTTAAATGGCAGCTGCACCCCACTCCATCCCAGTAGAAGCTAACCAGGAGGAGCAAATAGTGATCCAGGCCCATGCATGGTCCTAGAGGTCTCTATATCTGGGTCCTCATTGGGACAAAAGAGGCAGCAACTCATCGAACCACATACCTGGGGGTCAGAAGGGCATTCCTGAGATCTCTTCTTGGTCTCAGAGATCTTTTACTGGTTTCAAGACCCCAGCAGGGCCAGGCTTTACCCACTCCTGTGTATACCATTTCCACTTCACCAGAAGGATTTCTGAGCCACTTCCATCTGGCAATTTGAGGCCTCTGCTCAGACCCACAACATGATTGAGATTTCTGGTTATAAGACTACTTCATGGCCATGGAGTAAGTGCTCAGTATCCACTAAGGTGCAATAATAAGTCAATTATTGCCTCTCAAAATGTATGTATCTTTCTGCTGACTCCAGGAATTTACAGGTCCAAAATCCTAACCGTGCTGCTGGTCCTGGTGATGTCTTTCTGCCATAATTCCAACTAGTGAACTGAGAGGTTGCTGACACCCATAACTCAAATGGTAAATGTGGATCACTGGGGCCCAGGGAAAGGGCAGCCTGAGTGGCCCATTGGAGGGCCTTCAGGGCATCCTGTAGGTCAGGTATCCACAAAAAGCTGGTGGTTAGATACCATCAAATCTACATGTAGTGTATATGAGCGTACCAGTAGCTGAATAGACCTACCAATTCCTGAACCTCTTTTTTATTTGTTGGTGAAAATCAAAAGCTTAGGAGTCTGGAATGGAATGAGAAGTTGTACCCCTAACTAGATTACATCCAGGAACTTCCCCTGGATTCATTAACCTCATCTGTGTTAAAGTCCCAGCTGTATTGTTGCATGTGGGTAAACAGGGTTTCCACCCTTTGTTAGACAGGATCCTTCTCTGGGCCCATCAGGAGTATGTCATCAATAAGTCTAGTGCTCCCTTTGGGAGAGAAACTTTTTTTCCAATTACAGTCTACCCATTGATGGCAGATAACCAAGGAATTTATGTTACATTAAAAATGTGTTGCAATCCATTCCACAAAAGGCAAATTAAACAAGACTGTCATGAAGAGAAATGCTAAAAAAATTATTTGTGATATCAGTTGCCATATGCCAAATTCCCTCTGCTTGGGCAATAGTCACAATGTCTAAGGGTGGCAGTGTGGCCTTGAGTTGTCAATAGTCAAAAATGAGTTTCCAGGTGCCAGAGGCCTTGTCTACAGGCTAGATGGGTCTATTTAATGGAGACATAGTCTCACAGGGTACTTTGGCTTCTTTAAGCTCAGCAGTGAAGGCAGTTATTTCTTTTTCTCTCACAGGCAGCTGAAATTGTTTTTGAGAAACACTGGCACTAAGTGACAGTAGGTGGGTAGGTGCACAGTTTTCCATATGCTCCACTAAAATGATCTTCACTTTTCTATTAGGATTATTAGCAGCTAATCCCATCAGAGTGTGGGTGAGCAGGACTGTATACAGACAATACAACTTTACCAATAATACGTTCAATAGTGGGGTCCATAACAGTGGAGCTTTATAGGAACCCAAAGGGACCCATTCATAGCCAGGCCTAAGCAAGGATTCTGGTGATGGTGGTCCCAGACCCAAAACCAGAGCATTATCTGTCCTCCCCTCATCTCAGTATTAAGGATTGTAGGGACCAGAGTCACCTGGGCACCAGTATCCAAAAAGCTCAAATATATGATTCTCACTTATCTCTCCATTGAACCCAAACTTTGGCAAAGGTCCCTCCCTGATCACCCTGGGGACAGAGAACCTTACCCTAACCCATAGTCTCATTTTTGAAAGTTGAGAGGTCCAGGTTTATTTATGGGACCCTCTAATTCATCTCCAAACTCGCTGGGTCAGGTTTCACTAGAAGGAGAAAGCACTTGTGTCAGTCACAGGAGTCATCATTATGCAGAACCTCACTAGGTCTCCTATCAGGCACCTCTGTGGCCAAGTACCTGGCCACAAGTTCCTTGGGGGAGAACTCATCAGTCTCCTTGAGACCTCATTATCGAGTAAACAAACCTGAATATCTCTTGGGAGAAGTTCCTGCCCAGGTTGTCCAGGAAAGGGTGCCTGTTTACTGCTCATATGCTGTTCTTTCTGTGGGTCAATTTTTGCTGTCTTGATGTGGCCATGTTTTCCTTGTTAAGAATTTATCAGTTAAGACTTGGATTGTATCATATGCCGATTGACCTGACTTCATAAGGAGGTTTAACTGGGCTGGGTAACCAGCAGGAGCAGCATGGGACAAACCTAGAAATCTGAGTCTGGTGAACGGTCTCATTATCTACTGTTTCCAGTTACTCACTGTAGACCCAAGAGACCATGAGGGTGGCTCATAGGGCCATTATCACCTCTGTGAAGAGAGGACAGGCACGTTTTTCAGTGACAGAGGATTCATCACAAGTGGGCCAAACTTTTCGGATCTGAAATAATACCCAGCTGCAGAAGGACAGGGTCTTGAGTGTTCTTGCTCTTTCTTCCTCCCCGCTCCCTCTCCCTCCTAAGTCAAAGTGGCCTCTGTCAGGGCACTCTGAAGGGGGAGTCTGTAGTGACACACCCTACAAGGTACCATTTTCCTTCACTAAGTTTAACAAGATTACCTCCTTCATTGTGCAAGTAAACTAACTATTCTCTAAGGTTCTTTGGGCTGGTAGGCAAAGTAATTCCAAGGGGCTCTACATGCTTTTTCACTGGAGGCACAAGTCTGAATAACTTACTGTGTCACAGGACATACATCAACATCAGGGATCTGTATAGAAATAACAGTAGTCATTGGACACAATTCAGTGACACCGTCCTCTGAAAGTTTTTATCCCATTGTAGGAGGACCACGAGCAGCAGGTACAGAAATGTTTTCCTAGTTTTCTTTGAGTCCCTTGGTTGGATTTCTAATTCGACCTGCTGGGTGAGCTCACCCAGGGAGTCAGGGGCTAAAAAGAAGAACCAACGATCCCCCCCTTGGAACCAAAATGTTTCTGTATACAATCTTCTAGCACTCCCCAGGTAAGACCCATTGCATGGCTGGCAAAGTACCCAGTAGGACCCTCAGGCTTTTTGCTCTTCCAGAACGACATTCTGTGTAATTGAACACCCTGCTCACTGTGCCAGTTTTGTCATGCAGTCAGGTATAATGGTGGTCAATTAAGACAATGAGCCAAAACGAAAGTAAAAATCAAGTCTTTATTCACTTATTGCAATAGTGCACAAAAAGGCAAAAATAAAGAGGTGCTCGTTCCCCACTGTTGAATTTTTCCCCACAGAGAGGATCAGGTGAATACAGCACAGATGGGGGAATCATCTCGCTGCCAAAGAGTGCTGAACAAAGAACTACTACCTCTTTATGGAGCCATGGACCAGGGGTAGGGAGAGAAGGAAGGGCTAAGGGCAGAAAGGTGCTCAGCCAAGCTCCCTAAAAATAGGTGGAGGCTCCTTGACTCAAACGCAGACATGTGTATGAACATGACTGGCCCAGGATGCCTGAGTCCTTGACTGCAACTCTCTCCAGAAAACTGCAGTGCATGGGCTGTGCACCAAGTCTGAAATGGGGTGGGCAGCTTTCCCCCATGAGCCTGCCAGGCAAAGCTTTGTAATTGCCTTGGATCAGGCCTGAAAAATCACATACAGATTTTTTTCATCTATAAAATACAGATTTAATATCTACTGTGCAGAGCAGTAATAATGTGATAAAAGCTAAAGATGAAACACAATGTTAATTTCTTTTCCAAGAGCTAGAACTGGACTCCTTGGGGCATATTGGCTCTTAATCAAGAAGGGTGGACTTTATCTGCAGGCTCAGAAGATTCAGAGGATTCTAGGGTATTAAAATATTTGAAAGTATCCTCACAGAAATACCATACAATGTATCAGGGTCCTAGATTTTCCCTCACTTTGGCATAAGAAACCTGTC
Organism: Globicephala melas; assembly: GCF_963455315.2. Lineage (NCBI taxonomy): Eukaryota > Metazoa > Chordata > Mammalia > Artiodactyla > Delphinidae > Globicephala > Globicephala melas. The sequence goes on along the minus strand of NC_083321.1, from coordinate 65,820,639 downwards.
TTAGTTAGGCACTTCACAGTCTTTCAAGTTCATCCATTCTCTTAAGTCTTAGGCTTGATTATTAGCTTTCCCCACTCCATTGCTGAAGATGAAAATTTCATTTTATGCAACCAAAGAGACTTTCTGGTTAATATTAACATGTTACTTAGACTTAGCTGTTATTATCTTTCTGTATCTCATCAATAACAAAATAGCCATCAATACCATAATATTTAAAATTACTATTTCTTTTGTACCTCTCAAAAGCTTAATACAGCACACCCTCAAGTACATTTCCTTCCAGTGGTATTACCATCATAATTCACCACCAGGGAAGGTTGGCGTGTCATCTTGTGCTGGGGGTTGTCTGCACTCTACCTTACTATCAGTAATGGGTCTGTAACTGATCTAATTTCCAAGCCCCTAATTATTTTACACTGGCCTGGGCCACTCCTGGTATCAACTGTCACAAAATTATTTCTCCAGAAGCAGATGCTGAGATGGAGTTTGGAACGCAAGATGTTTATTAGGCGTCAACATCTGTGAAAGGAAGCGTAAGGAAGCAATATTTGGTAGAGGAAGAATTTGAGCTGTGATGCACCTGCCTTGGTTTCCTGAGGCAGCTCTCCACAGCTGAAATAGACCATGAAGTTGCTGACAGCTGAAGGCTATCTGTTGATGGCACTCCCCACACCTGAACAGCAAGGGGATCTGGATAGTACATCAAACTGGCTACCATACTCTTCTCCCTATACATTATTTTAGTACCTTGAAAAGAGGTTTAACAGATACAAACAATGCCAGCCAGTCATTCACAGTAAGCATCTCAGTCATTCACAAGAGGCGATGTGGTATCATACATAGAATCAAACAGACCTGGCTTCACATCTCACCAGTGCCTTTTGAAAAGCTTTGTGACTTTGAGAAAGGCACTCAACTTCCTGAAGGTTCTATTTCCTCTACAAAATATAGATTTAATCGCCACCATAAAGAGCAAAAATGGTGTAATAAAAGTTAAGGATTAAAAATAATATTAATTTATTTTCCTATTTCCCTTCATTCATTCACTTTTCTCAAGCATCCTTTTTATTTATTTTTGATATGGATTGTTTTCAATTATATTATTTCCACCTTAATTGAGATTATCCCATGAAAGCACTTTATAAACTCTAAACTTATAAAATATAAGGCTGTTTTTGTTTGGTTTTGTGCAGATGGTGCATGGTAGAATAGAAAGAGCACAAAATTTCTGGTTTCACACCACAGTTGTGAGACATACTAACTGTGTAGTCAAGGGATGTTGTTTAATTTACTTACAGCCAGTGTCCATATTTCCAAAATAAGGTAAAACTCTCCGATCTGCCTGGCTCACATTGTAGTTTTGAGAAATAAATAAGTTATTTATGACTTAAGTAACTTAAATGACTGTAAATGAGACTGTCCAATGAATTTTAAAACACAGTACAAATAGAAAATATTATTGTTATAATAATTTCAGTAGCCTCCTAAAATGAGTTCCTCAATATTCCAGCCCATTCAACACATAGAAGCTAAATAAGTTTTCTAAAAGAACTCAAATGATATCATTTCTCTGCTCAAAATTCATCAGTAGCACCCCTTTGCCTCTCAAATAAAGGTCATACTTCTTAGCCTGGCATTTAGAACTCTACTACTTTTAAAGGTTTATCATCATTTTTCATGAACACAAATGATAAATGTTTCTGGCAAAAATGCACAACTTTTAAAATATAATAATATAATTATATTAGTGATAAATATTTTGTAATGAGGGAAACAATGCAATCCAAAAATGTCCCAACCAAATGCAATGACCAATGTTAATGACCTTGTGAGCATTCTATCACCCTAGTCTTCTTTCTTAGAGAAAGACATTTAAGCACATACAAACACAGAGGGGTTTAGTTTCTCTGAATTTTTCCCTTTTTATCCCAAGATAAATTGTCACGTAAAATTAATTGGAACTTGCATTTTTTGCTTTCCAAAATATCAATGAGAGGTCTGGTATACAAAGAGTTTGGAAGCCATTAATTCAATCTTTACAATCACAGTAAAATTTACACTGAGGTTAAATAAAAATTAAAGACTTTTCTTGCACCTATCAGAGAACTGAGGTTTTAGAAGAATTGTCACTCCCAGATCTGGAGAGTCAGGTACATAAAGAGAGATGCAGCAACTGTGCTCTGCTTATCTGAAACAAAAGTTGCTGGAGCCATTAAGTGGTAGAAACATTTAAATAGCAATTTAGATTAAATGCTGGAGGCTGAGTGGACTAGCTTAAGAGTGAGAAACCAACTTTTGGGACCTCAGTGTTAGTGCCCATAAAAATTGCATATGCCTTCTTCCTAGAAACTCACCAGGTTCTCAGAGTGAGATCTGAGAAAAATCCCCTCAGAAACTTGGATCTACATTAGAAAGAGAAGAACATCAGAGAAGGAATAAATGAAAGTAAAATAAATATTTTATTTTTCTTATTTGTAATTAATCTAAAAGATAACTGTTAGTTAAAGCAATAAAGATTAAAATGTATTGAGTGATTATAAAAGATGGATAAGTGAAATAAATAATAAGTGAAATAAATAACAACAATATCACAAAGATGGGATGGAGCAATTTGGAATACTCCATTACAAGTTATCTATAATAACGTGAAGCTGTATTCTAGTGTTATTTAAAGAGGGATTAGATTAGTTAAAATGCATATTGTAAACTCTGATGTAACACTAAAAATTTTAAAAAGAAGCATAAATGATAAGCTAAGGAAGGAGATAAAATAGAAGCATATAAAATGCTCAATTAAAACCAGAGAAGGCAAAAAAAGGAGTGCAGGGAAGAAACAAAGAGCAAATTCAATGAATAGAAAAGTTACAAAAATGATACATATTAATCCAACCATATAAATAATAACTTTATATATTAATGATCAAAACACATCAATTACAAGCCAAAGTTTATTAGAGTGGAAAAAAATAAGTCCCAACTATGTATTGTCTACAAGAAACACACTTTAAATATAAAGTTTCATGCGAAAAGTAAAAAGGTGGAAAAGGATATACCATACTAACATTAACCAAAGGAAAGCTGAAGTAGGTACATTAATTTCAGACAAAGAAGAACTTCAGAACATGGAACACTATCATGGATGAAGACATCACTCCCCAAGAAGACATAGTCTCAAACATGCATGTACTGGAAACAAAGCATTGAAATACATGAGGCAAAAACAGACTGACATGAAATAAGAAACAGACAAATCGAGTATTATGGTGGGAGACTTTGACACATATCCCTCTTTTAGTAAGTGATAGATTAAGCAGGCAGAAAATCAATAAAGATGTAAATGACATGAACAGCACTGTCACTATCAAGTTGATCTAATTGACGTTTATAGAATACTCCATCTAACAACAGCAGAATATAAATTCATCTCAAGCTGTCATGGAATATTCAACCAAGATAGACCACATTCTGGGCTATATTTTAACACACCTTAACAAAATTTTAAAAATAGAAATCATATAAATTATGTTCTTAGACCACAATGAAATTAAACTAGAAATCAATAACAGAGAGATAGCTGAAGAATCCCCAAACATTTGAAAATTAAACAGCAAACTTCTAAATAACCAATTGGTCTCAAATTTTCCTGGCAATGCCCATCTCCCTCACTCTGGATTCAGAGATCTGAACCTGACTACTTTGTTCAGCTGGGGACAATGAAGACCAACACCCTCCCTTTGGAATGGCGTTCTCCCATCTCTCAAGAGCGACTGACCCATGTTCAACTACTGTTCTCATGGAATCCTCCCATTTGGCCTTCAAAGTGCTGGTTTGAATATTTTTACCACTACCACCAAGATTTGCACCTGTGAGAGGCTCCCTAGGCTTCGAGGGTCACCCCAATACACTCTTGCTTGTAGGGCATAGCATCCAGGGGGTGGGAATTAGGAATTCCCATACCCATCCCTTTCTCCTCTTATTGACTATCAACAATGGCGGCTATGGGCTGAATGTTTCAGCACCATCTATGTTCAGGGATATTTGATTTGGCAGGTGAGTTGTTTAACCTTCTTAGTGGATTCTGACTTCCATGGCCACCTTCCTCCTGGTGTCATTGTTTATTTTACCAAAATAAAGAATCAGGATTCTCTGGATTCTCTTCTTGTCTCATCTATTTTCTCTTTCCATTTCAATACCATATTCATTTATTACTGTGGTTTTATAACTTGTTCTGATATTTGTTCATTTTTATAATTTCCTTCAATTCTTTTATATTTAATGTTACATGTAAACTTCAAAATAAGTTATCCATTTTTTTCAAAAATCATATTAGGATTCAAACTGTAGTCATATTAAATTTCAAACAACTGTAGGAGAATTATCATTTTCATGATGTTAAATTTTTCCATTCAAGAATAACATATGATTTTGCATGTGATTTATTAACATCAATGATTTAATAGTTTTCTTCATATTGTTTTTGATATCCTTTGTTAAATTGATTCCTAAGTACTTTATAGATTTCTGTTTATATTATGAATGGGACTTTTCCTAATTCCTATTTTTGAGTTGTTTATTGCTAGAATAGTTACTATGCTGGAAAAGTTACTATTTTTTCTGGTTATCTTATGGACAATAACTTTTCCCTATTTTCACTGAAGTTAAATAATATTTTTCTTAGAATATCTTTGGCTTTCCAGTTATTTAACCACTTCATCAACAAAAATAAATAATTGTTCTTTCAAAATTTATAACCATTGTTTGATTTTTCCTGTTATTATATATTTTACATCCTTCAACACATTATTGATTAATCATGGCACTAACATGTATCCTTTTCTGGTTTTTAATTGTAATTAAAATGGTATTTACTAGTATTTCACAATTTATATTTGTATTTGCTTTTAAATCTTTATCATATTTAAGTAATTTTCTTATACTCCTGTTTACTCAGAGTTCTAATTAGTCATGGTTCCAGAATTTTTTTTCAAATATATTTCCAGCATTTTAGTGATAAAAACACATAAATTTTTCTCTAATTTGTTAAGGAAATGAATTATGTTAATAGAACAATCAATATGGAACAACTCTAGCATTTCTAGAATAACTTGTATTGGGGTCTGGTATAATCCTTTGCAACAATGATAGTTCTATTTGGTAATTTTTTAAATAAATTTTGCTTTTATAATAATAAATGAGGTGTTATTGTCTTATAGGTTTTAATATTAACATTATTGTGGCTTCATAAAATGAACTGGGAGGTCATATATTTCCTATGAGCTAACATAATTTTGACAACATTGAAATAATCTTTTATTTAGAAGTTAGATAGCTTCCATTTTTAATGTTTCCTTAATCACAATTTCAATTTTTTTTTTGACAATTGGCCTATTAACTTTCCACTTCTCTTGGATTGATTTTGTTAATTTATATTTTGCTGGGACACACTCTATTTCCTATAGATTTTCAATTTCTTTCCATAGTTTCATACAATTATCTCTTATGGTTCTTTGCATAATTTCTATATGTATTGCTATTTGTTTTCTGAACAAATTGAAAGAGTATAATTATAAATATTAATATAAACCTCTCTGATTTGCTTGCAAGCTGGAGAAGACATACAAATTTGTTCAAGTGTTACCATTTCGTGTCTTCTGAACAGAAAATTTAGAGATTTAGCCTTGTTTGCTTATTTTTTTCTGGGAAAAAGTTAATTACTTTATTACTAATAAAGCTGATACTAGAAAACCTGAATAATATGTGCTGGTAAGCAGGTTTTTTAATAACAAACCCCACAATTAGATAAACTCGGCTACTGAGACATGGTAGCATTAGAATAAGGAAAATCTATCCCAACATCCTCCTGTCCCTGCAGAACAAAGAGTCTCTCCAAGGAGTATGAGAGAAAACATACTTCCTTGTGTTAACTGAATCCAAGAACAGTAGAGAGAATTGGTTGGGCAAGGCATGCCTAGTTACTTCTCTAAAACTCACCAATAATACTAAGTCACTCCTCTTCTAACAAGGAGTGAGTGGGAGAGGTTGAAAAAAAGATGCTAGAAGTCTTAGGCTACTAGGGTTTCCTCCATAGGTAAAGAAATATCCAGAAAAGGAAAGAAATAGACCTACTTTACACCTGAGAATTATCACCTTTTATTCATTTTTTTCATTGATCCACCCATGTATCCATTAAACATTTATTACACATCATTAATATCTAGGCCATTAAAAAGATCAATCTTCAAACATTTCCCTAGAAAGCCCTTATAGTTAACTCCCCAAAACAAGTTTAATACCATTTTCAAAGTGAATAAAATCTAGAGATAATTTATTGTCTACTCTCCAGATGCCCAATTCCTTTCCATCTAGAATGATTAATAGAATGGGAAGAAAGACACAGTAACTGTCTATTATTATTTCTTTGGTATTGAAGTAGATATTGATGCTTCTGGCATGGCCTGGAAAGAGCTGTATGAGTATGAGGATAACAAACAGACCTCACTTACACCATTTTTGGTATGGATATCACACATAGTAAGTAAATGCCTATACGATACTGGCATCTAGACTTTCCTGTAGTATCTTTTCTGGCATTCTTAACACCATTAAAACACAGTAGTGCCACCTTCAGAAATAAATAAATAATATCCTTTTATCTTCAGTATATATTACTTAGCCTGACTCGTAAAGCACTTTGTAATCTGGAGCCTGCCCACTTCTCCAGAGTTTTCTCACCACTTCTCTCTGAGTACTCACTAGTACAGTTCTACTAAACTATTTTCAGTTTCTGAACCCTACTGACCTCTCTCTCACCAATGGACCTGTATACACATTGATCTCTTTGTCTGAAACACTCTTTCCCACGTTTCTCTCTTTCACTCCTAAATATCTTTTATATATCAATTCTCTAAGAGTCAGTCCATGAATTAGAGGTGACGTTCAAAACATTTAACAAGTATGGCTCAAGCACTGGTGACCAATCGGAAAGGACATAAGCTATGGTGCTGGAACAGAGTCATAGAAGGCTTACAGTGTCCAGTGTACCCCTTGGTGGCAGAGCCAAGACAAAATGTGTGAGAAATGTCTCTGGAGAGAAACCTGAGTAGCCAAGGTGTCAGGGGAAAGAATTGGGAATACAGGTAGAGTACAGGTAGAGGCTAATTACCAAACTGTACAGAAGTATTACACTGTTTTAATAAATGGTTCAGCCATTCTGTTGTAACCTCGGTAAATGTCTCCCTTTTATAAACTCCATGAGAAGGTTAGGTATCCCTTCTACGTTCTTCCACTTATCACCGTGGTACAACGTGTCACACTGTATTATAATTTCCAATTCACTTTTCTATCTCCCTCACCAAATTAAAAGCTCTTTAAAGTCAAGGACTTTGTCTTGTTTGTCAGGATCAAAACCTGGTAGAAAAACTTCATAACTATTTGTGAAAGGGGAAGGAAGAATGGGAAGAAGACAGGAAAGAAAGAAGGAAGGAAGAGAGGGAACAGGGGAGAGAGGAAGGAATTGTAGTAGACCAGATGTACAAGTCTTATTAACATTCTCAAGTGCAGGTGTCCCCAATGCCCAAGCCGAGGACAGTCCACGGCCTGTTAGGAACCGGGCCGCACAGCAGGAGTTGAGTGGCAGACAAGCAAGCAAAGCTTCATCTGCCACTCCCCATCGGTCCCCATCATTCGCATTACCCTCATTACTGCCTGAACCATCCCCCCACCCCACCCCACCCCTGATCCGTGGGAAAATTGCCTTCTACGAAACCTGTCCCTTGTTCCAAAAAGTTTGGGGACTGCTGCTCTAGTGTATTGCTTAAACTTTTAAGAAAGTATTAAGAGGAGAAAGACATAAAGATCATTTAATCCAACTTTCTCGTTTTATAAACAAAGACACAGAAATTCAAAGGAATTAGTATTTTGCCCAGCATCATGTAGCTAGAGAAAGTACCCAAGTGCCCTAGTCCAAGATTTGTGCTCTTATTTTTTTCTTCCTTGAACCTTCTGAAAATCAAGATCGAATCCTATTGACAAAATATTCCCCATTAACATCCATGTACTTTTATTACTTTGGAATTGAAAGTTCAGTTGCTACTGCAAATACTTACGGTGTATTTCAGTAAGGCTGATGTCTTTCTGTGGTGCTGTTTGATAATCATATAAAATAAAAATGCTCATATACATGCTAATGTATTTATCAGGATTTGACTCTGAAATTCTATGACTTTAAGTCTGAAGATAAAAATCCTTGCCCTTATTTCTCTGTAGCATGTCCCATGATCATAAAACATGTCTCACACTCCAGAAATAGTGCTCACCCCCACTAAACTGCTGGACCTCAGGTGAAACACCTGTGTTCTTGAAACTAAAATTCTTATGAGATTTGATTGTAAAAGAGAACATACAAACTCTTGTGTAGCTCCGTGTTGCACAGTCTCACGTTCCTGGCAGAAAATATAAGTAATCTTTCTTTTAAAATATTTACCAAATGTAATCGAGCAATGAATTAGGTGCTTAGGTCCCCAAACCACCTAACTAGTTTATTTGTATTAGCAAAGTACAAAGAGAGACACATGGTACACTGCCAGGGAGTTGTAACAGAAAATAAAGTAGCATATGTTTTGAATCAATTCCTCTTGCTGGCTTCAATAAAGCAGAAACAAGGCTTTCACCTACTCAATCATATAAACCACAGTTGTTTTAGAAGCAGCATTTCTCAGAATGTGTCCACTGCAGTACTGGTAAACACCAGTAAAAACGGAATTCTCAGAGCACAGAAAAGTATTCGAGTGAAACTATTCTATATGATACTATCATGATGGATACATGTCATTACACATTTGTCAAAACCCATAAAATACACAACATCAAGAGTGAACCCTAATGTAAACTATGGACTTTGGGTGATGATGATGTGGCATTGCAGGTTCATTGATCGTAACAAAAGCACTACACTAGTGGTAAAGGTTGATCGTGAGAAGCTGTGCATGTGTGGATGTGTGAGGATAGGGAGTATGTGGGAACTCTCTGTATTTTCCATTCAATATTGCAGCAAACCTAAAACTGCTCTACAAAATAAAGTCTATGAGAAAAAAAGAGATACTTTCGCTCTCTCTCTCTCTCTCTCTCTCCCTCCCCGCCCCCCCACACACGGAGAAGGATATAGTCAAATAAACTTAGAAATTGCTGCAGACTGTCTCTCACGTGTGGTACTCCCTGAACTCAATAAAAAGGAATTAGGCCCTTTCTTTTTAAACCCAGCTCTCATTGACTAACTCCAGAACTAACTGTGAATAAATCAACTCAAACTCTATGTCTTCCTGCCTTTCAAATTCCCAAGGAAAGGGGGAAAGGGAGCTCAGGAAGCAGCATAATTAGAGTTCTCAGCCTCCTATGGGTTCAGAAGTGGTTTGCCTCAGTCCCGTCCCCACCCCCTCCCACCTGCCAGGAGAGAGCAAGTGACAAGTAAAGATTATGTGGGAGCCCTTGAAGCCCAGTGGTGACACTTCTCTGTGTTCTTCCTGCTGTCACATGACTTTAAAAATGAAGTCTTATACTGTTTATAAAATCAAGAGAATTAAGGCAGCTGGAGTATTCTATTCTCTCTTGGATTCCTGTCTCCTTGATCCTGCCTTAATTACTTCAATTTCATTTGAATAACTTTTAAATGTACTTATGATGATCACTTGCAGATTGTTTAGAATGTCCTCAGAAAATGATTTTTCCATAAAAGAGTGGGGGGGGGGGAAAGCTGTAAAGAATAAGCTTAACTATTCTAATAAAATAACTTTGATGTTTTTCGTTATATGTGTTGTACAAACTGGGAGGTAGTAGTGGAGGATATTGATGAGATATTTTTCCATTAGGAAAAAAAGGAGAGTGTACTTGCCCCAGGGTTCTTTATATAGCTTCCACACCAGAATATGCCTTGGCTTACCTAAAAGTTCAAACTCCTACAGTCAAAATAATTTCCAAAATTTCCTGAATTTTATAAACTCAGAATACTTTTTGAGCAATATCTTTTAGTGTCTTATGAGACACCACAGGTCCTAGGAAGAGTTTGAGAAATGCTTATCTGAAGGCTATGTTTGGTCTAATTGACTGTAAATAAGCTGATTTATGACATCAATTAACTTATGACTATATGATCTATTATCAATTAGGAATTTCCCCCAGATATAGAATTTTAGTTAGGAAGACCTCTGAGATTCTTTAGTTCAACTCCATTTTGTGTGTAGGACCAAAACTGTTTCACAACCCACTCAGGGACACACAGAAAACAAATGACTCAGTCAGAACTGGATACCATGCCACTAATGTTCTCTCTTTGAAACCTTCCCCTCAAGACGACATGCAAGTATCTGAATTGTGCCCCTCCAAAGTTTGTGTGTTGAAGCCCTAACACCTAATACATCAGAATGTAACTATATTTAGAAATAGAGCCTTTAGAAAGGTGATTAAGTTAAAAGAGGCTGATAGAGTGAGACCTAATGTAATTTGACTGGTGTCCTTAATAAGAAGAGGAGGAATTTGGTTCAAGATGGCAGATTAGGATGACGTGCTCTCACTCCATCTTGTGAGAACACTGGAATCACAACTAACTGCTGAACAATCATTGACAGGAAGGCACTGGAACTCACCAAAAAAGATACCCCACATCCAAAGACAAAGGAGAAGTCACAATGAGACAGTAGGAAGGGCGCAATCACAATAAAATCAAATCCCGTAACTGCTGGGTGGGTGACTCACAAACTGGAGAATACTTATACCACAGAAGTCCACCCACTGGAGTGAAGGTTCTGAGCCCCATGTCAGGCTTACCAACCTGGGGGTCCAGCAACAGGAGGAGGAATTCCTAGAGAATCAGACTTTGAAGCCTAGTGGGATTTGATTGCAGGATTTCAACAGGACTGGGTAAAACAGGGACTCCACTCTTGGAGGGCACAAACAAAGAAGTGTGTGCATCGGGACACAGGGGAAGGAGCAGTGACCCCATAGAGACTGAACCAGACCTACCTGCTAGTGTTGAGGGATCTCCTGCAGAGGCGGGGGTTGGCTCTGTCTCACCATGAGGACAAGGACACTGGCAGCAGAAGTTCTGGGAAGTACTCCTTGGCATGAGCCCTCCCAGAATCCACCATTAACCCCAGCAAAGAGCCCAGGTAGGCTCCAGTTTTGTGTCGACTCAGGCCAAAAAACCAACAGGGAGGGAACCCAGCCCAGCCCATCAGCAAGCAAGCGGATTAAAGTTTTACTGAGCTCTGCCCACCAGAGAAGCAGCCAGCTCTACCCACCACCAGTCCCCCCCCACACCCAATCAGGAAACCTGCACAAGCCTCTTAGATAGCCTCATGCACCAGAGGGCAGACAGCAGAAGCAAGAAGAACTACAATCCTGCAGCCTGTGGAACAAAAACTGCATTCATAGAAAGATATACAAGATGAAAGGCAGAAGGGTATGTATCAGATGAAGGAACAAGATAAAACCCCAGGGAAACAACTAAATGAAGTGGAGATAGGCAACCTGCCAGAAAAAGAATTTAGAATAATGATAGTGAATATGATCCAGGACCTCAGAAAAAGAATAGAGGCAAATATCGAGAAGATGCAATAAATCTTTAACAAAGACCTAGAAGAATTAAAGAACAAACAGAGATAAACAACACAATAATTGAAATGAAAAATACACTAGAAGGAATCAATAACAGAATAATTGAGGCAGAAGAACAGATAAGTGACCTGGAAGACAAAATGGTGGAATTCACAGCTGCAGAACAGAATAAAGAAAAAAGAATGAAAAAAAATGAAGACAGCATAAGAGACCTCTGGTACCACATTAAATGCAACAACAGTTGCGTTTTACAGGTCCCAGAAGGAGAAGAGAGAGAGAAAGGACCCGAGAAAATATTTGAAGAGATTATAGTCAAAAACTTCCCTAACATGGGAAAGGAAATAGCCACCCAAGTCCAGGAAGCACAGAGAGTCTTATACAGGATAAACTCAAGGAGAACCATGCCGAGACACATAGCAATCAAATTGGCAAAAATTAAAGACAAAGAAAAATTATTGAAAACAACAAGAGAAAAATGACAAATAACATACAAAGGAACTCCCATAAGGTTAACAGCTGATTTCTCAGCAAAAACTCTACAAGTCAGAAGGGAGTGGCATGGTATACTTAGAGTGATGAAAGGGAAAAACCTACAACCAAGATTACTCTACCCAGCAAGGATCTCATTCAGATTTGATGGAGAAATCAAAAGCTTTACAGACAAGCAAAAGCTAAGAGAATTCAGCACCACCAAACAAGCTCTACAACAAATGCTAAAGTAACTTCTCTAAGTGGGAAACACAAGAGAAGAAAAAGACCTACAAAAACAAACCAAAATGATTAAGAAAATGGTAATAGGAACATACATATCAATAATTACCTTAAACGTGAATGGATTAAATGCTCCAACAAAAAGACACAGACTCGCTGAATGGATACAAAAACAAGATCCATATATATGCTGTCTCCAAGAGACCTACTTCAGACCTAAGGACACATAAAGACTGAAAGTGAGGGGATGGAAAAAGGTATTCCATGCAAATGGAAATTAAAAGAAAGCTGGAGTAGCAATACACATATCAGATGAAATAGACTTTAAAATAAAGAATGTTACAAGAGACAAGGAAGGACACTACATAATGATCAAGGGATCAATCCAAGAAGAAGATGTAACAATTATAAATATATGTGCACCCAACACAGGAGCACACCAATACATATGGCAACTGCTCACATTTATAAAAGAGGAAATTGACTGTGACACAATATACTGGGAGACTTTAACATCTCATTTACACTAATGGATAGATCATCCAAACAGAAAAGTAATAGGGAAACATGAGCTTTAAATGGCACAATAGACCAGATAGATTTAATTGATATTTATAGGACATTCCATCCAAAAACAGCAGATTACACTTGCTTCTCAAGTGCACATGGAACATTCTCCAGGATAGATCACATCTTGGGACACAAATCAAGCCTCAGGAAATTTAAGAAAATTGAAATAATGTAAAGGCATCTTTTCAGACCACAACGCTATGAGATTAGAAATCAATTACAGGGAAGAAAAAAACTGTAAAAACACAAAATCATAGAGGTAAACAATATGTTACTAAATAACCAAAGCATCACTGAAGAAATCAAAGGGGAAATGAAAAAATACGTAGAGACAAATGAAAATGAAAACATGATGATCCAAAACCTATGGGATGCAGCAAAAGCAGTTCTAAGAGGGAAGTTTATAGCTATACAAGCCTACCTCAAGAAACAAGAAAAATCTCAAATAAACAATCTAACCTTACACCTAAAGAAACTAGAGACTGAATAACAAACAAAACCCAAAGTTAGCAGAAGGAAAGAAATCATAAAGATCAGAGGAGAAATAAATGAAATAGAAACAAAGAAAACAGTAGCAAAGATCAATAAAACTAAAGATGGTTCTCTGAGAAGATAAAACTGATAAACCATTAGCCAGACTCATCAAGAAAAAGATGGAGAGGACTCAAATCAATAAAATTAGAAATGAAAAATGAGAACTTACAATAGACACCGCAGAAGTACAAAGCATCCAAAGAGACTACCACAAGCAACTCTATGCCAATAAAATGGATGACCTGGAAGAAACTGACAAATTCTTAGAAAGTTATAACCTCCTAAAACTGAACCAGGAAGAAAAGAAAATATGAACAGACAAATCACAAGGAATCAAATTGAAACTGTGATTAAAAATCTTCCAACAAACAAAAGTTCAGGACCAAATGGTTTCACAGGTGAATCCTATCAAATATTTAGAGAACAGGTAATACCCATCCTTCTCAAGCTCTTCCAAAAACTGCAGAGGAAGGAACACTCCCAAACTCATTCTATGAGGCCACCATCATCCTGATACCAAAACCAGACAAAGATACTACAAAAAAAGAAAATTACAGATCAATATCACTGATGAATACAGATGCAAAATTCTTCTACAAAATACTAGCAAAAAGAATCCAACAACACATTAAACTGATCATACACCATGATCAAGTGGGATTTATCGCAGGGATGCAAGGATTCTTCAATATATGCCATTCAATCAATGTGATACACCATATTAACAAATTGAAGAAGAAAAACCACATGCTCATCACAATAGATGCAGAAAAAGCTTCTGACAAAATTCAACAACAGTTCATGATAAAAACTCTCCAGAAAGTGGGCATAAAGTGAACCTACCTCAACATAATAAACGCCATATACAACAAACCCACAGCAAACATCATTCTCAATGGTGAAAAACTGAAAGCATTTCCTCTAAGATCAGGAAGAAGACAAGGTTGCCCACTCTCACCTTATTATTCAACATAGTTTTGGAAGTCCTAATCATGGCAATCACAGAAGAAAAAGAAATAAAAGAAATACAAATTGGAAAAGAAGAAGTAAAACTGTCACTGTTTGCAGATGACATGATACTATACATAGAGAATCCTAAAGATGCTACCAGAAAACTACTAGAGCTAATCAATGAATCTGGTAAATTTGCAGGATACAAAATTAATGCACATAAATCTCTTGCATTTCTATACACTAATGATGAAAAATCTGAAAGAGAAATTAAAGAAACACTCCCTTTTACCATTGCAACAAAAAGAATAAAATACCTAGGAATAAACCTACCTAGGGAGACAAAAGACCTGTATGCAGAAAACTATAAGACACTGATGAAAGAAATTAAAGATGATACCAACAGATGGAGAGATATACCATGTTCTTGGATTGGAAAAATCAACATTGTGAAAATGACTATACTACCCAAAGCAATCTACAGATTCAATGCAATCCCTATCAAAATACCAATGGCATTTTTTATGGAACTAGGACAAAAAATCTTAAAATTTGTATGGAGACACAAAAGACCCCAAATAGCCAAAGCAGTCTTGAGGGGAAAAAACAGAGCTGCAGGAATCAGACTCCCTGACTTCAGACTATACTACAAAGCTACAGTAATCAAGACAATATGCTACTGGCACAAAAACAGAAACATAGATCAACGGAACAAGATAGAAAGCCCAGAGACAAACCCAGCCACCTAGGATAAACTAATCTATGACAAAGGAGGCAAGGATATACAATGGAGAAAAGACAGTCTCTTCAATAAGTGGTGCTGGAAAACTGGACAGCTACGGGTAAGAGAATGAAATTAGAACACTCCCTAACACCATACACAAAAATAAACTCAAAATGGATTAGACACCTAAATATAAGACCAGACACTATAAAACTCTTAGAAGAAAACATAGGAAGAACACTCTTTGACATAAATCACAGCAAGATCTTTTTTGATTCACCTCCTAGAATAATGGAAATAAGAACAAAAATAAACAAATGGGATCTAATGATACTTAAAAGCTTTTGCACAGCAAAGGAAGCCATAGAAAATGGGAGAAAATATTTGCCAATGAATCAACGGGCAAAGGATTAATCTCCAAAATATTTAAACAGCTAATGCAGCTCAATATTAAAGAAACAAACAACCCAATCCAAAAATGGGCAGAAGACCTAAATAGACATTTCTCCAAAGATGACATAAAGATGGCCAAGAAGTACATGAAAAGCTGGCCAACATCACTAATTATTAGAGAAATCAAAACTACAATGAGGTATCACCTCACACCAGTTAGAATGGGAAATCTACAAACAACAAATGCTGGAGAGGGTGTGGAGCAAAGTGAACCCTCTTGCACTGTTGATGGGAATGTAAATTGATACAGCCACTGTGGAGAACAGTATGGAGGTTCCTTAAAAATCTAAAAATAGAATTACCATATGACCCAGCAATCCTACTACTGGGCATATACCCAGCAAAAACCATACTTCTAAAAGACACACGCACCCCAATGTTCACTGCAGCACTATTTACAATAGCCAGGTCATGGAAGCAACCTAAATGCCCATCAACAGACAAATGGATAAAGAAGATGTGGTACATATATACAATGGAATATTACTCAGCCATTAAAAGGAACTAAATTGGGTCATTTGTAGAGACGTCGATGGATCTAGAGACTGTCATACAGAGTGAAGTAAGAAATAGAAAAACAAATATCGTATATTAACGCATATATGTGCAACCTAGAAAAATGGTACAGATGAATCGGTTTGCAGTGCAGAAATTGATACACAGATGTAGAGAACAAATGTATGGACAGTAAAGTAGGGGAAAGTGGCAGGGGGTTGGGATGGGGGGGGGATGAATTGGGAGACTGGGATTGACATGTATACACTCATGGGTATAAAATGGATGACTAATAAGAACCTGCTGTATAAAAAATAAATTAAATTAAATTCAATAAGAAGAGGAAATTTGAACAAACAAGAAGAGGCACCAGGGATGTGTGCACAAAGAGGAAAGATCATGTGAAGACATGGCCAGTTGAGAGCCAAGGAAAAAGGCCTCAGAAGAAACCAAACCTGTCACAACACCTCTTTATTGGACTTCTAGCCTTCAGAACTGTGAAAAATAGTTTTCTGTTGTTTAAGTCACCCCATCTGTGATATTTTGCTATGGCAGCCCTCAAAAACTAGCACAGTCCTTCTGCTATCTGATCCCCTTACTTTTTCAACATTTTCCTCTTCAATCCCAGTATAAAATGTACATTTCAACCATAGTACATCCCTTGAACATTCCTGCCTCTGTCCTTCCCCGCAGCTTTTTTTCTAGAATGTCACTTATTTCTTCCCCTGTATATTATCTACTTCTATACAGTGAAACTCCACTTCTGTCATAACATTCCTGACTAGCCCAGCTCATTGTGTTCATTCCTTTTGCTAAACTTCTCAAAAACTACAACATATGAGTTGTATCATTCTTTTCATACAATTATTATTACTAGTCATCTTTGATGATTGTGTGTCTTGTCACCCAAATTAGTTCCTCAAGTACCATTTCTTTGGTATCTCCACTGTGGCTAGTCTTTGAACATATTCTGTTGATTTTTCTCTACTTCTAAACAAGTGAGCCAGAAGATTTTTTTTTCCCCAAGATATATATGGGGACAACAGTTTAATCCTAAGGAAATTCAACAAAACTAATGACCATAGGAATTTGTAATGGTGACACCACAAAGCAATATTATAAAAGTAGGCATATTTGGTCTTCTCTACTGATAACAATAACAAAATACTAGCATGACTCTCCGGTTATACATGAAATTACTGAGCATTATATACAAAGCCAAATTGCTAAAACAAACTGCCCATTTAAAATAGATAT
Source organism: Globicephala melas (assembly GCF_963455315.2). Lineage (NCBI taxonomy): Eukaryota > Metazoa > Chordata > Mammalia > Artiodactyla > Delphinidae > Globicephala > Globicephala melas. The sequence goes on along the minus strand of NC_083321.1, from coordinate 65,803,337 downwards.
TCTCTGGTCAATTCTGCTTGTATTTCTTCATTCTTTACTTCCAATTTCTTCAGCAAACTCAATCCTCAATAATAGTATTTTTGCTATCTTATGAGTATTCTCTATTATGATGTTTGGTGTTAAAATAGCAATCTAAACTGCATAGTATCTCCGAAGGTTTAAAATGGGCCCTAAGCTGCTTGGCAGTATTTGTGCCAAGATTATTCAACTTGTAGAATAATTCTAAGATTTGGACTCATGATAATCATCAGCTTTGGGGATGAAAGGAAAGGACAAAGAATGACTTCAGAGAAAATGAGCTTTAACTGCTTTAATGAGCTACTCGTATTCAATTATTCAATTATGATGAATCAGGAGTCGTTTTGGTCAATATCTTGTCAAATCAAATAGCAGCAGACTTAAGGACAGAGCTTCTAACCAAATGTCTTTAAAACTTACATCTGAATATGCCCAGAAGCTGTCAGTATCTAACTACATATCTACCACTTTTCTTCTCTCTTAAAAGCAAAATCTTATATTTTTAAAGATAAGACCATAATTTAAATTTTCTAATCTCTTCAGACAAAATAGCACTGTCTGGAAAGGAATCATTTATTTTTTTCAAGAGGTCTCTGTGGAAAGCCTTAGAAGAAAGATGCTTCTTTCTTATTAGGATTCAAAACAAGCAAGAAACTTTTCTCATCACCTTGGTTCTCTGATTCCCTATGATATTTTAACAAAATGCCAGTTACCCTTAGTTATTTTAATTCTGTCAAGTGTAACTCTCAAAATCCAATTGTACTGCCAACGCTGCCCTCTGAACCACCTGGGAACTTTCCATTCAAGAAGATCTGATCCTAGAACAAAGTGTAGAACTCATTCTCTAATTTACTCCTAAGCCATAGTAGATGAACTCTGATTCAGTCAATATCAATTCCTCCCCTCAAACTCTAATTGACTCCACATAAGGTGCCAAAATCATTAGGTATGAGAACCTTCAGGCTGAAAGAGCCCCAAGTAATTGAGTTATAAATATGCCATTGTTCTTCACACGTCCCAACTGGAAAATAAAGGTCAGGAAAAGACAGCCCTGAAGATTATGTGTAGTGATCTGATGGGAGGGCAGAAGTCCAGATACTTTTTGTCACACTGGTCTGCCTTTTATTTTAGAATATTTATTTCCTTGGAGAGTGGCCATTATAATAAAGATCATATACCTTCAATGTTCCAAGATGGTGGCACTCCAAATAGATGCTAGGGGACAAATAAAGCATAAGAATTTAAAGGTGACTTGCCAAGCAGGACTCTTAATTGGATATTCTCCATGACTATGCTGAATGTCAGTAATAACTGTGTGAGGAAGGAAAGGCAGGCCATAAGCAACTAAAAACTGACCTTTTAAAAATTCACTTTAGGTTCCCAAAGTCCTTCATCTAGGAAATGATGCTTTGGAATGCAAATTCCTAGGGTATTTCCTTGGACTCAAACGGAGGGGCAAACCCATGATATCTAAAGCAAGAGAAGTTCCCTTCCACACTTCATTTTTTTTCCCTCTACCCTAATATTACTCACACTTGGTTGTACACCTCTCATTTTTGTAAACAGCACAAAGTTGGGTATATGATACTAATGCAATAACAAAACTCAGGCGGTAACATCATGTGACTATGCTATAGTTACAGAGACAAATGATGCATCTTAAGTAATAGTTATACATTGAATGAAATCTTATACATTATTCTTTGATTTTATTGTGTAAAAATACAATTCTACCCATTTTTCTGGCAAGCAACTTCTATAATCCTCTCTCTCCTAAACACCATTTAAATTTAAATATTAGTGGAAAGTACCTCTAACTTCCTAAGAACATTCTGTGACAGGGAAAAGGAATTGATGTGCCCTCTGGAAAGATGTTTATGACTTCAAAATTATATTTAAAATTCGAGTTGCTTACTTAATAAGCTTGAAGACTTTGTTTCATTTGGTATACTTTGTTGTCTCTAAGCTACCACAGACAGCTAAACAAGTTATAGCTAAAAGCTTTAGGCTTCATGTGCATTTTTAGTTAGGTTCTCACCATAGTCCCTGTAGGAAGTACTACCATTAGCACCACCCCCCAACCAAACAAGACTTAAAGAGGTCAAGTAACCACTACTAAATATTGTATTCAGAACTGAAACCTAGGACTTTATGACTCTAAAGTTATAGAGCTTAGAGTATATGAGAAATAATGAAGGATAGAGAAGTGTGGAGAAGTTGCTGCTAAAACCAGCAGCACTGAGATGGGATGGCTGCCATTAAAAGCCAGACAACAGAATTATGACACAATACAGCAATCTAGCATAATTTCAGGACAAACAAAATAATGACTCTGGGTCCTGAAGAACGTTTATATTCTGTGCAGTATTCTCTCTTTAATAAATCAAAGAAATGCACAATACATTTTTAGATATGTTTCTATGACAAATAAAATACAACCCACTGTTTAAATGGATAACTTTCAGTTATTTGGGGATGGAGTTGGTCCTAGGCAGAATGATAAAATGGGAAAACTTTTCTATAAGTAAGAGCTCCTCTTTCTTTTCCAAAGTCCATGGTTCACTCTATCACAATCGGTTTCTAAAAAGAAAGATTCTATTAGCCACTTCCAACTTCATAAGAACAACAGACATCCATTTATTTGCCCTAGAATATTCACATTTTCAATCTTAGTATCAGGAATGAAATAGAATAATCTTTCTTATTAAAAAAAATTCAGCCACCAGAGAATAGTAAATTGGAGTGTGCAAATTTGGGAAACAGTAAGAGTCATTATCAGAGTTCCTAATGTCACAGTGCATGGGTACCTATACTACTTGGGGATAAATTCAGTCTGTGTAAAAATTTTACTTATGAAAAATGCCATATTTCTTAGAACTGTCTTCTCAGTGAGATAGCTTTGTGTTTATTTATAATATTCCCAAAGTATCTCTGAGATAACTAAGACATGTGAAACTAGACCATGAAAGAGCCATCAAAATCTTTCACCCAGGGCTTCCCTGGTGGCGCAGTGGTTGAGAGTCCGCCTGCCGATGCAGGGGACACGGGTTCGTGCCCCGGTCCGGGAGGATCCCGCATGCCGCGGAGCGGCTGGGCCCATGAGCCATGGCCACTGAGCCTGCGCGTCCGGAGCCTGTGCTCCGCAGCGGGAGAGGCCACAGCAGTGAGAGGCCCGTGTACCGCAAAAAAAAAAAAAAAAAAAAAAAAAATCTTTCGCCCAATTAACCACTTATTGTTCTGTTAAAATATACATCTGCAATGACTGAACTTTGAGAAAAAGACTTTTTCTGACTGTCAAGGGCACCATTTGATTCATTCCACATAATTAGGCTCTTTTGTAAGTCCTAATTAGTCATTTTATTTACTTTTTCTTTCTCTTTCTCAGAGGTGTCAATCCAAGCAGCATTCATAATGTAGGAAACTTTCCCTAAAGAGCCCTCAAATTTCCTACATATCTGGTAATGGTCATGTTCACAATGCTGAAACTCTAACATAATTGATTTTATGGCATTATTTCTTAATGAACCCTGTTAAAATGTAAGTAACTAAAAAGTACATAAGGTACCTCCATTTGAGCTTTGAAATGGGAAAGATCAAAGAGAGGCCTTCTATCTCTTTCTTGGCTCCAGTGAACTGTAGCTCAGTAAATGATAACAGTTCAGTTCCTAATACGGAAGGCTTTTATGATTAAAAAGGAAAGTACCATTAACAATCACACCAATTTATTTGGATGAAACATCCTGTTAAGCAGAAAATGTTCTGAACACGTCATGAAAAATATATCTTAGTTGTACATAAAGTGGGCCTTTTACTCAATGTGGCAGCTCAATAGGTTAATAAAAATTCTTTCTTATGAGATTATGTTAGAGCTATCTGAGAGCTAAACATATTTGGAGTATAGAAATAGACAATAAAATCTTTAATCTTCTGTCAGGTTGTTAAAATCATCTAAGGCTAGTTGTGGACAAAAGCTATGACTACTTGACCAACTTATGGTGACATACATGAAATTTGTTGATTATCTCAGCTCAGTACTTCCACTAGCTAAAGACATAATTGTTATTATAATGTGTATAATGGTACTCTCATAGAGTACTAAAAATAGTTTTTAAAATGCCAGTGCTTAATCAATACTTAAATATATTTTAACAATATTCAACCATCATGTATTATGAAACTAATATATTGCTGATACTGTGGTACAGAGTGCAGGAGATTCATAGATTAAAAACACATTTTTCTTGACCTCCAAAGATTTAAGATCTAGTAAGGAGTTAGACTAAAATTTAGAATCATAGTTGTGTGTAAGAGCTATAACAGACATATGCATAGTGATCTGAAAACAAGACGAAGATACAGCTACTACCAGTGGAGTGAGGAAAGGCTTCACAGTAGATGTGACATCTGAACTGGTTATGGAAAGGGGAGTTGAAGTATGTCAGAGAAGGTAAAGAAAGATATTCTGATAGAACAGATATAGAGCTGTGAAGGAGCATAGTGTGTCCAGTGAGAACTAGTACCTAGGAAAAATGCCTAGGACATAGTACATGTTCGATAAATGTCTCTGGAATGAATGAGTAAAAGGTAAAAGGTAAAAGTTATATTTGACTGGAAATATAAACAGTGCATATGAATAAAAGGAAATGAATTTGGGGAAATAGAGAAATATAGGCAAGAACTAGTGGTCAATTTCCAATGTAGTTTTCTTACTATATAGTACTGTAATAATTACTTTACTGAAATGAACCGAAGTTTAGATATAGAGACTTTTTCTTCAACTATCTATTTCTGAATATAAAAAATCTCGAACTGAATGGCTTAAAACATCTAAAGCGTTTATTTTGTTCACAAATGTGCCCTTCAGGAAGTAATGGCTGGTCTTGGTTCCACTCAGCTGAGGCAAATTAAAGACTGAGGCCTATAGGTATCTGAAGGCTTGCTCACTCACACATCTCACAGGTGGTACTGGCTATCCGCTGAGACCTCCATTGGGGCTATCAACAGAAATATGAACACACAACCTTCATTTAAACTTGGGCTTCCTTACAATATGGTGGTTATGTTCCAGTGGTGAATATCTTAAGAGAGAGGCAGGGAGAAGCTGTATAATTTTTAGATCTAGTCTTAGAAGTTATGTAGTATCATATCTGCTATACTCTTTTGGTCAAAGCATATACAACCCCTTCCAAGTTGAAAGGGATAGAAAATAGACTCCTTGTCCTGATTGTTGGTGTGACAAGGATTATAAGAGCATGTGAGACCAGAAATATTGCTGTGAACATTTTTAGAAAATGCAATCTACCACAAATGACTTTTTTCCTCATCTCCATAATAAATATTTAATAAAAATGACATACACAAAATAGGAGCCTAACATTTTTTTAATGGACTCAACAGTAGAGACTACAAAATTCATCTTGTTTAGCTCAAAACTTATCAATTATCTTACTATATTATAATTGTCAATTTCCTAACCTGATATTTTAAGTTTCATTAGAGCAGGAAATGAGTCTGTTTTGTTTAATCATTGTATCTCCAACACCTGGTGGGATCCTGGATTTGTTTTTTAATAAATGTTTAATTTGTATTTGCTAAATAAATGAATAAACAAGTATATAAACTTATTAAATATCATTTCTTCCTGTATAACTGACTTCCATAGTATTTTCACATGTATATATTTTAGAATCCTAATGCCAATTTTGATATCAATGTAATTGTTAGTGTGTGATCCACTCAAATATAATGATAATTGAAAGTTTTTGAGGATTATAATCTTGCCAAGGTTGGGGAGTGTATGGTCAGACCACACAAGATGACTGTTCTCTTTTTTTTTTTTTAACATCTTTATTGGGGTATAATTGCTTTACAATGGTGTGTTAGTTTCTGCTTTATAACAAAGTGAATCAGTTATACATATATATATGTTCCCATATCTCTTCCCTCTTGATGACTGTTCTCTTGCTCTCTGTACATCCCCTGCTCAACCAGTGCCTGCTTCACCTACACCCTCACCTGACTGACCGTCCTACATACTTGCCCCAGGCCCCAGCTAGTGATTGTTCTAACCTTTAGATCAGAATATTTCCACCTGGAGGGATTATCAACGGGGTGGTGAGGGGTGTGCCCCTCTGCTGGTTTCCCTGGTAACCAATGAGCCAACCTGAAGTCAATTCCCCCTATAACTGGCAACTTCCCCCCTACCACCCCCAGCCCCCGGGAGTGAAGACTGACGCCATGACCTTGTCCTGCCTGCCATCCACTGCACGCTCTGCAGTGTCGCTCCAGGACCTTGCTTCTGTCACCGACACTGGGCTGTTTCTTTGGTCTTGAAGCTGGGCAAGTACAGGCCTTGTAAGCCTGAGGGGTGCAGCCCAATGGGGGGGCAGGTATCAATAACAAATAACCAATATTTTTCTTATTTTTTAATAAAAGGAATCAGCCATCTGAAATCAGAGTTTTTAAAAATAAAACAAGGATTATAAAAGTTTGAACTGCTACTTTAAAATATTTACCCACCTTCTTCCAGTGACTAAAATATACCCTGAAGTCAATTCAGTCACTATGAAAACAATACTCAAATCCCTTTGAAACATTGTGTGTATTTGTAATTTATTTAAATATGTGTAAGAGTGAAGACTAAAAAACCTCAATCTATTAGTATAGTTGTTACACAAATGCCCAATTTATGTCGAATAGTCCCCCGTCACTCTCTCTCCCCTCCTCAGCTCAGTGAAAGCATATGACCAAACCTGATTTTTAACATAAGAAAAAAAATTCATTTTTGTTATTTGTAAGATACCCCGTACTATGATCTCTTCATATGTTAAAGCATAGAATGTATGATTTGGAGGATTTATATGTCTGGACCACATTTATTAGTTTTAAGATTTTTGAATGAGTTACTTTGAAGTGCCGCATGAAGTTTCATTTGCAAATCAATGCATGTTTAATCTAGTTTCCTAAACTATTACCAAAGAGGCTTGTCAGTTTCAATTCCCTTCAATAATATTTAAAACGAACAAGGATGAAATTACATTGTAAGGGAATGTGGAGGAGCATGTGATGAGGTTTAGAACGCTTTCCGTTTTGAATACGGCAAGAGAAGTCTGTTGTCAAGTGAATTTCCTATAGTGCCTTAGCTCCCTCAAAGTCTATTGTCTCTTGAGTGACACAAATGTTGACCATGCATACATATGAGTTAGTCTGAAAATGACAGTCATAAAATATGACTTTTTAATCTATTTGTTAAATTTCTGGTAAATTCTTATGAATATAGCACTTAACACAAGTGTAGTAGGGAGAATGGGAGCAAGGAGAATTTGCTCTGACTTTGTCATTTAAGAAGTTTTGCACTGGACATACTTGTCTTGTTCCTGATCTTAGAGGAACTTTCAGCTTTTCACCATTGGGTATGATGTTAGCTGTGGGTTTGTCATACATGGGCTTTATTATGTTGGGGTAGATTCCCTCTGTGCCCACTTTCTGGAGAGTTTTTATCATAAATGGATGTTGAATGTTATCAAAAGATTTTCTGCATCTATTGAGATGATCATATGGTTTTCATTCTTCAATTTGTTAATGTGGTGTATCACACTGATTGACTTGTGGATAGTAAAAAATCCTTGCATCCCTGGGATAAATCCCACTTGATCATAGTGTATGATCCTTTTAATGTATTGTTGGATTTGGTTTGCTAGTATTTTGTTGAGGATTTTTGCATAAAACGAACCCTCCTACACTGTTGGTGGGAGTGTAAATTTTTCTCCATAGCCACTATGGAGAACAGTATGGAGGTTCCTTAAAAAAACTAAAAGTAGAGCTACCATATGATCCAGCAATCCCTTTCCTGGGAGTATATCAAGAGAAACCATAATTTAAAAAAATACATGCACCCTAATTTTCATAGCAGCACTATTTACAATAGCCAAGACATGGAAGCAACCTAAATTTCCATCAATAGAGGAATGGATAAAGAAGATGTGGTATGTATATGCAATGGAATATTACTTAGCCATAAAAAGAATGAAATACTGCCATTTACAGCAACATGGATGGATCTATAGATTACCATACTAAGTGAAGTAAGCCAGGAAGAGAAAGACAAATATCATATGATGTCACTTATATCTGAAATCTAAAAAAAAAAAATGGTACAATGAACTTATATACAGAAAACATTAAATAATCAGTAATGTTCTTTTCTTACTGCATTTGCTAGAATGTATTTTTTAAAGTTAAATAATAATCGTCAAAGTGAGCTTCTCATTGTTTACAAGTGAAAACTATGCTATCCTAAGACAGGATATCCTAAGAAAGTTTCTTTTCTTTCTTATTTTAGTCAGGGTTTATTAAGAATATCTGCTGAATTTCATCAAATAACTTTCAGCATCTAGGGCTATATTCATTTATATTCATTAACATCATGTGTCATAAAATGTGTTAAATTTTCTGATTTTGTACTCACTCTTATATTCCTGGAATCCTATCTATGAATACCTCACTGCTGAACTCCAACTGATAATGTTTTATTTACATCTATAATTTAAACTATCATTGAACTATATTTTCCTTCTTTGTACACTTTTTATCATGTTTTGATATTAATATCATATTGTCTTTTTATAATGAATTTAGAAAACTTCTCCCATTTTCTTATGGTCTATAATTTAAATAAATTAGAACTATCTCTTGTCTAAAGATTGGATAAAATTAATCTTTGCAACTCTCTAATCATGGTTCCTTGTTTAGTGATATGTTTTAAATCTCCTCTCCAATCTATTTTACAATAATTGGTATCCCAAGTTTTCTGCTTATTCATGAGTCAATGTTGGTAATTTATCTTTTTTCTTAGAAAACATGTATGTAATCTAGGTTTTCAAAAGTTTAGAGTATTTGATTATAATTATTTAAATCTCATTTGTATCTAGATTATATCTCCATTTTTTTTTAGGATTTTCCTAATGAAGGAAATGAAAATGGAGATATAATTCATTTTTGCTTCCCTTTTTTGCTTAATTCAGCTCCTAATCTATATTACTGATATTTTAAAGAAATAGTTTTCAGGTTTATCTTTTCTTATTTATTTGTTATTTTCTACTTCATTTCTTCAGATTCTACTTTTATGTATTCCTTCTACTGCTTTGTTTTAGCATATTCTTTGTTTTGTCTAATTTCTCAAGATTAATACCAACTTTCCATACTTTTTGTCTTTCTTCTTTAGTAATAAAACCATTTAAAATGTAAATTTTTCTATGAGAATACTTTTACCTGTGTCCCATGGGTTTCAATGTAGAGTTTTCCTTTTATAACTCTCTAGATAATTTGTAATTTCACTTTTGAATTCCTCCTTCATCTAAGGGTTATCTAAGAGAATGTTTCTTAATTTCCAAGTAGTTGATTTTTCAGAACTTCTAGATTATAAAATTAACTATCAGAGGATGTGATCTGTAAAATCTCTACTTTAAAATGTTTTCATTTATTCTTTGTCAGCAAGTAGAACACTGATTTTAAAAATATCCCATGGATATTAAAAAAATTGTCCCCTATTTGTGAGATGCAAGGTTCTGTCTCTCTGTCTCTCTCTATCTATCTTTTCTCTCCCTACACACACATACAAAGTGTGATTATATTATTCAATTTCTTCCCATCTGAACTTCTTTTTGTTTACCTGATTTGTCATGGTCTATAAATGTGAATCCAAATATCCTAATTTAATTTTTTTAATCAAATTCTCCTGTGGTTTAATAAATTGTCTTTATATAATCAGCTACTGTGTTTTTGGAAAATATAAGTTTATTACTGTTCTTTTCCATAAAGAATTGCATTTTACTACTCTTTTATTTTTTATTATTACACAGTGTTCTTTTTATCCTATTTAACCTAAAATTCCTAACTTGTCTAATATCAACTTTGCTTCTCCTGCCTTTCTTTGTTTTTAATTTGTCTGGTACACCTCTGCCCATTCCAATTTTTTCCTTTAAAACCACTTCTGTACACATAAATGTACTTGTATTATTTTAATTGCATAATTTTTTTTCCATTTTTGTGAATTTTTTTTCACAGTAGCCTATTTTTGTTTTTATTTGTGTGATCAAATTACTGTTGATTATGCTTTTCCTATGTTTCTTGGCTCCCTCAGCCCCCTCTCTTTCTGCATATTTACTCACATTATCTCCTGTTAATATAAGCCCTTCCTACCCTCACCCCATAAGTCATGTTAGAAATCTTTATTATTCTACATTATTCTTCACGCTCATATAATCATACACAATCCAAATATATTTGCACACACAAACTTATAGTCATCTAGATTTTCCATTGTTTGTTTTATAAAAATATGATCACATTATAATTCTCTACATTTTGATTTTTTTCTTCATGAATACCTCATAGAAATTTTACCTCCAGTTCAAATTATATAGTTTTTATTAATTTTCTTTAATGCTGTATAAACTTCCAAAGAACAGGTGCAGCATAATTTGTTCAATAATTCCTCTATCCATTATACATTGGGGTTTTTTGGCCATGCTGCATGGCACACGGGGATCTTAGTTCCCTGACCAGGGATTGAACCCACACTCCCTGTAGTGGAAGCATGGAGTCTTAACCACTGGACCACCCAGGAAGTCCCTATTATACACTGCTGTTTTCTCTTTTATTTTTTCCATACTTTTTTTTTTACTTGTTTGATCAAATTACCTTTATCTCGTTCCTCTCGTCAGTTTGGAGATTCTACGGAAATTTTACATTCTACTAATGGTTACCCATCAATTCCAAGGGCACTTTTTTTATAATGCATTCCTCTCCCATTACTTTCAGTCCCAAGTTATTCTAATCCCACAATTTGTGGGAGACATGCTGTGTCTGGCCCTCCGAGCAGGGGATACATCAGCTTGAGGTTTTTTGACCACCTATTGAGTCCAAAGGAGAAAATCCCTCTACTCCCATAAATTATAATGGTTAATTCTTTCTAGTAAAAGAGATAAAGAGAACTCTTCCAAATTCTTCAGCATTGGGGGAGGTACTTAGGGACCTGAGGGACCAGTAAGTTCTTACAGCAAATGTGGATGGACAGGTGCTAGTTTCTTCTTAGTGCTCCATAGACCTCAATGGACCAACTTCTTTTCAGGAAGCACAAAGCTCTAATTGGTCCAACAAGAGATCTTCTCTGTAGTGTCCAGGATCTGGGCAGGCCCAGATAAGAGGTAAGTCCTATGTATGTGCTTCCTGCCAGGATCTCCACAAAGGCAAGACCTTGTTCTCTGCTTCCAGACCCAGTTTTCTTTGGATGCTGCTCCACTCAGTGAGTAATTCTAAGGGGAAGGAGAGGGCAACAGAAATGTACATGTAGCCTGCCATTTTCTCTGAACTCTCTCCCATTTCTATCTCTCAGATATTAACTATTATTTATGACTTACTTCAAATGATATCCCTTCCATGAATCTTTTTTTTTTTTTTTTTTTTTTTGCAGGGAGAGGAGATCTTTGGGATGTTGTCTCTCATCTTTGAATCGGAAAACATGTCCCTCTCGAAAGTCAATTTTTAGATTCTGGTTAGTAACAATGGCCATCACTTATTGAGTGTTTACTATCTCCCAAGCACTGTGTTATACATTTTATATGCACAACTTTGTGCTCAATGTCCAATATCAAAACTTCGGGCTGTATATCTTTCTGCTGGGGTTTTTCTGTGAATAGGCTGAGTAACAAGTCACATAATTAGAAATGGTCACTTGGAAAACACATTGGATATCTCCTCAATTTTATTTAATCATAAAACAAATCAAAATACGTACTTTAATGTACAAATAATCTGGTACCTTCACTGGCTGGATATCTATACTAGCTTCATAGGTAGAGTTAATAATTAGCTCCAAATGCAGGGAAATCTTCAACTGTTCATGATTTTCTTATTTCCATCTGAAAGTCACTAACTTAAAGCTCCTGATTCACTTTTTTAGCAGTTTTCATTTGTTTTTTTTAACATCTTTATTAGAGTATAATTGCTTTACAGTACTGTGTTCCTTTCTGCTGTATAACAAAGTGATCAGCTATACATATACATATATCCCCAGATGGAATAAAATAAAGTCCTTTCTTACTTGATCATATTGGATAGAATTTGCCAGTGAACAAAGTAATATGTTGGATCAGGATTTTTACCATCAGTATGACTAATACATAATTGGTAGTGACTTGAGATTAATTTCTTCTTTTTTTCATCTTTATTGGAGTATAATTTCTTTACAGTGTTGTGGGGTTGTTTTCATAATTTCTTCTTGATGTAAACAACATAAAGGAAAATGGCTACTCTCTCAATACAGATAAATATTATTTTACATAAGGCTATCCTGGTGCTTTAAATAATGAACCACTCAAACAAGATCCAAACTATTTTTCATATCTGTAGCCTATATCTTAAAATACCATAGTAAGGTAGAATGTGATCATTCCCAACTACTGGAGTTGCAGAAATGGCTCACGACTCACTGTGCTTGCCATATATATATATATATATATATATATATATATATATATATGAACCTTGCTTCCTCTCCTAAAAGAATGTATTACTTTAAAACTTTAAAGCTGAGTTAAATTTTTTAATATTATCTGAGGTATGTAGCACTTTTTGTGGCAATCAAACACCAAATGAGGGTTGAGACTCATTGAGTGTAGAATCTCAGGATATTAGCTATGAACAGGGAAGAGTAAAATAATCCCAAGACAGGTCAGTTACATGTACTCTGACTCTCATGTACAAACAGAACTGCCTTTCCTGTTACTCTGTGGCATTTTTTCATTCATTCATTTGGCAATTCATTTAATTAATAGATATTTACCCTAGAGATTATCATATTAAGTGCAGTAAGTCAAACAAGGATCATATGATATCACTTATATGAGGAGTCTAAAAAATTGATACAAATGAACTTATTTACCAAACAGAAATAGACTCACAGACATAGAAAACAAACTTATGGTTACCTAGCATGTACACACAATTGTATATAAAAGAGATAAACAAGAAGGAGTTAGTGTATATAGCATAGGGAACGATACTCAGTATCTTGTAATAACCTATACTGGAAAAGATTCACTGAACTGAATCATTTTACTGTCCACCTGAAACTAACACAACATTGTAAGTTAACTATACTTCAATTTTAAAAAATGGAAAAAAACAGATATTTATTGAATGTCCACTATGAACCAGACACTGGGCCAGACACCATAGTGAACAATATACAATTCCAATCATGTTATTGAATAAGGGAATAATATTTATTTGTTCACTGTCTATTCCTCCCCCACCAGAATGTAAGATCCATGAGGGTGAATGCATCCCAGAATTCAGAAATGTACCTGGAAATAAAGGAATAGTAAGTAAACAACTAATGATAATTTAGTGTAATAAGTGCTATGTTACAGTATTAGAGCAGGAATCAGCCCTATTTTTCTTTTCTGCAAAGGGGCAGATACAAAATAAATTAGGATTTGGAGGCCATACAGCCTCTGTTGCCTCCTGCAATTGTAACTCAATAGAGCCATAGACATAGCAAATGGATGTGATTTTATTCCAATGACTCTTATTACAAAAAAAAAAAAAAAGCTGCAGGATGGGTTTGGTCTGGAGAGCTATAGTTTGGCCAACCCTGTGTTAGAAATACACATAAGAAGTCTATATACACAGACTCACTCGCCTGTGGAGGGTTTGGGAAGACTTTCTAGAAAAAGTTTAAACCAGGATTTCTCAAATGTTAGCAGGCATGTACATCAGTCACCTGCAAGGCTTGTTAAAACACAGATTGCTGGGACCCACCCCACAGTGCCTGAGTCCATAGTCTGGGATGGAACTTGAGATTTGCATTTCTAACAAGACCAGGTAATACTGATGCTTCTGGGGACCACATCTTGAAAACCACTAGTCTAAATTGAGACATGATAGCTCTGTAGGGGGAGGGAAGGAGACAAAATGTAGGGAATGTAGAAAATATGGGAGATGGTACATTCAGAGGGCCAAAGGCAAGAAAAAATAAAACATGTTCAGTAGCAAGGACTTCTCTAAGACTGGAACATGGGTGGAGAAGGATTACTGAAGAACAGTGAGAGATAAGGCTGGAGAATTAGGCTTCATCCTAAGGGCACATGTATCCCATGTTGTTCACAGTTGTCACAGGCTATTAATGGAAACGAAATTTCTTGTTGTGTCCATTTTACCTCACTTGTGATTGTGTATTATTTTTAAAATAACAAAGCTATCATAATTGAAAAGCCATATTTGACGGAATTTTGTTTAAAGTTCAAGCAAACTATAATGATTTCTTAGGAGAGTGAAAGAGTATGTGTATGTGTTATGCATACTTGACACCAAATAACTGATGAGTTTATCACACAAATTTTCAATGAACTAAGTGCTATAAGAGCCCTGTGCTTATTTTCTTCAGATGCTCATCAATGTTTAATTTTCTAGTTTATACATTTATTAGTTATTTTTCTTTTCCTATCTCCATAACCAGACTCTGCTGTGCTCCATGAGGGCAGAGACTTTGTCTCTGGTTTACCAGCATATTTCCAGGATCTAGCTCAATGCTGGTACAGCGCAGGTGTTTAGAAAAAGATGCTGAATAAAAGCATGAGTGAATTAATGAAATGACTCTAAGATGTTAAGTTAATTAAAAATGTTTTTAATATTTTCAGTTAGATGACATGTTATAACAAAATACAGTGAGTCCCCTACATACGAAACTTCAAGTTGCAAACTTTCAAAGATGAAAACATGCGTTTGTATGTCCAGTCACATAAGTTAGTTCACGTGTCTGGCATACATTGTCACGTGTGTGCAGCTTCTACAGGTGGTTGTGCTTTTGTGTACTTTACAGTACTGTTGCTGTGCAATACGAGGAGCTTACAAAGACCTGATGGCATTGGAGGCCCAGAGAAAGGATGAAGAGAGAAGACAAGAGGAAGAAGTAACTGAAGAACCCAAGAGATTCACGATGCAGGAAATGTCAGGGGGATTTTCTTTATTTGAGGAATGACTTAGTTTTTAAGGCACAGGACCCAAACGTAGAACAGTACACAAAGGTTGCAGCAGCTGTTCAGAATGCAATCCAGGGCTACCATGTCATCTATTTCAAGAAAAAATGAGCTACTACCCAGACATCACTGGATCATTTTTTCAAGAGGGGAGATAGAATTGAATCCAGCAAGGAACCAGAACCTGTGACATCGACGTCAGGTGTGAGTGAAATTGCAGCCTGGCCTCCGTCTCCTGTTGCTGGCAATCCTTCAGCTCTACCATCTCCCACCTCTGCTCCCTTGTCCAATCAGTAACTCTTCTTGCCTGTTCACTCGCTGCCAGCCCCTGTAGACCAGCTGTTGTACTGTACTATTGTACTTTTCAAGGTACTGTACTGTAAGATTAAAAATGGTTTCTTTATTTTTTGTGTTTGTTTTTTTATGTATTATTTTTGTGAAAAGTATTATAAACCTATTACAGTACAGTACTGTATAGCCGATTGTGTTAGTTGGGTACCTAGGCTAACTTTGTTGGACTTACGAACAAATTGGACGTATGAACATACTCTCAGAATGGAATTCATTCATATGTAGAGGACTTACTGTATTAGAAAAATTTTAAAATAGAGTCTTTTATATTATTAAGTAATGGTAACTCAAAGATAAAATAAATAGTAGGCATAAATAAGAGAAAATTTTGACCTATAAAAAAGGTCTTTTATTTTTTATTTTTATATTTTTAAAAGAGATAGATTTGGTACTTGTAAAGTAGATAATTCCTATTTGGATATTTTCCATGATATAATTCATAACTTGTTTTATGAACATTTATCTTGGTGTCCTTCTCAAAGAAAACAGAAAGTGTACAATGGACAAAAAATAAGGTCAACATGATATATGAAGAAGCAAAATAAACATCATAAGGAAATATCAACATTCCTTTAACAATCAATCACTAATAATATGTCAGCAAGCATGAGGTCATCTTTAACTTGCAGTTCAACGGAAACAGATCATTTAAGTAAGGAAGGCAGTCTTACTAAATTCAACACACCTATCAACAGTTGCTTGACTATTTCACAAAACTGAAAGCCAGCTGCATAAGATAAATGCATAAAAAACTACAGCATGCAAATTAAAATACTAGTCTTCCAAAATTGCTTTGGACTGAACCTTCAATCAGATTTAACAAACTGAATTTTTTAAACTAATTTCTTTATATTTATTTTTGGCTGCATTGGGTCTTCGTTGCTGCACACAGGCTTTCTCTAGTCACGGCGAGTGGGGGCTACTCTTCGTTGTGGTGCATGGGCTTCTCATTGTGGTGGCTTCTCTTGTTGTGGATCACGGGCTGTAGGCACGTGGGCTTCAAAAGTTGTGGCACACAGGCTCAGTAGTTGTGGTGCATGGGTTTAGTTGCTCTGCGGCATGTGGGATCTTCCTGGACCAGGGCTTGAACCCGTGTCCCCTGCATTGGCAGGCAGATTCTTAACCATTGGGCCACCAGGGAAGTCCAAAAAACTGAATTTTTAATCAACTATTATATTTTACTTTTCAAAGTAAAGAATTTGTCTTTAAATGGAAGAAACCTTCTTATCTTAGTCTTCTTAGAAGTAGACTCTTTTTGAGGGGAGAGGAAAGTTATTTTCATTCTGAATACCACAAAATACATATAGGCACATATAAATGAAAACATTTTTCAGGCATGAAGTATATATGAATTTAATTTTTTTTCCCATAGATGTACATACTCTGTATTGGCCCTTATATGTCTGTGAGAAAGAGATGAACTACAATTCTTCCAACCATTTAAATAATTGCTAGCTATAAAAAAATTCACAGTAATAAAACTTATTCTCCTTTTATCATAATGTCATCGTATGTCTCAAAGGAGAAAGTTGAGAACTATTTAAATGAATAATTAATTTCATGAGAAATTGGTAAAAAATTTTAAAAAGAGGGGGTTAAATTTTAAGTGATAGATGAGTCTTCAGGTTTAAACAGAGAAAACATGGAGGATAGAATGATTCTAAGGCCTTTAATATTTCATTAAATAGTATCTTCTTCAAGTCATTTATTGTATCTGAATATTGGGGAGGGGGGAGAATAAAAAAATACATTGGAAGAAAAAGTATTCCTGCAAATCTCCAGCTCAATATATATGTAATTGATTGTTAACCTGACTTTTCCAATTGCTTTAGAGTTTCATTCAAGTGCCACCACAAGCATTCTAAAGAGAGCTTCTGGGAGGGTTAACTGAAAGAAATAGATACCATCAACCCTCCTGGTACCCCTCAAGACTATATGAGAAGTCCATGTATCTTTGGGACCTGTCAGCTGTGGCAGTCTACCTTCTTAGCCATGGAAGAGCATATTCTCATTTATTGTCAAAGCTGTCACCATTTAATTGGTATGAGATTCTGACTTGTACAAGTAACATTCTTCACTTCAAAAACCCGGAGGGTACTGGGTTATTGGGCAAACACGTAACTACTGTTCAAATGTTTCTAGGAAACTGAACTAATTGTTCCAATGGATGATGAAAAACATAACAAGATATCAAGAAATCCAAAGCGACATGTGTGAAGTCTTATTTAGCGTCCTGCAGTACACTGCCAAACGTGATTTTTAATCTTAAGTATGGTATTTAAGTGGAGAATAAATGAGTGCTTCCTTGCTATAAAAAAGACTATATGAGAGGAAAAAAAAGGAAATAAAAGGGTCCATGAATAGAGTTGTAGGAAGTGTAGATATCCTAGTAAAATTTTACATCCTTCCTTCACAAAGGAAGGATAAATGTTGCTCCTCTCATTCCAATAAGGAGGCTCCCAGAGAACAATTTATAGAGATTGGGGTGCACGCAAGAAGACAAGATGGTATCCCCTTCTCTAGGTGGACATCTGCCTATGGCCCTCAAGATCATTTGTGAAGAAGGAAGAGAGGGTGGAGAGATTATGCAAAGTGAAAAGTGGAGACAGCAGTGAGACACGCAACATTCAAACTGTTTGGCATGATAAGGGTGTGGGAATTTCCCATGAGCCAGATAAGAAGGTAAATCGGCTTCAGTAGCCACCTCAGAAGCTGATTCCAGCAACAACAGAAATGATATACTGTGGGGAAAGAGAACTCAAGGAAGGTGTGAAGAGAATGGCTTCCACATTATAAAGCTGTTCAGTGGGAAAACCTACAAAATCTGTGATGACTTCACATGTTCCACATGAAAGAGTCACCATTTAAATGCTGGCCATACCCATCTCATTGAAAACCAAGAAGATTACAAAGGCACCAATTAAGTAAAAATATTTCTGCACATTTCCCCATCTCTGATCCTAGAAAAAGGCAGGAGAGGAATTAAAGAGCTGATTTTGCCCTTCTTTACAATGAGACCCTCAGGCTGAGGTTTAGAAAAAGTTATGCAGAAGGAAGAATATGAACTTAAAATACTCAACTGATTTAAATTGTACAGTACTGCAATAGACTTTTTTTTTTACCCAAAAGTGACCAAAAAGTTATGGGATTGCCTGAGACAGGAAAGGGAAATTCTACATAAAGCATGTTAGAAGGTAGAAGTTAGAATATGCTTTTTTATTGAGGTGTAGTTAATTTAAAATGTGTTAGTTTCAAGTGCACTGCAAAGTGATTCAATAAATTTTTTTTCAGGTTTTTCTTCCATTATAGGTTATTACAAGGTATTGAGTATAGTTCTCTCTGATATACAGTAGGTCCTTGTTGTTTACCTATTTTATATAGTAGTGTGTATATGTTAATCCCAAACTCCTAATTTATCTCCCCACCACCACCACTATCCCCTTTGGTAACCATAGGTTTGTTTTCTATGTCTCTGAGTCTTTCTCTGTTTTGTAGATAAGTTCATTTGTATCATTTTTTTTAGACATCATATGTACGTGATATCATATGATATTTGTCTTTCCCTGTCTGACTTCACTTAATAAGATAATTTCTAGTTATAGCCGTGTTGCTGCAGATGGCATTATTTCATTCCTTTTTATGGCTGAGTAGTATTCCATTGTATATATGTACCACATCTTCTTTACCCATTCATCTGTTGATGGACATTTGGGTTGCTTCCATGTCTTAGCTATTGTAAATAGTGCTGCTATGAACACTGAGGTGCATGTATCTTTTCAAATTGGAGTTTTCTCTGGATATATGCCCAGGAGTGGGATTGCAGGATTATATGGTAACTCTATTAGAATATATTTTAAATATTGTAAATATCAGCATCTAATTGCAAATATTTAATATATTTCTTACATATACAGATTTCTAACACTAGCCAAAATAATTCATTTTATCTAATCCAATAAAACTTTGATGGTACCATCTAAAGATGTTTTGGTAAAGAAGCAGAGTAATTTTTTCTAATACAAACTCAAAAAGTTCAGTGATATTCTCCTACCTTAATCTTGACTTCATCTGTAATTAATTGAACTAATACCTTAATGATCTAATTCATGTTTAAGCCTTTAACATTTCTTAGTATTTACTTATACACTCTCAATTGTCTCAGGTTTACTCTTTCAAGTTTAAGTGTTTCCAAGTAAATAAGTCAATGTTAACAATATCCATTGTCTTCATGAATCTTAGGTGATTACTACTCCCAGATTTTAGGTTTTCTAAGTGAAAGTCCTATATTTTAAGCTGTTGTCATGCATGTAAAAGGCTCCAAGCTTCATACTGCATTTAAATTAGATCTGTCAAAGGCAACACTAATTTTTGGCAGCTATGGAGGAGAGCTAGTCAAAACGTTCTTTTTAACCACAAAACCGACACATGGTATTGAATTGATTATATGATGGTGGAGTTCATTTATAGAGCACTGAATTAATTTTCTCAAAGCTAATAAATTAATTTACAGCTTAAGTAAGGAAATTCAATTTTCCATTAAAAAACATTTTATTGGCTGAGTGAGCAAATAGAATAACCTATAACAAACATATAAGTTTTCTGGTCACCACAAACCTCATATACAAATACTACATTCCTGGGAAATTAACCACAAAAATCATAGTTAAATAGCTGAATATCTTGGACTGTTCTCTCCTCCTCAGCAAACATAGAGAAGGAAGCTCATATAATCATGATAAGAAACAGAGGATGTGTAGATTTTTACTTAATTAATCCCATTGCTATTTGGATCTTGTTCCAACATGACTCTTAATTGTAGAAACATTATAATCACAGAAGTGTAAATATTTTCTTGTTTTCTTTCCTTTTGCTTAGAAGGGCAATTTCACAGTCACTTAAGTACTTAATTCATGAGAGGAAAATAAGGTCCAAAATTATTTTCTCCTATAGATCTCTTATTCAATTCTAATGTAAGATACATTTTTATAACTAAGGCCAGTCAAATTAAAGCCTATACTTTCTGATCTCTACTAATAAAAGCTGTGTGTACTTTCTCTAAATGGTCTTCAGATATGCTGTAGTATTCTTGAGGCTGAGAACCAGAACTTCCAAATGTAGCTATTTCAATAATTTAGGGTAATTTATGATAAGCACTTTTTTTCATTTTGTTTCCAATATCTTTCCTAGTGAGAGCAAATATTTATTGATCCTTTTTGGACACAGTATCATATTGAGAAAATATCATTAATAGGTAGCCTTCTAGGATTTCAGCCTCTTTCCTGTGTCAGAACAAAAAGCCCTAAGTCACAAATTCAATATTTTTGTCAATATTTACTATTCACTATATGCAAAGAAGCATGCTGAGGATTCAAAGAGGAACAAGCTAAGTCCCTGCAATCAAGATATTCAGAGCTGAATGTACATAGTATTTTACAAAAACACTAGATAATTATAAATAAGGAGTGTGTTACAAAGCCACTGTATAATTATAAAGTAGCTTTCTTTAAAAATATACTTATGACTATCTTATTAAATTTGTTACACTTTTAAAGAATGATGGAACACAGAACAGAGGCCTGAAGAATTCTAATTCTATGCTTTCAATGTTTAAGAAGTTTTGGTAAGGAACTAGCAATTATTGGAGGTATTTAATAAATTTTAATTCTTTGTTACAAGTTTCAAAACATTAGAATCCAGTGCAAAATATGAGCTCTTTGGCAAGCCTCAGTTAACAAGAACCTTCCATTAACCGAAATACTTTAGCCTACATCATTCTGGGGAAATAGAGATTTATCATACTATTAGGAAATTTAGATTCTAAAAAGGGGACTTCCCTGGTGGTCCAGTGGTTAAGACTCCACACTCGCAATGCAGGGGGCATGGGTTTGATCCCTGGTTGGGAAACTAAGATGCTGCAGGGCATGGTCAAAAATAAAAAGAATTTTAAAAAATAATTGGATGTTTAATTTTGGGAAAACACGATATATGCAATAATCTTAGAATCAGACATAGTGAAACATATTTCTCAAATTTTTTTCTTGTTGAAAATAATTTTTCTAGAAAAATATGGATTGAATTTTTTCCTTTACATTTGGTACAGCGTTGCTTTCCTATCTCTTTGGTACATTATCTAGGCAAAGATAAATATCTATTTTTTGATTCCTCCTTTCAAATTAATTCCTTGAACACCTATTCATAGCGTTCTAGTCAAATCCAGATATTTAAACTGCAAAGGCAACTTGTGACCTTATGACTCATATCAAAAGCCTCAATCTTTTCAGCCACATTACACAATTATCTACCACTTATCACTCCTCTCCCTTAACTTCTTCACACACTTGTCTCCTACAGTCAGTCACAGAGAACAAAGAAAACATATGTAAATCAAGGAAAAGCTGTATAATTAGTACATGAATACAAAAATGAAAAGAATGAACGGGAAGGAGGTAATAGGTAATCAGATCAAATACAAAAAGTGGAAAGGCAGGAGAATGGAAGAAGAAGCAAAAAGTATGCAAAAGATAAAGTGAATCAAGTGAGGCATTGAGAGAATTGTTCACAAAGTTCACACAGCATCTTTGTTAATGATCTCTAGTCTTTCTCCACCATTAACCATTTGAGGGAGAGTCTTTATTAAGTCAACTTTAAGCCTCAAAGCACCGCATGCGTTGTAATACATTTAAAAGGTGCTTAACAAGTCTTACTATTAAGACAACAAAAAAGTGCTTTCCTTTACAAATCCAAATATAGTTGTTGATATAGGTGAAATGAATTAAGTATATGCTATCATAACATGTACAATTGACTTTCAAGGACTGCTGTTACATTTACTACTTGCATAATTGCAGACTTTGTTCTAGTTATGGCATGTGAACACAACTAAGCAAATTGCAATGGTTATAGGTTTTCCCAGAGTTAACCTATATTTGGTTAAGTGTATTGGAGTATAAGGGTTCTTTTTTTTAGTTTAAACATGTTCTCAATCTGTTTTTAATTTTCTGCTATTTAGTTTTACAAGATGCAGGATTGTAGAATGCGATGCCACTCATTTCTAAAATGATATAAAATCTCTCATACAATAATTAAGTCAAACCCTATATACATTCACTTTTTGCTCATTTGTTTTGTCATATAAGTTTATGACCACAACTTAACCACAAAGAAATCAAACAAATGTATTAGTGCTCGTACCACAAGAAGCAAAGATATCCAAGTTTAACAAGAAACCCTTTTTAATTATTAATATGGAAATGAATTTGTGTATTCTTAAATCTGAATATCTATTCGTGGTCTGCATTTTTCTAGCATTCTTTTTCAAAATGAAGAGTGAAACATAATATTTTTTCTATCTGCCAGAACAAAGGAAAGTTCAAAACAGATGTAATACGTATTAATTTCCTTTACTTGTAGGAGTGCTAGTGATAGGAATAGGCTTTCTTGAGGACAAAGTGGGATTTTTAAACGTGTTTCATTACAGAAAGAACTCAACTCAGAGTCAGGTACAAAGAGTCCTAGACCTGCTCTACCACAAACACTCTAGGCACATGTAGGCAACTTGGTTAGGTGCTCTACATTAAGGTTTCACCTCTGAGCTGATTGGGTAAAGCAATGGCTTTTAAGTTGTGTTTTAGAGTGGCTGCAGGGGTTCCATCAGTCTTTTATTCTAGTTTAATTTTTAAATATATGTATGTATTTAACTGTGGTAAAATACATATAACATAAAATTTACCGTCTTAACCATTTTTAAGTGCATAGTGTAGTAGTATTAAGTATATTCACACTGGTGTGCAATAAATCTCCAGAACTTTTCATCTTGCAAAACCCAACTCTACACCCATTAAACAACTTCCCATGTCCCCCTCCCCCAGCCCCTGGTCACCACTACTCTACTTTGTGTTTCTATGGGAATGACTACTCATTTACCTCATCCCAGTGAGATCGTACAGTATTTGTCCTTTTGTGACTGGCTTATTTCACTTAGTATATCCTCAAGTTTCATCCATATTGTGGCATGTGTCAGAATTTCCTTCCTTTTTCTGGGTGAATAATATTTCACTGCATGTATATACTACATTTATATACTACATTTTATTAATCCATTTATCTGTTGACGGATATTTGGGTCTCTTCCACCTTTTGACTATCTCGAATAATACTGCTATGAACATGAGTATACAAATATCTCTTTAAGTTTTTAAATATTTTTAAGTATCTAAAATAAAGTGGGAGGGCTTCCCTGGTGGCACAGTGGTTAAGAATCCACCTGCCAATGCAGGGGACATGGGTTCGAGCCCTGGTCTGGGAAGATCCCACATGCCACGGAGCAACGAAGCCCGTGAGCCGCAACTACTGAGCCTTGCGCTCTAGAGCCCACGAGCCACAGCTACTGAGGTCGTGTGCCACAACTACTGAAGCCCGCAAGCCTAGAGCCTGTGCTCTGCAACAAGAGAAGCCACTGCAAATAGAAGCCCACACACTGCAACAAAGAGTAGCCACCGCCTGCTGCAACTAGAGAAAGCCTGTGCACAGCAATGAAGACCCAACACAGCCAAAAATAAAATAAATAAATAAATTTCTAAAAATAAAAAAGTGGGAATGAATAAGTGAATATTAAATTGTGTTATAAGCCAAAGTTTCACCTGTTGCCAATCTCCAATATATTAATGTGTTTTTGTATAAACCTTGAAAAGGATGTTTAGCTTGCTTTCACGGTTACATATATTTGATTTTTTTGTAAATATGTCATCAGCTATAAAGCTTATACTGTGACACTGACCTTTTATTTAAATCTAGGCCTGTACATGTCTGCTCATAAACAGAGAGTACACTACTAAAGCACTCAGGCAACATACACAAATACCAGTCAATGCTTGGGTATTTCTGCTTGGTCCATGCTTTCTTTGTGGTATGGTAACTTGTACAAGTAAACTCATACATTATCATATCATGATAATACCATTCTATGGTTTTATTGTTACTATAAAAGAATTATTTCTTGACTCTTGTATCTCTGACAAGAATTTCAGCAAATGTTACATAATGGTAGGAGGACTTTTCAATCACTTAGACATAATATCATTTATCAGCTACTAGTTTTCTCCCCAACTTTGTCAACCTGGTAAATTCCTAAACATCCTTCACAACAGCAAGTGTCATCTCCTCCAGGAAGCTTCATATAACCCTCTTCCACAACCTCAATATAGAGCTCTCTCCTCATTTTGTTTCTCCACTGTAGCCTATACATTACTGCATGCTTCTTTCAGTTCATCTTTGATATTTTGTTGCTTTTATTTTTATGAGTCTAATTTTCCCTTTGCACTAACTTTCTTAAGGGCAAAGGCTATGTCTCTATTCAATTTTTGTATCTGCAGACCATTGTACAATAATCATTCAATAAAAGATTTATGAGAGGGTGAGCCTTTCTTTTTTTTTTTTTTTTTTTTTTTTTTTTTAACATCTTTATTGGGGTATAATTGCTTTACAATGGTGTGTTAGTTTCTGCTTTATAACAAAGTGAATCAGTCATACATAAACATATGTTCCCATATGTCTTCCCTGTTGCGTCTCCCTCCCTCCCACCCTCCCCATCCCACCCCTCCAGGCTGTCACAAAGCACCGAGCCAATATCCCTGTGCCATGCGGCTGCTTCCCACTAGCTATCTACCTTACTGCGTTTGTTAGTGTGTATATGCCCATGACTCTCTCTCGCCCTGTCACAGCTCACCCTTCCCCCTCCCCATAACCTCAAGTCCGTTCTCTAAGAGGTCTGCGTCTTTATTCCTGCTTTACCCCTAGGTTCTTCATGACATTTTTTTCTTAAATTCCATATATATGTGTTAGCATACTGTATTTGTATTTTTCTTTCTGACTTACTTCACTCTGTATGACAGACTCTAGGTCTATCCACCTCATTACAAATAGCTCAATTTCGTTTCTTTTTATGGCTGAGTAATATTCCATTGTATATATGTGCCACATCTTCTTTATCCATTCATCTGGTGATGGGCACTTAGGTTGTTTCCATCTCCGGGCTATTGTAAATAGAGCTGCAATGAACATTTTGGTACATGACTCTTTTTGAATTTTGGTTTTCTCAGGGTATATGCCCAGTAGTGGGATTGCTGGGTCATATGGTAGTTCTATTTGTAGTTTTTTAAGGAACCTCCATACTGTTCTCCATAGTGGCTGAACCAATTCACATTCCCACCAGCAGTGCAAGGGTGTTCCCTTTTCTCCACACCCTCTCCAGCATTTATTGTTTCTAGATTTTTTGATGATGGCCATTCTGACTGGTGTGAGATGATATCTCATTGTAGTTTTGATTTGCATTTCTCTAATGATTAATGATGTTGAGCATTCTTTCATGTGTTTGTTGGCAGTCTGTATATGTTCTTTGGAGAAATGTCTATTTAGGTCTTCTGCCCATTTTTGGATTGAGTTGTTTGTTTTCTTGTTATTGAGCTGCATGAGCTGCTTGTAAATTTTGGAGATTAATCCTTTGTCGGTTGCTTCATTTGCAAATATTTTCTCCCATTCTGAGGGTTGTCTTTTGGTCTTGTTTACGGTTTCCTTTGCTGTGCAAAAGCTTTCTTAAGTTAAATTTAAGCCTCAAAAAACTTCATACATGGGCTTCCCTGGTGACGCAGTGGTTGAGAGTCCGCCTGCCGATGCAGGGGACACGGGTTCGTGCCCCGGTCCGGGAATATCCCACATGCCGTGGAGCGGCTGGGCCCGAGAGCCATGGACGCTGAGCCTGCGCGTCCGGAGCCTGTGCTCCGCAACGGGAGAGGCCACAACAGTGAGAGGCCCGCGTACCGCAAAAAAAAAAAAAAAAAAAAACTTCATACATTATAATACACTTAACGGGTGCTTCATAATAGTCTTAATTATAATCCGTGTATGAATAGACAAATATTAAGTGTCCCTGCCCTTTCAGATAGTTTATTTCCTGAGTTTCCTAAGATTCCAATATGATGTTTTAAAAATTGTTACCATTTACAACAACTTACTTGTGTGATTCAGGATTTTCTTTGAAGAGTACAATCAAAGCAAAATACATAAATAAATTGGATACTGTGGAATAATATAATTGCAACTTCCAGGTTCAGATTTTTAGACATTTGTGTTCATTAAAACAGATTAATTTTCTTATTAAGTTCAAAATATATAACTATTATAAATCTAAATTTATAAGTTTATATTAATTAAATTCCACTTTTATCAGAGTTGTATATCGGTATTACACAGATTTATTTAGGAAAATGAGATTCTGTTAATAAAGCTATTAAGTTTATTTTCTTTCTCAAGATTGCTTTGGCTATTCAGGGTCTTTTGTGTTTCCATACAAATTTAAAAATTTTCTGTTCTAGTTCTGTGGATAATGCCAGTGGTAATCTGATAGGGATTGCATTGAATCTGTAGATTGCCTTGGGTGGTATAGTCATTTTAATAATATTGACTCTTCCAATCCAAGAACATGATCTTTCCATCTGTTTGTGTCATCTTCAGTTTCTTTCATCAGCATCTTATAGCTTTCAGAATACAGGTCTTTTTGTGATCAGATGACTGAGGAGAACTTTTCCAGCTCTCACATTTTATGAGTTAATAGTTCCTCTTCATTCCATTCAGTCATGCATTTACATAGCTTATGGAATTCTCTGCTCCCAACCCACAAGACAAAACTATGCTGAGCAAGGACAAACCCCATCCATCTGGAAAACTCAAAGAGAATTTTCAAAATTAGAGCTATGGATTCCACTCTGCTCTCCCTCACAAGGCCATAAGCTTTCATCTTTGACCATACTACACCTTAATTGTTCTACCTGATTATATAGCTAAGTGTTCTAAGATAGAGAATCACATTCACTTATAGAGCATGAATGTTTCTGGGTGTTACACGGATCACACTTATGTCTGCAAATGGTATTGTAATGATGACAAAGTGTGCTTGGTAAGGTCAATTCCAAATATATACATTAACACCCACTTAGTTGATATCTCTTTCTTCTCCCTCCATAAAGTTCTTTGAAAGAATAATCTATATATTTATCTCCTCCTCCTCACCTCCCACTCCTTTTTCAAACTTCAACCTTCAGGTTTTTACCCCACTACTCCATATAAACCACTCTGGAAAAGACCCTCATTACTTCCTAATTGCCAAATTCAAGAGACTCTTGTCAATTTTTACCCTATTTTACCTCTATTCTGCATTTGTCATATTACTACCTTTATTTCTACAAGGCCACTTTCTCCTTCTTTGGTTTTTGCCTTTCTCATATTTTTAGTCTTATAGCTCCTTTTTACTCATTTACACCTTAAACATTACATTTTCCAATGGTCTGTCCTTTCTTCTCTTCTCTTTCCATTTTCACTAGATGGTCTCATCCATATGCATGGCTTTAGTCAGCATTTATATATGGATAGATTCTCAAGGCCGCAGTTCTAATCCAGAGTTTGCCCTTGATTCCAAATGCTGCTATATATTTCTTCTTGGAATCCCAACAGGCATCTTAATCGAAATCTATCCAAAACTGAGCTTGTTAATTTTTTCTCTTGGACTCATCTCATCCTCCATCTCCTGCCTAAACTATCACAAAGTCTCCCAACGTATCTCGTTGTTGCCAAATACCCCTCAAATACCCCCAAATACCCCTCAATCTGTCCACTATACCTCTGTCAGAGTGAAATTTCAAAACTACAAATAAGATTGTCGCTTTCCTTCATAACTCATTCCTGACTCTAAGTGCCCAGATAATAAGGTCCAAATTTCTTGATATGACATGAAAAGCTTTCCTGACCATACTGCTATCTACATTTACCACCTTATATTTTGCACTTTCTCACACAAATTATTTTCACTTTTCAAATAAACCACACTATGTATGCCCTTTTTAAATTCACACACTGATCCTTCTGTGTAGAATATTCTGCTTCACAGTTATTCAATCTAGTGGACTCCTGTACAACTTTCAAAATAGTTCAAGAGTTCCTTTCTAATGAAGCTTTCCATCACTCCACCTTACATTCCTATAGACAGTAAAGATTCCTATAGACAGTAAAGATTTTGTGATACCACTGTAGCCAATACATACTTCCATCGTGGCACCCATAATTTATTGACCTTACTTGTATGTGTCTGCCTTGCCTTTACATACTTTAGGTTTCTTAGAGGCAGAGGTTATGTCTTATTCATTATTTTATCCCCAATCTGTTGCATATTAAATATGCAATAAATGATTAATAAAAGCATGATTGCATGAATTAATTAATGTGAACATTTCTTACCCTCAACTGTCTTAAAGTCTAATGGGAAAACATACACAAACATCAAAAATTATAATAGAGTATGTATCTGAAATGGTTGACTTGTGTGCATTCTGTTATTTCCAGATAGGTCAAGGGAAAACACATATGCTCATTGTGAACATGAAGTATCTGTCTGTGTCCTTTGTAATTTGTTTATATCATTCCTACCAGTTCCTGTTTCTACTATAACTATATACTTAGTTTTATATATCTCCTAAATATTAACAACTAAATAAAAATACATATCTGCATACAATATAAAATTAGTCAAACTATCCCTATAGCAGTTTACTTTCAGAGGAATGAATTTCATGAGAAATATGTGAGAAGATACTCCTTTTCAAGAAAAATGTATTTTTCCCATGACCTGTGTTCTGCAGTTAACAATGGTTGTAGATTAGAAAAATGTTTAAGATTGTGCTTTCAGCTGTTGACAAATTGTAAAATAGGCTAAATAAGAGGATACCAAAATATCAAGTGGAAATTGGACCCACTATTTAAAATTCTGAATTGTTCCCTAGGCTTTAGTCATGTTTTTTCCTTTTGTAGCAGGGTCAGTATGAGAAGGCTGAAGTAGATGGAGGAATGGTGAGTGTAATGAGGGGAAGAGGTTGAGGAAATTATTCTGGCACTCATGATTTAAGCCTCAAGTAAGGATTCATTCTAAAGGAAATGAAATTGGTGATTTCAGTTTGCTCCCTAGCAACTACTGTAGCAGAGATGCAATTTGAATGCATCAATGTGTTTCACATATTGGGAATCTCTGTGGAAATGTATAATGAGCTCCTGTTGGGGCAGTTTTCTGTATTATGCTTCAGTGCTAGAGCATGCATTTGTCTGGATGTTCTCAGCATCCTGAGCTGCTCAACAAATTTTAAACATTTTGGAGACAAAAATAGTTTGAGGTTTTCCCTAAGCACTCTCCAAGGTACCAGGCTGAAAACAAAGTAGAACCCCCAAATCCTAAAAAAACTGATGCCTACCACACCTGGAGTACTCACCTTGGCAAGGAACTAGGTGACATTTACACAGAAAAACCATATATTCCACATGGCTCTTGATGAGCTTATTTTTTGGAAGAACATACACAGTGTCATTTAATCAAAATATAACACATTAGTATGAAATTTGATGAGCTAGCACAAAGTCAAATGTGTTTGATGACTTATTTCCAATTAACTTAAGACATATTTTACTTGCCCCTGCTTCTTAACAGTTCACTTTTAAAAAAATCCATTCATAAAAATTAAATAAACACAATGTGCTGAATTTAAAAATCTATCTTTATCTGTTTTCATTTCCATACCTTTCTTTTTCAATCTCTTGCCTCGTTTCTGTCTCTTAAATAAAGATGAGAAGTGAAGAGGTACTGCCATCTACTGGTATATGGGAAACATTCCTGAAATAGTTGAACTGCACTAGAAATTGGCTTTGCCAAGGACACTCAGGGAGACAATAGAAAAAGTTGTGGTGCTTTAAGCTCTTTAAATGAAACCCTGGATGATATATTCATTCATTTATTCACTAATTTCAGCAAAGTTGAATTTAGAACTTCCACTATTGCCAAGCCCTGAACTAAATCCATAGAACACAGAGATGACTAAATCCTGGCACTTGACAGAAAAACCATTTCATTTTCTTTCCTTCCTCTGTTCACGTACTGTCAATAGTATATGAGGCTGTTTTTGCAGCATGCACTTGAGTTAATGGATTGAGCCCCTGAGGATAATTTCTGGAAAATATTAAATATTTACAGGCTACACTGCCAGCAAAAAATCCCAGGAGGATTCCAGAAGCATACAAGTCCTGTAAATACCTCTCTCTTCATTCATTTGAAATTCAGTCTACATATTTTAATATATTTAATAATCCCCTTAAATACTACCATTCACAAAGGAACGGAGAAAAGATAGAAAAGTAGCTCTGTCGAATGTGTTCCTTAATAGAAGGTGCAGAACAGGAATATTGGAAGTGGTAAAGAATACACACAGATATTGATTTCACAACATTAATACTGATTAATACATCAAGACTATTCAGCATACACCTCAGATACTTTAGCAAGCCTGCCCTAACACCTATGCTATTGACTCGAGTCAAACTAGAAACTCACCCAGGCAATGAGGAAGCCTACAATACATGTGATCATCAAACACCAATAAAAAAGGATTCTTGCACAAACATTAGAGATTAGAAGTATTTCAGTTATACAGTTTTGTTAGTTTCTTATGAAATCTTGGTTTTCCCAATACACATCCACCTTGAAGATAACCAGACTTTGAAGATGATTCGAAGACACTTATGGCTGAGCCCCAAAACCAATTTCATTATTGTAAATTCAAATTTTCTCAGTCTCCCACTACTCGTGGATAATAACACTCATCATCCCCTTTGGCAACTAAAAGAACATGTATGTTTCATTTGTTTCTATAAACCCCATAGTGCTTAACCCATTATAAGTCCCCAGTATATTTATATTTTAAGGAGTGAATGAACGTCATTGGTTTATGTGTGTGTGTGTGGTTAATTGGAGAGTTTTCCACCAGTGATGTGTCAGTGCTCTGCTTTATTATTTGAAAAGTCTTAATTTTGCTCTTTAAAAAGAAATATGGTGAAATAATTTTTGACCAGCAAAAGAGTTGCAAAGATAGTAGAGTTCTCTTATACCCTTCATTCAGCTTCTCTTTAATGTTAACTTCTCACATAACCAAGGCATAATTATTAAAAGTGAGAGTTTGACATCACTATAATACTACTAACTAATTTATTTTGGATTTCCCCAGCTTTTCCACTGATATGCATTTTTTGTTCCAGGATATATCTCTAGTCCCCTCGAATCTGTGACAGTTCCTTAGTCTTTCCTTATCCTTCATGACCTTGACACTTCAGAAGAATAGTAGTCATGAACTTTGGTTTTGTCGGATGTTTTCTCGTGATTACGCTTGTGTCATAGATTTTTGAAAATAATACCACAAAGGAGAAGTGCATGCCTGAGCGCATCACATTGGGGGTATATGATATCAATATGTATTATTACTGATGATGTTAACTTCAATCACTTGATGGAGATTGTATCTCCAGGTTTCTCCACTGTTAGGTCTACCTCCTGGAGGGAGGAGAGAGTATCAAAGCATTTATTCTTCTTTCCCCAGTCTCAGGTAGTTTTCTCAAATAAAGTCTGATCAATTCTCAGCTGAAGACTCAAGGGAAAGCCTTTTCCAATTTCTAGAGCTCTGTCTTCTCATTCACGTCTCTTCTCTCCTGTGCACTGCCCTATAAATTTCTCTCTGCATTCTCAGCTCTGTTTTCTCAACTCAGGGAAATTATGAGGGTCCATTTGGGTTCCCTCCCCCTGCACTGCAGCCTAGATATTCTCTTAAGGCAATATGTTGGATCAATAGTAGGATTCACCTCATTTGTTTTCCTTCTCTCAGATGCTGGTGGTTCAATTTCTGAAAAAACATTGTTTCTTATATTTTTGTCCTACTTTTTATTTGTTTAAGGTGTATAGGTATGTCCAGGCCTTTATTCCATGCGGCTGGAAGCAGATACCAAGGTCAATGTTTTAAATACCATCTATATGATAATACCACTAAAAATTAAAATTTTAGTTCAGTACTCTCCCTTGAATTACAAACACATATCCAATTTCCCATTTTTAGGTTTCCTTAAGTTCTCATTAACACTTTAAACCCAACTTATCCAAAGCATGAAGCAAACTCTTGAGTCACTCCATCCCCCGTGCATTTCTCTTCTGCTAATCCCAATTTCAGTACATGTCACCACCAGCCTCCTAGATGTTCAATTCAAAAAATCTAAGAGTTATCTTTGACTCCTCTTTTCCCCTACTGTCATATGCAATACATTGGCAATTCTTATTATTCTATTTCAAAATGCATATCAAATCCAGCCTCTTGTCTCTCTCTACACTGAAACCACTCTCAGAATCGCTCATCTGAACCACTGCAGAAACTTCTAATCTCTTTCCTCCCACTCTTGCTTCTCCTCTTTAATTCACTATCTAGCAACCAGAATATTTTTTAAATATACATGATA
Source organism: Globicephala melas (assembly GCF_963455315.2). Taxonomy (NCBI): domain Eukaryota; kingdom Metazoa; phylum Chordata; class Mammalia; order Artiodactyla; family Delphinidae; genus Globicephala; species Globicephala melas. The sequence goes on along the minus strand of NC_083321.1, from coordinate 65,770,566 downwards.
TCCTGTTATCTCCCTTATAAAACATTTTCAGCAGCTTCTTGTTGCAATTTGAAAACATTTCACACACATTACCATGACCTTCAGGGCCCTACTTGATCTGGATACCATCTTCATCTACAATCCCATTTTATACCTGATATTCTAGACACATAGTCTTCCTTTCTGTTCTCAGAATATACCAAGTACCTTCCCATCTCAGAGCCTTTATACTTTTCATTTCCCTTTCCTGGAATACTTTTTTCCACAGGCTCATGATATGGCTAGTTTTCTCTATCATTCAGGTTTCAGCTTAAATGTCACTTTCTTCAGAAAACATTCCTTGACTACCCTATTTAAAGTTGGGCTCCTAGCTTCAATTACTTTCTTTTACATCATAGTATTTGTTTCCTTGGTAATAAAATGATTTTTTTATTATCTTGGTTACTTGCTTCTTTGTTTATTTATCATCTGTTTCTTAGACAAAATCTTTTAGAGGAAATAGTCTTTTTTCACTACTGTATCACGCTGTATGACATGGGGTCTGGTATGTACTTGATGTGCTATAAAATTTCCTGAATAAATGAATGAAGATATAAAGACTGTTTTTACAAATAGGAAGGAGGCTAATGTCATGATCTGGGCAAAATTTGACTTGGTGAGCAAGAATCTAGACAAAGAGTGGGTCAAATCAGCTTGTCACCTGCTTTTGTAAATAAAGTGATGTCAAAACACAGCCACACCCATTTTATTATGTATTGTCTATGGCTATAGAGGCAGTGGTTGTACCAGAGACTATATGGCCTGAAAGCCTGAAATATTTACCATCTGTCCCTTCATAAAAAATGTTTACCAACTCTTGATCTAAACATATGCAGAGATAATGGAGATATAGCAGGAAAACTAGAATATTTAAAGCACTACTCTCAGACCACAAGTCTGTGTTCCATGACAGTACACATGAAATTCATCTCTCTCCCTCTTCATGGTCTGCTCTCTACATTCTTCCCTACCACTATCACCCCAGGGTTAGGATAACCTTGTGCATCCTATGTACTGATGTACATCCTATGTTTCTGAGACCCTGATTATGTCTTTAAAACTCCTTCTTTATTACTATAAAAGTACAGCCAGGATGCAACTTACAGATTCTGTAGTTTGTCATAATTTCCCAGAACTTTCAACTTCCATATTCTGGGTCAAACACCACCATCACTCTTGCTATTTCTTTTGCATTTTCAAAATGTTGCCATTTCATGAAACTTATTGAAATGCATATTGTTTTTGCTGGAATTCTATTAAAATGTAATTTCAACCAGAAAGAGTGATCCATCTTTCTAGGATCATTGGATGCGTAAATGCCCTTTTAAATGGGTATTCAATGCATTCAACTTTCCAAACCATAATAATGTCAGCTAGACCACTGGAAATGTAATATACATTATCAGTATTTTCCAAAGTTCTTAATGTAATATACGTTACCAGTACTTTACAAAATCAATCCAAAGAAAATATTTTATTCAACTAGCAATGAGTGTTTGTGACAAAAGTTGCAACCAGACACTTTTTCTGCCTTCCAGCACTCCTACTTGGAGGCAGGAGGCCATGGAAGACTTAATCTGTCTACCAAGGAAGCCTCGACTTTTCCCAAGGTCTCCTCACTTTGTCACCATGACAGATTTTAGAAGTGGTGGCTTTTCAACTTCATATGACCACGTATCAAATACACAATGATATTACCACCTAAACACAAATGATGTTACAATGTAATCATTTCCCGCTCCAAGATGAAAAATGATTCATAGGTCACCAGGTCACAAAGGAAAAAGTTGAATTTGAGGAGAGGTCTTTAGAGGTTCATGCACCTTACCTCTGTGCTTTGTCCTATCTGGTTATATCCTTGAATATGACTATAGAATTAAAAATTAGGCTATTGATATTAAATATAAATTTTTCACCACATGTGACATTGGTCACTATAGGTAAAGATGGAGACACAGTAAGACAATGTGAATGATTTTATGGGGGTCTGTCTTAGATACTTTGTGTCTGTGGATAAGCAGCCCACATGATAATTTAAATGCCTTGAAAGCCCCCAAGCTCACACTTTTAACAAAACCAAAACAAAATAAAATAACCTGCTTGGCTGCTTTCCATAACTCACTCTTCCATTACTTAGTATGTCCTGCAGCAAAGGTCTAGGAGTTCTTTCAAGTAAGTGGAATCAAAACCAAAACAAATCAAAATGAAACTTAAAAAACAAAACGCTAAGAAATAAATCTTAAAAGACCAAGTTACTTGCAGAGTGAAAATATTTAATATTCAAGCCTCTCAGATCAACATGGTATCATCTAAAATGGTTGTAAGTATGTAAATAAATTGTATTAAGGAGCCAAGGAACAGAGTATATCAAATTTTCAAATGCTCCTCTGAATATCAAAGCAAGATATTAGTTTACCATTAAGAACCAATTTATATTGTTTTGATGTGTTAGACTTCCGTTAACCAGAAAAGAATCTACTTTCATAATTATTGACCTAATAGATTATTTTTTCATCCCCAAATGTAAGAATATGGAAGATATTTTTTATATGTTTTGAATTCCAAGGATTTTAAGTTCTTTTCTCTTTTCCAGTTAAATGTTGATCAATACCAACATCTCACTGAGAAGGGAAAAAAATCCAAATTATAAAAGTAATCATTTGGATGCGTAAATCAACAATATTTATAATACATCAATATTAGGAAATAGTTCATTTATCTGTTCAGGCAAATGAGATGCAATTTGAAATGTAGATGAAAGAATATGGGGAATTGGCTCAGGATTTTTTTCAGTTTGTAGTTTTATTTACCTAGTTTGCTACATACCTACACATACTCCAATTCTGTTCTTTTCTTGACCAAAATTCTCTCAATTTCTCAAAAATGATAAGCTTAGTATAGGAAAGAAGATTTCTTTTTTTTATGCAGTCTTTACAAAATATTTTTTTTCATGTAAACACAGCTTCACTTTTTTCCCCCTATAAAAAAATGGATAATAATCTAATAGACTCCACATGGAATGAGCAATTTCCCATTTTTTATCAAATTAGCCCATCTTTCATACACATGAGCCTTTGTTCATGCCATTCTTTCCATTGAAATGCCCTTTGTTCTTGCTCTCTTGTGTGAGGGAACAATTCAACTAAAGCTGATACCATCAAAACATGAAGAATCTCAAGGCTTGTGAATTCAAGCCTTGCTTGAATACTGCTCCTCTACTAACAATATTCTGCATGTTTGATATTCCTCAAGATAATCTGTTCATCTGGTCCACCTCCCTTTCACTAAGTGATGATTGATTGATTCTAAATATACATTAGGCTATATTGTATACTAAAAACCATTCTAAATGCTGGCACTACCATGAGTTATCAGAGACTACAGTTAGTTTATTAGCTCCTATTTTAGATGCTGGGACCTCAATAAAGTTCTCAAATGCTTAACAATTTAGTTGGGGATTCAGCTCCTATATATTACAATAAAATAAATGATAGAAAATATTACCTAGTATCAAGTGATAATCCTAGGATGTAGATGAGAATAAATTTCAGCGAAAAAAAATATGGTTGCCCGCAGGAGTAATCAGGAAATATATGTTGGAGTAAAAAACATGTAAAGTAGGAAGGGAAGATATCCTAAGAAGAAAAAAAAAAAAAAAGGAATGAACAAAATTGTGGATGTGAAAATATATGACTGGCCACTGAAAAAGATAATTCACATAAGAAACAGATGAAAAAATTGAGAGTAAGGCGATGAATGCCAAAGTAAGCTGCCTAGATTTATAGATGGCAAAGGGCAAATAAAGACTTCTGAACTGTGGGTGACATGAACAGAGAATTGTTTTACAAAGATTAATTTGACATCAGAGTGCTATATGAATTGGGGGTAGGAAGATGTTTTTAGGAGATTTTGCAGAAGATTAAAAATAAAATAACCACAATCTGTAATACAGTAGTGTCAATGGGATTTTTTTTAATGTAATGATATTACAAAAAAATATATAGAAATTGGTGAGTGAAATTACATAGAGAATAATTTGGAGAGAGGCTAAGACTAGAAAAGAATGAAACACACAGAGTAAAGTCAAGATCACTGCCTGGAAGGTATAAGGTAGAGAAAAATTGCTGTAATTTGTGAGCCACATTTTTTTAAAAATCAAGTGGAGAACACCTTTGCTGTGACTTGTTGCCTCACACTTTCCCTTCCTATTTGGCCACATCTTATCTTTCTCTATGAGCTGTGCTTTGACAAATAGAATCATTTAGTAAATCTTTATTCTTCGATAATGCTTTCATTATTAATTCATTTAATTTATATTTATTCAATGTATACTAAATGTTAGGCATTATGGTAGGTAGTGGGAATACAATGATGAACAAAAGTAGACACAGTGCCTACCCTCATGGTGTTTCTAGCATAAAGGAGAAAACACATGTTTAACAAATAATTGCACAAATGATTATTTAATATGACCATTATACATGATATTAGGTAAAAGTGCCGAGGACTATAAGAGTTTATATAGTAGGAGGAATTAACCTAAACTGGTAAGAGGTTCCGAGAAAGATTCCCTGGCAAATTAAAATAATCTTTCAGACTTGAAAGATGAGTAGAAGTTAGCTGTGCTAACTATGTGGGGTGGAGGGTGGGTAGGGAGAGAGAAAGGTGAAGGGAATACCCCACATGCAGGAAATAAGATGTGCAAGGGCTTTAAAGGCAAAAGAACTTAGTGCATTTCAGAAACAGAGAAGGTTGGTGTGGATGGAGCCAAGTGAGGAAGAAAGAGAGATGATTGAAAGATGAGGATGGAGAAACAGTTGGGAACCATATTATCTAAATCTTATAGAATTTATGTTTATCCATAGAACAATGGAAAGCTATCAAAGGCTTTTAATGAAGGGATTTACAACCTGGTGAAAGTGTGAGTACTGGAATGGAGAAAGACAATATTAGAAACAAGAAAAACAGTTTGGAGATTATTTGTCTAAGTCCAGGCAGTTGATCGTGGTGGCCTGGAGTAGAAACAAGAGCGGCTGAGAGAAGTAAACAGAGTCAAGACACACTTTGCGCATTTGGAAAGTAAACTTGACAAAATTTGAATTAGATATAAGGTAGTGAAGAAAAGGGAATGTCAACGATGACTCCCAGGTTTCTGAAAATAACTCAGTGGATGAAAAAGTCACTTACTAAGACAGCTAACATTAGAAGAGAAACTGTTGATGAGGGCAGATCATAAGTTCAGTTTTTGACCATGAGGCACCAAAGTGGAGTGTTCAAATAAGCCACTATATATATGGGTCTTGAGATCAATTTGGATTTAATGTTTAATGCTTGAGTGAAGCATTTTTGAGGCGAGATTTCTGATACATAAAGTTATATAAAAATAGTTTTCATTAACTGTAGCTTCCACTTAGGTATTAACTATAGCTTCTATATTCACTTTATCCAAAATGAATCTGGAAGCTTAAAAACTATGCACATTTTATTCATATAATTAAAATTCTGATAAGAAGAAATTACCTTTTCAAGAGAAGATCAACTAATTAATCTAATAACAGTGTTACGTGAGTATTATTCATTTAAATACAAGAACTGTCCAAGGTCAACTTTCTTCCTGTACAGAAAGCCTTAATCTTTAACAGGCTAACATGCCATCCCTCCCAACTACTTTGTACTTTCCTTTTGTGTATCTGCACAAGTACCAACTTTTTTACAGGCTAGCTGTGGATTACAAATGATATGTAGTTAAGAAGAATCCATTTAAAAGATCTCCTCCTCTTAAAAGAGCAAATCTTCAAGAGGTAAATGAACTATTAAAATGGAAGTTGTCATAGACACCATTGTACCCAGCTTTTCTCTAATGAGTGAGTCCTTTCCATATCTGAATATGTTGTGCCAAACTTGCTTGAGCTCTTCTAATAAAACAGAACATAAAACAGAACATTTCAAGAAAATAATTTTAAACGATCATTTGATCGTGCATTTATTTCTTCATTTAGGTATTTCTTCATTAGTTCTACATAGAGTATATTAACAAAGCAAGATGCTAGATGCTAGACGGGGAAGTTGAATAAAAAGATGAATCAGTTATAGGTACTTGCTCCTCAAGCAGCTTAAAGTCTCGTAGATATAAAAGAAAAATGTAATAATATGAGGAAAACATAAGACTAAGATAAAGTCCATAAAATATCGTAGTAATTCAAGAGATGAAGAGTCCATTTTAGCTGGTAAACGACTTAAGACTTGTAGTGGATATTGCTGTTTACCTACTCAGAATATAATGGGTATTTCTTAACATCTTTATTAGAGTATAATTGCTTTACAATAGTGTGTTAGTTTCTGCTGTATAACAAAGTGAATCAGCTATACATATACATATATCCCTCTATCCCCTCCCACACTCCCTATCTCACCCCTCTAGGTGGTCACAAAGCACCGAGGTGATCTCCCTCTGCTATGCAGCTGCTTACCACTATCTATTTTACATTTGGTAGAGTATATATGTCCATGCCACTCTCTCACTTCATCCCAGCTTACCCTTCCCACTCCCCATGTCCTCAAATCCATTCTCTACGTCTGTGTCTTTATTCCTGTCCTGCCCCTAGCCTCTTCATAACAATTTTTTTTTTTTTTAGATTCTGTATATATGTGTTAGCATACAGTATTTGCTTTTCTCTTTCTGACTTACTTAACTCTGCATGACAGACTCTAGGTCCATCCACCTCACTACAAATAACTCAATTTTGTTTCTTTTTATGGTTGAGTAATATTCCATTGTATATATGTGCCACAATTTCTTTATCCTTTCATCTGTCAATGGACATTTAGGTTGCTTCCATGTCCTAGAGGTTATAAATAGTGTTGCAATTAACACTGTGGTACATCTCTTTTTGAATTACAGTTTTCTCAGGGTATATGCTCAGTAATTGGATTGCTGGGTCATATGGTAGTTCTCTTTTTAGTTTTCTAAGGAACCTCCATACTGTTCTCCATAGTGGCTATATCACTTTACATTCCCATAAACAGTGCAAGAGAGTTCCCTTTTCTCCACACCCTCTCCAGCATTTATTGTTTCTAGATTTTTTTATGTTGGCCATTCTGACTAGTGTGAGGTGATACCTCATTGTAGTTTTGATTTGCATTTCTCTAATGATTAATGATGTTGAGCAGCCTTTCATGTGTTTGTTGGCAATCTGTATATCTTCTTCAGAGAAATGTCTATTTAGGTTTTCTGCCCATTTATGGATTGGGTTGTTTGTTTTTCTCGTATTAAGCTGCATGAGCTACTTGTATATTTTGGAGATTAATCCTTTGTCAGTTGCTTCCCTTGCAAATATTTTCTCTCATTCTGAGGGTTGTCTTTTTGTCTTGTTAATGGTTTCCTTTGCTATGAAAAAGCTTTTAAGTTTCATTAGGTCCCATTTTTTTATTTTTGTTTTTATTTCCATTCCTCTAGGAGGTGGGTCAAAAAGGATCTTGCTGTGATTTATGTCATAGAGTGTCTGCCTATGTTTTCCTCTAAGAGTTTGATGGTGTCTGGCCTTACATTTAGGTCTTTAACCCATTTTGAGTTTATTTTTGTGTATGGTGTTAGGAAGTGTTCTAATTTCATTCTTTTACATATAGCTGTCCAGTTTTCCCAGCACCACTTAGTGAAGAGGGTTTTTTTCTCCATTGTATATTCTTGCCTCCTTTATCAAAGATAAGGTGACCATATGTGTGTGAAGTTATCTCTGGGCTTTCTATCCTGTTCCATTGATCTATATTTCTGTTTTTGTGCCAATATCATATTTTTTTGATAACTGTAGCTTTGTAGTATGGTCTGAAGTCCAGGATCCTGATTTCTCCAGCTCCGTTTTCCTTTCTCAAGATTGCTTTGGCTATTTGGGGTCTTTTGTGTTTCCATACAAATTGTGAAATTTTTTGTTCTAGTTCTGTGAAAAATGCTAATGGTAGTTTTATAGGGATTGCACTGAATCTATAGATTGCTTTGGGTAGTATAGTCATGTTCACAATGTTGATTCTTCCAATCCAAGAACATGGTATATCTCTCCATGTGTTTGTATCAACTTTAATTTCTTTCATCAGTGTCTTATAGTTTTCTGCATACAGGTTTTTGTCTCCTTAGTTAGGTTTATACCTAGGTATTTTTTACTTTTTGTTGCAATTGTAAAAGGGAGCGTTTCCTTAATTTCACTTTAGGGTTTTTCATCATTAGTGTATAGGAATGCAAGAAATTTCTGTGCATTAACTTTGTTTCCTACTACTTTACCAAACTCATTGATTAACTCTAGTAGTTTTCTGGAAGCATCTTTAGGATTCTCTCTTTTAGTATCAGGTCATCTGTAAACAGTGACAGCTTTACTTCTTCCTTTCCTATTTGGATTCCTTTTCTTTTTCTTCTCTGATTGCTGTGACCAAAACTTCCAAACTGTGTTGAATAATAGTGGTGAGAGTGGGAAACCTTATCTTGTTCTTGATCTTAGAGGAAATGCTTTCAGTTTTTCACCATTGAGAACAATGTTGGCAGTGGGCTTGCAGTATATGGCCTTTATTATGTTGAGGTAGGTTCCCTCTATGCCTACTTTCTGGAGGGTTTTTATCATAAATGGGTGTTAAAATATTTTTTGAAAGTTTTTCCTGCATCTATTGAGATTATCATATGGTTTTTACCCTTCAATTTGTAATATGGTGTATCACATTGATTGATTTGTGTATACTGAAGAATCCTTTCATTCCTGGGTTAAACCCCACTTGGTCATTGTGTATGATCCTTTTAATGGGCTACTGGATTCTCTTTGCTAGTATTTTGTTGAGGATTTTTGCCTCTATGTTCATCAGTGATATTGGCCTGTAGTTTCTTTTTATGTGACATCTTTTTCTGGTTTCGGTATCAGGGTAATGGTGACTTCGTAGAATGAGTTTGGCAGTGTTCCTTCCTCTGCTATATTTTGGAAGAATTTGAGAAGGATAGGTGTTAGCTCTTCTCTAAATGTTTGAAAGAATTTGCCTGTGAAGCCATGTGGTCCTGGGTTTTGTTTGTTGGAAGATTTTTAATCACAGTTTCAATTTCAGTGCTTGTGATTCGTCTGTTCATATTTTCTATTTCTTCCTGGTTCAGTATCAGAAGGTTGTGCTTTTCTAAGAATTTGTCCATTTCTTCCAGGTTGTCCATTTTATTAGCATGTAGTTGCTTATAGTAATCCCTTATGATTCTTTGTATTTCTGCAGTGTCAGTTGTTACTCCTCCTTTTTCATTTCAAATTCTGTTGATTTGAGCCTTCTCCCTTTTTTTCTTGATGAGTCTGGCTAGTGGTTTATCAATTTTGTTTATCTTCTCAAAGAACCAGCTTTTAGTTTTAATGGTCTTTGTTATCATTTCCTGCATTTCTTTTTCATTTGTATCTGGTCTGATCTTTATGATTTCTTTCCTTCTGCAAACTTTGAGGGTTTTTTATTCTTCTTTCTCTAATTGTTTTAGGTGTAAGGTTATGTTGTTTATTTGAGATTTTGTTTGTTTGTTTCTTGAGGTAGGGTTGTACTGCTATAAATTTTCCTCTTAGAACTGCTTTTGCTGCATCCCATAGGTTTTGGTTCATGGTGTTTTCATTGTTATTTGTTCTAGGTATTTTTTTATTTCCTCTTTGATGTCTTCAGTGATCTCTTGGTTACTTAGTAGCTTATTGTTTATCCTCCATGTGTTTGTATTTTCTAGTTTTTTTCCTGTAAATGATAGTTTCATAGCATTGTGGTCAGAAATGATACTTGATATGATTTCATTTTTTTTAATTTACCAAGGCTTGATTTGTCACCCAAGATATCATCTCTCCTGGAGAATGTTCCATGAGCACTTGAGAAGAAAGTGTATTCTGTTGTTTGGGGATGGAATGTCCTATAAATATCAATTAACTCATCTTATCTAATGTGTCATTTAAAGCTTGTGTTTACTTATTTACTTTCATTTTGGATGATCTGTCTATTGGTGAAAGTGGGGTGTTTAAGTCCTCTACTATTATTGTGTTACTGTCAATTTCCCCTTTTATGGCTGTTAGCATTTGCCTTATGTATTGAGGTGCTCCTATGTTGGGTGCATAATATTTACAATGTTGTATCTTCTTCTTGGATTGATCCTTTGATCCTTATGTAGTGTCCTTCTTTGTCTCTTGTAATAGTCTTTATTTTAAAGTGTATTTTTTCTGGCATGAGAAATGCTACTCCAGCTTTCTTTTGATTTCCATTTGAATGGAATATCTTTTTCCATCCCCTCACTTTCAGTCTGTAGCTGTCCCCAGGTCTGAAGTGGGTCTCTTGTAGACAACATATATATGGGTCTTGTTTTTGTATCCATTCAGCAAGCCTGTGTCTTTTGGTTGGAGCATTTGATCCATTCACGTTTAAGGTAATTATTGGTATGTATGTTCCTATTACCATTTTCTTAATTGTTTTGGTTTTGTTTTTGTAGGTCTTTTCCTTCTCTTGTGTTTCCTCCCTAGAGGAGTTCCTTTAGCATTTGTTGTACAGTTGGTTTGGTGGTGCTGAATTCTCTTAGCTTTTGCTGGTTTATAAAGATTTTAATTTCTCCATCAAATCTGAATGAGTTTCTGGCTGGGTAGAGTCATCTTGGTTGTAGATTTTTCCCTTTCATCACTTTATTTGTTTTTTAAACTAATTTATTTATTTATTTATTTTTGGCTGCACTGGGTCTTCGCTGCTGCACACGGGCTTTTCTCTAGTTGCAGCAACTGGGGGCTACTTTTCATTGTGGTGCATGGGCTTCTCATTGTGGTAGCTTCTCTTGCTGTAGAGCATGGGATCTAGGCACATGGGCTTCAGTAGTTGTGGATCGTGGGCTCCAGAGCACAGGCTCACTAGTTTAGGCACTTGACAAGTCAAGACTCTGTCAGCCACATGGCTCAGAACAAAAGGGAGAAAAAAAGAAAGAAAAAATAAATTTTAAAAAATTATTTTTTAATTATTAAAATAAAAAATAGGGCTTCCCTGGTGGTGCAGTGGTTAAGAATCTGCCTGCCAATGCAGGGGACCTGGATTCAAGCCCTGGTCTGGGAAGATCCTACATGCAGTGGAGCACCACAACTACCCTAGCCTGTGTGCCACAACTCCTGAAGCCCGTGCGTCTAGAGCCCATGTTCCGCAACAGGAGAAGTCACTGCAATGGGAAGCCAGAGCACCTCAGCAAAGAGTAGTCCCCACTTGCCGCAACTAGAGAAAACCCACACACAGCAACAAAGACCCAATGCAGCCAAAAATAAATTAATTAATTAAATAAAATAAAAAAAATTTTTAAAAAAAGAGAGCAACCAAACCAATAACAAATCCACCAATGGTAACAAGTGCTAAGAAGTCCCATCCCTATTCTTTTGTCTCTGTTTTTTCTTTTTTCTCTTGCCCTACCCAGTCATGTGGGGAAGTTTCTTGCATTTTAGGGAGGTCTGAGGTCTTCTGCCAGCATTCAGTTGATGTTCTGTAGGAGCTGTTCCACGTGTAGATGTATTTCTGATGTATTTGTGGGGAGGAAGGTGATCTCCACATCTTACTCCTCCACCATCTTGAAGGTCTCCCCAGAATATAATGTTTTTATGTCCATTATGAAGCAGCCATGAAATTGATAACCTACAGGCTCTCGGCAGGTGGTGCAGTGCGGGGTGAGGGACCCTGCTAGCTTAACACAGAAGTCGGGCCTGGCTGACCTAATCTTATCAGTATTTATCTGGCCACACAAATAGGAAGATGACCTAAGCTAATTCAGTGTGAAGCCAAGGACTTATACTGAATTGTGCAGCCTCTGGTGGGGATTGGGGAAGTTTTTCTTGCTTGCTTGCTCTACGTGATGTAGAATGCAAGTGTGAGGCTTTGAATTGCTGCAACATTGTGTAACCATGAAGAAAACCAGCCTGAGTAGAAAAACCACATGAAAGAATGGCTTCAAGGCCTGATAAAACTGCTCATGGACCCTTCTCTTTATCTTCTTTTTTCACTGGCATGAGCCCTTATTTCCTTTATTAATCATACCAATTTGAATGGTTCTCTGATCTAACTGCTAAAATATTCACAAAGGAATTAGCATCTGAGCTAGAATTTGAAAAATGGTTAAGATTGAAGCCTAAAGGGATGGAAGGAAACAATCCAGGCAGAAGGAATAAACACTTAGGAAAGTAGGGAATTTCTGTGGCTAAATGTAATTTTGACTATAATAAAGACTGAATGAGGATTTAGCATGAAAATGATGGTTGAGGTAAAGGTTCTAGAGGAAATGAATGCCTGGCTAAGTAACCCGGACGTCGTTCTATGGCCCAGTGGTTTTCAATGTTTAATAATCATGCACCTTATTTAGAAAAATATCTCACCCCCACTTTTATATTTATTTGCTTATTAATAAAATATAGATTCTTTATTACTATCATAATACAAATAACGTTTTCATATTGTATTTTCCATATCCTAGTGCTCGTGCTTTCACTTAAATATGCTCACGCTCCTTTGGAATAAGACAATGACAAGCCACAGCACATTGATAACTATATCTTAGAAAGATTTATCTGAGAGTAACATCTAAGATTAATTTAAATAGGTATACTGGAAATAGGGCAATTTGTTATTGTTTTTTTTGTAACAAGCCAATAATTCAAGAATAATTGAGATCTTTATTTTGTATAGAGACATTGGAAAACAAGAGAAGGAGGTAAATCTCATAGCTATCATGCAGATAGAACTGGTTAAAAATATATGTTAAATATCAACCCAAGGCCAGTCACTTGATAGAAACTCAATACATTATACTAGTTTCCTTTTTATTTCTCTAGAATTGAACATACATACTTACCAAGGGAAATAAAACTGGACTTAACATTAATCAGGCCAATTTTATTGCTGTATCCATTAATGCTTTGAAGATAAGGAGTGGAGTAAGAACCAAAAAAATACACATTTATGATCTAGCTTAGGTCGGACATTGGAAAATTGGATAAGATGTAAAGAAAAAAGAATAGGAAAATCAAGGATTATCAGAAGAGCCTAGTTGAAAGTTAACCAAGCAGTCAAGACTGAGTAGGAAGGCATTGAAGAATGTGATCTTTCATGAATGGAAGATGCAATCCTTTGTGAATAAAAGATGCTGTCAAGTGATTATAGACACCAATCTGCCTAAATCACATAAAAATGCCATTCTGTGCAGTGTGAGCAGGAGCATTTGAGGAGTAATTCTGGCTGACCCTGACAAAGTTATAGTTTGTTGATATACAAGGTTTCCCTACCTTCATCAACAAATGGAACATCCAGAAAAATCAGACTGAGTACAAAACTGAAAGCGTTTTGAATACATTACTAAATGTAAACTGAAATTCAAACACCACACATAAGTGCTAGGGAGGAAATAAACCAGCATAATAATAAATTTAGTGACACACTATAACATACTTATTTCAGTAACACATTATAACATTCTTATTTCCTACTTAAAGAAGGTACTCTGCTAGGCACTTAAAGAAATGCCAGTGATCTAGTCTCAGCAAATACTCTAGTGCTTGTCATTATAGATTATGAAAATTTCATTTACAGAGCATTCAATACTTTGCTTTTTTTTAGTGTTCTTTATATTTACATATCATTATGCTTTAAGAACTTTTTTTTTTTTGGTGTGACTTTCAGAGTTTTATTCATTGCTGAATTTTGCAAACTTGGTCTCTGCTCTACTTGAACTTACAGAACTAAACAATTTTCCCAGAATTTCTCAAGGTCACGTTTATTTCCAAAGATCATTCAAATCACGATCTAAGGGAAAATGATGACCTCTTAGTCGTTTGTTTAGTCTCAACCTGACTGCATTAGAATCACTTGGGGAGTCTTTCAAAATAGTGTTGCCTAAGCCCTACCTGCAGAGTTTCTGATTTTAAAAGGCCAAGGCATCAGTATTTTTAAAAGATACCCAGGTGATTCTATGTACCACTAGGATTAAGAACAATTGAGCTAGTCAATATCTTGGAAGACATTTACTCATTTCTTTTTTTTTTTTTCTGCTAGTTTTAAGTTCTTTTTTTTTTTTCCACACGCACACTGTATTTTATTTTTACAAGAGAAAAATAAACTGACACCAAGCATTGTAAATGCATGACCATAAGAAAAGCAACAATGATTGCAATTACCAAACACAAAACACACTCATACTATGTCATAATATTGACATTCAGTACAGTAATCCTCCACTGTAACAGCTCCTTCACTTTGCAGTGAAAATTGATTTGTGTATTTTTTACCTCTGAGTCTTTGTGGGATTTTTTTTCTTTTTATTCAAACAGAAAATCACAAAAATTATAATCATCCTCATCAGTTCACTCAGTCCCATGTAATTAATTGTTTTTTCTTCTTGATGTTTTGTAAGGCACTTTTATGAATTCATCAGTTTGCCATTAGAGTTCTGAAAATGCTTATTCATTCAGTTCAGCAGTATAGTCAGTTATCAGAAACCTGTACTTGTCAGAGTCTTCTCCATGAATTCCTTGAAGAAGAAACCCTTTTATAGGAACATTTTTGCAAAAGCATCAGAGTACACACAGAACTGTCTGTAAATGACAAAAGACTTAAAAATGACCACAGTTAAAGATTTGATGAAAGTTCATAATAATGCAATCGACAAGTAAATTTAGTTATTTCTGAGATATACATTTTAAAGTAATAACTAGAATTATGACTTATAACATACCAGAACATATAAGATTCTTAGAAATTTCATGTAATGTCTGAAACACTTATATTAACATATTTCCATACAAATAACCCAAAGAAAGTTTAGTGTTATTTTTTGTTTGTTTGTTTGTTTATACTGCAGGTTCTTATTAGTCATCAATTTTATACACATCAGTGTATACATGTCAATCCTAATCACCCAATTCAGCACACCACCATCCCCACCCCACGATGGTTTTCCCCCCCTTGGTGTCCATACGTTTGTTCTCTACATCTGTGTCTCAACTTCTGCCCTGCAAACTGGTTCATCTGTACCATTTTTCTAGGTTCCACATACATGCGTTTATATACAATATTTGTTTTTCTCTTTCTGACTTACTTCACTCTGTATGACAGTCTCTAGATCCATCCACATCTCAACAAATTACTCAATTTCGTTCTTTTTTATGGCTGAGTAATATTCCATTGTATATTGGAATTGCAGGATTGTCTTTAAGAAATGTAAAAAACATATTCTGGGTAATATGCACTGATGTGAAACAGTCATTTTTCATGATTTGTCAATGAGATTATTGAAGAAATTGTGCAACTAATTAAATAGGTATTTTTAAAAATTTTTTTTAGGTTTTTTTTTTTTTTGGCCGCACACATATGATCTTAGTTTCCCAATTAGGGATGGAACCATGCCCCCTCCAGTGGAAGCATGGAGTCTTAACCACTGGACCACCAGGAAAGTCCTTATTTTTTTAAATACTATCAAACAGTTGAAATGATTGGAAAATACAAAAAGATATTCTTCTTAGAATGATGCAGAGCTATATCTTTTAATGTGTAGCTGCCAGACAGAAAAGGAGAGGAACTTTTAGCCTGATGAAAAGACAAGCTGAGTGCCCAAACCGCTAAACATATTCATGTAGTAATTTCCCCATCATCATCTTCCAAGTCCTGCAAAGACAGATCCACCACAAAACACTATGAGTAATCACTCTTCAAATGTTATCAGCACTTGTAAAAGATTCCTTTTGAAAATTTAATTCTTACTTAAATCTTAATATTTATTGCTCATAGATATTGTTTGGAGCATTTTTGTCTAAATGTATTTCTGCACTTGATAACATAGAACCACACGTACTACTTCAGCATGGTGTCTTGAGAAGAGCAGTTGGCTGGAAAACCTGGGTTCCAGTCCATGCTCTGGTCACTAAGGATTGTAAGACTTTGGACAAGATCCTAATCTACCTAAAAGTTAATGTCTTTATTTGCCTCTAAGTCTCTCAGAACTTAGATTTTACACTACTTCATCACTTAGTGCTGTTTGTAAAACAAAACGAAACAAACAAAACAAAACCAACATATATTATCAAATATTGTCATTAAAAATGTTAAAGTACAGTTGGCCATTGAACAATGCTGGGGCTAAGAGCACCGACCCTCTGCACAGTCAAAAATCTTAAAATAATATATGTAGGCCTTCCCTATTCTGTTATTGCATATCCAAGGATTCAACCAACCATGGATCACATAGTACTATAATTTTTACTCTTGAAAAAACCCACATATAAGTGGACCGTGCAGTTCAAACTCATGTTGTTCAAGGGTCGACTGTACTTTGAATCCCTTGGGGGGAAAAACAAACAGGTGCTTTGTTAATCATTAGCCAGAAATTTATTTCCTTCAAATATCAGCCTCCTGGGATATGTGTCTCCTACTGTCCAAAGACTATGCTAAAAGTTCCTGAGAAATATGATGTCAGAGATACCACCTTTAAGTATATTCTTAATTTTTAGCTAAACCTTTGCTCAAAAACCCTGTCTACTATCTTCTCCTGAAAACACAATAACATTTTCAACTCTCACTCTTAAATCCTAGACAGGGTCATCTCCACAAATTCATTCCATATCTCCTTTACTCTTGGCCTACCATATAGATCTGTTTGACTTTTCCAAGTGGAGGGCTTCCCAAACAGAACACATACTTGGTATTAACACTCCAAATGCAAATGACAGAAGAAAAACCTTCCACTATAAAGAAGAGAACCTTAATCTCTTTACTTCCAACAACATTCTATACTGCGTTTGTTAGCTTAGTTGTTTGCCTTTCAGGGGTCATGCCAACACTTTGTATGTACATACACACACAAATATATTTACATAGATAATTACTTTATTAAGTTGTGGTCATAATAAATACTTATAGTTGAGTTATGAAAACATAGAAAGGTAGGAAACTAACCCAAGATCACATCTGAGAACTGTGAGAACTGTGCAGCCATTTGAATTTAGAGTGAAAAGGGTGAGGGTATATGACAACACAACTGTCCATGTGGAGTTCTGGCTACTTCTGTTTACCTGTAATATCTTAGTAAAGTCATTTATAATAAAATCAAAACTAGAAATCTGTTAAGACTTTTATATTTATGTAGCTCTTGGTATAGAAACTTATCAAAAGCTTTATTGAATATCCAAATAAAGTACATGAAATAGCTCACACTTACCATATTTACATTTTATTATCTCACACAATCTGAAAAGATTACATATGCATGGTCCTTATAGAGGTATAATCATATACTTTGTCCAGTTATGTTAAATACATTTTGGAAGATACTTTACATATATTATCTCATTTAATTCTCAAGAGAAAATATAAGTAACAATATTTCCATTTTTAAGTTGAAAAAATAGAGAATCAGGCAATTTAAACTACTTTTTCAAAGTCACCCAGTTTCATAGTTTCATTCCAAAGCCTGTGATTTTTCTTTTGTACTACACTATTGTAGTATTTTTGCCATAAATTATGTTTCCTTAAATTTTTCCTTAAATGTTCCTGAAGTTCCATACCGTTACTTGTTAAAAAAAAGAGAGAGAGACATTTATTCATTTGTAATAAGAATACACCCACTCTTTATTAAGATAGATATTGTATCACAATCTAATTTAATTCCCACATCACCCTCATGAGGTAGATATTGCTATTCCTACATTACAGACAATGGATTTGAGTCTCAAAAGATTTAAGGAACTTGGTCAAGATCCCATAGCTAGAAAGCAACAGAACCAGAATTTGATCACAAATGCAATTGTTTCATACTAAAGACCATACTTTCAACCATTACTCTAAACTTTGTAGATCTAGAGATGCTTGGAATAAATTTTATTTATGGAGATCATATTAAAATCCTGCAGGTTCTCTGGTACAACAATTACGGGAGCATTAAAAATAATGAAAGATAATAATAGGGGAAACTGTGCAGGAGGAGAGGAGCTATATGAGAGCTCTCTATAATTTCTGCTCAGTTTTTCTATAGACCTAAAACTGCTTTAAAAAATAAAGCCTGGTAACTTTAAAAGATTATATTATTTTATCTTTGAGATCCCTTACAATCATCAGATGAAGGCCTGTAGTATTAAGCTGCTGATAAGATCTGAAACATCCTAAGCACAGTTCTATGAACTGTAAGGATCCAGTATAATGACCACAGACAGGTGATTTGCCTCCTAACAAATATCCAACTGTTTTTGGAAGGAGTGGAAAGGTATTTTAAAAATTGCCTGGACAGGGCTTCCCTGGTGGCGCAGTGGTTGAGAGTCCACCTGCCGATGCAGGGGACACAGGTTCGTGCCCCGGTCCTGGAAGATCCCACGTGCCGCGGAGCGGCTGGGCCCGTGAGCCATGGCTGCTGAGCCTGCGCGTCCGGAGCATTGCCTGGACAAAATCTACCATACAAAAGCTATTTTTATTGTCAGTGAACTTGAATACCTTTTTTTTTTCCCACAATGCCTGTCTGTTCTCTTAATTCCTGTGCTTGACTGCATCCCTTCAAGAGTTCTTGGTACCTTGTTGAAAATACTGGTTATTGATTCTTCCACAGGATTGTGCCACTGAACTTGTTTCCACATGTCTGTTGCATAGCCCCTGACAACAATCTGGCTTCCAACTGAGAAATATAGATCATACAGATGTTAATAACAGCTCTATATTTTACATTACAGTAATAGTTTCACGTTAAATTTTAAGTCAAAAAACTATAAATTGATACATACACCCACTTCCAAAAAGTAATTTATACTCTGATTTATCATTAAAAGTGTTTAATGCCAGGTATATTCCTTAATCCTCATTTAAAAGGATTTTATTTTTTAATTTTCATTAATAATTATATTACCACGTAACAAAAATTATATTCTCTATACTCCAAAAGTAAGTGATAAAGTCTTATGTCTTACAAAAGGAATGGACAGAGTCTTATATGACTACTATTGTGCTGTTTGTTCCAGTTAAAAATATCACTAGCCTCTTCTTCCTGACATATTTACAGATGTCTATACACTGAATACTGCTAGTTTATGCCCTTCTTTCTTTGTACTTTTCCAAAGTACAAATGGAAACATTTGTATTCTGTGCCTTCTATATTTGGTATTTTAAAAATATCCTATCACTTTATCTTACATTTTCATGAATTATAGTCTAGACTCTAAACATGACCTATTCAGACCATGAAAGGTATTGAAAATGTAAAGAAACCAGAAAAATAAAGCTTACATGACACAACAACTGAGGATGTATTGATTTTAAAATGGATAAAATTAGATCTATATGGTTGCAGGGAAGGAATGTAATATAATGTAGTAGTGCAGGGAGGGAGAGATGAGTAATATATATTTTAAAGGGTGTATTTTAAAGACAAGAAAATAATTATTTTGAGTAACTGACTAAGGAACTTTGTTAATACTGATATAGAATAAGCATTGTAAACACTAATAGTAAAGCAACTAGATATTACAAATATTATGCAACATTGCAGGTACCCAAGTATGTGTAACTAAATATAAAACATGAACAATGACATAAATAGCCCTTAAGGATTTAGTGATTCAGACTATATTGACCCAGAGAGATTGTGGTAAGTTCTGAGTTTGAAAAAAAAGTAATATAAGGACTTCCCTGGTGGCACAGTTGTTAAGAATCTGCCTGCCAGTGCAGGGGACATGGGTTCAAGCTCTGGTCCAGGAAGCTCCCACATGCTGCAGAGCAACTAAGCCTGTGTGCCACAACTACTGAGCCTGAGCTCTATAGCCCACGAGACACAACTACTGAGCCCATGAGCCATAACTACTGAGCTCACGTGCCACAACTACTGAAGCCCATGCACCTAGAACCCATGCAACAAAAAGAAGCCACCGCAATACGAAGCACGCTCACCGCAACGAGGAGTAGCCCCCACTCGCCGCAATTAGGGAAAGCCCACACTCAGCAACGAAGACCCAACGCAGCCAAAAATAAATAAATAAGTTTATGTTTTTAAAAAGTAATATAGCTCCTCTCCTCACGGAGCTTATATTTCATTTAGGAAGATATGCAATAGCAACTAATGTTTAGAGCTTGTGAGAAGCATAAGAAAGAAAGAAATAGACTCTATAGTAGAAAATTAAGAGCGTGGGAGTGAGTAGGCAGAGAGAGCCTCTCTAGAGAAGTGACATTTGAACTGTGACATGAAGGATAAGAAGTAATAGGATAGCAAGAATAAGCACAAGATATCTCCAGGAAGAGAGTACAGCAAGCGCAACTTCCCTAAGGTGGGAAAATAACTTTGCCTTAAAAAGAACTTTCATCTAAGAGTGTAAGTGGGTGAGAGAGAAAGTGGCATGGGTTGAGACTGAATAGTGAAAAGGTTCCCGGTAACATATGGTCTTATAGCCATTAAAAGGTGCTGGAAATGTATTCTAAATGCAGTAAGAACCATGAATGAGTTTTAAACAGTAGTGAAATAATGGAACTCAAGTTTTAAAAATAAGCCTACTGATATGTGGAGAATGTATTATTGGAGGACAACAGTGGAAGTGGTGGACATATACTGTTTTCCCAACATCCACTTTCTCATCTCTTAGAAATAGTGACATGATGTTCCTTTAGGGAATGATCTTTCCCTTCTCTCTGTTCCTGTGGATTGGGTAGGTTTTACCCTACTTGAACCAGAATTCCAAAAAGCTACTAGTGACAAACAAGAGCAATGTTTCCCTCTGATACAGTACTTGGATCTGAGATGCCCTTATGATATGGGCCACGCTCATGAGAGCCCTACCATGGATATTTTTTTTTAATTTACTTATTGGTAACTTTTTTTAACAACTTTATTGGAGTATAATTGCTTTACAATGTTGTGTTAGTTTCTGCTGTATAACAAGTGAATCAGCTATACATATACATATATCCCCATATCTCCTCCCTCTTGTGTCTCCCTCCCATCCTCCCTATCCCACCCTTCTAGGGTGGTCACAAAGCACTGAACTGATCTCCCTGTGCTATATGGCTGCTTCCCACTAGCTATCTATTTTACATTTGGTAGTGTGTATATGTCCATGCCACTCTCTCACTTCGTCCCAGCTTACCCTACCCCCTCCCCATGTCCTCAAGTCCATTCTCTACACCTGTGTCTTTATTCCTGTCCTGCCCCTAGGTTCTTCAGAACCATTTGCTTTTTTTTTTTTAGATTCCATATAAAGCATACAGTATTTGTTTTCCTCTTTCTGACTTACTTCATTCTGTATGATAGACTATAGGTCCATCCACCTCACTACAAATAACTCAATTTCATTTCTTTTTATGACTGAGTAATATTCCATTGTATATATGTGCCACATCTTCTTTATCCATTCATCTGTCAATGGACACTTAGGTTGCTTCCATGTCCTGGCTATTGTAAATAGTGCTGCAATGAACATTGTGGTACATGACTCTTTTTGAATTATGCTTTTCTCAGGGTATATGCCCAGTAGTGGGATTGCTGGGTCGTATGGTAGTTCTATTTTACTAGAGCAAATAATTGGAAAAGAAAAGTGATCTTTCTCTGGGAAGGAAAGCTTGACTAAAACTGAAGTCAATGCAGTTAGGAGACACTTGAAGTAGAGTTGACCCTTGAACAACTGGGTTTGAACTGCGCAGGTATATTTTTATGTGGATTTTTTTTTGCAATAAATATGTACTAACTACAGTACTACAAAATCTGTGGTTCGCTGAATCTCAGATGCAACAAGTGGATACAAAGGGCTGACTGGAAAGTTACACTTGGATTTTCTAATGTGCAGAGGATTGGAGGCCCTAACCTCCAAGTTGTCAAGAGTCAACTGTAATCTAGAAAGAGATAATGGTGACTTGATATAGATGGGTGGAAGGAGAAAGAGAGAAGAGGGCACACTGTAAAATATCTATGAAGTAGATTTGACTGGTCTTCCTAATGGAATAGATGGAAATAATGAAGAAAAATACTTCAGACTTTGCCTTATGAGACAGTATGAATGGATGGTGATGCCAAACAGTGAAAGAAAAAGACTTAAATTGGATTTGGTGAATGAGGAAATCAATAAATTCATTCTTGTACTAGTTAAATTTGAGAAAACTTAGGCCGTTTTGAGTGGATATGTCAGGAAGACAATTGGATATTGAATCTTAGGAGAGAGGTATGAATGGTGTATGTATATGTATACATATATCTATATATATATGTATATTGAAATTAGAACAGGTAATGGGGTGAGTGCAGACAGAGAACTTAACAGGGCCCAGATCAAGTCTTAAGTAACCTCAACAAAGTACACTGAAATGGAGCAGAGTATAAGACAAAATATAGGAATTGTTAATATTCATTATAATCCTGTTGCAAAATGTGAATCATAAAGAAGAATCTTAGCAGATGCTTAATTTCAAAATGCTAAATATGATCTTTGCTATCAAAAAACACCTGCAACCCCTTAGGGCTGTCAAAGCAAATATCTACATGAAGGTACCATTTTATCATTATTCAGAAAATTGTGTTTTCCGAAATGTCTATTCACTTGCACTGAGGAAAGATTTCTAATTGACAATTTACTCTCAGAAAAAAAATAAATGCTATCAATTCTGAACTCTTCATGAAGCTACTGGATCTTTCCAGTCCTGAAACTAATTTTAATTCATTATGAGGGCCATGAGGGGAAAATAAGGAGGGCTGTTACAGAGCAGAGACCAATTTAGTGAGGAAAGCATCAGTAAGTTGTCATACTTCCTCCACCTCTTTTCAAGTATAGCACTTTTCAAGTAAAGAATATGTGGATGAGCCAAATGTTCTTCCTTGCAGAGGACTTAATAAAAAGAACAAAGTGTATGAAGTTTCACAGAAAATAGTTCTAAATTTAGACAGAATATAATTATTTATACTATTGTACAACATAACCATGAGTTGGTGCTTAATCACTCATCATGATGTCACTTTTTGTATCATAAGAAAGACAAATTCAAAATGGGAAATTACTCCAAATTGTAGGCACTTAACAGCAATATGAAATTTTATAAGGCAAAGTAACTTCATATATTAGACTGAGGTATATCATCCTCAGAATTATATAAGTCACCTGGATTGAAAGGAATGTAGGATCTTCTCCATTTAAGAAATAATGGTGGCTGTCTAGGTACGGTAGATGTTATGGTAAACAAGAGAGATAGAATCATTGCTTTTTGTTACTTCAAATTCAAGTAAATAAGCTAACATAAAAGTAAACAAGTAGCAGTTTAAGATAACGGTAATAACCTCTATGGAAATAGATAAACAATAGTGATTAGGGTGATGGGTAGCTATACCAACTGAATAGGTATGGAAATTATGGCCAAAGTACATGCCCCTTTTCCGTGAGAGACCGTGTGGCTTGTGCTCATTTATCCATAGTTCCAAGTCACAGTTGTTCTCATCGTAGATGATGACTCCAGGAGGAAAGAAAATATCTCACACCCCCCCCACATTTACAAGACCTCCCTTCCAGACCACAAGTGCATGAATTCTGTAAGGCCAAAATATCTTTCCTTCCTCAAAGGACTATTGGTACTAAATTCACTAAATGCCTCATATCCCTGCTTCTACCACAGCTTCTATGTAGAGTCTATGTGAAATGTGTGCCACTGTGGCAGTGACTGTGACTTCACATTGTATCTGTGAAGCCAGATAGATCTTTAAGCTATCCCTAGCTCTATTCTCATCTGTCTGTTTCCTCAGTATGTCTGTTTCCTCACGTGCCACCCTACTCACACTTATTTTTCCTCCAAAACAATCACATTGGGCTTTCTGGAACACTCCCCATGGAACCAGCAAGTCCCTACAATCCTACCAGCTTCCCCAAACATTACTTTAACTGAAAATGGATGACTACTGAGAAAACTTCTGCAGCTTTCCCAAGTAGAAATTGTTTAACATTCTAGAAAATAATAGCCATAATAATTGCAAGCATTTATTGTGCACTTCCTATTTACAGCACTACACCTATACTGTACATGGAGTTATTTCATGAATAAATTTCATAACCTTATTTCATTTAATTATTATAGCAATCCAATAAAGTAAGTATTTTATTCATATTTTAGAGATGTGAAACTGAGGCATAGAGAGATTAAGTAACATTAATCAAGGTCACAGAAGTATAGAGAGATGGAGCCAGCAGTGGAATCCAGGCAGTCTGAATCCAGAGCTGGGACTCTTAGGCAACATCTTCTTCTCATGTGTTAGAAGTGGGGCTTGAGTTGTCATTGTTGTTCTACAGAAGCTCTTTCAGCCACCTTTAAAAACTCCTGTTCTTTGTTGTTTTTATCTACCAACCTCCTGTCCAGTTCATCTCATTCACTAAAGATTTTGGTACCCTGCTCAGGGTATTCCTTTCCTTCTCTATTCTTACCATCATCTCAGGAAATTCAGTGTCCATACGGACAATCTATCCAACATCGTATTTTAATTGTTCCCTAACTTTCTTATCATTAATGGTATAGTTCAGATCATCTCCACCAATCCCTTATAATTTAACACTGAAAAAATTTCCACTTTCAAAATTACAAACATTTCACTTTCTTCTGAAAATTTCCATTTGCCTGCTCAGAGCCCCAACTCTCACTGTTCTTCAGCCTCTGAGCCTTCAGCTCCACTGACCTCTCCACTCCTTCCAAATATCAAACTCCTTATACCTTTGTTTGATTCTACAATATTTTACTTCAATCATTTTGGTGCCAATGCACTAACCTCCCTTGTCCATTTGTCCTTTTAAAGCCTCCAACGAGAAAAACTCCAACCCTGAATCCAGCAATCTTTGTTACCTGTGTCTATGTCTATACTCAGATAGCTAAGCACTCATAAATGGATTGACAGTACATAAATGGATTGATAAATTCAGTCAACAACTTCACCTATACACAATCTTAATAGAATTCTCTAATCATCTTGATCTAACTTCTGTAACAAATATTTCATATGTCCTTTATTCTTTACAAGCTGTGATACCCTGTCCATACACTTCACTCTCAGCAGATGATTGCATTGTACTTAACTAAAATGATTCGAGCCATCAGACAGGAATTCCTTCAATATTCTACTGCCAAATCTGTCATTAACCTGCATGTGTACCAACCTTCTCCTCCTGCCTTCCTGATACAAAAAGGTGCATGTCTCTCCTCTTCTTGAAGGCCAATTCTTCTACATGTAATCTGAGTCCCAGTTTCCCCCACATTCTTCAGAATCTATGCTAACATTTAATGCTTTCACTTTCAGAGTATTTTTTTTTCTTTTTACTAAGACCCACAACAAGGAATATATGTATTACATTGCAACCCAATACATTCACATTATACATATATAATATATGTACTTATCACATGTAACATATGCACTGTATATAAGTATCATGTATAAATGTATAAAATATATCTCACTGTGCTTTGCAGTTGACAATTTGTACCAAAAAAACACAATTTTACAAGGTAAGATCACCTTACTTGCATGATACACTGATATTATCTTTTTTCTTTTTTTTTTAATTAATGCTGGTCACCACTCACTAAGTTAATGCTACAACACAATAGTGAGTCATAACCTGCAGTTTGAACCACAATGAATTACTCTATTCCTCTACAAATTTGTCTTTAAATTCTTTCATCTAAAAGTTAAAAAAACCAAATTTTACCTCCGATGCTCTTTCAGCTCATATACTTCGCACATTTAGACTTAATAGAAAAGTTATTTTAGTCTGCACTTTTTTGTCCCATTAACTCCTCAGACCAATTTAATCTGTCTTCTACCACACTACCGCATGAAAACCACTTTCCTTAAGTTTCAGTTAGCTCTCTACAGTGAGTCCCCTACATATGAACATTCAAGTTGCAACCTTTCAAAGATGCAAACGTGCATTCTCATGTCCGATCACGTAAGTTAGTTCACGTGTCTGGAGTACATTGTCACGTGCGTGCAGCCTCTACAAGTGGTTGTGCTTTTGTATACTTTACTGTACAGTACTGTTGCTGTGCAATACGAGGAGCTTACTAATGAAGACCTGATGGAATTGGAGACCCAGAGAAAGGACGAAGAGAGACAAGAGGAAAAAGAAGTACCCTAAGAACCCAAGAGATTCACGATGCAGGAAATGGCAAGGGAATTTTCTTTATTTGAGGAGCGACTGTTAGTTTTTGAGGCACAGGACCCAAACGTAGAACAGTACATGAAGGTTGCAGCAGCTGTTCAGAATGCAATCCAGGGCTACCA
Organism: Globicephala melas; assembly: GCF_963455315.2. NCBI lineage: Eukaryota > Metazoa > Chordata > Mammalia > Artiodactyla > Delphinidae > Globicephala > Globicephala melas. The sequence goes on along the minus strand of NC_083321.1, from coordinate 65,744,303 downwards.
TGTTATCTATGACAAGGAAAAAAGAGCTACTACCCAGACATCACTGGATCGTTTCTTCAAGAGGGAAGATAGAATTGAATCCAGCAAGGAACCAGAACCTGTGCCATCACCATCAGGCATGACTGAAATTGCAGCTTGGCCTCCATCTCCTATTGCCGACGGTCCTTCAGTTCTACCATCTCCTACCTCCTCTCCCTCCTCCAGTCAGTAACTCTCCTTGCCTGTTCACTTGATGCCAGCAGCTGTATGCCAGTTGTTGTACTGTACTTTTCAAGGTACTGTACTATAAAATTAAAAGTGTTTTCTTTATTTTTTTGTGTTTGTTTTTATATGTTATTTGTATGAAAAGTATTATAAACCTATCACAATACAGTACGATATAATGGATTGTGTTAATTGGGTACCTAGGCTAACTTTGTTGGACTTATGAACAAATTGGACTTAACGAACGTGCTCTCAGAATGGAACTTGTTCATATGTAGGGGACTTACTGTATAACTAAATTCAGTGGACACGTTTCTGCCTTCACACTACTCAGCATCTCAGCAGCATTTAACAACTGATTACCCCTCCTTGAAACATTAATTTTGCTTTGCTTTCATGACACTACATCCCATTTGTTTTCCTCCCTTCTCTCTGTCTACCTCCTTTCAGCCTCTTTTCGCTGGCTCCTCTATCACTCTCAGGTACTGGGGGCCCTCTATTCATTTTACTCTTCTCTCTTAGCACCTCCTTCTCACTCTTTAGCTTTTGCTCTAGTTCTCCCTTTTATTGTTGGAATTACCACCTTGATTTAGGAAGCAAGAGAGATGTCGTATTTATAGGCTAGAGGTCTTTGGACATTAGTTGTGAAATAAGTCTTCCTATTCCTAGGGAATATAGGAATATTCATAATAATTCAGAATCCAAACCTTCTCCTGAATCAGTTCCAGGCATATGCAGTTACAGAACTCAGAAACATTGCTTTTTATATTCTATGCCCATGAACCTGACTGCTTTATCACATTTAGGATTCACTGTATAATTTCTGACATATAAAGGAATATCAAGATTTTCTCTGCATTTCCGATTTAGTTAAATTCAAGGTTTCCTTTTCTCCCTATAGGACTTATGTATCCCTGCAAGTTAACAGCTTCTCTTGGAAGTCAGCTGGAAGCCTTTGAATGTTACATGCTCAGTATCTGAGGAATAGATTTGCATGATGTATGAATCATCACACCAACCTTTCCTAGCTTTGAAAATTCTGTGATCTGTTCCAAGAGATTTGGCAATTTCTCCTATCTTTAATTGCATTGCCTGGAGGGTAACCAGAAATCCTTTTTTAAATGTCTCAATGACAAAATAAAACTTAGCTTTATCTTCTTGTATATTTTCTCTCCCATTAGGTACTGTAAATTACTTGGTTGATACTTTAAAAACATGCAGATAATGCTCTAGCAAGAAATATTTGCCCAATTTGTAATGTTTTCATCTTACAGATCTGTGTTATGCTCTTTTGAACCCAGTACTTTCCATTTCAATGTTGCATCCTAATATAATAATTTTTATGAATTTTGGGCTACAATTATGGTTCCAAATTAATTTAAAATTCAATCTTGTTTGGATACCAATTTGCAAATAACCTAGCTGAGTAGACAATTAGATAAATAAGCACCTACACCTACAGAGTTAAGTTCACAGGCAGGGTGGACCACATGGCAACTTATTTCTTTACCAAGTTTTGGCATTGAGGCTGCAAATGAACCTTGGATTATACAAGGTACCTCAATTTCAAAATGTTAAAATGTGGAGACAACGTATTTCTGAATCAAATAAAAATGTCCTTCACTAAAATCTGCTGATTAAATTCCTAAAATTACAAAGAATCAATAAACATTTTGAACACTTGTTGCTTAAGCTGTGTAACAAAATAATTTCATTTCACATGCATTAACTTATGCATATTGTAATTAGAACTTTGATATATAGCTTCAGGCTGTAAACATATAGATATCAGTTATAAATATTCACATTTTATTGAAATTCATTCTATTTCTCCTCTAAATCACTCTGATTATTCCTTCTGCCCCCAGGCTACCTTTCTTTTTGGTTTTAAAATGACTAAATAAGTAATTCCTTTAAAGGATCAAACCTATGTCATTTCTTCTCTGAGAATCATAACCAAACAAATCATATTTGTATACCTTCACTGTTATATTAACAATTAAATAGGCACAACAAATAAGACTATAAAACTTTTATTAGAGTAACTAAGTTATCACTCTCTAAGCATTTGGTTTCTATGGTTTAGTAGTTATGGGGACAAGCAATTATAAAATTATAGTGATATGTTGTTAATTAAATGGCTCAGAATTAGAGGAAGAAAAAGCCCAAATTATCAGGTCATCACTAAAAAGGGGTTAACTAAGTTTTATATTTACAATTTTTTACTCAATAGTAAAAATGCACTTAGTGAAAAACATTTCATCAAATTTAAGTTCTATTAATATTTTTTAAAATTTTTATTGGAGTATAGTTGATTTACAATGTTGTGTTAGTTTCAGGTGTACAGCAAAGTGAATCAGTTATACATACACATATATCCACTCTTTTTTTTTTTTCTTAGATCTTTTCCCATATAGGCCATTACAGAGTATTGAGTAGAGTTCCTGTGCTATACAGAAGGTTCTTATTAGTTATCTATTTTATATATAGTAGTGTATATATGTCAATCTCAGTCTTCCAGTTTATCCCTCACCCCTTTCCCCCCAGTAACCATAAGTTTGTTTTCTACATCTGTGACTCTACTTCTGTTTTCTGAATAAGTTCATTTGTATGCTTTTTTTTAGATTCCACATATAATCGATATCATATGATATTTTTCTGTGTCTGACTTACTTCACTCAGTATGACAATCTCTAGGTGCATCCAGGTCATTGCAAATGGCATTATTTTGTTCTTTTTTGTGGCTGAGTAATATCCCATTGCGTATATGTACCACATCTTCTTTATCCATTCCTCTGTTGATGGACATTTAAGTTGCTTCCATGTCCTATTGTAAATAGTGCTGCAACGAACATTGGGGTGCATGTACCTTTTCAAATTATGGCTTTCTCTGGGTATATGCCCAGGAGTGGGATTGCTAGGTCATATGGTAGTTCTATTTTTCGTTTTTTAAGGAAACTCTATACTGTTCTCCATAGTGGCTGTACCAATTTACATTTCCGCCACCAGTGTAGGAGGGTTCCCTTTTCTCCACACCCTCTACAGCGTTTATTGTTTGTAGATTTTACGATGATGGCCATTCTGACTGGAGTGAGGTGATACCTCATTGTAGTTTTGATTTGCATTTCTCTAATAATTAACGATGTTGAGCATCTTTTCAAGTGCTTTTTGGCCATCCGTATGTCTTCTTTGGAGAAATGTCTATTTAGATTTTCTGCCCATTTTTTGACTATTTGTTTTTTTTGATATTGAGCAACATGAGCTGTTTGTATATTTTGGAGATTAATCCCTTGTTGGTTGCTTCCTGTGTAAATATTTTCTCCCATTCTGAAGGTTGTTTTTTTGTTTTGTTAATATTATTTTTGAAGTTACAAAACAAAAGAAAATCATAAACAAAAACTACTCTTAACACCGATTGGACTAATTCATGAATGTTACAATTGTCAACAGTCAAAATTGACTTGAATATAGAAACAGTCTTTAAAATATATCAATATAAGCCAAATAATTTCCAACTCTTGTAGGTTTATTTGATTGTAATACATTGTTTTCCTGATTCTTTTTATGCTTCAACATGGCCAGACAGGAAATAAAATCTTTGCATTAAATGCAATGCCTTTACCAGTCCAACCCAGGGCAGTTCAAAAAAGGGTCAGTCATTCTGAAGGAGCCTCCCAAAAGAAAATTGAAAATATTTAGGTAGTGGAGCTTTTTCCTAAAAGTGTAATCAAATTTGGCCATAATAATGACCAAATAATTTCCCCAATTATATATAATTTCCAAAAATGGTTGTGTTAATGTACTGACTGCATTGGCAAAGGGGTGTAAGATGGTAAAATGCAACCTGTAGAACCAATTGACTCAAAGCTTGGCTCTGATCAACCAATCAGATGATACTAATTTCCTTTTGGAGGAAACAATACTGAGTAAGAATTAAAGTCACAGGCTATTGAATCAGATTGCCTGGTTTGAATGGTACCTTCACCAATTATTAGCTGTGGGATCTTGAACAAGTTACTTTAACTCTCTATCCTTTAGTTACTTTAGTTGTCCTTTAGTTACTTAAGGTAGGTAAACAGAACCTACCTTATAAGGTTATATGTATGAGTAAATCATTTAACACATGTAAAGACCCTAGAATAGAACCTGGAAAATAGTAAGCTTTTGATAAATGTTAGCTACTGATGTTACAAACTTAATGTGAATGTCTTGTTTTCTAAACTGGTTAATAAACTGCTCCAGGGCAGGGACGAAGCATTAATTTTATTTTCATTTCTGGTACTAGCACAGTAGATATTCAGTGAATACCTGTTAAATAATAACACAAAAATGCATTATGTTATATCTCAGAAGAACATTATAGTACTAATTAGAATTCAGAATCTGATGACAAGGATTCCATGTGAATCCTTCAGAATAAATTAATTATACCAAAGCAAATACCTGTAGGTAAATTACATATACCCATTTCTTCAAAAGCCTATAGATATGTTTAGACAGATATTATTTTCATGAAAGACCGTGCTGCCAGCTTTAAATAGAAAGATTCAAGATCAGCATTTCCCAAATGATTTTTATGATGTTTTATGTCTTTACAGGGCTTATTGTTTATAAGATTTTTTAGCTTTATGATTTAATTTATATGATATGATATTTAACGTAAGTATACTCTGGATCTTGTGAAAACCATCTTAAACATAAGAATGGCTTCATAAATTCAGTACCCAGTTGGTGTTTATAACAATAGTACAAGGAAGAGCTTTTAATTGTCAGAGTCTAATAAGAATGTGACCATTTACATGTAACTAGTGAGGTGTGCCAAGTGAAGGCCAACGATATCAGTGTATTGACTAAACAAGGTATTCAAAGTAATTCCACAGACAAAAGTTATGGAGAATTGAGTCATCTCATAGTCATTTCAAACTAAAAGTAGTCCTTGTTTAAGAGAGTCAGTACCATTTTCAACCTCAGAAAATTATTTATTTTGAACAAGGCATTCATTCATTACACCAAATTAATTTTCTTAATGTTAGTTTATTTGCTTCATAGTCTTTCTTATACAAATACATAAGAAAATTATACTTATTTCTGTGTTTTTACATATTTCAGTAATATCACAGTAAAGAGTAACTTAAATGACCGTTAGCAATATACAAGAGTGCTTTCCCTTTAAAATGGTTCCTTACATTACTCATGTGAGAAATATTGATTAAGATGATAACAAGGCCATTAGCATGGGAAACATGGTAGTGGCTAGAAGGAAGTTAGCAGTATTTTATAAATATCCAATAGTTTCTGGACAATGAGATTTTTACCTCAGTTATTACTCTCTTCTTTAGAAGAAGAATTGGCAAAAACAACATCCCTCAAAAACAATAGTCTATGGGCCAAATCCAACCTGCTGCATATTTTTGTAAGTAAAGTTTAATTGGAACACGGCCACCCCCATTCATTTATGTATTATTTATGACTGCTTTTGCCTGACAACAGCAGAGCTGACAGAGACTACAAAGGCAAAAATATTTACTATCTGAATCTTTACAGAAAATATTTGCTAACTACAACTCTAGAATTTTCACTTTTTCTTAGTATTAAATATATCTTAAAATATCTTCACGGGACTTCCCTGGTGGTCCAGTAGTTAAGACTTCATGCTCCCAATGCAGGGGGCCTGGGTTCGACTCCTGGTCAGGGAACTAGATCCCGCATGTCACAACTAAGAGCCCGCATGCCGCAACTAAAAGATCCTGCAAGCCACAACTAAAGATCTTGCATGCTGCAACTAAAGATCCCATGTGCTGCAACTAAGACCCAGCACAGCCAAAATAAATAAACAAAATGAATAAATATTTTTTAAAAATCTTCACATAGCTCCATGGAACAGAATGGAGAATTAAAAAATAGACCTACACAAATTATGTCCAACAGATTTTTTAACAAAGTTGAAAAAAACAATTCAATGGAAGAAAGATAATCTTTTCAAGAAATGGTCTTGGAGCAACTGGACATTCATGGGCCAAAAAACAAAACAAAACAAACTTCAACCTAGACCTTAAATGTTATATAAAAATTTTTAAATTAATCACAGGGACTTCCCTGGTGGCGCAGTGGTGAAGAATCTCCCTGCCAATGCAGGGGGCGTGAGTTCGATCCCTGGTCCGGGAAGATCCCACATGCCGTGGAGCAACTAAGTCCATGTGCCACAACTGCTGACACCACGCACCACAACTACTGAAGGCCACATGCCCTAAAGCCTGTGTGCCACAACTACTGAGCCCATACGCCACAACAACTGAAGCCTGCGCGCCTAGAGCCCATGCTCTGCAACAAGAAGCCATTGCAATGAGAAGTCTGTGCACCTCAACAAAGAGTAGCCTCCACTCACCACAACTAGAGAAAGCCCACACACAGCAATGAAGACCCGACGCAGCCAAAAAACTTTTTTTTAATAAATAAATAAAATAAAATAGCAAAAGTTAATTTCTTAAAAAATAAAATAAGTTTAATCACAAACTTAAATGTAAAACATAAATCTGTCAAACTTTTAGGAAAAAAACATAAAAAAAATCTTCAAGATCTCTAGCTATAGGAAGAATTCTTATACTTGATGCCAAATGCATGATCCATAAAAGAAAAATTGATAAATTGGACCTGATCAAAATTAAAAACTTTTTTTCTACAAAAGACTCGGTTAAGAAATTTAAAAGATGAATTATGATCTGGGAGAAAATATTTGCACACCTTACACAAGGACTAGTACCCAGAATACGTAAAGAACCAAAAATAAGTATCTGGATTATATGAAAAAACTCTCAAAACTCACCAGTAAAGAACAATCCAATTAGAAAACAGTCAAAAGACAAACAGACATTTCACAAAAGAGGATATGTAAATAGTAAATGAAATTTGCCTTCTATATACCACTAAAAAGGATAAATTGATGACATGGGAAACGATGTTCAATATGGCTTGCCATTAGAGCAATGAAACTTAAAACTACAATGAGATATTACTATACACCTACCAGAATGGCTAAAATTTAAAATGGTGGCAATAGCAAATGCTTGCAAGCATGCAGAGAAACTGGATCATTCATACGTTCCTGGTGGAGATGTAAAATAGTATAGCCACTGTGGAACAGTTTGTGGGTTTCTTATAAGACTAAACATGCAACTACCATATGACCCAGCAACTGCATGCTTGTGCATTTATCCCAGAGAAATGAGTACTTATGCTAATGCAAAAACCTGTAGCCAAAAATTCATAGTAGCTTCATTTGTAATGGATAAAAACTGGAAACAGCTTAAAATGTCCTTCAGTGGGAGAAAGATTAAACAAACTATGGCACGTACACACCATGGAATACTACTTAGGGATAAAAAGGCAGGATTGATATATATATATACAACAACTTGGATAAATCTCCAGGGAATTTTACCTAGTGAAAAAAAAGAAAAAAAAACAACTAAAGTTTTATACTATAAAATTCCACTCGTATAACATTCTAGAAATGGCAAAAGTATAGAGATGGAGACCAAATTCATGGTTGTTAGGGATTAAGGAAGAGGAGGAGGAGCTGGAGTGGTTTTAAAAGAGTACAATCGGCAATAGATACCCTTGTATTGATGGAACTGTTTTGTATCTTGACTGATAGTAGTTCCATGAACCATTACATGTGACAAAATTGCTTACATCTGAATACACACACACATACACACACACAAATGAGTACAGATCTTCCTTCCTTACGATGGGGTTACGTTCTGATAAACCCATCATAAGCTGAAAATATCAAAATTCAAAAATGCATTTAATATACCTAACCTACTGAACATCATAGCTTAGCCTAGTCTACCTCAAACACACTCAGAACATTTACATGAGCCGGCAGTTGGGCAAAATCTTCTAACACAAAGCCTATTTTATAATAAAGGATTGAACATCTCATGTAATTTATTGAATACTGTCCTGAAAGTAGAAAACAGAATGGCTGTATGGGTACAGAATTGTTGTGAGTGTATCAGTTGTTTGCCCTGGTGATCGCATGGCTGATTAGAAGCTGTGGTTCCCTACTGCTGCCCAGCATCACTAGAGTATCTTACCACGTATTGCTAGCCTAGGAAAAGATCAAAAGAGATTATCATACTAAGTGAAGTAAGTCAGAGAAAGACAAATATCATATGATATCGCTTATATGTGGAATCTTAAAAAGTGATACAAATGAACTTTTTAAAATAAATTTACTTATTTATTTATTTTTGGCTGCACTGGGTCTTTGTTGATGCGTGGGGGCTTTCTCTAGTTGCAGCAAGCAGGAGATACTCTTCGTTGCAGTTCACGGGCTTCTCATTGTGGTGGCTTCTTTTGTTGCAGAGTACGGGCTCTAGGTGTGCAGGCTTCAATAGTTGTGGCACGCGGGCTCAGTAGTTGTGGCTCGCAGCTCTAGAGTGCAGGCTCAGTAGCTGTGGCACGCAGGCTTAGTTGCTCTGTGGCATGTGGGATCTTCCCAGACCAGGGATAGAACCTGTGTCCCCTGCATTGGCAGGCTGATTCTTAACCAATGCGCCATCAGGAAGTCCGATACAAATGAACTTATTTACAAAACAGAAATAGAGTCACAGATGTAGAAAACAAACTTGTGGTTACCAGGGAGAAAGGGGGTGAGGGATAAATTGGAAGATTGGGATTGACATATATACACTACTATATATAAAATAGATGACTAATAAGGACCTACTGTATAACACAGGGAACTCTACTCAATACTCTGTAATGATCTATATGGGAAAAGAATCTAAAAAAGAGTGAGTATATGTATAACTGATCCACTTTGCTGTACAGCAGAAACTAACACAACATCATAAATCAACTATACTCCATATTTTTTTTAATTCAAAGTACAGTTTCTACTGAATGCATATCCCTTTTGCACCATTGTAAAGTCAAAAAATTGTAAGTCAAACCATTGTAAGTCAGGGACCATCTGTACGTGTAAAATTGGAAAAATCTGAATAAGAATGGATTGTATCAATGTCAATTTCCTCATCATGGTATTTTTACTATAGTTATACAAGATATCATCATGAGGACAAACCAGGTAAACGGTACATGGGAGCTGTCAGTATTATTTTTTTACCACTTCATGTGAATCTTCAATTATCACAAAATAAAATTTTAATTAAATTTTCTTAAAGCTTGCTCCATAGAATAAAAGTAACTTCAAATATTGCTCCTCCCCCTTTTTTGAGCAACTTTCTCTGTGAAATTTTAATATATAACTTATTCGACAAATATGCATTAGGTATCCACAGAACTATATAATGACATCGTATCGATACTAGGCACGTAGGAATGAAAGTAAGACTTAATTTTGACTACAAGAGAACAGTTACTGAGAAGATAGTAATAGCCAATTTCCAACTGAAAGTGTCTTCGAATTAATTACACAAGTGCTACAAAATATATTAGAACTTTGTTGTGTTAACTACATGACTCCCAGATACTATAGAAGCTTATTCTAAATGCTTTAGACAGAGCCTCAGAATATGAGCTCTGGATTCAGAATGTCTGAGTTTGAAATAAGTCTTTGGGATCTACCCGCTGTGATAACTTAGGAAAGCAAGTTAACTCCTTTATGCCTCATTTTCCTAATATGGAAACTTGGGGTAATAAAGTATTCATCTTGTCTTTGTGAGGATTATTTAATGTAAAGAGCCTGGAACAGAGTAAGCACTGAATTGTTCTTGTTGTCATAAGCAGTAATGAATGTAAAAGAACAGAATAATCCCATGTTCTCAGCTATTACTAAAAATTAAGAAATCATATTTAGATGATTCAACTGAAGCAAAAACAAGCACGTATTTAGACATTATTTAGTTGGCTTTTGCTATTTTTAAAGACCCCTGATTTGTTAAAATAAATATGGTATACTGTAAATATTACAAAAATATATGCTGATTGAATTACTACTGATCATTGAACAATGTGGTGGGGGGTGTTAGGAGTCCCCACCCTCTGTGAAGTCAAAAATCCAAGTATAACTTATAGTTGGTCCTCTGTATCCATGGTCCCTCCTTAACTATAGTACCCTATTGGTGGATTCAACCAACCTCAGATTGTGTAGTACTGTAGTGTTGACTATTGAAAAATCTGCTAAGTGGACCTGTGAAGTTCAAACCCATGTTGTTCAATGGTCAACTGTACTCTTAGTTTCTGGAGTTGTAGTTTACATCATTGTCTTTCAGACATACTTATTTTAAATGATGAAGAATGAACTGAAATATTATGAAACAGATATTCAAAAGTTTAACCAATGAAATATTTTTTACATGAGATCTTGAAAATGATAATGCTACAAGTAGAAGGTCACTGTTCACAAAAATAGAGAATGTTAACTTTAACACATTTGGCAGAGAAACATCTGGATTTCTTTTTTATCTTAGTATGAATAATATCCTTGAGCTGGCCCCATTACAGCCTGATGCCATTTAAGGTGCCTAGCAGATGTTTTCTGCTTTCCTTCTTATTTATTTTTTCCTTCTCACTATATTAGTTCCCTTTCTTTCCCACTTTCCAGCTTATAGAATTCTTTTTCCAGAGAAGTAATATGTATCAATAAAATATGTAATAGAACCTGACAATACTTCATAACATTTTTTATTTTCAAAATTATTTGAAAATCATCATTGCTCCTATTATTTTATAGGTTAGTAAAATGTGACTGCATTTTATTAAAAGAATTGTGTTACCTGTGCTGGTCACATTATTTTTTAATTTCTCCTTTCAAATGGCAGGTACTATATGAAAGTTGCTATTTTACTTGTCATACCAAGTAGATATGGTAAAGGCCTATTAGGCTCCTAGTTGGCTCAACCACTGTATAAAATTACTCCCTAGGGTATATTTTTTAATGCTGTTTCCAGACTGGTTTTGAATAACTGAAGTATTCACACTTCCCATGGGAAGATATTTCATAGCATGACTTTAGTATTAGAACACTTTTCCTGAAACTCTATCTAAACTTTCTGTTCTTGTATTACAATATGATCTTATTTTCCTTCAGTCCTCTAAACACATTCTGCTTTGATTTTTATGAATTCCTGACTCATTTATCTCATGACCAACTGAGTATTTTTTCATTAATATTTCCCATAAAATAATTTATATTAATTCAGCTATTCAAAGAAATGGAGAAAAGCATAAGCATATATTATTCAGAACCATAGATAATTGATCAAATATATAATTTTTAAATGTCTATTAAATGTTATCTATTAAGCTGACTCACTTTGAAGACTTTAAGGAAAGAAAATGTATGTTATAAATATAGTAAAACATTGAATTAGAAACATTGGTAGTGGGACTTCCCTGGTGGCGCAGTGGTTAAGAACTTGCCTGCCAATGCAGGGGACATGGGTTTGAGCCGTGGTCTGGGAAGATCCCACGTGCTGCGGAGCAACTAAGCCTGTGCACCACAACTACTGAGCCTGTGCTCTAGAGCTCTCGAGCCACAACTACTGAGCCCGCGTGCCACAACTACTGAAGTCCGTGTGCCTAGAGCTCGTGCTCCACAACAAGAGAAGCCACAGCAATAAGAAGCCTGTGCACCTCAACGAAAAGTAGCGCCCACTCGCTGCAAATAGAGAAAGCCTGCGCAGCAACGAAGACCCAACGCAGCCAAAAATAAATAAATAGATGTACTTTTTAAAAAAAGAAACATTGGTTGGACACAGAATGATTGAAAAATTATGAATAATTGGCCTATCCCCAGCCCTGGATATTAGCTTAATCTTAAATTATCTGAAGGCAATTGTTCTATATATTGTCCTAAGATTAGTCAAGAAATAAATGTACCCTTTCAGTCTTTGAAATTTTGGTGAATATGACTGATACGAATAAGACAAATAAATGTATAAATAAATAAAACTCCAAGTATAACATTATGATATATAAAATTTAATGCAAGCACATTGGATTTGGTAGAAATAATGGTGACCAAATAAAATTCCCAATAGTATGAGTTATAAATGAGTTATATGAGTTATAAATGAGTTATAACATTTTATGCAGACAAAAACTAATAAATGGATCAACTCTTAGTTTAAAATTTTATTTTAAAAAATTATTAATAAAAATAACTTCAGTAAATTTAAAATGAAATGGCAAAATTGTGAATGGCTAGCTGTGAAAGAAAATTGGTCAACAGATTACACTGACATAATGACATCCATCCAGCCAAATATATTTTTATTTTCCCCCAAATATTTTCACCAAAAAAAATCAATTTTTGTTGTAACTCTGATTAAAATATTTTACTTTTGTGAATGAAAAGCAAAATGATCCTAGAATCAAAATCTAAATACCTATTTGCTGAAAACAGATCAAAATATTCTGTATCTATATTTAAAACATAATAAAGATCTTCTGATTTTTAAAAATAAATTATTTTGATAAGACTTGGGATAGACCAATTATTCACTATTAATTCATTTAATAAAAATTTGCTGAGGGACTTTTAATTGGCCACATGTGCTTAGTTATAAGAAGCAAATTGCTGTGAATATGGATTTCAAGATCTGTAAAACTTATAGAGAATTGTATACTGTAAATACAGTAAAGCTTCTTAAATAAAAATTGGACATACTTTTACATGAATGCTTCTAAAAAGTATACTAATATATTTACAAGACTTTATGGTTCGCAACATATTTTCAAAAATTTTTTTCAATTGATCCTCCTAACAACCTATTTTTAGGTTAGAAAGCATGTGAACCAGAGAAGTGAGGCAATATGCTCAAGCTATATATTTGGATTCAATGTCAGGTCTTCTTACTCCAAATTTAGGCTCTTCTCATTACTTGTTTTTGATTACTATATTGATATCCAACTACTTTTTATTATATTCCTTAATTTTATTTTTCTTATATATTGATAAAAACTCACAGCTTATATAAGCAATTTAACAAAATTTTAGAATTACCTTTGGGAAACAAACAGAAACAAAACAAAAATAAACATTTCCTTACTTTTCAGCAAATCAAATCTAATACACATTTTACATTGACTAAAAGAGAGTGAAGTTTGTGTTTTCAAAATGCAGCAAATTGAATTAAATTTTAAGAGAATTAAATATATTTTCTAAAACTACTGAGCCAGATGAAAACAAAGAACCCCTTCCACTACCTACAAGATTCTCATATGTTTTCAGACCATGAAAGATCATATGCTGTAAGATTTTTCCTTAATCACCACACACACACACACACACACACACACACACACACACACACGTCTTGTTCCCCTCCAGTATTCTATACTGGTTCTGTTTTGGGAGGTATCATTGACTATTTAACCTGTAACTTTCAGATATGAGAACTCACACTTGAACTGCATCATATGGTGAGTATAGCTTCAAGTAGGAGGTATAATTTGTTTGGAACTTTAAAAATGTATCAGTTTTTTGTTTTTTTTGTTTTTTTTATTTATTTATTTTTGGCTGTGTTGGGTCTTCGTTTCCGTGCAAGGGCTTTCTCTAGTTGTGGCGAGCGGGGGCCACTCTTCATCGTGGTGCGCGGGCCTCTTACTGTTGCAGGCTCTCTTGTTGCGGAGCACAAGCTCCAGATGCGCAGGCTCAGTAGTTGTGGCTCACGGGCTTAGTTGCTCCAAGGCATGTGGGATCTTCCCAGACCAGGGCTCAAACCCGTGTCCCCTGCATTGGCAGGCAGATTCTCAACCACTGCGTCAACAGGGAAGCCCAAAATGTATAAGTTTTAAATAAGGAGATATTAGAAAAGAGAGAATGAATTAAAGAAAACAAAGCATTACAGAAATCACAGGACATATCAGGGCAAGAGGAAGTAATCCAGTTTGACTCATGTATAAGTCAGGCGAAATGTATTAATGAAGGATAGAGACCATGGTGTGAAGATCCTTGAATGCAAACTCTCCACTCTATACCTAAAAACTTAACTATACTTACACTGATTTTTACATCATTTCTTTCAGACTCCAAAAGAAAAAAATGTAATACTCTCTCCATGTATGAACAAATGCTTCATCTAGGTATTGATCACATCTGACCACTTCCAGAATCTTGTTTTATTAGCTATTCCCTATTTTTCTTATATTTTAGCCCTCTATTTGTCTACCAGCTTGTTTCTTCACAAATTATATTCATGCAGAGGTCACCATCCAGGATACTAATTGCCAAATCCAATCGATTTGTCTGAGTTGTCTTCTCAGTTAATCACTCTGCAGAATTTGACACTAAACTATTCTATTCCTAAAAATCGTTCAGTTCTTGTGATACATGGCACTATTCTCCCCATTCCTTTTTTTTAATTTCAACTATCATTTATTTAAATATGTATATATATATATATATATATATATGCCTCCTTGGAAGGAACACTGGTAAACCAACTAGTGTCATGCTTGCTTTGAATCTCTGCTTTCCTTCCCTGGGAGGGGTAGAGGGTTGAACATCATTCAAACTACGTTATTTAACATCAGAGAAATCAACAACACTCCCAGCTCACCCCCTCCTCACCAGAGTCATAATCGGACACCATTTTACTCCTCTTGCCTCCAATCCAGTGTACTGCGCGGGTAAAGCTGCTGCCTTTTTTTTTTTTTTTTTTTTTTGCGGTACGCGGGCCTCTCACTGTTGTGGCCTCTCCCGCTGCGGAGCACAGGCTCCGGACGCGCAGGCTCAGTGGACATGGCTCACGGGCCCAGCCGCTCCGTGGCGTGTGGGATCTTCCCGGACCGGGACAAGAACCCGTGTCCCCTGCATCGGCAGGGGGACTCTCAACCACTGCGCCACCAGGGAAGCCCGCTGCTGCCCTTTCTTTACTCACATTCTGGGCTCCACACTTTACAGTTAGCCTCATCATGCTGGTAGGAGAACTGTTAACAGACTTCCTAAATCTGGCTGGTAGCACTCAAAGCATCTTCAACATGTATCCTTTGCACCAGTTGTAACACAGTGGGCTAGGAAGCAACAGGCTCAACCCTGGGGCCAAGCATGTCCACACTCTTCTCCCCTGGGTCGTGCTTCCAGCGTGGAGCTGAGGGAGGCATGGTGGCTTCAAAGGAGCATGGTGGGGCGGGGCCCGGGCCACACCTGCCGCCTGCATTTGTGGTCAGAGAAAAACCTTCTTGACCACAATCACCGCCATCTGACTCTGGGAAAAAGCAACAAGTTTTCACATCTCAACAGTAAGTGAATCTCAGCTCTACAGCTCAAATTGACAGCATTAAAGTCTACTTTCTTCTTGAAGAAATAGTAAGCTACCAGCTGTTGGTGAGGGATTGGGGTAGGTAGGGCATATGAAGCAGCTGCGAAAAAAACCCAAATCAAACTTTTCAGTACGCGGCTGGCCAAGCTCAGGGCCATCCCACTGTCTCTGCGCAGAGCTGGAAGGCAAGTGACTCTCCGTCCCTGCCAGTGGGCCCCATGACAGGGCCTCAGCTGAGCCCAGCATGTCCCTGGCAGGTGAGTGAAGGGACACGTTACAATAGGAGGCCCAGCTCCTGTCGATTCTCACCTGCCCCCACTTCCCTTTCCGCTGACAGGATGGCCAAGCCCAGGTTGCCTAATCTATCACGAGGCCCGGCTCCTCCAGAACATCTTGAGCCTTTAGAACATGGTCAAATTGGATTCTACACATTCACTTAAATAGTAAAAGTAAAATTTGGAAGAATGAAGAGGCTGACACAGTAGCACAACATGGTTTTGGTTTAAGAGCAGCTTAAAAATGAACAAAAAGGAAACCTTTCATGCAGACACATCAGGTGGCATAAAACAATCGGCAATTTAATACCGTGGGAGCACCGTTAGCCATTCTCTCACTCTCCACTTGCGGGCCTGACTGTGCCCCAAAGGCAGCATTGGCTCTAGGGTCACAGCTCCAAGCCTCTGGCCCCTGGGCAAAAGCCCTTTCTCACCATCCTCCAGCTGACCCCTCCTAAAGAAAAGCCCAGGTCTCAAAAGAATGACCAATGCAGGTGCCCTCCGTACAGCACTTAACTACCACTTTCACTCCCTCCCCAACCAGTTGAGATATAAGATGCCATCTGATTGGAATATGAAAATTAAAGCATTTCTCTAATAACACAGTACCATTGATGATATCTCCATAGATTTTCTAGTCCAAATGTGTGTGAATATATAATAAACTATATGAGAGTATATAATATATATAATTTCTATATATTTCTATAAATTTTATATATATATATGATACTTTCTATCGCCATGACCACGCCATCCCAAACCTCAAGGCAGTGTACAGATCGTAGCAAAGCCTGGGAGCCTCTCCTCGCAGGGTGCATGGGGCTCACTTCATAAGCCGCACAGCAGTCCAGTCTGTCTTTTCATCAGTCCTCCTCTCTTCTCTTCGCTTCAGCTTGGTTTTATGCAAACAATGACTCTGATGGATTTGCACTTGTGCTAGTGCTTGGGAAAGGTCCATGCAGGAATGGGCACAGTCACATGATGAGTAAGATGGCATCATCCCCCAAAATAAACTAAAACAAAACAAAAATTTAAAAAAAAAAGAACAGGACTAGAAAACTCAATTTTTTGGATATATCTAGAAAAGGCGACAAGAACAGTAGTCGTTTGTTCTCCCCATGGAGACAGGAATGAAGAGGGAGGAGGGGAGGGGGAGTTGATTTCTTCTGTTCACAATAGAATGGTTGGAGGGGATTCTTCAGAGTTTTTCAGGGGAGGGACCCAAATGTAGTGCCCAGACTGGTCCTCAATGATTCCTTTGATTTTGTTTTAAATCTCTTCCAGTGAGTCACCCTGTACAATGGCTGTGAAGTATTCTTCAAACTCCTGCTCCAGTTCCATGGCTTTGTCATAGGTCTTATTTGCTTGTTCATACCTCTGCCTTCAGTTCATTTCCATAAGCACTTCAATGGACTTGGGCTTGATGAAAATGGCAATGGGATAAAATTGTGACTGCTGCAGCCTCTTGATAGCATTGCCAGAAACATCTAAGATGCAGTGCTTGCCCCTCTCCCCAACTCCCTTCACTGACTAGATGCTGGTCCCATAGAGATGATCACTGAATTGGCCTGCCTCAATGAACTTGTCCTGAATATCCTTCTCCATCTGTTCTCGGGAGACCACAAACTGGTAGTCTTGCCGATCCACTTCATCATCACACTGAGGCCAGGTAGTATGTTGTACACAAAATCCAAATTTATGCGGGAACTCCGAAATCAGGTCATCGTTGACTCTGTCCTTCATTGGGCCCAGGATGATGACAGGCCTTGCATAGTGAATTTCTTGCTGTGTCACTGGCTCATATGACAAAATAGCATCCTCCTGTCCTTTGGAACTGCTTTCACTGTCACTGGTGTTGGACGTCACTCCCTGTTACTGTACCCTGCTCTCCTATACCATGTTTTCTTTGCTCTTGTAAAATGAAAACCTTTGAGAGAGGTGGAAACTCTTTTTATGTTTCGTTTTTTTTTTTTTTTTTGACATCTTTATTGGAGTATAATTGCTTTACAATGGTATGTTAGTTTCTGCTGTATAACAAAGTGAATCAGCTATACATATACATATATCCCCATATCCCCTTCCTCTTGTGTCTTCCTCCCACCCTCCCCATCCCACCCCTCTAGGTGGTCACAAAGCACCGAGCTGACCTCCCTGTGCTATGTGGCTGCTTCCCACTAGCTATTTATTTTACATTTGGTAGTGTATGTATGTCCATGCCACTCCCTCACTTCGTCCCAGCTTACCCTTCCCCCTCACTGTGTCCTCAAGTCCATTTTCTACATCTGCGTCTTTATTCCTGTCCTGCCCCTAGGTTCTTCAGAACCATTTTTTTTCTTTTTAGATTCCATACATATTTGTTAGCATATGGTATTTGTTTTTCTCTTTCTGACTTACTTCACTCTGTAAGACAGTCTCTAGGTCTATCCACCTCACTATAAATAACTCAATTTCATTTCTTTTTATGGCTGAGTAATATTCCATTGTATATATGTGCCACATCTTCTTTATCCATTCATCTGTCAACGGACACTTAGGTTGCTTCCATGCCCTGGCTATTGTAAATAGTGTTGCAATGAACATTGTGGTACATGACTCTATTTGAATTATGGTTTTCTCAGGGTATATGCCCAGTAGTGGGATTTCTGGGTCTATGGCAGTTCTATTTTTAGTTTTTTAAAGAACCTCCACACTGTTCTCCATAGTGGCTGATGGACCTGCTAGACACAATCATCCCCCTCCTGGCATGAAACTTCACGTTTTTCAGTAGAGCCCTTTCTTTCTTTTCCACCCTCTTCTTACTGGGGATCACACTGATTTGCTCACTTTCTCCGTGTGGGGTCACCAGTCTCACCTGCCACCACTCATCATCAGAGGCGTTAATGACAGTAGACTGTCACCAAAGGAGAAGCTGAGGCCTTGGCTTGGCAGGCAGCGGTCCCAAGTCTGGTCATAATCAAACAAGGCCCTGACATACAAGGACCTCTTCTCACTCATTTGCAGGGACCAACCCAGACCCAGAGCTCATGCTGCTGTTCATCATTTGCTCTTGCAAGTCATGTATCTTCGATTCAAAGCGACTGTATTCTGGTGCCAGGTGGGAGTCCAGGTCTAGTGCTGAGAAAGTGTCAGCTCAGGCCGGCCCCTCTGTCTCTCACGGAAGACCACGGACCTAAAGTGGGGCATGTCGGGGGAGGGGAGGAGGAGGGGGAGGGGGATAGGAGGAGGGGGAGGGAGGAGGAGGAGTTGCCTAAGCACACGAGGCAGGGCGGGGGGAGGAGGAAGGAGAGGAGCCCGCCACCCTCTGCCTCTCTCCCCATTCTTATACTGCTTCCTGACCACTTTTTTTTAGTCTCATTTGCTGTCCCCTCCAGGTCCCCCTTCGTGACTTACCATTAAGTGAATTGCAGTTACAAAAACAGAATATGTATTATGACCCATTTATGATATATTTGTATATATAAATATTTAAGAGTATGCAAGTACGAGTTGTGTCTGTGTAAGCTAGGTCTAAATATATATATATATATATATATATATATATATCAAAATGTTAGTAGGCAATGGAGATATTCTGGGTGAATTTCACATTAATCATTTCTATAGTTTTTTAATGCTTTTGCAATTATCATGTATACATTTTAAAATTGGAGAGACAATTAAAAATTCACCAATAATATTTATGTGCTGTTTAATTATACTTGTATATTAATTATTCCCTCAAGCCCCAATTTTTTCCCCTGAATTACAGATCAGGATGACCATAGTCACACTCAACTCACTCCCCCATCTTTCTTCTGTGCCTCAACAGTACCCAAATCATACTTTTCTCTAGGTGAGTACTTTGCTGCAGCTATATCTTTATTTTATTCTCTTTTTTTAAATTTTATTTTACTTACTTTTTTATACAGCAGGTTTTTATTAGTTATCCATTTTATACATATTAGTGTATACATGTCAATCCCAATCACCCAATTCATCACACGAGCCCTACCCCCATGCCCACCATTTTCCCCCCATGGTGTCCATATATTTGTTCTCTACATCTGTGTCAATATTTCTGCCCTACAAACTGTTTCATCTGTACCATTTTTCTAGTTCCACATCTATGCATTAATATATGATATTTGTTTTTCTCTTTCTGACTTACTTCACTCTGTATGACAGTCTCTAGATCCATCCACATCTCTACAAATGACCCAATTTCATTCTTTTTTTATGGCTGAGTAATATTCCATTGTGTATATGTACCACATCTTCTTTATCCATTCATCTCTTGATGGGCATTTAGGTTGCTTCCATGACCTGGCTATTGTAAATAGTGCTGCAATGAACATTAGGGTGCATGTGTCTTTTTGAATTATGGTTTTCTCTGGGTATATGCCCAGTAGTGGGATTGCTGGGTCATATGGTAATTCTATTTTTAGTTTTTTAAGGAAACTCCATGCTTTTCTCCATAGTGGCTGTATCAATTTACGTTCCCACAAACAGTGCAAGAGGGTTCTCTCTTCTCTACACCTTCTCCAGCATTTGTTGTTTGTAGATTTTCTGATGATGCCCATTCTAACTGGTGTGAGGTGATACCTCATTGTAGTTTTATTTGCATTTCTCTAATAATTACTGATGTTGAGCAGCTTTTCATGTGCTTCTTGGCCATCTGTATGTCTTCTTTGGAGAAATGTCTATTTAGGTCTTCTGCCCATTTTTGGATTGGATTGTTTGGTTTTTTTAATATCGAGCTGCATGAGCTGTTTATATACTTTGGAGATTAATCCTTTGTCCGTTGATTCGTTAGCAAATATTTTCTCCCATTCTGAGGGTTGTTTTTTCGTCTTGTTTGTAGTTTCCCTTGCTGTGCAAAAGCTTTTAACTTTCATCAGGTTCAATTTGTTTATTTTTGTTTTTATTTCTATTACTCTAGGAGGTGGATCAAAAAAGATCTTGGTGTGATTTATATCAAAGAGTGTTCTTCCTATGTTTTCCCCTAAGCGTTTTATACTGTCCAGACTTACATTTAGGTCTCTAATCCATTTTGAGTTTATTTTTGTGTATGGTGTTAGGGAGTATTCTAATTTCATTCTTTTACATGTAGCTGTCCAGTTTTCCCAGCACCACTTATTGAAGAGGCTGTCTTTTCTCTATTGTATATTCTTGCCTCCTTTATCAAAAATAAGGTGACCATAGGTGCGTGGGGTTATCTCCGGGCTTTCTATCCTGTTCCACTGATCTATACTTCCGTTTTTGTGCCAGTACCATACTGTCTTGATTAAGGTAGCCTTGTAGTATAGTCTGAAGTCAGGGAGTCTGATTCCTGCAGCTCCGTTTTTTTCCCTTAAGACTGCTTTGGCTATTCAGGGTTTTTGTGTCTCCATACAAATTTTAAGATTTTTTGTTCTAATTCTGTAAAAAATGCCATTAATAATTTGATACGGATTGCATTGAATCTGTAAATTGCTTTATAGTCATTTTTAGAATGTTAATTCTTCCAATCCAAGAACATGGTATATCTCTCCATCTATTTGTATCATTTTTAATTACTTTCATGAGTGTCTTATAGTTTTCAGCATACAGGTCTTTTGTCTCCCTAGGTAGGTTTATTCCTAGATATTTTATTCTTCTTGTTGCAGTGGTAAATGGGAGTGTTTCCTTAATTTCCTGTTCAGATTTTTCATCATTAGTGTATAGGAATGCAAGAGATTTCTGTGCATTAATTTTGTATCCTGAAACTTTACCAAATTCATTGATTAGCTCTAGTAGTTTTCTGGTGGCATCTTTAGGATTCTCTATGTATAGTATCATGTCATCTGCAAACAGTGACAGTTTTACTTCTTCTTTTCAATTTGTATTCCTTTTATTTCTTTTTCTTCTCTGATTGAGGTGGCTAGGACTTCCAAAACTATGTTGAATAATAGTGGTGAGAGTAGACATCCTTGTCTTGCTCCTGATCTTAGAGGAAATGCTTTCAGTTTTTCACCATTGAGAATGATGTTTGCTGTGTGTTTGTCGTATATGGACTTTATTAAGTTGAGGTAGGTTCCCTCTATGCTCACTTTCTGGAGAGTTTTTATCATAAATTGGTGTTGAATTTTGTCAAAAGCTTTTTCTGCATCTATTGAAATGATCATATGCTTTTTCTTCTTCAATTTGTTAATATGGTGTATCACATTGATTGATTTGTGTATATTAAAGAATCCTTGCATCCCTGGGATAAATCCCACTTGATCATGGTGTATGATCCTTTTAATGTGTTTATTCTGTTTGCTAATATTTTGTTGAGGATTTTTTGCATCTATATTCATCAGTGATATTGGTCTGTAATTTTTTTTGTACTATCTTTGTCTGGTTTTGGTATCAGGATGATGGTAGCCTCATAGAATGAGTTTGGGAGTGTTCCTTCCTCTGCAAATTTTTGGAAGAGTTTGAGAAGGTCGGATGTTAGCTCTTCTCTAAATGTTTGATAGAATTCACCAGTGAAGCCATCTGGTCCTGGACTTCTGTTTGCTGGAAGATTTTTAATCACAGTTTCAATTTCATTACTTGTGACTGGTCTGGTCATATTGTGTATTTCCTCCTGCTTCAGGTTTGGAAGGATATAGCTTTCTAAGAATTTGTCCATTTATCCCAGGTTGTCCATTTTATTGGCATAGAGTTGCTTGTAGTAATCTCTTAGGATGCTTTGTATTTCTGTGGTGTCTGTTGTAACTTCTCCTTTTTCATTTCTAATTTCATTGATTTGAGTTCTCTCCCTCTTTTTCTTGATGACTCTGGCTAATGGTTTATCAATTTTGTTTATCTTCTCAAAGAACCAGTTTTAGTTTTATTGATTTTTGCTATTGTTTTCTTTGTTTCTATTTCATTTATTTGTGCTCTGATCTTTATGATTTCTTTCGTTCTACTAACTTTGGGTTTTGTTTGTTCTTCTTTCTCTAGTTCCTTTAGTTTAAGGTTAGATTGAGATTTTTCTTTTTTCTTGAGGTAGGCTTTTACTGCTATAAACTTCCCTCGTAGAACTGCTTTCACTGCATCCCATAGGTTTTGGGTTATCATGTTTTCACTGTCATTTGTCTCTAGGTATTTTTGATTTCCTCTTTGATTTCTTCAGTGATCTCTTGGTTATTTAGTAACGTATTGTTTAGCCTCCATGTGTTTGTGTTTTTTACCTTTTTTTCACTGTAATTGATTTCTAATCTCATAGTGTTGTGGTCAGAAAAGATGCTTGCTATGATTTCAATTTTCTTAAATTTACTGAGGCTTGATTTGTGTCCCAAGATGTGATCGATCCTGGAGAATGTTCCATGTGCACTTGAGAAGAAAGTGTAATCTGCTGTTTTTGGATGGAATGTCCTAAAAATATCAATTAAATCTATCTGGTCTATTGTGCCATTTATAGCTTGTGTTTCCTTAATAATTTTCTGTTTTGATGATCTGTCCATTGGTGTAAGTGAGGTGTTAAAGTCCCCCACTATTATTGTATTACTGTCGATTTCCTCTTTTATAGCTGTTAGCAGTTGCCTTATGTATTGAGGTGCTCCTATGTTGGGTACATATATATTTATAATTGTTATATCTTCTTCTTGGATTGATCCCTTGATCATTATGTAGTGTCCTTCCTTGTCTCTTGTAACATTCTTTATTTTAAAGTCTATTTTATCTGATATGAGTATTGCTACTCCAGCTTTCTTTTGATTTCCATTTGCATGGAATATCTTTTCCATCCCCTCAGTTTCAGCCTGTACGTATCCTTAGGTCTGAAGTGGGCCTTTTGTAGACAGCATATATATGGGTCCTGTTTTTGTATCCATTCAGTGAGCCTGTGTCTTTTGGTTGGAGCATTTAATCCATTCACGTTTAAGGTAATTATCAATATGTACGTTCCTATTACCATTTTCTTAATTGCTATGGGTTTGTTTTTGCAGGTCCTTTTCTTCTCTTGTGTTTCCCACTTAAGAGAAGTTCCTTTAGCATTTGTTGTACAGTTGGTTTGGTGGTGCTGAAATCTCTTAGCTTTTGCTTGTCTGTAAAACTTTTGATTTCTCTGTTGAATCTGAATGATATCCTTGTCGGGAAGAGTAATCTTGATTGTAGCTTCTTCCCTGTCATCACTTTAAATATATCATGCCACTCCCTTCTGGCTTGTAGAGTTTCTGCTGAGAAGTCAGCTGTTAACGTTATGGGAGTTCCCTTGTATGCTATTTGTCATTTTTCCCTTGTTGCTTTCAATAATTTTTCTTTGTTTTTAATTTTTGTCAATTTGATTACTATGCGTCATGACGTGTTTCTCCTTGGGTTTATCCTGTCTGGGACTCTCTGCACTTCTTGGACTTGGGTGGCTATTTCCTTTCCCATTTTAGGGAAGTTTTTGACTATAATCTCTTCAAATATTTTCTCGGGTCCTTTCTCTCTCTCTTCTTCTTCTGGGACCCTTATAATGCAAATGTTGTTGCGTTTAATGTTGCCTAAGAGGTATCTTATGCTGTCTTCATTTCTTTTCATTCTTTTTTCTTTATTCAGTTCTGTGGCAGTGAATTCCACCATTCTGTCTTCCAGGTCACTTATCTGTTCTTCTGCCTCAGTTATTCTGCTTCTGATTACTTCTAGTATAGTTTTCATTTCAGTTATTGTATTGTTCATCTCTGTTTGTTTGTTTTTTAATTCTTCTAGGTGTTTGTTCTTTAATTCTTTTAGGTCTCTGTTAAACAGTTCTTGCATCTTCTGAATCTTTGCCTCCATTCTTTTTCCAATGTTCCGTATCATCTTCACTAGCATTATTCTGAATTCTTTTTCTGGAATGTTGCCTATCTCCACTTCATTTAGTTGTTTTTCTGGGGATTTATCTTGTTCCTTCATCTGATACATAGTCCTCTGCCTTTCATCTTGTCTATCTTTCTGTGAATGTGGTTTTGGTTCCACAGCCTCCAGGACTGTAGTCATTCTTGCTTCTGCTTTCTGCCCTCTGGTGGATGAGGCTATCCAAGAGGCTTGTGCAAGTTTCCTGATGGGAGGGACTGGTGATGGGTAGAGCTGGGTGTTGCTCTGGTGGGCAGAGCTTAGTAAAACTTTAATCTGCTTGTCTGCTGATGTGTGGGGCTAAGTCCATCCCTGTTGGTTGTTTGGCCTGAGGTGACCCAACACTGGAGCCTACCTGGCTCTTTGGTGGAGCTAATGGCAGACTCTGGGAGGGCTCACGCCAAGGAGTCCTTCTCAGAACTTCTGCTGCCAGTGTGCTTGTCCTCATGGTGACACCCCCTGCCTCTGCAGGAGACCCTCCAACACTAGAAGATAGGTCTGGTTCAGTGTCCTACGGGGTCACTGTTCCTTCCACTGGGTCCCGATGCACACACTACTTTGTGTGTGCCCTCCAAGAGTGGAGTCTCTGTTTCCCCCAGTCCTATTGAAGTCCTGCAATCAAATCATGCTAGGCTTCAAAGTCTGATAATCTGGGAATTCCTCCTCCTGTTGCCAGATCCCCAGGTTGGGAAGCCTCACGTGGGGCTCAGAACCTTCACTCTAGTGGGTGGACTTCTGTGGTGCAAGTGTTCTCCAGTTTGTGAGTCACCCACCCAGCAGTTATGGGATTTGACTTTATTGTGATTGAGCCCCTCCTACCATCTCATTTTGGCTTCTCCTTTGTCTTTGGATGTGGAGTATCTTTTTTGGTGAGTTCCAGTGTCTTCCTGTTGATGATTGTTCAGCAGTTAGTTGTGATTTTGGTGCTTTCGCAAGAGTGAGTGATCGCACATCCTTCTACTCCACCATCTTGAACCAATCTCCTATATCTTTACATATTTGTAATTCCTAAACTGGAAAGCTCCATGTATTATCTTGTTTATTCTCCTAGGGCCTATCATAGTGCTTTGTAAATAGAATATAGCTACTGAGTTGATTGAGTGAATAAACTAAAAGAATTATTCTTTATTTTGTATGGTTTAGGGAATTATTGATTTTTTTTTTTTTTAGTTAATGAGTGACATGTTCAGATTTGTAATTTAAGGTTAATCTGGAAGTATATGAAAAGTGAAATGGAGGTGGAGCATTTAAAAGAAAGGAGGCAAGTATAAGGAATCACAGAAACTCTAGCCACCAATGAGAAAACCTTCCTGATGAAGTGGTACCTCCAAGGAATAAGAGAAAATATGCCCCACATTCCTTATACATTATAGCTTTTAAAGATGTACATCATTTTGTATGATGGCAGAGGTTGTCTAATTATTCTAAAATAAATCTTTGCTGCCATCTTGTGGAAAAAATTTATACTTTATAACAATGTTTAAGCTTTGCAATACTTACTGAACCTGTAATTATCCATAGTCTTTAAAAATAATAATAAATTTCAACTTGGTTTTTTAAAAAGTTACTTTATCTTTTAAAAAATAATAAATTTCAACTTAACCCTTAACATTTAAAAGTATTCCTTCTTCTGCCTTCATGCAAACTGACTTTTCAATTTACATGGACTTTTTAATTTATATATTTTCTGGAGTCTAATTTTGTTTTGTTAATTGTAATATAAATATCTCTAAATTAATTTCTATATTTAAATTTGTTCAATTTTGCTCCAAATTCTACAAACTAAAGAAAAACATCAGCTACAAATTAATTATGAATTTACCACCTTTGAGCTCCTTTCTACTGAGTACATATCAGTTCATTCATTCAATTTATTTAATAAATATATACTGAGTGCCAGCCATAAAAAGGAACAAAGTTGGGTCATTTTTAGAGACATGGATGAATCTAGAGACTGTCATAGAGAGTGAAGTAAGTCAGAAAGAGAAAAACAAATATCGTATATTAACGCATACATGTGGAACCTAGAAAAATGGGACAGATGAACTGGTTTGCAGGGCAGAAATTGAGACACAGATGTAGAGAACAAACGTATGGACACCAAGGGGGGAAAGCGGTGGGGGAGGTGGGGATGGGGGTGTGCTGGATTGGGCGATTGGGATTGACATGTATACACTGATGTGTATAAAATTGATGCCTAATAAGGACCTGCTGTATAAAAAAATAAATTAAATTCAAAAAAAAGAAAATATATATATATACTGAGTGCATATCTTGTGTCCGTCATTGTTCTAAGCATTCAGGATATGGTAGTGAATAAATAGACAAAAAGCTCTGCTTTCAAGGATTTTACATTTTAGTTAGATATATAAAGTGGATTTGTTTGTCTTGATGTTCTTTGAAAACATCTTTGTTATATACTATAACAAACTGCATAAAAGTTTCTAATTTTGAAGCAAGGAAGATATAAAAGAAACTATCTCTAAACTGGGATTTCTTCTTGGAAAAAAATGTAGTCTAGAATACTCCAATATTAGGACCATGCATATAAAATTTTTGAACTTAGAAACTGTAAGTCTTCGTGATTATTTCTGTATTTATAAGATGACATATTTCTGTATTTATAAGATGACATAAAAGATGGCTACAAATAAATGACTTAGCAACAAATTTTACAATTTTGATTAGTTTATTCAAATCTAAGCAAAATAAGTCATTTAGCGCTCACATGCATCATCTAAGTTGTCAAAGTTTAATGAAAATTGAAATTGTTTGGAAAGGCTTGCATTTTAGATGATGTAATGTAAAACTGTAATTTGATGGAAATACCAGCAATTATTGCACAAGGAAATCATTCTTCCTAATTGACAACATCTTCAAACTTACAGCCTGTAAAATTATCTTTTCTTTTTCTATTAATAGAGCATGTAGTCCATAAAATTCTGAGATATGATGAATTTCATTTTTTGAAGGTTTAATTTTTTTAAGAAAAGGTATTCAGTGAGAATGCACACATTTCAACATATTTCAATTTGTTTCAGTATGGGTCCTCTCCAAAAGCAGAGCTGGAGACAAAAGCTTATTAATAGACAGTCTATTTTAGGAAGTCACCTCAAAGAGGAGGAGTGGGAAACTGCAAAGAGAAGGAGAGAAAGAAAATTGAATCCTAGGATATCTTATTGAGCAGTATGATTATTGCAGTAAATAGTTGGCCTCAATCCCTCTAAGAAGCCTCATAGGATACATTTCAGATTTGTCCACTTGAGACACAGACTCAGGTGCACTTACCCACTAGTCCCCATCCAACACTTGGTCAGGGCTGCACCATTACATGTTTATTCCTACCACTTTCAGGTTTGGTAAGCATCAGAAGGGCTGACTGGATTCTCTTGGACATTTTATAATACATACTAGCACCAGAGAAATCTGGGAATAGAGAACGAAAAGTATGTGATTCATTTGAAATGAGACATTAGGTTATATCCACAATGAGTAGAGTAAAATGATGGGGCAAGAGAATGTGAGGTGGGGCACAAAACATGTACAATTCTCACCTCTCATTTTATGATGCTGTTGAAACTAATAAGGACACCCTCTTAGGTGGGAATTTAAAAAGTAAAAACAAATAAGTAAGAATTTATTATAAGAAAAAGTACTTTCCAAATTTGATATGAGAATTTAATAAATTATTTCCATCAGGATTGCAGTCTATATGGAAATTCAAATATGGGTAACACTATGAAAAGTTGTATTCTTCACAAAGCTCACACATGCTGAAGAGTATAAACAGAAACCTATGTTTTTTAATATACAAAATTATCATTTCTAGTTTCTCTGATTATTTATATTTTATTTCCTCCTTTGTTTTGTAGGGATAAATTTCAATGTATTCTTGTTTGTAATCTTTGTTTTTTTAAATTGCAATTTTCAAAGGACTTCAAAAGCTGAAGGGTTTCTGGTAATCCAAATTTATAAACTGTTTCTGTTAAAGATGTTCAGCTTATTTTGAAAAAAACTAACCAAATTTTGGAAGAATCACTTACAAAATATGCAACACTATTGTAGGGCATTGATACTGGTTTACAAAGTAGTGAAATAAATTCAGGACATTTCTAAAAATGTGATTGATGCAGGGAAGCAAAAAGAAAAACAGGTACTGCTATGATTAGGTCTTTTTTTTCTTTCTTTCTTTTTGATTCAACATAGGCTTCACCACAAAAAAGAATTCAGTTGTTATTCCATGTAAAAAATATTTGCAAATTTTGACGATCAGATTTCTAATGTAATTCTTACACCATCACAGCATAAGTAAATAAAATTGTACGTGCACCATAACTAAGCCCAAGTACATTTCTGCTTCATAAATTTCTTAATCTGATAAGAACAGTTTGTGCCATGATGTTGTGCTCCAACAAAATTGGTATTCATATTGTTACCATCTAATCTTTTGTATAAAATGTGTATGTTATAATATTTAAAAGCTATGTTACCACTGCAAATTTCAAATACTTAAATATCTAGTCCTCAGATTCTTGTGATATGTGATATGAAAAAATATACATAACCACAACTTTAGGCTATTCAGTAAAATAGCAGAATGATAAGACTACATAATTTATGAAATGGAGCTAAAGTATGCAAGGGCAAATTTATAGCCTTAAATTATTTCATCTGTGAACAAGGGGAAAAAAAGAAATTAAGGCTTTTAACCTTAAAAAAAGAAAAAAGAACAAATAAAATTAAGGAAAACAGGTGAAATAATAAGTGAAACAGAGCAGATAATAATTTAATAGAATTGAATAGAAAGCCCAGAAATAAACCAGAGTAGGTATACATGTGTGTGCATACACAGTATTACGGGAGTAGTTGATTCAACGGTCCTAAGTATAAAAGCACTGGGAAAAAAAAAAACACAAAGGAAAATATGCATAAATTTGATTGCATAAAAATTAAATATTGCTCTACTATCAAAAAATGATAAATAAGAAAGGTCAACTATGAAATAAATATTTCAAAAATGTCTATTTTAATATTTTAAAATTATAAAAATCTATTCAAAACCAAAATAAAAATCTTTAGTTCTCCAAAAGATAAATGAGCAAAGGATATGAGGAGTGAATTCACAAAACAAAAGAAAGCAAAATTATTAGAAGTTACAGTATTTAAGGCTGGAAGGATGCTCTGAACCTAGGACTTTCATCTATTGCTGTTGGGAGTGTAAATTTGTATAATCTATCTGGAAAGTAGCATAGGTGTATATTTCATCTTAAATTTGTTCATATTATTTTACATAGAAATTCCACTTTCAAGGATCTAAGCTGAGAAAAAAGGAGATACAAATATTTGTATATAAGGATGTTAATCATATTATTATTTACAAAAGAAAAATATTGGAAGCCACATCTATGTGCAACAACAAAGAATGCCTATGTCATCTAAGAAAATATTGGTATTTGTGGCAGTAGGATTGAATACCATTTGGTCATGCTATTTCTGTAGAACATTTCAAAGTAAAAATAGTTTTCATTTATTGAGCACCTACCATGCACAAGGCAATGCACTAAAGAGCTTTACAAGTGATTTCCACACTTTGATTGATTTCCATGCTTTTAACACTAACAACATTTACATGATCTCTAAAGAATTATTATGATTTACATTTGACAGAAGAGAAAATTGAAGTCTAGACAGATTTCCTGAAATGATTAAAGTCTTTTAGGCACTATATTGCAGAGCTAAGATTTGAATCCCAGTCTGACTCCAAAGGTCCACTTCCCACTTCAGCTATTCTACAGCACTGCTTTCATAGCATGGGAAAAATCTCAAGATACTATGTAATAGTTCGTGTGTGTTGGGGGGTAGGGAGGTGGGAGCTGGATTTAAAGGCTATATAAATTATGTGTGTTACCACCACAAAGTTTCTTGAACAGTTCCTGGTAGTCAGCACTGGAGTGTGGGAATGGACGTGAAGTGTTGGGGGTGAAGTGGAATGCACTGTCTCTATACTTTCTTTTCTTACTAAGAATAATTTAAACTTCTGTAGACACTATGACTCCAGTTCTGTTTTTTTTTTTTTAACATTCATACCAATACTTGCCTGGGGGGAGGGGGGAACCACTGGAAATAATTTTATCAGTTATTTTAGTGATCTCAATACTTATTGCTGAGAAGTAGAATTATTGTTGATTTATTTTTCATACATTTCTATATTTTCAAATTATCTATTATAAGCATTTATTATTTTCTGATTGTAAAATGCTATAGTTGAAAAAAACTGACAATAAACATTAAAGCCATTTAAATGAGTTAGCTTACTGATAAACAGTGCAATGTTATGATAATGCTAGGCTACTCAGAAAGTGGATTTGGCCACAACCAACTTTTTAAACCTCTTCATCGCTCCTCCTCACATCCATGGCTGGTGAAAAAGCAAATTAATACCACCTTTTTGGAAACAATTGACAGTATATACCTTTAAAGTCCCAAAATTATTTTAAAAGGCTTAAGCCCTTGCAAAACAAAGAATGTCACACACCATTCACTTCTACAAGGATCAAGTCATTAGCCACTGTAGTCACTGACCAGCAGTACACCCTGAAAGGAATTAAAGAGGAAGAACAGGATGAGGCACTCTGTGCTTTGGCAAAATAGGTCCTCTAGATAGTTAGATATCTCAGGAAGAATTTTAATGAAACCAAAATCTTGCATCTTCCCTTACATGAAAAAAAAATAAAAAAGGCACTAAAATCATTAACTGAGATACTTGTTCCTCCTGGCTAGCGATAACCTTTTATTGAGATGTGTGCTTGACTGCATGTATTCCCTATCCAAAATCATACACACACACACAGACATACACACACACACTGGCTCCTCCCCCTACTTCTTCAGAGCAGTTCCTCAGAGCTGCTCTGGGCGTAAGTCCTCTATAATACTCAGAATAAAACTCAACTCACAGCTCTTATATTGTAGGGTTGTGTTTTGTTTTGTTTTTTCAGTTCATACACCTTACTGCTACTTCTCAAAAATCTAAAATAAGAAAAACAGCATACAATAAGTTTATCACTGAAGCTTATTGTATAATAAAGTTGGTGAGATTAAATGAAGAATGGTTATAGTGAATTTATTCATCAGAAATCTACCTCATCATTCATAATATGATTATGAAACAAAACAAAAATACTCCTTAGGTAAAATAAAGGAGAATACAACATTGTACATATCTATGTTAGAATGACTACATAGAAATTTAATACTTCTAGGTATGGAGGAACGAATATGGAAAATGAAAAGTCTTCTTCATTGGGGTGGGAGGACTGAACTCATTTCTCATGAACAGACTTGGGATCGTTAGAAATATTGTATAGCTTTTTACTTCTACTTGACAAATACTGATATTCCCATTTTGTTCAGTATACCTGTTATCAAGAAGCATTTGCTTTTATTTCAAACACACCAAGTCTGGTAAACATACAAGTTGGAACTAGGGTTGTTTGCGTGTGCCCATTAATGTATCACTACACTTTTTAAGATGCTCTTGATAGAATCTTACCAGATGATCCAGGATTGGAGAATTCAGCATCGCAAAATGATTAAATGGAAGCTAACACGAAACAATAACAATTACCCCAGCGTCTTAGAGCAATAGTGACCACTTTAGCGCTGTAATTGAGCAACATTTCTCCTTGATATTCTAATTTTCAAGTGCTTTGTATTTTCAATGTGATTTGACCTCAATTACTTCGTTACCGAAACTGCTCCCGATGCCTACACTTCTTCAATGCTTCTGAGATCAGGCCAGTGGAGGCACAGAGGGAGATTCGTCCACCATCCCCCTCATCATTTATTAAGCAACCACGTTCCAGGAAGAGGATTCGGAAATACTGAACGACTCTACAATCACTCTCAGGCAGCTTAGGAGCAAACAAATCGACCAGGCTTTTACGGGTAATTTCAGTCTCGAAAGGAAGCAGGATGACTGGCTACGGGGGCCGAGAGGGCGGGGCGGTCCGTTCGCTGTGCGAGATACCCGCAGCCAATGAGTGAGGAGATCCGGAGAGAGCGCGTCAGTGCCCCGGATGCCTACATCTCCAGCCTTTAAGGTCTCTCCGGCAAATATCTTGGCTGCATCTCCGACCCCGGCCCCCTACCCATCGTAGTCCCACCTAAAGGGGCCCCCGCCTGTGGCCGGCCGCCGCGCTTCCTCCGCCTCTTCCCATCGCCTGTGCGCCTGCGCGACCGGAAAATTCGCGAAGGTTCGTGAAGCGGAACTGGCCGTTTCCGGAAGCCGGCAGCCGCCCCAGTCTGCAGACGGGTGGTTGCGACAGGGGAGTTGTAAAGGCAGTGTCTGGCGGTTCTGGGCGTTTGACCCTGACCCGGAGCGGTGGGAAGAGAAAATGGCCCTGCTGTGCTACAACCGAGGCTGCGGCCAGCGCTTCGATCCCGAGACCAATTCCGATGGTAAGGAAAGCGCGCCGCCGGCCCTCCCTCCCTTCCACCTCCTCCCGTGGACGCCCTTGGGCCGGAGGGCCTCCCGGGTCTCCGCGCAAGCCGGCACCGCGCTGCCTCCCGCCCCGGGCCTCCCCTCCCGCCTGACCGCCCAAGGGCGCGGGACCGCTCTGGGGGCGCCCAGGCAACGACGTCTGAACCCCTCCCGCTGCAGCTTCCGGACCCACGGACCCACTACCCCTCGGGCGCACGTGTTTGCCTAAGTCGTCCGCTCACTCTCTAATTGGCCTGGAATTTAGAGCATGTTTATCCTCGCCCCCCCCCCCCCACAGCGTCTCTTAAAGGAATCAAAAGTTAACCAGCTCTGGGCTCGCTTTGCGGTTGATTTGCTGGGTCCGTGTGTCAGAGGCAGACCGACATTGCCTGGAAGGCCTTATCCTAGCGTTAACCCGGGCGGGTTATCCTAGCGTTTAAGTTCGGCCTCTTTCTATTAGTATAGAAGTGTATTTGTCTGAAAGCCTGCTGTCGATTTATTCATTCGATCCACTCACTTGTTTTAACCTTACTCTTTAAAACGTTCTTGGTTAAGAAAATTATTTTGTATTTTTACGCTGTTAAGTTTTGATACATCCGCCCAAATGGGAGATACATTCCTCATCCTTTACTTTGTAGCCATGTTTGTTGGGTATTTTTGCAGTGGTCTTTCCATTTAGTACCATGCGGTCTATAGGATACAGTGATTGAATGTCCTCTATGGCACCCAGGTGTAGAGTTAAGGATGTAAGGTGAAAGTTAGTGATTAGACTAGGTGAAGAATAGAACCTGACCAGTGGATTTGAATTTTGATAGGTGAATGGGATAAAGAAGTGAGTTGAATCCTTGAAAGTTGTAAGCATTGTAACACTTTCTCAATTCGACTAGCATTTATTGTATGTTTTCTATATGCCAGACATTGGTCTATCACTTTATTATGTTATTTCATTTAACCTTGACAGCAACTCTGTGAAGTGTGTAGTGTTATACGCATTTAATAGAGAAGCACAGTTCAGCATGGTAGCAACATGGTTCTTCATTGTGTACAAGATTAAAATAGATACTTAAAAAATCTTTTTCACCTCTTGAGATGTCTCAGTGTTTATCTTGGTGCACAGGTGAATTGGGGACATAATTTAAAATGATAAGATCTTTGGTAGGATTCTGAGGAAAAAGGTAAGTTTAATCGTTTTTATGATATTAATATGAAGTTCAGGTAGAAAATTGTGAGACTTAAGTGGCTGAAAACATCGAGGAATGAGGGGTTTCAAAGCCCTTAACTGTTGGTAGCCTGCGTAAAAAGTAAATTGCTTTAGTGTCTGTACACATTTTACTTTAATATTGAAGGGAAGACTGATGCTTTGTTGAATGGGACAATATGTTTATTTATAGGGTGTTATGTACCAGCCTAATTTTAAGGGGAGGTACAGCCAATTTTTTGGAAGTCAGCTTTGTGTGTGTGAAATGGTACAGTGCCCAGGAAAGAGATGGGGGAAGCCAGAAAAATCAGAGGAGTAGACAGTCTCAAGCATTGAGCGTCAACCGTATTAAATTCAGCAGAGTTCCATTAAGGTTGCTTAAAGTTTATCCGCTTTAGCAAAATTGGGGTTATAGTAGAGACTTAGAATAAATACTCCAAGTAATTGGTTGATGGAAAATGGGGCTAGGGAGTAAGGACAAGAGCTAATAGAAAACTGTGGACTTGATTAGGAGAAAGTTTTATAGGATGGGAGAGGTTTGACCTTGTGTATTGCCTAAAATAAGAAGACTCCTTTCTAAGATGATAGGACATTTTCATTTGAAACAAAAGTTAAATGAGTGTTTTAAAGAGACGTGGTAACTTGCGTATGTTAAAAACAGCTATTCTGGAAGAAACACCTCTTCACAAACAATATTTTATTCAATCCACACGTGTGAGGAAACTGAAACAGCTGCAAGAGGCAGAGGCAGAATTTGAGCCCGTGTCGGACTCTGTTAAAAGCCCTTGGCTCTTAATCGCTACTGTGTTGTAGCTTCTTGCCCATAATATTACTTTGGGCAAAACTGGCAAACCTGATTTAAAAAGAAAAGAAACACTAAAGATGAAAGTGTCCATCTGCTTGTTATTTAGCAGTGATTTTCAAATTTTGTTTATACTAGTTGTATGGTTAAGACCTGACTCACTCCTGCTGCCATTCTGCCAGAACTGTCCATTATTATGATCATGCCTCTTACTGTGTCAGACATGTGTTTTATGCCTCTGACTGTATGTAAATTTGATATTTGAAAATATTCTACCTGTTCTCTACTTTGATTCCCCTCTCAACTTCATATTCCTCTGCATATTCATTTTTACTTTGAATCTCCTTTTTCAGCCCTCAGCCCCACTACTACCCTTAATTAATAGCATCTTCCTAAACTGGGCTTACTTACTGTACCATGAAACTACCTGACACTTTAATTGCTTCATTAGCTAGAATGGTCTCTAGGTAGTAACGAAGGAAAACATACTGACTTAATACAGCGATAGGGAGAAAAGTACCAGAAATTAATCATTTTGCGACACCAGGAGTCAGAGGTTGTAGACAATTGAGAGCTAAACAGACGTGAAAGTCTGAGCAAAGTAGCCTTATAAGAAAATTGCACAGGTGTGGAGCTGACCTGCTTTTTCTGAGCTCATGGTGCTATCTAGCTAGGGAATGTGTGTCTGTTATCTGTTGTTTTGTTTTTTTAAATGTAATTCTATATATTGCAGACTATAATAAGTCCATTTTCATAAGAGTTAAGTAAAACTTGGTGTTATAATGGGGAAGGGGTAGGGAAATAATAGACTAACAATCAATGACAAGCCTGAAAATATATTGTAGAATTTAAACTTCTTTTTAATGAGGTTTATATCTAGGAATTGACACCTGTGTAGGAAAATTAAATTAGCAATTAGATATTGTATCAGTTTTTTAAAATTTGAACCTTTTCTTCCAAAATATCTTTTTAGGTAATCCCTTGGGCAACCTTTATGGATCGATGCACATAAGAACATTTAAATTTGATAGTATTTTTGTAAAAACCGAATATGATGGTCAAAATTTAGAGCTTGAAGTTCGGGTACTAAAAAATTTTACAACGAAGATTAGAGGAATACAAAATATAATTTGTTATACTTGAACTATTTGTGTTTTTATTTATAGCTTTCTTACGCAAATGAGAATTTTAACCTTTACTATTTTAATACAATGTTATATTAAGCACTGTGTGTCATGCATCAAATTCGAGCATTACTGAATTTTTAAGGAAAAGAAAAGTATTACCTGCATATGGAAAAAGGGTTATATGTTAACACTGAAGGAAATGATGATTTTTCTTCATTATAAAGTGTTTTTTTTTTTCTTTTGTTTTTGACCAGACGCTTGCACATACCACCCAGGCGTTCCAGTCTTTCATGATGCATTAAAGGTAGGAACTTGATACATTTCAGTCTTTTCACATTTGTATAGTAAACTCAGAGGTATAATACTAAATCTTGAATTTCTCATTTTTTTTTCCTCAGCTTGTGACTCTCTGCTTTCTTAATGACCATTTTGGGGTGCTTTGAGCAAGTGCTCCACTAAAGGCAAAGAGGACAGTAGATGGTGATCTTAAGAGCTTTTCCAGTTATAAAATTGTTACTTTTATCCCAGTTCTCACTTTCAGTGCCCCTCATTTCTTCACTTTGAGGGGAAATGAAAGCAATTGTAGAAGCCATAACACTTCTTAATCTTTCAATATATCAGGCAGGTGCTGTTTAATAAGAACAGCTCTGAATTTTAGGGAACATTATTATAAATACTAAACAGTGCCACTCTTGGGACAGACATGAAAGTTTAGAGTAATACTGTACAGAAAAGAGATGCCACCTGTTTTCCTTGATGTTCTGTAGATTTAGAGAAATAATAGAATATTGTTTGATCAGGTTTTTTTGTGTTGGGTTTATTGATCTTTTAAAATTGATGATAATGTGGTACATTTTCCCTTGTATATCTCAAAAGAAACTGTTGCAGTGTGGCTGCCATGGTTTTAGGTATTCTTAGGAACATAAACAGTCCTATGTGTTTATATATTATCGATGCCCTTTGAATTTCTAATTTTACCTTTCAGGGAGTAGTTGGACCTTACTGGTTTTTAACTGTTAGCTACATATAAACAATGGTACAAGCAGATAGCAAGTTTATGTTAATATGGTTAGTTCTGAGTGAGAAAAACAGAACAAACGTTCAGTAGGGCAAATTATGATCTGACTCTTCCTTACATCTTTTTAGCCTCTTTACAAGCTTTTATGGGGATGGAAACTGTGGCTCTGTGGGAATACTTATTTTTGCTGGGGGTGAGGGGATTTTATCTTTCCTAAATTGCCATTTATTCTGTGTTTGCTTTTCTTGTTTTACTTTGTTTTCCTGTGATGTTTTCCTCCTGTCTCCTAACCATGGGCATACTTCACTTCTCAGATTTGGCTTCCTGTTTTCTCTCATTCAGCTCATTCATTCTTGTCCTTAATTTATTCTTGTCACCTCTATGCCAGTGACTTATACAACATATTTTCATTTATCTGTGTCATTGGCAAGCACAGACGAGTTCTGAAGTGACCCCTTATTCCAAAAATAGCCTGCCTTTCAAGTTTGCTGCTGCTAGTAATGATATCACTCACTTTCTAGTCATTTAGTCCATTGCTCCTCTTTTTACTACCCAACTGTTAATTACTCTGATTAATTAAACTTACTGATTTTACTTTGAAGTGTTTTTGTTTCTCTACTCCGATTCTACTGTTTATTATTGTCTCTATAAACATATGAAGACTTAGATTTTCCAAGCCTACTGAATTCCACAGCCCTGTAGATTTCAGGCAAAATCTACAGGATTTCTTCAGGATTTCTATTTAATCAAGTGAGATTTGATTTCTATTGATTTCTATTTAATCAAGTGAGATTTCAGGCAAAATCTACAGGATCTTCAGGATTTCTATTTAATCAAGTGAGAAGTTAAACATTGCATTAACAGAAAAAAAAAACATTTTAATATTTAAATTAGAAAAGGCATATTCAGGGAAAAGACCAGTCCTTAAGAAAAGACAGTTTGCAACCTTATGCTTACATACTTTAATTACCTTTTCACATTTTACTGAGGACTACCATAGATCTCAGATCGGCAGTTGGGAACAATCTATGTCATGTATGTATCCCAATATTCCCAGAATACCTAATTCTTCATATAGAATTGAGACAGTAAAGCTTTTTTCATATAGAATAACTTTACTGGTGACAATATTATCTATATTAGTTAAACCTTATATTTAATTTTGTAATAATTAGTAATTTTTGATCTATATTTCAGTTCAGAGTAAAAGAAAATTAAATTTCAGAATAAAGGAAAATATGAATTGTAGAATATTTAACATTTTCCTTTTAAAAAACTTCAAGGGCGTATTGTGAAAAAAGTCACTACCAAATTCTTCATGCATACATTGAGAAAAACAGTGAGGCCCAGATGGATATGTGCAAAGCTGACTCTTAGTCCAAATTTGAGACATCCCAAGCTTTGAGACTGCTGCATTTTTATTTCCTTATTCTTTGTACTACATTGGAATTATAGGTGATAACTTAAAACCATTTATTGTTTAGCTGCTTGATACTTCGTTCAGAAATCTCATACGGCATTACAGTTTCTATATTTGTATGCTTCTAGCTGAAAAGATCATTTAACCTTGAAAGATCTAACAGTGCTTAAGCTACTACATGAATTAATGTTTTTCTGAAAATAGAATGCTTATTGTTGAGGAACAACTATGCTGAGTTTGTTTAGAAACTGAATTATTATAATTATTATCTCTAACTTAATGGATTTTTAAAGTAAAGCACTTCACTTACTCCCTAGATCCTTTAAAATAGTTTTTAGAAATTATAGATTGCTTTTCTTCTAAAAATCAAGTACTATTCTTGAAAACGAGCAATTTCTGTTTCCATATTTCAAGGTGCTTCCTTTCATGATGGGTCACAGCACAAATCACTTTTAATATTGGTTAATTCATTTTTTAAGTCAAAAACTGATCATTTCACTTGATTAGGTGAATTATTTATAACACTTAAAAACTATAAAACTGTTGTGTATACAGGTTACTTCGGGATTCAAGGAGATAAATCCAAATAGAGTGTTTTAGTGGGTTGTGGTTCTCATACAAATAGGGTTTTCATTTTTTTTTCCCTCTTATGTTTCTTAGGGTTGGTCTTGCTGTAAGAGAAGAACAACTGATTTTTCTGATTTTTTAAGCATTGCAGTAAGTATTAATGGGTTTCTTTTCTCCTAGATTATCTCCCAAAAAGTACATATTATGGGGAGCTCCAGAGTTGAGGAGTCTGATTTTGGACATCTATTGACTAGTCCCTGTTAACTCACAGATAGTACCTTTCTTTTACTCACCTCCCTTCTGTGGCATTTAAAATAAGGAATTTATCTGTTTTTGAGATTAAAGTTTCAAGATATTAATTAACCACTTGTCAGTTTAGGGTTTTTTGTTTGTTTGTTTGTTTGTTTCTTTTTGCGGTACGCGGGCCTCTCACTGTTGTGGCCTCTCCCGTTGCGGAGCACAGGCTCCGGACGCGCAGGCTCAGCGGCCACGGCACACGGGCCCAGCTGCTCCGCGCCACGTGGGATCCTCCCGGACCGGGGCACGAACCCACGTCCCGTGCATCGGCAGGCAGACCCCCCAACCACTGCGCCACCAGGGAAGCCCTAGGTTTATTTTTGATAGCAGCCATTTTTTTTTTATTTCTAGTGTACTTTGTTCCTTTATATACATCAAAATTACAGCCTAGAATACAGCTTATTATTTTTCCTCTAGCTTTTTATTTATTTATTTATTTTATTTATTTATTTATTTTTATTGAAGTATAGTTGATTTACAATGTTGTGTTAGTTTCAGATGTACAGCAGTGACTCAGTTATATATGTACCTATTCTTTTTCAGATTCTTTTCCATTATAGGTTATTACAAGATATTATAGTTCTCTGTGCTATACAGTAGGTTCTTGTTGTTTGATGTTAGTAGTCTTAAAAGACCGTCAAAAAGAAGGAACGCAACAATCTAAAGCATTTTCAGTTAGGAACAGTAAATTTTTATCATATCTAAGATACCATAGAGATGCACTGTTATTTTGTGTACTCTTAAGAAAGAAATCTAAAGTTGTTAATTAAATGACGTACGATTTACCTTATGATTTCAGGGATGTTAAAATGTATGTATAACTCAATGGAATATAGAAAAGGTAGCTAGCATTTATTGAATGTTTACCACCTGCCAGATATGGGAAGTATTCTATTGTTTTATTTAATCCTCTCAAAAAAGATCTGAATGCCATTGCCTCCATTTTACTTATGAGGAAACTGACTTCAGAAAGCCATAATTCAAAAAGACACATGTACCCCAGTGTTCCTTGCAGCACTATGTACAATAGCCAGGACATGGAAGCAACCTAAATGTCCATCAACAGAGGAATGGATAAAGAAGATGTGGTACATATATACAATGGAATATTACTCAGCCATAAAAGGGAACAAAATTGGGTCATTTGTAGAGACATGGATAGACTTAGAGACTGTCATACAGAGTGAAGTAAGAAAAACAAATATCATATATTAACGCATATATGTGGAATCTCAAAAAATTGGTATAGATGATTTTATTTACAAAGCAGAAATAGACACACAGACATAGAGAACAAACGAATGGTTACCAAGGGGGAAAGAGGGGGGATGGGATGAATTGGGAGATTGGGATTGACATATATACACTACTGATACTATGTATAAAATAGATAACTAATGAGAACCTGTATATCACAGGGAACTCTATTCAGTGCTCTGTGGTGACCTAAATGAGAAGGAAATCCACAAAAGAGGGATTATATGTCTATGTATAGCTGACTTACTTTGCTGTACAGTGTAAACTAATACAGTATTGTAAAGCAGCTATACTCCAATTAAAAAATAAGTAATTAAAAATAATTTTAAAAATAATAAAGTCATAAAGTTTTTGGAGCCATGTATGTCTCTCTCTATATATGAACTCTTTTGGAATTTGAGATCTGTTGAAATCAACTACCCTTGTTGTTAATAGAAGTAAAACATTTAAACTTAATTTCTCTGTAAAATGTTTATGCCTTATTCTTTGAATAAAGTTTTAACTGGTGGTTTCAAAAAAAAAAAAGATTAACTAACTTGCTCGAGGTTATATAGGTAGGTAGTAGGAGAACTGAGACTCAAATTGGGGCCCTTTTGTATAAATAACTTGTAGAATTCTCTGTGTGAGATCTCCAGAATTTGTTTTCTGTAAACAAGTTTATGCTGCACCTTTATAGAATAAGTATAGTAGATATTTATTAAGTGTAATTTAAAGGCCTGGGTTTTTTTGTTGTTGTTGTTGTTTTTTGGCGGTACGCGGGCCTCTCACTGCTGTAGCCTCTTCCGTTGCGGAGCACAGGCTCCGGACGCGCAGGCCCAGTAGCCATGGCTCACGGACCCAGCTGCTCCGCGGCATGTGGGATCTTCCCAGACAGGGGCACGAACCTGTGTCCCCTGCATCGGCAGGCGGACTCTCAACCACTGCGCCACCAGGGAAGCCCTAAAGGCCTGTTTTTAATGCATTATTCGCATGTGAGAACTCATTTACAAATATATTAAGTTTAGAGTTCTATTTTTAGTTTCTTAAAATAAGTCAGTGTGTTAAAAGTGGAGAAAACATGCCCTTGAATTTATTAATAAAGAATTGAACAATAGTATTTCTGTCATGGCATGTGAAGTAGATGATAGGCTAACTCTCAGTGAATGAATACCTCTCACCAACAGGGCTGTACGAAAGGAAGGCATAATAGTGAGAAGCCACCCGAGCCAGTCAAACCTGAAGTCAAGACTACTGAGAAGAAAGAACTATCTGAATTGAAACCCAAATTTCAGGAGCATATCATTCAAGCCCCTAAACCAATAGAAGCAATAAAAAGGCCAAGGTATACTTTATACAGTTGTATACTTTTGTCGCACTTGAATAATAGCATTTGTTCCTGGTATTTCCTCTTCTGATTTTGCGTAATATCATTTGCAGCTACTGTGTAGTTCACCCACTTTGAACCATTTGGTTTTCTCTTAGATAATGCCTTTCATTTCTATTCCCTTGAGGGCATATACACGGTAGAACTGCAGTACAGATTTGTTCACTGTGTACTCAGTTATGCTAAGGGCGGGGGAGCCACACATCTTTCTTGTGCCTTGGTGTGTATCCTTTTCACGGTGGCATAGTGGAGTTCTGTAAAAGAATCGGCCTTGTCAGGGAATCAGTTTGAGTTGAAAAAGAACTTAGAGGCTTTCCTTTCCAATCTACCACTGTTTCTTAAATAATTTCTAGAACATTCTTGATAGAAAAATATTTAATTTCCTTTCAAATAATTCTATTGAAGAAGAATTTACTTCTATTTTAAAGCAATTCATTTTAATGTTACTCAGTATTTAACTTTTCCTTGTATTGAGTCAAATTCTGTTTCTTTCATTTGTCCATATTTTGCCACTTAGAACAAGCCTAGTCACTCATCTTTTAACAGTTTGCCTAAAAACTGTTAGTCTCATTACTGATCAGTTTTTAATGTATTCAATTTACATGGCATATTTGTTAAAGTACTTTTAAAATAGCTTTTGGTCATTTTGCAGTAGAATTACACAGGTACTTCATACTCACCTCCTGATCCACTAGAGACTATTTTACAATCCCACACGTGCATGTTGGGTACACCAGGTCGTCTTCATATTGCACTTGAGTATTGAATTGTTTTAGAACCAAAATACAGGACTTAAAAAAACAGATGGTTTTTGGCCTCAAACATGGCCTTTGTTGATATTTTTATTCACACTGTGGACTCATGATTTTCCCAGCTTTTGCTTTATTGATCTTATGTAAATAAATTTATAGCATCT
Source organism: Globicephala melas (assembly GCF_963455315.2). NCBI lineage: Eukaryota > Metazoa > Chordata > Mammalia > Artiodactyla > Delphinidae > Globicephala > Globicephala melas. The sequence goes on along the minus strand of NC_083321.1, from coordinate 65,701,351 downwards.
TGAATTATACCCGACCAAGATAAGAACCCAAAGAGACTTTCTCATGTTTATTTTGTCTTTTAAACCAAACTACTTAGGATGATTTTATTCTATATCCAGCTTATTCATACCATGAGAAATTTTATCAAATGCCTTACAGGCTGATTTGCCAATGGGAAAAAAAATGTCAGAAAAAGCCAAGAATTTTGGCATGGCTCATTATTAAATATTATAGTGGAGTCTACTATAATTGACAGGATGAGTTAATTTTTTTTAAAATTATGGGCTACTAATTTCACTTAAGAGAAAGTGAGAGAAATTAAATATTTTATCGTAAATTCATTAGATAGTATTGTAGAGACAGAGGATATAGGTTTTTGTGTACTTTGTTAGTGCCTCCTATATCAGTAGGTTTTTCATTAAGGATGTAGAATGAATAACCTAGGATTTTCAGTTTTATTGTTACATTTATTAGTATTCTTAACACATATTGAGTGCCTTAACCAGATTGTACATATAACACTAAACCATTGTGAAGTGTTAGGGGACATGGTTGTTACTGTTTTTTTAACCCTGCTAAAACTGCCTTGTGATATAACCGTATCTGAATTTATAGATGCATATACTAGTGTCCACATAAAGTGAACTATCTCTACCAGTAGGGATATGGATTCACTTAGTACCTGTTTATTGCCTATTACATGCTCAGTGTTTTGCTTAGGCATGGAATGTAAAGGTACTTCGCAGTCCCTTCCTTGGAGTTGCTCATCTTAACAAATTTGTATTCTTACTCTTTACTTCCTTCCCATTAGCCCTACTGATTAATAATTTAATGTGTTGACAATAGCATGATTATTTGATATTTAATATCAGAACTTTTTCTGCTAAGACTTAGAAATGTAGCTGTATTAATAGCAGTTATTGTAAAATACTTTTTAAAGAGAAAACCTTGATTGACAAGGCATTTGGCGTATCGTAAGTAGAGCCTTAAGTATATTTTTAGTACAAAGAAATATTTTGGTACATCAGTAATGGTAATAAAGTTTCCAAATTCTCCAGCCCGGATGAACCAATGACAAATTTGGAATTAAAAATATCTGCCTCCCTAAAACAAGCACTTGATAAACTTAAACTATCATCGGGGAATGAAGAAAATAAGAAAGGTAAGATTTTGTTTTGTATTTTGTAATTTTTTCTGTTCAATTAACCAATTATCTAAAAGAGATAGGAGCAGTGTAGTTTACTGTATGTAAATGCGAAAAAGTAGTACATTGTAGCATATTTGTAGAGACATGGATGGACCTAGAGACTGTCACACAGAGTGAAGTAAGTCAGAAAGAGAAAAACAAATACCGTATATTAACGCGTATATTTGGAATCTAGAAAAATGGTACAGATGAACCTATTTGCAGGGTGGGAATAGAGACGCAGACGTAGGGAATGGACGTGTAGACTCAGACGGAGATGGGGGATGAATTGGGAGATTGGGATTGACATATGTCCACTGCCATGTGTAAAACAGATAGCTAGTGGGAACCTGCTGTATAGCGTAGGGAGCTCAGCTTGGTGCTCTGTGGTGACCTAGATAGATAGGATTGAGGGGGGCGGGAGGGAGGTCCAAGAGGGAGGGGATATATGTATACATACAGCTGGTTCTCTTCATTGTACAACGGAAACTAACACAATATTGTAAAGCAATTATACCCCAATTAAAAAAAAAAAGGAGTACGTTGTAGTAAAGAACTTATTTTTGATTTTTGTTTACTGAATGCTGGTAAAACCACAAAATGAATATGTGGATTATTCCATTTTGTCTTTAATAAAAATGAGAACCTGTTAATTAAAAATTTTTTCTTCTATTACTCATTACTTTTTAACAGTGAGTTAAAATTTTTTGATAGTTGTAAATGTTTCATTGTGCGTGATATAAAATATATTCAGTATTCTCTGACCTACACCTGGTATCTGGGGAAAAAACCCTTTCATGATTTCTCTTTTACGTAAGGTTAAGTTATTGGATATAGTCTTGCATTGCAGAATAGAAATGTGTCATGTCATATATCAGTTTGGGGATATAGGCAAGACTTACTCATGGTAGTTGGTTTCTTATTAGCTTTTAAGTGTATTACATGAAAGGTCACACAGAAAACTTAGTTATCTAAAATCATTTTAAAAATCAGGTTTTTTTGTATTTAGATTATTTTATTAAATACTTGTGTTATGAAATAGTTTACTTTTTAAGAATAGCACTACAGTAAACTTCTATTTTAATGTTTCTATTTTGGTTTTTTTCTTTGTTGTAGAAGAAGACAGTGATGAAATTAAGATTGGAACCTCATGTAAAAGTGGAGGGTGTTCAAAGGTATATACTGTAAAATTTGTTTCTGTCATGGAAGTAAATTTTTACCTTTGAGAAAAGAGAGTAATTGACTTAATTAGACAAACATTTGGGTGTCTTTTATGTGTTGGGCACTATTCCATGGAGCAGGGCTATTAACATGGATAAGAGACTGTCTCTAAGGAGCACCGTGTCTAATAGATCATGGGAATAAATAGTTCTAATTCAGTCAGCATTTACTGAACACTTACTATGTGCCAGACATTGTTTTAGGGGCTGGGAATATAGTATTAAATAAAGCAAAATCTCTGTTCTTATGGAGCTGATATTCTAATTTTGGGGGAAGGATAACAAGTTTTTAAATGCTGTGAATTTAGGTAGACTTGAAGAAAATTAAGCAGACAAGGAGATAGAGTAAAAGTATTTAAGTGCACTTGTCAGGGAAGTCCTTTCTGATATGGTGACACTAAATCAGAATTCTGAAGAATGTAGCAGATGAGTTATGTAAACCGTGGAGTAGATGTGGGAGTAGTATGTGTAGAGGCATTAGAACTTGGCTACTCGAGAAATCATGAGAAAGGTCAGTGGGGGCTTGATAAGCGTGTGAAAGTAGGGAGTATGAGAGGCGGCAAGATTATGGAGGTCCGTCCTTATAAGCTACAGTGAGGGGTTTGGGCTTTAGGAAGTGTAATAGGAAGTGTAATAGGAAGCCATTGTCTGTTTAAGGAGGGGCTTTGAAAAAGATGTCTTTGGCTGATAAGTGGCAAATTTAATGGGGCAGGAGTGGAATCGGGAAGGAAAACCAGCTAGGGTGCTACTCTGGAGACCAGGCATTAAGATATGTTTTTGAGAAGTGGTTAAATGTAGGATGTATTCAGACCTCAGTGAGGCTTCTTTCTGCCTACTCAATATAATATTACACACCCTCCAACATTCCATACTCTCCTTTTTTCTCCACAGCACTTACCACCTTATTACACACTATTTGTTTTACATATTTATTTTGCTTATGCTCTATCCCATCTAACTTTCCCTTCCCTTCCCCTTTTGAACTAAGGTTTAAAAGGAAAGAATGTTATTTGTTTTCTCTTTGCTGTGTCTTGAGTGCTTAGAACAATGCCTGGCACATGACAAACACGTGTGGAATGGATGATATTTGGAAGTATTAGCAGGACTTGCTAATAAACTGGAAGTGAAGCATCTAGGTCAGCGGTTCCCAACCTATTTGGCACCCGGGACTGGTTTCGTGGAAGACAGTTTTTCCACGGACCGGAGTGGAGGCAGGGGGGATGGTTCAAGCAGTAACATGAGCGATGGGGAGCGGCACATGAAGCTCCGCTCACTTCCTGCTGTGCGGCCCGGTTCCTAACAGGCCGCAGGCTGCTACCAGTCCGAGTCCTGGGGATTGGGGACCCCTGATCTAGGTGATTTGTGCACCATTAACTGAGAAGGAGAAAATGGAGTTAGGGTTGGGGGCAGGTTTGCAGTCTTCCTTCATGTTAAATTTGATGTCACCTTGCTCATTTAGAGATGGAAATATGAATGCATTCACATGTGTATAAGGTAGAAGTAGTAGATAAAAGAGAATGATTAATTCTTGGGGTGAGGGAGATATCGTGCAAGTGGTAGGGTAATGGAGGAAGATCAGAGCAAAGGTATCCTAGATGAACTTTGAGAAGTGAATGGCAGTTCTATAAATGGACAAAAAGGGAAAGGATATCCCAAGCAGAGGTGACAGCAGTAATATACAGAAAACAAAAAATAGTCAATAACAGTGGTACAAAATTTGCTGATGTAAAGTTGAGATTAAAAGAGATAAGTAGGGTCTAGATCCTGAAAGGCTTCTATACTGCTCAAAACCTTACTTTAGGTCATGCTGGCCATTGAAGAAATTTTTTTTTAAGTTTTTTCATTGAAATATAACATTAAATATATATAAATATGTTAATTCTATATAAGCATAAGGAATTTTCACAAAGCAGAGCCTTCCTTATGCTTCCTCTCATTCATTATTTCCTCTCCCAAAGGTAACCACTTTTTTCTATCAACATAGATTAGTTTTGCCTACTTCTGAACTTACTGTAAATAGAATCATGGAACAGGTACTCGTGTCTGTCCTCCTTTGCTTAATAAAATGTTGGTTATCTTGGTTTCATGTAGCTGTAATTTGTTCATTTTCATTGCTTTAAAACATGCCATTGTTTGAATGTACCAATCAATTTATCCTTTCTACTGTCCTATAAAGTTTTTTGATTAATGTTACTGTGAACATTTTTGTGCATGACTTTTAGGATACATGTACACATTTCTTTTAAGTATATGACTAGAAATGGTGTTGCTGATTCAGAGTGTGTGTATGTGTGTGTGTGTGTGTGTGTATGTATGTTTAGCTTTAACATACTCGCACATAGTTTTACAAAGTGGTTGTATTTACGCTCTTACCAGCAATATATTAGGCTGGTTCCTTTTGTTCTACACCTTGGTAACACTTTGTAATATCAGTCTTTTATATTTTAGCCATTCTGGTGGATGTGGAATGTTTCCATTGTGGTTTTTTTGTTTTTTGTTTTTGCGGTACGCGGGCCTCTCACTGTTGCGGCCTCTCCCGTTGCGGAGCACAGGCTCTGGACGCGCAGGCCCAGCGGCCATGGCTCACGGACCCAGCCGCTCCGCGGCATGTGGGATCTTCCCGGACTGGGGCACGAACCCGTGTCCCCTGCATCGGCAGGCAGACTCTCAACCACTGCGCCACCAGGGAAGCCACCCATTGTGGTTTTAGTTTGCACTTTCCTGATAATGATGTTGACTGCCTTTTTGTATGTTTATTGCCATTTGGATATCCTGTTTTGTGACATGTCCAAAATCTTTTTTATCTGTTTTTCTATTAAATTGACATTTTCTTAATGATTTTAGGAATTCTTTATATGTTTTAGCTACAGGTCCTTTGTCCGAGAGGCTATATACCTTTTCACTGTCTTAATGGCTTTAATGGCTTTTGATAAACAGAGTCTCTTCAATTTTAATGAAATTCAACTTGTTCATCTTTTCCTTTATGACTAGGGCTTTCTATATCCTATTTAAGATATCTGTTTATTTTAGGGCCATGAGTATTTTCTCATATATAGAGGCACATTTAAATGTGCAAACGAGCTGGAACTGATTATTGTATATGGTGTGAGGTAGATGTAATTAAAGGACTTTAAACAAGAGAGTGATACGTGTTTTAATTAGGTAGTAGAGTCCAGAAATTGAAGGCAGAGAAATTAATTAGAATCTTTTAGCATAGTTTCATTGCCTAAAATCTGCTAGTGATCATGAGGAAGTTTAGCAAATTAAACTGATAGATATTTTTAAGTCAGATTGACAGGATTTTGTGATAGACTACATGTGGGTAGAGGGTAAAGAGAAACTGAAGAGAACTTACAGAATTTTTGCTTTGAGAGACTGAGTGGATATGGTGCCATCAAATAAGATGGGAAGAAGAGTAGGAGGTTTGGGGGGCAGTAGTGGTGTAAGTTCAGAATCTAACATACTGAGTTTTGTGTGCCTATGGAATATCTTCAGGAGGTACACACACCCCGTAATTTGAATTTACAAAAAGTAAATGTACAGAATTCTATTTTCTCTAACTGTAGGGTGGTTGCTGTAAATACCAAAATAGACAGAAAATATACTATTGGCTGCATCTATGTTTTATTAACATAACTTTTTGTGAATTCATCTGTAGAGCCTTCATCTACAGCAGCAATGGGGCCCGGATCTTCCAGACAAACCCTGGATATATATATAGGTCTGCAGCTCATTTTACGCTTCGTAGGAAAAAGAAATCATCATCTGGGACTTCCAGAATTGCTTATTAGATTTTCCATTTTAATTCATAATGTTCACACAGAGTTTACTATGCACATAAATCATCCTATAACTGTATTTCTGATGAGAGTACTAATCTCTTGGTTTCAATATTGTTCTGTAAATTTATAGAACATACCTGAATATGTTTGGGTGTGTCCTCATATGCAAAAGTCTGAAAGTATCTGAATACATCCTTTTGCCTACTTTTATATTTGCCTTTTTCACAGGGAACTGAAACTTAAGCATATCCAAAAAGGAATCATTTTTCATTCCTTATTGGAATGGCCTGAGGTGAATTTATGAATGTTCTAGGTAATTGTTATCTCTTGGGCATTTTCATAGTTCATAGAGGTCACCAGTACTTGCAAATACATGTGAAATGTAACACTGAGATGTGAAACTAATTTTTTGTCTCTTTTTCTCTTTTAGACATATCAGGGTCCACAGAGTCTAGAAGAAGTCTGTGTATATCATTCTGGAGTACCTATTTTCCATGAAGGGTAACTTATACCAGGCTAATTAAAACTTTATGGTAGATGTTAGAAATGTTAATATGCCTTCAAACATTAAATGCCATGCAGCAATATTAGGTATTTTACTTACATTGTCATATAATTTTTACAGTAACCTAGAAATGTGGGTTTTGTCTTCTTTTTACACATGGGAAAACTGAAACAAAATTATAGTGAAGTGGCCGTTGTGATTCAAACCTCATGTTTTTTCTGTATTCCCTTCTGTTACAGTGTGATACTTTCTGTTTGAGCTGAACAGGTGTATTTTGGTTTTTTTTTTTTTCTTTGAAGGACCGTGCTGTGCATTGTAGGACATTTGGAATTTTGGGCCCTGGGACACTAAGACATCAACACTGTGGCATCTGAGAAAACCCATACTTTCCCACAGCTCTCAGTTGAGAGCCTCTCAGTATATTATGCTGTAGTTTATAGAAACGCAGTACTGTATTAAAATCTTCCACTCTGTTTCCATATTCTTCAGGACTCAAACCCAAAGTTTTACTGTAATTTTTGTCTTCCAGTGTTAGATTTTTCTCAAGTAAATAATAGTGGATTTCACCTACTTTGGGCTTGACCATCATAGGTTGTGTAAACAGTTATTTTTAGGTTGTTTGCACGTTCTCACTTTGCTGGTTTATTAAAATACGAACGTATTCTATCTTTGGTCATACCACTTCATGGTAGCTTCATGAGGAAACTGGAGTGTAAACTACCAGTGAAAAGCTGATTTTGGATTTTGTGATGGTTTTAAGCATCTTCACTCAGGAACTCCAAAACTGCTATACTAAATGGCATTCTGGTTTTAACTTTAGTCTTCTGGTAGTTTTTTAAGGTTTTTTGGGGGGGGGAAGGGCGGGGGGTGTTGTTTTGTTTTTTTGTTTTTTGTTTTTAACTTTTGTGTAGTTGCTTTATAATATTGTGCCAGTTTCTACTGTACAGCAAAGTGAATCAGCCGTACGTATACATATATCCTCTCTTTTTTGGATTTCCTTCCTGTTTAGGTCACCACAGAGCATTGAGTAGAGTTCCCTGTGCTATACAGTAGGTTCTCATAGTCTTCTGGCAGTTTTAAATTGTTTAGTAATTTAGACACTTGTAAGATACTAAAGTTACACACTTATTTCTTTTTTGGTTAAGTCACTTATCACTTAACACTTCTGAACTTGATTGTGAGATTTTATTGCTGAAGTTTTTCTATAATAATTTACAGGATGAAATATTGGAGCTGTTGTAGAAGAAAAACTTCTGATTTTAATACATTCTTAGCCCAAGAGGGCTGTACAACAGGGAAACACACGTGGACTAAAAAGGATGCTGTAAGTAGCATTTTAAAAATAGCTTATTGGAGTGTATTTATCTGAGTCATTTTGAAGAGATTTGAGATCATTCTGTCTTTAGATTTAAAAAAACAAGTTTTTCTCTCCGTCACACAGTAAAGTTTGATGAGCCTAAAAACTGAAGTTAATCTGAGTCAAGCTCTCTCAAAGCACTGCTCTTTGATCAAAATAGCCATTATGTATGTTGATGCACATATGTAGGTTTTTGTGAAATAGTTAAGCTAGCCTAAACTGAAGCATGTTTTTCTGTAATTCCATACCTTGTTCCCAGTTTTTGTTTTTTAAAAATCACTTTTCTGGTCATTTGATGTTATTAATCATTTAGACTTCTGATTCTCTTTTGGCCACTTAACATCATTCAACCATATACAGATGTACAAATACTCTTAGTGGCCGAAGAGAAGGATTGCACCCTTGTTTTATTGGGATTGTTTTGAAAGCCTCTGCTTGCTACCAGGAAATTTATCAAAAGAGAAGAGAAAGCATCAGTACCTACTTCCCTAACAGTATTTTAAAAAGACTTGTGTCTGTGTAAATAATCCCCCCAAATCCCATTAAATTGTAAGAAGGCAAGCAATTATTTGCTAAATAAACGTTTGTTGGCTATTATTAATGTATCTTAAATTAGTTTTATGTGCTGTATTGGCACTAATAACCTCAAGACAATGAACCTTTTCAGTATGTGTGTCTTTATGTTCAAATTACTTTAGGAATTCATTTAGCCTACATTTGCATATTTTATAGTTTCTGCTTTTTAATAACACATGGGTTTAGGTATTATAAATGTATCCATTAAGTTATAATAATTTATCTGCCACAAAACTTCTAGGAATGTTTTATTAGTAAAAAGTGAAATCTCCCTGTATTTTCTCCAAGGTTCAAAAGTTTGAAAGTTTTGGTTTGAAAAAATAAAATGTTTTATGCACAAAAGTTTTCATAGTATGATCCTTGATGAAACACATTTTTTGTTATTTTTTAATGCATGTAGTTATCGAGTATTGAGTGTCTAAGCCAGGTGGCTAAGGGCAAAAAAATGTAAGTCATATAAGTAATTTAAATTCAGTTAGTGTAATTGTACGAATATATAAATACTACTTTTTAAAACAGTAGTGTCTCGCAGTTTCCTGCATTAAATTACCCTCAGTTATAGAACAAATCATAATTTGTCTTTCAGATAGTTAGTTATAGCAGTGTATCACTCATAGGTAATAATATTTTCATAATAGTAATCAAAAGATTACTTCCACAAATTCTCACCCTTTTTTGCATGTTATTATGAGAGGAAAGTATTCAATAACAACAACAGATAGTTACAACTAATCAATTATTTTTCCCAAATTTCAGTTTGTAGAAAATAAATGGAAAGTTCTTATGCATGACGTTAAGATGTTGTCTGGTTTATCCTGCTAAGCAAATGTGTTTTTCACTTCAGTCTTCAAAAGTGTGTTCTCAAATCATAAAGCTATAAGATTGTTTGTATTTTATTTTATTGGTTTAACTTCTTGATGGGAGCTTTAGAAGTTGTTTGTGCTTAAAAGCATTAAGGGCTCAGTTTTGTGTGGTATTTTTGTTCTCAATTTAGATGGGTCACATTACTCTTTTTAAGAGGTTAATTATGTGGCACTTTGTAAATTCATAAAGTTTCTCTTACATTACAGGGGAAAAAGGTTGTTCCATGTAGACATGACTGGCATCAGACTGGGGGTGAAGTCACCATTTCAGTATATGCTAAAAATTCACTTCCGGAACTTAGTCAGGTAGTAGCAAATAGTACATTGGTAAGTACGCTAAATATCTTTCTTTTTTTGTTTTGTTTTGTTTTTTTTGCGGTACACGGGCCTCTCACTGCTGTGGCCTCTCCCGCTGCGGAGCACAGGCTCCGGAGGCGCAGGCTCAGTGGCCATGGCTCATGGGCCCAGCTGCTCCGCGGCATGTGGGATCTTCCCGGACCGGGGCACGAACCCGTGTCCCCTGCGTTGGCAGGCGGACTCTCAACCACTGCGCCACCAGGGAAGCCCCACTAAATATCTTTGAGTAAAAATTATACATTATTATTAATGTTAATGTGTTATAAAATATTGATCTTGTTTGAGCTGTTTTTAAGATCTTTTAATTTTCCCCATTTGAAAATTAGTTTGAAATTACTTTCACAGAAACTACTTTAAGTGAAGGTTTCTGCATAGTAGTTATTTCTGAAGCATGGAGATACTGTAGTAGCTTAGAATATCAAATAATAATGGAACTTAATTCTCAATATGAAACTCCAAGTTAATTTTTCTTGGTTTTTTCAAATTAAAAAAGTATAGTATTGGTAATTAATGGTTTTTTCAAATAAAAAAAGTACAGTATTGGTTTTTTAATGGTTTAAAAATGGTTAATGGTTTTTCCAAATTAAAAAAAGTACAATATTGGTAATTCATTAAAATAGCTTAAATGATTTTTATCAGTATCTTCTTATTTTTATAATCAGTGTTTTATATCATAAGTCTTTACTTTGGTTTTGATCAATTAATCAACTTTTTCTTTTTCAGTTAAATGTGCACATTGTATTTGAAGGAGAGAAGGAATTTCATCAAAATGTGAAATTATGGGGTGTAAGTATTATGAATCCAGCAGAATTTTTTCTTAATACTTAAAATACCATTGTATAATAAAAGACAGTACTTTAGTAAGCATTGATGCAAAGTGTATATATAACTTACCATTATTTCTTACCAAAAAGTTTAAACTAGGGATAGAAATGGCCTTAGAAGCTTGGAATTTTGACTCTTAGCAATAGGCATAGGCATAGACATGAAATCTTGTTTATCGTTTCAACCTACTTGCCTCTAAAACTAATAAAAGCACCCAGGTGTACTGTAATTCTCTTTGATATGTTGCAGGTGATTGATGTAAAGCGAAGTTATGTAACTATGACTGCAACGAAGATTGAAATTACCATGAGAAAAGCTGAACCTATGCAATGGGCAAGCCTTGAACTGCCTGCAGCCAAAAACCAGGAAAAACAAAAAGAAGATACAACAGAATGAGTTGAGAAGGAAGAGAAAGTTATTGACTATTTCAGAATCCTTAATATGTGGTGAAGTGGTGGCTTGCTGCTGTACTCTTGTTTTCTTGTTGTTGTTGTTGTTGTTGTTGTTGATAATGAATCTGGCATTTCAGGGTCTACAGTAGGTCCAAGCCAAAGTCAGTTTATCTTTTTGTGCCTCCCATATCCCTTTTGAGTTACCTAAGACTGATTATTCATTTCTCCTCACTAATAGAACTGTAGTTGTGTCTTATACTTGAAGCAGCTAGAAAATAGCTCACAACAGTTACAGCATTTCGTAGTATATTATGTTAATCAGAGAAATGTAAAGAAGCATTTGTTTTTACATTTCTTTCTTTTATCCTGTAATTAGTAAAGCAAGATGGAATGTCAAATTTTTAATTAGTTTATTCATGAGTTTGTGTTCCTATGATACTTGAAAATCTTTAAGAAAGAGATGAAGCTCTGCATTGCTTTTTCCACTCATCAATTATGTTTTGTGGGGGCATTAACTTGAGGTAGTGTAGTAAGTAGTAACGGGGAATATATGTATTGATTAACAAATTTCAATTCATTTACAACTAATTGGATTAAAAATTGCATCAGTACCTATATAACTGGCTAAGCAGTATGATTTAAGAGTATAAGAAACATTATAAATAAGAGTATAAAGGTATCAATTTGGTTAAAATTAACCATTTTATGAGACTAAGCAATAATGTTAAACATCTTTTTCCTGACTATTTATAAGGTCTTTGTATGGTGTTATGACTGAATTGTACCTAATTTATAGCCTACACCCTCTTAGAATCTTTTATTAGTTACAAAGATCTGGCCTCCCTGATGGAAAAGTGTTTGTAAAGTTGTTGACTAAAAGGCTTATGGAAATACATCAGGATATCAGAAAAGTAAATATTTAAGCTTTGCTTTATGACAGTTATTACATGTTCAATAAACAAAATAGCTTATTCTTTTGGAGGTTTTTTTTTTTAAGGCTTTCATGAACAGCTTGACAATTCTAGGTGATACAATATGATTATATATTGTATTTGATTAAATATAGGTATCACAGAATTAGATTGTTTATGCTAATTGAAGTCATTAAAGGATAGTTACTTTTTGAGGCAGTGCAGAGCTCACAAAGAAAACTGATATTAAGACGTGTTATGAAAGCCGAAACTCTGGCAGAACTTAATACGTTTGGGTGTGAATTATGTTTATATAGATTAAAATGATTATTTTCTTAAGCTCCTTGAGTGTTTTTCTTTTCTTGGTATTAATGGACTTCTTATACAGAAAAGTTTGCATAAGTGCAATTTTAGTTAGTAGCATATCTCAGTCTACTACCCTTAACAGGTAATTATTAGATGTAGTTATATAATTCTTAAACGGTTTAGCTGCGTTATGTATAAAGACAGAAAAATTGGCAGCCAGCTTTTCATGACACTAAAATACCATGGCAAGAAATTTTTGCAGTGAAGATTGGACTCAAATAGAGTATATGTTTCTAGTACTTGGGGTTGTATTTAAATTTTTTAAAGTTATCTTTCATAATTTTGGAACGTGTGTTCATTTGGAGACATGAAACCTTGTATATTGTTAGGGGAAAGGATTGATAATTGATTCGATTTGAGGTAATGATTAGTAGACCCTTTTTTTGTGTGTGGGGGGGTACGCGGGCCTCTCACTGCTGTGGCCTCTCCCGTTGCAGAGCCCAGGCTCCGGACGCGCAGGCTCAGTGACCATGGCTCATGGGCCTAGCCGCTCCGTGGCATGTGGGATCTTCCCGGACGGGCGCACGGACCCATGTCCCTTGCATCGGCAGGTGGACTCTCAACCACTGTGCCACCAGGGAAGCCCTAGGTAGACCTGTTTCCGATGATTCCTTCTTGAGGTTTTTTCCCCTGAACAGTATCTTTATATGTTATGTGCCCGTGAACTATTTAAAGCAAGCGTATTATTCACCTAAGAGTTAGTTACAAAGCACTGACCTTTTTATATATATGTGTGTGTGTATATATATATATATCATCTCTCAAAAAAATGCTTATTAACTTTATTAAGTTGTTTCTCTAGAAATGCTTCATCTTTCTTAGCATTCATAGTAATTACTATAGCAAAGCAGTCAACTAATCTGACAGCTGACTCAACATGGGAAACATAAAATACCATTTTTCTTGCCTGGCACGTTTACTAGTATAAAGGAGAAAAGTGCTAAGAATTTGAACTTTTATTATTTTTTAGCCTCTTATTTTTGAGATAATTTTAGATTTACAGAAGAGTTGCAAAAAAAGTAAAATTTTTTATATACTTACATTAATCTTCCCTATACGTTAAAATCTTACATACCCGTAGAACATTTACAAAACTAAGAATTAGCCTTGGTACAATGCTGTTAACTAAAGCTGAACATTAATTTTGACCATTTGTTTTTAGTAGAACACGATTTAAAGAGTAGTTCTTGAGACCTATCCTAATATTTTGGTAGTAATTAAAGCCAGTAATTATGAGCCATTAAAAATATAAATTGAGGGCTTCCCTGGTGGCACAGTGGTTGAGAGTCCACCTGCCGATGCAGGGGACACGGGTTCGTGCCCCGGTCCGGGAAGATCCCACATGCCGCGGAGCGGCTGGGCTCAGCCATGGCCGCTGAGCCTGCGCGTCCGGAGCCTGTGTTCTGCAGCGGGAGAGGCCACAACAATGAGAGGCCCGCGTACCACAAAAAAATATATATATATATATATATATAAAAATTGAAATCAACCTATCATAGACATCTATAGGTCAATGTTGTAACTTCTTGCTGTAACCATATACTGGCAAAGTACTGCAATGATCTATTTTATTAAAATTTATATTTTATGCCAGAGATTTTAATTCTTATTAAGTGAAACTTGTTGTGTTTGGTTTTCTTTAGACAGCTCAACCAACTAAGGGTGAAGAGAACCTTAAAGAGTTCTTGGAAATATTTTAAGGTGACTTTTGGCTATTGCTTTCCCACCCCTTGCTTTAAAAAAAAAAAAAATCAGTCATTGCCCAGCCCAAAAATGCATGTCATACATATACCCATATTAAGTAAATTCACTTAAAAGTTTAAAAGTGGGAATTGCCGGGTGGTCTAATGGTTAGGGTTCCGTGCTTCCACTGCAAGGGTTTGGGGTTGGGGGGTCGAGGGGAGGGGAGGGAAGCTTAGAAGCTCACTTATGAGGTCTGCAACCTTTTATTATTTTTTTAATGGTTGGGTACTTTTAAGTTATCTATTAGAATGTTAATAGGTTTGGTTTGTTTCATTGCAGATTATTTTGACCTGGCATACATATTTGATATTTATTTTTGCTTATGTTATAATTCTGTAGCCTCAATTCTGGAATGCAAGCTAAGTCCAGCTTGTTTTTAAGTTTTGTTAATAGGTGTTTTCTTTCATTTCTTTTGTTTGTTGGGTAGGTGGGAAGTTGGTTTTTTACCTGATTGCTTCCTTATTTCCCGAGTACAACTTAAACTTACCTGGAGTTGTTGCATGCCTTGCTTATTTTATTTACGTGTAGATAGATACCTGCTGCTTTAAACATTTGGCGTTATCTCTAAAATACTGGATTTGCAAAGGTTTTCTTGTGGTTTTTTTTTTGTATAGTTGTTTGATTTTAAGTTTTTATATAATTCTTAGTTGTGAAGAATTCCTTGAAAAACAGTTTTTCTAAAGAGCATGTTTTTATTAAATGCTAATTAATGCCTTTTCTTAGTTTTCCAATTGAGTAGGCCACGTTTAATGTCTACTGAAGTGAAATAAAACTTCCAGCCTTAGACATTTTTATGTTGCTTAAAGATTATGTGTCAAAATAATTTTATTTGTTAATCTTTTTTGACTAAGCAGATACAGTGTTCAAGTGATTCAGTTCTTAAATTATCTTTTTTAAGACTGCTAATAGAAGTAAGATTACTGATTAAGCCTGGGAGAGGGTAGTCTCCCTGAACCTGTAGTACTTTCCCCTCCTCCAAAAATGAGACTAGCTGAGTATATTAATGTTTTTGAAAACACTATGATCCTTTTCTTCATATTGCTCATTTCAGTTTATAGTTCCATATTTATTATTTATATGATTAATTTGTTAATGTTCGTATACTCTTATAGACCACATACAACCTTGACTGTGTTTTGGCCAACAATTTTGTCCCCATTTTCTAGTACAGTACTTGATAAGTTGGTTGGCTCATGTAAATATAAAGACGTAGCACTTGTTATGGGCCTGTCACTGTTCTAAGG
Organism: Globicephala melas; assembly: GCF_963455315.2. NCBI lineage: Eukaryota > Metazoa > Chordata > Mammalia > Artiodactyla > Delphinidae > Globicephala > Globicephala melas. The sequence continues at coordinate 65,686,044 of NC_083321.1, read as the reverse complement.
AGTTTTATGAATATGAACTTAATCCTCATGACAAACCTATGAGGTAGGTTCTCTTGTTACAGTCAAGGAAACTGATTTATGGCACAAGTAACTTGCCCAGTGGCAAAACTAGTGAGTTGTAAAGGAGAGATTTCAAACTCAGGCAACTGGCTTTCTGTTCTGTGCTCTTAACTACTATTTTATGCTGCTTATGTCTGTCAGTTGAATTAGTGGGTTCCATAAAACTGGCACATAGCATGGAAAACTAGTAACACTGTGTTTAGTTACTAGGAACAAATTTTACTTTCATATGTTTTGTTAGAAAATAAATTTATAAAATAAAGTATGTAGTCCTTTTGTCTGTACGGTTTTGGTTATAATAATAGCTGGATTAAAAACTTATCGTTTATGTTTTGACAACTCTTACGGTCTCTAGTTTCTCTAAACAGCTTCCAAAGAAATGTCAGAATCCTCAGTTCAAAAACGTTTCCATTGCCATTTTGATAGTGATGTATTTTGTATATAGCTTGTAGATAGGAATTGTTATCTGTGTGTTGGATAAAATGTGTAATGAAACAGCATCAAACTTATCTTTGTTTTCCCCATTAACATGAGAGTTGGTTAAAGCAATCGTGTTTGGAGCATAAGATATGCAGAGGAAGGACAGATAAGATTGTAAACATGGGGATAAATAGCAAAGGATCATTTGAATTGTTGGTTTTCATCTTGTAGACCAGGCCATTGGTTATCAAAATACCACTTCAAGACCAGAGGTGTCAGCATCTTGAAATCTGTTAAAAATGCAAATTCTTGGTCCCCAACCTGTCAGACCTACTAAATCAGAAACTGTGGAGTGATACCCAAAAGTTTGTGGAAGAATTTCCATTTTATTCTGTTGTACGATAAGTTTGGGAAACACTAGCAGCGTGGAAATCTAATTAGGCTTGCATTCTTTTTTTCATCAACTTAATTTCTTTTAAGTTAACTTTTTGTTTCAGAACAGTTTTGGATTTAAAGAAAAGTTGTGAAGATAGTACAGAGTTCCCATATATTCCACCCCCATTTTCCCCTATTTTTAATATATTGCATTAGTATGGTACATTTGTTACAACTAATGAACTCATATTGATACATTATTATTAACAAAGTCCGTACTTTATTCAGATTTCCTTAGTACTTTACCTAATGTCTTTTTTCTGTTCCAGGATCCCATCCAGGTACCACATTTCATTTAGTCATCATGTGTCTGTCCTTGGTCTCTTCTTGATTTTGGCAGTTTCTCAGACTCTCTTCAAAACCCTTAATGATTTTGAGAAGTACTCGTCAGGTATTTTGTAGAATGTCTCCCAATTGGGATCTGTCTGGTGTTTTTCTTAGGATTAAATCGATGTGTTTTGAGAAAGAAAAGCACAGGGGTAAAGTGCCATTCCCATAAGTGCTGTCAAGGGTAATAAGTCAACATGGCTTATTACCATTTTGATCTCCTGGCTAAGGTAGTGTTTGTCAGTTTTTAACTGTAAAGTTACTGTTTGTCTGGTCTTCTATCGTTTAGTTCCTTCTGTGTGCAGCCCACACTTAAAAAGGGGTGGGGAGCTATGTTCCACCTCTGAAGGGTGGAGTATCTATGTAAATTATTTAGAATTTTTGTGTGTGGAAGATTTGTTTCTTCTCCTGATTATGTATTTATACCAGTGTAGACTCGTTTTTATACTTTGAATTATAATCCAGTGTTACTTTGTTTCTCAGATTGTCCCAGCTTTGGTTATTGTAGCCTTTCAGTTGGCTGTGTGTCCCTTTGTCATATCCTTGGCCTGTCATTGTGGGTTTACTTTTGGTTTTGTTTTGGTGGTGTTCTTTAGCACTTTCTTACCTTCTGGCACTCCAGCATGCTCCAGTCAGTCATTTCTCCAAAGATTCTAGGTTCTTTTTATTGGAAAATGGTATTAGAAACCAATATCTGGATATTAGGTGTACTCATTGCTGACTTATCTTTGTGTCTAGGTACACTCAAGCTGATAGCAAGGAAATGTATGTGTGTATGCTAACCTGTCTATACACATATCTATAAATATTTCTGTAAGTAACTATCTATAGTAAGGTGAACGTGAGTTCATACTTAGTTCTCCACCACTACTCCGTTACCACACAGATCACTGCAGCCTCCTCCCCTAGCTTATGTGTAACTTCGCACTCCTACAATAAAAACCTGGCTTCTGTCATCCACTATCCATTTACTTGTTCAGTTTCAGTATACATGTACAGCAGTATCAGAATTTTTAACCTAATCTCCTATAGGAAACAGATTTATTAACTGGAGTAGTGCTTAGGTAGTTTTTCGCCTGTAGTCTTACATTTCTAGACTCCTACAGTCTCAGAGTTAGCTGAGCACCTTTTCCCCCTCACTTCTTTCTTTGAGGTTTTTTCATATATTTGTGATAAGGCTTGTATTTTATTTTAGAAAGATCATTGTAGGGAATTCCCTGGCAGTCCAGTGGTTAGAACTGCACGCTTCCATTGCACAGGGCCCAATTTTGATCACTGATAGGGAAATAGGATCCCCAGGCCACACGGCACAGCCAAAAATAAATAAAATAATCATTATAATGAAAGGTGCAATTACAAGTGTTTTAAAGAGGAAGACCCTTTAGGACGAGGGCATGAAATATACCAGAAGCAGTAGGAAGAGAAGAGGATAAATTAAGAGATTGATCTTGAATTCAGAGGAATTAGGGATTAGAGGGTGAAATTTCAAGGATAACTCCTAGATTTTGAAACAGAAGGAGCCCCTAAACAAGATAGGGAATTTTGGAAAAAGTGATTTTTTTACGGAGGACTCTTGAGTCCAAGGAATCTGTAATGCCCAGGTAAAGTAGTCCAAGCTATTGGTAAGTTCTGACGCTTACTGTGAGCCCATGTCTGACTCTCAGAATTTGGAAGTCATAAGTAAATAGGTGGTAATGTAAATATACCATTTAGCTAACTTTGAGAATACAAAGTTGATACTGTTCTGAACTTTTGAGAGCATCTTGCTTTAATCCAAAAGCAGTGACAATTCCTGTCCTTTGTATCATGCAGGAGTACACAGGCATTGAGATAAGTAAGCCTGAACAAGGAGTGTTGAGGCTTCCATCCTGAATATGCGGAGTGTGCCACCTAAACCACCTGTAATGGGTCCCCTAGATGAAAGGAAAGTTCTTTACCAGAAGAATGCAGAAGGAAGGCTGGGTGGATGAAAAACAACATAAATTCACCACAGACCCTTGATTCTGTCAGTATGATCATTAAACAATTTTAGTGCTAGGCATAATATATTCTTATGGTGGAGGAAAATGTAAAGATTATTTGTTGGAAATAAAATCCACAAATTTTAAATGATGCATTAGGCTTATTAGAATTGATGGCTTCCTTATAATTACAATTGTTTGTAAAACTTTAAAAGGCTTCTGAATTACGAAAGCTGGATTCCGATAACAGACTGATCCCAGACTGGCCTGAAACCAAGTTGGACTGTTTTTGTTACCTTAATGATTCCTGCCAGCCCCACCCTCCCTTGCCCATAACGCTACTTAAATTATCATTATAAAAAGGCTGAGTTGGACACAAAGGAGGGGAACCAGTTTAAGGAAGCAGAAAGCCAATGTCAGGATGATGAAAATCAGAATTGAGAGATATTTAGTTAGGTGGAATTCTTGTCCCATTTAAGTAGGTGTATAGTAATAGGGCTTTATAATTGATCAGATTAAAATACTTCATAAATTCTGTTCGTGATTTAGGTGTAGGAATTTAGAAAGTACTGGTTACAAGTAATTCAGAACTGTAGACATAATGATGACTAATTTTTTATTCAATAGGTTGGCAATTCAAGTGTGCTAAGCACTTTGCTAAGTGCTTTTGATAGCTTTTCATTTTATCTTCAGAATACCCCCATGATTATATATTATTATCCGTATTTTATGGATAGAGAAACAGAGGCAAAGGAAGCTCCATAACTTGTCTCAGGGCACAATAGGTAGCAGATGGCAAAATTGGATTTTAAAATGAGGGCCTTCAACTTCAAAGTCCTGTTTAAACTCTCCACCATGACACTGAAGACATCTGAGTCACCATGCAAAACCTAACATTGGAACTGCTATTTCTTTATTAGTGTTTAGTCTTTTCTTCCTTAGTATCAAGTGAGTGAATTATCATGAAAAGATAATGTGCTTTTAACTTTTGCAGTAGTTAATTGAGCCATTGACTTTCTTGATAAGGACCTCTATAGGGCTGATGGGCTATTGACAAGAATTAGGGATGGCTTCTGCAGGACTGTAAAAGGCCCACGGCAATGAATTTGTCCTTTGCAGGCAGTTAGTTCTAAAGGCTTGTGCATATAAATAACCTTGGACTTACTATCATTTCGAATCTGGAACAGTTTTCTACATCTGTATTCTTAGATGTTGATGATTGGAAGACAATGTACATAGGCAGATAACATGTCACTTTAATGGGGTGAAAGAAGCAATGCATTAAAATGAAGTATTAGTACATTAGACAAACAATTCACTCGTAACCTAATTTTACATGATTGAAGTTTTCATTTGTGAAAAGTTAGGGAAGATGTCCCCATCAAAGTACAGGGAAAGACACTTAAACCTGAGCTCTAGAGTGTTTTAATGAATCAAGAACCACATGTAAAATTATTATGTTATAAATTATAGGACACTTCTTCCAAAGAGAGATCTGTAGCCTACATGGGTGATCTTTTTATATATTATTATGCTTTGCCAGATAATCTTGAGGCTAGTTGAGGTTAGGTTTCTTAATATTTTTTCCTCCCAAAGGAATTGTTCTGAGTTGGTAGGTATGAAATTTACAGATTTTATTAATGTTTTTGGTAAGATATAAAAGTTTGTGAGCATCTTCAATTATTATAGCCATCCCTTTGCTTAATTATTTCATTTCATTCAAGAAAACATTTTTAGCTACTTCGTATGTGCTGGGGATAATTACCAAACACACTGGCCTCTGCTTCCAAAGATTCCAGCAAGGAAAGCAAAAGGTCATCAAATAAAAACTATGCTGAAGATCAACCTGTAAAGAGTTGCTGTGAGAGCATGTTTGGTAGATTTTATACATGGATTTTTGGAGGGGTAGACACTAGAGTCCTGAAAAAAAAATGGGTAGGAGTTAACCAAATAGGAGGGAGGGATGGAGAAAGACAAGGATGTGAAAAGAACTGGAGTTGAGAGATGACAGTGGCCTCTTAAGAAAACTCTTGTTAGTCTGCTTAGCCCCAAAGCTTTCTAGCTTGCCCTCGCCCCTAAGCAAACACCTCAGCCTTGGTTTTAAGTTCCTCTAGATTCCAGTACGTCGTGGTAGTTCATACAGCCATCAGAAACTCTGCTGATATTCCCCTTAAAGTGCCTTAGTATAGGATGAATCTGACCTTTAGCCCATGCCTAGAATTGGCAAATGTCCCCAAGGAAGTAAACAGTTGTTGCTCTCAGCAGTATTTGGAGACTTTTAGTACATTTAGTTTTCATTGCTTCCACAATTTTTTGATATATCTAAAAATATTGTGCCTTTAATACATTTTTTTTTTTTAGTAGCTGGAACTGGAGTGATTGCCTGCCAGTACTTACTATATCATTCCTGGGAGTGTGGAAGTCCTTATTGAAAATATGTAAATAGAATGTAGCATGATCACATTGAGGAAGATCATTCTGGCTGAAGTTACTATGATTGTGATACAGCAGGGGAAAGGAAGTTGGGTGATTTGAAAGGAAGTTTTTACATCATTTAAGTGAAAGATATTGTTGGCGTGAATTCAGAATAATCACACTTGGGATTGAAAGAAGTGGATGAACACAGACTTACTAAAAAGAGAGGAAACAGAGCAAATGACTAAAGTTAAAAAGCAATGACAATAACAAAGACTAAAATCCATTACAGTGTGGTAGTTATTTCTCACGTTACTGTTTTACTAAACTCATTTCTGTACTTCAAAAGTCAGGATTGGAGGAGAATTATTTTCTTGTATCTCATCTCCATATATAAACTTGAAAGTTGGAAGGTCAATTGATAGTTTTGAAATTCTGAGCTAATATGAAAAATATTAAAATAGCCCATGTATGCATCTGTAAATAAGTGTTGTTTGTATCCTCAGAACAGAAAAACTAGTAAATTACAAAGATAGAAAAAGAGGTTTCTATTTTTGAACTTTATTGCATCCCAGAACTTTTTTTCTCTTCAAAGTTAAAACAGCCTTACTGTAGTTTTTATTATAAGAGGAATATATTCCAATGTAAGAAATTAAAGCAATACAGAAAAGTACAAAGATTAAAAGTCTACACCCCAGTGTAATAAGTACTGCTGATACTTGTGTGATATCTGTACATTCAGTTTTATCAACATATTTTTTTTCCAACTCAACAATAACTCACAGACAACTTACCAAAAATGAAAAATGTTTATCAGTTTATCAGCTTTATGACTATTATACCATAAGTTAAGCAGTTTCCCATTGATGAATATTTAGTTTACTTTTTTACTATGATAAAATGTTGCAGTATCTTTGTCACAAATATTGGCATTCTTTCCAATTTTCTCTAGAATAAATTTTTAGAATTTCTTAATGTATATGCCTATATTACATTTCATATGCTTTTTATTAGTTTACTTTTATATTACTCAATATAAGCAACATGTTTAGATTTTTTAAATGATCAAATTATTGCATTATAATAGAAATTTATGGCTTATTTAAATTGGATTTTAAAAGTCAGCAACAGGGAATTCTCTCACGGTCCAGTGGTTAGGACTCAGTGGTTTCACTGCCATGGCCTGGGTTCAACCTCTGGTCCTGGTCGAGGGAACTAAGATCCCCCAAGCTGTGCTGCAGAGCCAAAAAAAAAAAAAAAAGTAATAAAACATTTGTCACTAGCAAAATATTTCTTTGCTATTTCACAAGTATCCTTATGAGAAATAATCTCTTACTCAGGATGTGGACCAAGAAATAGGATATGCTTAGGGGAAAAAAGGTTTATTTTTTTTTTCTTTTTGGGGGGATGATTCTTTGAGCTGGGAGATGGATAAATGGGAGTTTATTGTATGTTCTCTATGTTTGTGTAAGTTTGATGCTTAATGAGACTTGAGGTGCTGTTCTGGGTGTACAGGACTCAATCTCTTCTAGAGTGTTTTTTTTGTTTGTTTTATTTTAGTATATCTGATATGTAATGTGTAAATTTAAAGTGTAAAATGTTAATTGGATACATTTATATATTGTAATATGATTGCCATTGTGGTGATAATTAGCACCTCTATCACCTTACCTAGTTATCCTTTTTTTGGTAGTTGGAATAAGTTCTCTTAACAAGCTTGATGACTGTAACACGATACTATTGTCTGTACTCCCTGTACTGTGCATTATATCTCTAGAGCTTTTTTACTACTTATTGTAAATTTGTACCCTAAACAACATTAGTCTTGTCCCCCACCCCTTAGCCCCTGCTAACCACCATCTTATTCTGTTTCTGCAAGTTTGACTTTTTAAAATTCCAAATATAAGCAGTATCATACAATACTTGTTTTCTGTCTGACTTAATCTCACTTAGCAAAATGTGCTGAGGCCATCCATGTTTTCACAAATGGCAGGATACCCTCCTTTCTTCGTGGCTGAATAATATTCCATTATATTATATTCCATTATATATATTCCATTATATATGTACCATATTCTCTTTATTCAGCCATTGACAGACGCTAAGTTTTTTTCCACATCTTGGCTATTATAATGCGGCAATGAATATTGGGGTACACATATTTTTTTGAGTTAGTGGTTTCATTTTGTTCTGAAAAATAACCCAGAAGTGGAATTACTGGATCATGTGGTAGCTCTATCTTTAATTTTTTGAGGAACCTCCACACCGTTTTCGATAGTGGCTGTGCTGTGCCAGTTTATGTTCCTACTGATAGTGTACCAAGGGTTCCCTTTTCTCCACGTTCTCATCACCGGCACTTCTTATCTCTTTTCTTTCTGATGATAACCATTTTAACAGGTATGAGATGATGACTCACTGTGGTTTTAACTTGCATTTCCCTGATGATTAGCGATATTGAGCATCTTTTCATGTACCTGTTGTCTTTGGAAAAATGTCTTTTAGGTCTTCTGCCCATTTTTTAATCAAATTATTTGCGTTTTTGTTTCTGACTTCTCTATATTTCGGATATTAACCCCTTACCATATATGTGATTTGCAAAAAGTTTCTCCCATTCTGTAGGTTGCCTTTTCATTTTGTTGTTTCTTTTGCTGTGCAAAAGCTTTTAAATTTGATATAGTCCCATTTGTTGATTTTTGCTTGTGTTTTTATATCCAAAGAAATCATTGCTACCACCAGTGTTGAGGAGTTTCTTCCCTATGTTTTCTTCTAAGAATTTTAAAGTATCAGGTCTTATGTTTAAATCTTTAATATATTTCAAGTTAATTTTTTTGAGTGGTGTAAGATAACGGTCCATTCTCATTGCTCTGCATGTGTTTATCCAGTTTTCCCAACACAATTTGTTGACGAGACTATTCCTTTCCCCATTGGGTGCCCTTTACTCCCTTATCCAATATTACTTGACCATATAAGCAGAGGTTTAATTCTAGGCCCTCTAATGTGCTCCACTGGTCTATGTGTCTATTTTTGTGCCAGTATAATACTTTTTTTAAAAATTGAAGTATGGTTCATGTACAATATGTTTCAGGAGTACGACATACTGATTCACAATTTTTAAAGGTTATATTCCATTTATAGTTATAAAATATTGGCTGTAGTCCCTGTGTTGGACAATATATCATTGTAGGTTATATCTTTTATACAGAGTAGTTTTTAGTTCTTAATCTCCTACCCCTATTTTGCCCCTTCCCCCTCCTCACTGGTAACTACTAGTTTGTTCTGTATACCTGTGTGACTGTTTCTTTTTAGTTATGTTCACTAGTTCATTTTATTTATTTGTTTTTTAATTGAAAGGAACATGCTTTAAATTCTATAGAACTTTACAGTTTTCAAAAGTTTCACACATGATTTCATATAATCCCATAAAAACCCTTTTTTTAAATCACCTGCCTCTGTATTGCTCCCCCTTCCCTCTCTGCACTGATAAACACTAGTTTATTTTCTGTATCTGTGAGTCTGTTTCTTTTTTTGTGATATTCATTAATTTGTTGTACTTTTAGTTTCCACATATAAGTGATATTATACAGTATTTGTCTTTCTCTGACTTATTTCACTTAGCATAATACCCTCCAAGACCATCCATGTTATTGCAGATGGCAAAATTTTCTTTTTATGGCTGAGTAGTATTCCATTGTGTGTGTGTGTGTGTGTGTGTGTGTGTGTGTGTGTATCACATCATCTTCATCCATTCATCTGTTGATGGACACTTAGGTTGCTTCCATATCTTGGCAGTGGTAAATAATGCTATGAATATTGAGGTGTGTGTATCTTTTCAAATTATGGTTTTCCCTGGATATATGCCCAAGAGTGGTATTCCTGGATCATATGATGGTTCTGTTTTTACTTTTTAAAGAACTCCCCCATACTTTCTCCAAAATGGTTGTACAAATTTACATTCCCTCAACAGTGTACAGAGTTCCCTTTTCTCCACATCTTCATGAACATTTGTTATTTGTATTCTTTTTGATGACAGAGATTCTGATAGGTCTGAGGTGATATCTTACTGTGGTTTTAATTTGCATTTCTCTGACAATTGATATTGAGCATCTTTTCATGTGCCTGTTGACCATCTGTATATCTGCTTTGGAAAAATGTCTATTCAGGTCTTCTGCCCAGTTTTTAATCAGGTTGTTTTTTTGATGTTGAGTTGTATGAGTTGTGTATATATTTTGGATCATATCATTTTCAAATATTTTCTCTTATTCACTAGGTTGCTTTTCATTTTCTTGATGGCTTCCTTTACTGTGCAAAAGCTTTTAAGTTTAATTAGGTCCCATCTGTTTACTTTTGCTTTTATTTCCTTTGCTTTAGGAGACAGATCCAAAATAATACTGCTATGATTTGTATCAGAGAGGATTCTGCCTATGTTTTCCCCTAGGAGTTTTATGATTTCCTGTCTTATATGTAGGCCTTTAATCCATTTTGAGTTTATCTTTATATGTGGTGTTAATGTTCTAATTTTATTATTTTACATGTAGCTGTCCAGTTTTCCCAGCACCACTTATTGAGACTGTCTTTTCTCCATTGTATATTCTTGCCTCCTTTGTCATAGATTAATTGACCGTAAGTACATGGGTTTATTTCTAGGCTTTCCATCCTGTTCCATTGATCGATGTATCTCTTTTTATGCCAGTACCATATTATTTTGATTACTGTAGCTTTGTAGTATAGTCTGAAGCCAGGGAGTGTGATTCCTCCAGCTCTGTTCTTTCACCAGATTATTTTGGCTTTTCAAGATCTTTTGTGTGTCCATAGAAACTTTAAAATTTTCTTTTCTAGTTCTGTGAAAAATGCCCATGGTATTTTGATAGGGATTACATTGAATCTGTCAGTTGCCTTCAGTATTATGGTCATTTTAACAATATGGATTCTTCCAGTCCATGAACATGGTATATCTTTCCATCTGTTTGTGTCATCTTCAATATTTTTCATCAGTGTCTTACAGTTTTCAAAGTATAGGTGTTTTGCCTCCCTAAGTAGATCTCTAGGTATTTTCTTTTTGATATGATAGTAAATGGGATTGTACCCTTAAATTCTTTTTCTGATCTTTTGTTGTTAGTGTATAGAAATGCAACAGATTTCTGTATATTAATTTTATATCCTTCAATTTTACTAAATTCATTGATGAGCTCTAGTCGTTTCCTGGTAGCATCTTTAGGATTTTCTACGTAGAGCATCATGTCATCTGCAAACAGTGACAGTTTTATTACTTCTTTTCCAGTTTGGATTCCTTTTATTTCTTTTCCTTCTCTGGCTGCTGTGGGGAGGACTTCCAAAACTCTGTTGAATAAAAGTGGTGAGAGTGGGCATCCTTGTCTTATTTCTGATCTTAGAGGAAATGCTTTCAGATTTTCATCATTAAGTATGATGTTACCTGTGGGCTTGTCTTATATGGCCTTTATTATGTTGAGGTTTGTTCCCTTTATGTCCATTTCTGGAGAGTTTTTATCTTAAATGGATGCTTAATTTTGTAAAGCTTTTTTTGCATCTGTTGATATAGTTTTTGCCCTTCAGTTTGTTAATGTACGTTACATTGATTGATTTGCAGATATTGAAAAATCCCTGCATCCCTGGGATAAATCCCACTTGATCATGGTGCATGATCCTTTTAATGTATTGTTGGATTTGGTTTGATTATATTTTGTTGAGGATTTTTGCATCTATGTTTATCAGTGATATTGGCCTGTAATTTTCTTTTATTGTGGTATCTTTTTTTGTTATCAGGATGATGCTGGCCTTGTAGAATGAGTTCACAAATGTTCCTCTGCAGTTTTTAGTATAGTTTGAGAAAAATAGGTGTTAACTCTTCTCTAAATGTTTGGTAGCATTCACCTGTGAAGCCTTCTGGTTTCGACTTTTGTTTTCTGATAGTTTTTATTACTGTTCCACTTTCATTGCTGGTAATTGGTCTGTTCATATTTTCTGTTTCTTCCTGGTTTAATCATGGAAGATCATACATTTCTAGGAATCTTCCATTTTCTTCTAGATTGTCCATTTTATGGGCGTATAGCTGTTCATTGTAGTCTCTTATGATTCTTTTGTATTTCCTTGGTGTCTCTTATAACTTTCATGTCTGATTTTGATTTGGCCCTCTCTTTACTTTCTTGATGAGTCTGGCTAAAGGTTTATCAGTTTTGCTTATCTTTTCTAAAAACCAACTCTTAGCTTCATTTATCTTTTCTATTTTTAGTTTCTATTTTACTTATTTCTATTCTGATATTTATGATTTATTTCCTTCTACTAACTTTGGGGTTTTGTTTTTCTTTTCCTACCTCCTTTAGGCATATGGTTATATTGTTTACTATAATACATTTTTAGTACTATAGCTTTGTAATATAGTTTGAAATCAGGAAGTATGATACCACCAGCTTGGTTCTTTTTCCTCAGAGTCGCTTTTGCTATTTGGGGTCTTTTGTGGGTCCATACAGATTTGAGGATTGTTTTCTACGGTGAAGAATGCCATTGGTGTTTTGATGAGAATTTTGTTGAATCTATAGATGGCTTTGGATAGTATGGACATTTTGACAATATTACTTATTCCGATCCATAAACACAGGCTGTCTTTCCATTTATTACTTTTGTTTTCAGTTTCTTTCAGCAATAATCTTTCACTTCCTTGGTTAAACTTATGCCTAAGTATTTTATTGTTTTTGATGCTATTGTGATTGGGATAGTTTTCTTTATTTCCTTTTCAAATGTTTCATTCTTAGCATATAGAAATGTAATTGATTTCTGTATATTGATTTTTGTATCCTGCAATTTTACTGAAATCATTAATTCCAACAGTTTTTGGTTTTTTTGTTTTTTTTTTTTTTGGTTGAGTCTTTGGGATCTTCTATATATGAAATTGTAGCATCTGCAAATATCAACACTTAGTTCTTCATTCTCTATTTGGATGCCTTTTGTTTGTCTTGCCCAATTGCTCTATATTGAGCAATTTAGTCCTTCAGTACTATATTTAATAAGAATTGTGAAAGTGGGCATCCTTGTCTTGTTCCTGATCTTAGAGGAATAGCTTTCAATTTTTATCCATTGAGTATCATGTTAACTGCAGGTTTGTTACATATGGCCTTTATTATGTTATGGTATGTTCCTCTATACCCAGTCTGCCTAGCGGTTTTTTTTTTTTTTTTTTTTGCGGTACGCGGGCCTCTCACTGTTGTGGCCTCTCCCATTGCGGAGCACAGGCTCCAGACGCGCAGGCTCAGCGGCCATGGCTCATGGGCCCAGCCGCTCCGCGGAATGTGGGATCTTCCCAGACCAGGGCACGAACCCATGTCCCCTGCATCGGCAGGCGGACTCTCAACCACTGCGCCACCAGGGAAGCCCGTGCCTAGCGTTTTTTAATCATGAAAGGATGTTGTATTTTACCAAACGCTTTTCTGCATCAACTGAGATGATCACGTAATTTTTATCTTTCATTAATATATTACATTTATTGATTTACATGTTGAACCATCTTTGCATCAAAGGGATAAATCCCATTTGGTCATGATGTATAACCCTTTTTGTATGTTCTTAAATTCAGTTTGCTAAGATTTTATTGAAAAATTTACACCTACATTCATCAGGGATATTAGCCTATTGTTAAAGTGTCCTTATCTGGCTTCAGAATCAGGGTAATGCTGGCCTCGTAAAATGACTTTGGAAGTATTTCTTCCTCAGGTTTTTGCAAGAGTTTGAGAAGGACTGTTGTTAATTCTCTTTTGAATGTTTGGTAGAATTTGCCAATGAAGCCATCTGGTCCTGAGGTTTTCTGTGTTGTGTGGTTTTTGATTACTGATTCAATTTCTTTGCTTATTAATGGTCTGTTCAGAATTTCTGTTTGTCCTGATTCAGTCTTGGTAGTTTGTGTTTATAGAAGTTTATGCATTTCTTCTAGGTTATCTCGTTGGCATATAATTGTTCATAATAGTCTCATATGTCTTCTGTATTTCTGTAGTATTTGTATCTCTGTAGTGTCTTCTTTTTCATTTCTAATTTTGAGTCTTCTCTCTTTTTTTCTTAGTCTGGTTAAAGGTTTGTCAATTTTATTTATCTTTTGAAGAGCCAGCTTTAATTTTGTTAATTCTGTTTTTTTCCTCCCTGGTCTCTATTCATGTATTTCCACTTTGATCCTCCTGCTTTCTCTTTCTAGTTCCTTGAGGTGTAAAAGTTAGAGGGATTTTTTTTTTGAGATGTTTCTAAATTTCTCAATATATGAATTTATTGCTATAAACTTTCCTCTCGGAACTGCTTTTCCTTCATCCCATAAGATTTGATAGTTTGTATTTCCATTTTCATTTGTTTTGAGATAATTTTTTAATTTCCTTTTTGTTCCCCTCTGACTGTTTAGGAGTGTCTTGTTTACTTTCCACATATTTGTAGATTTTCCAGCTTTCCTCTGATTGTTGATTTCTAGTTTCGTAGATTGTTATCTGAAAAGATAGTTGGTGTGATTTCAGTATTCTTATTTGTTGAGATGTGTTTTCATTTCTTCTCGTATCATGATTTATACTAGATAATGTTCTGTGTGCACTTGAGAAGTATGTGTATTCTGCTACTTTTGGATATGTCTGTTAAGGTCATTTGTTATACAGTATGGTTAAATTCTAGCATTTCTTATTGATTCGATGTCTGGATGATCAGTGGTCATTGCTGGCAGTGGGATATTGAAAGCCTCTACTATTATTGCATTATTGTCTATCTCTCCCTTTTGATCTATTAGAATTTGCTTAATATATTTCAGTGTGCCAATGTTGGGTGTATATATATATTTATGATTGTTGTATCTTCTGGATATATTGACCTTTTTATCATTATATAATGACCTTTTGTCTCATCATTTTTGGCATTAAGTCTGTTTTGTCTGGCTATACCTGCTTTCTTTTGGTTTCCAGTTGCACGGAATATCCTCATCCACTCACATCTTCACCCTGAGCTTATGTGTATCTCTAGAGCTGAAATTATATAGTTAGGTCTCTTTAATCCATCCAGCCACTCTGTGCCTTTGATTAGTGAACTGAATTTATTTCTATTTAGAGTGATTACTGATATGTAAGGACTTACTACTGCCAGCTTATTGTTTGTCTTCTGGTTGTTTTGTATCTCCTTTCTTTGCTTTTCCCTCTGTTTCTGTCTACCTTTGTAAAGTGGTGATTTTCCACGGTGATTTGCTCAGTCTCCCTTTTTTTCATGTTTCATGACTACTCTAGATTTTTGCTATGTGGTTACCAAGCATAAACATCTTAGACATAAAATAATCCTACAGGAAAAAGACTAAAACAGTAGTTCAAACACGTTCTGTGTGTTGAACATGTGGTAGTACATATTCTCTATCTAATATCCTGAGTTTATTACAGTGCATACCACATAATCATTGTTCTGTTCAAATGGTGAATTGTTGATTAAAGATGATAAAAACAAAATAACTTACCGATTAAAGTAAACAATAAGTTGAAAAGGTTACTATTTTTCTCTAAACCCATATTTCTAACCATACATGCTTTTTTAGCAATAAATATCTTTCTTCTGGAAAGCTGCCGGTAGGAAAAACATAAAAAAGATTTATAAATTTTTGTATTTTGTCCCCTTTAGAAATGATACAATAGAGTTAGATGGAACCTTAACAATCCTTACTCTTGAAGAAACTGATGCCCAAAATTATGTAGTGATTTACTCAGTTGGGACAGTAGAAAACCCAATATTGTCTCTACAAGACAATGCTTTAAGTCAAAAGTTAAAATACAGTTACTCCTCTATCCTAAAATAAAGTCTTATGTTAAGGTAATATAGTATGGTAGAAAATTAAATTCATAGATTGGTTAAAACAAACTTGTCACAGAAGTCTAATTTAATATGCTTTATAAATTTATTTATGCTTCATGAGTAGTGTCTTTTATTGCCCTTTAAAGCTGCTTCTTGTAGTTAGTGTGCCTGCCTATGAGGGCTCATTTAATTTTGATTCTCAACTCTTTTTGGCAAAGTAATTAAACGACCAAGCTTTCTGAAGCTTTCATCTCAGATTACCCACAATTCTGAATCATTAGGCTCTGCATGAAAGTTTGCACATGCTGATATACTTCTGTTCAATAGGAGTCAGAGTGTGAAGATTTGTGGCAACTACAGTAGACCTGTGAACAACACAGCTTTCAGCTGCATAGGTCCATTTATCCGCAGATTTTTTTCCACGAAATACGTACTACAGCACTACATGATCCATGGTTGGCTGAATCCATGCATGCAGAAACAAGGATATGGAGAGGCCAAGTGTCAAGTTACACATGGATTTTCAACTGCACAGAGGGTCAGCATCCCTGACCCCCATGTTATTCAAGGGTCAACTGTTTTCACCTATCAGATATATATTATTCAGTAGAGTTGAAGTTATCAAAAGTATAGCTGTTACTCACTTTTCCTTACCATTTGTACTCCATGATGGTTTCGCAAGAGAAGGTGTGCTATTCCAGTCTCCTTGCCAGACATTTTTTTTCTTGGTAATCAAATTTATTTATAAGGTATCATTGTTACACATTTTAAGTTTACTGTTTGATGAAGTTTGACAACTGTATATTCCTGTGTAACCATCATCCAGATCATGATACAGAAGACTCCCATCATCCCAGAAACTTTGCTCTTTGTAGCACATTTCCTCCCTGCCTGCCCCTTACTTGACCCAAGCAATCACTGATGTAATTCCTAATACCATAGATTAGTTTTGCTTCTTCATATAAATTGAATCTCATACTAGGCATTCTTTTGTGTCTGGCTTCTTTCCCTCAACAATGTCTGCCAATAATATTACATGTATTGGCAGTTATGTTGTTTTTATTGCTGAGTAGTATTCCATTGTGAATATACCACAATGTATCCATTCATTTATTGATGGGCATTGGCATTATTTGCACATTAAGCTGCGATGAACATGCAACAGTCTTTTGGTGATCATGTTTTTGCTTTTCCTTAGTAAATACCTAGAAGTAGAATTTTAGAGCTATAATATAAGTATATATTTAACTTTATAAGAAGGTGCCAGACTGTTTTCCGAAGTGGTTGTACTGTTTCACTTTCTGGCCACCAATGCCTGCAGAGTTCAAGTTCCTTGCCATATTTTATTTTAGGGAACTTTCACTTACTTTATCTCTTTCTCCATATGACTAGAGGTTTTTTTGGTTTGTTTTATTGGATTAGCACTTTGATGATGAAGTTATGAATTTTCAAAGGGTCAAAAATCTCTTTGCAGATGAACAAGGTGGAAGTCTAAAGTCAAAACATGACATGAAAAGCAAGATTTTAGCATGCTCTGGCTTCATGTGTTATCAGAAAGAAAGACGGATTTTATCCTCAGACTTTTAATGGCAGCTAGTTGGCTGAGACCTTACTATAACAACTCTTTCAGAGTCCCTGCTGCTGCTTGAATTGTAAAGGCTGCAATTGAAATGTGTTTCTTTACTTCTTTCCAGGCTGAACGAGGATCTGCTTTATTTTCAATATCAAATATAGAATCAAAGATGCCAGGAAATGATTCGCCAGCATATTTGTTGTGGCTGCTTGGAGCAAAGATGATGTGCCTAGTAGAAAAAAACAAAGAGGACAGGTTGAACTGAAGCGTATACATATATTACATTTTATATGCTTTTTCTTTATTCATTCTGCTTTGTTAGACCGTATCTTACTAAGTATTCTGTGTCTCCTCCTGGCATTTACTTTTGTTACTCCAAAATAAAAACATATATAATTGGTTTGAGATACTTAGTTAATGGTATAATTTTAAGCAAAGAAAGGAGTTGATAAGACGCATCTCGTGAATCATATGTTGCCATCCCATGCAGTTGGAAGTAAGTAGATTCTTTCCTGTAAGTTATGGGCATTAGTTGTCTAACTGCCTAGACATCCACAAACTGACATCCATGAAGCATGGATAATTTATGGATATGTTTAATAAGAGATTAAAAAAATACCGCTGTATTGCCTTTTTTAGAGATTCAACAAGAATGACAGTTGTTCCCAGTACTCTTCAGACATTAAAAAGCAATAATTAAAGAAACTTGTATTACAAAAATATCACAAGTGGCAAGGATAATAAAGCCCATTCCACAAAGGTAAAATGGCTATATATGGGTTGCCCACAAAGACACACTTTTTTGATCTAGAAGGAAAGTTTGCAGTTGATTTCCTACTTCACCTCATAAGTAGCTCAAGAGATCAAGTTACTTCTCTCCCCAGTGTGTGGAATTCTGCCTTCCACAAATGTACATATTTTATTAAACCCTCTTATCAGGAATTAGGCCCAATAGTCAAATCCTGTAGCTGCTTCAAGCTGTAAATCTACTGTAGGACACAATATGGAACTCTATGTAAAGACACTATATTAACGATCAAAGAGAAATTTATAATGTAATCATTTAGATTTCCCAACGTACATCAGGATTTATTGCTCTTGGCTTTTAAATTTTAGTATGGCCTCAAATGGATCTTTCTTATTAAAAGAGGTATATGTGCTAAACTGTTTATAAACATTAATATTCTGACATATATAAGCTGAGATTAGAGAGAGATACAGGTCATAGGTATTCCTTACTATACATGCCGTCTTCTGGAGAATTGTAAAGGGAGAGTATAGTACAGTATTATTGATATAGCAATCAAGTAAACCTGGTGAAATTGTAAATGGGGTGTTTTCCTAATTTCTTTGTGATCATTAGTGTGTAGAAATGCCATAGGTCCCTGTATATTGCTTATGTGTCCTACAGCTTTACTGAATTCATTTATTCTAATAGTTTTTTTGTGGAATCATTAGGTTTTTCTACAAACAGTACCATGTCATCTGCAATAGTGACAGTTTTACTTCTTCCTGGTTTGGTTGTCTTTGATTTACTTGTCCTAATTGCTGTGGCTAGGACTTCCAGTACTATGTTGAATAAAAGTGGTGAGAGTAGGCATACTTGTCATGTTTTGGGTTTTTCACCATTGAGCATGATGGCAGCTCTGGGTCTGTCATATATGGCCTATGTTATGTTGAGATACACTGCCTCTGTATCCAGTTTGTTGAGACTTTTTTTTTTAATTCGCTCTGCGGCATGTGGGATCTTAGTTCCCTGACCAGGGATCGAACCCATGCTCCCTGCAGTAGGAGCACGGAGTCTTAACCACGGGACCACCAGGGAAGTCCCGTTGAAACTTATTATAAGTGGATATTGAATTTCGCCAAATGTTTTTTCTCTATTGAGATGATTATATGGTTTTTATTCACTTTGGTTGGGAATTTTCTCCTTTCAGCACTTTGAATACATCATGCCACTCCCTTCTGGCCTGAAAAATTTCTCCTGGAATATCTGCTAATGGTCTCAAGAGGATTCTCTTGTTCATAAGTTGTTTTTCTCTTGCTGCTTTTAAGATTCTCTCCTTATTTCTACCTTCCTTGCCATTTTAATTATAATTTGTCTTAGATGGGTATCTTTTGGTTCATCTTATTTGGAATTGTCTCAGCTTCCTGGATCTGGGTGTCTGTTTCCTTCCCCATGTTGGGGAAGTTTTCAGCCCCCTTCTCTTTTCTTTTGGGACCTCTATAACATAAATGTTGTTTCACTTGATGATGTCCCAGAGGTCCCTTAAGCTGTCATCACTTTTAAAAATCCTTTTTGCTTTTTGTTGCTCTGTTTGTGTGAGTTCCACCACCTGTGTTCCAGGTCACTGATTCTTCTGCTTCTTTTAGTCTGCTAGTGAACCACCCTAGTGTATTTTTCAGTTCAGTTATTGTATTCTTTCTTTAACACCATGACTTCTATTTGGTACTCTCTTATATGTTCTACAAGTTTCTCAAAGTTTTCGCTGTGTTCATCCATTCTTCTCTCACATTCAGTAGCCTCTTTGATGACCACTACTTTGAACACTTTATCAGGTAGATTACTTATATTTAACTGTTTTTCTCCTGGGGTTTTGTCTTTTCTTCTTTGTTTGTAACATATTCCCGTGTTTCCTCATTTTGCTTGACTCTCTGGAAGAGGTGGCTGTTGCATCTAATGCGTAGAAACCAGCAGTCTTGATGGAGTAGCCTCATGTGATAAACCTTACTGTCCAACCTTTCCCTAGCTCTGGTTGTCTCTCAAACCTCTGGGATTCTCCAAGCCACCTATTTTTAATAGCTCCCAACAGCTGAGTGTGTGCCAAGACCTGTCAGTGTACCAAAGGGGAATATCTCAGTCAGCACTTAGATTCAGGATGATTGGAAGCCAGGCCCTCAGGCAGCAGCTTTTAAAGTATGCAAATGTATACCATCCTGTGGAACACGAGAGTAGGTCTGGTGGCCACTAGAGCCAGGTCATAGGAAGGTGTCCCCTGGGTAGCAGTCAAAACTCGGGGCTCCAGACAAGTGCGTAAGCTCCTTTCTGGTATATACTAGCAAGCTGTAGCAGAGCAGAGGGAGAACGTAGACAGCGTTCCCCGGCCCGTGTTCTCTGAGAGGAGCTCCACAGGCCTCTAGATGTGTGCCAAGCGTGAAGGCTGCCCCTCAGGCTGAAGCTCCAGGACAGGCAAATAGGCCTCTTCTACGGAAAGGGGAGGGGGGGGTGTTTCCGCCTGCTATCTGTGCAGTGACCTGAAGGTGGCAGCCTCCCACGCACTGACTCTCGGATCGTTGTAACCCTGTGGGACCCAGGAAAGCAATACCACCTGGCCGCCAGAGGCAGGGGATGAAGGGGTATCCCCTGGGCAGCAGCCACAAAAGCTGAGGCATCAAACGTGTAAGCGTTCCCCTGAGAGATGCTCGTTCTCTGGAGCGTGGCAAAGGGAGAGCATGAAGACAGCACCTGCCCTCCTAGGTCTCTGGTACAGTTTACAGTCAGCCCTTAGATGGGTAATGTGTTTAATCAGAATCCTGCCTCTCGGCCTGCAGCTGTGATTATAAGCTTATAGGCTTCTTTCCCTGGAAGACAGCCCTTGGTTCTGCTGCCTCTCTCTTGCTGTGCCTGACAGTGGTAGCTGTTTAATATCTATTCCTATGACACCCGCAAGCATAATCCCCTCTGGTCACTAGAGCCAGGCAATGTAGAGGTATCTCCGGCAGCAGCTTCAAATATCAGGGTGCCAGCAAAGGGTATAAGCTCCCTTCTGAGAGAGAAGGTCAAGCTGGAGTGAGGCAGAGGGAGAGCGCAAAGAGTGCTTCCACCAGCCTCCATTCCTCAAGAGAGCACTCCGTGGGCTTTTAGAAGTGCGCCGGAACGAAAGCCCTCTCCTCAGGCCAAAGCTCCTGGACAAGCAAATGAGCCTCTTTCTCAGAAAGACTGGGGGTGTTTTCAGTCTGGTCGTACCTTGGGGATGGTAGTCTGCCAAGACTGTCTCTCCAGTTGTTACAGCCTCATGGGATGCAGGAATGCAAGCCCTCCCACCCGCTACCCCGCGCCAAGCAATCAAGGAGTGTCTCCTGGCGACAGCTACAAAAACCAGGACACCAGATGCAAAAGGCAGAATACCAGCTGCAAATAAAAGCTCCGCTCCAGAGATACTGGTGCTCTGGAGATCAGCAGAGGGAATGTGTAACGATCATCACCTTCAGGGAAGAGGAGGGAAAGAAAGATAGTGCCCACGAGCTTTAGCAAGGCAGAGGAAGAGTGGAAATCGGCACCCACCGGCCCCCATCTCGGAGAGTATCCCACCAGGCCCCTGCCCCTCCAGCCGGTGCTTTAAGATCAGCAAGTGAATCTCTTTCACATAAAATCTGGGTGCTTTTAAGGACTGCTCCTGTGCTGGGCCCTGTGCAGATGAGTTCCAGCCAGTCCTTTCAGCCTGAGCAGTTTCTCAGTTCTGTACATCCCTTTGGTCTTCGGGATGCAGCAGCTTTGTTGGTTCTCAAAGCCAGATGTTTGGGAGGCTTACCTCTCAGGCACAGGGCCTAAAAGTTGAGGTGGCTGATTTGGGTACAAACCCTTTGCTGTGGGCTTGGTGGCAAGATTGGGCCTCAGCCTCACCTACCCACATCCACGTGGCCTTTTTCTCCTTTGCCTGATTTGAAGGAGTTGCTCGGCTAATCGTCAGGTCTTTTTCAGAGGACAACTGTCCCATCTGTAGCTGTAGATTTGGTATGTCTGGGAGAGGTGAGTTCGGTATCTTCCTACATTGTCATCTTGAACCACCTCTCCCTGGCTGTAGAATATAGTCTTCATGTTCAATTAATAGTTCCAAAAAGTGTGTTTACCCTTTGACCCTGAAATCTCAGGTACTGATTATAGAGATATTAAAACAAATGTTCAAGTAGGGCTCAGGGACATTTTATAGCAGTACTTTTCATAGTACTAAATAATTGGGGGGCAAAATCTAATTAAAAACTCAATAAGGACTAAAAAAATTACACATGAAAGCCATACAGTGGAACACTATGCAGCAGATGAGAAGAGCTAAAATTATATATATTGGGCTTCTCTGGTGGCGCAGTGGTTAAGAATCCGCCTGCCAATGCAGGGGACACGGGTTTGTGCCCTGGTCTGGGAAGATCCCACATGCTTTGGAGCAACTAAGCCCATGTGCCACAAGTACTGAGCCCACACTCTAGAGCCCGTGAGCCACAACTACTGAGCCCGTGAGCCACAGCTACTGAAGCCAGCACGCCTAGAGCCTGTGCTCCACAACAAATCCGCGCACCACAACAAAGAGTAGCCCCCGCTCGCTGCAACTAGAGAAAAGCCCGCTTGCAGCAACGAAGACCTGACACAGCCAAAGGAATAAATAAGTAAAAAAGTTGTATATATTGACATAGATCTCTGAGATAAATTTTTACCAAAAGCAGTTGCAAAGTGATATATGGTCCCATTTATGTAAACAGAAATGAATAAATAAAAAATGAATAACTATACATGTGTACATAACTGCATTCAAAATTTAACATCAAACTCATCACTGATTTTCCCTGAAGGAAATAATAGAGATGTCCGTGTGTTAGCACTGTCCCTTTTTATTCTATATAATTGTATCGAGCCTGAATTTGAAAAAGAGATGTTTGCTTATAAATCATATAAATTAAAAAATAAGGACTTCCCTGGTGGTCCAGTGGTTAAGAATCCATCTTCCAATGCAGGGGACGCCGGTTCGATCCCTGGTCGGGGAACTAAGATCCCACATGCCACGGGGCAACTAAGCCCACACCTCAACTACTGAGCCCGTGAGCTCTGGAGCCCACGCACCACAAGTAGAGAGAAGCCGACGCACTGCAACGAAGAGCCTGTGCACTGCAACAAAAGATCCTGCGTGCCGCAACTAAGACCCAATGCATCCAAAAAAATAATTAAAAAAAAAAAACTTAAAAAAATAAAAAAATAAATATATAAAGATGGACTAATGATAGGCAAGAGAGTATTAACGTGTAGATTAGCTTTCAACCTTTGATTTATGTAAATAACTGATGGCTGCTATTTCATTTGTATTGATAAACATTTATCCTTACATTATGTAAACTATTATAAAAATAGCAGCCATTTACTGAGTATACCCCCTCTGAGCTGAATCTTCTGCATGCCTTAAACCTACAGACCTATGGGGTAAAAGCACTGTAATCTCCATCTACAGCTGAGGAACCTGAGTCTTAGAGAAGTAAATTTGCCCAGGTCACATTTAGTATTTGGTAGAGCTGGGCTCTAAATGCCTGGGCTTGTAATCAGTTAAATTATTACTAATATTTATAAGAAAGGTAACATAGAAATATCTTTTGTATATGTCATTTGATGATAAACAGCCTTGTAAAATAGCAATTATCACCATCCTAATTCAGATGAGCAAACCCTAGATATGACTTGCTCTAAATCACACATGTGCAAGTGAACTAGAACACAGATTTTCTGACTCTAAATGCTAGGACCTTTCTAATTTTTACCAAGAAACCACGGCTTAAAATGTACGTCAAAAAACTGGAGGCTATCCAAAAGCAGCCAAGATACTGAAAGAAAACCTGAGATAGAGATAAAAAAACAATAACGATATTTCTTTAGGGGAAACTATGGCATCCATCTTCAAAAACCTGAAATGTTATATGGAAATAGATCTAGACTAATTCTTTTTGACTTCGGAGAGCAGAACAGGGTCAGAGGGAGAAAATTACAGGGAACTATATCTTTATGAAGAAAACTTTCTATTAAGTAGAACTTTACTAAAACAGAACGAACTTCCTCATGTGGTAGTAAGCTTCCATTCACTGGAAGATTCAAACAGTGGCTGGATAACTACTTTTCTGAGATCCTACAGAAAAGATTCATGTAGAAAATTGAACTACATGAGCTCTCAGATCCCCTTTAAGATGCTGTGTCTTTTCGATTTTGTTACGAGTTCTTTTTCAACTATCATCTGCCGTTTACATCTGCAGCAAAGCAATACACGATATGAAATTAACTTTTCTGATAGTACAAATTATACTGTTATGCAGAATCTCACCCATATTTCCTTCAGTATACATATCCACTTTCCACTTGTCTGATAGCAGGAGTTTGAAGCACACCTTGGGTGTGCTGGTTTTGGTCACAGTGACATATTTGGTGTCCTTTAGTGGAACAGCTGTTGCCTCCTTACCTATAGAATGGCCTCCCTGGTAAACCAAGGGGATCGATGAATGCCCTTTCCAGGAACATCAGTTGGTCATTCATAATTCTCACTGCAGTGGGGCTTTGAGAATAAGAAATAGATAATTAAAACCCTTACCATGCAGCCACATTTTAAAATATTAAATAAGGATAAGGCATGAGGAAATAACCTTCTAAACTCATAGATTTTTTAAAGAAAGTGCATATAAAACACACAGTAAGGCTCATATGGTAAGCTACATATAACAGCAGGGGCATTTTTCTATTATTTATAATAAGCAGAGAGACTGATTGGGAAATGGTTTGTTTTGTTTTTCAAGATCACAGACCAGAAAGAAGTGAAAGACATTTTAAATTCTTTGTAGGAGGAGAGCCAGGCCTCCTGCAAAGGTAGACAGGGTGGACTACCAAGTTGTTCTTGATAAACCAGTTAATTCTACTGTGGAAGAAAGGAGCAGAGTAAGGGCTAAACAAGACAGAATGAAGGGAAGATGCAGGAGTCTGCAAGGAGGGAGACAGCTGCTCCTAGTGGGCAGGGAGTCCCTTCCACACTTGGAATCTGCCAACTCTCTTTTGGGGTGCTGCAAAAGTTCCCTAGGCTGTCCTACAGCCCCAGGGAGAGAGGCCCCTCACAGTGACTGATACAGCTTTCTGCCCGGATGGGAGGTGGGAAAGCTTATTCTGATAAATCTGAAAAAAATTAAGAAATGTGACATGGACTGTAAGGTGGAACAAATTATGCTTGTTAAATAATGCTTTGAGTATAACTTTCAAATTATTTTTCAACCTAACAACGGCACGAGGTTAAATGAAACGCAAAAAAAGTATTAGTAAAGAAAGAACTTCTACACCATTCACAGGAATATTGTGACTGTAGTAAAATATGCTACAAATGCACTTAAACCCGTAGAATTATGAATTACCAGAAATAGTCAGAATTCTTATCATGCAAACTTCTGAAGACATGTCTCCCTGGCCCTTGCCATGGGATGAGTTTTTAGTCTATCATTCAACAGCTATGCCCCTCAAACTTTAATGTGAATACAAACTACCTGGAGAGTCTTGTTAAAGTGCAGAATTCTAATAAAGCAGGTCTTGGATGGGGTCTGATATTCTGCCTTTCTAACAAGCTCCCAGGTGATGTTGATGCTACTGGCTGGCACACCATAATTTGAGTAGCAATGATTCAGAGTTGAATGCTTCTATAAGTGTACCCAGTTCATTCCAGTAACCAGACTGCTTTTCAAAACAGTAGGGAGCTTTACATTTGAAACTTACTTATTCAGATCAACTTGTGAAAGTCTTCTATGAAAATCGGAAGCAGACTTTGAGAAGTTTTTCACAGCAGAAAATAAGGAATCTTTTTAAAAAAAATAGAAAAGTAGAAGGGAGATTAGTAAGCATGAGTGCTTCATATTTCAAAGGTTCATTTTCCAACCCCGCCCCATTCCAGACTGCTGTGACTAAATAGATGTTGAAACTATTTTTCTACTGAGTTTTCTTTCAGATCCATGGAAATTATTAGAAAATATTGTAACAAAGAAATAATGTATCAAATTGAAAATGGCAAAATTGGTTCTTAAGGAAATAACAAATTTCAAGAGTTTAAGACATAAAAAATCCTTTTAACTCAATTTATCAGAAACCCAGCATTCATTTATTTATTCATTCAATACTTACTTATTGGGACAATTCATATAGATCTAAGCACAATTTTCTAAATTTTCTTTGCTTCAGTTTCTAGATCTTAGTGCCTGCTGCTCGTCGTAACTTTCTGAAGGTTACTTTTTTTTTTTTTAACATCTTTATTGGGGTATAATTGCTTTACAATCGTGTGTTAGTTTCTGCCTTTATAACAAAGTGAATCAGTTCTACATATACATATGTTCCCATATCTCTTCCCTCTTGCGTCTCCCTCCCTCCCACCCTCCCTATCCCACCCCTCCAGGTGGTCACAAAGCACTGAGCTGATCTCCCTGTGCTATGCGGCTGCTTCCCACTAGCTATCTACCTTACGTTTGGTAGTGTATATATGTTCATGCCATATGTCCATATGTCTCACTTTACTGACTACCCGCTACTCATTCTCAGCACCCCTGTAGTACCCTCTGTGCACCCCTTTAATAGATTTTCCCCTGCATTTTGTCTTCTCCTTCCCCATGAGAATTTAAGCTCTTTGAACACAATGACTATTTCTTAATCTTCTTTATATCTCCCAGGAAATAACACAGCACTTGGTACACAGTAGACACTCAGTACATATTTGCTAACTTTGATATATACTAAGAATATGTACTCCCAGAATAATAAAAGAAAATGGTTGCAATAAAACAGTAATAATAGCTAACATTATGAGCACTAAGTGACAGTCGCCATTGTTTCCACACACCAACCAAATGGAATCTCCACAGCAATCTTGGAAACATTTTACTTTACTATTTCACTCATAATAAAACTGACACATAGGGGGTTAAGTAACTTTCTCAAGGTCACACAATGCCTAAATATTAGAGCCAGGATTTGAAACAGGAAACTGCTTCCAGACCCAATGCTTAATGCTGCTACACTACACTACACCACATTCCACTTCTGCTTTGCAGGAGATACATGATGTGGAACAGCAACCACAAAATGGCCAGATATAAAAGGAAAGAATGCTTAAAACCATGTAAAAAATCCTCCATGTAGAAAAACATTAATAGGTAAATGCTGCAGTAATAGTGATAATAACGTAATACTACATATATGTAGTAGAAGTGGTGGCTTTCTCTACTTTCCAATCTTTGTGTAATATTGTTACATTTTAATAGTATTGTTCTTATAACAAAACATTTTTAAAGGCAGCAATATGGGGAAAATATTTACCAACCCAATGTTTGTAGCACTTAGCAAAATGGATTCATCCTACAAATATCAAACTAAATCACATTCTTTAATAGGTGTTTAAAGTTTTTTTTCTATAAGTCAGGATTAAGAAATGAGGCAGGGATAAATTCTAGGATGAAATGGTATGCGTGGATGACAATAGGAGGTGATATCTTAAAACTCTAACTTGATGATTATAAAATATCTGTCCAGCCATTTCTTACCAAATGATACTTGATGGTCTCTTAATTGTTGGTCATATTTCCTGGATAAGCTGTAGATACCTGTTGCATAGTTTTCCAAAGATTTTGCATAGTCTTGAATGTTGAAAGGAATGATTTTAGAGTCTGCAAGCTCATAAACCAGTGCTCCTCGTAACTGAGCTACAGCAAGCTGTTTTTTAAACGTGGGGTCATAAAAATTCTCTACCAATTCAAATGTCTCATAAATTGTATGGTACATTGGATAGCTGCTGTAATTATCTGTTTTCTGAAAAAAAAAAGGTGGGGGGGACCGAGTATATACAAACATTAAATATTCACATTATAATATTTTATGGAATCATAAAATGATTGTATTAAAAAACATAACCATATGGCACCCTGAGTTTTATCACAATGAGTGAAAAAATTAAGTCTAATTAACTAAAACCCCACTACCAAATTTTCACCAATTTAAAATTTTACCATTATTCATTTTATAATTCATATAATCTTTGTTCAAAACACTGCTTCCTGAAACTTTTCCCTATTGCTTTGCTGACAATTAAATTAAGGAGTACATGCTCAAATTGCATACCAGCACAGTTTAAAATTATCTATCAACTGATTGAGAATGAAAGGTTCTGAGCAGCTAAGTATTGTTATAGCTGAAGGATTATTCAGCTGACACTTTAACAAGTTTGAACTACAGGGGTTCAACTTATACATTAATATTTTTTCAATAAATATGTACTACAGAACTACACGATCCTGAATGTAAAGCTATGTGTGGGTTTTCAACTGCTGGGAGGGTTGGCACCCCTGTTGTTTAAAGGTCAACATTTCAGCCCCTTCCCTCCCTTCCCAAACAGTATATAACCACATGCCATTTAACCTTTGTTACAAAATTAAGGGTTACCATTATAAACATAAATTGTTACAGGGTGGTACTCCACATAAATATTTTTTACTTCTTAGGTCTGCCTTTCCTAACTTTAGTTTTTACCTATCTGCTACTTTGCCATAAAGCTATCATTCTTATTGCTTTTAATATCACTAAAAGGCATCCCTGTATCAGTCTCTCTCCCTCTATCTGATATTCTGCTTTAAATCTGCATTGTCTTAGAAACTAGAAAACTTTGTTCAGAATGATGACAGTATAAAAGTGAAGAAGATTTGACAGAGGTAAAGCGCATCTTTTATGTATGAAGTGTAATGAGTATTAGTCTACAGATTTATGTATTTATTATGGGTTATTCTGAAGCTGTTCTTGCTTACTTCTCTGTTAGTTGTATACTGGATAGTCAAATTTGCAAGGGATATGTATTCTAGACAAGCAAGATGTTGGCATACTGCAATTATGATTAGAAAATTATTAAAATCTGTGACAAATTTGAGTTTACTGATGTAATCTTCAGTTTGGTTTATGACATAATTTATAACAAACAAACACGGTATAGGTTCAAAACCCGTGTCCTCACATATCATCAATGTGTTTGAGTGGCAATGGTGCAATGCAGGCAATGCAGATCAGAAAAGAAGAATTAGATTTTCCAACAAAGCCCACATCAGGAAAAGGATGTAAACCCCTCGGTAGTGATAACCAGCTAAGTACCTGGCATTACTCTATCAACTACCACTTCACTGAATAACCCTGGCAGTGAACATTCACAAAATAACACAAATGATTTCCTAGTCCATCTACAAAGGGACCTACAGGCTATCTCTATCCCTGCAATTCTTCCCAGGCCACATGTCCACTCGGTGCCTGGTACCCAACAACTAAATGACAGAATTCCTAACAAAGAGAATGTGGATGAAGTGCTATGTATCCAAAATAATAAAATGGCTTACCCTATTCTTAGTGTACCGGACTCTTCCTGAAGCAATTCCAAGTCTCTGAAAATAAGCTTCAAAATCACTTCCAGATCCCAGCTTGTTGATTCTAAATGTAAAATATGATACACATACACGCACACGAAGAAATCAATGCATAAATAAATAATATAAAATTAAATAGATGGCACCATGAAACTGCCCCAAGAACTGCAAGGAGTTGTATGGCACGTTTATAAAACTTAAGAAAAGGTATACCACCACACCTATTCATATGTGTGTAAACCTATAAATCTGAGCTGATTGAAACCAGAGTCGGGCAGTGACACTAAATACGGCAGCCTGGTAACTAGGATATCTTCCGCGTTTATGGTATTTGTTTTGAGGGAAAAACAAATAAGATACAGTCTCTGCCCTTAGAGGACTATAGTCTAGTAAGAAAACTGCCATGAGAAAGTCTACATTTAAGATCATGAAGACTCTAAAAGTGCCTTAGTTT
Organism: Globicephala melas; assembly: GCF_963455315.2. NCBI lineage: Eukaryota > Metazoa > Chordata > Mammalia > Artiodactyla > Delphinidae > Globicephala > Globicephala melas. The sequence goes on along the minus strand of NC_083321.1, from coordinate 65,656,430 downwards.
ATTTCAGAAATAAATCTAATTATAATATATTGCTTTGCATATAATTAAGAAGCCACTACATACATACATATATATAAATAATATATACATATAAAATGTAATGATGGGATTTCCCTGGTGGTACAGTGGTTGGGAATCCTCCTGCCAGTGCAGGGGACATAGGTTCGATCCCTGGTCCAGGAAGATCCCACATGCCGCGCAGCAACTAAGCTCGTGAGCCACAACTACTGAGCCTGCGCTTTAGAGCCCTCGAGCCACAACTACCGAGGCCTCGTGCCACAGCTACTGAAGCCTGTGCACCTAGAGCCCATGCTCCGCAACAAGAGAAGCCACCGCAATGAGAAGCCCACGCACCACAACGAAGAGTAGCCCCCACTTGCTGCAACTAGAGAAAGCCCGCACGCAGCAATGAAGACCCAATGCAACCAAAAATAAATAAATAAATAAAAACTTTTTAAAAAAATGTAATGTCATAGAAGATTTTCGTTCAAAAATAAGTCAGTAAAACAGAATATAAAATTACATATGCATTAAGAACCTAACTATATACTTCCAAACTATTAGACATGTTTTTGAGATTGAGACCTTGGGACGTTTTCTAAATCTTTTTTTCTACTCTAGTGTTTTTTTGAATAAGCATTTAAAACATAGTGGAGGGGCTTCCCTGGTGGCGCAGTGGTTGAGAGTCTGCCTGCCGATGCAGGGGACACGGGTTCGTGCCCCGGTCCGGGAAGATCCCACATGCCACGGAGCGGCTAGGCCCGTGAGCCATGGCCGCTGAGCCTGCGTGTCCGGAGCCTGTGCTCCGCAATGGGAGAGGCCACAACAGTGAGAGGCCCGCGTACCGCAAAAAAAAAAAAAAAAAAAAGAATCCGCCTTCCAATGCAGGGGATGTGGGTTGCATCCCTGGTCAGGGTACTAAGATCCCACATGCTGCAGAGCAATTCAGTCCCTGCGCCACAACTACTGAGCATGTGAGCCACAACTAGAGAGCTCACATGCCACAACTACAGAGCCCACCCGCTCTGGAGCTTGCACGCCACAACTAGAGAGAGACGCCTGCGCACCACAACGAAAGATCCCACGTGCTGCAACTAAGACCCAACGCAGCCCAAAATAAAATAAATAAATAAATATTTTTTTTAAAATTCCTGTAATAAGAAAAAAAGCATAGTGGAGATACATTTAAACTTTCACAAGACTTATTTGCAATATGGAATGAAGCTATAAATTGCTACCACCAGCTGGTTTTAGAAATAGTATAGGAGTAGAAAACAAATATAAATATAAAATAAATACAAGAAAGCTGCTATTGTATAAATGAGAAATAAAAGTTAATTCTTACATAAAATCTAAACTAATTAAAGGTAAAGACATAACTTGGTAGTTACTGATAATGCACCTTAATAAATTTAGAAAGAAATAATCCATCATTCATTTTTCTACTTCATTTGAATTGTATTTATTAATTAATGTATGTATTTAATACATATCTTAATGTAATTTTATGCAAGAATGCAAAATAATGGCTAATAATTTTTTACTAAAAATTTGCAAAAATACTCTCAAATTGTTGAGACATCTGAGAATTGCCTGTCTGGAGAAACAAGGGGCAAAGGGAAACTCAACTGATCGTGTGGTAGAAAACGTACATACAAGTAATTTACCTAGGCAAAGTTTTATTTTCAGATGAAGGGTCCTTTTCTAACCAGCTTTCATAAAGAGATTTACTCTCAAAACCATCATCCGGGCTGGAGATCTGGAAAGATAAATCAAATATTGGGAACAAGAGGTAGAACAACTAAATTTACTCCAATATAAAACCACATGTTAGTTAATATCAACTTCTACGTTTATCTATGTGAACATTTGTGTATCATATTCTTTACAGAAAAATATGTTTTTGCAACTTGCAAGAAAAAAATCCAGCCCAAATTCTTGTTCATTTATAATTCCCACTTACTTGTAATTTTGCCATGTCCTTAGGAAAAAATTTCTTGCTTATGCTGGTAAACTTTTCAATAGCATTTCAGATTTTTAACAAGTGTCATCAGTTCAATGTTGGGCAGCTTAGATTTCTTTCAGTGGGAAGTCACTGGGAGCAAACTTTATATATATAATATTTACTTTAGTAAATTGCTTTTGTCCAAGATGACCTACAGGGAGGCCTTAGGGCAGGAGACAGACATTAAGAAGCTGAGCTTGAAATTGTCAATATGAGTCCTGGTTTTGTAGGGCAGGTGGGGTGAGGAGGAACTGTTATTTTAGAAAGTCTGTGTTTAAACAATGTTGGAATTTGATGGGTTTTTTAAAAACTACATAATCTCAGGTTTCTAGCTGGGAATTTTAAGAACTTATGTATATACATAAACATTTTTTATTACCCTCATTAAACATATACTTACAAACTTATACTTTCCTTTTCTTTCTCCACTCTAAGAAAAGCAGAAGCATGTGGTAGAAGAAAAATCATCATACATATTGGCTGCATTTTGTTTGTTGGTTTACAGCTCTGCTTTGTTCAAAAACGGACCAAAGACAGACCCTACTTATGAAATGCTGAAAGCATTATAACTTTTGGTGTATTGCTTCCTTTCTTTAAACCCTAGTTTCCCACATGTGGAAATGGGGATACTGGTACCCATCTTAATCCAAACAATATCTTCTCTGATATCTTCTCAGGCCTTTACACAGAGTTGGTTATTCCTTCATCATAGCATACAAGGTCCTCAGCTTAGAAACAGTCTCAGCACTCCACAGAGACACCCCCTTCCCACCAGCCTGTGGGAGCTTCAGGGATGTTCTGCTCATTTCCAGCCAAATGACTGGGTTCTACTCTGTACTCTGCTTCTGCCAATTTGCACCAGCTGAGATCCTGCTCCAATTCCTACAAACTGCTTGAACTGAATTCCCTGCAAAATCCTCTTCATTTTCCAGAATCATACCATCCAGGTCTAGCACCAGCCAGAACTGTGTCCCTATGGCCTGTACAGCTAAGATCAGAATTTTCTGTTTCAGCTATATGCACTGTCATAATTGCTGGTTCTCCCCCATTATTTCAACACCTTGTCCATTTCCTGCTTCTATCAGGCAGGTAGGTTCCCTTCTCTCCAAGCTCAGCCCTCTCCACCACACTCCCCAGCATGGTTTGACCGTGCCAACACACACTAGGGGTTGATAAAATTGTAATAAACAGTTTAGGAGGATAAAAGTCTCCTTTTTCTACTGGGTTTTTGTATGGCCACAGATAAGCATCTGCCTTTGTACAAAGGGGGGATAGAATGAAACTTCTGCTTATTGGCCCTGAAATTATTACTATCCCTCACATCAAAGGCAGGAGCCACCTCTGTAGGACAGAACATGAATGCATACCTTGAGGAGGGTTCTCCCAATAAAGATTGTCTTTACAACTTGCTTTCAGATGAGGTGTTTTTATGGGACATTCCAATGAAAGGATCAAGGACATAAGCTACCCAATACAGTGAGAGAGTTGTGATAAGAATAATGAGAGGACTCTCATTTGGGAGAATAAGATGTTAAAGACACTAACAGTGAAAAGGAAAGGGCAAGATTAAGGAAGATTGGGAAATAGTACCTACAGAAAATTGATACCTACTTCACATTGTCATCTACGTGATACCTACTTGAAAGAAATACGTCTATAGTTAAATCCTATAACAGGTAATTATTTAATGATGTACACAGATATTTAATGAACAGATTACATAATTTTTAGAGATTTAGAGTACATTAGAGTTTTCAGAGTATTTTATATATCAATAAGTAATATTTATAAAATTCCTGTGTGGTAAGTAAGCATGCGGAATTATTTCCATTTTGCTTTTAGATTTACTGCAGCTTAACCTATTCACTACACTGATACAGAGTAATCTTTCTAAATGAATAAATATGATAATGTACAACCTTGTTAAAGATTCTTGAATTTCTCCATCACCAAGTTTCTGAACCCCTATTTGTCATGCCCCATTTTGTACCAGCCTTTCACCAACACCTTATGCTTAGGTCACACTAAGTTACCTACAGGTCAAGAAATACATTCTTTCATACCTCCACATCTTTTTTTAGGTACTGCATCCTCTGCTGAGAAAGCGTCTCCCTTACCTTCACATCCCTCCGTATTACAGCCCAACTATTAATTCTTCAGGAAACATCCTCTAATGTTTTCCCACTTCCCCAGCTGCCCCAGGATTTTAGCTTCTCTGTTCCACAATTGTTCTCCATTGTATATAGTATCCAATACTCTAGTGAAATATATATAGTTCCTCATTTATAGGTCTGTATCCTCTCTAGATCACAGAGTATTTGGATTCAGTAATCTTTTCCTTTTATCATTGCTGCTGCTAGAATTCATTTTATAGGGCCTGATACATAGTAACCACGTAATAAACACTTGTTGAATGAACGAATGAATGAGTAGCCAAGGCAATCTTTGAAATCAAGGCTTTTCCATTCCAGCTCAGCGTTCTTTCTGTTATATAAAAATGCCTATGCCAGACAAAATGACAGACCCCATACTTTATAACAAATGTATACAATTATTAAGAACTATTATTAGGACAGAAACTAGCGCTACTATTTTCATAGTTATGTCACATAAGTAAATATTATATTAAAGATTTTGTTCTGCTTAGTTATTATATCAATACAAATCAGCTATGTGTCGCCAGTTTAAAAATAAGTATCACTAATTTAGAAAACAAGTTATTCACTTACTATTCATCAGAAAACATTAAGATAGAACTACTTATATACCTCTTTTGTCAGTTTATACACCAATTGGTAAAGAAGGGGTGTACAGTCAACTCTGAGAGTATAATTGCCTGAAAAATAAATAAGACACACAGAGTATATTAATACTTCCAAATGAAACTCCAATCTATTTAATTCTAACTTTATTTTCTAATTATAAACAAGATATAATTACTTCAAATTGAAGGCATCATTCCCAGAGAATTAAAAATAGTGTGGAAATAATTCTTCAGGGGTGAGAGAGGCTGCGGTAAACACTTAGGACATTGGAGGGCATAGTTGGATTTTGCTGCTAAGGCAGCAGCTCTCATCCTTCAGTAAGGCAGTATCACTTAGGGAGACTTTAGCAAAGGAAGTGATAAGGCCACAGTATTCTTTCTTCATTCATTCAATTCTGCCTTTTTTTCTTCTTTCCCTGGCTGTGCCGCTCGGTTTGCAGAATCCTAGTTCCCCGACCAGGGATAAAACCCAGGCCCACGTCAGTGAAAGCGCTGAGTCCTAACCACTGGACCGCCAGGGAATTCCCTCATTCATTCAATTCAATAGTACATATCAAGTCATTAGACTACAGCATGTCAGTAGCTAGTAAGTGTGCTTTGACATTTATCTAGAAGTAATAATACAGTGAAAGCCTATAGATACAAATGTCACATGTCAGGGTCAAAAGGAAGTCTGTAGTTTGTACTCACTTCAGATTTGCTCCAGTACATACAGGAAGTATTTCTGTATGAAATATTCTGTAGACCAATCCTTTTACTATCTGCACATGAAGAATGTAATTAAGTACTAGAATTTTAACTAGTAATCCAAGAGAGGCAAATGGTAAATATACTAAAGAAATTAGGATCAATAGCTTAGTTATGAATCATATTGATTCATTGGAATCATAATGATTTTCTCTCTGGTAAAAATGGAAAATGGAGGTATTATAGAGGTGTCTCATAGGAGAGGATAATCTTAGAAAGTTTACAAGCTGAATTTACAGACTTAAATGATGGTATACTATTTAATAACAACCCAAAATAAAATTTACCTTCTATAGATGAATCTGAGTTGATATAAGCAACGCTTCTCTCCTGAAGTGATTTTACATTCTCCTATAGTTGAAGCAAAAGTTGTTACTTAACTCACAGCATTTAGAATTGTGAGAATGTAAAAAAAAAAAATTTAGTATAAGAGTGGTCTGCAAATACCTTTATAAATCAAATGCCTATGCCTTTGACAATAATTTTTGAGAAATTATCTGATTGGTTGACAACATTAACTCAGTTAAAACAAGTAAGAAAAATATTATGATGCTGTAGCTACTGTTTATAGCAATAGCAGTGAGCCCTGAGGCAACAGCATTTTGAAAATGTCGTTCCTTGATCCCCTGCAGCAGAATATGAAGGGTAAACCTCAAGGAATCTCAGCCCCACCCAACATCTACTGAATAAGAATTGCTCAAAGTAAGGCCTGGAAATCTATAATTTTTAAAAGGTATCCCTGGCAATCCTTACCTACATTAAAGTGTGAGATCCACTGAAATTGGACACCCATGGAAATTTATCATTTTAAAAATGAGTAGTTGGAAATTTCCATTTATCTAAATATTTTTTTAAAAGATATGAAGAAAAAGAACAAAAAAGCAGGAGAATTGAGAAAAAAACAAGAGAGAAAGAAGGATGGACAATAAAAAAAGATGTTCTCTCTCTCTCTCTCTCTCTCTTTCTCTGATTCACACACACACACACACACACACACACACACACACACACACACACACACATCCAAGAAAAATAAATCAGAGAAAAACTAATGTCATCACCCTCAGATGAGAATATGCTGAGAGACCACTTTACTTCTCTCTCTCTCTAGCTTTGTACCTTATAAGAACATGTTACAATAAAATCATTTAAAGCTGTGAGTGATTATCACACAAATGAGGATTCTTGCCTCTACAGTTGCCCACACAGGCCAGATCACAGCTGACTGTGCTGTAGATAGAGTAAGCGTTCCCATTATAACAGATGTAGAGTAGAAATAAAGAAGATTCCTTAACTATATTTAAGGAAGGTGGGACTTCCCTGGTGGCTCAGTGGTTAAGAATCCGAATGTGAATGTGATCAAGAATCTGGTAGAAAACTGGAAACAGTATTGAAACTGTCTTTTAACCCTCATGTATTTAAATTAATGCAAGGCATATTATATCTTGGATTTATTTTAAGCTGCTGAAATTATAGGAACAGAGACATGTATTTATATATACATGTATTCATAAGAAATTACATATTTCTAAAAGTAAATGACCTTAATGAAATTTGATTCATCTAAATTAACAGTCTATTCCAAAATACATATTCATAATACCAACATAATAGTAAAACCTCGGAATATAAATGGAATAAAGCAAAAGTGATACAAGTGACGGTATGTGTGTGATTTTACTCCCATATTTATTTATTTCATATTATTATTTTAAAGTAAAGTAAGAGGAAAGGAGTCAGAAGGAAAGCATTTAAAAACTAGACACAATGGCAAGAATTATAAGACATACTTTAAAACAATTCTATAATATCTGGACTTATAAAAGATAAATAGAGGATGGTGGAGGGAAAGTACTTTATGGCGCACTTGCCTTTATAAAAATGCACAAGCTTACCTTGCACATTTAAGAACTTAGAGATACTCAACAGAGAGGCTAAGGGAAGAAGATAAAAGAGGGGGCCTAGGAGAGACACTTAAAGGCTAAGCATTAAGACCCAGTGACAAATAAAAATTAATCATAACTGAAGGAAAAATAAACCCTTGAAATTGTAACTCAGTTTACAAAATTATCATATTATACTCAACAATCAGGAACTCTTGTGAATGGTAAAATATACCTATGGTTACAGTTATACATGGAATCTGTAAATGTGAAATTACAATCAAAGTATAGTCACCTTAACAGAACATCTTATGTTCTCTTAGATGGAAGAACTCCAAGGAAACTTCAGAAGCTTGAAAATTAACTCCAAGTATCTGTATCAGTTTTTACATAAGTTAATTCATTTGTCAGAAACAGCCTGCTAGTTTTAACTACTTTTGGAACTTAACAGATTTTTTACAAAACAAATACAAATAGAAACTAAAATATTTTGACAATAATAAATAAATTTGTTTGTAGCCCAATAATTAAGAGGATATTCTGTTTTGCCAATCTGATATGATAGTAAAAGCAAACTCTAATTCCTAAATTCTCTTGGGTATTTATCCAAATTAAAACCATATTAGGTAATGGAACCTATCTGCGATTATCCAGAGATACATATATTTGTTCCCTGTTGACCAAGAAAATAAGAACTTCTCTGTCTTATTTACCTCAGCCCATTCTGTGGAACCCAGAAGTCCAAATTCTTCTGCATCCCAGCTGGCAAAAATGATAGTTCTTCTTGGTCTCCAGCCTGTAATCATTGTTAACATACATAGTTAGGTACACCTGCCTAAAAACAAAGGAAAATTCAGCGAAGTCACTTTTTGTCATCACCTACCAAAGAAACATTACTTACCTCTACTCATCAGTTTGCCAAAACTCTGAACAACTTCTTGCAAAACAGAAGCCCCACTGGTTGGGTCAATACCTCCAAATACCCAGGAGTCCCGATGACCTCCCAGAATAACATACCTGTCTGGGAAAAAATGTGTTCAAAAGAACTACAACTTTGAATACATTATAAAGAGTAGTAATTTATGTTTTTAAATTAAACTTCCTCTCGCTTGAGTTTTCCCATAGAAAATAATCAACACCATAAGGTAGAGTCTTCTTTTAGAATTACACTTTTTTATTCCAAATTTAGTTGTTTCACATCAGCCAGAAAAAAAATCAATTGTTGACTAAAATTTATCTTCTCTTACTCTTGTAATCTTTGTAAGAACAAAATGTCTAAAATAATCCACCAACTCACCAGGTTCCACAGATCCTCTGATAGTTCCAATTACATTGTAAATCCTTGTGATTTTATTGATGTTATGAACACGCATTCTAACCTTCCTAGAATTTCAAAGGGAACAAATTACCTCACATAGAACATTATGTCTAAGAGCTTTCTTCCATTGTTTTATTATGAGAAATCTCAGAAGTACAGAAAACTGTATAATAGGACAATAAATTCCCAAATACCCACCACATAAATTCAATAATTGTAATATTGTTGAATCACTTGCAAGGAAGTTGCAGACATCATGACAGATCACTCCTGTGTACTTAAGCATGCTCCTTAAAGCCAAATTTTAAAAACCAAATATCAATATTTTATATTTTTCCTCCCTCATAGCTCTACTGTTGATATTTATTTAAAGTTCAAAATATTCTATTATTAAACATGTCTTGGGTATTCATTGTAAAATTTTTAAATACACCCTATACAATTACAAAAAATAAGGGAGACAGCCCATTATCTATTAAAGGTCAAAGAAGATTATTTTTAATGTGTTTTTATATTTATATTAATTCCTGCTATTCGGTAACATTTTCCAAGATTATTGAAATAGTCTATCAGTACATTGTTAAAGGGCTGACTGAATGCTGCCTATAAGAAACATGATAAATTCTATTGTTAAATGGTAATTTGAGAAGCACCTGCTAAAATGTACAAGACAACTATACGATGAAACCTTTCCAGGTCATCACTGTTGATTCTGATTTGGGCCTGCCTTTTAAATATTCATTCATCAATTATAATTAACCAAATTAGAATTCACGGGAAAGAACAATCAAGCTCAGAAAGTCAGAAAAAAATGCCATTCACGTTTTATAAATCAAAAATGATATGGGAAAATGTTGAGCCTCTTTTTCACAAAGGAACAAAAGTTTTTAATCTATGGTGGGCTTACAGAAGGTGGGCAGGGAACCTACTTAGTACTTCTTTTTTTCGGTACGCGGGCCTCTCACTGTTGTGGCCTCTCCCGCTGCGGAGCACAGGCTCCCGACGCGCAGGCTCAGCGGCCATGGCTCACGGGCCCAGCCATTCCGAGGCATGTGGGATCTTCCCGAACCGGGGCACGAACGCTTGTCCCCTGAATCAGCAGGCGGACTCTCAACCACTGCGCCACCAGGGAAGCCCGGTACTTCATTTTTGAATGGAAGAACAAACAAGTCAAATCCTGTATATTGTTAAGTGCAAATTCTGGTTTTTCTCCCCCTAAAAGTACACTGTGCTTCTGAATGCATATGTAATTCATGTGCAGTATTCAACTAAAAGTGCCTTTGGGGGAAAACTAATCAATGGGTGTTGTTTTGCATTTTAAGACATTAAGTAAAAGATTTATTTTTACTAGAATGATAAAAATTAATAGCAAAAATACTCTTTAGCATGTTTCTAAGTATATGAGCCTAAGATCTATTAGTAAGAAAGCCAGTTTCATTGATGTATGTCATTAAATGAAGAAAATTAAGTAAAGAATACTGTAACAATGAAGAATGAGGAAAAAAATCTATTTTAATCTAAACATGAAAATAAACTGGCTATCTGCTCAGATTCTCAAAGAAGCTCATCTACATCTTTAATCCTTATATCTTTCTGGTTTTTAGTATCGTTGACTCCAGAAGTACCTAAAAGAATTATCTAGAGAGGTGCTGCTATGGCTTCCAGTGGGGTTGGTGTGAACGATGTGGGCTCAGCAAATAAAGTTCCCGAAATTCTGAAATTCCGGACAACTTGGGAGGTTGACTTTGGGGCATCTACTGCTTCACCACCAATAGGAATGACTTCCAGAGGAATTTGATCCTCAGTTTGGGACTCTTTGCTGTGGGAGTTTGGCTGGACAGGAATTTGAGTGACAATGACCTAAAGGCATCTCAGCCAGGGGTGTAGCCATAAAAACACATAGAACCCCTGTGCTGTATCTGAACCTTCCAAACCCAGTGCCTCCCATCTGTGACCATTACACGACTTGCCCTGATGGCAACTGAAGTTTGATTCAGATGGGCAAATTTCCTTCCCTGCCTTGTAATAGAGAAGAACTTCTTGTACTCTATTACAAGTTATTCATTAAGGGATGTAGCCTATAAACTTAAATTATACATAATGGCCCATCTCTGGGAACCCTGCTTCCCAGGTAATGAACATTAAGTTAAAATATCTTTTTTTAAGCTCACAGGAAACAACCTGACCAGGCCCACCAGTGAATGACTGCAGGGAGGAAGAAATTAACACATCCCCTCTGCAGGCTGACAGGAACCAGGAAATGTTTGACTTTACTCCCTCCCCTTTTAGTATGAAAGGAGCCTGAATTCTAACTCAGGCAAAATGGTTCTTTGGGGCACGCCATCTTCTCGGTCTGTTGGCTTTCCGAATAAAGTAGTTATTCCTTGCCCCAGCAGCTCATCTCTCAATTATTGGCTGGTCGTACAGCGAGCGATAGAGCTTAGACTTGGTAACAGCCTGATTTCCTTTTCTTTGCTGAGTCTATTCAGAACACCCTTCTCTGGTCAGCAGGCAGGTTTCAGCTAAAGTGTTGTCCTCTATTCCTTAAAGTTCTGTACATAGTTCCTAAGTTTCTGAAGAGTATGGTCTTTGCTCTTGTCTTTGTTCTTGATCTAATCTAATGGTATTTTAACAAATATTTGAAATAGAGATTATGCACAAAGGAAAAAAAAAGAATTATCTACAGTTGACCCTTGAGCAGCATGGGTTTGAACTGCATAAGTGCCCTTACACGTGGATTTTTTTCACTAAATATGCACTACAATACTACATGATCTGCAGCTGTTTGAATACACAGATGTGAAACCTCAGATATGGAGGGCTAACTGTAAAGTAATACGCAGATTTTTGACAGGTGGGGGGCTGGTGCCCCTAACCCCTGTGTTGTTTGAGGGTCAACTGTATTTGTTTGTCCTGTTATCACCTCAAACTCATCATGTTCCAAATAAACTAAACTTCAGAATGTAGGCTCCACAGGGCAGGGATTTTTGCCTGTTTTGTACACTGCTGAATCCCCAGTACCCAGAATGGTACCAGGGGTATAGTAAATGCTCAGTAAATAATTGTGAATTGAATGAATACACTCCTGTATGGAAAAACTGAGAACAACCTTAGCTCAACCATCAGAGTTACCTCTGCCTATCATTATCTTTGACTAGACGATTTTACAACTCTGTAGTGACAGAACTTAACTTGTAGTAATACAAATAATTCATGCCCACTGAAATGCACAATTTCTCTAGTGAACGTTCAATTGACTTACTTCCCCCAATGTGGAAGAAATCAGTTTTTCAGCTATTAAGCGCACTCATTTCAGCATTCCTAAGGAGCTCGTTTTTTGTACCATCTTTGAATTCTCCTTCGAACCAGTTTTAACTCCTTTCTGGTCCCCTTATTAATTAATGCATTAAATAAAATTTTTACACATGTTCAGTTTATATTTGTATGAGAATTATGGTTTTACTTAAAAAAAAAATCCTTTATCGTTTTTGAAGTCCCACTGAGACGTACATGGACTCTGCTTGAAGAACCAAGAATGGGCAGCTTAAAACCAGACATGTCTTCTTTTGGCTCTCAGATGTAAATCCCAAGCAGCAGTAGAATTTTAACTTTGCTGAAACTCTGTATCTCTAACTTAATTTTTTTCTACTGATTCTGTGTTTTGTTTATGTTTCTAGTTTGCTTACAGTAGGTAAATTATTCCCTATTTGTGGTAGCAATGTTTAAGAATTTAAGGTTTCATGCCTTGTCATTTGGCAATCTCTGTAAATGGATCCACAGATTATCAACATCTCTTTTGGGTGAGAAATTACATACATAGTCCTGTTTTTAGCAATTTTTTAAAAAAATTTGTGTATCTGCCCATTTTGAGTTAAAATCAAATAGGATTTTGTGCCCATGGTGAAGGTGAACAGTTTTTTGATATCTTGACCAAGTAAATGTTCTCTTTCTGAGTTTACTCTTGAACTGTGACTGAAGCTATATGTTTATTGATTTCTCTGTCTGTATGTTTCTGTTTATAAATCAGAAAGGCCTATATCTTTCATTGTGTGCCTCTAGACAGTATTAATAATTAGACAATAAAGTCTTTTATATTGAAAGAACTCCATTCTAATTGAGAGATAGAGATAAATAAGCACTTATATAAAAATATTTCTAAAATCCCCATAAAATAAAATTGAACTTCTAATACTTTAAAAGTTCAGAAATTAAAAAACATTCTAAGAATACAATTTCACATTGTTAAAGTAAATTGTTAGCAAACAAGACTGATTTAATCATTTTAGCTTAATAAAAACAGCTATATTTTCTCTGATTTATCAGTGTTAAGTTTCCCTTCCTCTCTACATTTCAAGCAAATCAAAGTACGTAAAGTTCTGATCATGTCATGATGTTCTGCAACTCTGTGTAAGCTGTTCTCTGCCTCTGGCATTTTCTGCCTATCTTGATACAGTGGAAAACTTATTTTTTCTGTAGAATTAAGCTCAATGAACACATATTCTGTGATCACTCCTCGAAGTGCTCTCATGGGTTAATAACAATAATACCCAAAATGCTAAGTGTATTGAGCCTTACAGTAGTTACTTGCTTACCCATTTTAACTCATCTAACCCACCCACACAGGAAGTGATCAACAAAGGTTGGCTCCTTTCTCTCTTCTCTTTTACTCCTTCCCTCAAGTTAACCTAGTGCTTCACATGCATAGCATTTTGACAGTTATCTGAAAAACTTAAAAAGGTTAGGTGAAGAGGGAAGTTAAAATGTTAAACCTATAACTCAAATGTAATTTTTGAGATTTACAAAACAAATGCTGTGATATCACTGTTGGAAGAAGAATTTAATACATCATTCCATAAGTAATTCTTAAGCAATATAAAATAATTATTCATTATGAAAAAATGACAAAAAGAAGATAAGCAAAATATACCTGGCAGAATATTTATCTTGACATTTTTCCATTAAACATATAAACCTTTTCTAGGATACTAAAGTAACATAAAATTACCTGAAAGAATCATGTCCTATGAAGCCAGGCCCGATATTATAATTCACCTTAAGACTTCCCTTCCAGCTCTCATCTGGTGGAGCAGTTCCTCCCAAATAGCTGTCAGGAGAACACAAAAATGACAGATAAATGCTGAGCATCACCATTTCTTAGAAGACATCATAAAGTGTGGTGATGAGATATTTCACTCATTCATTTAACAAGTATATACTGAGGATTTACTAAGTGCCAGGTACTGTAAAATTTCCTTGCCTTGTGGAGCTTACATTCTAGTGAGAGAGCCATAACTGAGATAAATGAGGAAAATGTTTAATATATTACTGATAAGAGCCAAGGAGAGGAATTCCCTGGCGGTCCAGTGGTTAGGACTCGGCACTTTCACTGCCTGGGCCTGGGTTCAGTCCCAGGTCGGGGAACTAAGATCCTGCAAGCCCCACAGCATGGGCAAGAAAACAAAAAGAGCTAAGGAGAAAAAAACCAACCAAGATAGTGAGGGGAAATGGGAAGCATCAGCCTTTCTACTTTTGACTTTATTTACATAGGGAAGCATTAGGTCCAAGAAATCCTGAACATGTGAAATTCATGACTGTGTTAAAGAGAAGAAATTTCTAGAAAAGCTGCTGATTATATAGTAGCCACTCACAAAGCAATTACCAAATTGTATTGGTACATACATTAAACAAAAATAGAAGTTAGGTGATTTGAAAAGCAACACAGTTATACAATACAATAATAACAAACATTAATTGAATATCATATTATAGATACTTTATATACATGATCTCATCTACTTCTCATAATAACTCTGTCAGGGAGAAACTATTTCTGTCTTCATTTTACAGAGAAGGAAACTGAGTCAGAGAAAGACTGAGTAACTGGTATAAGTTCACACATCTGGTAAGTGGTAGACATTACCACATTTTTAAAATGCAGGTCACATACAAACATCGAATGAAGATCTAAGACAATCTAACTGCTTGAAAAATCTCAAATCAGTATTTTTATCTTTGGACATAGTTTTGCTTTTGAGACTTTCATTTGTAGCAAACAAAGTAATGTATTCTTATTATTTCTTAGTCATTAAACTGACTGCTCTTCTCTTATGGAAAAAAAAGAAGATGTGGTCTGTTTTTCCAATTTCAGGAGCCATTCTGATACAAAACATATTCGTTTTAGAAGAGAAAATGGGCATACTAGTGTAAAATATCTTATTCTCAAATCCAAGTAGAAAATTATACCGTAATAATATTTCTGCATCATTATATCCAATGGGATGTACAGGGATTTGAGGGATTCCCACTCCTTCTTCAACATCAAGTCTGAAAGTGTACTCTGCAAAAATCAATTGCATAAGAGGAAAACGATTGAAGAATCTGAGCAAGGGGTATAAAGGAATTTCTTTTATTACTATTGCAAATTAGCTATATGTTTGAAATGATATTCAAAATTTAAAGTTCCCCAAAAGTCAATTATTGTTTTATCTAATATGGTCTATTTAATTTGAAAGTAAGAAATTAAATCATTTACACTTTAATATAAAATCAGTTATAAGGATTACAGACTCCCCAACTTGCTTTGACATTTCACATAATTCTCTTGAATTTTACAAGAATATTTTATTTCCTCAAGGATATCTCCTTCTTAAAGAAGCTTCAGTTAACCAGATACATGGAAAATGCATCCCAGATTCTGAAACTAGAAAGATTGTAAAAAAAAAAATTAAAGGGAATTTATGAGATATTGTGAATAAGTGATAAGGTTCTTACTCAAACAGTAACAATATTCTCCTTAAAGGAAGATGAAAAGTATTGTCAGGCTTAAAACCTAATTGGGACTTTGGCTTTCAGCCAAAATAGAGTTCTCTAGAGCATTATTACCACTATCTTAGAAAAAAGGGAGGTTTCACGACTTCCCTGGTAGTCCAGTAGTTAAGACTCCGAGCTCCCAATGCAGTGGGCCCAGGTTTGATCCCTGTCAGGGAACTAGATCCCATATGCCACAACGAAGATCCTGCATGCCGCAACTAAGACCCAGAGCAGCCAAATAAATAAATAAATAAATATTGTTTAAAAGAAGAAGAAAAAAGGGAGGTTTCAAACAAGTGACATCAGATTCCACTTAAGAAAGTAAAAAAGAAGAGCAAATAAAGCAAAAATAAGCAGGAGAAAGGATATACTAAACATCAGAGCAGAAATCTAAGAAATAGGAAACAGAAAAATGATGGAGATTATCAATGAAATCCAAAGCTGGTTCTCTGAGAGGATTAATAAAATTGATAAATTTCTAGCAAGACAAATCAGGAAAAGAAGAAAAAAGATATAAATTGCTAATATCAGGAATAAAGACAAGAATAGCACTCCAGTACCTGCAGAAAAAGAGAGAAAAAGAGAAAGAGAGAGAATGTATTATGAACAACTCTAAACCCATAAATTTGACAACTTAAATGAAATGGACAAAATTCTTAAACAACACAAACTACCAAATCTCACTCAAGAATAAATAGATAACCTAAACAGCCATATATCTATTAAAGAAATTGAATTTGTAAAAAACACCAGGCCCATATGGATTCACTGTAGGATTCTACAAACATTCAAACATTCTACAAACATTCACAGACAAAAATCAAACCCATTCTATATAAACACTTGCAGAAAAATGAAGAAGATGAAATAGTTCTTAACTCATTCCATGAAGCTAACATTACTGTTATCAAAATGAGACAGAGATATTACAAGAAAATAAATTGATAGCAATAAGGGATAAACAATATCCCTTATTACTAAAGACAGATTCTTAATAAAATTTTAGCAAAAATCCAATAATATACCAACACTATGAAAAGAATAATACATTGTGACCAAGTAGAGTCTGTCCCAGGATGTTGTGGTTTAACATTCAAAAATCAATCTGAGGAGTCCCCTGGTAGCTTAGTGATTAGGATTCTGGGCTTTCACTGCCATGGCCCAGGTTCAATACCTGGTTGCGGAACATCCTGCAAGCTGTGCAGCATGGCCAGAAAAAAAAAAAAAAAAAATCAATCTGTATAATTGAAAAAAACATAAATATGAACAACTTAAGATCACTCCAATAGATGCAGTAAAAGCATTTGACAAGGGGCTTCCCTGGTGGCACAGTGGTTGAGAACCCACCTGCCAATGCAGGGGACGTGGGTTCAAGCCCTGGCCCGGGAAGATCCCACATGCCGTGGAGCAACTAAGTCCGTGTGCCACAACTACTGATCTTGTGCTCTAGAGCCTGCGAGCCACAACTACTGAAGCCTGCATGCCTACAGCCCATGCTCTGCAACAAGAGAAGCCACTGCAATGAGAAGCCCGCACACCACGAGGAAGAGTAACCCCAGCTCGCCACAACTAGAGAAAGTCCACGCATAGCACCGAAGACCCAACGCAGCCAAAAATTAAAAAATTTTAAAAAGCATTTGACAAAATCCAATACATACTGCTAGTGAAATGAGATAAATGTGCCAAGATAAAACTCGTAGCACTTTAGAAGTGAACTTCCTCAATCTGATAAAAAGAATCTATAAAAAATATACAGCTACTATTATACTTAACAGAGAAAGACTAGGACAGTCTTTGGGGCAGGAACATGGCAAGGATATCTGCTCTAACAACTTTTTTCAGCAATGTTCTAGAGGTACCAGACGCTACGATAAGAAAAGAAAATAAAAGGCACCCAGATTAGAAACAAAGAAATAAAACTGTCTTTATTTGCTGATGACATGATCATCTATGCAAAAACTCTGATAGAATCCACAAAAACCTAGTAGGATGAATTAGTTTAACAAGTTTTCATAATACAAGATCAATATATTTCTGCTAAAAATAAAATAGGGCTTCCCTGGTGGCACAGTGGTTGAGAATCTGCCTGCCAATGCAGGGGACACGGGTTCGAGCCCTGGTCTGGGAGGATCCCACATGCCACGGAGCAACTAGCCCCGTGAGCCACAACTACTGAGCCTGCGCGTCTGGAGCCTGTGCTCCGCAACAAGAGAGGCCGTGGTAGTGAGAGGCCCACGCACCGCCATGAAGAGTGGCCCCCACTTGCCACAACTAGAGAAAGCCCTCGCACAGAAACGAAGACCCAACACAGCCATAAATAAATAAATTTATTTATTTATTTATTAAATTAAAAATAAAATAACATTTCTATTTACTAGCAATGACCAACTGGAAATTGAAATTTAAAATGTAATTTAAAACAGCATAAAACTTGGAAATTTTTATGGGTAAATGCGAAAATAGACATGCATGGTCTGTACAGTGAAACTACAAACATGCTGAGAGAAAGTAAAGAATACCTAAGTAAATGGAGAGTTGTGCCATATTCATGGATCAGAAGATTCAATATTTTTAAAATGTCAATTCTGCTCAAACTGATCTATAGGTTTAATTCAATCTCAAATCAACCTCCCAGGAGACGTTTTGGTAGAAATTGATAAGTTGGTTCTAAAATTCACATGGGAAGGACCTAGAATAGCTACCAAAACTTTGAAAAAGAATTGTAACTTGGAGGATGTACATATCTATTAGAACGTAAAGTTAACAAGATTGACCATACTAAGTGTTGACGACGGTGTAGCAGCTGGAACACTCATACACTGCTGCTGCAATATAAAATGGTACAACCAATTTGGAAAACAATTTGAAAATCATCTATCATATTATCCAGCCGTGCCATTTCTATGTATTTACTCAAGAGAAATAAAAACATATGTACATATGAAGACTTGCATACAACTGTTCATAGCTTTATGTGTAATATCTCCAAAACTTAAAGCAATCCAAATTTCCAACAAACAGTAAATGAATAAACAAACTGTAGAGTATCCATTCAATGGAATACCATTCATCAAAAAAAAAAAAAGAAATGAAATACTGACACAGACATCAACATAAATGAATCTCAAAATAACTATACTGACAGAAAGAAAATCAATGATTTCCTAGGGATTGGCAGGGAGGGGGTAGGGTTGAGAGGAAGGCTGTACAAAAAGATGAGAGGAAACTTTTTTGGGTAATGGATATGTTCATTATCTTGATTGTGGATATGGTTATGCAGATGTCAAAACTTTTCACATTTCACATATTAAATAACACAAAAAACCCATTGGTATTTTTAAAAATAGAAATACATGATCTACAGAAGAATAAAATCGTTAGACAATTCAGAAACCCTAAGTTCTGGTTTGGTAAGAGTAATATTACTTTGGACATAAGAATCTGTGTTTCTGAACCTCTACTAAAGGTAGAGAGAGAATTGAACTGACCCCTTCCCCTCTCCATGTCCTCACTTCATGAAAATTTAAAACTGAAATAAAAGGGAAATGCTTTTGAATTCCTAGCAATAGCAATCCAAGATATAATTGCACACAGTTTTAATGTTATTCTATAGATGCTTGCTTGCTTTTATGCCTTCTATAAGGGCAAGTAATATTTTTGCAAAAATGAGTGGACCATAACAGGCTTATCTATTACCTTTAGCTGGATAGCCTGGAGTGAGCGGGTCACCAGCACCATTCAAGTTTAACACATTCCCTCTCTGGGCTGCAGTTCCAGGAAGGTTCCATCCTTTTGGGTATGGCTGTACCCCAGGGGCAGAGTAGTCAGCTGGATCTGAGTACAAGATGATTCCTTTGGCTCTTGCTAACATGGCATTTTTAACCTACAGGAGCAATGTGCAATCCATAATGTAGAAATGGAAAATGACTGATTTACAAATCTAAGAACAAATCAATTTAATGACATAAGGAAATTTACACACTTTTATCATCACACTGTTACACATTCAGTTCTCTTTGCCTTGAATACAATTTCTGTCTTGGTAGACTTAACAACTCTCATTATTCAACATAACTCCAAACAAGTTATTGCCTTTTCTGTGAAGCATTCCTATTATCACTAAAACTGCAAAATTAATGTCTCCCTTCTTGGTACGTCTTCTATATTTTGTATATAATTATATTACAAGATGGATTAAAGCATTATAAAATACGTTTTAAACATCTTTCTCCCCTACTACATTGAGGCTGTTTTTGAGAATGGGACCCTGTCTTACTCATTTTTAACTATCTACCCTCCAACATTTAGTACATCATAGAGTAAGCATGATGTAAATATTTGTGGAACTAAACTAATTTAAAATTCTACACAGGTGAAGTCCCTGGCGGTCCACTGTTAACACTCTGCAGTCTCACCGCAGAGGGCCCGGGGTCAATCCCTGGTTGGGGAGCTAAGATACCACAAGCCACGCCGTGTGGTCAAAAAATAAATAACATAACATAAAACATAAAATTCTACACAGAACATAGTGTGTGAAACATTGCCCATAGTGTTTTGTAAACATTTTTTCTAACAATTCAAACTGACCACAAATAGGAAAATCTCTCCTGTAAGATACTGAATTCTTTATTACCAGAAGTATTATAGCGAATGATAGATAACTATCAGTCAACTTAAACACTTTCCAGTATTCAGAAAGCACTCTTTTATAATATTAGAAAGAATAAAATCTGGCACAACTCAATGATGCCCATCAAACTTTTGAAATAATATACAATTGACCCTTGAACAATGCAGGGTTAATCCAAGAATAACTTATAGTTGGCCCTCTGTATCCGCCATTCCTCTGCATCCGCGGGTTTAACTAACATCCAACCATGTAGTATTGTACTACTTATTATTGAAAAATATCCACGTATATGTGGACCCATGCAGTTCAAATCTGTGTTGTTCAAGAGTCAACTGTGCATTATGATTTAGTCATTCAACTTCTAGGAATGAATCTATATTACAAAAATCTTCACACGAATGTTCAAGTACATATGGACAAAGATGCCAACAATATAATTATTTTAATAGTAACAAATTTAAGACAAGCCAAGGATCTGTCAACAGAGCAATGGTTAAATAAACTGCTTATCAATTCTGTGAAATACTACATAGCCATCTAAAGTAATGAGGTATTTACTTGATAAGCAGTTACCGAGAAATTACTAAGTACCGGTAACCATCCTAAGCGCTGTCAAACCTAAAGTCGATTAATCCTACTGTGGATTCTAAGAGATTAGTGTTATTATTAGCATTCCTATTTCATATATGAGGAAACACTGGCACAGAGAGGTTAATTAACTTGCTCACAGGAAAAGATCTAGAGAATAGGGGGCCCAGACCAGATCAGAACCCAGGTTGTATGGATCTAGCTTACTCTTAACCATTTTATTATACAACTCTCAATGTGTTGACATGGAAGAATACCCTTGAGTTATTATTGAGAGAAAAAATAAAGTTATACAATATATAGTATCTAATGCCCTCTTTGTAAAAAAAAATTTATGCAATATGAGTATATGGAGAATACTTATATTCATATAATATATTCATATTTCATAGGCCTGGAAAGACCTGTTAAGATTGATTATGTCTGGGCAATGAAATTGAGTAATACATGGGAGATTTTCATTTTTTAGGTTATACAGAATTTCTTCAAATAAAAAATAACATTGCTTTGGTAATAAAACTATTAAGAATAATTTCCCTTTCTAGATATGTGAGGTAGCAAAAAAACAAACAAAAAAACCTCAAAAATAAACCAGGATTTTCTGTGCAACCACGAAAATAGCAAATTTACATATATATATATATGTGTGTGTGTGTATATATATATAGCAATTTTGGAAACCATAATGCAAGCTGATCATTTATATTCACAGGTTATATCCTGTCTTTTTCCCTCTAGAAAAGCAAATAACACAATACTTTATTTCCTCTGAAGATTTTCCCATATCTTGCAATAACAATTTTTCCAGTGCAGTTGATATTCATCTCTCTTTCTAGTTTGAAAAAGTCTTCAGTACGAGCGTAGTTCACATATACAAGCTCCCCCTGTAGGAAAACAAAACAAAAAATACATAATACTGCTATAATTAAAAAGAAAACCAAAGAATAAGTTTGCTCCGCAATACTGCATCATCAAAAGTTATCTTTCCTGCCTTGGGCTTAATAAACAGATCCATGCTAATTCTGTAGAAGTCTTTAAAAATATTTCAGTATCCTGAAAGTTTAAAAAAAAAAAAGACAGTATGTAAAACATTTTAGACAGTGTGCTCTGTCTTGAGGAAATTATTAGCATATCCTGAGCCATGGGAAATAGGATAAATAAAAGTAATTTTTAAAATCCTAACTATGTTTGATTTCCAACCATGGTATTAATTTAAGAATTTCTGTGGTATGATTTATAAATTCAGATCTATAAATCTATAACAAAGTCAGACTATGAACAAAGGAAAAAAGCTTGAAAACCATCTACTGTCATTACTGAATTAAAGACATGTTCAGCAGTTTCTTAATTATTTCAAAGAGCGGCATCTGCTTATCAGGGTCCAATTTTCATGTATTTATTTTCTTTAGTTTTTTCTTTTTCTTTTTTAAAAATTATTTTTAGGAAGGCTGTATATAGCATCAAACCTCAAAGTATGAATTAGCGTGTATGATCCACCTAATCTTGGTTTTAGTCCTCTACATAGGTTTCTTTAAAAAAGATTTAAACAGTTGAATAAAAAATGTCTTTTATTTTACCTCTGGTGTGCCCTGCGGTGAAAAGGCATTATAGGGTGGTACAATATTTTTAACATCCTCATATCCATCTGGTGGTGGCTCATGGTATGATGTATTGAAAATCTAGCAAGAATTGAAACACATGAAGTTAGAATTATTTCAGATTGCTATTAAGGAATAATGCATTTTGTGGGCAAAAGACCTAAATAGACACTTCTCCAAAGAAGACATACAGATGTCAAACAGACACAGGAAAAGATGCTCAACATTGCTAACCATCAGAGAAATGTAAATGGAAACCACGATGAGGTATCACCTCACAGTGGTAAGAATGGCTATCATCAAGAAGTCTACAAAAAACATATGCTTGAAAAAACCATAATGGAAAAGAATATAAAAAAAAGAATGTCTTTATGTGTATAACTGAGTCACTTTGCTGTAAAGCAGAGATTGGCATAGCATTGTAAATCAACTATACTTCAAAGAAATTTTAAAAAAACAAATGCTGGAAAAGGTGTGGAGAAAAGGGAACCCCCCTACACTGTTAGTGGGAATGTAAGTTGGTACAGCCACTATGGAGAACAGTATGGAGGTTCCTTAAAAAACTAAAAATAAAGCTACCATATGATTCAGCAATCCTACTCCTGGGCATATATCCAAAAAAGACAAAAAATCTAATTCAAAAAGGTACATACACCCAAATGTTCACTATTTACAATAGCCAAGACATGGAAACAACCCAAGTGCCCATCAACAGATGGTTGTTTTAATAAGGTGTGGTTTATATATACAATGGAATATTACTCAGCCATAAAAAAAGAATGAAATTGCCATTTGCAGCAACATGGGTAGACCCAGAGAATATCATGCTAAGTGAAGTAAGTCAGAAAGAGGAAGACAAATATATGATATCACCTATATGTGGAATCTAAAAAATAATATAAGTGAATCTATATACAAAAGAGAAAGACTCACAGACATAGAAAATAAACTTATGATTACCAAAGAGGGAAGAGGGGGAGGGATAAAATAGGAGTATGGGATTAACAGATACACACTACTATATATAAAGTAGATAAGCAACAAAGATTTACTGTATAACACAGAGAACAATATTCAATATCTTATAATAACCTATAATGGAAAATAATCTAAAAATATATATATATTAAAAAAAAACTAAATCACTTTGCTATACACCTGAAAGTCACACAATATTGTAAAACAATCACCTCATTTCCATGTTCATCCGTGATTGATATGTAGTTGGCATTTGTCTCATTAGGGTAAGACAGGAGAACATCATAATGAACCAACTTGGCTGAATCAAGTCCAGATTTCTTCCACTGGGTTTGGATTTTCTTGGCCAGCAGCAAATTTTGTTCTGTTCCTGCCAGATGAGGTAGCTCTGTAAAAGAACTAAAATGAAAATAAAAGGAGGAGTTAAAGACTATATTCAGAAAATGTACCTAAGAACTATTCTAGATGCATAACTCATATTTTAGGCATTAAGTTATCATTTCTATAACAGGGATATAAAAAACCCAGCTAGAGCTTTCTAGATATGCCAGTTTTTAAATATTTGTGTGTAACTGCAGTTTTCACACTATGTTCCCACAGAAAAGAACACATCCCATGGTGAACACATTCAATCAGCAGAGGTTCAGGTATGAGAAAACATGCTGGAAGGATGGCATGCGTCTACATCAGTGGTGCTAACTTCTTGCTGCTTAACAGGAAATGAGGACATTCTGAAAAACAGATCATAATGTTTGCCAGAGACCAGTTGGGCAGTCTTGTTAACATACACTTCTACTGCTGTTTTCATGCTATTGTACGCAGTTGTCTATTTATCTCATTGAAGCTAGAGTCCATGCATTTTTATTTGTATATTCCCTAATGCTCAACACTGGCCTGTTACCCAGGAATTACACAATACAGGTTTGTTGAACTGAATTTGAGCAATGTTCTCTAGGTTCTGAGTCTAAATGATTTGGAACAGTTAAATGACTTCACAGACATAGTTCTGAATGAAATTCACTTGGCTTGAGGTAAATAATATTTTAAAAGTTTCCCAAACCCTCTCCCTCCATAAGTAGGGTAATGATACTTTCGTAGATTGTTTTTTTAATCAACCATAGTACAACCAAAAAAGACAGACAGTAAAGAAAAACCAGTACTTATTGAAAACTTACTATATGCCAGGAACTGGAACAGGTATTTCACCTGGGCTTTCTCATTCAATCCTCACCACCCTTCTGCCATTGTCCCCGTTTTGCAAATAAGGAAACAGAGAGTAGTTAAATACCTTGTCCATAATTTCCTAAGTATTAAATACCAGGGCTGGCATCTGAAAGTTGCAGTTGTCTGACCTTGAGAAATTGTGTTATTTTTAAATCATTCATCTGATCATTTTGATCAACTGCTTTTAAAACCCTTCTATCTTCTACATTATAAAGTTCACACTAGGCATGGCATTTGCGCCCTTTTTCAAATAATCCACTGTTTCACCTTTCCAGCTTCATTTCCCACCACTCACCTTTATCACTTCTTCACTCTATATCATTTAATATGTTAATTGGTCTCCTAAAATGACCACCATTGTTAGCCTTTGCACAAGATCTTCTCTCAGACATAAATATCATCCTATTTACATGAATCTCCCTGTATCACCACTGCTAGTCATTCACCTTCCCCACCTGTAAGCTATTAATCATCCATTAGGACTCTTCAAGCATATTCTCCTCTGTGAAGCTTTCCACTTCTATATCATTAAGTCAAAGCTGCAAGTTACTGATATTTAATATTGTACAATATTTGTAAAAAAATATTAATGTGTTTGTAGACAGAAGTTATTTTACATGCATAGTAAAACCACTGAGGCTAGGGATATTTAAAATTCTACTTCAGGGCTTCCCTGGTGGTGCAGTGGTTAAGAATCCACCTGCCAATGCAGGGGACATGGGTTTGATCCCTGGCCCAGGAAGATCCCACATGCCACGGAGCAACTAAGCCCGTGTGCCAAAACTACTGATCCGGTGCTCTACAGCCCACAAGCCACAACTACTGAGCCCACGTGCCACAACTACTGAGCCCACATGCCACAACTACTGAAGCCCGCGGGCCTAGAGCCCGTGCTCCGCAACAAGAGAAGCCACAACAATGAGAAGACCGCACACCGCAACGAAGAGAGTAGCCCCCGCTCGCCACAACTAGAGAAAGCCCACGCTCAGCAACGAAGACCCAACACAGCCAAAAATAAAAACAAATAAATAAATAAATTTATTTTAAAAATAAAATTCTACTTCATATAATTCATTATTGTTTTATTTTCTGTAGTGAGCAAATAATATTCTTACAATTAGCAAAAAAATAAGTATATTTCCTTCATTTAAGATGGAGGATTAACCATGAAGTTTTGCCTCCCATCTTTTAGGCAACCCACTGAAATGAAAGACAGAAGTGCAAAAAACAAAAAGCAACAGGGAATAACTTTACTGAATTTCTCTTTATGGTCCCTAGTGGGACACTGCAGCTCCAGGCATCATATATTCATGCTGCAACATTCAGGAGAAGGAAGTACAAACAAGAAAAGCTATTTCCTCTTTTGTGTTTCTTTCAACAAAGGAAAACTTTTTGTAGAGGATCTCAGCTAAATTTTTCTCCCATTTCATCAGGGATAATAGGGTCATATACCCCTTCTCCAACTAACCCTTTTCAGAAGGAAGTTATAATGATTGGATTATAGACCAGATTCTTGGGCTGGATGGAAGGTAACCCTCACTGAACACAGGTCCCCCTTAAGGACGTGTGCAGTTGAGGCTCTGTCAAAAAGGAAGTGGCTGGGGAGAAAATCAACTTTTTCCCACTACATTAATCCCTTTAAACCAATCTTGAAACCTTCCTTTCCCTGGGAGACTCTTTCACTGGTCATAAATCTCTATTCTATAATCAATCAATTCTATTTCCTCTGCCCGTTCCTGAATGTTTACTTGACTTCTTTGCCTTAACTGGTTTCTTCGGGGGACCCTGCTCATGCTTCCACATACCTCAGGCCCAGATGATCATTGAGGAGGAGTACTGCTTACTCTCCATGGGCTCTTTCAAATATTTTTCCTTTATCTTCTCTCAAAAATAACAACTCTTTTAAAACTCATACCAAAAGTCACCACCTACTATGCCTTCTAGGTGCTGTCAAAAATGTGGATCACTCCCTCTTCACTCACTAAAGTCTTGGGCTCCTAATTCAACGCATTTCACTCTACCTCGATTCTTGTCATCATTCTTGGTATGCAACTTCTGTCTTCAGTTGGATGTAAAGAAAAGAAAAGCCAACTCTAACAAGATGACATCATGCAAACTATTCATACGTAACTTATCACCTTATGCTATATTATACATTAAAGCAAAGGAGAGAGAAAATAAAGACATAAATTTTAATGTTTGGTCAAGAGCATCACCAAGGTTTGCTTCTGGCACCTCATGTATTGATAATTTTCTAGGTAATTTCTTCCGGACACTTTATGATATGCTGCAGTTCAACAGTGTTTACATTTTACCTGGTCTTTTACACATTTTTATTTTGTTTTATTTAATTTATTTTTTTGGCCACTCTGAGCAGCTTGCAGGCTCTTAGTTCCCTGACCAGGGATTGAACCCGGGCCACGGCAGTGAAAGCACTGAGTCCTAACCACTGGACCACCAGGGAATTCCCCACATTTTTAAATATAAGCATTCTGTCTTACTTGATGAGACAATTGGCTATTTTCATGTATTGCATGAGAAATATAGAATGAGTCTTTCTTCAAATGACATCCACCCTACCGCCTATAGATTCTTTTCCTATATCTCCAAACAAGCACCTCAGAGCAGACATTTTGATTAAGCTTTCCTGATACCTATGTGCCTCAGTCATAAATCAGCTCAAATTTCTAAGAAGGAGTATAGCTGTTTTCATTCCTCTACTTCAGCTTGCTATAGTTCATCCGTCAAAAGTAAGATCGAACTTTGTGATCACATCAAATCACAGGACAGATGGGGAGGAAATATACTACACCATATGAACTTCACCTTGTTCATTTGATTCTAGGGTTTAATTGGAGTCTCAAAAGGAGAGAAGAGAAAGAATGCTGCAGAAAATTTTCAAGAAATAATGAACAGGGGACTTCCCTGGTGGTCCAGTGGGTAGGACTCCACACTCCCAGTGTGGGGGGCCCAGGTTCGATCCCTGGTTGGGGAACTAGATCTCACATGCAGGCAGCAACTGGGAGTTCGTGTGCACAACTAGGAAGTCCGCATGCTGCAACTAAAAGATCCTGCATGCCGCAACTGAGACACGGAGCAGCCAAATAAACAAAGAAACAAAAAAATAAATAAATATTTCAAAAAAAAAAAGAAAGAAAGAACAAAAAGTAGCGTTCCTAAAGTAGTGAAAGACAAAAGTTTACGAAGTCAAAAAGCTCAGAGAGGATTTCCCTTGTGGTCCAGTGGTTACGACTCCATGCCTCCACTGCAGGGGGCATGGGTTCAATCCCTGGTTGGGGAACTAAGATCCTGCATGCCATGTGGTGTGGCCAAAAATAAAAGAATAAAAGCTCAGAGAGGGGCTTCCGTGGTGGCACAGTGATTGAGAGTCCACCTGCAGATGCAGGGGACACGGGTTCGTGCCCCGGTCCGGGAAGATCCCACATGCCGCGGAGCGGCTGGACCCGCGAGCCATGGCCACTGAGCCTGCGCGTCCGGAGCCTGTGCTCCGCAACGAGAGAGGCCACAACAGTGAGGGGCCCGTGTACCGCAAAAAAAAAAAAAAAAAAAAAAAAAAAAAGCTCAGAGAGACTTAAATAGAATACATTTGAAGAAAACTATGCCTAGGCACATACTAAACTGCTGAAAATTAAAGACAAAAATGATATATGTTATATAACTTAAATAACTGTGGCCTGCTCACCAGATGCCACTACCAGCCAGATGACAGTAAAAAAAAAAATATTTAAAGCTCTGAAAGGAGAAAAAACAAGGTGATCTCAGAATTCTATATCCAAGAAAAATTTTCTTCAAGAATTAAGATGAAATAAATGTTTTATAGACAAAGGAAAACTAAGAGAATTTGTCAACACCAGACCCGACATTACAGGAAATGCTTAAGAAAGTTACTCAGACTAAATAGATATACTACAGGATAACCTAAATTTTCAGAAACAAATAAAGATACTGGAAACAATAAAAAATAATATTTCACATTTCTCAGATATTTAACTCTTAATTGCCTTTCAATAGGTATAACTGTTCAAAGAAAAAAATTATAACATTGATTTTTAGGTTTACATTGTATGTGTATATGATAATTTCAACAACTATCATATAAAGGATGATAGAAAGATGGTAAATGGACATATAGAAATGTGAGTTTTCTGCATTTCATGTTAAATTGTACAGTAGTAACTTTAAAAATATAGTGAAATGTTAGACAAGTATAATGTAATCTCTAGAGTAACTACTAGAAAAGAAAAAAGAATCAGTGCAAAGAGGTATAGCCAAAAGATAAATTGAAATGAAATAAAATTTCACATACTCTCCCCACTACCAAAAAAAAAAAAAAAAAAAAAAGCAGAAAATGAGAAGTAAAGGAACAGAAATAAAGGGAGCAAACAGAGAACAGTAAAGGGGTTGGCCTAAGTTTAACCATATCAAGTTACATTATATGTTACCAGACTAAATGTTCAAATTAAAAGGCACAGATTCCAAAATTAATAAAATAGCAAGTGGCAATCACATGCTCTCTATAGAAGGTACATTTTAAAAGTAACTGGATGGAAGAATACAATATCATGCAAATGTGGCTTAATTTACACCAAATAAAATATGCTTAAATATAGAGATTATTACCAAAGATAAAGAACATTTCACAAAGATAAAAGGTTAGTTCTGTCTTGAAGACATAATATTAATGTGTATATGCCTAATAAATGAGTTTCATAATACATAATGCAAAAATTAACAGAATTAATGGGGGAAATAGACAATTTCACATTCCTGGAGGAGATTGTAACACTATTCTTGACAGAATTTGATCCCCCCAAAAAGTCAGTGAAGAAATAAAGGAATCACCATAGTAATCCGCTAAAGCAGAAAACAAGAAAAGCTATATGATCATATAAATTGTTGCAGAAAAACTGAAACTGAGCGGGGCCCTACGGGCTTCCAGGCACGGAGGCCTTTTTGTCCACCATTTCTTGTAGGCAAGACTCCAGCCTCCACGACCTTCCAACAGTTGCAAATCAAAGGAGGAGCAGCCAGGAAACCACCTGAGGCCCTGCACACACCCTAATCTTGTCAGCAACCCCACCCTTTTGAAACTCTGCAGAAGAAAGAAGAATGCAGGACTGTTACTGCCTTGATCCTTATCACATACCACTGACCAGGAGCCCTGACTGTAAGACCTCTCCCTATTCCCCAGGGAGAGGGACACAGTTCCTGAGGTGCTAGACTGCTGTGTTCCCCTCTTGGCCTGGCAAATAATAAAGCCACCCTTTCTTTTTCCTCCAAAACTCTGCCTCTGTATCTCATCTCAGCATTGATGTACAGGGAGCCAAGATTTTGGGAGCAAAACCATTTTACAACTTCCAACTAAAGTGTGTCACTGGGCATCTGGCTCTACAAGGATTAGCTCAGCCACTGCATTTGCTGATCTCCAACACACTCTGAAAGGAATTCAGGGTGGAGATAAGGAATGAGATACCCTATGCTCTGGGAAAAACTGGCAGAACAGGCCTTCAGATAGTTAGATATTTTCAGGAGAAAATTTTATTTACCCAATTTCTTGTATCTTCTCATACATAGAAAAGCACTAAAATTATTAACGGAGGTATCTGCTCCTTGTGACTAGCAGCAACCTTCTTGTTACTAGTAGCAACCGCGTACCAAGATGTGCGCTTGACTGCATGCACCCCCTTCACTAAAATCATATATATATGGACCTGGACCTCCACCCATCCCCACCTCCACCTCTTGGGAGAAGTTCTGCAGAGCTATCTGAGAGAATGTCTCCTGGGTATAGTCTTCTGTAAGTCCCCAAATAACAGTGAACTCACAGCTCTCTCATGTTGTGCTTTTTTCTCTTTTCCAGTTGACACAATATTTAATATCCATTCATGATTTTAAAAAAAACAACAAACCTCTTAGCAATCTTGGAATAGAGGGACATTTCCTTAATCAGTAAAGAATATCTACAAAAAATCTACATATAACATCACACTTAATGGGGAAACTCTGAATGCTTTCCCACTAAGATCAGACATAGGGAAAGAATGTTTGCTCTCATCACTTTTATTCAATGCAGTACTGGAACTACAATCAGCACAATAAGGACCATATATATATATATATATATATATATATATATGGCATACAGTTTGAAAACAGAGAAATAAAATGGTCCCTGTTTGAAGATGGCCTGATTTTCTACATAGAAAGTAAATCCTAATGAATCTACAAAAACTCCTAGAACTAACACATGAGTTTAGACAAGCCACAGAATGCAAAATCAACAGTATTTCTATATACTAGCAACAAAAATGTGAAAACTGAAATTAAACACAATATGATTTTACATCTGCTGCAAAGAAAATGAAATACTTCGATATAAAGGTAACAATACATATACAAGATCTGCATCCTGAAAACTGCAAAATGTTGTTAAAGGAAGACCTAAATAATTGTAGAGACTTACCATAATCATGGATGGAAAGTCGAGACATAGTAAAACTGCGAAGTGCCCCTAAATTGCTCTGTAAGATTAAAGCAATTCTTATCAAAATCTCATCAAGGATTTTTCTAGATATAGATATATTTATTCTATATTTTATATGAATAGCAAATGATATAGAAAAATAAAGTGGGATGAATCATCCTATGCATTGTTAAGGCTTACTACATAACTTCAGTAATCAAGACAACATGGTACTGGCAGGGAGTAGACACACAGATCAGCAGAGCATCAGAGAACTCAAAGAGACTCACACAGATATGCCCAAATGATTACTGACAAAGGAGCAAAAGCAATGGATAGCCTTTCAACAAATGGGGCTAGAGCGACTGGACATCTACAGGTAAAAAAAGAATGACCCTCAACCAAGCGTTACACCTTATGCAAAAATTAACTCTAAAATGAATCACAAAATATATTGTAAAATGTAAACTATAAAATTTGGGGGTAAAAAGAGGAGAAAAGGGATCTAGGGCTAGACAAAAAGTTCTTAGACATGAACCCAAGAGCGTGATCTATAGAATGAAAAATTGATAAATTAGACCTTATTAAAATTAAACACTTCTGATGTGCAAACAACCCAGTTAAGGTGTGAAAAGACAAATAACAGACTAGGAAAAATATCTGTACACCACAAAGCCAACAAAAGACTTGTATATGGAAAATATAAAGAAACCTCAAAGCTCAGTAGAAAAAAAAAAGTATCCAAATAGTGAATAGGTCAAAGGCATGAACAGACATTTCACTGCAGATGGTATACAGATGGTGAATAAGCACAGGAAAAGATGTTCAATATCATTAGGTACTAGGGAATGCAAATTAAAACCATAATAAGGTATCTCTATGCACCTGTCAGAATGGGTAAAATTAAAAAGAGTAATAATTCCAATGAAAAATATAAAATGATATAGCCATACTATAGTTTGGCAGATTCTTCAACAACTAAAAGTGTACTTTTCCTACAAACAAGCAATTTTCACTCGGGGGTACTTATCCCAGAAAAATGAAAACCTATGATTACATAAAAGCTGTACATGAATGTTAATGGCAGCTTTATTCATAAAAGCTAACAAGTGGAAGCAAAACAAATGTCCCTCAGTGGGTGAAAAGTTAAACTGTAGTACATCCCTATGATGAATGAAGAGACTGAAAGACTCTTCCAAATTTATCTACAGATTCAATGCAATTTTAATCAAAGTTCCAGCAGGCTTTTTTTTTTGGTAGGAATTTGGTAGGAAGTTGATTCTAAAATTTATTTGGATATGCAAATGACTTAAAACAGTCAGAGCAATTTTTAAAAAGAAAAATTTGTAGGATTAACTCTACCTGATTTTCAGACTTACTATTAAGCTAGACTAAACCAGATAGTGTGGTACTGAGATATATAGATTAATAGATCAATAGAAGAAAATATAAAATCAAAAAAACAGGCCATGGATTTATGGTCAAGTGATTTTGGACCAAGTACCAAGGCAATTCAACAGGGAAAGAAAAGTTTTTAAACAAATCTTGCAGGAATAATTAAATAATTGTATTTAAAAAATCATCAACTCTTACATCATACCACACACAAAAATTAACTTGAAGTGGATCATTGAACTAAATGTGCAAGCTAAAATTACAAAACTTCTAAAAAAAAATAATGTAAGAAAATCTTCACAACTTCTCATAGGCCTAGATAGGACACAGAGTATGAAACATAAGACAAAAATTGTTCAACTGGAGTTTATCGAAATTAAATATCTCTGCCCTTCAAAAACTCCACTAGGAAAACAAAAAAAGCCAACCATAGAACAGAAGAAAATATTCACAAAAATGTGTGACAAAAGAATGTATAAAGAAAGAACTCCTATACGCAATAATAAATCAAAACAATTTAAAATTTTAAAAAAGTGAACAGAGACCCTATAAAACAAGATATACAAATGTCCGATAAGTGCATGAGAAGAGGGGTGGGATAGGGATGTTGGGAGGGAGACGCAAGAGGGAGGAGATATGGGGATATATGTATATGTATAGCTGATTCACTTTGGTATACAGCAGAAACTAACACACCATTGTAAAGCAATTATACTCTAATAACGATGTTAAAAAAAAAAAGAAAATGCAAATTAAAACCACAATGAGATACTAGTACACACCCACTAAAATGGTTAAAATGAAAACAACTGACAATACTAGTTAGGAATGTAAAATGGTACAACCACTTTTGAAACCTGTTTGCCATTTTCTCAAAAAGTTAAACACGTGCTTATCATCCAACACAGCCATTCAAAAAGAAATGAAATCATATGTAAACATATGCTCATAGCAACTTTGTTCACAATAATGAAAAACTAAAAACAACCCCAGATCCATCAACTACATGTTGGAGTCTCTCCATTCAATAGAATACTACTCAGCAATAAAAAGCAATAAACTACAGATACATGCAACAACCTGGATGAATTCCAAAATCATTCATTATGCTGAGTGAAAGACGCAAAACAGCACATACTGTATGATTCTATTTATATAAAGTTCTAGAAAATATAAAGGAGACCAAAGGAAGGGAGTTGAAGGGAGGAATAAACTGCAAAGGCATGTAAATTTTCTGTATCTTAATTGAGGAGGTCGTTTGCTGAGTATATTGTGCATCTGTCAATACTCTCAAATCGTAGGCGTTAGATGGATGCAGTTTATTTTACGTAAATTATGATTCAATAAACTTTTTTTAATTATACTCCTTTGAAAGAGTCGGAATATAGAAATAAATGTCATAACTGCCTTCAAGGAATTCATAATCACTCCCCTGGATGAATGTCACTCCTCCTCTTGCCAAGAGACTGGTGGGTTTGCACTGATCCTTTTGCTTTCACTTTGTCCTATTTGTGTTACTTAAATTTGCAACACGGGATAAAGGTTTAATTTGTAGTGGACAGAATCTGAAACTTTAATCTCCTTTCCTCTAAATCAGAGTTTACAACCATCTTCCTCTTCCTGGCAGAATATGACATTTAAATAAAATTCCTGATTAAACCCAGGCACGGAGAACAAAATAACATTGAGCTGCAGTCCAAAGTACATGAAGCTGAAACATCTCTTAATAAAGTAACCAGATACTTTTTCTGCAGATGAAGTTGGGGAAGAAAGGCTCTTTCAACATTCAAGTAGATTTGACTCCAAGAGTGGAATAAAGGAACATTTAAACTACCATGATGTGGTATCACATTAATGTGATATCATATAATTTCACACAAAGGTTACCCACATGAGTAAAATCAGTTTTCATACAGTTCTCACTCTGCAATATTTTAAACACTATTTTTAAGATCAAGTATATGAAACAAACTTACCGAAGAAATGATTTAATATTTTCAGCTTTCATCTCAGACACCAGTTTCCACCTTAGATTTTGGTGAGTGTCCCCTGAAGTGGCTGTTTCTTTGAGAGGCTTACTAAGCCAGCCTGGGAGGAGAATACACACACATAAGCATACTACATACACAAGAAATTGCTTTTGACTTTTATAAGAACTAGAAGCCAAAGGGGAAGAAGGGAAAAAAAAAAAAAGCCCTTACCTAAGAAACAGATCATGGTGAGCTTTACAAAAAAATTCATACCAAATGCAGAAAACCTTCAAATTCTGATGTGTAACTTTGAGTTGGTTAAACGAGTTTTAGGTGAGGGCTATTCTTTTCATTTTCCCATGAGTTATGCATCAAGGCACGGGTCTTTATCTTTCTTGTTCTCCCATAGGGGTTAAGTTCATAGCACAGTGCCTGACACACAGGGAGCATTCGACAAATATTTATGTAATAAATGATTACAGAAGGGCAGTTGAAAGTTTTGACTCATTAATGGTCTTGGAAATGAAATCATCTTTTTGACCCCTGCGGATAGTGGCAACTCTAAATTGTCTTAACAGCCCTTAACAGTACCCTGAACTCAGCGAGCATTTAATGAATTTGAATTTCTGGCACACTTTATTAGGAAGGCCGAAATGCATTCCACTCAGTTTCCGGTTGGGCTGAAATTCGAGGAGCTCAGCCGGCCCGGCGCCCAGCGCGCAGCCCAGCTCTTCAGCCCCAGGCTCTACCGCTTTTCTCCGGGGAGGCTGGAGGGATCCGGGGAAGGGGTCGGAACACTTACCCACCATAAATCCACCCAGGAAAGATGCCAGCGCTGCAGCCAAGCACACCCAAAGGTATAGACGACCCTTGGACTTGGCCATGGCTTCCTCGGGACTGAGCAGGAGGTGCCGGCTACCGGAGCGAGCCTCGGGAATGAGGGCGAACAGGGAGAGCGCTCCCGGGAACGCGGGGAACGCCCAGGTTGCGGCAGACCGTGGCCTCCGCTGACCTTCCTCAGAGCCCTGCCTCTGCTCTCCTGGTGGGTCCAGAGGCGAATGGAAACCGGCCCCAAACTCCTGGCTCCTGCGATCTCCAGGGGGCCTCGAGGGGAGAGAGGAAGCCCTGCAGGAGGAGGACACATTCTGCTTGCTGGCAGGCAACGCCCACTCTGTTGATCCTGGATAAAGTCTGCGTTCCGGGAGACTACTGAAAACGTCCCTGCTTGTCCCCTGAAGAACTCTACTTACCAGCCTCATTCCAGGAGCTGCCAGATGCATTTAACTGCAGCTTTTTCTTCCCTGTTTATTGCCCTGCTGCCAGATTCTGACTAATTTATAACTGGTCACACTTGGGCAGCATTTCTGGTTCTGGCTGCTCTGTGATAACACATTAGTTTCTTAACCACATACAACCTCAAAACTGACGGGAGATACGTTCGGTAGATTACTCCTTTCTGCTCGTGGACGCCGCCGAGTAAGCATCGTTGACGTCTCCCCCCACCTCCACTGCCGTCATGTCTAAGTCAGAGTCACCCAAAGAGCCCGAACAGCTGCGGAAGCTCTTCAGCGGAGGTTTGAGCTTTGAAACAACCGATGAGAGTCTGAGGAGCCATTGCGAGCAGCGGGGAGCGCTCACAGATTGTGTGGTAATGAGGGATCCAAACACCGAGGCTCCAGGGGCTTCGGGTTTGTCACATATGCCACTGTGGAGGAGGTGGATGCGGCCATGAATGCAAGGCCACACAAGGTGGATGGAAGAGTTGTGGAACCAAAGAGGGCCGTCTCAAGAGAAGATTCTCAAAGACCTGGTGCCCACGTAACTGTGAAAAAGATTTCTGTTGGTGGCATTAAAGAAGACACTGAAGAACATCACCTAAGAGATTATTTTGAACAGTATGGGAAAATTGAAGTGACTGAAATCATGACTGATCGAGGCAGTGGCAAAAAGAGAGGCTTTGCTTTCGTAACCTTTGATGACCATGACTCTGTAGACAAGATTGTCATTCAGACACTGTGAATGGCCACAACTGTGAAGTAAGGAAAGCCCTATCTAAGCAAGAGACGGCTAGTGCCTCATCCAGCCAAAGAGGTCGAAGTGGTTCTGGAAACTTTGGTGGTGGTCGTGGAGGGGGTTTTGGTGGGAATGACAGCTTTGGTCATGGAGGAAACTTCAGTGGTCGAGGTGGCTTTGGTGGCAGCCATGGTGGTGGTGGATATGGTGGCAGTGGGGATGGCTATAATGGATTTGGTAATGATGGAAGCAATTGTGGATGTGGTGGAAGCTACAATGATTTTGGCAGTCACAACAATCAATCTTCAAATTTTGGACCCATGAAAGGAGGAAACTGGAGGCAGAAGTTCTGGCCCCTATGGTGGTAGAGGCCAATACTTTGCCAAACCCCAAAACCAAGGTGGCTATGGTGGTTCCAGCAGCAGCAGTAGCTGTGGCAGTGGCAGAAGGTTTTAATTACTGCCAGGAAACAAAGCTTAGCAGGAGAGGAGAGCCAGAGAAGTGACAGGGAAGCTACAGGTTACAACAGATTTGTGAGCCCAGCCAAGCACAGTGGTGGCAGGGCCTAGCTGCTACAAAGAAGACACGTTTTACACAATACTCATGTGTATGGGCAAAAAAACTTGAGGGCTGTATTTGTGACTAATTGTAATTCTGGTTTATTTGGCCTCACTGTGTATCAGGCACATGAACTTTTTTCAGTAACAGTTATACCCCCAATCTTCACTGCATTGTCTGAGGCCCTGATAATCTTAGATAAGGCACTTTTCTTTGCTCCTAAAAAGTTGCCAGAAGGGTCTAATTTCTTTTTCTTGCACTGCAATTGTTGATAAATGTATTTGATGGTTTTTCCTTCAGAAATTTTGTAGAAGAAATATAGGTTTCTGATAACTGTCAGACCATACTACTGAACTGGGTAACAAATTACAGAACTCTAATTGAAAAACTGATGGCTTCCTAAAACTTCTAACAGCAGATCAAGATCAACAAGAATGAATTACATTAATGATTGAATGAACTGATGAATATTATTATAATTTTTATGACTTTTTGTTTGAAATATTACTGGTTTTTTAATCTTTCATTTTCAGATATGAGGAAACCTTTCCTCTTGTGTAATGACACACGGCAATTTGGTAAATCATACTTTTGTATAATATCTTTGTATTTACATAAAGTCACTAATAATCTGCTCTCCTTGTAACAGGGCACAATTGGAAACACTGTTTACATTAACAAGGCTTTGACTGGAAGGCAATATTTGAGAATATGCATTGAATCAGATATGACCAGACAGCTTTAAGGAACTAAGATTGATTTTATGAAGCTATAAAGCCCCTTAGAAAACCAGCCGGGTACCTTGCTTACTTACAGTGTTCCTAGCAGCCTTACCAGGTGAGTAAGAATGGTCGCTTCCTGGCAGATGGAAGAACCTCAGGATATTTGGGAGAAATTCTCCTAAATCTATAAGTATTACATGCAAGTGTGATGGCAAATACTTGGCCTGGCTTGCTGGCCTTGAGAGCTATTAAAAATTCAGTCTGGGACTTCCCTGGTGGTCCAGTGGTTAAGACTCCATGCTTCCACTGCAGGAGGCACAGGTTTGATCCCTGGTTGGGGAAATAAGATCCTGCATGCTGTGCTGTGTGGCGAAAAAAAGAGCCTATGTGCTCAATTGCTATTCTTGCTAGACTTAAGTAAATAATCGGCCAATTTTAATGAAACTAAACTTATTTTGCAAACAAATTAGTTTTAATTTGGCTTTCGTTGGTAGAAATGAGAGTGATTTTAAAGAGAAAAAATTGCGTTTCAGCAAAAACTCTAATACACAGTTATGAATATTAGATTTGTGTTCTATCAATCATCTTTTTTTTTTTTTTTTTTTTTTTGCGGTACTGGGGACTCTCACTGTTGTGGCCTCTCCCATTGCAGAGCACAGGCTCCGGACATGCAGGCTCAGCGGCCATGGCTCACGGGCCCAGCCGCTCCGCGGCATGTGGGATCTTCCCGGACCGGGGCACGAACCCGTGTCCCCTGCATCGGCAGGCGGACTCTAAACCACTGCGCCACCAGGAAAGCCCTATCAATCATCTTTGAAGTTTTGTTCTTCCACCTAAAAACTGGACTGGGTTCTGAATTCTTCTAGTCTCCTCAAATATTTGGCAACAACTGTTCAAACTAATGTTTCCAATTTTTCTCCCCCTTTTGACTTGGAATCATTTAGAACTAAAGCTGAACAACTTGATATAAACTTAAGAGAGATCACCACAATAGCCCATGTTTAGACAATCTCTGTGCCTGTCACTTTGTAAGCCACTCAGAAAGTTTACCTGAACACATGATGACATCATCAGAGACATTTCAAACTACAAAAGATGCTTCAACCTTAAGATCTAGAAATCTTCTCCACTGGCAACTCTCAGGACTCAGACACTGGGTTTAAAATTTGCTCCAACCATTAACATTTGTTTTTATTTTGTCTCCTTAGAAACGCATCTTATTAAATACCTGATTGCTTACACCCTATAGGGCTAACTTTGTGAGCCCACTTGCATCACTGCCTCCTGAAATGAGTAACTGATCTGACCTATTGTCAGAACTAAGAAACTGGCTCAGTGAGATAAAGCAATCTATCAACCCAACTTCTGGACTGTGAAATCTCTTAAAAGAAGTTTCAAAGGCAGGACTGTAGTAGAGCAAAATTTGCCACCTCAAAATGTCTCTTTGGCATGGGTACTATTTCTAGATGAAAACAATCAAGGCCCCAAAGACTCAGGAATAAACTTTGATCTTCCTCCTAACTGCCTAAAAGAATGTAGTTAGAGGACCTGTTGCAGGAATGGAGATATCAAGTAGAGAACTATAGGATGAATAAGTGTGGTACACTGGAAGGAACCTGGAAAAATCTGTTAAAATTCCTCTCTGTGTCCCATTGTCTCTGCCTGGCTCAGCAAACTTTTTTTTTTTACTACACATCCGCT
Source organism: Globicephala melas (assembly GCF_963455315.2). Lineage (NCBI taxonomy): Eukaryota > Metazoa > Chordata > Mammalia > Artiodactyla > Delphinidae > Globicephala > Globicephala melas. The sequence goes on along the minus strand of NC_083321.1, from coordinate 65,617,042 downwards.
TTCTATCTCCATGTGAATACTTTCCTCCCCTTTGAAGTCCCAAACTACTTCCCCCTTTTGTCTTTCGCTAAAGATGGTATTTAAGGTGAGGGTTTTGGCCATTTGGGGGAATTACTCAATTCTTCTGGGTCTCTCCCATCTATACATGTTAAAAAAAAAATGACTAAGTTATTTGTGAAATTTGTTTTTTCCTACTCCTATCTCAATTTTTATAGCTAATTATATGTTGACTAATAGAAGAGATCAGTGTATTAATTAGCACAGTTCCCAACTTGATCAATATTCCCAAATTAAAATTAGATTATTCGTTCATTCAATGAGGCTATAGCATTCCAGACATTGTGAAAAATTCTGAAGATATGGTCCTTGACTTTAGGAAGCCTACAACAATGAGAAGGCAAATATTGAATAGGTAATTAAATGTAAGAAGTTCTAAGAAGGAGCAGTATTACCTTAAATGTGAAGGTTGTCGCTGCCTTAATAGGTGGCCTCTGCAATCTTGATCTTGGCAATCCATTGTAAATAGTCCAGTTAGCTGGTTCAGCAAGCTTTCACCTTTGTAAAAATATAGACACAGAGTCATTATTTCATCTTCTTAATTAAGCATATAAAAGAATGCTGCTATCACAGTTTCTAATTATTAGCATCTTAGAAGATATTTGCATCTTACAAAGCACACTTAACAAAGCAACATTGTTTGATTTATGCCAACCCCTTTCAGTCTTTCTTGCAAAGCTAAAAACTGTATAGGAAACTTCTAGTATTGGAAAATCAATCTCTCAGTAAAAGTATTTAACACATTTGATCTGCTCAGTGTTCAGAGTCTCTAACATGACAGGATCTCACTATCTTCTCCATTCATGAAGTTAAATTGTTCTTATATAATCCTTTTTTCCCTTCTCCTCTCACATCCTAGAAGAGGCAATCTTGTAACTTCAAAGTCCAAATTCTATCAAATGGGTCACAGCAAGGTTGGAAAACAAAGTGTGACTTGTGTACTAATAAAGCAGTATATGTAAGTTTCTTAATAAACATACCAATAATTAAGATTTAATAGAGAAGAAATAATATCTAGTGTCAAATTTCACATTTTCCCTGAAGATGTTGCATTATCTTTCATAAAAGAGGGATCGCCTAGATGCTCACTGTACAGATATAGACATGATGCCATTAATGATGTCACAAGGTGATAGGATGATCTGGTCATCAAGATAGCAACATTCTCTTCCCAAAAAAGTGAAAAGTTAATGTCATGATGGCTGAAATTCATGACAAAAAATACATTCCAATTGAGTATTTCTAAAATCCTGGGTCCAAAAACTGCCCCAAATTAGTTTCAAATTTAAGATGTGAGAATGTTAGTATATTGTACAATAAACCATAATACATAAAGCAGGTGAGAAGTGAGACAGGAGTGTAGTGTGAAAAGTGTAAAAGACTAATAAAAGTAAGTGAGAAGAAATTCTAAAAGAAAAGCAGAAAACCATGATTGGATGATTTCCTCCTGATGTCACAATTACTCTACTCAACAGTAAATGTAGAAATTAGAAAAGATCCACCAAGTTAAAGTGTAAAACAGAGAGAGGGCTGCCACCCATGTCCTCCTATCAATACAGGGTGTGTGTACCATGATGCTAACATTCCAGGTGGTACCCTGGCGCTGGTAAGTTATATTTATTTGGCCTTTAAACCATGTTTTCCTATCCAGTATTTCTCATCCCTTATAATTAACATGTAACTTCAGCCTATTTTCCATGATAGCTTGTACATAATAGTGCTAGGATCAGGGGACCACTCATGCTTTTTCTTCCAACACTCTCATCCTCTATCCTCATTTACATCCTTAGTCCCTGTGTACTTTCCCTATCATTAGATTATGAATAAATCTCTCCAGATTTTTGATCTTCCTTCTGACAGCACTTTCTCTATTCCATCTTACCTGACACCTGTTTTTACTTATGATACCCCTTGTCCTAAAACCAGAGAAAAATCCACTTCATGGGGAAGTAGGAATGATTCACATAGGGACTCATGGGGTCAGAAAGGAAGGATGGACCTTTGCTCTGACTTCATAAATCACTGGGTGTTCTCTTTTGAAGTTACTACCCTCTGATTACATCATCTGCTTCTTATTCACATCATCGTCCCCAGTTGAGCACCAAGATATTCTCCCACCTTCTGCAATGGTTTTAACAGCTGTCTTGTAGAGTTTTGGTGCACCTCTGGCCCTTCACTCTTCCTTTTCTTTCACATCTTGCATCTAATCCACCAGTAAGTTCTATTGGCTCTGCAATCAAAATATATCATGAATCCAGCTGCTCCACCAGTATTCATCTAATCCTAGCCATAGTCATCTCTCATCTAGACTTCTGCAACAGACCCCTAGCAGGGCTCTTCCTCCACTGTTGCTCCTGTTGTTACTTTAGGAAGAAAACTCTATGGAGTCAATCAGATCATGTTATTATTAAAATCCTTCACAGCTTTCTCATTAAACTTAAAAACAAAATTCAGACTCCTTAGAGTGGCAGCTAAACCTACTTGATCTAGCTTTTGAAGCTTGCCTCCCTTCAAGGGAAGACAACACTAAGGAAACACATGCAGACCAAGTGCATAGAGACCAGGAAACAACCACATCAGCAGAGATCACCAGCATCACAAAGAAGCAGGCAATCCCCAAGGGAGGCCTGTGGTACTGTGCTCTCCAAGCGCTAGTGTAGTACGTCCATATGCCCACAGATGAAGGCATTGGTAAATGGCCAGTGGCTAAGGGCATTCCTGGCCTTCTTCTACAGTATTGTCCAAGGCTTGCTAACAACACAAAATAACAAAAAAGCAGTTTTCAACAATTTTATAATTGGAGGCAGTTGTTCGAAAAGCTAAAATTATTTCATGTTTTTCCTTCAGTGAGCTGAGACTGGTACCTCTTCTTGACCAGCTAGAGTGACCAAGGGCAGTATAACTCATAATAATAGCAATATAATTCATATTATTTTATTTATTTATTTATTTTCATTTTAACATCTTTATTGGAGTATAATTGCTTTACAATGGTATGTTAGTTTCAGCTTCACAACAAAATGAATCAGTTATATATATACATATGTTCCCATATCTCTTCCCGCTTGCATCTCCCTCCCTCCCACCCTCCCTATCCCACCCCTCCAGGCGGTCACAAAGCAGGGAGCTGATCTCCCTGTGCTATGCGGCTGCTTCCCACTAGCTATCTACCTTACGTTTGGTAGTGTATATATGTCCATGCCTCTCTCTCGCTTTGTCACTGTTTACCCTTCCCCCTCCCCATAGCCTCAAGTCCATTCTCTAGTAAGTCTGTGTCTTTATTCCTGTTTCACCCCTAGGTTTTTCATGACATTTTTTTTTCTTAAATTCCATATACATGTGTTAGCATACGGTATTTGTCTCTCTCTTTCTGATTTACTTCACTCTGTATGACAGACTCTAGGTCTATCCACCTCATTACAAATAGCTCAATTTCGTTTCTTTTTATGGCTGAGTAATATTCCATTGTATATATATGCCACATCTTCTTTATCCATTCATCCGATGATGGACACTTAGGTTGTTTCCATCTCTGGGCTGTTGTAAATAGAGCTGCAATGAACATTTTAGTACATGACTCTTTTTGAATTATGGTTTTCTCAGGGTATATGCCCAGTAGTGGGATTCCTGGGTCATATGGTAGTTCTATTTGTAGTTTTTTAAGGAACCTCCATACTGTTCTCCATAGTGGCTGTATCAATTTACATTCCCACCAACAGTGTAAGAGGGTTCCCTTTTCTCCACACCCTCTCCAGCATTTATTGTTTCTAGATTTTTTGATGATGGCCATTCTGACTGGTGTGAGATGATATCTCATTGTAGTTTTGAGTTGCATTTCTCTAATGATTAGTGATGTTGAGCATTCTTTCATGTGTTTGTTGGCACTCTGTATATCTTCTTTGGAGAAATGTCAATTTAGGTCTTCTGCCCATTTTTGGATTGGGTTGTTTGTTTTTTTGTTATTAAGCTGCATGAGCTGCTTATAAATTTTGGAGATTAATCCTTTGTCAGTTGCTTCATTTGCAAATATTTTCTCCCATTCTGAGGGTTGTCTTTTGGTCTTCTTTATGGTTTCTGTTGCTGCGTAAAAGCTTTTAAGTTTCATTAGGTCCCATTTGTTTACTTTTGTTTTTATTTCCATTTCTCTAGGAGGTGGGTCAAAAAGGACCTTGCTGTGATTTATGTCATAGAGTGTCCTGCCTATGTTTTCCTCTAAGAGTTTGATAGTTTCTGGCCTTACATTTAGGTCTTTAATCCATTTTGAGCTTATTTTTTTGTATGGTGTTAGGGAGTGATCTAATCTTATACTTTTACATGTAGCTGTCCAGTTTTCCCAGTACCACTTATTGAAGAGGCTGTCCTTTCTCCACTGTACATTCCTGCCTCCTTTATCAAAGATAAGGTGACCATATGTGCATGGGTTTATCTCTGGGCTTTCTATCCTGTTCCATTGATCTATATTTCTGTTTTTGTGCCAGTACCATACTGTCTTGATTACTGTAGCTTTGTAGTATAGTCTGAAGTCAGGAAGCCTGATTCCTCCAGCTCCATTTTTCGTTCTCAAGCTTGCTTTGGCTATTTGGGGTCTTTTGTGTTTCCATACAAACTGTTAAATTTTTTGTTCTAGTTCTGTGACAAATGCCAGTGGTAGTTTGATAGGGATTGCATTGAATCTGTAGATTGCTTTGGGTAGTAGAGTCATTTTCACAATGTTGATTCTTCCAATCCAAGAACATGGTATATCTCTCCATCTATTTGTATCATCTTTAATTTCTTTCATCAGTGTCTTATAATTTTCTGCATACAGGTCTTTTGTCTCCTTAGGTAGGTTTATTCCTAGATATTTTATTCTTTTTGTTGCAGTGGTAAATGGGAGTGTTTTCTTGATTTCACTTTCAGATTTTTCATCATTAGTGTACAGGAATGCATGAGATTTCTGTGCATTAATTTTGTATCCTGCTACTTTACCAAATTCATTCATTAGCTCTAGTAGTTTTCTGGTAGCATCTTTAGGATTCTCTATGTATAGGATCATGTCATCTGCAAAGAGTGACAGCTTTACTTCTTCTTTTCCAATTTGGATTCCTTTTATATCCTTTTCTTCTCTGATTGTTGTGGATAAAACTTCCAAAACTATGTTGAATAAGAGTGGTGAGAGTGGGCAACCTTGTCTTGCTCCTGATCTTAGTGGAAATACTTTCAGTTTTTCACCATTGAGGACAATGTTGGCTGTGGGTATGTCATATATGGCCTTTATTATGTTGAGGAAAGTTCCCTCTATGCCTACTTTCTGCAGGGTTTTTATTATAAATGGGTGTTGAATTTTGTCAAAAGCTTTCTCTGCATCTATTGAGATGATCATATGGTTTTTCTCCTTCAATTTGTTAATATGGTGTATCACGTTGATTGATTTGCGTATATGGAAGAATTCTTGCATTCCTGGAATAAACCCCACTTGATCATGGTGTATGATCCGTTTAATGTGCTGTTGGATTCTGTTTGCTAGTATTTTGTTGAGGATTTTTGCATCTATGTTCATCAGTGATATTGGCCTGTAGTTTTCTTTCTTTGTGACATCCTTGTCTGGTTTTGGTATCAGGGTGATGGTGGCCTCGTAGAATGAGTTGGGGAGTGTTCCTCCCTCTGCTATATTTTGGAAGAGTTTGAGAAGGATAGGTGATAGCTCTTCTCTAAATGTTTGATAGAATTTGCCTGTGAAGCCATCTGGTCCTGGGCTTTTGCTTGTTGGAAGATTTTTAAACACAGTTTCAATTTCAGTGCTTGTGATTGGTCTGTTCATATTTTCTATTTCTTCCTGATTCAGTCTTGGCAGGTTGTGCCTTTCTAAGAATTTGTCCATTTCTTCCAGGTTGTCCATTTTATTGGCATAGAGTTGCTTGTAGTAATCTCTCATGATCTTTTGTATTTCTGCAGTGTCAGTTGTTACTTCTCCTTTTTCATTTCTAATTCTATTGATTTCAGTCTTCTCCTATTTTTTCTTGATGAGTCTGGCTAATGGTTTATCAATTTTGTTTATCCTTTCAAAGAACCAGCTTTTAGTTTTATTTATCTTTGCTATCGTTTCCTTCATTTCTTTTTCATTTATTTCTGATCTGATTTTTATGATTTCTTTCCTTCTGCTAACTTTGGGGGTTTTTTGTTCTTCTTTCTCTAATTGCTTTAGGTGCAAGGTTAGGTTGTTTATTCGAGATGTTTCCTGTTTCTTAAGGTAGGATTGTATTGCTATAAACTTCCCTCTTAGAACTGCTTTTGCTGCATCCCATAGATTTTGAGTCATCGTGTCTCCATTGTCATTTGTTTCTAGGTATTTTTTGATTTCCTCTTTGATTTCTTCAGTGATCACTTCGTTATTAAGTAGTGTATTGTTTAGCCTCCATGTGTTTGTATTTTTTACAGATCTTTTCCTGTAATTGATATCTAGTCTCATAGCGTTGTGGTCAGAAAAGATACTTGATACAATTTCAATTTTCTTAAATTTACCAAGGCTTGATTTGTGACCCAAGATATGATCTATCCTGGAGAATGTTCCATGAGCACTTGAGAAAAATGTGTATTCTGTTGTTTTTGGATGGAATGTCCTATAAATATCAATTAAGTCCATCTTGTTTAATGTATCATTTAAAGCTTGTGTTTCCTTATTTATTTTCATTTTGGATGATCTGTCCATTGGTGAAAGTGGGGTGTTAAAGTCCTCTACTATGAATGTGTTACTGTCGATTTCCCCTTTTATGGCTGTCAGTATTTGCCTTATTTATTGAGGTGCTCCTATGTTGGGTGTATAAATATTTACAATTGTTATATCTTCTTCTTGGATCGATCCGTTGATCATTATGTAGTGTCCTTCTTTGTCTCTTCTAATAATCTTTATTTTAAAGTCTATTTTGTCTGATATGAGAATTGCTACTCCAGCTTTATTTTGGTTTCCATTTGCATGAAATACCTTTTTCCATCCCCTTACTTTTAGTCTGTATGTGTCTCTAGGTCTGAAGTGGGTCTCTTGTAGACAGCAAATATATGGGTCTTGTTTTTGTATCCATTCAGCCAATCTGTGTCTTTTGCTGGGAGCATTTAGTCCATTTACATTTAAGGTAATTATCGATATGTGTGTTCCCATTCCCATTTTCTTAATTGTTTGGGGTTCATTATTGTAGGTCTTTTCCTTCTTTTGTGTTTCTTGCCTAGAGAAGTTCCTTTAGCAGTTGTTGTAGAGCTGGTTTGGTGGTGCTGAACTCTCTCAGCTTTTGTTTGTCTGTAAAGGTTTTAATTTCTCCATCAAATCTGAATGAGATCCTTGCTGGGTAGAGTAATCTTGGTTGCAGATTTTTCTCCTTCAACACTTTCAATATGTCCTGCCACTCCCTTCTGGCTTGCAGAGTTTCTGCTGAAAGATCAGCTGTTAACCTTATGGGGATTCCCTTGTGTGTTATTTGTTGTTTTTCCCTTGATGCTTTTAATATGTTTTCTTTGTATTTAATTTTTGATAGTTTGATTAATATTTGTCTTGGTGTATTTCTCCTTGGATTTATCCTGTATGGGACTCTCTGTGCTTCCTGGACTTGATTAACTATTTCCTTTCCCATATTAGGGAAGTTTTCAACTATAATCTCTTCAAATATTTTCTCAATCCTTTTCTTTTTCTCTTCTTCTTCTGGAACCCCTATAATTCGAATGTTGATGCGTTTAATGTTGTCCCAGAGGTCTCTGAGACTGTCCTCAGTTCTTTTCATTCTTTTTTCTTTATTCTACTCTGCATTAGTTATTTCCACTATTTTATATCCAGGTCACTTATCTGTTCTTCTGCCTCAGTTATTCTGCTATTGATCCCATCTAGAGTATTTTTCATTTCATTTATTGTGTTGTTCATCATTGTTTGTTTCATCTTTAGTTCTTCTAGGTCCTTGTTAACTGTTTCTTGCATTTTGTCTATTCTATTTCCAAGATTTTGGATCACGTTTACTATCATTATTCTGAATTCTTTTTCAGGTAGACTGCCTATTTCCTCTTCATTTGTTAGGTCTGGTGGGTTTTTATCTTGCTCCTTCATCTGCTCTGTGTTTTTCTGTCTTTTCATTTTGCTTATCTTACTGTGTTTGGGGTCTCCTTTTTGCAGGCTGAAGGTTCGTAGTTCCTGTTGTTTTTTGTGTCTGTCCCCAGTGGCTAAGGTTGGTTCAGTGGGTTGTGTAGGCTTCCTGGTGGAGGGTACTAGTGCCTGTGTTCTGGTGGATGAGGCTGGATCTTGTCTTTCTGGTGGGCAGGTCCACGTCTGGTGGTGTGTTTTGGGGTGTTTGTAGACTTATTATGATTTGGGGCATCCTCTCTGCTAATGGGTGGGGTTGTGTTCCTGTCTTGCTAGTTGTTTGGCATAGGATGTCCAGCACTGTAGTTTGCTGGTCGTTGAGTGAAGCTGGGTGCTGGCGTTGAGATGGAGATCTCTGGGAGATTTTCACCGTTTGATATTATGTGCAGCTGGGAGGCCTCTTGTGGACCAGTGTCCTGAAGTTGGCTCTCCCACCTCAGAGGCACAGCACTAACTCCTGGCTGCAGCACCAAGAGCCTTTCATCCACACCGCTCCTTAATTTGGGATGATTCGTTGTCTATTCATGTATTCCACAGATGCAGGGTACATCAAGTTGATTGTGGAGCTTTAATCCGCTGCTTGTGAGGCTGCTGGGAGAGATTTCCCTTTCTCTTCTTTGTTCTCACAGCTCCCAGGGGCTCAGCTTTGGATTTGGCCCCGCCTGTGCGTGTAGGTCGCCGGAGGGCATCTGTTCTTTGCTCAGACAGAACGGGGTTAAAGGAGCCGCTGATTCGGAGGCTCTGGCTCACTCAGGCCGGGGGTAGGGAGGGTCACGGAGTGCGGGGCAGGCCTGCGGCGGCAGAGGCCGGCGTGACGTTGCACCAGCCTGAGGCTCGCGTGCGTTCTCCCGGGGGAGTTGTCCCTGGATCCCGGGACCCTGGCAGTGGCGGGCTGCACAGTCTCCCCGGAAGGGGTTGTGGATAGTGACCTGTGTTCGCACACAGGCTTCTTGGCGGCGGCAGCAGCGGCCTGAGAGTCTCATGTCTGTCTCTGGGGTCCGCACTTTTAGCCGCGGCTCGCGCATGTCTCTGGAGCTCCCTTAAGAAGCGTTCTTAATCCCCTCTCCTCGCGCACCAGGAAACAAAGAGGGAAGAAAAAGTCTCTTGCCTCTTCGGCAGGTCCAGACTTTTCCCCGGACTCCCTCCCGGCTAGCCGCGGTGCACTAACACCCTGCAGGCTGTGTTCACGCCGCCAACCTCAGTCCTCTCCCGGCGCTCCGACAGAAGCCGGAGCCTCAGCTCCCAGCCCCGCCCGCCCCGGCGGGCGAGCAGACAAGCCTCTCGGCTGGTGAGTGCCGCTCGGCCCCGATCTGCGCTGGAATCTTCCCGCTTTGCCCTCCGCACCCGTTGCTGTGCTCTCCTCCGCGGCTCCGAAGTTCCCCCACTCCGCCACCCGCAGTCTCCGCCCGCGAAGGGGCTTCCTAGTGTGTGGACACTTTTCCTCCTTCACAGCTCCCTCCCGCTGGTGCAGGACCCGTCCCTATCCTTTTGTCTCTGTTTATTTTTTTCTTTTGCCCTACCCAGGTACGTGGGGGGTTCCTTGCCTTTTGGGAGGTCTGAGGTCTTCTGCCAGCGTTCAGTAGGTGCTCCGTAGGAGTTGTTCCACGCGTAGATGTATTTCTGGTGTATCTGTGGGGAGGTAGGTGATCTCCGCGTCTTAGTCTTCCGCCCTCTTCCCGGAAGTCCTATTTATTTATTTTTTTTAAGGAACCAGCTTGCTCTCCACCCTTGGGAAGCGAGCAAGGGCACCTGTTACTTGTTCTTTTTTTTTTTTTTTTTTTTTTTTTGTGGTACACGGGCCTCTCACTGTTGTGGCCTCTCCCGTTGCGGAGCACAGGCTCCGGACGCACAGGCTCAGTGGCCATGGCTCACGAGCCCAGCCGCTCCGCGGCATGTGGGGTCTTCCCAGACCGGGGCATGAACCCATGTCTCCTGCATCTGCAGGAGGACTCTGTTTTTTGTTTTTTGTTTTTGTGGTATGTGGGCCTTTCACTCTTGTGGCCTCTCCCGTTGTGGAGCACAGGCTCCAGACGCACAGCCTCAACAGCCATGGCTCACGGGCCCAGCTGCTCCGTGGCATGTGGGATCTTCCCGGACTGGGACACGAACCCGTGTCCCCTGCATCGGCAGGCGGACTCTCAACCACTGCGCCACCAGGGAAGCCCTATTCGTCTGTTTTTAATGCCAGTATCATACTGTTTTGATTACTATAACTTTGCAGTATAGTTTGAAATCAGGACGTGTCTCCTGCTCTGTTCTTTCTCAGGGTTGCTTTGGCTATTCAGGATCTTTGTGGTTCCATATAAATATTAGGATTGTTTTTTCTACTTCTGTAAAAAAAATTTCTCTTGGAAACTTCATAGAGATTTCATGAATCTATAGATGGCTTTTCACAGTGTTGACATTTTAACAGTATTAATTCTTCTAATCCATGAACACAGGATACCTTTCCATTTTTTTATTAGACATTTTTCTTGATAGTGGTCTGAGGAAACTGATCTCACGCCCTATGGGTCAGGTTGTATACAAATGTCTATCAATGTGTTCAATGTTAGGTATTTTCAGGATCATTTTGTATGATCCTATCTCAACTTTGACATTCATTTGAGGTTTCCAAGAGGAGACTAGAGACAATGATATCCCTTACAGTTAGTAAACTTATAGATGTCTGTTTCTTTCTACATATGGGGTTTCTTAGGTTTCAAACATAATGACTGCACATTAGAATCACTTGGGAGTTTATAACATGCCAGTGATTGGAGCCCAGTCCCAGAGATTCTAATTTAATTGGTCTGATCCCAGGTGTTGGTATAATTAAGAGCTACCCAGGGGACTTCCCTGGTGGCACAGTGGTTAAGAATGTGCCTGCCAATAAAGGGGACAAGGGTTCGATCCCTGGCCTGGGAAGATCCCACATGTCACGGAGCAACTAAGCCCGTGTACCACAACTACTGAGCCTGTGCTCTAGAACCCATGAGCCACAACTACTGAGCCCACGTGCCACAACTACTGAAGCCTGCACGCCTAGAACCCGTGGTCCGCAACAAGAGAAGCCACCGCAATGAGAAGCCCATGCACCGCAACAAAGAGTAGCCCCCGCTCGCCACAACTAGAGAAAGACCGCACGCAGCAACGAAGACCCAATGCAGCCTATAAATAAATAAATAAATAAATGTTCCTTTAAAAAAAAAAAAAAAGAACAACCCAGGTAACTATGCAGCTAGGTCTGCAAACCACTAGTCTTTAACCTTGTTACTGAAAGTTTGGTCAAAGAGCAGCAGCATCAGTATCACCTTAGAGCAATTTAGGCTTCATTTTATTTTATTTGTCTATACTATGTGGCTTACAAGATCTTAGCTTCCCAACCAGGGATTGAACCCAGGCCCATAGCAGTGAAAGCACCGATTCCTAACCACTGGACTGCCAGGGAATTTCCTAGGCTTCATTTTAGATTTACGTGGTAAGGATCTGCAGTTTGACAAGACACATGGTAATTTAAATGCACCTTAATTTAGATATGCACTGGTCTAGAAAACATACAAACTCCAATGGGACTCAAGTTCTTAAAATAAGTGGATATCCTGAGTACAAGTCCTTCAAAATGTGTTCTTCAAGATTAATTGGAATATTTTTTATAATTTTAATTTCACAGGAAAAAAACCTGCTTGGTTTGTAGTTTTAATCAGTATTATTATTATCTGACACGTTATTTAACAAATTAAACTATCTATTAAAATATATTATCATAAATGCAATTTCTTGAGGCAAATATCTACAAGTGTTTTTAAGAAAGGGAAAAAGGCCAGAAGTTGCATCATATTTAAGAAATTGGGAAAGCGGAAAATGGCTCTTGCAAGGATCACACACCCTCATTGCTTTTTATGATAGACTGTAAAGGGAGAACACTTCCACAAGGTGGCAGTAATGCATCCATTTCAGCCTCTGAACTAAGGTTTTACTGATTCAAGGATATAATGGGCCTTTTAAAACTCATTCTAATGTATAGAAAAAAAGCAATTTCACGCAGTAAGTTTTTATTATAGTCTTGGCTGATCATTTTAATATTTTAAAGGAAGTAGTACTATGCACATTGACCCATTTGACCTGGGAAGGTGTTTTATTCTGCTTTCAGAAGTATGCCTTCTACAAAATATTAAACTTTGATAACTGATGAATATTAAGTTTTTATTTTATTAAAAGCAGTAGCCCCATGCAAACATACCCAGTTGATTTTTTAAAAGGGTGCATAAGCAATTCAAAGGGGGAATTGTTTTTTCAATAAATGGTGCAGGAGCTATTGGATATCCATAGGCACAAAAATGAACCTTGACTTAAATTCACAGCTTTTGCAAAAATTATCTCAAGTGGATCACAGACTTAAATGTAAAATGTAAAACTATAAAACTTTTAGAAAAAAGAAAAGAAAAAAATATTCTTGGGGCCTGGTGCTAGGCAAAAATTTTTTGGCTTGACAACAAAATCACAATTCACAAAAAGAAAAACATTTATAAAATTGAACTTCATCAAAATTAAAAACTTTACCATGGAAAAGAACCTGTAGAAAATGAAAAGACAAATTATAGACCAGGATAAATCATTTATATACCACATATTTGACAAAGGACTTGAGTCTGGAATATATAAAGAATTCTGAAAACTCAACAGTAAGAAAAACCAGCTATTCAATTAAAAAATAAGTGAAAGACATGAATGGACTTTTTACTGAAAATGATACAGATGGTAAATAGTACAGGGAAATATATTCAAAATCGTTAGCCATTACGGAAATGCATATTGAATCCACAATGCTACGTCACAGCACACCTTTCAGAATGGCTAAAATAAAAAATAGTGACAACATCAAATGCAGGCAAGGATGTGAAGGAAGTAGATCATTCACATTCTGTGGTGGGAATATAAAATGGTATAATATATCTAGAAAAGAATATGGCAGTTTCCCACAAAACTAAATATGTGCTAACCCTATGACCCATCTTTGGAACTCTTGGACATTTATCCTAGAGATATGAAATAGGTTTATGTTTGCACAAAAACATATATATATATATCTGTTTATATCCCTGGCTTGCAGGGATCTTAGTTCCCTGACCAGGAATTGAACCTGGGCCACCACGGTAAAAGCGCTGAGTCCTAACTACTGACTGCCAGGGAATTCCCCAGTAATCAATTACTTTAAAAGAGCTTTATATCACAAGAAAAAGTCTTATATATTTACCCATGCAGTTATAATTTCTGGTATTCTTCATTTTTTTGTGTTTATATTCATTGTAATGTGGGTATACATCTACGAGACATGAATTATTTCGGTTTTTGTCTCATGCAGGAAGGTGAACCCAGTGTCTATTACTCCATCTTAAGAAGTCTCCCTTTGTCTATCTTTTCTAAGTAGTATTGAAAGTTTTTTTTTTTAATGAAAAGAAAACGGATTTTAAACTAATTTTATTATTTGTGCTTGTGTTTTGGCATTTAAAAAATTCCCTATTTGTTTCTGGATGGCTGGAGATTGCTTATTTGGAGTACACATTCTTAAGGAAATATTACATTAAAATGCACCTGTGGTGGACTGGAGAATATTATGGTTAATGATGACTTATATCTGGGTGATATTTTTTCAGACAAATGTACATATGTATTTTTCAAAACATGTGGAAAAACAAGTTGATTTTTTTTTTATTGACCGTACACTATCCCATTGTCTTTTTAAGGAAGTTATTGTCTTAAATGTGGCCAGAATTTTGAGGCCATTGATACACTTTATTTCTTAAGGCTGCTTTGTTTTTTATTTTTAAATAGATGTTATATTTTAGAGCAGTGTAAGTTCACCGCAAAATTGAGTGGAGCAAGGGGATCCCCATATACGCCCTGCACTCCCACATATGCACAGCCTCCCTCACAAGCAATGTTTGTTACCGTCGATGAAACTACATTGCATGTCATCACCAAAGTCCATAGTGTAAAATTAGCGTTTACTGGTTGCTGTATATTCTATTTGAATAGAATAAATGTATACTGACTTATTCTGTAAGTTTGAATAAGTGTATACAGAATGTTTATCATAATTTTTTTTTTCCACTGCCCTAAAAATCCTTTGTGCTCCACCCTCCCTCCTCCCACCCCTTGGCAACCATTGATCTTTTTACTATCTCCATAGTTTTGCCATTTCCAGAATGTCATATAGTGGGAATGATATATAGTATACAGCCTTTTCAGATTGGCTTCTTTCACTTAGTAGTATACAATTAGGGTTGCTTCATGTCTTTTTGTGGTTGATAGCTCCTTTCTTTTTAGTACTGAATAATATTCCATTGTCTGGAAGTACCACAGTTTATTTATCCCTTCACCTAGTGAAGGAAGACTTGGTTGCTTCCGTGTTTTAACAATTATGAATAAAGCTGTTGCAAACATCCTTGAACAGGTGTTTGATACATGTTTTCTACTCCTTCGTGCAAATAACAGAGAGAGATTGCTGGACATAAGCATGTTTAGTTTTGTAAGAACTGCCAAAATTTCTTGCACAGTGGCCGTACCACTTAGCATTCCCACCAGCAATGAATGAGAGTTTCTGTCACTCCACATCCTTGCCAGCATTTGGTGCTATCTCACTTCTTCATATTTTATATGGCAGTCAGAACTTAACACATTTTTTTTTTTTTAGATGTTGGGGGTAGGAGTTTACTAATTAATTTATTTATTTTTGCTGTGTTGGGTCTTCGTTTCTGTGCGAGGGCTTTCTCTAGTTGTGGCAAGCCGGGGCCACTCTTGATCGCGGTGCGCGGGTCTGTCACTATCGCGGCCTCTCGTTGCGGAGCACAGGCTCCAGACGCGCAGGCTCAGCAGTTGTGGCTCACGGGCATAGTTGCTCCGCGGCATGTGGCATCTTCCCAGACCAGGGCTCGAACCCGTGTCCCCTGCATTAGCAGGCAGACTCTCAACCACTGCGCCACCAGGGAAGCCCCCTTAACACATTTTTATTAAGAGAAATGAATTAAGTTATTATAATATTGAGTTTAAAAAAAAAATCAGGAAATCCCAGCTGTATTTACCCCAGAGGAACACCAGCGCTGGGAGCACCTTATTGCCTCTTGCCTGCCCCCTGTCGGCTGCACCTGGCCTGGGATGTCTGGGCAGCTCCCAGGCTTCCCTGAGCGGTCCCTGGTCCCTACAGGACCCTCTGAGTAAAGAAGCCCCCCTGGGGCCTCGCCCAGGAAGAAGGCTTAGGTCTGGCAGAGCTAGGTAAGAGAGCCCGAGATGAGATCGCAGCACAAAGGTACCGCGAATCCCCGCTGGCTTAACGGCCCGCGCCCTTGTTTTCAGCACTGAATCTCACCAAGACCCGCGCACAATGCCCGCAGATCCGACTTCTGTTCTAACACTCGAACCACCTCCATCACGCGACAGTATTCTAAGGGATAATCCAAATGGGGTTCATTTCCTCACTACCTGTCAATTTCATACAAGGGTTTGACAATCAACAGAGAGGAGTGACAAAGAAGTAGCTTCAGGGAGCTAGAAATTTAATCATTATTCTAGTTTACAAGCCACAGTTTCAACATATCTCATCGTTAAGTATGATTTTACACCATTGCTACTGCCTTTCCAGAGCTACTTCTCCCCAGATTAGCTTCAGCGACCCTTCTTTGCCCTCATAGCACATAGCTCTCTTAAAGAGCACTTCTCACACTGTATCGGAACTCCTTGTCTGTCTGTCTGTCTTCCCTACCTACTTCAAGTTCTGTGGTACAAAGTTCTGTATCTGTCTTGCCCTGGGCTAGAGGTGACACAGCATGAAGTCTATGTTACAGAACTCACTGGTGGCGTGAAAGTTCCCCAGCGTTGCCCTTCCCTGCCTAAGGCAGAGCATCAGTTAAATTCTGCTTTCTCTTCTGGTTACCCATGGAGCCCTGCGAGGTGCTGGCATGAGAGCAGGGACCAATTCTAACCTCGTTCCTCCCTGAATACTTGGCATCTAGCCAGTGCTCATGGTAGATGTTTTAAAAACATTTTGAAAATGGATGAATGAACTAGAGCCATGAGACTCCAAATGAAATTTCATGGAAGGGTTTTTCTCCCTTTCTTTTATTCATTTATTTACTCACTGTATTGAAGACTTACTGTATAATAGACACTATGTATATGTCTGAGGGGGAAGGTAGCAATTAGATACAGGGGAAATGCTGGGATTAACAGGCACAATCAGCGAATTCCCTGGTGGTCCACAGATTAGAACTCCGTGCTTCCACTGTAGGGGCCTGGGTTCGATCCCTGGTCAGGGAACTAAGGTCCCACAAGCTGCAAAAAAAAAAAAAAAAGGCACAATCAGAAAGGGCCCTTAACATCATGTAGGGCAGGAGGAGGGCAAGGGGTGACTGAGGACATGCTTGTTAGGAAGATGGATGGCTTGAGGACCTAATGTTTAGCTGGATTGTGTTTTTAAAAAAAGGTAAATGAAAGAGTTGAAGGGATGGGAACACAAGCTGAGAATTCCAGGCCAAGGGAAGTATTTTATGATGCAAAGTCTCAGGGACAAGAGAGAGCACTGTCTCTGGTAGAAACTGCAAGAAGTTGAATAGTACTGCTCAGAGCAAAGACGGCCAGGTGGCACAGGCCAGAGATGAGGCCCAAGAGGAAGGGATCAGATCTCAGTGGTTTGGGGGTCAGGTAGGGAGCAGGGTTTCATCCTAAGGCAAATGGAGAGCGATTGATGGGCTGTAAGAGTAGAATGATGTCATCAGATTTATTTTAGGAAGTCACTCCAGCTGCAGAATGGATTGGCGGGGATGAAGGGATTCAAAACTGGGTATGAGAGATGAGGTGGTGAGGACTGAAGGGCTGCAGAAGGGTCTAGTTTGACTCATGTCTTCAAACAGCTTGGAAGAGAATCAACAAAACCACTGAAATCCAAGTAGAATGTCATTTTATTCCACATCAGCCATTATTCTTCCCCTTCAGGTCTTTGCTGACAGCTATTGACACATGTTGGATTGGCATGGGTGTGAGTGCAGAGGCCTAAGAGGATCTGGTTTGAAACCTCGTCCGCAGGAGAAGAGAGTCAGTGGCAAAGAAAAGGGACCAGAGGTGATCAAATGGAGACAGCCAATTATTGCTAAGAAAGATGCTGGGAAAGACAGGCTTCCCCTAGAATGAGCTGTCAGTAAAAACTTTAATTAGATCAAGGTACTCCCATGACGTACTGTGTTCTAGAATCTTGGGGTGAGGACATTTGTAATTTGCAATAGTAAACTCAATATCATCATATAACTTCCCTTTGGAAAGCAGGCAAACAAAAAGAAGCTATGTTGTTTGTACTATAAAGTAAAAGTAACTAAAGTAGACAAAATCAGCCTGGCTGTGGGATGTGCAAATGTTCTGTGTTATGTGCGTGTTGGTCACTGACAGGGGTCTGGGGAAAAACTAGAATTTGCCGAAGAGGGTGGGGGAGTAGTGGCAGAGATAGTTATGCTTATCAAAGTGGGGGGGCAGGGATCAAGAAAGTTTGAAAAACAGTGAATTAAAATCATATAAATGCTTTAGTCATAAAAACTGAGAATTTATTTATATATTCTGCATTTTTTCAGACACAACATAATTATCAAATTTGACATCTATCACTCCAGACTCTGTGGTAGCCAATGGGACCCAGAGACTAAGAAGGGACCACCCTGTCCCCCAAAGTACATGATCTAGTAGAGAAGACAGAGGAACGATTAATACCCTTACATGACAAGTAGCATAATAGAGCATGTATAAAGAACATGAGAAAGAGAGGGATTGATTTCTAGTTGTTTAATTGTGTTTAGAGTTGACAACATGAATCGACATTGGGGAACATGTATAATCCTAGACAGTAATATAAATATTAAAAAATCCCATGGAAACCCTAATCCTCACAGCCTCGCATGGAGGACATGGCAGAGGTGTACAAGGGTAAGGATGACCTGGCTGAGGGACAAGTACCACATGACCAGGGTCATCAACTCCAGATCAAAGGGGACTCCAAGAAGGGTGTTACTGTGACATCATACTGTATGTGTCTTTTTTTGTTTTTTTAACTAAGAAATAAATTTAGGTTTCATTTCAGGGGCCAAACATAGTCAACCTTTTCAGGTATTGAAACCTCCAAGGAGTTACTTCTTAAACTCCAAAATGTGCTCTTCTGACAATTTCTCTCCTATTTTATAGACTCACCTCATGGATTTGCTGTGACTTAGAGGAAAGGCCAGGCTTACGAAACAGACGGACCTGGCTCAAATCTGGCTCAGGACTCACTGATTATGCCATCTTGGACAAGCATCTGAACGCTCTGGTCCAGTTCCCCACGTGGCACACTGAGGAAATAAGATTAAATAATAAGATGTGAGTGAAGGCACCCTAGTAGGCACTCTGCTTGTGTCTCTACCACCACCGCAGTAAAGGTACCATCTCTCATCTGGATCTTTATCAATGTATGTCTTCATTTATTCTGGGCCACTCCAGTCTGTCCATTTCTGCACAGAAAACAAATGTGATTGTGTCTCCGACATTGAAAGATCAAAAGCCTCAACATGATTTATATAATATTTCTTTCCAAACTGCAGGACATGAGCCATTAGTGGGTCATAGAAACGACTTTGTGGGTTACCAGCAGCATACTTTTTAAAGGGGAACATACTTTTTAAAGGGGAACAAAATAGAATACAAAATAGAGCAGAAATACTAGATTACAATGTCAATTTTAAGCATAAGGATTGTTACATGAAGCTTGTTTTCTCAATATGGGTCCGGGTTTTAGTATTTTCTGAGAGAAGAAATAAGTGCACCTGTGAAATAAAAATAGGACGATGGTGGGGGGCAGGTAAGGAAGCTAAATACACTTGAAAAAGCTAAGGGGACAGAAATGAGCTGTTGAATATTAAAAGTTTGATAGGAGAAATGAAAAAGACAATAGAAGTAGGTTTACAAGATAAGGATGAGAGAAAATTTCAGAAGATAAAGCATAGTGATAAGGAGATAGAAGATTAGAAGAAGAAAAGACGCAAGAATTGGAGGTCCAGTCCATGAGGTCTGATATCCAAATACAGGAGAAAATGTACACAGAGAAAAACTAGAGGAAGTTGTCAAATAAGGAACTAAAAAGTTTTCATAAAACTAAAGAACAAGACTTTTGAGATGGAAGAAATTTAAGAGCCCTGAGACAAAGAAAAGCTCCTATAAACTAATAGAGAGGAACACAACACACTAGGACTAGGAATCACACTTACATCTCCCTTATTCCTCATACCATACTCGCAAAACAATAAAAAAGTTAATAAAACCAACCCAAAAACCCCAGTTAGAATTAAAGGTATAACTGAAGTCCAAATTAAAAGTACAATTAACATGGAAAGAGGAACAACCCCATAAGATAATATTTATCTGTCTCTGGATGGGCAAATAACTTTCTAACTTTCTAAACATAAAGGCCATGAAAGGCATTGGCAAAGGAAAAGACCCACTCAACATTTTAATATACTAAACTGAAACATATGCCAAAACCATTTAAAATTAAAATTAAATATAAATTGAAGAAATGGCAAACTGGGAAAAAACTTGTTTAATGAACACATTAAACAAAGGGTTTAACATGTAAAGTATTCACATGAGCAATTTGTAAAATGTTCCTATACTGTGTAAAAAATATGCGAAATAGTCACATAATATATAAAATGTTCATGTAAGTAGATGAGAAAAAACACTAGAACCATATTAGAGAAAAATGGGCAAAGGATATGAACCAATACAAATGGCTAGATTCACTGAAGACGAAAAAGTCAATCTTAGTTGTAATTTAAGAAGTATAAATTAACACTTGAGCTACAGTTTTTCACCAAAATTTTTCACAATAATTTTCTTAACAAATTATTAAAGATTGTTTTTCAGAGTAAAGTTAATGGTTGAGGATGTAAAGTGATATGTTTCCGGAAAGGTTTGGCGATACATTATAAGTATTTTTAATGTTTAAATCTTGCAATGCAGTAATTCCATTTCTAGATATCTAATCCAAGGCATTTCATTATTTAATGTTTTACCAAATATACTGATCTAGGTACTGAAGTATAGGATATTTATAGGGGATTAGTAATACTTGTGGAAAAGTAAAAAACAAAATAACTGTCCAATAATAGGGGGAATGTTGAGTCACTTATCTCCATCAAATAGAATTTATTTAGCCATCAAATATTATGGATATAATTATTTTCAATAAGTATTAAGTAGACTTTCTAACTTGAGAGGAAATTTATTAAACACAGCATTTAGATATTGGCTGTCAGCAGAAACAATGGCTAAGATCTGAGGCATTCTGTCAACAATCCTCATTTGAAATAATAGCTTTGAAATATGCACGGAACATAAAAGACAAGAAGGCTTTCCTGCTGTCCTGAAATTGCTGAGCAATCTGCACAATAAGCAAACAGGACAATGGCCACAGTGAGAGGATTTATTAAACTGACTTCATTTCTTACCTTCCCCAGTTTAAAACACACACACACACACACACACACACACACACCAGGAAAGCTTGGAGGAATTATTTTTGAAAGACTCCAAATTTCCAGAAGTCCATCAAGTCTAATCATTGTGCTAAAAATACTTTTCTTCAGTTGTCAGAATTGTCAAGTTTCCTTAGATGAAGAATTTCTGTTACTGGGGATACCATGAATAAGGGTAAAATGGAAGAGTAACTGAAACGAAAGGGTACTTATTCTCAACTAGTACCTGTGGTTCCAATTGAAAGAAACATGGAGGTGGTTTCACAGTAAAAGCAACCATCTGAGACCCATAGAGAAGACATTTGTCTGGAGCACTGAAGGATCACCGGAATTGTACGTGGCAAATTCTGAGAAGTTTTGATTTGAGCACAGAGTTACACTTACAAAATCAGAGTATTTCCTTTGGATGCTCAATATCTGAAGACTAATGTGTATCTAGATTATTTATTTTATATACATGGTAGCCCGGCATCATTCCTCGTAGGATCCTTAGAAATGTAAAAAGGAAATAATTTAGTTTATAAAACAAATACAGGGAACTTCCCTGGCAGTCCAGTGGTTAGTACTCTGTGCTTCCACTGCAGTGGGACGAGTTTGATCCCTGGTCAGGGAAATAAGATCCCACATGCCATGTGCAAAGCCAAAAAGAAACAAAAACAAAAACTCAACTCAAGGCTTGTTTTCATTGTCTATTAATAATTCAATAAGAAATGAGGACCTGTGTGATATTCATAATCAGCATTTTATTGTTTATTAGAGGAAAGACCCTTAGCATCGTATTTAAATTTTTGACATAATTTTCCTTCTAAATTGTTTCACTCTTCTCTTTTCACTTCTTTAGAGGAAGTTTTCATATAGAATGAAAAATTTGGTTACATTTTTATATAGTTTTAAATAAAACCATTGTAGAAGAATTGTTAAGATTATAAATTAGGGTGAGATGGGGAGATTATCACATGATACAAATGAGCAGTACTTGTAGATCCTCAGGGTCTAGCTTGAGTGGTGACAGCTATAAGTAGGAGAGGAAGGCAAGCTGGATCCTTGGCTCCTTATATAAGGAAGGAGAGCACAGGAAGCCTCCCTGGGGTATACAGATGTCCCTGGGGCCTCACAGTAGACTGTCATGGGATCTCCTGACATCAGCGGCTCTATGTCTAGGGAGAGGGAGATGTAATAGCCAACGGACACTAGGATACTGTATTACCCTCCTTAGAAAAGAAGATTTCTAAAGGAAGAAGTTAATTTCAGGATAAAGATGATCATTTTGTACTAAACAAGTTGATTTTCAGGGACTCAGTGGCCAGTCAAGAAGGAAAAGCAAATCAGAAGCGCAGGAGAAAGTCAGTGCTATTCGAGAAAGCTGCGGCACTAAATAATATCTTTAAAGAGAGAGAGAGTGTGATACTAAAGAAAGCCGTGAACATAAAAAGGAAATTTAAAGGGAGAAATAAAAATAGTTAATAGAGATATGAGAATTCAGCTTTGAAATAAGACTGCATTTGTATAGTAGAAAAAGAAGTGGAACCAAGGAGAAAGAGAAGAACCGGAGAAGACTATCAGTGCCCTGGAGGTCAGAGACATTTGAGGAGGAAGGAGGCGCGCCATGAATCAGTGATGTAGAGAGAGAAAGTGTAACCCATGGAGCAGCACTTGGGAGACGATGTGATGATTTACAGTGATGAATTTCAGTGGAGAAGTGGGGTCAGAATCAGAAGCCTAGAGAGATGAGAAAATGCTTTTGTAAATGTAGATTATTTTTGTTTATGTTTTGACATGTTGGGTATTGAAATGAAGGTAAGAGAATGGATGCAGCTTAAATCAGGAGACTGAGGACTGATGATTTAACTCTTTACAGAGGTGATAATGATCATTTAATTGACCATAGTTTTGGAAAGCATGGGAGGTGTCAATTTAAGGAGTTTAAATGGCAAGATTAGCTCTGGAGAGGGGGAGTATCTTGTTTTACCCTGAGACTGGAGAGTAGGAAGAAAGATGGGGTGTAACCAAGAGGAGAGAGATTGCAGTGGGCACCAAATGATTTTAGTTACTTATTTTTTTAATAAACATTTTTGGAGTGTGCACTATATGAAGTACCAAGATCCCTTGGAAAATATGATGATGAAAAAGGCCTAGAAAATGCTCTCAAAGTAGTTTTAAATGGAAGATAAGTCAAGTACAAAAATAAGTCCAGGGATTGAGAACACAAGCTATTAGCTTAAATATAAATTTTTCTACACCTCAGTTTCTTCCTCCATAAAATGGGAATAAAGATAGTACCACCTATGTTTCAAGCATCCCATTCTCTTTCTAGCTTACATTTCCTAGTGTTCTAATAGAAGTATTTGACCTAATGGAGACATTCAGCCCATGAATCAAACACTGTTTCATTCTCCATCATTGCCCTCATGTTCTCATTTCCTTTTTTACCCAGGATAAATTTACTGGAAAACCCTAAGCCTAACCCTGATGAAACCTTACTATTTGCTTTCTTCCCATCTTTTGAGTCCCCTTCTGCATGGAGGAAAATTCCACAAAGTCATACAATATGAGTTCAGGAAACACATCAAGACCAAGGCTCTCATAAGCTCTGCATTTCTTCAGCATCTACGTGGAGAGGCATCCCATGTGGAGGAGGGTTTTGTTGTAGTGGAGGCCCCTTCCCCATTGCTCTTCCTTCATATAGGGCTTTGATGACAGCCACTTTATTAGGAAAGGGACCTTCAGACTGCTTGGGGAATTAAGCTGCCTAGATATTATGCCAGCCATTTACAGGAGCTGCCTGGGAAAGCCAGCAGCCCTGTACGTTAGGAGGCACCTGGGGACCTTGGACCCTTTTGGATGCTATAGCCGTCCAGTCATGGAAGGAGTCTAGGCTAGCCTACTGTTCAGGCATCTTAGGATGAACATCTAGGGTCATTTTTGAACAATGCTTCTCCTTCATAACAATCTATCCCCAAGACCCTTGAGTGCTCCTCAGGTGTTTCTGGAATAGGAAGAGAGATATTATTTGACTTCCACCCAATCTTTAGAGGCTAAGTTAACTGCATTGGTCACACTCCCTCAGGGATGTGCTAGATTGTCAACCACTTCCCCTCCCCACCATTTATTACCAATACATTCTGTAGAGACCTCGAGATTGTTTCTTCTATCGTTGACATTAAAGTTAGAAAAGGAGAAAAGCGAATTCTTTTGATCCTCCATTACCTACCTTCTGCATATTCCACGGTGCATGAGGCTCCAGGGCAGAGGTATAAAGAGCTACTACTGCTCACTCAAAGGGCCCCTGCCGTCAGTATTCTGCTCTGCAGGAAACATTCGTTTTATGCACTCTTTTTTTTTTAACATCTTTATTGGAGTATAATTGCTTTACAATGGTGTGCTAGTTTCTGCTTTATAACAAAGTGAATCAGTTATACATATCCATATGTTCCCATATCTCTCTTCCATCTTGCATTTGATGCACTCTTACAAAAGCTACCAGCAGGGGTCACAGAGAGCAAGCCCTTCCTTGGCTATTATTTTGTCCCTGATCCCAGACCCAAAGGATAAAGGTGTTATGTTTAAGCCAAATAGTGGTGACCTCTTTGGGGAGAGAGGTGGTAGAGGATTGGGCCCCAGCTTCCTCTTGTGTTGAATGGACCCCAGATAACATATAGGGACCTCTGGCACCTCTTGCAGACCATAGGAGATGTGGGGAGTTTCTATTACTTGGAACAATGGCAGGCCAGCTGATCTTAGTCTTATTGGGGAGACTACAGGGTGAGGAAGGTTCAATGCCTTTGTTCTCTAAAGGCAGTTGAGCTCTTCCTCACCGATTTCTTTAGCGTGGTTTTCTTCTCCTCTCCCTGGTTCTTGTGCTGACCAGGTACTAGTGGTGTTTAATGCCCTGACCACTGTGCTAGCTCCGCCCATTCTGGCAGCTTTCCCAGGGAAATCCCTCTGTACCTAAAAGGACCCTGAAATTTGTATGACTTTTAGATCCCATATATTATCTTGTAAGAAATCTTAAAGGAAAAATTTCAGGCAAAACACCTGTGTTTTGTGGGCTGATGACTTTAAAAATGAGTCCTTTTACTAGACAGTTGGAAGAGCTGATGCCATTCAATTGTGATGGCATCAGGAATGATGCAGTTAGGGTGGGGCTGAGTTGAGTAGAATCTGGGAGAGATACATGGGTACTGACCATCAGTTCAAGTTTCACTTGAAACTGTTCTCTTGAGAGAGTACCTGTTTTCGTGGAAGGAAAATTGTCTCTACTTTTATCCAAAGCAAGAGGATCAGAGGAGACTTCACTGAAAAGGTGATGTTTGGGCTGAGGCTTGAGAGTTGCCATGGTGCTAAGACCATCAGACAAGAGTATACCGGCCTTTTTTGAGACACAGCCAGGAATGTGTTTGGAAGGAGAGAGCAAGGAGCAGGGTACAAAGGGGTGAGCTCAAGAGGTGTTGGTGGGCCAGATCACTTAGGGACTTTTAGGACATTCGAAGGATTCTAAGTGGGGTGGAATAGGTGTGCCTGATGTTTGAGGACAGGGAAAAGTGAAAGAGAATATTTGAATGGTGGAAATTAAGGGAGCTTAAGAGGATTAGGAAACAGTATTAAGGGAGCACTTGAAATTGGGTTAATGAGATAGTTTGCTTTGTTTTTTTTTTTCTTTATTGGAACACATATATTTTCTGTCCTAAAATTATAACTATTACATATGCTCCGTAGAGTTCAAGTTGAACATGGAGTATACATGGTGAAATTTATTTTTGACGTTGTTTTCTATACGTTTTTTTTCACACACACACACTGTATTTTAGTTTTACAAGAGAGAAATAAACTGACACAAAGCATTGTAAATGGATGACCACAAGAAAAGCAACAATGATTGCAATTACCAAACACAAAACACACTCATACTATGTCATAATAGTGACATTCAGTCCAGTAATCTTCCACTGTAACAGCTCCTTTACTTTGCAGTGGAAATTGACTTGTATATTTTTTGCCTCTGAGTTCTTGTGGGATTTTTTTTTATTCAAACAGAAAGTCATAAAAATTATAATCATCCTCATCAGTTCACTCATTCCCAGGTAACTAATTTTTTATTCTTCTTGATGTTTTGTAAGGCACTTTTATGAATTCATCAGTTTGCCATTAGAGTTCTGAAAATGCTTATTCGTTCAGTTACACAGTATAGTCAGTTACCAAAACCCTGTACTTGTCAGAGTGTTTTCCATGAATTCCTTGAAGATGAAACCCTTTCATAGGAATAGTTTTGCAAAAGCATTAGAGTACTGCAGTACTCTCTGTAAATGACAAAAGACTTAAAAATGACCACGGTTAAAGGTTTGTTGAAAGTTCATAATAATGCAACTGACAAGGAAATTCAGTTATTTCTGAGATATACATTTTAAAGTAACAACTAGTATTATGACTTATAATATTATACCAGAACATATAAGATATTTAGAAGTTTCGTGTAATGTCTGAAACATTTATTTTAACGTATTTCCATACAAATAACCTAAAGAAAGTTCAGTATTAGCTGTTTTTTTAATATATACTGCAGGTTATTAGTCATCAATTTTATACACATCAGTGTATACATGGCAATCCCAATCGCCCAATTCAGCACACCACCATCCCCACCCCACCGCAGTTTTCCCCACTTGGTGTCCATACATTTGTTCTCTACATCTGTGTCTGAACTTCTGCCCTGCAAAGCGTTTCATCTGCACCATTTTTCTAGGTTCCTCATACATGTGTTAATATACGATATTTCTTTTTCTCTTTCAAATAACTTCACTCTGTATGACAGTCTCTAGATCCACCCACGTCTCAACAAATGATGCAATTTCATTCTTTTTTATGGCTTACTAATATTCCATTGTTTATATGTACCACAATTTCTTTATCCATTCATCTGTCAATGGCATGTAGGTTGCTTCCATGACCTGGCTATTGTAAATAGTGTTGCAATGAACATTGGGGTGCATGGGTCTTTTAGAATTATGGTTTTCTCTGGGTATATGCTCAGTCGTGGGATTGCTGGATCATATAGTAATTCTATTTTTAGTTTTTAAGGAACCTCCATACTGTTCTCCATAGTGGCTCTATCAACTTACATTCCCACCAACAGCGCAAAAGGGTTCCATTTTTCTAATAATTAGTGGTGTTGAGAAGCTTTTCATGTTGATGCATCTCTTTTTCCTAACTTTAATGAGAATGTTACATTTGTTTCACTGTTAAGAATGATCCTTGCTATTTTTTACCTTGAAATTCTTTATCTTACAAAACAAGTTTCTCTTGATGCTTTGCAAGTAAGAATGTAAAATCGTGAATGGATTTGGCATTTCATCAAATGCTTTTTTGGTACGTAAAAGATGATGGTATTTTTCATTTACTTTGTTAATATTCTGAATTATATCATTAAATTTTCCAGTGTTGAATCATCCTTCCTTTCTATTTGGTCATGATGTATTATTCTTTTATTATATTGCTGTATTTCATTGGATGACATTCCAGTTTATGTTTTCATCTTGCTTATAAACAATGATGGCCTGTAGCTTTATTTTTTTATTGTCCTTTTTTCGTTTTGCTATCAGAGATAAGAATAGTCTCATCTGAGTAGCTTTCCAACTTTTTCTGTACTCTGAGACAATTTGCACAGTAAGAGTTAACTGTTTCTTGCAACTTTTCTAGATTTCACATATAAAATGATGTGTCCCCTGGACTTTCAGGTGTCGTACTTTGAACCAGCTTCTTATACTGGGGTATTATTCAAGCTTTTTGGTGTTTCTTGGATCCATTTTGGATATGTTTCCTCTCCAGAAAATTATTCTTTTCTCTTATCTTTTGAAAATCTTGCTGTCAAGTTTCTCCTAAGATTCTCTTTTGAGATTTAAAAAATTCTGTTGTGCACTATTTCATTCCTAGTGGTTTATTTTCCTCTTCTTTCTTAGGTGCAGTTATGCCCATGTTTTATTGCTATGTTTAATTTCTTCCAAGAATAACTTTGGTCATCAGTGTTTGGTGTTGTATGTGTTTTCTTTCATTAACTTTGTCTTTATTCTTTGTTATTTTTTACTCCTACCCCTTCTTTCTCCTCTTCTATTTTGTAGCTTCTTCAATTGAATGTTTATTTCATATATTTTCAATCACCCTTCCTTTTCCTTTTGGTACAATGAAAGATATCTGTCTCCTTTAATGCTTTTCACCCTAAACTATTAAAATTTATTTAAATAATTTAAATAAATTAAAAAAATTATTTCACAGAAATTTGTAAATATCATCATAACTTGATGATTTATGACAGTGAGCCATTCTGATGGCTGTGTAACCAGCACCTGGCTTCAGGATAGAATATTCACATTATTCTAGAGACTTCCTCACACCCCCACTCACAACCTCTCTCCCTCACAAAGGTAACCACTACTCTGACTTCTAACATAGATTACGTTGCCTCCTTTTTCTCTTTATATAAATGGAAGCAATGAATAGGTATTCTTTTGGGTCTGGATAATTTTGTTCAGTATTCTGTTTATAGAATTATTCTTATATTTTCATGTAGTTCTTGTTTATCTTCATTGCTGTATTGTATTCCATTGTATGAATACACTACAATGTACTTAACCATTCTAATGTTGACTGGCATTTGAGTTGCTTCCAGTGTTTGGCTACTGAAATAATGTTGTTTTGAACATTCTTGGACTTGACTTTCATTGCACAGATATACGCATATCCTAGGCATGAATCGTAGCACATGGGTAAGTTCAGTTTTAGTGGATACTGTCCAAATAGTTTTTCAAAGTGAATGTAATGATTTCCATTCTCCTTACTAGAGTACAGGAATTTCCACTGTTCACAACAACACCATTTCTTGTACTGTCAATCTTATGAAATTTTAGCCTTTCTTTGGATATGCAATTATATTCCATGGTGGTGTGTTATTTGTAGTTCCCTAGTAACTATCTCCAAACATTAGTTTGCAACCTGTCTGTATTGTACTTTTTCTTAGGTTTTGTTTCCAATACTGCCCTGAAGACACATTTGGGATACCCACCCAGGGCTGGGTGGTGATTCACTAGAGCTCAAGAGACCAGAGCCAAGTGTCAACCAAGGACATCACAGACTTGCAGGCTCAGCCAGCATCAGTCCTGAGCAAGGCTTCTGCCCAGCGTGGCCCTGTAGAATCAGCAAGCCTAAGAAATATTATCAACTCACTGCACTAAAGTCTGCTGGGGGTTCCTGCTGATATACTCCAACCCATTTTTGAAATAGTAGTGTTTACCAGCATCCTCACCTATCCAGAACATAAGTAAAAACTTGGGAGTTTCTTGCTTATTAATGAAAGCTATGAAGTCTAAGTCCAACTGGGCCCAGAACCCAAGTTGTAGCATAATGGTATTTCATCCAACCAAAGAAGAATTTAATGATTTCAATAAATACATTGCTTATATGGAATCCCAAGGTGCACACCGAGCAGGCCTGGCTAAGATCATTCCACCCAAGGACAGGAAAGCCAGAGAGACCTATGATGACATCGATGACATCTTAATAGCCGCTCCCCTCCAGCAGGTGATTTCTGGGCGGGCAGGTGTGTTTACTCAGCACCACAAAAAGAAGAAAGCCATGACTGTGAGCGAGTATCGCCGCTTGGCAAACAGTGAAAAACACCAGACTCCATTCTACTCTGATTTTGAGGATCTGGAGCGAAAATATTGGAAAACACGCCCCTATGGTTCACCAGTATATGGTGCGGACGTCAGTGGCTCCTTATTCAATGAAAACACGAAGCAGTGGAACCTTGGACATCTGGGAACCATTCAGGACCTGCTGGAACAGGAGTGCGGAGTGGTCATCGAGGGCGTCAACACCCCCTACCTTTACTTTGGCATGTGGAAGACCGCCTTCGCCTGGCACACGGAGGACATGGACCTTTACAGCATCAACTACCTGCACTTCGGGGAGCCCAAGACTTGGTACGCGGTGCCCCCGGAGCACGGCCGGCGCCTGGAAGGCCTGGCCAGGGAGCTTTTCCCGGGCAGCTCGCGGGGCTGTAAGGCCTTCCTGCGGCACAAGGTGGCTCTCATCTCGCCCACGGTCCTCAAGGACAACGGCATCCCCTTCGGTCGGGTCACTCAGGAGGCTGGAGAGTTCATAGTGACGTTTCCCTATGGCTACCACTCCGGCTTCAACCATGGTTTCAACTGCGCGGAAGCCATCAATTTCGCCTCACCGCGCTGGATCGGTTATGGAAAAGTGGCATCGCAGTGCAGTTGCGGGGAGGCGCAGGTCGCCTTCTCCATGGACGCCTTTGTGCGCATCCTGCAACCGGAGCGCTACGAGCTGTGGAAACGCGGGCAGGACCGGACCGCGGTGGACCACACGCAGCCCACGATGCCCAGCAGCCAGTTCCTGAACGCCTGGAGGGAGGTCCGCGCGCCTGGGGGACCCGCGCTCCGCCGGAGGCACTGTCCGTCCCGCAGCGCCTCGCACCGCCGTCCGCCCGTGGCCGCCTGCCATGGGACCCGCTGTCGAGCCCCTGTGAATCCTGCGTCCCCGCCCGCCTCGCCGGCCCGGGGTTCTTGCTCTGCTGCCCAGTTCGAGGCTGCGGCTGCCTACAGCTCCGCGGAACCCAGCCTGACTCCGCCGCTGACCGCAGGTCCATCTGCTGCGGATCTCCACCTACCAGGACGATACGGTCCTCGTCGTCGTCCTCGGGAAGACGGAACTCAGGATCCGACTGTCCAGGCCCGGACTAAGAGGCACTTGTCCTTAGATACAATGCACCCATCTCTGGACTTAGAAGCTCAGCTCCCGTTTGCTGGCGATCCCTTGATGGACAACCCTGCATTGCTGAGCCCATGGCTGCAGCATCCTTCTAAGCCTTCCGGGTGCTGTTGCGCCCCTGATCTTCAACCCTTGGGTCCTCCATTGGATCCCGAAAATCCGATGCACCCTGGCCCATGCCTGCCATCTCTGGAGGGTATTACATCCAGTGTCCTTGACAGCCTCCCTTTGATTCCTCCCTACGTCCCTGGGACTGTGAGAGTGTTTCCCAGGGACGATGCTGGGAACTGCAGGGCCCCCGTGAACTTCTGTGAGGATTTAAGTTTGGACCAATCATATTCCTCTGAGAGTCTTGTCCCAGCTGCAGAGACCAGTCTCCCGCACACCCTTGACTGTGATCCCCTGGGGCTAAAGCTAGAGGCACCTGCATCTCTTGAGTCCTGCGAGGAATTCCTCACCAATGCATGGTATTCAATCTGTGAGCCCATGACGACTGAAGACTTTGCTAAATGTGACTTTATCTGACCCTCCACCCCAGAAACCACAGAAGCTCTTTTTTTAAAAAAATAAATGTATTAATTTTTGGTTGCATTGGGTCTTTGTTGCTGCGTGTGGGCATTCTATAGTGTAGCGAGCAGGGGGCTACTCTTCATTGTGGTGCGTGGGCTTATTGCAGTGGCTTCTCTTGTTGCAGAGCATGAGCTCTAGGCACACAGGCTTCGGTAGTTGTGGCACGTGGGCTCAGTAGTTGTGGTTCGTGGGCTAGAGCGCAGGTTCAGTAGGTGTGGTGCATGGGCTTAGTTGCTCCGCGGCATGTGGGATCTTCCCGGGCCAGGGCTCGAACCCGTGTCCCCTGCATTGGCAGGTGGATTCTTAACCACTGCACCACCAGGGAAGTCTCTAAAAGAATCATCTTTAATGGATATGGGCTCAGTCAGAGATTCTAAAACTATGGTCCAGCACCAACAGCAGCATCTCATAATTTGTTAGATGTGCAAACTCTGTGGCTCCACCTCAGATCTACTGAATCAAGAGTCTTTGTGGTTGGGCTTCCCTGGTGGCATAGTGGTTGGGAGTCCGCCTGCCAATGCAGGGGACACGGGTTCGTGCCCCGGTCCGGGAAGATCCCACGTGCCGCGGAGCGGCTGGGCCCGTGAGCCATGGCCGCTGAGCCTGCGCGTCCGCAGCCTGTGCTCCGCAACGGGAAAGGCCACAACAGTGAGAGGCCCGCGTACCACAAAAAAAAAAAAAAGAATCTTTGTGGTTGAAGCCTAGCAAGCTGTGGTTTGACAAGCCCTGCAGGTGATTCTGATGCACCTACTAGGCTAAGTCAGTCTTGATAATTAACATCAAATCTGACTAGGATCCCTTCTTATAAAGGAAACAAAGCACAGCTGGGAAGGGCAGCTTCTTTTGCCCTCTCTCGTCTCCTCCCCTTCCTGAATGTGGACAGTGGGCAGGGATACAGAGAATCAGTTCCTGGTGTTGGGGACAGACAAAATAAGGCAACAGGGGTTCCTTGAGACGAAGCATCAACTAGAAGGTGAGAAAAGTGAGTTGTATGAAACAAAATTACCTTGCTTCTGGTTACTGTTAGTTTGTCTTTCCCTGTAGTTTGAATTAAGCCTTTAATCAAAGTTCCAACCTCATCTCTGCCCCTTGCTTGAATAAAAATTAGACCAGGACCATATTATATGGAAAAAAACCACCTGTGGTCACCTTGATGGTAATGGGGGTTATCCAGAAAACCTTCAAAGAAGTGGAATTGGAGTGAGAACTGGCCTCTGCACCTGGAGACTCCCCTCCCCTCTTTGGCAGGTTCTGAGTTTGCTCCTATTAATGAAAGAGGCTTCATTATAGTTCCTACAAATGTCTGTGGGTACCATAGGGATAACCAACTACATCTCCTCTTCTAATACAATCTTGCACTCATATTTTTGCTACTTGCAAAAAATTTGTAAAGTACAAAATAACAAAAATAAACTATTTTAACCCAGAACACATAAGTAGCCTTTATTAATGATTTTGTTAATATTTTTGTATACTTTTTTTAAATTTTGTGTACCATTGGAGAAAATTTTATTAAGAAAATTAGCCAACAAAATTTACTGGGATTGACTGGTAAGATTGCTTTTATCTATATTGAAAGAAGGATTGAGGGGAAGAGAAAGAAAATATCCACTTGGTGTGATATCAGTTGCAGTGTTGATATCCTTCTTGGGAAAAATTCAGAAGCAAATCTTCTAGGGATTAGATGATGTTTTCAAATGTATTTCACATATCACAGCAATTTCTGTATATTTTTGAAAACCTCTGAGTGTGTGTGAGCTTACAGGCACACATGCAAATGAGAAGGGGAGAGAAGAAAGTCAGATATTCCCACCCTTCTGAAAGACTTTTTAATCTTTGAGGGGATCTTGTCTCTGGAGAAAAATAGCAAGAAAAAGAGGCCATGTTTTTCAAGGATAAATGAAACTGGGAAATTTTTTTTCTCTTTTATCTGCTTTTTCTTTTTTTTTTTTTTTAATTGTGAGAAGCTGGTTTCAGGTAGGTGATAGGCTAAGCAGGGGTGATTATTGATGAAAGATTTCATATAATGGCTTTGAAAGGAATAGTACAGATGTTTTTTTTTTTACTGTTATCGTTCACTGAATTGGTTTGTATAAAGGAGGAAATTCATCCAATTTGTTCTTGTGGTTATTCCTTCCCTGTTTCTGTGAGTTTATTACTTATTTCAAGGAACAGAGGGGAGAAGAGCCCCACTTAGAACCTTTGACACCAGGAGGCTTCTTAAATGTCTGTTTTCATGTAAACCCAGGATGGGGCTTGTGGGCATTCCCACCTAGGAATATTGTACTCATGCTGCAGTGGCCAAATCTCCAAAAGAATGAGGAATGGGGAGAAGCTATGAGAAGCTCTGCTCTGTGTAATAGTAGGGTGCTTGTTCTCAGTGCTAGAACGGGGGCTGTGATGCAGAACTCTCTAATCTAAGGGAGCTGTATTCAGAGACAATTGGCAGGCTATGGCATGATCAAGCAAAAGGAAACCTGAGTCCTGGTTGTGGGCTGATTGGGTCTCCGGGGGAAAAGAGGATCCCAGGACTCATGAACTCACTTCTTCATGCTTTACTATGCCTAGAGTCCTCACACAGCTTCAGTATGTCTCCCATCTCTTTGTGGCTCCACTAGGAGCCTAAAGGGATCCTGATGTCATCTACCTCTAAGGGCAGCTGAGACCCTCTGTGGCTCTGAGAAACTCTTATTAAAAGCCACACCAAGGTTCAAGAGCGTGGTGGAGCAGTCTAGGGATTCATTTTAGGAGGTGTGGGAGCATGAGAAAGCCTTTTACTCCTACCCTACAAATTGAGAACTAAATGAAAGAAGGTCCAACTAACTAAAGCCCACCTCCTTGATTGTGAGTTCCTTAGCTGAGACCTTTGGCCATTTCCTACTGTGTCTTTTAAGCCAGGTTGAAGAGCTCCAAGTAGAGATACTTGAGATCTGTTACTATCGTGGGTCATGATATGGAGAGTGGGGGTGGGACTTAGAATGCTGAGTGTGAAAAACAGATGAAATCTCCACTCTGGGTTATATACAGATATGTCTGTTTTCCTACATCATTCTTCTACAACAAATTTCAAAGTTTTGAAAATCTTTTAAATGCTTTCCCTATTTCATCAACTACTGTCTCACATTTGGGTTTTCTCTCTCTCTCTCTTGCTCGATTTTTATTACCTTTGCTTCAATTCCTGTATTTTTGCTTTTCTCGTGAGTGAGCTCCCTCTCTCTTTTGTTGTCATTTTGTTCATGTACTCAATAATAGTAGTAATTAAAACTTCTGCAAGGCACTGATCCAATTACCCCCCTTTGAGATAGGTACCTAGTTTGTTTTGCAAATGGGAACATGGCCGCATGTCATCTCAAGTTGACCAGGGCTAGTGAACAATGGGTCTGAGAATCAAACTCAGCAGTTTAGCTTCAGGGCCTGTGCTCTTAACCATGCTCTCCACTGTCTTTTTCACTTTGGGTGTTAAGAAACGGCAGAAGCTTCATGCCAACTCCTTGAAATGGGATTTTCTACCACCGAGAATAATTTTGAAATGTGCAGGAAGCTTTGCCTGTTGTCTCCCGTATCCATATCTCATATTGTCTACAACCCTGCTGATATTCCCCAAGGATTATCTTTCTTTTGGATTTGTTGGCACATCTATTAAAGTAAGGACAGTTTACTTTGGTCCAGGCACTGTTTGAACCTCTTTTTCTCTATATCTGCCCGCAGGGTCACAGTAACCCTTTTATGCAAATTTCTCTACAAATGCATCTCTTCTTTTGCACTGCTTTTTCTAAGTTCCTCTCTACTCCTTATGTCTCTATTGTTCTAGTCTCATCTCTGATCCTTTACCTGGACGTTACTTTCCTCTTCCTTTCTTCCTATTACATAATCCCAAATACCCCTTGTCCTGTTAGGCATGACCTCCTCACATGTTTGTGGAATCAGTCAGGACAGGAGAACCTTCACTCCAGCTTCTGGAAATGAGGCCACATCACAGGAACGTGACTGAACATTCTGGAAAACTTCTTTTGCCACTTCCTCCCTTTGATCCTACATCTTTATTGCTGGGTCTCAGGTAAGAACAAGCGGCAGCCATTTCTCACTCTGGGATATTTAGATGATCAACACATCTTTCGTTATGAAAGTGAAGAGCAAGGGCAGAGCCCTGGAATGTGGGTAGAGACATTCCAGATTTTTGTACTGAGATCCGGGCCAGACAGAGGACTGAAGGAGAAGGAGAAAGATTTCAGAGTGATTTTGTCAGACATCATGGTTTAGTAGGGCCAGAGGAGAGGTGCATATAAGAAGACAGTCAAAAGCCTGTGGCAAGGACAGGGCCTGTTCCTTCACAGCAGAATGGTAATATAGACACTAGATTTTTGCAAAAAGATGCCATGTCTCAGAGCCAGCATCAGAAACTTCCACAATCCAGAAGAGTGGGAGGTCACAAGAACAAGCCTGACTGTCCCTTCAGAGTATGGGAGGCACGGGGACTGTGAGAATAGAACAATTTCTGTCTGAGAGTGGGGGCAAGTTTCAGTCTCTTCGGGCCACACTTACTGGTAAAGTCCAGTGGATGACTCAGCTATGGGTATTTAACATCTGTCTATTAAAGGCAGGATAGGCCACCCTCTACTCAGAAATATTCCCATGGACAGAAGTCCACAAGGCCCATATTAATAAGACTTTCAGTGAAATATGGAGACATCAGGAGTTTCCTGCAGAGGAGAGGTACTGACCTTCTTCACCACTCAGTCCTAGAATCACCAAGTCTTTTCCTGGTGCTCTATGAGGAGATGAACATCTCTCCCACTCAGTATTGTGCATATCTGTGTCAACACTCTTTTACTATGTTGTATTCAGAGTAATTGTCCAGTTGTCCTTGAAGGGCCCCACAACAGAAGAAATATTAACTGTGCCAATTTTCCAGAGAACTAGAGATGCATTTAATAGAAATCTGGATCTTGAAGTGTGGAGCTATCTCATTGAATCCACTATATCCAGGGCCCTCACTCTCTGGATGCAGATCCCTGAGATCAGCTTCTTAGGAAGAGCAGATAAAGCGGGTTTTATTCCTCCCCTCCTTACCCCCAAATAGACTCAACAATATATCCCATCCCTCATTCTCTTCCTACAACGTAACTTCAATACTGCTCCCCGTTGAAAGTGTTCCATCCCTTTGAACATGGGTAGGGTTGTGGCAATAACAGATAAGACACTCTGTGTTGCACAAAAGGTAGAATAACTTCCATCTGATAGTAATGGGATCCTCACTCTAGGAGGCAAACTACTATGCTGTGAGGAAGCCCCCAAGCAACTACATGAAGAGGTTATATGAAGATATTCTGGGCAACAGCCCCAGCTGAGGTAACTCAGAGAGGTCAACTGCCAGACTTGTGAGTGAGGTCTTCTGTGTTTCCAGTGCATGTTCAGTTACCAAGAGAATGACCACTAGGTGGGTCTACAGACCCAACAGACTCACTATGCTCTGGGATTTTCCAGAGCTGCATTTCTTACCTGATTCTCATTAGTTCCCAGTCTAACATGAGGTGAGGGTTACGCTTCAGGTCTCCAGGTATCAATTAAATCTCATACCCTGTGTGAAATCTAAATGTATGCATCTTCCCATTTTCCTAATAAACAGTCATTTGAGTTATTAGCCATAGGTCCCTTTGGATTAGGACTGGGTAATCATTACAGTATATAATACTGTGTCATGGTGTCACAGGGAACTTACGCCTAGGGATGTGGTCACCTCATCAATCAAGGAGTTCGAAGTCTGAAAATTGTCTCAGTCCTGGGAACTGGAAGAAAGGATCATTACATTAATTGGAGAAAACAACCCTCTGCCTCCTGATCACACTTTCTTGATTTCTTTTGATTATATCTTAAAGCAGTATTCTTGGCTTCTCTTGTATCTATTATGCCCCCGGGGATCCTATTCATTTTATTAACTATCTCTGCAATTCCATGTGGGCCAAGCCATCTTGGTTCCTGCTCAGTCCTTGCTGGCCATTACAAAAATGCAGCCTGCTGGCATCTGGCGGTTAAATGCCCTATCATCTGAGTGATATCAGTAGCCAAGCTCTGTAAACACTTTTATCATCATCCCAATCCTGGAGAGGATAGCTACCACTGAACTTCTTTCTGATGCTAGATCCCTCTCACCAGCACATTTGTGATAACCTTGGTGAATAGCGCATTCTCTTTATTGACAAACACAATGCTATGGTTGACCTTCTGACCTCATAATATATCCACTCCAAGATACAAATGCCCTTTTGCCTTTTTTTTTTTTTTTTTTTTTTGCGGTACGCGGGCCTCTCACTGTTGTGACCTCTCCCGTTGCGGAGCACAGGCTCCGGACGCGCAGGCTCAGCGGCCATGGCTCACGGGCCCAGCCGCTTCGTGGCACGTGGGATTTTCCCGGACCGGGGCACGAACCCGTGTCCCCTGCATAGGCAGGCGGACTCCCAACCACTGCGCCACCAGGGAAGCCTCTTTTGCCTTTTAATCCCGTCCTGTCCCATCTTACAGAGCAATTCATGCATTTCATTGTTACTAAGCATGGGCCATTGCTTTTTCCAGGCTTGTAGGAGCCTGCAAGCCACAAATGTTCTAATCTTCTAATATCCTTCCAGAGTGTTATATCCTATATCCTGAGAAGGTGCTCCCAGACCAATAAACTCTCTCTTACCCTGTTTTATGTTCTAGCCCCCTTGATCAGGCATGCTCAAAATCCAGTCCTAAGGGGACTCTCACAATTTCTTCAAGTACATGCTGGATAATTCTCCCAGCTTCTTTAGGATATAGTATCTTAATTCTCAGGCTAAATGTCTTCATGGTTAGGCTTTGCTGAGACTTAAGGAAGCCAGGAGAGGAGGGGGGGCAAATTTTGAGGGGGTTCCCTTTTGACTCATAGGGGAGAAACCTCTGCAGTGTCTCCCTTCATAGTAGTTCCAGGTTTAATAGGAAGAGTGAGACATTTCTGTGATCTTTGTGGATCCAGAGAAGTCTTGTCTTCTGTCTTGTCAGGCTTTTCAGTTCATTTGGATAAATATCTCAGAGTGAAATTGCTGAGCTGTGTGATGATTCTTCGTTTAGTTCTATAAAAACAAAACAAGCAAAAATCAACTGCCAAATTGTCTCCCAGAGTGACTGTACCATTGTTCACTCCCACCAGCAGTAAAGGAGAGTTCTTGTTGCTCTGCATCCTTACCAGCATTTGATGTTGTCAGTTTTTAAAAATTTTATTTTAGCCGTTCTAACAGACATATAGCAATATGTCACTGTGGTTTTAATTCCAATGCCTCTAATGACTAATGCTTGAGTACATTTTCATATGTGTTCTTTAGTGAAGTTTCTATCTTTTGCCCATGTAAAAAATTGGGTTGTTTGCTTTCTAATTTTTGAGTTTTAAGTGTTCATTTTATATTCTGAATATGAGTTCCTTATCAGTTGTTTGACTGCAAATATATTCTCAGAGTGTGGATTGGTTTACATTCTTATAATTATATCTTTCAGAGAGTGAAAGTTTTAAATTTTGATAAAGTCAAATTTATCTATATTTCTTTCATGGGTTGTACTTTTGGTGTTTTATCTAAGGCTGTTCTTTCTCCATTGAAGTGCCATTACACTTGTAAAAAATCAGCTGACTGTATTTCTGCAGGTCTCCTCTTCACTTTCTGTTTAGTTCTAATGATCAGTATGTCTATCCTTTTTCAATACTGTGTTGTTGTAATACTGTGGAATTCCACTAAGTTTTAAAATCAAGTAACGTGAGTATTCTGATTTTATTTTTTAGGATTGTTTTGGCTATTCTATTTGTTTGGTATACCATAACAAATTTTAAAAACATCTTGTGGGTACCTACAAAATTTTTCTAGAGTTTTGTTAGAGATTACACTGAATTGATAGATCATATATAGGAAGATTACCACCTTATCAGTATTAAATTGTTCAGTGTATGAACATGATATGTTTCTCCGTTTATCTAGATCTTTCTTTTCTTTCATCAATGTTCTGTAGCTGTTGCCATGCTGATCCTGCACATATTTTGTTAAAAATGATAACTAGTTAATTCACTTTCTTAAAACTTAAAATTATGTGTTCAGACATAATTGACAAAGAATAAACTCCACATACTTAAAATGTACAATTTGACAAACTTTTGATATATGTAAACACTTACAAAGCCGCCATCACAGTCAAGACAATGAACATATCAATACATTACCTGCAAAAGTTTCCTTTGCCTCTTTAATTTATCTTCTTTTTGTAGTATAAAAACACTTAACATGAGATCTACCCATTTAACACATTTTTAATTATATAATACATTATTGTTAAGTATAGCTATAATGTTGTATATCAGACCTCTAGAACTTATTGCATTTTGTTAATTCACTTTTTCAAGTTATTATAAATATGAGGTTCAAAAAAATTAAAATACAAGTTTTTCATTACTTGTATATGGGAATGAAATCAACTTTTATATATTGACCTTTTATTCTCTGACCTTGTTAAACTTACTTATTACTTCCAGGATTTTTTTAGTAGATACTTTGGAATTTTCTACACACACAGTCATGTCATCTATGAATACATATAGTTATAAATATACCTCTTTAAATAAACTTCATCCACCTTCAGTAATACTATATTACTTTTCATGTAATGTAAAATCCTTATAGTATTTCCAATTCCTCTTTTCCATTTCTTGTGTCATCGTTGTCATAAGTTTCATAAACACATACATTGTTAAACTATTGCTTTAGACAGTAAGTTATTTTTAAAAAATTAAAATATAAGAGCATATGTTTTGTCTTTATTGAATGTCCAGTGTTCTTCATTTTGTAGATCAGTTTTCTTCCAGCACCATATGCTTTTGTCTGAAGAACTTCGCTGTGTATTTCTTACAGATTAGGCCTGACGGCACTGAATTCTCTCATTGTCTTTTTTTGGAAAATTCTAATATTTATTTTACTGTTGAAGTATATTTTCACTGGATATAGAATTGTGGGTTGACAGTTGTTTTCTTTCAGCAATCTAAAGATGTCACTTACCTGTCTTCTTGCTTGCATGGTTTCTGATAAGGTTTCTGCCATAATTTTTGTCTTTATTCTTCTGTATATAATATTCATTTCTCTTTTTTCTATTTCGGTGGCTCCCTTCAAGAATTTCTCTTTGTTATTGGTTTTTATTCAGTTTGAATATGACTTGCCTGAGTGTGTTTTTTGTTTGCTTATTCATTTTGTATTTTTCTGTTTCATATTCTCTGAAAATCGTGGATCTTTTTTTTTTTATTTATCTTATTTTATTTATTTATTTTTTTCATTCCTTACTTATTTTTTTTTTAACATCTTTATTGGGGTATCATTGCTTTACAATGGTGTGTTAGTTTCTGCTTTATAACAAAGTGAATCAGTTTTATACATATACATATGTTCCCATATCTCTTCCCTCTTGCATCTCCCTCCCTCCCACCCTCATTATCCCACCCCTCTAGACGGTCACAAACAACCGAGCTGATCTCCTTGTGCTATGTGGCTGCTTCCCACTAGCTATCTATTTTATGTTTGGTACTGTATATATGTCCATGCAAATCTCTCACTTTGTCACAGCTTACCCTTCCCCCTCCCCATATCCTCAAGTCCATTCTCTAGTAGTCTGTGTCTTTATTCCCGTCTTACCCCTGGGTTCTTCATGACCTTTTTTTTTTTTCCCCTTAGATTCCATATACATGTGTTAGCATATGGTATTTGATCTTCTCTTTCTGATTTACTTCACTCTGTATGACAGACTCTAGGTCTATCCACCTCACTACAAATATCTCAATTTCCTTTCTTTTTATGGCTGAGTAATATTTCATTGTATATATATGCCACATCTTCTTTATCCATTCGTCCGATGATGGACACTTAGGTTGCTTCCACGTCCTGGCTATTGTAAATAGAACTGCAATGAATATTTTGGTACATGACGCTTTTTGAATTATGGTTTTCTCAGGGTATATGCCCAGTAGTGGGATTGCTGGGTCATACGGTAGTTCTATTTGTAGTTTTTTAAGGAACCTCCATACTGTTCTCCATAGTGGCTCTATCAATTTACATTCCCACCAACAGTGCAAGAATGTTCCCTTTTCTCCACACCCTCTCCAGCGTTTATTGTTTGTAGATTTTTTGATGATGGCCATTGTGACCCGTGTGAGATGATTCTCATTGTAGTTTTGATTTGTATTTCTCTAATGATTAATGATGTTGAACATTCTTTCATGTGTTCATTGGCAATTTGTATATCTTCTTTGGAGAAATGTCTATTTAGGTCTTCTGCCCATTTTTGGATTGGGTTCTTTGGTATTTTTTTGTTATTGAGCTGCATGAGCTGCTTGTAAATCTTGGAGATTAATCCTTTATCAGTTGCTTCATTTGCAAATATTTTCTCCCATTCTGAGGGTTGTCTTTTTGTCTTGTTTTTGGTTTCCTTTGCTGTGCAAAAGCTTTTAAGTTTCATTAGGTCCCACTGGTTTATTTTTGTTTTTATTTCCATTTCTCTAGGAGGTGGGTCAAAAAGGATCTTGCTGTGATTTATGTCATAGTGTGTTCTGCCTATGTTTTCCTCTAAGAGTTTAATAGTGTCTGACCTTACATTTAGGTCTTTAATACATTTTGAGTTTATTTTTGTGTATGGTGTTAGGGAGTGTTCTAATTTCATTCTTTTACATGTAGCTGTCCAGTTTTCCCAGAACCACTTATTGAAGTGGCTGTCTTTTCTCCACTGTATATTCTTGCCTTCTTTATCAAAGATAAGGTGACCATATGTGCGTGGCTTTATCTCTGTGCTTTCTATCCTTTTCCATTGATCTATGTTTCTGTTTTTGTGCCAGTACCATACTGTATTGATTACTGTAGCTTTGTAGTATAGTCTGAAGTCAGGGAGCCTGATTCCTCCAGCTCCATTTTTTGTTCTCAAGATTGCTTTGGCTATTCGGGGTCTTTTGTGTTTCCATACAAATTGTGAATTTTTTTTTTCTATTTCTGTGAAAAATGCCAGTGGTAGTTTGATCAGGATTGCATTGAATCTGTAGATTGCTTTGGGTAGTAGAGTCATTTTTATAATGCTGATTCTTCCAATCCAAGAACATGGTATATCTCTCCATCTATTTTTATCATCTTTAATTTGTTTTATCAGAGTCTTATAATTTTCTGCATACAAGTCTTTTGTCTCCTTAGGTAGGTTTATTCCTAGATATTTTATTCTTTTTGTTGCAATGGTAAATGGGATTGTTTTCTTAATTTTACTTTCAGATTTTTCATCATTAATGTATAGGAATGCAAGAGATTTCTGTGCATAAATTTTGTATCCTACTACTTTACCAAATTCATTCATTAGCTCTAGTAGTTTTCTGGTAGCATCCTTAGGATTCTCTATGTAGAGTATCATGTCATCTGAAAACAGTGACAGTTTCACTTCTTCTTTTCCAATTTGGATTCCTTTTATTTCTTTTTCTTCTTTGATTGCTGTGGCTCAAACTTCCAAAACTACGTTGAATAATAGTGGTGAGAGTGGGCAACCTTGTCTTGTTCCTGATCTTAGTGGAAATGGTTTCAGTTTTTCACCATTGAGGATGATGTTGGCTGTAGGTTTGTCATATATGGCCTTTATTATGTTGAGGAAAGTTCCCTCTATGCCTGCTTTCTGCAGGGTTTTTATTATAAATGGGTGTTGAATTTTGTCAAAAGCTTTCTCTGCATCTATTGAGATAATCATGTGGTTTCTCTCCTTCAATTTGTTAATATGGTGTATCACATTGATTGATTTGTGTATATTGAAGAATCCTTGCATTCCTGGGTTAAACCCCACTTGACCATGGTGTATGATCCTTTTAATGTGCTGTTGGATTCTGTTTGCTAGTATATTGTTGAGGATTTTTGCATCTATGTTCATCAGTGATATTGGCCTGTAGTTTTCTTCCTTTGTGACATCTCTGGTTTTGGTATCAGGGTGATGGTGGCCTCGTAGAATGAGTTTGTGAGTTTTCCTTCCTCTGCTATATTTTGGAAGAGTCTGAGAAGGACAGGTGTTAACTCTTCTCTAAATGTTTGATAGAATTTGCCTGTGAAGCCATCTGGTCCTGGGCTTTTGTTTGTTGTAAGATTTTTAATCACAGTTTCAATTTCAGTGCTTGTGATTGGTCTGTTCATATTTTCTATTTCTTTCTGGTTCAGTCTCAGCATGTTGTGCATTTCTAAGAATTTGTCCATTTCTTCCAGGTTGTTCATTTTATTGGCATAGAGTTGCTTGTAGTAATCTCTCATGATCCTTTGTTTTTCTGCAGTGTCAGTTGTTACTTCTCCTTTTTCATTTCTAATTTTATTGATTTGAGTCTTCTCCCTTTTTTTCTTGATGAGTCTGGCTAATTGTTTATCAATTTTGTTTATTTTCTCAAAGAACCAGCTTTTAGTTTTATTTATCTTTGCTATCGTTTCCTTCATTTCTTTTTCATTTATTTCTGATCTGATCTTTATGATTTCTTTCCTTCTGCTAACTTTGGGGGTTTTTTATTCTTCTTTCTCTAATTGCTTTAGGTGCAAGGTTAGGTTGTTTATTCGAGATGTTTCCTGTTTCTTAAGGTAGGATTGTATTGCTATAAACTTCCCTCTTAGACCTGCTTTTGCTGCATCCCATAGGTTTTGGGTCATCGTGTCTCCATTGTCATTTGTTTCTAGGTATTTTTTGATTCCCTCTTTGATTTCTTCAGTGATCACTTGGTTATTAAATAGTGCATTGTTTAACCTCCATGTGTTTGTACTTTTTACAGATCTTTTCCTGTAATTGATATCTAGTCTCATAGTGATGTGGTCAGAAAAGATACTTGATATGATTTCAATTTTCTTAAATTTACCAACGCTTGATTTGTGACCCAAGATATAATCTATCCTGGAGAATGTTCCATGAGCACTTGAGAAAAATGTATATTCTGTTGTTTTGGATGGAATGTCCTATAAATATCAATTAAGTCCATCTTGTTTAATGTAATGTATCATTTAAAGCTTGTGTGTCCTTATTTATTTTCGTTTTGGATGCTCTGTCCATTGGTGAGAGTTGGGTGGTAAAGTCCCCTACTATGATTGTGTTACTGTCGATTTCCCATTTTATGGCTGTTAGTATTTGCCTTATGTATTGTGGTGCTCCTATATTGGCTGCATAAATATTTACAATTGTTATGTCTCCTTCTAGGACATATCCCTTGATCATTATGTAGTGTCCTTCTTTGTCTCCTGTAATAGTCTTTATTTTAAAGTCAATTTTGTCTGATATGAGAATTGCTACTCTAGCTTTCTTTTGATTTCCCTTTGTATGTAATATCTTTTTCCATTCCCTCAGTTTCAGTCTGTATGTGTCCCTAGGTCTGAAGTG
Source organism: Globicephala melas (assembly GCF_963455315.2). NCBI lineage: Eukaryota > Metazoa > Chordata > Mammalia > Artiodactyla > Delphinidae > Globicephala > Globicephala melas. The sequence continues at coordinate 65,572,606 of NC_083321.1, read as the reverse complement.
GGTCTCTTGTAGACAGCATATTTATGGGTCTTGTTTTTATATCCATTCAGCCAGTCTGTGTCTTTTGGTGGGAGCATTTAATTCCTTTACATTTAAGGTAATTATTGATATGTATGTTCCTATTCCCATTTTCTTAATTGTTTTGGGTTTGTTATTGTAGGTCTTTTCCTTTTCTTATGTTTCTTGCCTAGAGAAGTTCCTTTAGCATTTGTTGTAAAGCTGGTTTGGTGGTGCTGAACTCTCTCAGCTTTTGCTTGTCTGTAAAGCTTTTAATTTCTCCATCAAATCTGAATGAGATCCTTGCTGGGTAGAGTAATCTTTGGTGTAGGTTTTTCTCCTTCATCACTTTAAATATATCCTGCCAGTCCCTTCTGGCTTGCAGAGTTTCTGCTGAAAGATCAGCTGTTAGCCTTATGGGGATTCCTTTGTGTGTTATTCGTTGTTTTCCCCTTGCTGCTTTTAATATGTTTTCTTTGTATGTAATTTTTGATAGTTTGATTAATATGAGTCTTGTCATGTTTCTCCTTGGATTTATCCTGTATGGGACTCTCTGTGCTTCCTGGACTTGATTAACTATTTCCTTTCCCATATTAGGGAAGTTTTTAACTATAATCTCTTCAAATATTTTCTCAGTAACTTTCTTTTTCCCTTCTTCTCCTGGGACCCCTATAATTCGAATGTTAGTGTGTTTAATGTTGTCCCAGAGGTCTCTGAGACTGTCCTCAGTTCTTTTCATTATATTTTCTTTTTTTTTTTTTTTTTGTGGCACGCGGGCCCCTCACTGCCATGGCCTCTCCCGCCGCGGAGCACAGGCTCCGGACATGCAGGTCCAGCGACCCAGCCACTCCACAGCACGTGGGATCCTCCCAGATGGGGCACGAACCTGCGCCCCCTGCATCGGCAGGCGGACTCCCAACCACCATGCCACCAGGGAAGCCCCTCTTTTTTCTTTATTGTGCTCTGCAGTAGTTATTTCCACTATTTTATCTTCCAGGTCACTTATCCTTTCTTCTGCCTCAGTTATTCTGCTATTAATCCCTCCTAGAGTATTTTTAAATTCATTTATTGTGTTGGTCATCGTTGCTTGTTTCCTCTTTAGTTCTTCTAGGTCCTTGTTAAATGTTTCTTGCATTTTGTCTATTCTATTTCCAAGATTTTGGATCACGTTTACTATCATTATTCTGAATTCTTTTTCAGGTAGACTGCCTATTTCCTCTTCATTTGTTAGTTCTGGTTGGTTTTTACCTTGCTCCTTCATCTGCTGTGTGTTTTTCTGTCTTCTCATTTTGCTTATCTTACTGTGTTTGAGGTCTCCTTTTTGCAGGCTGCAGGTTCATAGTTCCTGTTGTTTTTGGTGTCTGTCCCCTGTGGCTAAGGTTGGTTCAGTGGGTTGTGTAGGCTTCCTGGTGGAGGGGACTAGTGCCTGTGTTCTGGTGGATGAGGCTGGATCTTGTCTTTCTAGTGGGCAGGTCCACATCTGGTGGTGTGTTTTGGGGTGTCTGTGGCCTTATTATGATTTTAGGCAGCCTTTCTGATAATGGGTGGCGTTGTGTTCCTGTCTTGCTAGTTGTTTGGCATAGGGTGTTCAGCACTGTAGCTTGCTGGTCGTTGAGTGAAGCTGGGTCTTGGTGTTGAGATGGAGATCTCTGGGAGATTTTCGCTGTTTGATATTACATGGAGCTGGGAGGTCTCTTGTGGACCAGTGTCCTGAAGTTGGCTCTCCCACCTCAGAGGCACAGCACTGACTCCTGGCTGGAGCACCAAGAGCCTTTCATACACATGGCTCAGAGTAAAAGGGAGAAAAAATAGAAAGAAAGGAAGAAAGGAAGGAAGGAAGAAAGAAGGAAAGAAAAAAGGAAAGAAAGAAAGAAAGAAAGAGGATAAAATAAAGTAAGATAAAATAAAATAACGTTATTAAAATAACAGATAATTATTAAGAAAAAAAATTTTTTTGAAGTAAAAAATACGGACGTACAGAACCCTAGGACAAATGGTGAAAGCAAAGCCATACAGACAAAATCTCACACAGAAGCATACACATACACACTCACAAAAAGAGGAAACGGGGAAAAAATAATCTACCTTACTTCCAAAGTCCACCTCCTCAATTTGGGATGATTCGTTGTCTATTCATGTATTCCACAGATGCAGGGTACATCAAGTTGATTGTGGAGCTTTAATCCGCTGCTCCTGAGGCTGCTGGGAGACATCTCCCTTTCCCTTCTTTGTTCTAACAGCTCCTGAGGCTCAGCTTTGGAATTGGCCCCGCCTCTGCGTGTAGGTCGCCTGAGGGCGTCTGTTCTTCGCTCAGACAGGACGGGGTTAAAGGAGCCGCTGATTGGGGGCTCTGGCTCACTCAGGCCAGGGGGAGGGAGGGGCAGGGAGTGCGGGGCGGGCCTGCGGCGGCAAAGGCCGGCGTGACGTTGCACCAGCCTAAGGCGCGCCGTGCGTTCTCCCGCGGAAGTTGTCCCTGGATCACGGGACCCTGGCAGTGGCGGGCTGCACAGGCTCACGCGAGGGGAGGTGTGGAGGGTGACCTGTGCTCGCACACAGGCTTCTTGGTGGCGGCAGCAGCAGCTTTAGTGCCTCATGCCTGGCTCTGTGGTCCGCGCTGTTAGCCGCGGCTCTCGCCCGTCTCTGGAGCTCCTTTAAGCAGCGTTCTTTATCCCCTATCCTCGTGCACCAGGAAACAAAGAGGGAAGAAGTCTCTTGCCTCTTCGGCAGCTCCAGACGTTTTCCCGGACTCCCTCCCGGCCAGCTGTGGCGCACTAACCCCGTGAGGCTGTTTTCACGCCGCTAACCCCAGTTCTCTCCCTGTGCTCCAACCGAAGCCGGAACCTCAGCTCCCATCCCCGCCCGTCCCCGCGTGTGAGCAGACAAGCCTCTCGGGCTGGTGAGTGCCAGTCGGCCCTGATCCTCTGTGCGGGAATCTCTCTGCTTTGCCCTCCGCAGCCGTGTTGCTGAGCTCTCCTCCGAGACTCCGAAGCTTCCCCCCTCCGTCACCCGCAGTCTCCGCCCACGCAGGGGCTTCTAGTGTGTGGAAACCTTTCCTCCTTCTCGGCTCCCTCCCACTGGTGCAGGTCTCGTCCCTATCCTTTTGTCTCTGTTTTTTTTTTTTTTTTTTCTTTTGCCCTACGCAGGTACGTGGGGAGTTTCTTGCCTTTTGGCAGGTCTGAGGTCTTCTGCCAGAGATCAGTGGGTGTTCTATAGGAGCGGTTCCGTGTGTAGCTGTATTTCTGATGTATCTGTGGGGAGGCAGGTGATCTCCACGTCTTACTCTTCCGCCATCTTCCCTCGTAGATCTTTTTTTTAGTGTCCGTCACTAATTTTGGAAGAGTCTCTCAAATTATTTCTTTAAATGTTTCTTTTGCTCTGTTATATCTTTATTTTCCTTCTGGAAATCTAATTACACAGATGCTAAACAATGTTAAACAGCATTTAATGTTGTCCTGCTCTTTGATGCTCTGTTCTGTTTTAATTTTTTACTCTTCGTTTTTCTTCTTTGTGTTTAGTTTTGGTATTTTATATTGACCTACCATTATGGTCACTGATACTTTTCTTTCTTGTATTGCAACTGCTCCTGAACGCAAACACAAAATTCTCTGCATATATTATATCTAGCCTATCTGATTGTCTTATAGTTTTCATCCCTCTCCTGAAATTACCTATCTTGCATGTTGTCTAAATTTTTTATAAAAGCCTTTAACATACTAATCACAGTTATTTTAAATTCTTTGTCTGATGGTTCTAACAACTGTGTTGTATCTAAGTCTGGTTCTGATGCCTGCTTTGCCTGTTCAGACTACATTTTTCTTGCCTTATGATATGCCTCATAATTTTTGTTGAACCCCTGACATACCACATATGACAGTAGATACTGTGCTAAGTTCTTTTTTTATGCAGTAGTGAGCACAAACTTTCTTCTGTTACGCCTTTAGTATAGGGATTTGTGTTAATTTAGTCAGAAATTGGCGTCTCCAGAATTAGGTAACTATTGTTCAATGTCATTGTTAAGAACTCAGTTTCTTTCCATCTTTTTTGTTATCCTTAGACTATTGTCTTTTCTCCTTAGGCTAGTTCACGTTGTGACCACAAGATGGCTATGCAAATGGGTATTGTATCCAAAAAATGTCCAGAAACAGAAAAAGCAGTTTTTTTTTTTAAATTCCACGCATCTCTTCTGAAGCAAGAAAATCTTTTCTGGAATTGTCCTAGGAGTCTTAGTTTCGTATTTCATTGGCCAGAATTGGAACAAATACCCTGTGCTAACCAATCAGAGAGAGGAAAAAAGGGGAAAATTGTGATAGTTTTGGATACAATATGACCCACTGCCTATGAATGAGCCCAGAACCTCTGATTTCTTTGTCTTTGAAAGAGAGATAATATATGTGAAAAATCCTGGATTTCTAATAGGGAAATGAGAAGTAGTGCTGGAGGCCAATGTAAGAAAATAATAATGCATTTTACCAGTCTTTAGACTCTCTTTGTGTCTCGCCATCCTATTCAAAACATGGCCTGTCCTCCTACAGTACGTATGTGTATTAGTGAGAGAAGGCTCAAAGCTCAACTCACATGCCAAGGGTAAAGAATGTCCTTTCCTTTTATTTTCTCAGAAACATGGAATCTGCTTTCACGCAGTGTTTCCCCAGTGAGTTCATCTGCTCCATCTGCAAGGACAATTTCACAGACCCTGTCACCATTAGCTGTGGGCACAGATTTTGTACTCCTTGCCTCTGTCTCTTGTGGGAAGATGTCCAAACAGCTCCTTGCTGTCCTGTGTGCAAGGCAGTATCTCCGAAAATGGACTTCAAAAGCACTATTTTTGCTAAGGAACATGTTCTTCCTACCAGAGGATCAGTTGTCTGCCAGTTACCTAGCTCTGCCAAGCAGATGTGTAGGATACACCAAGTGATAAAGCTCTACTTCTGTCAAACTGACAAGAGCCTGCTGTGTTTGTTCTGCTCTCATTCCCCAGAGCATGCCACGCATGAACACTATCCAGTAAAGCAGGTTGCAGAGCACTACAGGGTAAGTGATATCTCTGAATGCCTTTGAAATGTGGGCGACCCTGTATCTGATAGGCAATGAGGCAAATACATTGATTGCTATTATTATTTTATGTAGGAAACAAATAGAATTTCTGAATACTATGTGCCAGGCACTATTCTGATATCTAGAGATAAAGCAGTGAAGAAACTAGACAACATTCTTGTTCTCCTGAAGTTTAAATTCTGTTGGGCTGAAAGACAGGAATGATGATGAAATTGATGAGAATTAGGGTGCTGGTATTTCAGTGTAAGTAACGTGCTAGATAAATCTCTAGTTTCAGTAACAGTCATTGGCTCCTACAACTATGATTACGATGATGCTGTTCTAATTATAGAAGATTTAGAAACACTGGCCAATATTTTCTTATAGTGCCTTAGGAAAACTGAGGGCTAATATTTCACAATTAAATATAAAGCAAGATTCACTTCTGAAAATTGACCAGGTTACTACAATATCAGTGTTAGATTCCTCAGATAATAGATTACATTTTCTAAATTTAGGCATTCTATTTTTGGTTGATCTCTGATTTATCAGTTAGTTTCCCAAGGAAAATCACTGACATCTCTGCTCTCTTTACTGTTTGTCCCATGTTCATACACTTCTATCTTGCTTTAAGTATCTGAAATGTACTACCTTTGCTTTTCTAGTACTCCAATTTATAGTTATTTTGCAGGAGAACCTTCTGATGCAAATGAAATCTATTTGGAAAAAGAAAAAAGAAAATCAGAGAAATATAAAAAAAGTGACCAACATATTCAGAGTATGGGAGGTAAGCAGTAGACCCTGTATCCACTGGAACCAGCTCGGGACAAATATCCTCGTAACTTACAGTGGAAGAACTTGAATTAAATCATGATGTCCCCTGAGTGAGTGATCAGAGAGAGCTACATACATGACCTTCAATATAGGATTTCATGTTGAATGAACCCAATATGTAACTAAAAGGTTTTTCCTGATTTTCTTGATAAAGCAATGTCTACCACTAATATTGTACTGTAGCAGGGACAAGAAAATGCAGTATCACAAAACAAAATGCAATGGTCACTGGGATGGAGGTAAAAATAGAGTTCTGTAGGAGATTAATAAACTTTGAATGTTAAGAAAATCTTCTCAAACAAGTAAAAATCATCCCAATGCTAATGTGTTAGTAGAATCTGTAAATTCATGGGTATTTATGACACAGACACCTAAGGGACAAGAAAGCTAAAAATGAGACAAATCATGGAATTATCTGGGACCTGCAAGTAGCTCCTACTAATTAGTACATAGGGTATGAAGCAGGCAGTGAGAGTTACGGCTAGAAATGTAATTATAACCATGGCAAGACTGTGAATGTCTACCTAAGGATTTTGGGTTGTATCATTCATTGATTCACATATATGAACTGGGAACCTGAAACTGAAGGTTTAATAAAAATAAACTACATTTTTATTTTCAAAGAACTCAATCACTTCTAAAGAAGACATATCAACAGGCTATGGTATAGAATATATCATTAAACAGAAATCTGTATACAGTGCTGTGAAAATACCAAAGGCAATAATAAAATTTTCTTGATCATTTAGGATGGATTTCCTAATAAACCACTCATTCATAGGAGGGCATATGATGCATTGCTCACTGTTCTAGGCCCACAAAGAGATACAGAAATGGACAAAAGGAAGAAAATCACTGATCTCAGTTGGTTATAATCTAGTAAGAGAAGTCATGTGACAAATAAAAAAGAGTAACATTTATAATACCTCACATTTGTAAAGTTCTTGGGAGAAAATTAAAGCAGGGATGTGTATAAATAGTACAGGCTTGGGGAGAAAGTATGCTGGTCAGGGAAGACTCATTATGAACGTTACATCAGGGTAGAGATCTAAAGAAGCGAAGGGAGTGAACCAGCAGTTCTCTGAGAACCCATCCTTCTGGAGCAGAGAAAACAGAAGGTATGGTCCAAAAGTTTGGGTCTCTCCCCACCCCAAGTTCAAATGTTGAAATTCTAACCCCCAAAGTGATGGTGTTAGGAGGTCGTGCCTTTGGGAGGTGATTAGGTCATGAAGGCAGAGTCCTTATGAGTGGGATTCTTATAAAAGAAGCCCTGTGGAGGCTTGGCCCTCCTGCCATGTGAGGACACAACCAAAAGATGACTATCTAGTCAAGACATGGAAGCAACCTAAATGTCCATCAACAGATGAATGGATAAAGAAGACGTAGTATACTTATACAATGGAATACTACTCAGCCATGAAAAAGGATGAAATAATGCCATTTGCAACAACATGGATGGACCTAGAGATTACCATATTGTGGGAATTAAGTCAGAGAAAGACAAATATCATATGATATCACTTATATGTGGAATCTAAAAATAAAAATGATACAAATGAACTTATTTACACACCAGAAATCAACCGACAGGCATAGAAAAAAACTTATGGTTACCAAAGGGGAAAGTGGGGGGAAGGATAAATTAGGAGTTTGGGATTAACATATACACACTACTATATATAAAATAGATAAACAACAAGGACCTACTTTATAGCACAGGGAACTATATTCAATATCTTGTAATAACCTATAATGGAAAAGAATTGGGAAAAAACAGAATATAGATATATGCATATATATATATATATGTATGTATAACCAAATCACTTTGCTGTATACCTGAAATTAATACAATATTGTAAATCAACTACACTTCAATAAAAAAGATACATGCATATGGTAAAAAAAATGAAAACCAAGTATGTGAATGTGCTTTGTAAAGTAGAATATATTTTAATCATTATTAAGCAAAAAAAAAAAAAAGATAGCTATCTAGGCAGTGGCTCTCACCATACACCAAATCTGCTGGCACTGATCTTGGATTTCCCACCTTACTGAACTGTGTGAAGTAAATTCTGTTATTTATAAGTTATGCAGTCTATTGTGCTTTTGTTATAGTAGCCCAAACAAACTAAGACAAGTATTCTATACATAACTCGTAGACAATAGATGATAGGAGAAGAATAAAACCATCCAGATACATGACCTAATTAATCCAATGTCACTGCAGGGTTTTGTGAATCTACGGATGGTGATGATAGGAGCTGAATACCCTAAGGTATATCAATATCTCCAGGAAGAAAAGCAAAAACATTTAGAGATGTTGGCAATTGAAGGCAAGATTGTTTTTCAGCGACTCAGGAGAAATGTAGCCAGAATGGTTCATATGGGGAAACTCCTGAGAAGAATATATGAGGAGCTGAAGGAACTGTGCCTTAAAGCAGACATGGACATGCTCCAGGTAAGGACTAAGGAAGGACGTTAGGGTGCTGAACACCAGCCTGCTTGGAAAGCATTTATATCCACTGGAGTTACATCCTTTTTGGCCTCCATTATTTTTCTGGTTCCAAAGTCCAGATTCTTCTTCTGCCTCTATGATGGCGAGTTTTGCTCCTCCAGTATAATCTGGAGACGAAACATCACTTTTGCCTTATATGGAAGAAGGATAACTGTGTGGAAAGGTTCAAGTAACAGATCCAGAAGAAAATCTCCCAAACCTTCTTGTTCTATTCCTCTACTATACAGTTAGCTTTCCATATCCCTGTAGGTTTCACATCCGGGGATTCAACCAACTGCCGATGGAAAATATATATTTTTTAAAAACCCAGAAATTTCCAAAAGGCAAAACTTTAATTTGTCAATGCTGACAACTATTTACACAGCATTTACATTATATTAGGTATTATAAGTAATCTAGAGGTGATTAAAGTATACAGGAAATTGTGCATACATTATATGGAAATACTGTGCCATTTTATATAAGAGATTTGCGCATCCATGGATTTTGGTATACAAGGGGTCCTGGAATGAATTCCCCTCATATACTCAGGGACGACTATATTTACAGTTTCTGACCAGCTGCAAGAGAGCAGCTTGTGAGCAGATAATTTAACTTTGTATGTGTACTTGGTAATATGTGTGAATATGGGATGTATGCCTTCTTTCTGTTGTGAGGTTCCAGCTTTCACACCCTTATAAGAACTTTGGGGAACGCTGTGAATCCTGCTGTAGATTACAACAAAGCACAGCCATTCGTGCACCCTAAGAACATCTTCTGACTTTCAATTTTATCAAGAGTATGATTTTATCAACTGTATTTAAATGTGAGACTGGGTTTCATCTTTTTAAGGATAAGGGAAATGGCAAATGATTTTCCCCAAGGAAGAAAACTGGAGATAGTGAATTTCCCAGTATAATCTCATATCCTCAAACTAGACTAAACAGGAGAGCTTTTGCTGAAAGCTAAGCCTTCCTTTCTTTCTCTTTACAGGATGTGGGAGACACAATGAAAAGGTAAGTTTGCCCCCTATTCAAATCATGGTAATTGTGATAGTGATCAGGCTATTTCTGTTGAGATGGACCCTCCCTTTTTAATGAGAAGTTTCTTTCTGTCTGCGTTTATTCCTTCCTTCTCTAAAAGTCTGCCAGGTTTTATATAGTCTACCCTTAGGTGAAAGTAGGGTTGAGGGGAGTGTAGTTTCAGTTGCAAGCCTTACTGTAGAAGTTGCAAAGAGACAACTATTTTTCCTGCCCCCCTAATTTCCAAATTCTAATTATCGATATTTGAGGATTATTTCTGGTCATCTATGGAAAAGGCAGATAAGCTCAGAGAGGCAGCAGGTAGGCGGATGCTGAGACGAGGAGGGAGGTAGAATCATCAAGAAAGAACATACGATAGTGCTGAGGATCCATATGTATCAGATGGCAAATTCTAACTATTTGCCACCTATTAGATTTCAGGAATTGCTCTGTGGATCCCCTAGGGAAGCTAGAAGAGAGGAAACACACAATTATGATTGAGGTGACATATTCTACTAAGATTGATATGCTAAGAGCAGGGAAACAGATTGTAAAATATAATAGCAACTGTAGTGTTCCTCCATCTGAGGAGTTAGATTCACACCCTTCACACCTAATTATGAGGATTCTGATGCAGCCCCATCAGTGGACTGCTAATGGTACCTTTGGGCCTGTTAGTAAGTGGGTCTTTTTTTTTTTTTTTTACAGGAGTCAGTTAATGCAGCTGTACATTCCTCAGCCTATGGACCCACAGCTCAGTACATGGGCCATCACTGGGATGTTGGAAAGGCTTAACAGCTTCCGAGGTAAGAGGCAGCTCTCTGGGTGAAGGCAGTAATATTTCCTTCACGACTAGATACATGCTGGTGATCTCTCTTCATTGCTCTGTCTGTTCTTTGCAGAGAACAGGGAAGCAGGCACTGCTTTATAACTAACTTTATAGTTTATTGTTAATTATCAGTCAGAGAAAGCTGACTGAAGCCTGTCAAAAACAATCAGTCGAATATGACAGTTTCTTATATAGTTACTTGTGGTGAGTTAAAATTTTTAAAAAAAGAACACTCTGCCCTATAAAACTGCATATCCATTCAGTGTATTTCATCTTGTAGTTAACTGTGGTTATATGCGGATATTCAGATTCTTAGAATCACCTTAATGTTGTTATTTAAATGTTTATCTGAATATTGAATGTAATAATTACATTTGAAAAATCACAAGACTTTTAAAAAGCTTAAAAGTATTTTTATATACAACAAGTACAACCACAAAACAAATTGAACCCATGATTTGTTGCATAGAGGGCCCCTTAAGACAAATGCAACTGAAGGGTGAGCGTGGCAGACAAAGGAGAAGCAGGCCTGAGATGGGATGAGTTGGATTCTGATTCAGTGGTGGCTCCATTAGAAATCCTAAGAGAGAAATCACTTCTAAAAAAAGGCACAGATGGGTTTTTGGTTTATTTTATTTTTGCTTGCTTAAATGTTAAGCAATGTGATCACTATTTAGGACTAAAAATAAAAACAATATCATATTTAAAGTATAATGTATAATATATTTATTACTATTTTATTTTGTGAGAGTGGATTAATGAGAGGACTTAAGTGAATTAAGGGCCATTTTGCTATTTTCTTTTTTTGTTTTTTTTTTCTTTGTTTTTTTGCTATTTTCTTGACATCTATGAATGAACTCCCCAGTTTTTGAGGAGTTAGTTAGTAAAAATAAGCCAGAGCCTGATATCCCACATCTTTATGTATTCTCAAAATTTTTCTTCATCTAGTTGTACGATTAGAGATTTTCTGGCTCTTTAGATAGACAAGAAGCCCTTCCTGTTCTTTCTCTGGATTTCCAGTGACACACTCTGTCTAGTCACCTTTGGTAAAGGGGTGTTCTGGAGCTAGCTCGTACTGACACACTCATGGGAGCGAATTGTTACAAGTTCCAGAATTTTAGGAGCAATTACTGAATGGCTGGCACCTTGAAAATGGTCACGGTGGGCTGGAATATTCCCAGCAAATAAGGCAAACCAGCTTTGCTTTGTTCCAGAGATTTGGTTGCTAAACCTCTGCCACAATACCGCCACACTTGTCCGTCCCTCAGAACTTTAAAACTCTGTTCTTTGACTTTGCTGTTTTCTTTTTACTGAAGTGTATGTTACGTTGGATCATAAAATAAGAAATTGTCATGTGGCTCTGACTGAAGACCTGAGACGTTTGCAGTGCAGTCCTGACCATCAAGACGTGCCCCGTAATCCAGCAAGTTCAGAGAATACTCCTTCATGGGGTGCTCAGACCTTCACCACTGGCAAACATTACTGGGAGGTGAATGTGGGAAACTCTCGCACCTGGATTATAGGACTTTGCAATGAATCCTGGACAAGTAGGAATGATATGCTACTTAACTCTGAGGATATTTTTCTACTTCTGTGTGTCAGCGTGGAGGACCATTTCAGTCTCTTTTCTACATGCCCACTCTTACCCCACTATATCCAAAGACCCCAGGGCTGGATAGGGGTGTTTCTAGATTATGAATGTGGTATAATAAGCTTTATTAATGTTGCCAGAAGTTCCCTCATTTGTAATTTCCTCTCACGCTCTTTCTCTTTCCCTCTCAGACCTTTCATTTGGTGTGGACCCAAATGATCAGGAACAGCTCACAAACCTGACCAAGGTCTCGGCAATTCTAATAGCTGAGGGGCTTCTATCCTGGGGACTTCTAGAATGGGGAAAATCAAGTATACGTCACTGTGTTTAACTTCATTTTACCTTCAGGAGATATCATGGCTGCGTTATTTTTTAAAGTGGTGATAATGTTAACGATGTACATTTGTCTTTTCTGTTTTATTTAAATAAAAGTAATCTCTTTTATTTTATTGGGTAGGATACATGTACTTTTCATTTGCCATCTGAAGTTGCTAGAGATTAAAGAATACATGGGTGTGGAAACTCAGCCAAATGCATGAACAAAAAGCACAGAGGCTTCTCCTTCCAGAGAGTCCTTGTCAAAACTCAAGGGCAGTGTAGAATTCTCTTCTCCCTGCACTCATCTGGCTAAATCCTATTCCTCTTTTAATCCTCAGTTTACCAAACTAGATTAGGTCAATTATAATATGACCTCAAGAACAGCTTATTCTTTCTCTTTGTAAAACTCACAGTAGATTTTGGGTCTTCTTTTCTAGTTTGCAGACTGCAAGAAGCGAAGGCCAACGTTAGTCCTCTTCCCAGCCATATTCCAGGGATGAAACACCAGGTTAAGGATATGAGAGACATCAAAAATATATTGGAACAAATGAATGAATGTGTAGGAAAATTATTAAAAGCAAAGGCTATATAACCAAAAAAAGTTACTATAATGTAGACACAATTAGCAGCTCAAGAAGCGATGAGAAATATTAAATAAAGATGTGAATTAAGTTATTGTTCAGGTACATGGCTCAGAAATTCATTTTAACTGGCAAAATATAGACTGTGGATGATCTGATTCCTCAATGTTGCTATTAGTAGCTCTCAATGACGAACAGAGATTTTTAGGAACATACACATATTTTCTCAGAGTGGTAGTAGTATAGATAATAAGACCTAGATGCTTGGATACTGCAGTACTTTTAAGGAAGATATGTAGAGTGAAAATACCTTGAATATACATTTTCAAGGATGGACAGTAAACTTTATTTCTTACATGCACAAAACATCCAAGCTGTTAACAGTCAAATTTCATTTCAAAGAGTGTCACTGACTTAGATCTTACAACTTGGTAAAGTGATCAGACACTGAAATCAATCTCTTTGGGGATGTGTTGTCCACTATAATGACTCTAGTTAACACTGATATATGATAGATAGGAAAGCTGTTAAAAGAGTAGATTCTAGGAGAGCTTATCAAAAGGAAAAACAATTTTTTCTTTTTCCTCTATTTTAGAAGAATCAATCTTTCTCTCCCCACTCCCCTTTCTCCTTCCCTCTCTCCATCTTTTTTTTTTTTTTACAGCTTTATTGGAGTATATCTCTCCAACTTTTGCTCTCTCTCTTTAAAGAGAAGTTGCTTAGGGAATAATTTGGGGATTATATGTATTTCTATGAAGTTGTGGTGGAAAAGAAATGATAACTAGATTTCCAGATATTTGCTTAGGGATTTAAAGCAATCTAATAATGCCCTCATCTTTGGAAGGGGTCCAAGAATTGTTGCATACTGAAAAGTTTTGTATTGACTCTGGCACTGGCCAAAACGGAAGAAATTCTCCATAGTCTGTCTCACCTACAGATTGCAACTGAAAGCTCTGAACTGACCATAAAAATTAACCATGTGAGGAATGTGAAAAATTAAAACTAGAAAGTGAAATGAGGAGAGAAGTTAAGACTTGAATAATTACCCACAGTGGAGGTGAGTTGGTGGAATTATTTTTCCTCTTCTCCTTCCTGGCATTGACTGAACTGAAGGAAGACTCAGTTCTCTGGTCTGCACAGCGTGCGCATGCAGCAAAAGCTCAAACATAAACACCTGGTTTCTAGTCAGAGGACCAGGAAAAGAGGGTCCTGCAAACAGGAAAGTGTGAGAGGAAATCACCTTTTTTCTTTTCAGCTTCTCTTTTTCTCTTCCAGTGCTGCCCCAAGATCAGCCACTGTCAAAAAGGTACAGTGAGTGGAAACAGTAAAATGGCAGATGGGGACGCTTTGTCCCAAGAGAGAGCCCTTTTTTCCTTTTTCCAGAGGAACTGCAGAAAGAGGCCCCTATTGTCCAAAGTGGGGTGTGTGCGTGAAATCTTCTTAAGTGTTTTCTATTGTTGCTTTGACTTGAGGACCACCACAGTCCTATAGGGGCCAGAAGGTGGTGTTAACTCTGGAAGAATCTCCGGTTTTCAAGGCTTGCTTATAAACGGTGTAAGGAGAAAGCAGAGAAGTCTTTAATCTGGGCTGGATTTTCCCCACCACTGGGACAATACCAACCCCCCTGCCCCCGAGTATTCTAAAAGATATGCCCTGTACCGTGAGGATTTTTCACTCTGGATAGTGGGAACTATTCCCAGCCCTGTGTGACCTGAGGTATTGCTCCATCTACCCCTTTGGGGGGGTTCTTTCCTTGATCTTGGATATATTCCTCACAAGCATTCACTGATCTGTACTCAGATGTAGGCTCCTGCTGTGGGAGCTCTCTGGAGCTCTCTTCTGTGCAACTCTACCCTCAACTAGTACTCAATCCTGGGAACTCCAGCCACCTTGGTTTTACTGAACTTCCAACCCTGTCTCTTCAACTCGGGGAGACCACTGGGCTCTGTCTGGGTTCCCCCTCCCTGTGACAAGTCTAGAAATCTCCAGGCAGTAAAATGGGACTGTCACAAGGCTCCCTTCCTTTGGTCCCTCTCTCTAAGTTTACTCTCCTGTGATGCTTATTGTCAAATGTCTGAAAACTGTTGCCTTTATATGTCACATTTCTGGGTTGTCCTTGTTTAAGATAGAAGAGCAAATCCCATCCCTGTTACTTCATTTTTGCTCAAAAGAGAAGTCTGAGAGTAATTTATTAAATTACAGATTCAATTCTGTTAATGGATATCCAGCTATTCATTTTACTTACTTTTATCTTCAGTGGGCTTTAGTAGTGTGTATCTTCCAATGAATTTACCCATTTCATCTAGACTTTCAAGTTTATCAACATTGGCTTTGCTAGATATTTGTTTTGCTGAATAAATGACGTATGCCAGGTTTTGATGATGTTGCGGTGGGGCCTTCCATTTGAGTTTCTGGAAACTAGATTCTAAGCCCTGGTTTCACTGTAAGCTGTGGGTCCCAGCAAAGGGTGATGTGAGATGAGTGTTCCTCCTCTATTCCACCCCCATGGCAGGAATTACCCACTGGAAAGAGAAGCTCTTCTGGGTGGTTACTAAGCACTGATCTGACTTAGAAGAGGAGGAATCCCATGACCTTTGAGGCAAATATGTCAGTGCTGGGTCAAGAAGGAAGAGGGGTGAGAATTCCAGGATCATGGTCACTACGGTCCATCAGGACCCTGCCTTGCTAGGTGACTCCCAGGTTTAGATGTTTCCATTCAGGGGCTAAGGACCCCTGGCACTGGATCACCCAATCCTCGTGGGTCCAGTGTTTTAGAAGTCTGGAGTCAGGATTGCTTCAGTATTGCTAAGCACCACCCAGTGCTTTGGATAAGAGCTTTCCTTTGTTTTTGTTTTTTTGGGGGGCAGGGCTGCTAGGCATGTGGGATCGTAGTTCCCTGACCAGGGATTGAACCCACACCCCCTGCGGTGGAAGTGTGGATTCTTAACCACTGGACCGCTGGGAAAGTCCAAGAGCTTTCCTAATTCCTTTGAGCACTTCTTAACCCTGGTAACACCTAAGCACTGCCCTATGCAGGAAGGAACTTAAAAGTCTCCCAACATCATGTATTGAACAACCTATCATTTCCTCACTGTGTGTTCTTGGTCTTGTCAAAGATTAGTTGACTGTATATGCACAGGTTAATTTCCTGGCTCTCAATCCTGTTCTATTGGTCGATGTATTTTTTTATGCCAGTACCATATCATTTTGATTACTGTAGCTTTGGAATATAGTTTGAAATCAGGACATATGATGCTCTTTAATGAGACTATACTTAGATTTACTTAGCCATTTCACCAGTAATGGAGTTGAGATTGGCCAGAGTTTCTTTTTTATTATTATTTTGGTGATTGTATATTATGTTATGACCAATTTGTACCTG
The DNA here is from genome assembly GCF_963455315.2 of Globicephala melas. NCBI lineage: Eukaryota > Metazoa > Chordata > Mammalia > Artiodactyla > Delphinidae > Globicephala > Globicephala melas. The sequence goes on along the minus strand of NC_083321.1, from coordinate 65,556,521 downwards.
CCACATATAGCACTTGTTCTTGTCTAGATTATTCAATCAGGATTCTAAATATGTTCAACTTGAATTTCACTAGAGATTGATTTCCAAGAGAATTGTACCAATTTTTACTCCCATAACATATTTTGGGTTCCTCTTGTCATCACCAGAGCTTAATATTTTTTAAAAATATGTTATTAAAATAAAATATTAATAATATTATAAATGTTATTTTTAAAAATATCTGAAGGTAGTGATTGTGATTTTAATTTTTATTTCTCTGATTTCCTATTTGTTTGAGCATCTTTTTATGTATATCTGCCTTTCTTTCCTGTGAACTTATTCTTTGTCCTTCTGTGATTGGGGTAGTGGGCTTATATTGGTCTTATAGATTTTCAGGTCTCTTGGTATATTCTGGTCACTTATCCTTTGCTAGTTTTATGGATTACAGTGTTTTTCCTAGCATTTCTCTTCCATTAAGATGACTTTTGATAACAGAAATGCTTAATGTTTGTAGTTAATTGATCATTTTTCTTATTCAATTTGTGGTTTTTCTTTCTTTATTAGGAAATCACTGTGTAACAAAGGGTCAAAAAGGTTTTCTTTTAATATTCACTCCTTTTAAAATGATGAATTTGTCTTTCTCATTGAACTCAATCCACATGAAATTGATTTTCGTGGATGGCATTAGGTAAATACCACAGCAGATTTATTGAGAAGTCTATTTTACACCCACATGCAATGCGTGCCTGTTCAGGCATAAATCAGACATTCATACATCAGGAGAGTTTGAGGCGTTCTCTTTGGTTCCTGTGGTCATTTTCTCCATCTTGTGCCAATGGGCCATGGCTTAATTGTTACAGCGTCCTGAGATCATAACATCTGCTACTGACATCTCAGAATATGTACTTGATATTTTGACCCAGAAAAGGACACTGCTTTAATATTGCTGATATCCATGTCTAGTGTAAAATTGCTGATATCCATGTCTAGTGTAAAATTTATATGTATACAGTAATCACTTAGAATCCTCTCATTTTAGGACTGTATTCCCAGAAATTTAAATAATCCAATAATGCATATATGATTACAAAGTCTTTTCTGACTAATCTTCTAGAAAGTAAATTGAACTCACTAATGTTTTACCTACTTGCATCTAGAGTATTTTTTGGCTATTGTTCGTTTCCTGTATTTTCTAAACTAAAGAAAGGAAGTTTTCTTCTTTTTATAGTAAGCAAATGACTCAAAAAATATAACTGTGTATATCTTCCATGAAAATAATCTATTTTCCAAAATGTTTCACTAATTTTCTGAATCCCCAACATTCTCTTTAAAATCTTAAGCTCTCTCATTAAACTTCTTTCATTAAGAAGAACATAAACAACCCTTTTGGACCATTTAGTGTATAATATTGTGTAGGGAAGACTAGCTCCTTTGGCTGATTGGAGTTGCTCTGGGACTAGCAGGAGGGATGTGGGAGGCCTGGGCTCTGCTTGTGAGGAGTATGTGTGTGCCTGCTGGCTCCCTTGGCAGGGCAGAAATGGCAGATTGAAAACTGCCCCAGCACGTGCCCAGCCTGAGCCTAGCGAACACTCCAGCCCCACGAAGCATACTTCACATCACAGCTCTGCACTGGACCAAGGGCTGCCAGGGCCCGGCGAAGAGCTGGCTGTAGAATGCAGAGGCTTCTTGGACTGGGGAGGCATCTGAGCGGGGTGGGAGAGGCATTGCTGTAGTTTACCCAGCAGCACATCAGGAGAAGTCCTGATCTCTGACAGAGGCCAGACTGCCATAGCCCACTGCTCCGATACCTGCGGAAAGCTCACGTGAGCCCGACGGCTCCACAGCAGGGCAGGGGGTGGCAGAGGCTGGGGAGAGTGATCGACTGTCAGGGACAAGAAGACTCAGACCAGAGGGCGTCTCTGAGCAGAGCCAGGTCAGCCTGGTGCTTGCACAGGTGGCGCATCAGTCTAATGAATTAGAATCTCAAAGAACTGAGTGACAAAAATTTGGTTTTCCTACGGCTCTTTTCTTTCCTGGCTTTACTCCGGGACCAAAGAAAGTCCCCAGTCTCTGAACTGCACAGCAGGAGCTCACAGAAAAACTCCAAGAGACCCTCTCTTTCCCGTCAGAGGATCAGCAAAGAGGTCCCTGAAAACAGAAAGTGTGGAGGTGGGAAGTCTCATTTTTTCTTGTTTTCTCTCCCACCCCTGACCCAAGACCAGGCTCAGTCATGAAGCTGCGCTGTGTAGCAACAGCAAAATGGCAGAGTGGTGCCAGTGGCATGGGCACCAGTGGCCCTGGGAGAGCCCTTCCTTCAGACCAGAGTAATTGGGAGAAGGGGTGTCTGTTACTTGAAGAGTGCGGGTGGAACCGCCTTTAATTTCTCTGTTGTCTTTGCCTCTTTGTGCCACAGAAGGCATGGTTGCACAGGAGTGTAAAAGTGGGGTTAACTCTGGGACAAATCTTGACTTTCAAAGCGTGCTTTTAAACTCTGTTAGTGGGGAGAGAGAAGTCTTTAATCTGGGCTTGATTTCCCCACCAGAGGCGCAATCCCCTTCCGCGCCCTCTCCCCTATATCCCATGTAGTTCAAGGATTTCCCATTGTGAATGAGGAAACAACTATTCCCAGCCCTGTGTGAGATGCAGGATTGTTCTACTGGTTCTCTTTGGGGTCCTCTTTTCTTGACCTGGAATATTTCCTCACAAACATTAACTGACGGGCATTCAGCTGCAGACTCCACCTTTGGGGCCCTCTAGAGATGTCTGTCTCTGTCTGTCTCTGTCTCTCTGTGCAGCTTTACCCTCAAGCAGGCTTCAGTCCTGGGAACTCCAACCACCTTGACCTCCCTGAACTCACATCTACACTCAGGGTGCCCCCACCCTGTGTTGTGACCTAGAAATCTTCAGGCAGTAAGGTGGGTCTATCACTGGGTTTCCCTCATTTGTTTCCTCTTTCTCAGGGTTCACTGTCCTGTGCTGCCTGTGTAACATGTTGAAATCACCTCATCATACCACATATATTCAGAATTTTAAGTACAAAATAACATTCCTCCAAATTATTCCAATAAAATGTTATTCCAAAAATAACATTCCTACAAATCTGATTGTATGTCTTTTCTGAATAATTTTCAAGAAAGTAAATTAAATTCATTAGTTTTATACCTAACTACATATGGGATTTTTTTTAATATTGTCTGCTTCCTGTATTTCCCCAGACCAAAAAAAAAAAGTGTAGTTTAAGTAGTTAGCAATTCAAGAAATATTGAATATGTGTGTTGTCCACGAAAATAATCCGTTATTCAAATTTATTTTTGGAATCCTCAACATTCTCTTTAAGAACTTAATCTTTGGGCTTCCCTGGTGGCACAGTGGTTGGGAATCTGCCTGCCAATGCAGGGGACACGGGTTTGAGCCCTGGTCTGGGAGGATCCCACATTCCCCGGAGCAACTAAGCCCGTGCGCTACAACTACTGAGCCTGCGCTCTAGAGCCCATGAGCCACATTTACTGAGCCCGTGTGCCACAACTACTGAAGCCCGTGCGCCTAGAGCCCGTGCTCCGCAACGAGAAGCCACCGCAATGAGAAGCCTGTGTACCACAAGGAGGAGTAGCCCCCGCTCGTCGCAACTAGAGAAAGCCCCCCGCCCAGCAACGAAGACCCAACGCAGCCAAAAATAAATAAAATAAATTAAAAAAAAACTTAATCTTCACCTTTATGCTTTTTTCATTAACGTATAGTTAATCAATGGTAATGAATCAATTTGTGTCTAGTGATACTTCAGTTCTGAGAAGTAAGAAATTTCCGAAGTCTTTGTTTCTTTGTAAATCAGCCTAATTCAGTGTTTCTCAAACGTCAGAAGTCATCAGAATTACCTGGAATGACTGATAAACTACAGATTTCAGGTCCCACTCACATGACTTTTGATTCAGGAGGTCTTGGGTGTAAGCCAAGAATTTGAATTTCTACCAAGGTTCAGGTGATGATGATACTGTTTGAATTGGAACCAAACTCTGAGAACCACTGGCCGAAGTAAATTTTTTATTCCATACTCTCTTGAACATTTCCTATTCTTCTGATTCATTTTATGTCTTTTTCAGTGGCTTATAACATTCTTTTAATGACTATTCTCACTTATGAATCAGAAATATTTGGTATCATAAGTGTTTCAAAACTACGTTCCTTTCAGAAATGTAATTTGGAAGGAAACTGTATATTATGTAAACTGTAGGAAAGATTATTGAGTAGCACACCGTAATCAAAACCCTACTGCCAATAAGACAATCATCTCATCCCATTTATTAATTTATTCACTCATCAAATATTTTAGTGCCCAGACACTGGGCATTATCTGTCTTTATCTGCAGATAAAGACATTATCTGCTGGGAATATGGCACTGAACACTTCCTTTATCTCTTGCAATTTAAAATATTATGTAAGAAAAGACCAGAGTTTATATAAAGAAAGACCTATTCTGGTCCTGAGGGTCAGTGCAGATTTGCCTGTAAAATAGATTTTTTTTCTCTCTGAGGGTGAATTAGTGAGTAGGCTATACTAGAACAAGAGTAGGGAGAAAGTTTCCAACTGATATGGGGATTGTATGTAACCAAGTCTGTCCACGATGTGCAACCCTGTGTTTCTTGCCAGACTGCCATCCAGCCCTGCTCATCAGTTAAACGCCACCTCCGTCCCTCCCATGCTTACCTTGAACGTGCTCATTCACTGTGTAAAGCCCCATCCCGTTACAGGCAGGACATTCAAGTTGTAAAACCAACGAAGAGAGTCCTGCAAGTGAGGTGCTCAGAATCTGGAGAAGGAAGCAGACAGCAGCAGTGGTGACAAAGCACTTCAGACTGCAGGAATGCCTGGGCTGGGGTGGGGCAGGAAGGCCTCATAAGAAAGGTGAGGCTTGAGCCTGGGTGAAGAAGGGTCACTTCACTGACAGCAGGAAGGAAATGTGAGACAAAACTCAGCCTGGTCCCCAAGGCATGAACTGTATGAAGCAGGACCTTTAATTGCTCTTCAATCAATCAGTCAATCAATCGTGGCTTCAAAAATATGTATAGGTAAAATCTCTGAAGAATTGAGGACTGGGGCTTCCCTGGTGGTGCAGTGGTTGAGAATCCTCCTGCCAATGCAAGGGGACACAGGTTTGAGCCCTGGTCCGGGAAGATCCCACATGCTGCGGAGCAACTAAGCCCGTGCGCCACAACGACTAAGCCTGCATTCTAGAGCCCCTGAGCCACAACTGCTGAGCCTGAGTGCCACAACTACTGAAGCCGGCGCGCCTAGAGCCCGTGTTCCGCAACAAGAGAAGCCACCGCAATGAGAAGCCCGCGCACCACAATGAAGAGTAGCCCCCGCTCCCTGCAACTAGAGAAAGCCTGCGCTCAGCAATGAAGACCCAACACAGCCATAAATAAATAAATAAATAAATTTATATATAAAATAAAAAGAATTGAGGACTGAATGAAGTGTCTGAGAGCGTGTCTTTGGTAATAAAGCTGAGAGTTAAAAAAAAAAAGACCATTAAGTTGGAATCATACACACCACACATATATTTTTGTAACTACATCCAGCTCACAAAACAGGTGAGCAACCACAGCATATATTCTAGATAATCGGCCATGAGAGATGACTTTACTTTTAAAAAGATGGAACCAACAAAATTTATCTCATGGTATCTTCATATTAAATAGCAATAAAAGGAGGTTAAAGTAGAAAAAGCTTAAATGACAATAAAGTATTATTGATTTACTTCGACTGGGAACGTCTTCTCAGATAGGCAGTTGCTGGGTATAGTCAGGTTCCTGATTTATCCCTCATTATATGTGGCCAGTGTTTAACAAAGGGCTGACAGGAAAACTGAAGGATCAAGCTGGGCACCTCCATATGAAGGAAATTTTAACAGTATTAAAACACCTCACCTTTCCACTGTGATTATCAAGGAACACACAAACCCAACCCAGTATATAGGTTTCTCTATATACTGCCAACACTGGGGAAGTGGTCAAGAGACAGTCATGATTATCTTCCCACTCACATAAAAGAAATATGTCCTCAGATTCAGTGTACCATTCTTTCTTACCTAGGAACGCTTACAGCAGCCTAGAGTCCCAAGAGTCACCCACATCCGGCTCCCAGTAATGGTTGCCAGAGGTCAAGTAATCCCCACTACATCAGTGATGCTTTTTTTTTTTTACTTTTGAGTAAATTTCAAACTTTTAGAAGATTATTTTTGAAAAGCCAGGTAAAGATGGAACACATTTCCAACTACTTTCTCTTTAAAACAATAATAAATAGACATGAGTTTGCATTAGTAATAACCAAATGAGCATCAAAGTTAGTAGGGTAGACACTTACGAACGTTCAGAATGTTTGGTAGGTTTCTCTAAGGTGACGATCTATGAAGGTGTGGTGGGAGGAAATGTGCTGCTTTCAGACCCTCAGCGAAGCTTTCAGGTTGCCGTTCAGTAGTAACTGGCCCACTTCTGACTCAGGCCAAGTTCTGTGCTGGTCGGTTTTCACTCTGTTCTCCACAACCGGCACGGAAACAGGAAAGTTTAACAGTTCATTTCTTTGGCACAATCCACACCCTGTCACAGTGGAGGTTTTGTCTCTTCAAGTCTTGTTTGGTGACCCCCCTACACACACATTCGAGTCATTACTATTCTAATCAACCAACCAAAGACACCACTTCCCCGCTCTCTAATTTCCACTAAAGGCCTTTTACATGATTTCTGACCCACCTTGCTAGGTTCTAACATTCTCAGCATGTGTGATTTCACTAGGAACTTCAAACACTGAAAGGCATTGAAACATTTCACTGAAATTTGCTTTTCCATCACACTGTGACTGGGAACGTGAATTTTCTTTTATTTATTTATTTATTTATTTATTTAATTTATTATTTAGTTTTGGCTGCGTTGGGTCTTCGTTGCTGGGCGTGGGCTTTCTCTAGTTGCGGCGAGCGGGGGCTACTCTTTGTTGTGGTGCACGGGCTTCTCACTGTGGTGGCTTCTTGTTGTGGAGCACAGGCTCTAGGTGCGCGGGCTTCAGTAGTTGTGGCTCGCAGGCTCTAGAGCGCAGGCTCAGTAGTTGTGGTGCACGGGCTTAGTTGCTCCGTGGCATGTGGAATCTTCCCGTACCAGGGATCGAACCCGTGTCCCTTTCACTGTCAGGCGGATTCCCAACCACTGCACCACCAGAGAAGCCCTGGAACGTGTATTTTCAGACGCAGAAGACTGACTGATTGACAACTGTAAAACAAACAGACGCAGAAGGCACATGAGAGGCAGTGCAACACGACCAAAGCAGGATATTCCTTGTTTTTGATAAATCAACCCTTTAGAATAGGAACTTTCTGGAGACACTGTGAAATAAATTTTCCTTGTAAAATTATCATCCATCTTCCACACGTTTGATGAATATGTGCAATCTATCTACGATCCCCATATGTGACGGCTGCATCAGAAAAAATAATAATAAATAACGGTACCAGGTGCCGTTCCTGGGCCTTGTCCAAAGGCAGCCAGTGGAAGAGTCTATCTTATTCTCTTCTCCCCTCATTAAACAATAACAGCGGCAGAGGAGAGCATTTGGATTTGAACAAATGGCATCCAATACCAAACAAGCGAAGCAACTCTTTCAAGCGTTAGATCCTAACTGTCTGATGGTCCCAAGTATCAGGATGGCTTATTTTTCTTAAGAAGGTTGGCAGCAGGATCCCCTGTAGTCATCATCCCAACCCTTACGAGAATGCGTCATTATCCAGTCAGTAACTGGGGTGGGGGTGGGGGTGTCCTCTCAGCTGGGTTCTTCCTCATCGCCTGGCGGAAGCTGTTATCCACATAGGACACCATCTGCCTCCGCGGCCCAGGCCAGGGTGTCTGTGCGTCCTCGGCCGCTGCCTCCGCCCTGCGCGCTCCGCCCGCCCGCCTCGGCCCAATCAGCCAAACCTCGGCGGCAGCGGGTCGGCGGGGCGAGGGTCGCGCGGCGCCCGGCGGCCGGGAACTCCTGCTTCCTCCGCCAACTTCGCTCCGCGCGGCCGGGAAGGCTGCCTCCGCACGCTGGCTCTACACGCCTCCCCGGCTGCTCTCGGGGACTGAGGCTGCGGCTCCTCCCGGCCCCAGCGGGCCGGAGTTATTTTTAGAGAGTTCGGTGAGAAGGTAGGCTGGGGGGCGGGGGCACCAGCCTCCCGCTCCTCTGCGCGCAGGACCGCTCCCTCCTCTCCGGGACATTCGCCGCCGCCCGGGGCCCCCGGGAAGCACTCGAGCACCGCGGCTGCCGTCTGAGGACCGGCTCAGGTCCGGGCGCCGCGAAGTCGTGTCGCCTCGGCCGCCGTTCCCGCCGCGCCGAGGCTACGTCTACTGTGTTCGGCCAAGCGCTCCAGCTGCTGCTGCCTCCCCTCGGTCCGCGCCGCCGCCTCCCCCAAGCGGCGCGCGTAGAGAGGCCAGAGCGCCGCCCCGCTGCGCCCTCGGCCCGCTGTTTCTCGGCAACTTTGTTCCCGGGCTGCAGGCGCGGGAGGGAAGGGGCCGCGGGCAGCCGGGTCGGGACTCCCGGCGGCGGGCGTCGCGCACAGACCCCCGGGGAGTGTTTGGGAAGCGGCGACTCCCCTCCTCTTCCCCGCCTCTTTCTCCTCCTGTGCATCCTCCTCTCTGTGCATCCCCGCCGCTCCTCGGGGCGCACATCAGTGATGTTTTATGATGTTTCACATACATTAAAATATTTAGGTCCTTATAGCACGCGGAACCATACCGAATATTTTGTGATAACCTATAAGGGAAAAGAATATGAAAAATTATATATATATATATATATATGGCTGAATCACTTTGCTGTACACCTGAAACTAACACTGACATTGTAAATCACCTATACTTCAAGTAAAAAAAAAAAAAAATTCTTTCACAATACAGTGGACCATACCAAAAAAACATTTAGATCCTTCAGAATTCAAAGATACATCTTGATGGTCATGTCTACACGTCAAACTTCTCACATTGTCAAACAGCTAGATATTGTGATTGCTTATTTCTTTACTGAAGGAAATCATCTCTGTGGGAGAAAAGAATATTCCAGTCAAAATCAGTTTTTAAATTCCTATAAAGGTTACCTAACCAAGAGTCATCCACCTCTCCAACAGTTTTCCTTCTGTATATAAGAAAATCAGTTTTGTTGTGATGTTAGTTTCTTCCAAATAGCTTGGACATCTGGAGTCTCATTCAGTTTATAGCTCCAGGCGGTGTGTCCTAATTGGTCTGAAAAATCAATCAGTAATAGTACCAGCCAGTGATTGACTTAACAAAGAGTAGTTAATTAAGCTTTTCTACTTCCATTATTTCATTTAAGTGTTACAACCATTCTATCAGGATTTCTTGTTCAAAATTACCCTGCTGGTAAATGTGGGAGCCAGAAATCACACTTTTGACCAAATTAAAATCCACAAGTCATAAGTTTCCAAGATGGGACAAAATGCAAGCAACATGTTCTCTAAGTAACTATGTTAATTGAGTCAACAAGCATTTTCTGGTAAATTTACAGTTCAAGGAACAATCTATCAGCTTGGGGATGTAATGGCTAATAAAACAACATCCTTATAAGAGATAATAAAAAATTAAAAAAAAAATGGTTGTAAAAATGAAGAAATGTACACAATGCCACTTTGTCTGTCCCTCACCCATGATCTAGAAAATGCCTTTATTGCAACTCACTGATTAAAATGCATGAAAATGTGCATACACAAGACACAGTCACAAACTAAATATTCTCCTTTGATATCCTTTATCTCAACCAGAAATCACCATTAAAAATCAATTTCTGAATATATGAGTTAATAGGATTAATCTTTGTAAAAGTGGGTCGGATTTCAGTCTTCTTATGTGAGTATAGTAAGTTTTAAAATTTGCCCTCCTACCTTTATTATTGACATCCTTGTATTTAAAAACAAAAAGTTAAGGAGAAGGGATTATTCTAAGTTCTTTGGAACTATTATCAAGAACTCCTTCCCATTGTGAAATGATGTAACTCGCATGTAATGACAATCAACACCGGAAAAAAAATAATGCTTTTAAACTTTTATTTTGTAAAAAATATGTATTTGATCTGAATTTCTGTACCACATGAATGGTCACTCTAATTTCTGATACTTATGCACAGTTACAAATGTCACTTTTCTGTAGACACATTCATTATTGCTTGCTCTAAGTCAGAGGTTTCTGAAGAGTCATTTACCAACACTCAAAAACAATTTTTTTCTCAGATAATTTACTGCACTATCTACTTATCTTTTGCCAAATATTCTCTAACATACACACATATTACCACTTGTAATACATTTATATGAGTAGAACAAGATGCTCCTAACCCATTCGTAGGATCTACACTAAGTAAAAAATTACCCGATCCCTGGAAACTACTTTCTGAGTCCTTATAATCTATATAAACAACCAAGGAATTCATAGATAATAGACCTAAAATTAATCATCAAATTATTCCAAAAATATATAGCAAGACAAGATGGCAAAATAATTCATAAAAATGGTTGAAAGAATGCAGTAATTTTTAAAATTTGACAAGTGAGAGCATTACATAGAAACTACCTCAGTTTGCTGATAAATTAAGATTATTATATTATTGTTAGGGGAAAGTAGCATGGACTCCTCTTATGTAAACTGTGTATTTACCTAAGGAATATATATATGTAGTCTTATCAATGCCTGCTGTGGAAGTAATAATGTGAAGTCAGCTCAAGATCAAGGCTTCCAAGTTTGGTAATGGAAGCTTTCAGAAGTCACTGTAGTCGGTGAGCTCCAAACACCATCACTCTGTTCTGAAGAAGAATGAATTTGGCTCCTTGAATCTCCTTATTTTGAGTTCTTGAAGACCACACCCTTTTGAGTCCTTGAAGACCACACCCACTTCTTTCAAGTGAGTGCATTTCAGAGGTCTTTCGATGGGTGTTAATATGGGTAATTAGATCTCTTAAAATCAGAGGGAAAGATCTATTTAACACTCTGGCTAATCTTCATAAACACATCTCCACAAACATCATCTCATCAAGAGACACAGATTTTACAACAAACCCACCCATGAATGCCACCTGTATATCTAAATTTCTGGACATCAAGTACTTTTACAACTTACAAAAAAGCCAGAACACATTATTGCATCAGTTAGTGACCTTAGAAAACCTGTTGGAAAACTCGGAAATATTTTACCTGAGGTTTGTTTATATTCTGTGTTGGAGGATGCGCTTAATTGATTGATTTAGTTTTGTATTTCAGTGTAAGACTTTAACGTAGCAGCATTTTTGGCCACCAGAATGGAGATTTCTCCTGTCCCTCACACTCCATATCAAGCCCCCCAAGGCCTCCCAGCAAGAGCAGAACAGGAGATTCTCTGCCTGGCGCTCCTTATGCCAGCTAAGGGGGAACAGTAGAGAAAGGATGAGATGCCCCAGTTCAGCGACCCTCTGGGCCAAGGGAAGGGAAGAGGAGTTGTACTCATGTATGGAGTTTATATCGACTTATGTCTCAGTCCATTTAGTTCTCTGTTTATGCGGGGAGTTATTTGCCACCTTGAGCAAACCTCCATCCTATTTACCACTGGTTCCAAATATTCTTCATGCAGTCACGGAAAACCAAACTGTGGATTCTGAAGAATCAGCTCAGAGCTTGGCACAGCGTTCTTAGAGCACTGCCTTGGCTATGCAGAAACCCTTGGGTCCAGCAACAGTCTGAGCTGGATGAGAAATGGAGGGAGGGAGCCCCATTTTCCAGGATGTCCCACTTTGTGCATATGCATGATTCCCCTATGAGGTCACCATTCCTCTGCTTCCTTTGAGGTCTGGGAGTTTCCCTGGGTTTAGCTATTAAGGGATAGGGTAGGAGGTGCCTTTTGGTTCTGGGGCCATAGGACACGGCCTCAGCAGGAGACCCAGCTGAGCAGGTAACTCTTCATGGGGCAGAGTGTGGGCAAAATGGATTGTTACCTTTTGGAAGCAGCAAGTCCCCCAGTTCTCCTGACCCTCCAACATCACTGCATGGAGTCAGTAAAATGGGCAAGGTGTGGACTATGGGAATTCGGAAAGAAGGGAAGTGAGAGCCTAGTAGTTGTGGGGATGGGGGCAGAGCACTTTTTCTGTCAAGGTCGCTGAACAGAACATTCTCCCCTCTTTTCTTTTTTTAATACGTTTATTTATTTATTTATTTGGCTATGCCGGGTCTTAGTTGCAGCATGTGAGATCTAGTTCCCTGACCAGGGATCGAACCTGGGGCCCCAGCCTTGGGAGCGTAGAGTCTCGGCCACTGGACCACCAAGGAAGTCCTCCCTTCTTAAATTCAGAGAAAAAAAGCAGTGATGGGTGGAAGAGTTGCCTGTGTCTGGGCAGTGGAGCATTTCTCTGGTCTTCTCCAGATATACCCAATCCAATCCTACAGGTAGAGGAGTCTGCACATTTTTTTACCTCCTAGAATTTCTCCTATCAGGAACTCCCAAATTCCCACCTGAACCGGGGGCTGCTGAGCTTTTCCTCCCTGGATTGCTTTTCCCCAGGTGAACCATGTCAGCACCATGACAAGGCCCAACAACTATAAATATCAACCAGCCTTCCATGTCTCTATGAAGTTAAATGTTTGCCAGAGTGTGAGGATAAGAATATTTATTAGCAGTTTGCTAGCCGTAGTTAGACATTTTAAATATTTGACATGTGGTAGGTGGACCTCAATTTGTACTCTTGCTCTGACCTCATAAATATTTTTATTTTTTAAAATATTTTGTATTTTAAAAAATCTTGGTAAAATATGACAGTCAGAGGAACCAGCTGGGGGCGCCCTGTACAAGTCATCAAGTGAAGCTTTCCTTTGACACCCACCTCTTCCCATTCTAGTGCCTGCTCCCCGTCCAGCTTCTTTGAAAATTGCTTTTGTCCTCTGTAACTACTGATGAAATAAAATTTATATTTTAAGGCAGGACAAGAGAAATTAAACATAAATTTCCCTTTCGGTGTCTGTTTAGGCCTCCTCTCTCCACAATGTGCAGTGTGCATCTGCATTACACATTAACCAGAGCTTCTGATGCTTCTTACTCACCTCTTCATAATTTTAAGTGTGATCATTTAAGATTAGAGTGTAGTGAATTCATAATTTTCAGGAAGTGAAGATCTAAAATTTTGCATATGGTGGTAATAGGATGTGTTCCTAGTACATCTGAACTTATCACTTGATATGGTTCAGTGCAGGCCACCCCAAAATGTGCCACTTTGACATATTGGTTATACTTAAGAGACAACGAAGAAGGACACTCTGAACCTTCATTGTCCCCCTGAAAGCAGGAAATAAATCTCCCATACAAAAGGTATCCTCCTGTTAACAGAATGTAAAAAGATATTCTAATCACCAAAGATAGGAAACTGAAAGCTAAGAAGGCTGCATAAACAAACTTTGTTATTTTACTAATTTAATACCCTAAGACAAAACTTTTGTTTTGTCAATTTTTCACAAATGTATTGTTTCTTTGTCTGAAAGGTATAAAAGCTGCCTACTTGGGTCACTTCTCTGAGTCTCATTTTTCTATGAGCTCCCATACATACGAATTAAATTTGTTTTTCTCCAGTTGATCTGCCATATGTCAATTTAATTATTAGAGCAGCCAAAGAACCTAGAAGAGAAGAAAGAAAAATTTTTCCTCTCCACACACCCATTAACAAGATACATGATGAATTAACTATGACTTGAGTCTGCTATGCTATGAAGTAATTCCCGGGGCACATAAAGCCTGATCATCACTGAGGTAGAGCAAAGGGAAGAAAAAAACAAATGGTAAGTGCTGATGCCTGATCATTCAAATCTTCCACCTTGAGGTGAGTAGGGGATGTGTGAAGAATTTTAATCCACTGATTCTCAAACTTGCCGGAGCATTGGAATCATCTGAGGAGTTTTGGAAAACGGCGATGCCTGTGTCCCATCAGAGAAGTTCTGATGTAATGTTCCGGGGCATAGCCTAAAATTGGGGAGTTTTAGAAACTCCCTAGGTGATTCTAACGTGCAGTCAATTTTGAGAACCATTGTCCAGATTTAAACCTAAAATGTTCCTCCGTTTCTATATGTACATTCACCATTCCACAGTTTTTAAAATTAGATTACTCAGAACTTGATATACTGATAGACAATATGTTATTGATTAAACAGAGTTCCATATATACCTATATATGGCATGGTCTGGCACAATATTTCTTTGATTATACATCTAATTTCACCTGGCACACATATGCATTATTCTTTTTGAGTTGAAAATGTGGCCCCGTCCTGCCTGTGTTGCCAGATTGGCATTGACAGTAGTGTGTCTGTTAAAGCTCTCTAACTTTCATGTACTGGGATCCTGACTCATTAAAATCAATAATTTTCATGACTCTCAGAGAGAGGGCTAGGTAGCATTGGTGCTTAAACCTTTGTCCTACCACCTGAGAAGCAGATTTTGCTGTCTGAGAGTAGGATACTGGTCACTGTAAACTTTGCTAAATATCCAATTTAACCTTAATTTTTAAAGTGTATTTATGTTGAAATGTGCTGAATAAGAATGAGAATTCTATCAGAATATAAGGCCACTGCTTCTAGGTTTCATCCTATTCCTGCTATGTCCCCTTACTGAATTAAGTAATTTAGTTGACCTCCATTGTCTATTGAAGGCCAAGTATGTGCCCAGGATACCGTATGTTTCTTTCCATTTCTCTCATCAAATTGGTGGATGCTAAGATGCTTGGATACTACTAGACTGAAAATACTAAGAAGGTAAGAACAGTATTTTTTTAATTACTATATTCCCACTATCTTACACATGCTTAAAACATAGAATACTACAAAAATGTGGTGAATGAATGGATAAATAAATGAAAGAGCGAATATAAACAATATTTTTCTGGCATTAACAAAGTTTTCCAAAATACAGGTAACATAATAGGACTGAAAATAATCAATCATAATGTCAACAAAATGTAGGAAATAAACTGATTTCCAGATTCATAGGCCAAGGAAATTCTATTATTTTGAGATTTGAAATGACTATACTGTAATTTTATTCTATAGGTTGGATTTTGAGATTTCCTCAGGATGGCAAATATATATTAGTGGAAGATAAATATTCCTAGTGATGGGAAACAGAAAACAAGACTTAGAATGAGACAGTCAGGATTTATTTTTATTTATTTATTTTTATTTTAAAAATTTTTATAGGAGTATAGTTGATTTACAATGTTGTGTTAGTTTCAGGTGTACAGCAAAGTGAATCAGTTATGCATATACATATATCCACTCTTTTTTAGATTCTTTTCCCATATAGGCCATTACAGAGTATTGAGTAGAGTTCCCCGTGCTGCACAGTAGGCCCTTATTAGTTATCTATGTTATATATAGTAGTGTGTATATGTCAATCCCAATCTCCCAATTTATCCCTCCCCCACACTTACCCCCTGGTAACTATAAGTTTGTTTTCTACATCTGTAACACTATTTCTGTTTTGTAGATAAGTTCATTTGTACCCTTTTTTAGATTCCACATATAAGCGATATCATATGATATTTGTCTTTCATGAGACAGGATTTAAATAGCCATATATATAAAATCACTTAGCATGAAGTGATATAAACATCATGCACTGGCAAAAGCAAAACCGATTTGCATTTGAAAGAGTAATACACATGATTGAGAATTCACATTTCTAGAAATAAAATGATACATATACCCTGTAAGAAAGAAGAAAAAGAAACTGAATAAAGAAGGAAACAAAGAAAAGAAAGAAACCAAGAAAGAAAAACAAAGAAAATACCTTGGTGTATGGTCATGGGATAAATGATGACTGAAATGTGAAAAAATTGCATAAACTGTAATGTGCTAAATTCCATGAAACTGGGAGTTCACTTCTTTCAGATACTCAGGGCAAGGGAAAATCTCTCAAATGAGTTAGGGGACAGGCTGATTTGCTCTAACAAAGACTGTGACTCAGAGGCTGTTTTTCTTTTTTCTTTCTTTTTTTTAGCGGGGGCTTCCCTGAGTGGCATGCGGAATCTTAGTACCCTGACCAAGGATGGAACACTGAAGTGGAAGAGGACCGCCAGGGAAGTCCCCAGAGGCTGTTTTTCTTTCACGTGTCCGTTCATATATAACAGGTAATCAAGAGGAAGATTGTTATCTTCAATAACTGGCTTCTTTCTAAGTGCGCAAAAAGAGCTTATTGATGCCATCCTGAGAAAATATCTTGAGCCAGGGGGTCTAAGTGTAAGAAAATAATGTACTGTGTTCCAAAGCAGTTGTGTTTCCACCCTGTTGGGTCAAGATTAGGCACATGACACACCAAGCTTCAAAACTTATCTGGAAGTGCTGGATGCACATTAAAAGCTCTTGTGTGTTTGTTTTGGTTTGGTTTAGAAGAAAACAATTCAATGACAGGAACAGCAGAAGAAATATACATGAGGTTATGTTCCATGAAAATAAACTGATCTTCAACCAGAACGATGTCATAGTGTTCTGGGTTAGAACCAGGAATGAGTTCTCCAGAAGAGTAAACTCTGCTTTTCACCATCGTCAAGATGTCGAGTGTTTACCTTTTCAGCATCTGGCTCCTAAGGGTCATGGACAAGGAGTATCTACTTATCTTTGAATCTCTGAAATAGAAGACTAAGTCAGAATGGATTCTCCAAATTTGGAAATACTTATCAGAAATGTGCCCTTATTCTGTCCATCTATATTACCTAGCTTTCATAGAACACGTTCTCTCTACTCTTCTCCCCTGTTTCATGTAGCCCTTCATTAACTAACAAATTTCTTTATCAGCTTCTTTTGACAAACTGCATCTCTCCAGGTGACCTCAGATTGTATAATTTTACTTTATTTGCCTTCAACTCATCACTTCTTTCCATTCCCACCTAAAATTCCTGAGTGCCTTCTGTTGACACTAAAATTTCAGGGAGCAACAGTCATTACACCTTGAATTTCATAAGCTTAATTTTGCCCCTTTTCAAAGAAAGTTTTATAGTTAATATTCTTCTTATTTAGTTTGCATTTAGTTGTACAGACTGGCAGAATTAGCTACTATGGGCCTTTGGACTTGTCTTTGATTGGAAGGTGAGGAAAATGTGTACTGGATACATTTTCTTAGCTATAATATCAAGAATTTCTTATTCTAAAGACGTTTCTACATCTTTCAGTTTTGATTACCTTTATTAGAATTAATGTCATCTGGGTCATATTTACAATTGAGTAATGAAATCAAGGTGAGACCACTGGGAACATTGCCAGTTAAACCCATCATGTAAGTCTTCTCATCCCCAGAAGAGGTTATTTATTTATTTAGCTGGTCACCTTTTTTTTTTCTTTTTTTGTGTCAGATTTTTCAAAAGAAGATTCTTAAAAAAAAAAAATTCTTCAGAGAAGATTATCGATGGAAATAAAAAAATGGATACAGAAAATTCAGTATATGTGTAGTTTAAAAAGGGAGATAAACATGTAAAACAGAGAATGTATAAAGTGAGAAGAGAACATGGCCCATGATAAATTCCTGGGAAAGCTATAATTTTAAAGAAACATTAAGGAAAATGAGAGGAATTATGGCAAATAAAAATGGGAAAATAAAGGAAATAAATGGTACTTTGAAAGCATAAACTGAGTGCTTGCCATGTGAGCTCGATTTTACCAGCACCATATAGTTGACCTTTATCACTGCAACTAAAGATACGAAGAATTAGCGGAGATGACTGCCCAGGTTCTCCTCCTGTCGGCTTTCCTTTGATTCCTTGCTAGTGACTAAGGATTCAAGATTATGTTAAATATAGTTCCTGTTATTAGATAATGAAAAATGCAGAAAATATGATTTTCGTCCCCAGCTCAACTCCTGATGTGTGATTTTGGTCAAATTTCCTCATATCTCTTTGATATTTTATTACATTTTTAATAGAATATTTTAAAAACATTTTATCTCTTAATTTTCTATATTTTTATAGGATTTAATTTCTGTTCACCTAAAACATTTGTCTTTTAGACCATGAAAACTTTCAAACTTTGGGGGACTCTGAATTGTACAAGCATGCCACTGTTTTAAAGGGAAGGGCTTAAGTTTATTGTTTTCTTACTAGAGAAAATCATTAGGAAATACCTTTTTTTGAAAAGATAGGAAGAAAATCTACAAAAAACTGGAAGAAGACAGACTTGTTGCTATGTGGAAAGGAGATTAGTAGCAATTGTTTCCTTCGATCCCATTTTAGGAAAAGCATCATTCACTCTGTGTTACTTTATCTCCAGCCACGAGGAATTCTTCCTATGTGAGTTCCTCCCCTCACCGATGGTTCATTTCCAAGATACCTGGGAAACATCCACAACTAACCTGCATTAACATAATCCTTTTAAGTAGAAAAATCACATTTACTGAAAGGAAGCAGGCTGTAAAAATCAAAAAAGGATGATGAAGAAAAATTTGTCTGATTTGTAGAGCCTTGTGCTTGGAAGATCAGCACAGTTTCTAGAGAGTTATTAGAGTCCAGGGAAGCTTCTCAGATGGAGTGAAGGAACCATTGCCTCAGTAAATGTTCAGACTAATCTGACATCATTTCTCAACAATTCTGTAGTAACATTGTTCTTCATCAACCAGGTAAAAACATACCATAGTCTATTATTCCCCTCAACATCCTATCCTTGAACACAAATCTGTAATTCTGTATATATCAAAAAGTGTGTCTTTTTTTAGGAAATGTGTGGCTGGACTGTATAACTATTTTTTTTTAATTTCTCTTCCATATTATTATTTATTTATATTCTTATAAGCAAGTTTTCCACTATCTTCTGTGTTACTGCCTTACATGCTCTAGATTTTATATACAACTTTAGGAATCAGTTAGCATATCTATGTAAACTATTTTATGGATCTTACTGTCAATGAAAATTCAATTAACAATCAAGATAAGGGAAAAAAAGAGCATGTTACTCAAGCCAAACTGAGGAGTATAACGCAGGAGAAAGACCCTCAGAAGCTCTGAGAACTATTCCACCTGTTAGAAATGGAAGGAACAGTCACATAACTTTTCAGGACAAAGGGATCATATATCAAAATGACATATTGATATTTTATATAAAGTTCACCAAAGATACAGTCCGGGTAACACATACAAAGTTAGCAGCAAGTCGTTATGATCCCTTACAGAGTTGAGAAAGAATGCTCTTCTTCAAGAAGTTACATTGCCAACATTAGAAGAAAGGGAAGAAAACGTTCTTTATGCTCGAGTGGGCACCCCCATCTTTGAGGAGGTCTAGTTAGTGTGGAATGCAGATGTACACTGCACATGAGGGAGTGAGAGAGGAGGCCCAGACAAACACAGGAAGGGAATTTTATGTTTAAATTTTCTTGTCATACCTAAAAATACAAATATTATTTCATCATTATCAATGTCTCATCTACTTTTTTCCATCAACTACTGCAGTGGTTTCAAATGGGGGTGATTTTTTCTTCCAGAGGGCAATTGTTGATATGTGGAAAATTTTTTGGTTGTCACAATTGGAAGTTACCATTGATATTTCATGGGTAGAGACCAAGGATTCTGCTAAACATCCTACAAGGCAGACCTACAAGAAAGAAAAAACCAGTCCCAACTGTCAATTGTTCTGATGTTGAAGAAGCCCTGAACTAGAAAATCTTAATATAGATGAATAGTAAGAGTTTTAATTAGCCAGTAAGAGGAGAGAACAGGCAGGAATAAATGGAAAGCTAAGAATGAAAATAAAATGTTGTCGGTCTAAGATTTATATGGGATTCCCTGCAATCACTCTAGATGATTAAACTCATATCTACTAGCAAACAATATTTTGACTTGGAATTTTGTCACTGTGATTTGAGACTTTCTGCCTTTCAATCTGTAAACATATTTTCAATACTGTGAACAGTACATCTGAATACATTCCTTGATTATATTGTTGCTTATTTATTAACACTTGTTTTAGGTACTGAGGAGTAGCCATGAACAGGACAGACATCATTCCTACGCTTATGAAGGCTATAGTCAGGGAGCAAGGAACTGAATAAATGCTACAGGAATTGTAGTTAAAATTTGGGTCAGTGTATGAAAGGGGAAAAAAGGGAGTATATTAAAGGAATATAAAATGAAGTATAAACTTAGGCTAGTGTAAGGGAGTGGCATTTGAAGACAGACTTGAAGGGTAAATAGGGTGGGGTGGGTGGAGATCCTGAGGTGGAAATGGAGGTCAGGTACAGGACCTAGAGGAAGACTGGAAGGACCGGAACAGATCACCACATTCCTATTCTTCCTCACTATGGATCAGTTTTAGAAGATTCCACACTACAGAACCACACACCATCAGGGAATCATATATCTAGGGAAAGGAACAGGGTTTTATTGAGCATGGCTAATTTTCAGGTAGTTTGGCATCTTGCAGCAGAATTTGGATGTAGTGATGCTCGCTGCCTGCTGATTCCAATGTACTGTACCTTCCTTCTTTGTCCAGAGTCAGGAAACCTGTATCCAATGGAGAAGACTTTTTGCACTTGTAGATTTTAGAGACAAAGACTCTTTCCCAAAATGAAGGCTTCATAGAGCCTTGAGCATAATAATGTATCACCCAAATAATTTCAATTAACTTTATCACCCAGCCATTGGATACAAGTTCCATAAAGGCAGGTATGCTGCAGGATTTTCTTCATAGCTTTGTCATTGCTAACTAGGTCTGTACCTGGCACTCAGTAAAGAGAGGGTTTAATCATCATTATGATCATAATATCCTTTTTAAAAAAATATTTAATTTACTTATTTCGTTGTGACAGGTCTTAGTTGTGGCTCGCTGGCTCCTTAGTTGTGGCATGCACACTCTTATTTGGGGCGTGCATGTGGGATCTAGTTCCCTGACCAGGGATCGAACCTGGGTCCCCTTCATTGGGAGCATGGAGTCTTAACCACTGTGCCACCAAGGAAGTCCTGATTGTAATATCCTTTTAATCTCTTAGCTGTACCATCCTCCAGCTCTCTAAGTGCTCGCACAGACATCACTCACCCAGTATTCCTCAGCAGCCTCTTCAGTGGAACGGTGCCTGTGAGCCCTGTGCTCCTGACTTTGAGAGCAGACCAAACAGAGCAAGCTCTTGTTGGCTTCACAGAAGATCTTCTTTGTCTCCTTATGGGTCCCACACATATGTCCCTCAGAGTTCAGGAGTTGCCCGAGATTTGCTTTTCTGGGAGTGGACACCAGATTCTTCAGAAGAAAATTGGTTTTGAGGTTTGTCTGCTCTGATCGTTGCCTGCACACTGGGCAACTGGCAGGGTCTTCAGCTTGCTCCCAGAGAAGACAGAGACAGGACCTACAGAAGCTGTGTCCACAGCCTATGGTGACTGAGTCTAGAAGGTAATTCAGGCACACGAGGCAGGTGAACTCTTTCTGGAAGGCTTCTGGGATGTCTGAGTCCATTTTTCTGAGGGAAGGAAATCAGGAGTTTATTCCTCTACCCCAAAGACAAAAAAGGCCCAAGGAATATCAGACACAGATTGTCACTGAATAATACACTGCTTTAGGAAGGATTTTTCATTTGACAGAAATGGAAAACTGAGACACAAAGAGAACTCTCAAGAGCTGCAGAAAATTTTCCCAGCTGCCAAACCAACACAACTTCTTGCCTTCTTTCCCTACCTAAAGGAGAACCTCAGGTTTGTTGAGATCTTATTTTCCTCTAGATAACATGAGCTTCAGGAGTTTGACCTAATTTATAGCTCTGTGTGGTGGGTCCTGATTGCCCTAAACAATCAATCATGATGCTCAATGCCAGTCGTTGATTTAGCGCCGCATACTTGACTAAGCTTGTGTTTTTATTATTTCGTATAATTGTCAGGCAGTTTTCTTTGGATGTCCTTTTTTATCTCATTCTGATTCTAGATCCACAAACACTGTTTTTCTTTGCAAAACACTTTCTGAATAATTCAGAGATAATGAAGAGGACCCTAAACATTGTCAGATTGGATCCTATTCTAACCAGAAGCAACTTACATGGATATACTAATCGGTTGAGTTTGCCTTCCTGTCTTATCTGTACCACACTGATCAATCAAACCAAAAATGAAAGAGAATGGTTATATCTTCTGAGTCTTTAAAACTGTTATCAAGGGGCTTCCCTGGTGGCGCAGTGGTTGAGAGTCCGCCTGCCGATGCAGGGGACGCGGGTTCGTGCCCAGGTCCGGGAAGATCCCACATGCCGCGGAGCAGCTGGGCCCATGAGCCATGGCCGCTGAGGCTGCGCATCTGGAGCCTGTGCTCCGCAACCGGAGAGGCCACAACAGTGAGAGGCCCACGTACCGCAAAAAAACAAACAAAAACAAAACAAAACATAAAAAAACCTTACATGGGATTTCTAATATGTATTTACAAAATAAAGTAATGAAAAGAACACAATTTTAAGAGCCAGCTGAAGAGTCTATATATTCCTTCATCAATGGATACCTGCAAAGAAAACAGAAAATAGCCAACAAGTTGCTATTTTCTTCCATATTACACAAATCCAAACTGTAACAGAACTAGATGCAGATTATGCATATTTCCTGAAGTCACAGCTAGAACTCTATTCTTACATGAGAGAAGAATTGTTATGGGAGTCTTGAACCTGCTCACACACACACAGAGGAGATCATTATTAGACTTTATTATTGAAACTGAGTCCCCCTAAAACGAGCTCCCCTGCCAAGTTTATGATTAACCTCTCTAGCCAAAGCTTTATTCTCTTTCTCATTCTGCCCCTGGTCCTCTCAGGATTAAGAAGTATCAGAGAAAAGGGGGGACTGAAACCAAGCAGTACCCTGCAGGCCCCTCCCAGGTACAAGAGCCCCTCAGTGTCCCCCGTTTCTTTTTTGTAGTAAAAGGCTTTACTCTTCTAGGCCTTCCATGGGTTCCAAAGAGCAGACTCAAGCAGTTACTAATTAGGGAAGTGAGGGAATAGAGAAACAAAGGAAAAGCGATCAAGCAAGAAACTAATGATAGCTTAAACAGTATAACAACCTGATGCACATCTTTGGGCTGGTCTGCAGAAACTAAGAACCCCACCCAGGTGGAGGATGCTGACTACATGCTGACCACAATCACACAGACCCTAGACTAGTTGGAACCAGAAGGCTGATGATTCAGATTTCCAAAACATCACCCTGTTACCTCACCGCCAACCAATCAGAAGAAAGTCCATGAGCTGCAACCCTCACCCCAAAGGTTGCCTTTAAAAACCCTCCCCTTTAGATAGCTAGGAAGGAGTCACATAGCACAGGGAGATCAGCTGGGTGCTTTGTGACCAGCTAGAAGGGTGGGATAGGGAGGGTGGGAGGGAGGGAGACTCAAGAGGGAGGAGATATGGGGATATATGTATATGTATTCACTTTGTTATAAAGCAGATACTAACACACCATTGTAAAGCAATTATACTCCAATAAAAACGTTAAAAAAAATCAAATGGGAAAAATATTTTAGGATCATCTAAAGTATTTTGCCTATAAAAATAAAGGAGGGGGCTTCCCTGGTGGCGCAGTGGTTTAGAGTCCGCCTGCCGATGCAGGGGACACGGGTTCGTGCCCCGGTCCGGGAAGATCCCACATGCTGAGGAGCGGCTGGGCCCGTGAGCCATGGCCGCTGAGCCTGCGCGTCCAGAGCCTGTGCTCCACAATGGGAGAGGCCACAAGAGTGAGAGGCCCGCGTGCTGCAAAAAAGAAATTAAAAAATAATAAAAAATAAAGGAGAGAAGGAATTATATATAATGCTTTAAAAAAAAAAAAAACCCTCCCCTGAAAGCCACCTGGGATTTCTGGTCTTTTGAGCATAAGCTGTCTGTTCTCCCTATTTGACGCCCTACAGTAAATGCTGGACTCCTTCACCTCAACCTGGTGTCAGTAGACTGGCTTTGCTGCACAGCAGGCTAGCAGACCCAAGTTTGGTTAGGTAACATTATGAGTGAAATTCCTGGTAAAAGTTTTGTCATTACCCACCAAGATGCAATGGTGTTCTATGATCAGGTTTAGAACCCACTCATCTGGAGCAAAGTTAATCCTGAAAATGATGAGTAGGAAAAAAGATTTGTTTCCAAGGATAAATAAATCAACTGGCCACAAAGTCAGTGCATTACAGGTTTTGCCACTAACTTGTTCTGTAATCCTGGCCATGTCTTCAATTTCTCATCCATACATGGGGAGAATATTGCCACCTCACTAATTCACAAAGATTTGAGGCTCAATTAGACAACTGCTAAGAAACAGAAGTTCATTTTTTTTGTTTGTTTTAATCAATTGAGAAGTGTGTCACACTGTCTTGATTCTATTAGAATATCCAGTTATTTTCTAATAAGAAGAATAATTTACAAATTATCCAAAATAGCCAACAACATGTATTAACAAATAGGCTCATACATCTCTGTCTGGCTAGAAAAGGTTATATATGTTCCAAGGATCATTATGTTATCTCAATTAATAAAGGGAGCTATTGGTATTCCTGTTTTCATACATTGCATCTAGTTTACAAATGCACAGTGCTTGGAGAAGTTAGATGACCTAAAGACAGCCAGTGAAAGACGGAACTGGTATTCAAATGTAGATCAGTGAAAGCTAAGACACTCTTCTGAAATAATCTTGTCTTTCAGAACAGGGTGGAGAAGGAAATTCCCTCTAAAGACATGCAAAATAGTGAACAGACCTGAGAATTTAACTAGATGTTACAAAACAAAAGGGAAAACTAGGACAACCTTGCACCCCAAGGAAGACTGAAAAGGCAGCCCCTACTTAACGCCCCGCCCCAGCCACTATTGAGAGTCAGGTGACTTAGAAGTAGTAGAGGATTTTTAGTAGTAAAGCAAAGGATTAGAAAGGGGAACAAGACAGAAGTTCTGAGGCTTTAATGACCCCTAACCTAAGGGTCTAAATAGACTGAAAGCACTCTGATGGACAAATGGCAAATTGGAATTCTGGAGAGTCCAGGAGGCTTCTGGAGGTTCTGTGGTCCTTGGAGGGGTGAGTGGGGGGTTCTGTTAATCTCTTTCTTTTGTTTATTAATGATGCAAATCCTTGAGTTCTAAACAGTTAGAGGAGCTTGGTCAAAGCCGCGGAGAATTAAGCAAGAAACTGACAGCCCAGAAAGTGAGCTAGAGGAAGGCATTCATTTTATTTCTTTGCTGGTCACTCCATCTCACAGGTTAGAAAAGGAAAAATGAAGCAGAGGCAGCACCCCTGTCTAGGAGTGAAGATTATATCTCGCCAGACTTCCACTTTTATTATACCTATTATACGTAATTATAGTAAAAGAAGTGCAAGAGGCAGAAGGATTTCCACAAAATTTAAGCTTCTGGATCTCTCACTTGAAATGGCCCTTCCAAAGACTTGATAGGTGCCCTAGCAAATTTTATTCATAGTTTTAATTCTATCATAATTAAATAGACATATGTGTTTGTATGACTATGTGTATGTACATCTATACATATATATATGTACTTGACTGTTTTTACATAAAATTATAACTTGTATTCACTAAGGAGTCCTTTAATCGTTATTAGGAGTTCAAGTATGTCACTTTGAAAAAGCTAAGTATTCCAATCAATTATTCAATAAAAGTGTTTTATTTTTAGTTGCCTTGCAAATACTTTTTTAAATTTACTCATTTACCTCTTTTTCCCTACACCAGGGATAGCTATTTCAGGAAATAGGTAGCTGGTTTTTACACTAGGTCACATATATGCTCTCTAATTTCATGCTTATCAGAACAATATCACTATCCCCATTTTATAGAGGTGAAAATGATGGCTCAGGAAGGTTAAGTATTCACTCAAAGTTACTTTAATATCAGTAGGCGAAGATGGAATTTAAACTTGCGTATGTCTGACTTCGAAGTCCAAAATTTATTCTTTTGACTAAAATATACTATCTTCCTCTGAAACAGGAGTCAGCAAACTATGTTTCACTGACCAAATCCAGCTCACTTCCTTTCTTTGTACAGCCCACAAACTAAAAATGATTATCACGTTTTAAATAGGTGAAAAAAATCAAGAGGAATAATATTTTGTGACATATCATTTATATGAAATTTAAATTTCGTGCCTACAAATAAAGTTTTATCGAAACTGTCACACTTATTCAATTACGTATTTACTATCACTTTTTTGGTGCTACAATAGCAGAGCTGAGTAGTTGGGACAGAGATCAGCTGGCCTACAAAAGCTGGAC
This sequence comes from Globicephala melas, assembly GCF_963455315.2. NCBI lineage: Eukaryota > Metazoa > Chordata > Mammalia > Artiodactyla > Delphinidae > Globicephala > Globicephala melas. The sequence goes on along the minus strand of NC_083321.1, from coordinate 65,530,323 downwards.
CTTTACAGAAAAAGTTTGCTGACACCTGCTTTAAAACATCATGATAAAGTTCAGCTGAAGGTACAATACTCTCCAGATGAAACATGATACAAGATCTTCAGTAATAAAACCTTTTTTAAAAGTCAGTTTCTGTTTATGAAATATTGGATCAAAACTTCTAAACAGAATAGTAAACTTTTAAGTATATGCTTACTACAATAATGTCTTGATGTTCTCTGCTTTCAACTCATCCAAAAATGCTTTCTTCACATTATGCTGTGGAATGTTAGTAGCTTCACTGGAGGATTTTATAAACCATCCACTAAATTACAAACAAATATAGGAATGAGATATGAGCTTATAGACAGGGCCTATCTTTCCTTATTATTGTATTTATCATATATAAAACATCAATGACCTCTGGTATTAACTGAGATTTTCTGAAGTTTCATTGCTCTTGCCTACTTCCATTGGAAAAAAAATCATGCAGACAGACTTAATTACAAATCAGTTGCAACATATTTTTTAATCCAATTTCAATAAGTATTGCTGTTACTCTAAGAAATGTTTTATGAAATTAGCACTAAAATTGAAGATGGTTCAACTGATGGGAAAAATGAAGGCAAAAAGGAGATCCACCTTCTTTCTCCTTAAAGCTTCTATCCTCAGTGACGACGCCTCTGCTGACCCAGAAAAAGCGTTTAGTAAATGTAATGAATTAATTATGAGTATATTTCAAGTACATAAATTATTTCAAAGAGTTGAAGGCAATTCAGACTTGTAATTTGTTCTGGTTCTGAAACTAAAGCAAAATATGCTTAAATATTTTGTGCCTGCAGTTGAAGTAGGCTTCAAAAGTTCAACTTCAGAGAGCTACAGTGAAACTCCAATTCACCCAACATCTCTGCAAGACACACAGTGAACACAGAGACTAGAGGCAGTGGGTAGCCAGATCGCGTAGAGCCATTAGCCCTGGTAGTTGGCTTCGTGACATAGTTTATTTAGATAAATGATATGATCTGTGCATAAAATGGTTACCTAAATCACCCAGCTAGCTTTCATGGAGCTTTCCAGTTATTAATCACATACACGTTACACACATGCATATATACACGCATATTGAAATAAATGCTTGGCAGCAAATGGAAATACAGTTCCACCAGTATGTAAAATAAAGGGACTTGGATTAGACTGTAGGATAAGGGCACTCGGAGGATGAAATGCTTGAATCGAGATCTAAAAAATGAGCTGGATAAAGAGGACGGAGGCCTGTGGGAGGGAGGGAGCAGAGAATCCTAGGAAAAAAATTAACAAACGTTAATAAAGAACCCACAGCCATTGAGCAGTGAATATAAGGGTGGGGCTGAGGGCTATACTGGGACGAATAAAATGCTTTTAGAAGATGCAGAAGATCTTAATCCTCATGCTACCCTTGCCCACGTTGTACAACTGAGAAAACTGAAACTCGAGTAGAAGTGTGCCCTTAACGAGCACACTTATCTAAGCCCCACAATAACCCTAATATCCACATGCTAGTTATGAGCAGAGTGTGGCTCAAAGGTTACACAACAAGCAAGAAGAGGTTGAATTTGAGCCAGCTTAGTTGGTCTATGCCCTGGTCTTCTAAATCCCAGAATTCAGAGAAGGGCCGAACTACCAGGCTATACCTTAACGCTAGTCCTGTGCATTAATGTCCAGTTAGAAGCATCTCCTCACCAGGAAAGAATTTTTTAAAAGTGCCAATACCCCAGTACTGTGCCAGGAGCTTTAGATGCTATTTCGTTTACGATTCCCACTAAGTTACAGATAGTATTCTTACAAAGGTTGACAAACTGTGGCTCAGAGAGACTCGGTAACTCGCTCAAGGCCACAGAGAAGTTGCAGAGTTAAAATTAGAATTTAAAAGAGTCTCAGCGAATCTGTGCTGCCTCCTGGTAATCATGGAGAGTTGGGTTAAGTCTGCAAATCAGTACACAGGGGAAAACGCTCAAGAACTGCTATTAAGGATCTGTTCAGAGCACTGACAATGTCAGCCGGTTAGCTCCTAAATATTCCTCTTTATTTACTCCCAAGGACGAAAGAATGAGAGAATAGGGCTCCCACTCAGCAGTGCCCTGAGTTCTACCTACTGTATACACGAAGCAGGTCCAGGCACAGGCACTAGATAAAGACCCCAAACAGGTAAGAGTCGTTTCTTGCAAAGCTCCTTGGACGACCTAGCAAATGCCCCCAGAGATCCGGCGCTCCTGCTAAAACGTACAGATTGCTCGCAGGGCCTCAGCAGTTGGAACTTTCTCAAGTTTAGTTTGAGTCTCTCCGTTCTACTCCTTACCCTGGGTGACTGTTCTACAGTAGCCCGTCCAGAAGCCAGCTGTGCACCGCCCCCAGCAACTCCCACCTAACTCGCGGGTGCTCGTCCCCACTTTCCCCCACCCCCCGGGAGACCGGGAGACCAGCAGCTGGCCCCACGCGGCAGCTGGCCCGGGAGTCCTGCGAACCGCCGAACAGCCGGGTAGGCTCGGGGTTGTGCGTGGCGAGGGTGCCCGTACCGAAAAGGAAGCCGAGGACGAAGAGGCAGGCGGCCAGCACCAGGGCCCCAGCGCACAGCCAGCGCGGGCGGCGCCAGGCGACAAAGGTCGAGTCGGTTTCGTGCAGGGGATTCCACATATCAGCGTGTGGCCGGCGGGGCCTCCGGTGACCGGTGCCTCTGCGGTGGCCCCCCCGCTGCCTCGCGGGCGGCGCGGCAAAGACTTCTTCCTTCGAGAGCCGCTCTTAGCAGTTCTGCAGCCTAGAGACCACTCGCACTCCCAGTTTCTCCGCCCCTGAAAGTATTTCTAGTTTACTCTCAACCAATCCCGGAGAGCAAGAGGCAGCATCAGTCCCCAGAAGAAGAAAACCCGGCCCCTTCGGAGAGGTGCTTAAAAAAAAAAAAAAAAAAAAAAGTTCAGCTTGAAAATTTCTAGCCCTTATTTTAAAATAAAAGGAAAAGAAGGAAGAAACGGAAGGAGGAAGCAAAGAACAAACTCTTCTCCTTTCTCCACTTCCAGACCACAATCCGATTCACAAAAAGAACACTAAGTACCCCGTAATTCAATAGAACGATCTTCTTTTTTCTGTCTAGGAAAATGCATGTTCCAGGCAAGTTGGTAGACTAAACTATTCCTCAAGAACTTTTTTCAGATCCGAAATCCTATTAAATACTATTATAGCCCTACAAGGAGTAAAATCAAGTAGAAAACGGTGGTGTCCAGTTCCGGCACTGCTTTGGATATTCAGGGAGTGAATTTTGGTGTCAATGCCAGTTACCACTGTGCTCTTTTTCCTAATGAAGATCATTGATACTTATCAATTATTAGGGAATTATTCCTCCCTTTACATAGCACAACCAGTTTTAAAGAAATACTATTGGAATTTGCTGAAGGCAGAGAGTACATCTCTTTTTACATCAGAGCTGCCCTTGGCACTCTCTTACATTGTGGGTATGAAATCAGTCTTTGTTGAGTCAACCTGAAGAGTCAATCACACATAAATCTACCCCTGTTATAAATTCTTAAAAAATTATAACAATGATATCTAAAGGAGGACAATAACGACATGCTTTATAAAATCAATGACGTTCTTATAATCTGTAAGGGAGACTGCATGCATGGCCTCTAGCTAGGAGTGCTTTACGGAAGCATTGCATTTAAAAGAATCAGTGAAGTACCAGCAGAGTTTGAACCAGGGGAAATGAGAAGAAACTTTGGGTCCGGGAGCCAGAGGGATAGCCAAGGAATGGCAGATAGTTTGCTTTGGGAAAGGGAGCGAACAGGGAGAGAGTGAGGAGAGACGGGGCTACATCATAGAGAATGTTGGGTACTTTGATAAAGAATTTCTGAGCTAAGTGAAGAGATGTGGGAAAATTAAAATGTTAACAGTGAACCAAGACAACTACTAGATGACTTAGGACAGGAAAGGAAAGAGTTTCTTCAGCCCTTTCTAACAATAGCTTATATTTATTAAATGTCTCCTAATGTTCCTATTGTTAAATCTAACCAGGAATGGTGGAAGAATAATACTTACTGAGCACTTTCTGAATGAGCCACTTTATATACATCAACTTGTTTAATCATCGGCACCCTTCGTGGTTGATACTATCACCCTTCCCGTTTTACATGTAGGAAAACTGAAATTTAATGAGATGAGATAAATCACTCAAAGTCACAAAGCTAAGACAAAATCCAAAGTGCGCCTTACTCTAAACCACTGTACTGCCTCCCTTGAGCATGGGCTGCATTTGCTAAGCTCTTTGCTTGTATTGGGAGGAACACTGGGCTTGGAGTCGGAAGACTTGGACTTAAGCTTTGGATCTGGTCCTGTCTAAGCCTTGTACCCTGGAGAGTCACATATTCGGGTTACTTGAATGTATCTTCTCATTTGTAAAATATAGGATCATCTAATAACAGTATTAAGTACCATCTGTTAATAAAGATGTTCTGAAGGTCAGATGCGTGTATAATTGAGGGAAATTATATTTATTAAATATAAGAAGGGTTTTGAACAATGTTACAACTACCTAACAATTTAATTAATACCCTTATGGTGAGCTGGGCTACATTTGAAGAAATCAAAGAACAAATGAACATCTGTCAAATCTTATTGAAAGGATTCGTTCTCTCCTCATGAAGCTTACAGTTTAGTGGGGAAAACATAGCTTTAAGAGTAATTAATGACTGATTAATATTATGAGCACATTCCACATGGCAGGCACTTGCTATATGCTTTACAGAATTATTTCATTTAATTATCAGGATTTAGCCCAAAAGAATTTGAAATCTCTAACAGGTGGTTTTGCAAGCCACACTAGATTTTTCTTTTCTTTTCTTTTTTAAGATGCTCTCTTTCTTTTTTTTTTATTTATTATTTTTGGCTGCATTGGGTCTTCGTTGTTGCACGCGGGCTTTCTCTAGTTGCGGTGAGGAGGGGCTACTCTTCCTTGCGGTGCGCAGGATTCTCACTGAGGCAAGCCACACTAGATTTTTCTGTTGCTACTATTTCTCTTTTACAGCTGAAGAAACTAAGCTTTAATGAAGTTAACACCCACCTTCCCCCCCAAAAAAGATCTTTTTTTGCTTAAGCTGCGATTTCTGACTCTCTGGACTGTAAGGTTTGGTAAAAGCAGATGCTCAATAAATAGTAGCTATTATGATTCCCTACCTATGACTGGCTAGAATTGAATATATATAAATCAGTACAAAATAGTTGTGCTTGTTAACCAGACTTGGAGAGAATGTGTATAATCCAACCTTGTTAGGCTGAAATGATTTAAAACAGTCTTGACCAAGAACTCTTGGAATATTGCTGTCAACTCAAGTGGCAGGAAGCTTGAGAGCTCAAACAGAACAATGTTGTCAGATTAATTTTCCAAGGTCTCTACTCTGTTTTTGATTTCCCAACTCAGAAATCTTAAGTGGAATCCAGTGCACTATATAGTGATTCTAAATTCCTTAACAAAGCAGTGCAGGCTATCTAGATTTTGGATTCTTTTTGGCAACATCCTCCATTAACCTCCCTGTCGTGTACTCTAATGTAATTTCCTTAGTCTTGCTAACCTTCAGTTTACTCATCTATAAAATAGTAATAATACAAGTTCCTGTTGCATGCGGTGGTTAAAAAAGGTTAGCAGACAAGCCTGGCACTTAGATCACTGTAAGTGAATAAGAGATGCTGTCGTTACGTATTTCAAAAAAATCATGTAAAATCATTATCTTATTCGATCAGATTATTTTAAGTAAACATCATATATGTACTTAGAAATCTCTTGTGTTTGAAACCAATACACTATCATTACGCTAACCTACACTTAAGAAAAAACTATTCTTATGAGAACAGTAAAGAAATATATTCCAAAGAGTAAAATGAGATACTCTATGCATAATACTAATATTTATTTCATAAATTGAAAGTGATTAGATTAGTCAATATTGTAATAAGGACAAGATAAATCTGTCTTTGTACAGACATGAACTAAATCAAAGAGTATTACACTCTTCTCTGGAATATGTTTGAAAGAAAACAATTAAAATTATTTTAGCTCCTTTATCCCCAGGCTCTAATACATGTTTACTTTTTAAAAATACTTTAATGTTCTAAAAAGAAAAATACTTTAAAGCTCCATGACAAAGGAAACCATAAACAAAACAAAAAGGCAACACACAGAATGGGAGAAAATATTTGCAAATGAAGTGATCGACAAGGGATTAATCTCCAAAATATACAAACAGCTCATGCCGCTCAATATCAAAAAAACAAACAACCTAATTAAAAATGGGCAGAAGACCTAAATAGACATTTCTCCAAAGAAGACATACAGATGGCCAAGAGGCATATGAAAAGATGCTCTAACATCTTTACTAACTATTAGAGAAACACTAACTAGAGAAATGCAAATCAAAACTACAATGAGGTATCACCTCACACTGGTCGGGATGGCCGCCATCAAAAAATCTACAAACGATAAGTGCTGGAGAGGGTGTGGAGAAAAGGGGACCCTCCTACACTTGTGGTGGGAATGTAAATTGGTACAGCCACTATGGAGAACAGTATGGAGGTTCCTTAAAAACCTAAAAATAGAACTACCATATGATCCAGCAATCCCACTCCTGGGCATATATCCAGAGAAAACCATAATTTGAAAAGAAACATGTACCCCAATGGTCATTGCAACACTATTTACAATAGCCAGGACATGGAAGCAACCTAGATGACCAACAGAGGAATGGATAAAGAAGGTGTGGTACATATATAAAGTGAGATATTACTTAGCCACAAAAAAGAACAAAACAATTCCATTTGCAGCAACATGGATGGACCTAGAGATTGTCATACTGAGTGAAGTATGTTAGACAGACAAAGACAAATATCATATGATATCGCTTATATGTGGAATCTATAAAAATGATACAAAGGAACTTACTTACAAAACAGAAATACAGTCACAGATATTGAAAACAAACTTATGGCTACCAAGGGGGGAAGGGGGTATAAATTGGGAGATTGGGATTGACATATACACACTGCTATATATAAAATAGATAACTAATAAGAATCTACTGTATTTCACAGTGGACTCTACTCAATTCTCTGTAATGACCTATATGGGAAAAGAATCTAAAAAAGAGTGGATATATGTATATGTATAACTGATTCACCTTGCTATAGAGCAAAAACTAACACAACATTGTAAATCAACTATACTCCAATAAAAAAACCTTTAATAAACATTCTTGAACAAAAAAACAAAAACAGAACTCCATGACTTCTACTTAATCTGTAAACACAGAACCCTTGCACTCTAAATTACACATTAAATAATGTAGCTTGGAAAGACAAGAACTCTCTTCTCCAAGTGATTTTCTATCTTTTCAAAATTTTCAATCTTTTAAAGTTGGAGGGTGGTTATATGAACATATATATTCGTAAAACTCTTTTCACTATACATTGAAAATCTGTGCATTTTATTGTATATAAATTATAAATCACAAAAATTGATTTAAATAAAAACATAGGTGTATAGGTAAATGAGAATATTTCTTAATGATTCCTCTAAATTCCACTCTTTTAAACTAATTAATTCTCATTCTCCTAAACTAGGAGAATCTTTGCAGACAAGTTTCTTTGCTTTGAAGTTTTGAGAAATAGAATATTTAGCTTTTCAATCAAATGATAGAATGGGATTGTAAAAGGACAAGTTTTAAGAAAAAATATAGAGGGTTTCGGTTAAATTTTATTACTAAAATCAAGCGTGTTTATCTTTTTAAGAAATGTATATAGAAGTATAGGAAATAAGAAGCTCAAAGTAATCTTTTACACCCTTCTTTCCTTTCCTACACCATATCACCCTCCAGAGGTAAGTATTGTAAACATTTTAGTATTAATCCTTCCAGACATTTTTTGATGCATATACACAATACCTTTAAAAATACAAAATGATATCATGCTATGCATTTATTTGTTTTTTTTATTTTAAGAAAGCTTTCAATTGATGTGTACATACTTACAGAAAAGTACACAAATCATAATCGTACAGCTTCATGAATTTTTAGGAGGGACAAACAATGATAATTCAGCATCAGAATCAAGAAACAGAGCTTTACCAGGAACTCCAGATGCCCTCCTCAATCCCCTTTACATCACTACTCCTCATATTGAATAATATCCACTATTCTATCCTGAATTCTAACACCAACGTTTAGTTTTGCAGTTTCTATAAATAGAATTATATAGTATATTTACTTTTGTGTTCGGCATCTTTCACTCAGAATTACATTTGTGAGATACTTGCAGTGGTGTACTAGTCAATCAGCTCTGGCAAGGGAGGGGAAAGCCCTGATTTGTGGCATCTCTTAATTTCCATGATGCAAACACTCCCACAATGGTAGAGTTAAAGCTAACAACGTGATGTATGTGAGTTGGAAGGAGATGCCCGTAATTGCCTTTTTTGGGGTTGCATTGGGTCTTTGTTGCTGCGCATGGGCTTTTCTCTAGTTGCAGCGAGCGGGGGTTACTCTTCGTTGCGCTGCATGGGCTTCTCATTGCAATAGCTTCTCTTGTTGCAGAGCACAGGCTCTAGGCACATGGGTTTCAGTATTTTCAGGGCACGGTCTCAGTAGTTGTGGCTCGCAGGCCCTAGAGCACGCAGGCTTCAGTGGTTGTGGTGCACGGGCTTAGTTGCTCTGCGGCATGTGGGATCTTCCTGGACCAGGGATCGAACCCGTGTCCCTTGCATTGGCAGGTGGACTCTTCACTGCTGCGCCACCAGAGAAGACCCCCATAATTGCCTCTTGTAAGCTGGTAGGAGCAGGCTCCAGCATACTACTGGGCCGTATTTTTTCCATGTACCAATCATTCACTCATTCTCTGGCCTATGAACTAACCAACTGTACAAATATGCCACCATCTATTTATCCATTTTCCTGTTGATAGACATCTAGATCATCTCCAGTTCTTAGCTGTTAGAAACTGTGCTTCTACGAACATTTGGCAATTATATGTATTTATTTCTGTGGGTATATATCTAGAAGTCACTCTTACCAGCAGTGCATGTGAATTTCTAATTCCTCCATATGCTTGCCAACTAAATTGTATTTCCCTGACAGCTAATAAAATAGAACAGCTTCTCCTAAGTTTGTTGCCCCACTTGTATTCTTTGAAGTGACTGTTCAAGTGTTTTGTCCAATTTTCTGTTGGGTATTCTGACTTTTTCTTTTGGTGTTTTTGTAGGAATTTTTTTGTACTTATGCCTATAATTTTATAATACGTTTATTTTACTCAATAATGCAGACTTTCATGTTAGTACATAAATTTTTTCCTTTATTGTTTTTGGTAGCCTTATAATATTTTAAAGAATAGATGTGAAAAATAGATTTTTTCATTCTTAAGCATACCAAAAATTTCTATGTGTATCTGATTCATATGAGAGTTTAATATATTGGATCAAAGCTGAAATCTGTCCTGGAAAGTAGCACCAGGAATTTTGTTATGAATAAATATTTAAAAGGAAGAGTGGCCCTTAAAGAACTTGAAAGATGAAAAGGTATTCTCCAGTCTGATGAAGTAGAAAGGGCCATTTTATTCCACACACAGCAGAATAATCACAGAACGCTGGTGATTCTAGTTTGGTAAGAAGCAATGTGAGTGTGATTTGGATAGGATAAAGTAAAAATTGTTGAGATTTGTTTGGAATATAAAAGGAAGAGCTCAGCCAGAAGCTCATTAGGAATAACTATTGGCAAAGGTCACAGTTTTGAAGGTCTGTAGTGGGAATTCCGAGAAAAAATACATTATTAAGACCTAGACTAAAGAGAATTAACTTAGCAAGTGTCTAAAGAAATATCTTCCTCAGAGTTCTTGAGAACATATGGAGAATGGTAAACTGAAGATTCAATTAAATGTAATTTTATTGGGAGAGGGAAGGAGTGTTTATTGGTGGGATGTTTCATTGTTTAAGCTAGAAACTAAAAACTCTGTTTTTGGGGATTTTGGTTTTGTTTGTTTTCTAAATAATTGGAAGTCTTTTGCACTATTGTTGGGAGTGCAAAATGGTGCAGCCACAATGGAAAATAGCATGAAGGATCCTCAAAAATTTAAAAAGAACTACCTTATGATCCAGCCGTCCCACTTCTGGATATTCATCCAGAAGGATTGAAAGCAGGACTCGAAGAGATATTAGTACTTCCATATTCATTGCAGCCATATTCACATAAGATAAGATGTAGAAGCAACCTAAATGTCCATCAACCAACGAAAGGATTTTTTTTAATAAAGTAGGTATACATAACATAGAATACTATTCAGCCTTAAAAAAAAGGGAATCCTGCAATATGTGACAACATTGATGAAACTTGAGGACATTATGCTAAGTGAAATAGGCAGTCACACCAGGGAAATACTGCATGCTTCAACCTATATGAAGTATCTAAAGTAGTCAAACTTGTAGAAGCATAGAATAGCATGGTGGTTGCTAGGGAGGTGCTAATGAAGGGCTGTAAAATTTTAGTTATGCAAAATGAATAAGTTCTAGATATATGCTGCATAACATTGTGTCTACAGATAATATTGTGCAGAAGAGATAGCAGTATTGTTTTGAACACTTAAAAATCTGTTAAAAGGTCAGCTATATTAAATATTCTTACCACCATTAAAAAAAAGAACAAAAAAACTAGATGGCAATTCTAAAACTGAAGGATGCTAAAAGGCCCCAAATATAACCAAAACAATACATTAGCAAAAATTTAGTTTTTAAAATGTGGTATCTTAGATTGATTGAGAGTATTCACTTTGAAAATATTAACAAAAAATATTATTTAAAAGACACAAACATTCACACATACAAATATGTCAAAGTACATATTTTCAAAGTCATGGCTTTGAAATCAGACATATTTGATTTTAAATCTACCTCAGGTGCTCACATACACAATTATAGGTAAATTGTTCAGTTTTACCCCTTTTATAGTCTCTACCAACTCCACAGAAAAGGCTCTTCTCAAAGTTACCAATTCTCTTTTCTCCTCATTTTCTCTCTCTCTCTATTTCTCTCTCTCTCCCTGTCTCTCTCTGTCTGTCTGTCTCTCTCTCTCTGTCTCCCTCTCTCCCTCCCTCTCTTTTATTAGTGAGATGGACTCCACCTTGGCACTGTATAGCCATGAGTTATCTACACCCATATGGAAATCTGTTTCTACCAAATGGGAAAAACCTGACCAAAGTGTAGGTTTCCATTAAGATCAGAGTTCTCTAGACCTATGTAGGAAGAATTTTAAATAACATAAGAACCAAAAGAAAATTAAACCCAGTAATGTAACCACCTGAGTGAGGCTGCAGAGTCTTGTGAGAAGAAAAATTAAGTCAAATCTAAACCCAAGCATGTAATCTCTGTTGGTTATTAGACCTACAAGACTATTAAGTGAATTGATATAGTGACTACAAATAGGGCATCACAGGCATAGTATCTCTGGTCAGTATCTCAGGTAAATATGCCAAACATGTAAGAGAGTATCCTTGAAGACTCCTTGCCATGGCACCAATACTTCCTTTGTGAGAAAGCATATTTTTACCTCTAGAATATTTAGATTTAAACATAGAAATGTTTAGGTAACCAAATTAATTATTTATTATTCCATTAATTATTATTTCAAAACTGTGCTGTGTGATATTTAAGAGAATTTGGCCTATTCGATTAGACTTGATTCTAATATAAGCTATATAATTGAGTAATTCAGTTAATCTTTTGGGTTTTAAATTGAAATTACTTACTATATTTATATGCAGTTTTACTGAAATATGTAAAAGAAGTTAATATTCCCCATAATTATAAATTAATCTTTTTTAGACTTATAAGGATTAATTTTAAGTACTTGATAAGGTTTGTCAGGTGATTGAATTGCTTAAAAATTAACAGAATACATTAAATGCTGTTTAAAATGTTTGACAGTATTTAATTAACTGTGTAAAATAAGACTAAAATTATGAAAGGTCCCAGGGTTATTGTTAAAATTTACTTGATTTATTAACTGAATAAGATATATATACTGAAACTAAAGTTAAGAAAGAACAAGTTCTTTTTTAAATTTCAAACTTCAATCAACCAAATATAGATTATAAAAATTAAAAATTCTGAATAGTTTTTTTTTTCTGTATAAACCTGCCCTTAAGGATATTCAAAACAATTTTTTAAATGTTACAATACAGATCCTCAAAGAGTTTAGTAAAGTGAAATGCTAGTTCCCCAATTAACACTTTCTCTTCCAGACCAGATGACATCACTTCTCTCAAACTGGCATTCCTTCTCAGTCTCCTTTGCCAGCTCCTCCTTTACCAGCCCTTTAAGTGTTGGACTGTCTCAAGGCTCTGCCTTTGGCCCTGTGCTCTCTTCTTTCTATAGCATCTCTTGAGGTGATTTCAAACTCTAAGTATGATCCATGCTCTGGTAGAAACTGCTCACCAAACACATTTCCTGTTTCCTAGGCATACAGCTAGGCCAGAAGTTCTCAGTCTCCCTTGAAGTTAGGTAGGTCCACATTCCTGTGTAAGGGTTAATAAAATATAGGAGGAAGTGATATATACCACTGCCAAGCCTAGCCTTTCAATACTTCCTACATAATCCTCTCTCTTCGCTTCAATCATCTGGCTGAATACACAAGACCTAGGAGAGATATCAGAGGCTCTAGGGGGTGGTATTGCCTCAAGATGGAAAGAGCAACCATTTCTGAATCATTACTTGGAGGAGTAACCAGCAATCAAGAATGCTCACCGGATTTTATAGATGTGAAAAATAAACTATTTTTTTAAATCCTATAGATTTGTCACAGAAGTCAGTGTCACTAATATCACTGATCTTGATAGAATCCTCCATTTTTTCATGTTTTTTGTCAGCCTGGACTTCACTCCTGGGATCCAGAATTAAACATCCAATTGCTTAATTGAAATCTCCACCTGAGAGTCTATCAGGCCCACCAGTATTAGTCAGGGTTCTACAAAGAAATACAACTGATAGGCTATATAGAGATATACAAAAGAGAAGATTTATTATAGGAACTGACTCACATGGTTATGGAGGCCAAGAAGTCCCACAGTCTGCTGCCTGAAAGCTGGAGAGCTAGGAGAGCTGATGGTATAATTCAGTCCTCAACCGAAGGCCTGAGAAGGGGCGTGGTAGGGGTGTGTCTCTCGTATAAGTCTTCAAGTCTGAAGGCCCAAGAACCACTTCCTCTGATGTCTGAGTTCAGGAAAAGATGAACGACCCAGCTGAAGAAGAGAGAGAGGAATCTCATCTTTCCTTCACCTGTTTGTCCTGTTAGGACCCCAATCACGTTGGTAAGGGCGAATCTTCTTTACTCAGTTTACTGAATCAGATGCTAATCTCTTCCAGAGACACCCTCACAGATACACCCAGAAATAATGTTCTACCAGCTCTCTGGGCATCCATTAATCCAGTCAAGTTGATACATAAAAGTCACTTCACTACCACCCCCAGCACATTTACTGTCCACTCTCCAGCATCACCCCCACCTCCACCCAGACTTCTCTATCTGCCCTATCTGAATAAATGACACCATTCTCCATTGTTGTTCAGGATAAAAGCCTAAGGCATTCTTTATCCATTTACCAAGGAAATATTTATTGAGTCTCCTATGCATCAGGAACTGTGCCAGGTGCAGCAGATACAATAGTAAACAAAGTAAACCTGGTTGCTGTTCTCTCTTTTAGTCATATCCAACCACCACTAGGGTCCTCCTGAAAAATAAATGCGATCATATCTGACTCTTGCTTGAAAATCTTTGCCTTTACTCTTTTTAACCCTTCAAAATAAAGTTGAATTGTTTTCATCAGGTTATGCACATTTTCCCAGGACCTTATACTAATCTATTCTCGTAGTGGACATCTACCTTGAAAACCTCATGCCTCTGGGTACAGTTAGTTGAATGAAGAAAAGATACCTGATTCCATTTAGCAGATGGTATTCTTTGCTGAGGTATTGAATTGTAGTTTGAAGTGGCTGGAAGTGTTACATATGTGACCAGTCAGCTTCTGCCTACCACACGGATACATTCACAGAGAACTGGGATTAACTAGAAAGTATAATAAAGCACGTGTCCAGAGAGGAGCAGAGATAGTATTAGAAATGGAGTACTCCCTTAATTCCTGACCTTGATCCTGATTCCAGGGTTTCTTGACACCCAGTGTCATTCCTACCCTTGGGTTCTATGAGATACTCTTGTGTCCTTGTAATAAACCCCTACCCCTTTGTCCATTCTCCCTTTTGCTTAAACTAATTTTAGTTTATTTTACTTGCAACACTGAATCCTGAATATTTAAGCTCTTCAACCTATCTCTCCTTCAACTCTACTCTCCCATTCTCTAATCCCATCATCTATCATAAAGACTTGTTACATAAAGTTTCAAATGGTTTCTGAAACATTCTTGGCTGTTTTGTGGCATTAGGCTTTTATAAAATCTGTCTCGTGCCTCAAATGCCCATTACCACTTAACTTTCTGGAAATATTCTAGTTGTATATTAAGGTTTTTCTCAAATATCACCTCTGCAGTTCACTTTCTCTGGATTTTGCCAAGAAGACGTTTTCATCTTCTGTGTTGCCATAGTACTCCATCTACACATCTGTTACAGCATAAAGGACATGAAATTACTATTGAGAGATTTTCTTCCACATTAGACTAACTCAGGTGTAGGAATGGCCTTTAATTCTGAAAAGCATTTGGATTAGTTTCTATATTTCTGAGAGTATACATGATGTATAGAGATGCTTTGTCTTTAAGCCAACTAAATAGAATACTTTAAAAACTAACTTTGTCAATACCATTGGAAGTAGAAAACTATCACACACTGATACATACATAGACATACATAAACATACAGAGAGGCAAAAACAGAGAACTTATGGTTCTAAAATTTTACCAAGAAGCAGATAGGGTAGGGGTTCCTGGAGAAAGAGAACCAGACATGGGTTTCTTGACATAAGAAAAGCTATTTTCTGGCCTAAGCTATGTTGTGATCTAAGCCTGGCCACAATGCTTATTCTTGAACAGGTCTCGGTAATTAATGATCTTAAAAGAACAAAATAATTCAGGAACAGATGACTGTTATCAGGCAAGAGAAGTAACAATAACAAAGATAATAAATCAGTTGTAAAGACTCCCAGTTCCACAATGGTAAAGATTAACCTGAAGAACATTTTCGAGCTGTTTCACAGAATTCGGACGCCCTTGAGCACTCAACCACCAGATCAGGCGGAACCTAAGGAATGATGATGTTGACCCTTTCTGAATTCAATCAACTAGAGCTTGGACTCTGTCGAACTTTGCCCTAATTCTATACTGAATTTCCTCTGCTCAAACCCCCTCATGAGAATGTATGTACACTTAGCTTAAAACTTCCCCAATGTTGCTCTGCAGGGAGACACTGCTGTGGGAAAGATCCCCGGTCCACTCCTTACTTGCTGCAAGTAATACAACCTTCCTTCTCCTGATCTTTGACTTGGTTGTGCAATTTGGCTGACACCCACCAGGGGGCGAAGCCAGTTTTTTGGTAATAGTATAATAATACAAAACCCACAAGTTTAGAAGTGGTTGGATCCAAATTGTGTTTCTGGCAGATGCATAAGTTAAGTTTACCAGCTCAGATGGCACACACATTTTATTAATATTTGTGGAGAGTGTTAAGATTTTCCATTTTTTCATTTGCTTAGTTTCCAAATAGCCTTTCCCCCTTTTTTTCTTTCCTTTTCTTTTCTTTTCTTTTTTCTTTTTCCTCTGATAAGAATTACCTCTCTGAAGTTTCTGTTTCAAAGAGATGGCCCTCAGTTCCTAGAGAAGACCAGGTAGAACATTTATGTCTCGAAGACACAGGGAATGAATGCAAGTTTCTTCAAAAAGGACTTTTGATCCTAAATCCAGAATTTTACAATACTTACAAGTCTTTTGAGATGAATAGAGGAGGTTTGGGGATTGGTAAAAAGATAGGTGAGCTTTTAATTGTTTCTAGAGCTGCATTTCTGTTCTTGTAAAGACTTGATCTGTAAGAAAAATACAATTGTTTTCAATTCCTCAAAGAATGGGTTGCAACCTAAACGACAATGAAGCTGACCTATCCATCCAACTACATTACCTTCAATTTTCTTTAGGAAAATTAATAAACAGAAACCTCATTTAGAATGGAGTTGGGAGGCCAGAAGGGGGAGCTCTAATGCCCTACCACTTATTGTCAGTTGCAGACCCAACAGGAAGAA
Source organism: Globicephala melas (assembly GCF_963455315.2). NCBI lineage: Eukaryota > Metazoa > Chordata > Mammalia > Artiodactyla > Delphinidae > Globicephala > Globicephala melas. The sequence goes on along the minus strand of NC_083321.1, from coordinate 65,514,061 downwards.
ACTTACCTTTATGCCTCCAACAGGAAGAAGGTTACTACTTTACTGCCCAGCAGGAAGCAGAAAGAATTTCTCCTTGCTTGGACACAGACCAGCCAATGAGAAACTGTCACAGTTTAGCCAATGAAAACTTCCAGTTCCTATAATAGGACTCTCTGTTTATAACAACTCCTTCACTTCTCCCTTTCCTAGAAAAGAACTGTCCTTTCCTTTGTCCTCCAGACTTGCCTGTGGTTCACCACCATAAATTGTATGTCCCAAATTGCATTTTTTTTTCCTGTTCTCAAATAAACTCAATTTGCTGGTAAAATAACTGGCTGTTTTATTGTGTAGGTCAACATTACTTGGTGTCAGAGAGTGGGATCCAGAGAAGACCCCCCAATAACTCTGAGGCTGGTTATTGGGGGTATTCTTTGGTGCTGGTACCCACAGAGCCCACTGAGCTCACTGGTTTCTTGAAGACCCTGGAGCTGGGCTCTTTTTGCATTTTAAAACTTTCCAGGCTTTATTCACGGGACCTGCTTTTTGTTTTTGTTTTTTTCTTTGAAGGTTTTGTCCTTTCTGTTAAAGGCTCTATCTTTTTTCTGAATACTCATTTGGTACTTTGGCCTGACTCTTTTGAAATTGGGCTGTTCCTACTGGAAATGTGCTGCTAAGCCTTTGGTCAGATTCCTTTGGAACCAGCCTGTACCTATTGAAATTGTGCAGTTTAGGATTTTTCTTTGCTTTTCTCTAGAGCAAAACTTCTAAGAAATGGCATCCAAGTTATCTAGAAGTTTTGAGCATGCCCTCTCTTTTCAGAAACCCCAGCTGGTTTTATAAATTAAAACCACAGTCCCTCCTCACGCACACTTCTATCTAAGTGGACCTACTTAACCAAAAGTAATTTAGAACACTGATGCCCATTACGGGGAACTTTTTGAACTCCCCAAACTTACTTTTCTTAAAATTATATTGGACAGCCATGACTTTAAAATTGTCAAAACTGAATGGGATACTTACGTCGATTGGTATTTTGAGGCTTTCAAGTGTTATCAGAAGTCTAAAATTTCTTCTCTGAAAAATACAATTTTTAAATAACTGAGGCAAACGAACAATTAAAGAAAGACACAATGGCTTCTGAGGCTGCTCTTTCCCTCCCCCAACCTCCCAAGTCTTTTTATCCAGATGCGTGGGAGCCATCCTTGTGCTCAGGCCCCACCTCCAGCGCCATCTTTCTCCTTCTGTTCTGCACTGCCTCTACCTCCCCTATAACCTCTGCTTCTCCATTCCAATTCTCTCACCAAACTTCCCTTTTTTCCTAAAACTTTCCACACTCTCTCCTCCTCTGAACCTATCAGAACCTGCCCCTTTAAAGTTAAGTCTTCTGATGATACAAACAAACCTCAAGTTTTTTATGTTCCCTGGACTAAGGCCAAATTGTGAGCCACAGTTAAAAAGTTTCCTAAAGTAACTAAGGATCACCCCCACCCCATAGGTTTGCTGAAGAATTCAACATAGTTATCAGACTTCCCAGCCTGGTTTTTCAGATCTATATCCGTTAGTTTACATGCTTGTTGGTGAGAGTCAGGCCAAACATTGGATGAAACTTGCCCAATGGGAACTCCCTGAAAGAGATTTAAAAAAACAAACTCCTAACTTTTGGCAAGAGGCTAGAACACTCGCTGTAGAACTCTACCCAGCACTTACAGTAGCTTTTCTTAAGCCTATTGATTGGAACAAAATTCAGGCTAGCACACAAAAATCTGATGAACCTTTTCATGGCTATTATAATCAACTTCAGATTTTTTTCAAAGAAAATCCTCATCTTCCTTCAGATGTTGAATCTACTTGTGTAGCCTTTAACTCTATGCTTGTTAACATTTTGAACTGGTGTCTTTCTTTTTCAGTTAAAAGGACCAAGGTGGAATGAGAAACTATGTCCACTCCAGATTTAGTTAATTTGGCAAATCAGCTCCCTCGCACCTTAGATGAGTCATCTAAAAGAAAGACTGCTAGAATTCTTAATTTTCAACTCCAGCTAATGAAGGTTCCCAAACAAAACCAAAGGCCTTCTAATTTCTGCTATTATTGCAAAGAGCCAGGACATTGGAAGAAAGATTGTCACCAACTTAAGTGCTTCAGGTGTCTTTAACCCTCTAATCACCTTTTTCAATGTCCTCTTAATTCCCAATGGTCTAAAGGGATGCAAAAGATACTATCCTCTCAATATCCAGAGCCACTTGCACAGATCGGCAAAGGAAAAATGGATTAGACAATTATCCTGAGAGCTGGCAATAGTGGTAGGACCCTAACTGCAAATATGGTACAATGCACGTTTCTGTTCAGCCATATCTAGCCACCAATAGGATGTAACCCACATTTATCTCCAGTCATATTTTAGGGGTCCACAACCTGACAATTGTCAAGCCAAGTTCTCAGGACACAAAACAAAACAGACAAGAAGGTAATAGCTGTTCCTGGGAGAGAAAGCGCAGACAACCGATGAGTACCTGAAAGCAAATTCATGAGTCACAAGTCAAAGATCTAATTCTTACTTTTTTTTTTTTTTGCCTGGCAATCTGAATTTGGAAAGGAAGGAACAGCATGAAATTTACCTTCCTCTCTCTACCAAGCACCACAGATAGAGATCTGAGAGAACTGACTTTGGTAGGAATTCTCACCCTTTGCTGGCTTCTGCCATTTTGCCCAGGATCCCATTTGCAGGCTCTGGAACGAGTGGGGTGTCCCAGCAGGTCCCATCTTGGTCACCAGGAACTGTAGCAGAGGAAAAATAATTTTCCCTATACCCTTTATGGTGAGTGCTTGTCTGAGACCTCATTTTCTCTAGGTTACCTCATATATAGATAAGCTTATCGAAGTTAAAATTTCTCCACTGTGGTCACTGAATTCAAAATATTTGTTGATAAGGTTAACTTGTTTGTTCAGCCTTAGGACAAAATGTTATTTACCCGAGGCTTAAGTCAGGCCCAGTCCAACCTCAGACCCAGTCCAGTAAGTCAAACCCAGTCTGACTCTGGCCAGTTTCCGGACCCAGTCTGGAAAAAGAAATGCACGAATAAATTCTGGAAGCTAATAATGTAAAAGCTGCAGAGCTAGGATCCAAGAGGGATGTACCCACCATCTCCAGAGGCATCGAGAAAGCAGGGAATTCAAGGGCTCAGCAGGTACAACTGCTTGGTTGCTTCTTGCTCCTGGGGGTGTTGGGGGAGGTTGGAGGGAGTCTCCTTTGGTTCCGCAGTCTGAAACCAGAACCGTTAAAAGATAAACTCAGGTATATTAAAATTTTTAAGAATTTATGAGAGCAAAAATCGAATGGAATTTGGCAACATCAAACCAGAAGTGGTTAGGAATGCTCCACCGACAGGAGCACAGGGAGAGGCTTTTCTAGAGAAAAATCGGGAGAAAAGTAAGAAAATTATTGATTGGGTATAGTTTAAAGCCTTGTTTCCTGTTTGTGATTGGCTGTGTTTGGCATTTTGATTTCATAACATTAAGGCATTTATAGGGTTAGATTTGGGTTTGGTTACATGGGCCACCGTGGCATTAGGGCCACACCATCTAATGGTTTCCTGTTTTAATTAATTTAACACTTCTCATTTATAGGTTCAGGATTTTGGATTTTATCGCAAGTCCAATGGGTATCAGGCAAGGATCTCTTGCCAACGATATCTCTGATGCAAGTTATTTAGGTTTATAAGGACTTTGTTGTTGTTGGAGCAGTAGCTCGTTAAGCAACCATTTGAGGGCTTAGACGAGGTTGTTTGTGAGCTATTTCACACTCTTCTGATTTATATTGGGGTACTCAATGCCCTCTTGCACTAGAATACTTTGTAATTTTCTTCAGAAATGTCTATACTATGACTGCATCCATTTCCAATATGCACTATATCTTGGTTAAGAAACTCTTTATGAATTTCCACGTTTTCTTCTGCCAAGAGCTGAACTAAACAAGATGTATTTTGAGCCACTGGCCAATAGTATGCAAAAAAGTTCTTTTTTTTGATATAAGTTTGCTAGCTAGAATGGCTTTGGAGGAGAAAGACCTCTTTACCCTTCAGAAGTGGCAGGAAAATCGAGCTGTTCCTCAGAATTGGCTCATCCACCTGTGACTCTGACATGATTATATGAAGTGATATTAATGCAGGTTTTGTAATTCAGTTCATTGTTTCTTGTCCACTCCGATGAGGAAGTTGATCTGTTCTTCTGTTCCAGCTCTTCCCCTTCACAGCAAGTAAATCAAAGGAGAGGAGGGAGTTGGGGGTGGTGGTGATGAAGACCTGAGGGTGAGGGTTTCAAGGTGACATTCTCCAGGAAGAATGAAGAATTACGCCAACCAGTCGAAACAGATTGTGGAGTTTGAATTTGGATTAGAATTTTTTTCTTTATGTCTTTTTGCTCCAGTTTTTTCTTTTAATTCTCCTTTAAAAATGTGTTATAGTACAAATTAGATTTTAAAACTCCACCTTTGTCCTAGCTGAATTGATAGGTTAAGGAATGCTTCCAGATCTCAGACCTAACTGAGTAAGGGAATGGCTTATCCCTAAATGGCAAGCCAGTAAGGAGGGCCCTCTTTGGAAAGCCCAGTCACAAGAAAATTGATATGAAGTGGAAACCAGGAGTTTTTCTAGAAGAATAATCCTTGGGCTTCCCTGGTGGCGCAGTGGTTGAAAGTCCGCCTGCCGATGCAGGGGACACGGGTTCGTGCCCGGGTCTGGGAAGATTCCACATGCCACGGAGCGGCTGGGCCCGTGAGCCATGGCTGCTGAGCCTGCGCGTCCGGAGCCTGTGCTCCGCAACGGGAGAGGCCACAGCAGTGAGAGGCCCGCGAACCGCAAAAAAAAAAAGAAAAAAGAAAAAAAAATCCTTTAACCTTCTGCCCATAAAAAATATATATATTATTTAGTTTTTGCAGTGTGGTAGGGATTTTCCAGCTACTGCTAATAGTGAGGGAACAGATTTAGGCTCTGGACTAAATTGCAACATAGTTTCAGATTCCAGAAGAACCAGGGTCCCCGCATGGATTGCCAAAATATCCATCTACAGCTTAACTTCTGTTTAGATGACCATCCCTGTGTCTCTTAGATACTCTTCTTCCTGATCTTGGGAAAACTGCTCAATTCCATCTGTGTTTCTATCTGGATATTATTTTCTTGTTATCATATACTAATATATAATTCAACTGGATTTTGCTGTTTAATAGAAAGAACACTAGACCAGGAATCAAGAGCTGTGGTTTAAAAGAAATGGTAACAGAACAATGTAAAGTCCTCTTACTTTGTAACTATTTAGCTTTTAAAATTATTTAAACTGCTACAAAATTATTCATAGTACTTTCATTCTTAATTACTTTTCTTAACAAGCTGCAACAGCTGCTGTAAAAATTCTGGAATCATCTTTAAGTAAATAACACATAGTAAGGATAACAATTTTTTTAAATAAAAGAAATAATAACGTAATAATAACTAACAGTTATTGCTTATTTGTTATGTGTCTGGGATTGTGATAAATGGTTTACATGGGCAGTTGAAAATAAATGAAATGTTAAGTAAGCAACACACTAGATATATATGATAATATTCAGTTTGGTTACAGAATAAAATATAAAATAAAATTATCTACGGCAATCATTAGTGTGTTTTGTATTTAGGCATAAGTGGGAAGTATTTCAGACAATTTTTACAGCTCAGCCGAGTAACTCAGTAGGAGAAGTCTGCCTTTATTATTACTACTTTTTGTCAAGCCTAAGCATCTGAATGTCTTACTTTCACTAGAAAGCAGCCTGGGCATTGCAAGACCAGTGTATTTACTATCATAGATACATAACACAGCTGAGTCATGCCCTTCATTCAGAAGCCCCAGGGGAACATGGTGCTATATAATGGGGTGAAATGAGAAGCAGGGAGGAGAGGAAGCATAACTTCTTTAGAGGTATGAAGCCGAGATTCTTAAGAGGCCGAAGTTGTTTTCTCATTTTTTTAAGTTTCTTTCTGTACCTCCTTTCAATTGAAAAGAATTGAGGTCATAAACACTTTTTTCCCTTTCCATTTTCGTTATTGACTTTACATAAACATGGAGTAAGTTACTGACAAAAACACTCTGGACTTTGTCATCCCAGATCAACTCTATCGTTCAATTAAAACTCTGCACACAGGAAAGTTATTTGGATTAATAAGCAAGTGGGACAGATGTTTGTGCTAGCTCATATTTCAGCAGATAGGACACCTCCAAAATCATCATCATCATCACTATTATAGCTTTGGGTTTGTACATTCTGGGTTCTAAAATCTTGACAGCAAGAGTAAGGTAACATTGTCCCAGCCCCAAATATGGAGGAGTTCTATAACTGAGGACTTTGAAATACAATTAAAGAATTCTTCTCTTTTGCATGGCCTAAATTCTGCAAATGCTCTTCTATGCGTCTTCATATTCTGTTCTTCTGCATTCAGATGATTCTTTGTACTGAAAAGAAATTAACCATATATATGTACATCCTTAGTGTTCAGAATTCACTGTACATATCCAGGTGTATATGTGCAGTGTCCCTCTATTTCCCCCCTCTGTCTCTGTTTCTCCCTGTGTGTGTTGACCACTGCCTGCACCATTTAAAATGCACTTCTCTTCCCAAAAAGAGTGTATTATTCATGGAGATCTCAAATGAAAAAGTTCCTTCCATTGGACAGAAATGTGCATAGAATATCTTCCTTTGGCTGAAACAGTTTAGAATTGTTATTGTTTAACCATTTTATAGCCCATAACATGTTAGGGATGTATGCTTATTTAGTACATCTTCCCTATATTCTTGTTTATTTTTCATTCTGTTGTACTTTGTGAATCTTATTTTTTTCCTAGTTTTCTTTTTAACAACTTTATTGAGATATAATTCATATATCATTCACTCATTTAAAGTATACAATTCAATGTTTTTTAAATCTATTCACAGAGCTGTGCAACCGTCACCAAAATCAAATTTAAAGCATTTCCATTACCCCCAAAAGAAACCCCATACTCAATGACAGTCCTTAGACCCCATTTCACCCAAACTCCACAACCCCCTTATAAGCCACCTCAAATCTTTTTTGGTGGGACTAAGTCTAGAAATGTGTCACTTCTATGCTCCAGCCCAATTTATATGTGCCTGTTCTAGGTTGAATATGTTTCCCCCAATTTTATATATTGAAGTCTTAACCCCTAGTACCTCAGATGTGGCCTTTTTTGGAGAGGGGGTCTTTACAGAGGAAATCATGAGGCCATTAGAGTGGGCCATAATCCAATATGACTAGAGTCCCTATGAAAAGGGGAAATTTGGTCATAGACGTTCATAGAGGGAACATGTCTTATGAAGAAGAAGGCCGAGGTCAGGGTGATGCTTCTACATGCCAAGGATGCCAATCCTTATCACCAACAGAAGCTGCAGGAGGGACACGGAACAGAGTTTTCTCTCATAGCCCTCAGAAGGAACCGACCCTGCCAACATTTTGATTTTGGGCTTCTAGCCTGAAGAACTGTACCAATAAATTTCTGTTGTTTAAGCCACCCAGTTGTGGAATTTTGTTATGTCATCCCTAGGAAACTAATACAGTGTCTCTAGTGAAACAACTGTCTTGTTAACTGCAGATTTTTTTTCTTTGGCATTTCTGTTCTATACTGAAGTAGGCATTCATCAGGAGAAGTAAATTTGCTTGTCACATACTTTACTCTGTGGTAGTTTTTTAAGGGATACAAAATATAACATGATTCCGGACTTAAAATATGAAATTTTTTAATCAAATATCTATTGAGTGCCAGATGTAACTATGTAACAGGCACTCAGTCAGGATATGGATCTCACAGTGGTGAGCACAAGAGCTGGTGACCCCTACTCTCATGGAGGAAATACTCTGGAAGATGGCAGTGGGGTGAAGCATTAAGAACATATGCAAGACAAAATAATTGCACGTTATTATAAATAGTTTTAAGGAAAATCACATTTTTATAATAGTAATTTCAATGCATACAAATATGTGATCATGGCCAAGTAGGAAAGAAACAACTGTGCAGAGAGGAGGGAACAGTGATCATCCTTGCTGTGAGATGGTCTGGGAAGCCCTCCAAGCGAGGGCATTTGAGCTCAGCTTACAAAGAGCAGTTGACTTTGATAGAGGGTAGGGGGAGACCCCATTTACAGTGATGTACACTTGATTACATATGATTCCCAAGATGGGAATAAGCATGAACCTCTGGGTCACTAGTAGTCCACTTGTCTGGAACATAAAGAAATAGAATAAGCAGAATGATATGGTAATCATAGCTATTATTATTTTTTAATGCTTACTAAGTGCCAGGTACTGAAACAAAGGTTTACATTATCTTATTTACATTCACATTTTTTATGAGGTGGCCTGTAGTTGTCCCAGTTTACAGATGAGGATGTTGAAGTTTGCTCAGCCATTGCTTTGAACTCATGTTATCATACCACACAACACACCACCAAGACTGATTCATAGGAATAGCTGTGATTTGGAATGAGGTCTCTAACTCCAACAAACTGTTTATTCCATGAAAAAGGACTGTGTCCCCACCTACAGTCAGAGGATGGCTTGCAGGCAGATTTTGGAATACTTTGTATTCCTAGCTAAAGACTGCAAAGTTTATTTTAGAATAAACAAAGGGAGAAATAGAACTTTGGCAAAGTAGTTACATGAACTGAAATGTGTTTTAGTATATACATGCTAAAATGTCGAAGCAGGAAGAAATTGGGGAATATAGAATCCCTTAGCCCTTAATAAAGGGAAGATCCAGATGAGAAATACAGATGTATTATTAGGATGGCTTAATGTGCACAAGAAGCATCTGAGGTGCCTCTTAATAATCCCTCTTTCCAGGCACTACCCCAGGGGAGTGTTGATGTGAGGAAGCTTGAGACAATATTCTGTTCTCACTCAGCCCAAAGGTTAGGGAAGCAACGTGAGCCAAACGTCCTCCTTCACAGCAAGGCTTTGGCCTGCAGGGACCAGAATTCATTCATCTTTTCATTCCTTTTCCCACTAGGACCTGAGATCTTGCTCATAATAAGCATGTGGATGAATTGAATTGAACTGTCGGAGCGAAAGACTTGTCAAAGAAGAATCATTAGGATTGTTTGAATTGAAAAAGAGAACAAATTCAAGAAAACACGATTTGTAAGTCTGGAAGAGGGAACACGTGGGCGTATAGGGATGCTTATATGTGACCAACAAAACAAAATTAAATGAAATCTCTAGCCTATTATATCTGAGTGATCTGCTGCTTAGGGTGCATGATTAAGTTCCTAGCAGGTTTTATGTCTGTTGGGTAATTTTCCTCTACAGACTCTGAAAGCACTTTGAAGAGGCTGCGTCACCATTAGGAGGCAATATAAAGCACCATTTGATTACAGCCTCCTGCTCTGGAAACACGCAGGCAGCGTTCTTTTGCTGAGTGCCAGAGAAGAAGCAGAGAACAGTTTTTGTCCATTGAAATAGCAGGAAGATATGTAGGGAAGCACAATATTGTTTTCTGAGTTGGAAATTGGCTAGAACATAGACATGTGAGTGCCCATCTTCTCTAAAACACGCTGGATTCCAATACATATGAATGGGGTGAAACATTAAAATAAATGGCAGGCTCAAACGATACTAAAGCCCTTATTTATGAAGTTCTCATTTATTGACCTGAAGGTAGTTGGCATTCCAATAAATATCTGTTGAAATAAAAATATCAATAACAAATTTAGGGCATACATGCTCTTAAGAGGTAGCTGGCTTGTTTCTAATACCTCTTCTGTTGCTGGACCTAGATGTAGAAAGGTTGTCTGTCCTTCTTTCTCCTAGTTGACACTTCCAGATCATTTTCCTTCTGTTCTCCTTAAAACTCCCCCAGCGTAATGCTCATATCATTAGATTATGTTACTTATTACTCTTATTTATTGCCTTAAGATTATATCATATATGTCTTTACAGCACTCCTGTGTGTCATATAAGTTTTTCTAACACTCCTGTCATAACTCATGATAAATGTCTATGGATTAAATTTCCAAAATCCTGACCTCTCCTTCAGAGAACTTCCATTCTACTTCAGCTACTCAGGTCCTTGGTTGTACCCTAGAATAATCCGTAGTGAGCTCCTCTGTCCTGCTGCCACCACATCAACTAACCTGTTCTATCTGCACATGAGTATTCTCTCTTCTTTCATGCTACTAGGAATGAACTAACCGTGATCCTATATGCTAATACTTGTACACTTGGTCTCACTCCCTTTCACTTCAGCAATTAGACTCTCTCTCTCTTCTTTTATGCAATATTTCTCTGTCTCAACCAGACCATTACCAAAATCATGCAAACATACTGTAATATCTTTTTTTTTAAAAAAAAACCTTCTTTAAATAATCTCCAACTATTACTTGATTTCTCTGCTTCCCTATGTATCAGAATTCCTTGAAAGAGGTTTCTTTTACTCATTCTGTCCCCTCTCTCTCTTCCAGTTCTGTCTTGAATCTACTCCAAAAGGTCTCCACAATAAACAAAAAGTAGCCCTTCTCAAGATTATGAATGACTTCCATTGTGCTAAAATCATTGGTAAACTCTCAGTCTTTGTCTTAATTAATTTCTCCATAGCTTTGAAAAAAAATTTTTTTATTGAAGTATAGTTGATTTACAGTGTTGGGTTAGTTTCTGGTACACAGCAAAGTGATTCAGTTATACATATACATATTCTTTTCCATATAGGTTTTTACAAGATATTGAATATAGTTCCCTGTGCTAAACAGTAGGTCCTTGTTAGTTATTTACTTTATATACAGTAGTATATATGTTAATCCCATCCTCGTAATTTATCCCTACCCCGCTTTCCCCTTTGGTAACCATAGTTTGTTTTCTATATCTGTGAGTCTGTTTCTGTTTTGTAAATAAGTTCATTTGTATCATATTTTAGATTCCACATATATGTAATATCATATGATATTTGTCTTTGTCTGACTTACTTCATTTAGTATGATAATCTCTAGGTCAATCCATGTTCCTGAAAATGGCACTATTTTATTCTTTTTCATAGCCATGTAGTATTCATATATATATGTATGCTACATCTTCTTCATCCATCCATCTATCGGTGGACATTTGTGTTGCTTCCCTGTCTTGGCTATTGTAAATAGTGCTACTATGAACATTGGGGTGCATGTATCTCTTTGAATTACAGTTTTCTCCAAATATATGCTCAGGAGTGGGATTGCTGGATCATATAATAGTTCTATTTTTAGTTTTTGAAAGAACCTCTGTACTGTTCTCAATAGTGGCTGCACCATTTTACATTCCTACCAACAGTGTAGAAGGGTTCCCTTTTCTTCACACACTCTCCAGCATTTACTGTTTGTAGTCTTTTTAATGATGGCCATTCTGATTGGTGTGAGGTGATACCTCACTGCAGTCTTTGTTTGCATTTCTCTGATTATTAGCGATGTTGAGCATCTTTTCAAGTGCCTATTGTCCATCTGTATATCTTCTTTGGAGAAATGCCTATTTAGATCATCTGTCCATTTTTTGATTGGTTTGTGGATGACTCTTTCCTTGAAATACTTTCTTCACTTGGCTTCTGGAAGCTTCCCTCTCAGTCCTCCTATTTCCCTTGGTTGTTTCTTCTAGCTCCCATTGTTGACTCTTCTCATCTCTCCACTGGGGTTCACTGGGGTTTGGTTCTTAGATCCCTTCTCTTCTGTATCAACACTCATTCCCAAGGTGATATCATCCACTCTTATGGTTTTAAATATTATCTGTACGTTGATGATGTTCAAATGTTCTTTCCCCTGAACTTAAGATTCTATTCAACTGCTACTGGACATCCTCACTTGCAAAGTTAATAGACATCTCAAATTTAATACATCCTAAGTTGGACTCTTGATACCAGCTCCTCCAAGCCTGATCTTTCTGTACATTTCCCGATCTCATTTAACGTCAACTTCTTCCAGTTGCTTAAGCAACTTGGAGTCACCGCCCCTTCCCAAGTGACTTTTCTCTTTTTCTCATACATATTCGATCCATCAATCAATACTGTTAATTATACCTTCAAAATGTATAAATAATCTAATTATTCCTCTCCCAAGGCCAACTCTTCCAGGTGGCCCTGATCTGGTTCCTGGGTAAATACGATACTCTACTTTTGGTGTCTCTGATTCAGCGCTTGCCTCCCTCCTATGGTCTGTTCTGAACATAGCAGCTAGGTCAGATTGGGTAATGTCACCCTTGAACCCTAAACTCTACAGTGGTTTCCCACCATCCTCCTTACAATGGCCAACAGACCTGCGTGATCTGGCCACCATTTTTTTCTTCAGACCTAACTTATCCTTCTCTTTTCAGGCCTCATTCATTAATCACACTGTCCTCTTTGGTGTTCTTCACACTCAACGCATGCTTCCAACACAGAGTTTTATTGTGCCCTTTACTTGGAGCACTTTCCCCCAAATACCCACGTCTCCCTCCATAACCTCCCTCAGGTCTTTGCTAAAATGTCAGTTTCTCAGGGAGGCTTTCCATAACCACCATATTTAAAATTATACTCCTCCCAGCACTATCTATCCTCCATCCCTCATCAATTTTTCCTAATAATATTTATAGCCATCTGACTTACAATATATTTTATTTATTTATTTATTGACTTTTCTCCCCTCTAGAATGTAAGTAAAATGAGGGCCTGGCTTTTGTTTACTGTTCTATCTCTAGCACCACGGAGAATATCTGATACATAGTAGGCACTCAGTAAATAACACTTGAGTGTCTCAAAGTCAGACAACTCTGGTTTCTGTCCCCCAGCTCCTCTACTTACCAGATACAGAAATAAGAAATATTGAGAACACTAGGAACACCCCTGTGTTATTGACCAGAAACAGTAACATACTCTTTTTCCCTACAAGGACCAAGTTGATCAATACTGAAGAAATATCAGTGACATTCATACTCATGAAATTAAATTTAATAAAAATATATTTGGATGCTAGATGCTTTTTGATACATTTGAGAGAATGAATTGAGACCTTTTGCTTTTTAAGTCAAGTGGACTTCCAACCCCTTTTCAGAATTAAGTTAAAAAGGTCTCATTTTCTCTGAAGGTTTCCTGACTTCCCAGTCAGTCACTCCTTCTTCATCATCCTTTCATCAGCATATTTTTACATATCTTAATTTTAGCCCTTATCACATTTATTATAGTTCCCTCTAACGAGTTTATTTCTCCAGATAGGCAGTGAGGTTCCTGAAGAAAGGGGTAATAGATATCTACCTTTGCTAGAACTGTTTCTGTCATGTACTAAGTTCTCTTATGTCTTTCTGAATAGATTATGTAATTTAGGTTCAGATGGCACAATACTGGCAACAATTCACTGTTATTAAAAAGAAAATTACTATAAAACAGAGCTTTGTTTATAGACATATTAATAAGAGGGGATCAATGAAAGACTATCTTCAAAAATTTTAACATACTTTCCAAATTTTGGACTTAATAACCCTAGAAAAATGTTAATAAACATAAATACAAAAGTACTTTATTTTTATTATTCCTATATTTTGTATTACCCTGATTTAGACACCAGATGTCACTAGGAGACTGTGGTCCATGTCACTCTGTAAACAAGAAGGAAACAAAGGCTTGACATTGTAACATGAAGCAAAATCTAGTTCCTTGTAGAAACTCATCTGAATGTAAATCCTAGTAGCTGTAATATTTTATTTTTGACCTGATTTTGACATAATCTAGGTTAGAATAAAGAACACTGGACTGGGAATCAGAATCTTGGGTTTTAGCTCCAACTCTGACATTTTCTTTCTTTTTTTAATCAAGATTTTAAGACTTTTTTTTAATTTTTGAATTTTATTTAATTTTTTTTATACAGCAGGTTCTTATTAGTCATCCATTTTATACACATCAGTGTATACATGTCAATCCCAATTGCCCAATTCATCACACCACCATCCCCACCCCCACCCACCAATGGCTTTCCCTCCTTGATATCCATACGTTTGTTCTCTACATCTGTGTCTCAATTTCTGCCCTGCAAACCAGTTCATCTGTACTATTTTTCTAGGTTCTACATATATGCGTTAATATACGATATTTGTTTTTCTCTTTCTAACTTACTTCACTCTGTATGACAGTCTCTAGATCCATCCACATCTCAACAAATGACCCAATATCGTTCCTTTATATGGCTGAGTAATATTCGATTGTATATATGTACCACATCTTTTTTATCCATTCATCCGGTGATGGGCATTTAGGTTGCTTCCCTGACCTGGTTATTGTAAATAGTGCTGCAATGATCATTGGGATGCATGTGTCTTTTTGAATTATGGTTTTCTCTGGGTATATGCCTAGTACTGAGATTGCTGGATCATATGGTAATTCTATTTTTAGATTTTTAAAGAACCTCCATACTGTTCTCCATAGTGGCTCTATCAATTTACATTCCCACCAAAAGTGAAAGAGGGTTCCCTTTTCTCCACACCTTCTCAACCATTTGTTGTTTGTAGATTTTCTGATGATGGCCATTCTGACTGGTGTGAGGTGATACCTCATTGTACTTTTGATTTGCATTTCTCTAATAATTAGTGATGTTGAGCAGCTTCTTGGCCATCTGTATGTCTTCTTTGGAGAAATGTCTATTTAGGTCTTCTGCCCATTTTTGGATTGGGTTGTTTGTTTTCTTAATATTGAGCTGCATGAGCTGTTTATATATTTTGGAGTTTAATCCTTTATCCGTTGATTTGTTTGCAAATATTTTCTCCCATTCTGAGGGTTGTCTTTTTGTCTTGTTTATGGTTTCATTTGCTGTGCAAAAGCTTTGAAGTTTCATTAGGTCCCATTTGTTTATTTTTGTTTTTATTTCCATGACTCTAGGAGGTGGATCAAAAAAGATCTTGCTGTGATTTATGTCAAAGAGTGTTCCTCCTATGTTTTCCACTAAGAGTTTTATAGTGTCCAGTCTTACATTTAGGTCTTGAATCCTTTTTGAGTTTATTTTTGTGTATGGTGTTAGGGAGTATTCTAATTTCATTCTTTTACATGTAGTTGTCCAGTTTCCCAGCACCATTTATTGAAGAGACTGTCTTTTCTCCATTGTATATCCTTGCCTCCTTTGTCATAGATTAGTTGACCAGAAGTGTGTGGCTTTATCTCTGGGCTTTCTATCTTGTTCCATTGATCTATGTTTCTGTTTTTGTGCCAGTACCATATTGTCTTGATTACTGTAGCTTTGTAGTATAGTGTGAAAACAGGGAGTGTGATTCCTCCAGCTCCATTTTTTTCCCTCAAGACTGCTTTGGCTATTCGGAGTCTTTTGTGTCTCTGTACAAATTTTAAGGTTTTTTGTTCTAGTTCCGTAAAGAATGGAATTGGTAATTTGATAGGGATTGCATTGAATCTGTAGATTGCTTTGGGTAGTATAGTCATTTTCACAATATTGATTCTTCCAATCCAAGAACATGGTATATCTCTCCATCTGTTGGTATAATCTTTAACTTCTTTCATCAGTGTCTTATAGTTTTCTGCATACAGGTCTTTTGTCTCCTTAGATAGGTTTATTCCTAGGTATTTTATTTTTATTGCAATGGTAAATGGGAGTGTTTCCTTAATTTCTCTTTCAGATTTTTCATCATTAGTGTATAGGAATGCAAGAGATTTCTGTGCATTAATTTTGTGTCCTGCAACTTTACCAAATTCATTGATTAGCTCTAGTAGTTTTCTGGTGGCATCTTTAGGATTCTTTATGTATAGTATCATGTCATCTGCAAACAGTGACAGTTTTACTTCTTCTTTTCCAATTTGTATTCCTCTTATTTCTTTTTCTTCTCTGATTGCCATGGCTAGGACTTCCAAAACTATGTTGAATAATAGTGGTGAGAGTGGACATCCTTGTCTTGCTCCTGGTCTTAGAGGAAATGCTTTCAGTTTTTCACCGTTGAGAATGATGTTTGCTGTGGGTTTGCGGTATATGGCCTTTATTATGTTGAGGTAGGTTCCCTCTATGCCCACTTTCTGGAGAGTTTTTATCATAAATGGTGTTGAATTTTGTCAAAAGCTTTTTCTGCATCTATTGAGATGATCATATGGATTTTTTTCTTCAATTTGTTAATATGGTGTATCACATCGATTGATTTGCATATATTGAAGAATCCTTGCATCCCTGGGATAAATCCCACTTGATCATGGTGTATGATCCTTTTAATGTGTTGTTGGATCCTGTTTGCTAGTATTTTGTTGAGGATTTTTGCATCTATGTTCATCAGTCATATTGGTCTGTAATTTTCTTTTTTGTAGTATCTTTGTCTGGTTTTGGTATCAGGGTGATGGTGGCCTCATAGAATGATATTGGAGTGTTCCTTCCTCTGCAATTTTTTGGAAGAGTTTGGGAAGGATGGGTGTTAGCTCTTCTCTAAATGTTTGATAGAATTCACCTGTGAAGCCATCTGGTACTGGACATTTGTTTGTTGGAAGGTTTTTAATCACAGTTTCAATTTCATTACTTGTGATTGGTCTTTCATATTTTCTATTCCTTCCTGGTTTAATCTTGGAAGGTTATACCTTTCTAAGAATTTGTCCATTTCTTCCAGGTTGTCCATTTTATTGGCATAGAGTTGCTTGTAGTAGTCTCATAAGATGCTTTGATTTCTGTGGTGTCTGTTGTAACTTCTCCTTTTTCATTTCTAATTTTATTGATTTGAGTCTTCTCCCTCTTTTTCTTGATGAGTCTGGCTAATAGTTTATCAATTTTGTTTATCTTCTCAAAGAACCAGATTTTAGTTTTATTGATCTTTGTTATTGTTTTCTTTGTTTCTATTTTATTTCTTTCTGCTCTGATCTTTATGATTTCTTTCCTTCTGCTAACTTTGAGTTTTGTTTGTTCTTCTTGCTCTAGTTCCTTTAGGTGTAACATTAGATTATTTATTTGAGATATTTCTTCTTTCTTGAGGTAGGTTTGTATAGCTATAAACTTTACTCTTGGAACTGCTTTTGCTGCATCCCATAGGTTTTGGATCATCGTGCTTTCATTGTCATTTGTCTCCTGGTATTTTTTGATTTCCTCTTTGATTTCTTCAGTGATCTCTTGGTTATTTAATAACGTAGTGTTTAGCCTCCATATGTTTGTGTTTGTTATGGTTTTTTCCCTGTAATTGATTTGTAATCTCATAGCGTTGTGGTCAGAAAAGATGGTTGATATGATTTCAATTTTCTGAAATTTACTGAGGCTTGATTTGTGACCCAGGATGTGATATATCCTGGAGAATGTTCCATGCACACTTGAGAAGAAAGTGTAATCTGCTGTTTTTGATGGAATGTCCTATAAATATCAATGAAATCTATCTGTTCTATTGTGTCATTTAAAGCTTCTGTTTCCTTATTTATTTTCATTTTGCATGATCTGTCCATTGGTGTAAATGAGGTGTTAAAGTCCCCCACTATTATTGTGTTCCTGTTGATTTCCTCTTTTAGAGCTGTTAGCAGTTGCCTTATGTATTGAGGTGCTCCTATGTTGGGTGCATATATATTTATAATTGCTATATCTTCTTCTTCGATTGATCCCTTGATCATCATGTAGTGTCCTTCCTTGTCTCTTGTAACATTCTTTATTTTAAAGTCATTTTATCTGATATGAGTATTGCTACTCCAGCTTTCTCTTGATTTCCATTTGCATGGAATATTTTCTTCTATCCCCTCACTTTCAGTCAGTATGTGTCCCTAGGTCCGAAGTGGGTCTCTTGTAGACAGCATATATATGGGTATTGTTTTTGTATCCATTCAGCGAGCCTGTGTCTTTTGGTTGGAGCATTTAATCCATTCATGTTTAAGGTAATTATTGATATGTATGTTCCTATGACCATTTTCTTAATTGTTTTGTGTTTGTTTTCGTAGGTCCTTATCTTGTCTTGTATTTCCCACTTAGAAAAGTTCCTTTAGCATTTGTTGTAGAGCTGGTTTGGTGATGTTGAACTCTCTTAGCTTTTGCTTGTCTGTAAAGCTTTTGATTTCTCCATCGAACCTGAATGAGATCCTTGCCGGGTAGAGTAATCTTGACTGTAGGTTCTTCCCTTTCATCACTTTAAGTATATCATGCCACTCCCTTCTGGCTTGTAGAGTTTCTGCTGAGAAATCAGCTGTTTACCTTATGGGAGTTCCCTTGTATGTTATTTGTCGTTTTTCCCTTGCTGCTTTCAATAAGTTTTCTTTGTCTTTAATTTTTGCTAATTTGATTACTATGTGTCTCGGTGTGTTTCTCCTTGGGTTTATCCTGTATGGGACTCTCTGTGCCTCCTGGACTTGGGTGGCTATTTCCTTTACCATGTTAGGGAAATTTTTGAGTATAATCTCTTCAAATATTTTCTTGGGTCCTTTCTCTCTCTCTTCTCCTTCTGGGACCCCTATAATATGAATGTTGTTGCATTTAATGTTGTCCCTGTGGTCTCTTAGGCTGTCTTCATTGCTTTTCATTCTTTTTCCTTTATTCTGTTCCACAGCAGTGAACAGTGAATTCCACCATTCTCTCTTCCAGGTCACTTATCTGTTCTGCCTCAGTTATTCTGCTATTGATTCCTTCTAGTGTAGTTTTCAGTTCAGTTATTGTATTGTCCATCTCTGTTTATTTGTTCTTTAATTCTTCTAGGTCTTTTTAAACATTTCTCACATTTTCTTGATCTTTGTCTCCATTCTTTTTCCGAGGTCCTGGATCATCTTCACTATCATTATTCTGAATTCTTTTTCTGGAAGGTTGCCTATCTCCACTCATTTAGTTGTTTTTCTGGGGTCTTATCTTGTTCTTTCATCTGGTACATAGACCTCTGCCTTTTCATCTTATCTATCTTTCTGTGAATGTGGTTTTTGTTCCACAGGCTGCAGGATTGTAGTTCTTCTCACTTCTGCTGTCTGTCCTCTGGTGGATGAGGCTATCTAAGAGGATTGTGCAAGTTTCCTGGTGGGAGGGACTGGTCTCTGACATTTTCCAGTTCTTTGACTACCTGGTAAGTTTCTTCACCTTTCTGGTCTCTGAAAGCTTTCTCATCTGAAAATAAGAATAGCAAAAGAAGATGATCCCCATAAACACTTCAGCTCTAACTTCTGATGATTTTATTCCCTCCTCTTGCTACTCCTTAGGGCATAGAAAGGAGTTCCTTCCCTCCAGTGGTGACTGGGAAGTCAGCTCACATGAGAATTCTGGGTACATTTTACACACTCAATTTTATTCTAAATGAGGGCTTTCATGGATTGTGACCTACTGTGAAGCTGGAAAACCTTCAGGTTCTCATTGCCACACCATCTCCAGATGTTGGTTGACATGTGTGAAATTCCTTTTCCCTCTAGAGAATTCCATTTTTATTATAAAAATGTTGCAAAAAATTTGTTTAAGATGTCAATATGTAAATATGATACTTTTAGCAACAGTCATTTTGGGGGTTTCATTCTCACTGGGAAATGAATTATGTACCTTAGGTATTTCTGAATACTAATCTGAATATTCTTTCTCTTTGTTACCAGTTCTCTGTTCTTGCCTACCCATCCACCTACCTAAAACTCATACAGATTAATCTTTTATTTAACGTGTTACAAGCAGCCTGCAATCACAAACCACTTGTAGAAGACTCAGACACTGTTGTTGTATGAGTGCCTCATTTATCTCTTTTTGTGAATATTTATGCATTGGTTGATATACACATTTCATATGGTTCTTTTTTATTTAACATCTTTATTGGAGTATAATTCCTTCACAGTGGTGTGTTAGTTTCTGCTTTACAACAAAGTGAATCAGCTATACATATATGTATATCCCCATATCTCCTCCCTCTTGTGTCTCCCTCCCACCCTCCCTATCCCACCCCTCTAGGTGGACACAAAGCACCGAGCTGATCTCCCTGTGCTATGCAGCTGCTTCCCACTAGCTATCCATTTACATTTAGTAGTTCTTTTGATGGTGAGGGTCCAGCAGTCTCAAACCATTCCTTTGTAATTCTCTTACTATGGATTAAGCCATATAGTAGTATCTTTGAGAATAACCTCAATTAGACGGAGCACTTAACACTTAGAGCCAATAATCCACTACCCAATATACATGAACCAAGTTTACAAATGTTTTTGTAGAATTTATTCATTCTTGAAACATATGTTGCGTATTTACTAAGCGCTTTGCACTGTTGATGGTCTGAGATTTAGACAACAAATAGTACACCGGGTAGCCTGGGCACAGCACGAATAGGTATGGACACAGCAAAGTGATGGACGTTGCAGTGGAGTTATGTCAGTGGGCAGTGGGGGGCTAGAGGAAGGCAAGCCTAAGCCGTCTGGGGGAGCCCAAGAAGGCTTCACAAAGATTTACAAAGTTACCCTTGATCTGCATTTCAAAGAAAAAGTCAGCAAGTTTGGATGGGAGGTTGGGAGAGTATTTCAGGCAAAGGGGGCAGCAGAGGCAAAGAAACAGAGACACAGAACTGTATATTAAACTGGAGAACTGCCTGTGTGTGGTTTGTGCTTATTGGTTAGTGAGGGGGTGATACACTGGGAGGTGAGACTGAATTAACGTCACCCAATTGATTTCTCTTTGAAACTTATAAAATGTTCTCTTGCCTCTCCCTCTTCATGTATTTTGATAACTTTTCAAGGGTCAGTTCAAGTGTTTCTTAGAGAACTATTCTTCATGATCTTTGTTTCAGTGACTCATTTCTACTCTTTATTTATATGTTGGTGGTTTGACAGGTACATGGGCTCTTGCCTCAGCTAAACAGTTCCACTGGGTCATGTTTGTACTTAGCAGTCACATTGAAATGTTATTATTCAATATATAGAGGATGGAAGGAAGAAAAGAAGAGAAGAACAGAGGGAGGGAGGAAACAATGGAGAATTCTACCTACTGTACTTCCTTAGCAGCATGATATGAGGTAATGTATGAAATGTTCCATCCAATTCGGGGGGTTTCCAGGTCCCCGAGGTTGAGTACCCGTGTCTTGTTCTGCCTGACAGCCTAGGACTGATCTATTTGCAGACTTTTAGTGCTCTGGTTGCTCAAAACAACATCACATGGCTCTGTGCAAAGTACGGTGCCCATGGGTTTATGGAGGCATATATGCCAAAGTTGAGAGTCTGATTGAAAACTTAGCAGTCCTGTGTGGTGTCTTACAGTACTTTGCATTTTGAAAGAAACTCATGACATAGCTATATGGAGCTATATGGAGTTTGGTTGTCATGGTTATTGTAAACTTCCATGAGTGTCATATTGTGTTATTCATATGCAGGTTATTTATACAGTCATTCTACCCACTATTCTTTTTTTTTTTTTTTTTTAATATATCTGTATCTACCCACTATTCTTAAAAGCTGATATGATTTAAAGATACCACTGAATCTTTACGGTTCTCTTTCATTCTTGTATCTGCAATCAAAGCCAGATGCACTAGCATCTGTTTTCCTTTGTTAATGCCAAATGTGACTTCCAAAAGTCAACTTTCTTTTGACTTTTTTCCTCAAATCATACTTTAGGGCTTCAAGAAAACATGGAGGCCACCAAACCAATACTCACTCTTTACAGCTGAGGAAACAACTCCAAGCTCACATGGTGTTAGTGGAAGAATGCTAAGTCTTCTTGTTTCTATGTCTTTTCAGATAAATCATATTATACTTGAAAGTAGAGTCATTTTAAAAATTTGGTTTAGTTCAGAAAGTTTTCATGAAGTATGAAGTTACTTGATATAATAATTATTTATATTGTTACAATTTTATCTATAATAATTATCTATTTTAATTTTATCTATAATAATTTTATCTATAATATTTTTTATCTATAATAATTTTATCTATAATAATTCATCAAATTATCTATAATAATTCATCTATAATAATAATAATTTTATCTATAATAAATATATATCTATATATAATAGATATAATCTATTAGATATTATATTATCTATTATCTATTAGATATAATCTAATAGATAATATATCTATAATAAATATCTATATAGATAAAAAACATTTTATCTATAATAATTCATCAAATCATTATAAGCTTACTTTACAAAGTAATTCCACATTAATCATTTTGTTGTGTCTTATTCATACTCATTTGAAGAACACAGGTAGATATATCTGTATTATTATCTCATGTCCCAGATGATCACATTGAAGTTCAAGGATTTGTGGCCTCGCTCAATGTCACATAGCTAGTAAAAGTAGGTGCCAATATATAAATATAGGTCTTCTGACTCCAAGCTTACTCCAATCCACCAAAAGTATTATTTAAATCAAAGTATTAATTGTCTACAGAAAGTAAACTTGAAGAAATAGGTTGGTCAGTTTTAAGCTATTTCTTTGCTTGGAAGCAGAGGTGATAATTTTCATTCTCTTTAAAGCACTTGTTGATGGTGAAACTGGACACTTCCTGTGTCTCTTGAATTGAAATTTCATTATTTAATTCGAAGTATTAATTTGAAGTATTGTTAATCCTCAAGACATTAGATACAGTCAAGACATTAGATACAGTCATGTTTACACATAATTTTGTAAGCTTAGTTCAGAGTTAGATGTAACATAATTGTTTTTAGGTTCTCTGTGCTAATGCTTCTATCCATCAGAGCGATAATTGAGGAGTCCTCTATATGTATCATATGCATGGACTTCCTCAAATTATCAACACGGCACTTAGCTTTCTTACCTTGGAAATCTCTTAGCTCTTTTACAATATTGCAACAGTACAACTTCCAGAGGAAAATGTAATTTTGATCATTTTGTGTTTTTATGAAGAAATGATTATTATTAAATGTTGGTTCTATTTATGTTGAGTTACTGTTAAAATGCCATATAGTGACTATTTAATTATACGCTACATCCTCTTAAAAACACTTGAAAATAGGATCACATATGCTATAGATTAATAATATATAAGTACATATATATTACTTATATATTATTTATATATTTCTTCAACCACGGTTGAAGAAAAATCAACTATGGTTGAAGAATGATGCATGATGCTTGAAAAAGAGAAGAAAGAAGGAAAACTTCCCCCAATTCAGCATTTTTTATTCTTCTACAATCATATTCTTTTCTAAATCAAGAAGATTCTTGGAATTTGTATTATTGAATACTTTTTTTTTAAGCTGAGGAAACTACAGATCTAAGTGTTTTGCCCAAAATCACACATTCAATTGGTAGCAGCACCAAAACCAGAACATAGTTAGTTTTCAACTATGTGCCAGAATCCCCCCAGCCCCTGACTTCCTTAATAACGTATTACTTAATAATTTAATTTCACTTGAACTTCTCCTTTTCAATCCCCAGAGTAGATTATATTACAAAAAAGAGGAAGTTCTGAAAGCATATATTTATGATCAAATTTTAATTTTCCTTTTTTGTATAGCATCTAGCAGTGTGCTCATCCAATGTGCATTGCAAATAACTATCATAAATATTGTAAACACCTGATTAAACTTTCTCTTTTATCACTCCATACAAAGACATAGGTGGGGGACCCATGCGAGCATCTCCCCACACCATGGTTAGATTATTGGCTAGCACAACTCTGAGCCCTTCTCCCCACTCCCAATCATTCCCAGCCACCATATCCTATGCTTTTCCAATCCAGCTGACAAAACCATCTTCCTAAAGTCTTTTAAGTTCTCAGAACAAAATCCTCAGTGATTCATTTCAAGAAACATTAAATCTAAATTTCTCTAACAAGGTTCTACAAATCTAACTCTATTCACTAGTACTGTGATGGAGAGGGAAGGTATGCATGAGACAATTTTTTTTCACTTCTTATTTTTAAAATAATTTTTATTGGAGTATAGTTGCTTTACACTGTATTAGTTTCTACTGTACAGCAAAGTGAATCTGCTGTAGGTATACATATATCGCCTCTTTTTTGGATTTCCTTCCCATTTAGGTCACCACAGAACACTGAGTAGAGTTCTCTGAGCTATACAGTAGGTTCTCATTAGTTATCTATTTTATACTTAGTATCAATAGTGTATATATGTGAATCCAAATCTCACTTCTTTTTAAAAGTTTTATTGAAATATATATAGTTGATTTACAATGTTGTGTTACTTTCCAGTATACAGCGAAGTGGTTCAGCTGTATAGATAGATAGATAGATAGACAGATAGATAGATATAAAAATATATATATTCCTTTTTTACATTCTCTTCCATTATAGGTTATTACAAATTATTGCATATAGTTCCCTATGCTATACAGTAGGTCCTTGTTTTTTATCTATTTTATATATAGTAATGTGTATATTTTAATCCAAAACTCCCAATTTATCCTTTCCTCCCCTCTCCTTTGGTAACCACAAGTTTTTGCTATGTCTGAGTCTATTTCTGTTTTGAAAATAAGTTCATTTGTATCATTTTTTAATATTCCACATATAAGTGATATCATATGATATTTGTCTTTCTCTGTGTGACTTACTTCACTTAGTATGATAATCTCTAGGTCCATCCATGTTGCTGCAAATGGCATTATTTCATTCTTTTTATGGCTGAGTAGTATTCCATTGTATATATGTACCACATCTTCTTTATCTATTCCTCTGTCAATGGACAGAGGTTGCTTCCACGTGTGTGAGGCAATTTTTAAAATTTTAAGCTGTGGAGGAGTAAGAACTGCTTGTGTGTAGGGGGCGTTGATCTTAATATTGAAGTCAGAGGCATAATCCATGAGGACAGGGGGCAATCAGAAGCAACAGAGGCAAGAGGCAGTCTTTTCCTCAGAGAAGAAGCTTGAGCTGTCAGAACACTCCTCTTGGAGGAAAAAAAGCACAGGTGGAGGCTCCCAAGAGCTCTTTTCCCTATAGTGACGAGGCCACCTGGCAGTTCCTGAGGACTGGGACCCTGACACCTCAGTCACATGCAGTTGCACCAAGTAAAATGCACACTTTACCTTCCTTCTTAATCTCCAGAATTTTCCTGAACAAGTTTCACTGAATTCTTGATCTGTAACAGTTTTAGGCTGTTTGAAAATTTTCTCTTGATCTGCGTACTTCTTAAAGCAACATTAAGTAGAAGCCACCCCAGCTCAGTCTTTTACCGTGAGACCAAACATACCTTTTTTAGGTACTTGTTGGGATGGTTCTTTGAACAAGTCAAAAAAGAAGGATGCTCTCTGAGGTTATGAAGACAGTGCAAGTGTGTCAGGGACAGACTTAGAATGAACACGCTGTGGCATTCTGAACTAAATTCAAGGCGATCTCTATTCAAAGGCACTTTAAGAATTATGCATGACAATCAATTGTAACGTAAAAGGAATCTCTTAACACTTCTGTTAATAATTATTTTATCTAAAATTAAAATAAAACATGATTTAGGTTTATTCATATTTACACAAATGTATATGTTAATATCACATATGTATAATATGTACTTCCAATGTATGAACACATTTGGATGAATGTATATATTCAGTGAATATACATATTGTTCATATATTGGAAATACATTCGCCAAAATTTCCACTGATGGGTTGAAGCATTGGGGAAGTTTGAAAACTGCTGCCTAGCCCTTCTCCTCGTCTGCTTATGAAACCTGAGGAGCTATTCACCTCAGTATTTTGCAATGACACAAGTAGGTTAGAGATGAATTTGTTTATCCCCCCCAGAATAGCTATAAATGTGGTTGTAAAGACAATGTGGGTTTGCTGTAATCAGTGAAACTGAGGGAGCAAAGAGAGGATACTAAAATGTCTTGCTTTTGTCCTAGAATGTTGTCAATAGACAACAACAATTTTTTCAAAAGCAAAAACTGAGGCCCAGAGAGGTTTACTAAATTGCTTAAGATAACAGATCTTATTACAAGCAAAGTAAGCATTTGAATTCAGGACTATTTGTCTTTAAATCTTGCCTCTTGCTATAAGAACTTGCTGCATTTTTTCTTTTCTTTATATTATTCTAGGACATCATGGCCTTTTTCTCCATCCTTTCCTTTATCCAAATTCTCTTTATCCTTCAAGACTCAGCCCCCATTCTCTATGAAGCTTTTACTGATGATTCCAGTGCTTATTAATCAATCTCTTTTCCAAACTCCCGGTGTGAGCTTCGTTTGCTGAGGGTTCACTCTGTGACAGATACACAGACATTTAAAAGTATCTCTTCACATATCATTATGAGTCATTGTGATAGGCAGAATAATGGCTCCCAAAGATGTCCCCACCCTAATCCCTGGAACCTATGAATATGTTACATGGCAAAAGGAATTTTGCAAATTAAGGTGATGGACCTTAAAAAAGAGGGGTTATCCTGGATTATTTGGCTGGGCCCAGTCTAATCACATGAGCCCTTAAAAGTGGAAAAAGAAGACACTAAAGGCAATCAGAGATGTGACAGAAGAAGATGCAGGAGAGATCCACAGCACGAAAGGGACGTGACCCACTGTTAGTATCTTTGAAGATACAGTAAGGGGGGCCACACGCCAAGGAGTATATCTGGTGTCTAGAACCTGGGAGCAGCCCTCAAATGACAGCAAAGGAAGGAAGACCCTAGTCCTACAACTGTAAGAATCTGAATTCTGCCCATATCCTGAATGAGCAGGAATGCATTCTCCCTTAGAGCTTTTAGAAAGGAATGCAGGCTTGTGGACACTTTGATTTCCACCTGGTGGGATCCGGAGCCCAGAATCCAGCCAAGCCCACCTGGGCTTTTGACCTAGATAACTGTGAGATAATAAATGTGTGTTGTCTTATGTTGCTAAATTTGTATAATTTGTTACAGCAGCAGAAAACTAATACAGTTGTTACCTACAATTTCCAAGTAAAAATTTGAGCCATAGAAGAGTTATGCTCACACAACTCCCAAGTGTCTGAACTGACTCAAATATACTCTACTTCCTCTTGAATGGGCATGTTACATAGTCTCTTCTACTCTCTACTCAAGGGAGAGAACCATATCTTAAATATTTTATGCATCTACCTTCTCTATATTACCTGCTATAGTCTTGGACACACAGACATCCTAGAGGGTGGACATTTGATGAGCTTTCCAGATGCCCCATCAGTGAAGGACTCAATACCCTGACAGCTGAGAGGGTTGTCAGTCGTGACCGTGAATCACAAGTCCCTTCAGAGATCATCCCAGCTATGGCGCCACCTTGCCCAAACACACACTCTTTGCGGGGTGGCCCACATGAAATCTCTAGTACATGTCAGGGCATGAAGATCTGGCTGTGTTGACTCAAGTTGGGACAATGCTGAAGGATCCTTATAACTACAGAGCTCCCCATGGGGTCAGCTGAGACTGTTGTTAAGTTTACCTTGCATATCCATTTCTCCCTACCCCATCCTGTTTCCATCTCCTTCCTTCCACAGGCCCATAGGTGTGGATCCCAAGGGTACTTTTTACTAAACATTTTGCAAGTTAATCTGCTTCTCAGAATCTGCTTCCCAGGGAAACTAACCTGTGACATTTAACTTTTGGTTGGTTAGCATATCTAAATGTTACATAAAGTTTATTTTACCTATTAATTTAGGTAAAATATTAGCTCCTTGCCACAAATTTCCAAAGTGTGCAGAAGACCTATTGGAATTGTTCTTGTAACTTCTATCCCTCATTTGATGAATTTGAGGGCTGCAGATGGCAAATTTTATAAATAGCTTCACGTTGGTTAGTGTTTTAATATGCACGTGTAATATAAAGTAGGGTGCAATATAAGAAATGAGGCAGTATTCTTACACGAGGCATGCATCAGGCACTAGAGGGATAGAGGTACATTAGCATGCTTAAACAAAAGCCACAAATTTCATGATAAGCTGGGAGAATTATATAGAAAGTTGATGAATACCTACCCTATTTTCCTCCCTGCCTCTGCAGCCTTGCTGCCATGTTCCTGGCCTGTGAGTTAATTTACTTGGGAGTGTTAAAACAAAAAGAGGTTCTTCAGCTGTGACTTTATTCTTTCTTTTAGAAATCACCAAAGCCGGGCTTCCCTGGTGGCACAGTGGTTGAGAGTCCGCCTGCCGATGCAGGGGACACAGGTTCGTGCCCCGGTCTGGGAAGATCCCACATGCCGCGGAGCGGCTGGGCCCATGAGCCATGGCTGCTGAGCCTGCGCGTCCAGAGCCTGTGCTCTGCAATGGGAGAGGCCACAACAGTGAGAGGCCCGTGTACTGCAAAAAAAAAAATCACCAAAGCCATCTTCCTGGTACCCATGATGAGTTCTCTCACCTCCTGGCCTTTGTACTTGTTCTATGATCTCTGTACCTCCTGCCTTCCAGGAATTCACTGGCCACAAGGTAGCCTTCTGCTGTTTTCCAGTAACCTTATGTGCTCTTAAAATTTGTGGTCCAGAAGTGAAACCCTCTTAAGTGTCATAGCTTGAGATAACTGCTTCTTTTATTCTCGTTGTTGTAATCTTTGTTTCTCCCTCTACCATTTTTTGAGTCCCCTTTAAATTCCCTTGGGAACATTTCTTCTCACCATCTCTTCAAGGGCCTCTCTTTCCTATAGTACAACTTTATTAGATATTTTATATAAGTTTTCCCCTGGAGTATTGCAGTTCATCATTAGGCTTTTATTACATTCAGTTTCTATTGGTATTAATTTCATCTACTTTTACCAGTGTTTTATGCCACAAAAAAATCGTACTAAGCATAGTGATCTTTTTAACTCTAAGAACTCCAAGGTAGCATTGGAATGGGTGACAGGCTTAGAGTCAGTGAAGAAGAACTTTTAACAACATATAGGTCTTTGATGCAGTGGTGAGCACTTGTCCCATTGTACAATAAGGATGGAGAATCCTCAGACCTCAAGTCAAAGTCCACATTTAAATCCTAACTCTCAGCTCCCTAGGATGCATACAGACATCCTTGCCCTTTGAACAGAATGCTTCCCATAATAGTTGTTTTGCAGTGAATGCACATTTCCTGGGGAATTGAGGTTGCTTGCTAGCTAGCCTTCTAATGCCTTCTACAATAAGTACATCTTCATGGGCAAAGTTGTTGCCTTTTGTTTCCAGTGTCGAAGCACAGGCAGGACTGTGCTTCAGGATAGCATCCTAAAAGCACCTCTGTTTCTTCCTGTTCGCATCATATCCCAGCAGACTAAATTTTATCTGTTGTTTCATCTTATACTTGGCAAATCCATTCTGCAAATGATATATCTCAACCGGAGCCAAACACAAGCAATCAAACTCAGACATATATTCTTAATTCCACTTCACCCCTTGATACAGCCATTTTGGCCAGATTTACACTGTGACGAATATCTGCTTGTGTTCTGTTTGTTTGCCATTGTCTCAGTTATCTACAACTTTAAGATTCATTAAATTATCTTTTGCTTATTTCTCCTGTTCACCTGTATGCAGTCTATGTTTCACTCATTTCCTGATAACATCTCTACAAATATTTTACTTCAAATTGCCATGGATAAATTTGGTCAGTGGCCTTATTGCGTCTATCAAATTCTCTTCCCACTCTTCATGCTCCAGCTCCCTTTCCATGGATAAATTGAATGCAACAGGCATGAGCTACTGAGTACAGGTGCTGCTGACATGCTGGAATCCTGGAGGCACCAAGCTGGCGCCCGGTATAGTCTTCAAAGACAATGACCTGAAGTTGAGCTGCATTTCTCACGGAGGAGTGGGGAGAGTACCTCTCTCTTAATTTTAGTATGACCGTTCCACATGACCATAAAACATTTATGTTTGTTTCTCAATAATTTACAAAGTTTATAGTGAAATAGCTCTTTTAGTGTTTTACTTATACCACGTCTTAGCAAAACTATGAGTCCATAGGACATTGAACGAGAGACGAATCTGAGAGTGAAACTAATCTAAGTGTAGATAGCTAACAGTCAAAATGTTTCTTGATGGAGTTCAATTCGGATTAATAGTCAGCAAAACCTGTTTGCTTAGGTCTCTCCTTTATGATAAGCTCAGTCTAGCCCCACTCCTAAGGGAAACTAGCTGAAATTCATGAATTGAAAGTTAGGGGTAGAGCATGGAGGAGATCTGGATGGAAAGTGACCTTGGAGGAAGTCATAGGAGCCTGAGAAGAAGGACAGATAGAGGGGTGGTATGAGTAGAGACCCAGAATCATCATCAAGAGACTGCCAAGTACATTTCAGTCACCAGTGCTCAGAGCTCCATGGATGCCAGAGAAAGCTTGTAGTCCTATGCTTGTGACCATTTGCAGAGGTACTGCACATCACCTATGTGAGGTTCCGTGTTAGCTGATCTCAGAACTCTTAGACAGGATAGCCCATCATCACCTACTTGCTCCAAGTCTGAGAACCTTCCAGGAGAGTTGCTGATCAGCCAGAAGATTTGTTGAGTACACCTGAGCTACCTGTGCTGTGGCTACTCCTCTCTTAACTGTCCAGGACACTCCTAAGCCCTGGAAACAGAGCATGGTGTCCTTGAACAGTAGTGGTTTGGAAAGGTATTCCCATTCCACCGTCAGCACTAGTATGTGGAAAGAACATGACTGTAATTAAAATGAAGTCCATTACACAAATATTATTTACAAATTCTAACTCTTCCTGAAGCAACTAAGAGCATCACATTTGCTTTGAATTTTGAAAGATTAAGATTTGTTCTCACCAACGTGCATCATGTTCTATTTGAACTGACAATTTTAGCGTTGGCTTTAATCTTGTTTGAATCTGAAGTGGGGTTTCTTTCAACCTTACCCTCACTGAAAGGAGAAAAATATGACCGTAAAAGCAAGTGTAGCACTTTTGTGTTTATCTGATTACCATGTCAATGTACAAGAAATCAAAGAGTGTGGCAAATCAAATACAACATAAGGCAGATTAAGTTTTTATTACAATTTAATTTCTTGGCAATTGTTGTTTCTCCCTGGAGAGTTACAGTCTGCCATTTAAGACTTAATCTAATGCTTTTATAAATCTTCTCTTCCTTCTTTCCTTCTTTAGTTCTTTTTTCTTTCTTCCTCCCTCCCTCCCTTCTCCCTTTCTTCCTTCTTTCCTTCCTTCCCTTTCTTTCTTCCTTCCTTCCTTCCTTCCTTTCTTTCTTTCTCTTTCTTTCTTTCTTTCTTTCTTTCTTTCTTTCTTTCTTTCTTTTTCTTTCTTTCTTCCTCTTTCTTTCTTTCTCTCTTTCTCTCTTTCTATCTTTCTTCCAAATATGACTGCTTGCTGGACAATGCAAGTGACACCCTTGAGCTTAACTATGGTCATTACTCTAGTTCTTGTTAGCCTGAAATGCAGAATACTTAAATGAAAATTTTTACTTATTTTCAATATCCTCAAGAAGCCCCCTCCATTAATTCACTTGTTGTACAAACATTGATTTTGTACCTACTTTGCATCACACTTGCAAAAGGTGCTGAGGATACGCAGTGAGTAGGGCATAGACTATGGTATCAAACAGCCCATAGTCTGTTGGGGGCTAGGAACATGGATGATAATAGGCTATGTCTGCAGTCCTAAGAGGATGGCCTTGTTGGTTTGTAGTAGTTACTAAATAAATGTTTATTACATGGATGTTACTGAAAGATTTAGTTGCTACCATTTATCACCATCACCCATCCCAACTCTGTGAATGTGAGTACGCCCAGTTCACTTTCAGACTGTTTTAGTGGTGAAATTTTCCTTTGCCTTGTCAGTACCATCTCCCACATGGGACTCTCTGACCTTATTTGCTGCCCTTAGTAAATGTCTCAGTATGAGACCATTGCTCGAAGCAAATAGGAAAAGGCTGTCTTTTCTTTATTTGTCCCTTTTAAACTTACTGACTTCTGATTTGAGGATTTATTCGAGTATGTAGATAATAGACAGGTTAGAAAATTAGTTTATCTCTTTTTTGATGTAGGTCTGGTTTTTTTTTGTTTGTTTGTTTGTTTGTTTTTTTTGCACAGGCTCCGGACGCACAGGCTCAGCGGCCATGGCTCACGGGCCCAGCCGCTCCGCGGCATGTGGGATCCTCCCGGACCGGGGCACGAACCCGTGTCCCCTGCATTGGCAGGGGGACTCTCAACCACTGCGCCACCAGGGAAGCCCGGTCTGTTGGTTTTTAACTTTAAAAAGTTGGTAACATATAGGCTAATATATTAGTCTTCAGTCAAAAAAGGCAAAAGAAAGGAAAATTAAGTCAATTTTTATTCTTTTCAGAGTGCATTCACACATGTAAGCTAGGGTATTCTCAACAACCCCCATGGCACTGTGGACCAGAAAGAGCCTGGAAAAAGGGAAAAAGCACTGGGCCAGGTCTTGTCTCAGCTCTGCCTTTAATTAGCTCTGGGAGCAACAATTGTTATATGTAAAATAGAGCAGACCTACTTCCATTCACCAAATTACATCTGTTTGTGCAAGCTTAGCCAAGTTACTAAAATTCTGTGTGAACTGGTTTCCTCCTATGTAAAATAGGGATACTATTACCACCGTCACACATTTTCTGGGAAAATACTCTTATTTAAAATATATAAAGTATTTAGACTAATGCCTGACACATATTGCTATTGCCATGTTAATCATTATTATTTCCTTTCTATTAACGTAGATGGGGAATCTGGAATTAGAGAAAATCGCCTTCATTTTCTATAGCCTTTCACATGCAGGCGTGTTGTCATGGGTTGGTTTCCAAGGTGCTAACTTTGGGACAGAGTTTAGTACACAGCGTTTTAGTAGGAAGTGCCCTTATGATCAAGACCTGTGGAAAGGAAGGAGAGAAAGCAGGACTGGGCAGGAGTCAAACTGCAATGCAGACCTGGTAAGATCCCTGACAAATTCTACGGGTAGCTCCAGAGCTTAAACGGCCTATCAAAATGCTCCCCTTTGGGACACAACGGTTGTGCCATTACAACCCCAACTCCTGTAGTCATTGGATTTTTGTTGCCCCAAAAATGACTGTGCTAGGGAGAGTCTCTGGTCTGCGCACTTCCCAAAGGGACTGACTTCTTCTACCCACTTTGTAGAAGTCTGTCTACAGACAGCACTCCCAGAAATGAGGGCACACATCCTTCCTTGAAGGAAGTCTGGATGGTTTATCCCTGTGTCCATCACATGTACTAACAGAGTCCAAGCAGAGAGGCAATGCAGGTTAGAGACAATGGCATTGACTCTGGTGCCAGATTTAGAAACTTACTATATGCCAGTTACTTAATTTTTCTGTGTCTCTCTCCCTTAGCTGAAAAATGTAGATGATAAAACCTATCTGATAGGTTGTTGTGATAGTAAATGAATATTTATAATTATACCTAACAGTCTATTCAATATGTTAGCTGCATTCTGCAGAAATGTATTCTGCATTTCAACATTCTGCATTTTCCCAGACAAATTTTGTCCTGTTTTCAAATCAATTAAAAACACCTATTCTAATTTTTGTTTAGAAAATGGAGTTACCGTAGTTTCTCTGTATATTTGCTTTAAATTTCATTCTTATATTTTACACTAACCCCATTTACTTTCTCTACAGCCAGTTGGAAGCCCAAGATCTCTTCCTTGGACCACTACAGTATCTCACATTTGGATCTTACAGCTACAGTATCTCACATTTACTCTGTAGCATAACATGTAAAATGTGACAGCTCCACACCAAGCCAATCTTTTGCATATTTTCTTACATTTCAAAAAAGTCATCATTTCCTAGCTTTAATATTACCTGTGTATATCATTAATATAAGGGTGGAAAAGGATATGTATATTCAGCATTTCTCTCAAAATCCAGTCCCTTAGTAACTCAGCCATTGGTTTTCTAGAATGTGTGTCACCCAGATGTGTGACACTACATTTCAGCTCTGTTTCAGTAGACTCCAGATGCAAACATGCCCTAAAAACTCTTATAGAGTCCAAGCTTATACTACTCACCACATGGCAGGCCAATAATGCAAGAGGCGAGGTGTTGGGGCAAGGAATAGTGACTTTATTCAGAAAGCTGTCAGGCCAAGAAGATGGCAGACTAGTGTCCCAAAGAACC
Organism: Globicephala melas; assembly: GCF_963455315.2. Classification (NCBI taxonomy): domain Eukaryota; kingdom Metazoa; phylum Chordata; class Mammalia; order Artiodactyla; family Delphinidae; genus Globicephala; species Globicephala melas. The sequence continues at coordinate 65,480,183 of NC_083321.1, read as the reverse complement.
CTTTTACCCAGGTTAGAATTCAGACTTCTTTAATACTAGAAGGAAAGGGGATGTGGCTGGTTGTTGCAAACTTCTTGGTGCTGGCCAGACCCTGGAGGCGTTAAGGTAATCCTTTGTTCTCCAATCTGTCCATGAGGGTCTGGTCACCATGTTCCTGTAAATCTCCCAACAAGGCAAATGTTATTTTCTGTTCTGCAACTTTTTAACTCTATATGAATGGAAAGTGTTAACATCTTTAAAGGTCAAGCCTGGGAGGCAGAGCCTTGAGAATGGGCTATCATGTACATTTCAGGCTAAAGGCAATATTCTTTTACTGAGATGCAGAGCCAGCATGACTAAGCACAAGCAATAGAGCACAAAGGTTAGAGCTAAAGGAATAGATACAGTATGGAGTCAGGTTCGTTCCTCTTTTTTTTTTTTTTTAATTTTTATTTTATTAGGTTTGTTCTTCTCTGTTACAAAACCAACAGTTGTAAATCAATCTTTTCAGAAAGTAGGGTGAGACAATGTGATCACAGTTTGGACTTTGTTTTAAAAAAATATCCAGGGAAATTTACTCTAGGTTTATAAAATAAATATCCCTGAGTTTATACTGATACATATAAATGATTGAATAAGTAAACAAAGGGAGGGCATAGACTAATATCTCATGCAGAAGAATTCCAAATAATTTATGTAGATACTCCACTTTCAAGGAGGTGAAGCAAAATTCCCTATTCCTTAAGTACTGGGTGGGCATAGTAATATTTTTTCAAAAAGTTCCATATGGAAATGAGGAAAAAGAGGAACTTTACAAAGGAAAAATCTGACAAACGCTACTTTGGCCAGGTGATCAAGGTTAACATCAATAGTGATTAGTCATGTTTATAGTATGTATCCTTGATGTGATGTGATAAAAATGGTACTTCACTTCTATGATCTTCATCTCTAAGAACCATATAAGTCTTCTGATTATGATGAAAACATCAGTAAAACCTCAGCTGAGGTACATTATACAAAATACCTGACCAATATTCCTCCAAATAGTCAAAGTCATAAAAAAAAAAAAAAAAGTCTGAGAAACTATCACAACCGAGAGGATCCTAAGGAGACATAATGGCTAAATGCTATATGACTTCCTGGATAAGGTCCTGGAACAGAATATGAATACTGGGTAAAATCTAAGGAAATCTGAATAAAGTATGGGCATTAGTTAATAATAATGTAATACAGCTTCCGTAGTTATGACAAATGTACCATATGAATATATGATGTTAACAGAAGGGGAAACTGGATGTGGGTGTGTTGAATTCTCTGTACTACCTTCACAACTTTTCTATAAATCTAAAAATATTCTAAGATAGGAAGTTTAATAAAAAATGAATTGAAGTCCTCCAAAACATTTGTTTACAAGAGCATTCTCTCATCTGTCCTTTTGTTCTTACCAGTCCTTACAATTCCCCCTACCATGCTCCTTACTTATGGTTAATGAGCACATTTCCTTTCCCAGTGATCTTGGCCTTGGGCCCATGCCATGACTTGGCTAATGGAAATGAGCAGAATGTGCATTCATGGTGTGGCTCAGTCCCTCTAACTCTGCGCTTCCACCATTAAAACAGTCAGTCCCAGATAGTGGTTACTCCATTTACATGCCTTCTAGAATGAGAAAACAGGTGGAGCTAAACTGAGCTGAGCCAAGCCAAGCTGTGTGTCATTCATGAGAGCTGCAGCCATATCATAGTCTTCAGGTAACCTAAGAAATAAATGTTTGTTGTCATAAACCACTGAGATAATGGGAATATTAGTTACTACAACAAAAGTAGGTTAGTATACTTGCAGATATCTTTCAAATAATATTCAGTTCTTGTACTGTGTCCTTCATGAAGCCTTCCCTAATTGTTCCATGATTCATCTATGATTTACAGGTTTAGCAAATAAAAAGAGGACTTAATGCACTTTAAAACTGTGTATAGACTAACTTGATTATAATCTCTTTAAAGCAAGTCTCAATCTTATTCATACATTCATAGATTGAGCAATATATATTGGACCCCTAATGTCCCAGGCACTTTATTAGGCTTTGGAGGTATAATGGTGTATGAATATACATAAGAGCCCTATACTCTTCAAACTTTTAAGCTACCAGAGGGGACAGAAGTTAAATAAATCATCACAATAATAAATGCAAAACTGAAGTTCTAACCAGTGCTATTTAAAGATACCAGTGCATGTTCTTCTGAGGATCTATATATGGGAGATTTGAACAAGTCTTAATTGCAAGGCAAGGAAAGTTTTCCTTGACAGTGAGTTAAGAGGTAGAATGGCCAAGCCTCTAAACAACCCATGTATAGAAGTAGTCAGTGTGGCTGGAGAAGAAAGAATGAAATTGGTGTGAAATGAGATTGGAGAGGTAGATGGGAGACAAACATAGCATCTCTACCCCTAACACTAACCCCAGTGTCACACACTTAGTATGTGCTCAACAAATAATGATGATCATATATGGCTTGATACAGGCTAGCTAAACTTTTTTTTAATTGAAATATAGTTGACATATTAGTTTCAGGTGTACAACATAATGATTTGACATTTATATACATTGCAAAATGGTCACCACAATAAGTCTAGTTACTATAAAGCTAGTTCAACTTTTTAACAGACATACTGAATGCCTGTGGCCAGATGATGGAAGTGCAAATGTGAGTCAGACATGGCCCTTATCTACAAGGAGTTCATATGCTAGAGGCTATAATAATCCAGTATCCATCAGCTATAGTTGAGTTCTATGTGACAAAAAAGCCAGAGCCAACTGACTGATTGCTTTATTGACTTATAAAATCAAAACACATGTTCAACAACTAAGTTACAGGAAGGACAGGAATATAGCTAGTCTTCGAAAACCCTGGAGCTAGAAACTCAAATGCTTCCAGGATTTTTTGTGTCCTTTGTTCTTTCACTTTAGACTAGCTTTCTCTACTTTAGGATATAGTGCTATCTTCAGTTTGTTAGTTCTACATTTCCTGACTTCAGACATAGAAAGAGATATTCTAAAACTCTTTTTGGTTGAGCTTGGCCCAGTGACCCATCCTTGGACCAATCAATCAGGATTTGGGTAACAAAATCATGTAAAATCAAGGTCATTAAAACCATGTGAAAGGAAGAAATCCTGACACACAGGGCAACACAGATGAATCTCAAAAAGCTTACGGAAAGTGAAAGAAGCTAGGCACAAAAAAAACCCCTGTATATTATATGATTTCCCTTATATGAAAGTCTGGGAAAGGCAAAACTATAGTGAGGAAAAGAAGATAAATGGTTGCCAGAAATGGGGGGAAGAGATTGAATACAAAGAAACGTGAAGGAAATGTTGGGGTAATGGAAATATTTAATATTATGATTTTGGTGGCAGTTACACCAATAGCTTTAGCAAAACTCTTTATATTCTTAAAATTGGTAAATTTTACTGTACATTAATGATATCACAATAAAGCTAATTTTTTTTTTTTTTCCGGTATGCGGGCCTCTCACTGTTGTGGCCTCTCCCGTTGCGGAGCACAGGCTCCGGATGCGCAGCTCAGGGGCCATGGCTCACGGGCCCAGCCGCTCCGCGGCATGTGGGATCTTCCTGGACTGGGGCACGAACCCGTGTCCCCTGCATCGGCAGGTGGACTCTCAACCACTGCGCCACCAGGGAAGCCCAATAAAGCTAATTTTTAAAAATCAATAAGAACATGTGGATGGGTGACAAGCAGTTCCAAGAGAGAAGATGTTGGACAGAAAATACCAACAATATCCACCAAAAATACAGTTTGGTAAGTGGTGTGCCAATATCGAAACAAAGAGCTATGGTGGGGGCATTGAGTGAGCGTATTAATTTATATACAAGTGAAGAGGTCTCAAATGTTTGCTTTATCTGTGATTAAGAACAAGAGTAGAAGGAAGCTGTTCCCATGAAGATTCCTAGATATTTGAAGTTCTGCAAAGTAGGCATTTCAAATAATGTAATTAGTTTTTTAAAATGTGTGTACGGGGAAGGACATGGTGGGGGAATGGAAAATGAAATGGTTTGGAGAGCCAGAAGGGAAGAAGATAGAATGAACTGAATAAGAGAATTTCTATCCTATGAAGAGGAAGAAAGACTGAACATTCTCAGGCAAAAAGGAATGAAGAAACCTGTTCCTTTCTATAAAAGAAGACCAGAAAATGAGAAGGCAGAGTTGTAGTGTAAAAGACTCCAAAGCTACAAACTAGTTCTTTTTCTTCCAGTTTTATTAAGATATAATTGACTTACAGCACTGTATAAATTTAAGGTGTACAGCATAATATTTGACTCACATACATCATGAAATCATTACCATTGTAAGTTTAGTGAATACTCATCATTTCATACAGATACAAAATTTACTAAAAGAAAACGTTAATTTTTTCCTTGTGATGAGAACTCTCAGGATTTATTCTCTTAACAACTTTCGTATTTAATATACAACAGTGTTAATTATATTAATCATGTTGTACATTACATCCCTAGTACTTATTTATTTTATAACTGGATGTTTGTACATTTTGACCACCTTCATCACCATACAAAGATATTACATTGTTAAGATATTACATTATTATTGACTATATTCTCCAAACTGTACACTTTATCCTTGTGACTCATTTATTTTGTAACTGGAAGTTTGTAGCTCTTAATTTTCCTCATCGATATTCACCCACCCTCTTCCCTACTTCCCCTCTGGAAACCACCATTTTGTTCTCTGTATCTACAATTCTGTTTCTTTTGTTTTTTAGATTCCACATGTAAGTCAAATAATACAGTATTTCACTTTCTCTGTCTGGCTTATTTCACTTTGCACAATACCCTCTAGGTTCATCCATGATGTTGCAAATGGTAAAATTTCCTTTTTCAGGGCAGAGTAATATTCCATTACATATATATGTATGTGTGTATGCATGTATATGTGATATATATATATTACATCTTCTTTATCTAATCATCTATCAGTGGGACTTAGGTTGCTTCCATATCTTAGCTATTGTGAATAATTTTGCAACAAACATAGGGGTGCATATATCTCTTCGAATTAGTGTTTGTTTTCTTCAGGTAAATAGCCAGGAGTGGAATTGCTGGATCATATAGCAGTTCTATTTTTATATTTTTGAGGAATATCCATACTGTTTTTTATAGTGACTACACCAAATTACTGACCCATCAATAGTACACAAAAATTCCCATCCCTACACATACTCCCCACCACTTGTTATTTGTTGTTTTTGATAACAGCCATTCTGACAGGTGTGAGGTGATATCTCATTGTGGTTTTGATTTGTGTTTCCCATAATTAGTGATATTGAGCATCTTTTCATGTGTGTGTGCCCATCTGAATGTCTTCTCTGGAAAAATATCTATTCAGGTCCTCTGCTAATTTTTAATCAGTTTTTCTTCTTTTTTTTGCTTTTTTTGAGGTTAATTTGTATGAATTTTTTGTATATTTTGGATAGTAACCCCTTATTGGGTCTATTGTTTACAAATATTTTTTCCCACTCAGTAGGCAGCCTTTTTTTTCCACTGTGCAAAAACTTCTTGGTTTGATGTAGTCCTATTTGTTTATTTTTGCTTTTGTGTTTATTACCTGAGGAGACAAATCCAAAAAAAATATTGCCAAGACTGAAGTCAAAGCTTGTATGTTTTTTTCTAGGAGTTTTACAGTTTCAGGTCTTATATGTATGTCTTTAATCCATTTTGAGTTTTTTTTTTGTATATGGTGTGAGAAAGTTATCCAGTCTGATTATTTTACACAAAGCTGTCCACCTTACCTAACACCATTTATTAAAGAGACTGTCTTTTCCCCACTGTGTATTCTTGCTTCCCTTGTCATAGATTAATTGACCATATAAAAGTATGTTCATTTCTGGGCTTTCCATTCTGTTCCATGGATCTACTGTCTGTTTTCGTACCGTTTTGATTACTGTAGCGTCGTAGTATGGATTGAAATCAGGGAGTGTGATACTTCCAGCTTTGTTCTACTTTCTCAAGATTGTTTGGGCTATTCAGGATCTTTTGTGTTTTCATACAAATTTTAGAATTATTTGTTCTTGTTTTGTGAAAAATGCCATTGGTATTTGAACAGGAATGGCATTGAATCTGTAAATTGCCTTGGGTACTATGTTCATTTTAACAAATTAAGTCTTCCAATTCATGAACATGGCATATTTTACCGTCTGTTTGTGTCATCTTCAATTTCTTCCATCTGTATCTTTAGATTTTCAAGTACAGGTATTTTACGTCTTTAGTTAGATTTATTCCTAGGTACTTTATTACTTTTGATGCAATTGTAAATGAGATTGTTTTCTTAATTTCTCTTTCAGATAACTTATTGTTAGTGTATAGAAATGCAACAGGGGCTTCCCTGGTGGCGCGGTGGTTGAGAGTCCGCCTGCCAATGCAGGGGACACGGGTTCGTGCCCTGGTCTGGGAAGATCCCACATGCCGCGGAGCGGCTGGGCCCGTGAGCCATGGCCGCTGAGCCTGCGCGTTTGGAGCCTGTGCTCCGCAACGGGAGAGGCCACAGCAGTGAGAGGCCCGCGTACTGGAAAAAAAAAAAAAAAAAAGAAATGCAACAGATTTCTGTATATTAATTTTGCATTCTGCAACTTTAATGAACTCATTAATGAGTTCTAATAGTTTTTTGGTGTCATCTTTAGGAATTTCTATATAGAGTATCATGTCATCAGCAAACAGTGACAGTTTTACTTCTTCCTGTCCAATTTGAATTTCTTTTATGTCTTTTTCTTGTCTGATTGTTGTGGCTAGGGCTTCCAGTACTATGTTGAATAAAAGTGATGAGAATGGACATCCTTGTATTGTTCCTGATCTTAAAGGAAATGCTTTCAGCTTTTCACCATTGCATACGATGTTGGCTGTGGGTTTGTCATATATGGTTTTTATTATATTCAGGTATGTTTGAGAGTTTTTGAATGTTTTTAAAAGTTTTTTTCTGCCATAAAGTAGTTTTTTACAGGAAAGCAAATATTTTCCTTCTAACTCTAACCATACCCCCCAACTTTATGACTGTTAGCATAAAATGATTGCTATTGGGTTCTGCCTCATTTATTTACTTAATTTTCACTTTACTTAAAAATCAGTCAGAGAGTAGCAGTGACTTTCGTCTTAGAGTTACAAACATTCCAGCAATTAACTCAAACTTCTAATTTATGGCTAACACTGCTTTTCTTTCCTTGGTTAGGGAATGCCCTTTCTCATTAGGCATCAAGCCTCTAGTAGGGGCATTGCATAGCCAGGAAGTGAGCTCTATAGCCAGCGTGAAATTGTTGAATTTTGCTATTCCTGCACTGTTTGTGGTAGTAAATTAAGCTTGACATTTTTGTCTTTTAATTTTTTTGGACTTTGCTGCACTTTAGTAAAATTGTGTGGTGTGATTTAATGAGCTCTGGTGCAGGAATAAAAAAACTGACTGTACCAGTACCCATTTTTTTCATTCAATAGATATTTATGGAGCACTTACTGTGTCCCAGGCACTGCTAGGCATACAGTATAGTGGTGAAAAATGCCTACCCTCATGAAGCTCATAGTCTAGCAGGCTAACAACTGGGTAGACAAATTATACATATATAAGCCAAGAGCTATGTTTGTGCAAATACAGGGAACTGCAAGAGCTGATGGCAGTAGCAGCTAACAGTGGAAGGTGTTAGAAAGGCAGTTTAAAAAGGTAAAAAGATTTCCTGTTTAAGTTAAAATTAAGAGATGAAAAGGAGCACACCAAGGGGGAAGAGTTAGAAAGCCTGGAGATGAGGGAAACCATCATCTTAAGAACCTGAAAGATGCTTACAGTTTGAAGGGTTTATCTAAGAGAATAAAGTAGGTAAACTTTGAGAGACTACCTGGAATTAGATTATGATGAATCTTATGATTCAACTAAAGCAGATTAAACTTTACACTAAAGGTATTTAGTTCCTTTAATTAGGGTCACTAATTTCTTTAATTTCCTTGGGCTTAAATTTGCTCATTTGTACTTTGGAGGTTGTATTAGAAATACATTATTTGTTTGCCTAGTATTTCTTTCCTTGAAAACTTAATCCTTCCTTATGCAACCACTCCCTTCCCCAGCCACAGGCATATAACCACATGGCAGTCAAAGTGCCTCATCCTTTTGGATATAGTGACTGATTCAGAGATGAGAACCGGACCCAAGCAAGGCCACTTGGAGACTATGAAATTTGATATGTGCGTGTAAGAAGAGCTTTTGGAGGAAAGCTATAGTATGGGCTAAGGACTGCTGCAGTGGCCATATATTTTAACCAATGGAGAGTGAACATGAACCCAAAACACAAAAGAAAGCACTGAAGGGAAGGAAGGAGAATTACATCCCTAAAAGGTCCTGGCTCCAGCCATGCTTGAAGCAGCTACAATTCTTGGACTTCCTAGTTTTATGAACCAATTACCTTCCTTTTTGTTCTCAAAGTACTTTGATTTCCTTGAAATTAAAATATTCTTGATTAACACAGAGTTGATTCTGTCTGCTTTCAAGGCTATTGTGAGGATAAACTTTTAAAATAATATAAGAATAAATTGTAAACTCTAAAGAGTACCTGAGTCATAATTACACATTTAACACAAGTTCATTTGCCCATGGAGAAATAATTTTTAAATAATTATTTCCACTAAATAGGGCTCTTCTTGGAATAAACACACAGTAATAGACTTTTGCATATGCTATGATTTGGAATCATAAGTGTTTCTGTGTTGGGCTTAGTTCTGAACACTGTTTGTGTTTGTTTGTTTTTACTAGTAAATGAAGCCAGCAAGTATTATGCTTATTCAAGCGCTTATGGCCAAATATATTTAACTACTCAGGAAAAAATTGTTTCTACTCGAACAATGAGTTTTAATAGACTGGGGCATTATTTTTCTTTAGTACAATTGTGGTAATAAAGCTGGAAATATGTTTCACAGCCGAGCTTCCTCAGAGTTATTTATAATGGTTTGATTGCAAACTTGACTCCCTCTGTTTCCTGCTTCTTTCTTTGTGAATGAATTAGGGGATTCCCTGGTAGTACAGTGTATTTACTCTCCCCATTTGCTATCTTACCTCCTCTTTCAAATATTTCAAACTCTCCTTGCCAGTGCATCAGGAAAAAAACTGTTTATTTTGCTCCTCAAATGGTATATTATTGCTTTTATCATATTCTGGGATGCTCACAGTACCTTCCTGAGACTCAAAGGCAAATGTGCCAGCTTTTCCAGTCATTCTGATGACATTGTTAGGAAACAGGTTGATAAACTATGGCTGAATCATTCACTGTGCCAGATGTTCCTGGCAATTTTTCTTATACGAAAATATATCTGATATATTCCAGAAATGGAAATTACCCACAGTTTTTCAGTATCTGATGTATTTTTATCAGGTATTTCTTCAGTAAGCTACTTGAATGGAATGAGTTAAATAATAACAGCATTGGTTTTTCACACAAAAGTTTGGAATATTCCCTTCAGACACAAAAGTATTTTTTTCTCATTCTCCCTTGTTAGAAATTCACCACAGTGGTGAGGCTGAATGTTTCTTTTAAGGGCTTATTACATACATTCTGAGAAGTCAAAGGAAAAATGACAATTTACAAAGCAAACTGTACTATGATTTGCATAACAATCTGTACTAAATCATAGTATGCAACACACACAAGCCCAAATTGATTTAACATCACCATAGACCCATATGTTCCAAAATAAGACCACAGATGAATTGGCTTACCCTATCTCTAAACTCACATATTTCAAAAAGAAGACCACTGACGGTCAGCAATTTGCCTTGTTTATAAATTCTGACCGATCCCTGCCCAGACCAGGCTTATTAACTTCTGTTCTAAAAGCACTACGTCTATCTGTCTCCTTCTCTCCTAAATCCTATAAGTACCTTTCTCTAAATTTTCCCTTTTGAGAGCTACAGATACTCTTGCTAATGTTGTGCTCAGCAAGCTTAATAAATTCAGCTTTGTGTGATCAACAGTTATCCCTGGTGATCTTTATATGGGGGATTGGATCATTCATACACAGTGACATTATTTTCCTCATCATCCATCGTGATACCCACACTGTGCTCATTGCTCCTAGAATTTAAATCCTTGTAATGAGGGATGTAACATTTACTCCTCTCCTATTAGTTAATGGAAAGGCATCTGAAAGGAGGTGGAGACCAGGGACTTATTCTTGTTCAAACTCCATATTCCTTTATTGAAGTCAATCAAAACCAGGTGGTAAACAATCCTTTTAAGTAATGACCCTGGTTCTACAGAAATTATAAAAGAGCCTCAAAAGACAATGATGTACTCATGTGCTCTCAACAAGCAAGCACTAGCTTCCGCTGTTGTTGCTGTTGTTTCTTAGAGCATGCTCCCAAGGTTGGAACAAAGGAGAAATGTGCAGAGACTACGTGAAGGGGGCCCAGGACAGCTATGCAAGCAGTTGCAACTTGCTTTGATCAGCACATAAAATCTTCTTGCTGTGAATTACTATCCTTTTCAATATAAATAACATGCCACTCCATCATGACTTGTGGGGTTGGGCTACATGTTTGTTAGGTCCTTTCCAAACTCAAGTGCCCTGGAGGTCATAAAAATTGCAAAGTTGGTAAACTTTGACTTTAATGATTTTTCAGCTCATCTTTTTTATTTCCCACTCTCTTCACATTGGTTCTGTTTTGCTACTCTTCACCACTGTTCACTGATGTTCTTAGAGTTTTCCTGTTGTCCTCATTTGCCCAGGATCTTTATTTTAGGCCTGCATCCAAGAGCAAAACATCATTCTCATTCATGTGATGTTATTTCCTGTGTTGGAACTAAAACAATCAGAATGAAGTTTTAATATTTGAAGTTTATAACTCTAATATTTGAAGGCATAATTGATTTTATCATGATATTCCCAAAAGAAACAATCACTGAATCAAGGAATGGATGTTGGTATTCCATGTATCATCTCTATAGCAGTGACCTACTTTTCATCTGCATCAGGTCAGCCCTGTGCAATAGTATTTTCTTATTTACACGATGAGCACATCAAGGATGCCATCAAACATTATAACTTTCAATCTATTCCCCATCAGGCATTTGTCAGCCATTATATTCAAAAACTGCATATAAAATTAACTGACTTATAATGAACATAATTAGGTGCTAAACTATGTATTTTACATGTATTTTATCTCATTAAATTCAAGTAACTGGGAGAGAACGTATTTATAACCCCCATTTTCCAGGTTTTAAGAGGTTAAGTAAATTGCTCAATGTCACACATTGAGTAACTGTTGGACTTTGCTCTCAAGAAGCTTTCAATCTGGCTGAGTAAATAACGATGTCATGGAACAGTTACACAATAACATGAGTACAAAAGACATGCCACATGACATTACCTTATTAAATGCCCCCTAACCAATTTGTGAAATCTAAATTTCCTGAATTTAAAGAAAGGAGAGATCCTGATGAAATGGACTCTAGTTAGAAAGTTTCCTAAAGGAGATGGATAATTACACTGGAGTTCAAAATATGTGCAATGGCAGAATGTTTTGTGAGGACAGAAGTTGTGTCAAGTAGAGGAACAATAATTTGGATAGTCAAATTACCAAGTAAAGTTTCAATAGCTAGTGAGGTCATGAATGGGGAATGGAGAGGGGGGAAATCAGGAATGAATAGCTATCAGTGTTAAGGGAGGTGAAAAGTATAATTTTCAGCCACACTATCTCTTCTCTCCAGGAGCCACTTGGAGCTATAAAGAGATTGGCAGCTCAGGTTTATTCTAGTGGAATTTATTTGTACCTGCCTGAAGAGTTGCAAGAGCCATATTTTGAAATAGAGAGAATTTAGAAGGATGTTCTGGCAACTTCCAAACATCAAGCAGAATCATTTGTTTATGAGTTCGTCAATATGTTTGTTGATTGCTTTTTTCGGTCTTTTGAGAGGTAACAAAATGGAAATATGTATAGTTGGGAGTGCAAGAAAGAAAAATAAATATATGGCTATATATGGATATGGTAAATGAGAAGAAAACATATTTATAAGTGGATCTCAGACTGTGGATCCTGAACTGTGCTAAATTTTTTCCTTACTTATTTTTAATCCTTACAACAACTGTAAGAAGTTGGTGTTATTTACCTTTTTTTTTTTTTTTTCCAGAGAGGGAAGCTGAGCTTTAGGAAAGTTTAATACCTAGCTCAAAGTCATATAGTTACTAAGGAATAATGTCTTTATTTTAGCCAGATCTCATTGATCTCTAAGTACATGCATTCTGATCAAATGAATCTCATCAAAAACAAAAACTCAAAATTTTAGTGAGCAAGCATCCTTGGGAAATTTAAAAGACAAAATATTCAGATAATAATTAGTGTTTCAATTATATATTGCTGTGTAACATACCACCCAATACTTAGTGCGTGAAAATGACAACTTTTAATTACTCTTCATTATTCTGTGTTAACTGGGCTGAGCTGGTTGGTTCTTCTGCCATACTATACCAGATGTCAGCTAGTTCTACAGTCATCTGGAGGCACTGCTAAGCTAGAATGTCCAAGACAATTCACTTAAATGGCTGCATTTGCTGTTGGCTGTTGGCTTGGATCTCAGATGAAGATGAGGCTGCTGACCAGACTATCATGATTCTCTTTCACACAGCCTCTCCATGTGGCGTGGACTTCTCACAGCATGGTAGCTGGTTCCAAGAGGGAGCATCCAAGTGCTCAAAAGTATAAGTTGTAGATCTCTTTAGATTCAGTCTTGATATTTCCACAGGGCTTCTACTGCCAGATTCTATTGGTCAAAACAAGTTATTGGGTCAGCCTAAACTAAAGAGGTAGAGAAAGAAATTCCACCTCTCAAAAAACGTGGCCAGGGATTTGGGGGCACGTTTAATCAACTACAACTAAATTGTTTGTTGTGATAATGGAAGTGGAACCCCTCTGCAACTACATGTTTCTAGTTAATTTTTTTTTCTTTTTTTTTTTACATCTTTATTGGAGTATAATTGCTTTACAATGGTGTGTTAGTTTCTGCTTTATAACAAAGTGAATCAGTTATACATATACATATGTTCTCATATCTCTTCCCTCCTGCGTCTCCCTCACTCCCACCCTCCCTATCCTACCCCTCCCTCCAGGTGGTCACAAAGCACCGAGCTGATCTCCCTGTGCTATGCAGCTGCTTCCCACTAGCTATCTACCTTACGTTTGGTAGTGTATATATGTCCATGCCTCTCTCTCACTTTGTCACAGCTTACCCTTCCCCCTCCCCATGTCCTCAAGTCCATTCTCTAGTAGGTCTGTGTCTTTATTCTTGTCTTACCCCTAGGTTCTTCATGACATTTTTTTTTCTTAAATTCCATATACATGTGTTAGCATATGGTATTTGTCTTTCTCTTTTGACTTACTTCACTCTGTATGACAGACTCTAGGTCTATCCACCTCATTACAAATAGCTCAATTTCGTTTCTTTTTATGGCTGAGTAATATTCCATTGTATATATGTGCCACATCTTTATCCATTCATCCAATGATGGACACTTAGGTTGTTTCCATCTCTGGGCTATTGTAAATAGAGCTGTAATGAACATTTTGGTACATGACTCTTTTTGAATTATGTGTGTCTATATATTCAGCCATTGATATTATAATGTTTACTCTATGTGGGTAGGAGCACAGCACCTGTTTTCACAGCACTGTATTTATTCTTGATGCTTAATAAATGTAGTTGACTTGCCCATGGATTCAACTGATGCGGACTGTTGTAAAAATAAATGCTGCTCAAGAGAGTTCTCCCTCCCACCCTCAGGTGACCTCCTAAGCAAAAGTAAACAGAATGAAATCAGCCAACCATTTTATTTCACAAAGATCACTGTCTAGTTATGGCAAGCAACAGCCTTTTAGTTAGTATCCTCAGTGCAGAAATCTGCAGCCTAAACCCAGGTGAAAATTTTATTCTGCCTTGACCTATCTCAGGGACAGGCAACAACTTGCTGAAGAAGCATGTTCTTATTATTAATTAGTAATTTATTATTGCATGGTTGCAAAGGAACCTTATGACCTGTTGAGACTTAAAATGGGCACAATCATCAATGTTTCTGTCATTTCAGAATAGGAAACAATTTTAGTCTAAAGTGTGTGTTTTCTGGAATGTATTTCTAAATACTTCTTTTTTTAACAACATTTTTGAAAGCCATGTTAAAAATAAAACTTTTCGCTACTTTTAGCCTAAAATAATTACTTTTCCCAAACATTGACACTTAAGTAGTGTCTACTACACAATTAACATTTGTTATATTTTGCTATAAACATAAATTTATTTGAATCAGAAAAGGTCAAGCAACAAAAGTTTAAACTCAATTCTTTCAATTTTAACAAGATTGTATATTTTTGTTAAATGTGGTGTATGTTTGGCAGAGTAAAAGCAAATGATTGTTTATTCACTACTGAGAAAGTAATTATAATCATGTGGAATCATATGATAGGAATAGGAAGCATGAGAGTAGATACAAGAAATAACAAGGAAAGCATTTGTTATGCTTTTTCATAAATCAGAGGGTGTGTTGCAATGAGAAAAATAAAGTTACTGATGATTGCTTTTTTTTTTTTTCTTGCCATACGCGGGCTTCTCACTGTTGTGGCCTCTCCCGTTTCAGAGCACAGGCTCCGGACGTGCAGGCTCAGCGGCCATGGCTCACGGGCCCAGCCGCTCCGCGGCATGTGGGATCTTCCCGGACCGGGGCACGAACCCGTGTTCCCTGCATCGGCAGGCGGACTCTCAACCACTGCGCCACCAGGGAAGCCCTGATGATTGTATTTTAATGTTAAAAATCATCATAAAGTATATTAAAAATGTAGCTATATGTTCAAAATCTAAAATTAACGCACATCCAGGGATTTCCCTGGTGGTCCAGTGGGTAAGACTCTGCACTCCCAATGCAGGGGGCCTGGGTTCAATCCCTGGACGGGAAAATAGATTCCGCTGGCATGCCGCAACTGAGACCTGGAGCAGCCAAGATAAATAAATAAA
The DNA here is from genome assembly GCF_963455315.2 of Globicephala melas. Taxonomy (NCBI): domain Eukaryota; kingdom Metazoa; phylum Chordata; class Mammalia; order Artiodactyla; family Delphinidae; genus Globicephala; species Globicephala melas. Next base: position 65,465,150 of record NC_083321.1, on the reverse strand, counting down.
TATTAAAAAAATAAAAGTAATGCATATCCACAAAAAGAGAAAAACCTAAAAGTAGAGTTATTTATATTGATATACATATATAGGGATATTTTGGTACAAATCAATATAAATGTATTCAACTGTTTGATAAACAAAGTTGGACACATAGAAATAGTTTTAACTATTTAACTATTCAACTAATTATTAATTGATTTGTCTCCAAAATTCCAGTGAAGTTGTTCCTACTACACCAATCCAAAGGTTCTATTTGTTCTTGCTCTATTTGAAACTTCTTTTTCCCACCTCTCTTGTTCCCCTTCCTTGGTTTAGAGGACACCTCTGTGACTGGGTAATTTTCTTACTTTTTGATCTTCTTTATCTAAATCCTTTACAGTCTCCTTTGCTAGATGCTAGGTCCTTTTTCTCCCCAACTTGTGTTCCAGGTGTCTGTCTTCACATCACCCATTCTTACCAAAAGGTAAGTCCTTTTAACTCTTGACTCTCAGAATCTCTGTCTCTGGAAATCCTCTTTTTAGTATCTGGAACTCATAATTTCAAAATTAAGCACATTATCTTCTCCCAAAAATGTGCTTTTTCTCCTTAATCAATTTACCCCTATAATGGCATCACCACTTTAACAGTCTTCTCAGACAGAAATCTGAGTCATCAAGATGCCTCTATTCTTCTCCTTTCCATACTCCTGCATACATTTCTAAATTCTCATAATTCAACTTCCAGTATTTTTCTTGAATGTATTCTTTTTGCACTGACCCTGTATGGTTTCAGGCATTTATTCAGTCTTTTTCCTCAACTCTTCATATATCTCCCCTGTCTCCCTGCTCCCAAACTTTGTCATTTCCAGTGTCTTGGGAGCGTCCTCCTTCTAAAACATACACCAAACCATAAAACCCTATAACATATCTCTATTTCCTACAGAAAACGATCCAAATTCCATAGAAGTCACTCAAGATTCTTGAAGATATTCCTTCTGCCTAAATGATAGTTTCACCTCCCAGTTCTGTGTTCTCTAGCAGTAGAAGACCATGCAGGTTGAGGTATATTTCCACACCTTTGCACATGGTGTGTCTTCTTCCTGAAATGTCCCTTAAAATTGTCTTCCACCTAGTCAATTTCAAATTGTTCTTTAAGATTAAGCTGAATTGTTGCTTCATCTGTAAGGATTCCTGTTTAAAAAGTTAATAATTTTCTCCCATTTGTTACCATGTTACCTTGTGTTTTCCTTTATTATTGCATTATGTTGCTTTGTATTTATTTGATTGTATGCAAGCTTTCACCACCAACTAACCTCAATTTTTTGAGGAAAAGGTTTGTTTCTTATCAATCTTTGTATTCTCAGGGCCCAAAATAAGGCCTGATGTACACTAACCTCTGAGTGAGTTTATCTTAAATGAGTTAAGTGCATTCTCCTGCATAATGTGCTTTGGAGCTTGACAAAGCTATATTCAACTCTCATTCTGACACTTAGTTGAATGACTTTAAATTAATTTTTCACCATCACATTTCCTTCATGTGAAGATAATGGTATCTACCTCACAGAGTTGTGAGAATTGACATTAAATAATGCATTTGAAATACTTAGCACAGTGTCTGACACTTAATAAGTACTCAGTAAATGATACACTTTCAATTTTATTTATTTACCACAGGTTTCAGACCACTGTTACTACATTGTAATAATATTTGTTAATGTGGTAGAGTAAAAAGTAATATAAATCAGGGCTTCCCTGGTGGCGCAGTGGTTGAGAGTCCGACTGCCGATGCAGGGGACACAGGTTCGTGCCCTGGTCCGGGAAGATGCCGTGGAGTGGCTGGGCCCGTGAGCCATGGTCGCTGGGCCTGCGCGTCCGGAGCCTGTGCTCCGCAACGGGAGAGACCACAACAGTGAGAGGCCCGCGTACCGCAAAAAAAAAAAAAAAAAAAAAAAAGTAATATAAGTCAATTTAAAAGGCTAATTACCTATGGCGTGAAACTGATAACAATAGAAAATAAATATATATCCATCAAATGTATCTATAAACATAGAGAATGTGTCAAGGGCAGCAAATTTAAATCCAAAGTTACAAAACACAGTGAATAACCTTGGAATGATGCATAAAGATTCACATTTAATATTCACTTAGGGCCTAGATAATACTAGAAGAGAAAATGACAATACAATGTGATAAGCAATGATAGAAGTAGGAATAAAGTCCTGCCCAAGGGAATGAAAGAGAAAGGCTTCACATAATTTTACATTTTTGTCCGAAGAAGAATGAGTAAGAATTCACTACCCCAAAGAAGATGCAGTGTTTGGCTTACATTATGTCTGCCATAAAGACACCAGAAGAAAAGGAAGAATGCAAAAGTCAGGTTATTTTTCAAAGGCATTGCTGATTTTGAACTCTGACTCAATTCCAAATATACATTCTGCTCTGTGTTGATACAAATATATATTTATTCATCTTTCCTTCATGTATTCCTTTATCTTATTTTTAAAACAGTATTTATTGAAACCCTGCTGTGTGCAAAGCACAGCAGTAGGTTCTGGGTAAACAAAGATGCAACCCTTAAGAATGCTCACTCAGGTGGGGAGACAGACAATTGAGGGACCAAAGCAATACCTGAGGTAATGCCACAACAGAGATGGGGAGAAGGCTAGTGATAGTACAAAAGTCATCAGCGTAACTCAGGGGAAAGTCTTCACTATGGAGGAGGCAACTTATTACAACAAATTCATTATAATATTATTTCTATTAGAAACTATTTTATGTTCCTTTCAGGATAAAGTTTTGCTATTAAAAAGGCTACCAGCAAAAGATGTCAAAAGAAATTTTCTGTTTGCTGCAACAGGAATAGATGCAGTCAAGTTTTTCAGATAGATTGCCTAGTACCTCAATGTAGGAAAGGAATTAGCTTAGCTAATCAGTTTATTTTAAAAAGGTTATAAGTTTACTGCAGTTATTCTATTCAAAAAGGAAATTATTGCTGACTTCTAAAGTCTCTTCCAACCCTGATGGTCTGTTAGGTAATAACCATTGGAAATGTTAAAAATAAACAATATTAAGTTTCACCTGAGTTTATGCAGTGCTGAGGACAACCTTTCTCAGACATCAGAATATGTTATATTAAAACTACCTTTGATTTCTCTAAGACCTTTTGTCATATTTTAAAAAGCAATTAGCTTCAAGTACACATTTTCTGATCATGTTTAAGCCAACTGACTTGTCATTTAATATTGCTATGCTAGTTTGATAAAGCATAAAAAAGACGTGTTATTTTGCGTATGTATTTTTAAATTTAGCGGGGTTATTTTGTGTGTTTTTAAATTAAAAATAAAGACTGCTTTCATGTTATATTCAGTAACATCTTGGGAGCTGCTTGTATATGGCTCAGTTATTTATAGCAGTCTGGGACCAGACCAAGAAAAAAGTCTTCCTATATAGGAGCAGAGGCACTGAGGATAGAAACTGAGTGACAGGCGCTGAGGGGAAGGGCAGTCTAGAGGACAGAGTGTAGGATTCAGAGAAGTGCCCTGAAAGTGGGGGTGGGGAGAACCTTTAAGTAGCAACATTTAGATTTCCAGAAGAATCTCCTGAAGAACACCTGTCAGCAGGTGACTCTCTGGATTCCAGGCACTGGCCTGAGTTTCAAGGTTGAACTCTAACTTCCAGCAGGGACCTTGGAGGAGAAAGGCCACAATCTCAGAGAAGCTGGGGTCTGAGACATGTGACAAAAGCTTTTCAGGCACAAGGAACCATCCAAGGGTCCAGTTACCAGGTCCAGTATATTGAAAGGATGCTAGATTTAAAGAAAAGCAGCGGTTGGCTTATTAGGTGGTTAGTCTACCTTTGAACCATGACCTTTCCATTCCTTCTGTTGCCTCTTTCCTATCTACTCCTGCTGTCCAACAAAGGAGGTTAGAGGAAGAGCCCAATCAGAAGTAGTAAATCAATGGTTATTTGGATCAACTCAGACTTGATTATTTTAAAACCAATACTTCTAGGGTTCTTAAAATTATTTTTTAAATGATTAATAGAAGTACCATTCAATTATTCTTTAGTAAGTATTTATAGAATTTACACTGTGTACCAGTTATGTATTAAGTGCTGAAAATAACAAGATGAATAAAATGACATCTGCTTTTGAGGATCTTATGGTCTAAAGGGCAAATAGACATGAAAATATATAAAGCAGTAACATAAATTTTATTATCGCAAAAGAGATGAAACATTCATTTTTCTGAAGGGTATCTTCTTGCTCAGAAACTCAATATATTCAATATCTCCCCCCATCAAATTTCTAACTGAATGAAGGACTAACATTCACTTTTCTATGTCAGAGCCCTGTAACAGGGAAGAAACTGTATTGTATTACAAGTTAATCACTGAAGGGATGTTGCCTATAAGCTAAAATTACACATAATAGCCCATATCTGGGAACCCTGCTTCCCAGGATATGAGCATTAAGCTAAAATGCCTTTGTTTAGCTCACAGGAAACATCCCGATCAGGCCCACCTGTGAATGACTGCAGGAAGGAAAAAATGAACACATCCCATCCAGAGGCAGACAGGAACCAGGACATGTTTGACTTTACCCCTTCCCCTTTTAGTAAGAAAGAAGCCTGAATTCCAACTCAGGGAAGATGGCTCTTTGGGACACTAGTCCACCATCTTCTCCATTTGCTGGCTTTTCAGATAAAGTCTCCATTCCCTGCCCCAACACCATGTCTCTTGATTTATTGGCCTGTTGCACAGTGAGCAAGCAGTATGAGCTTGGATTTGGTAAGAGCAACACAGGACTAACCCTTATCCATAATTTCCATAAAAATTCTCCTTTCCACTCTGTATTCAGATCCCTGTGATCTAACCAAACTGAATCAACTGTCAATCCTTGGACATGACTTACTCTTTTCTGTACCTCCATCTGTGTGAAAATCCTTTCTACCTTGAAGTTCCACTTTTTCCCTCTCCATCTTTCAAATCCATTTAAGCCCATTGAAAATATTGCCTTCTCCACAGAGACATTTCTGAATTTTCTAGACAGAGGCAATTTCTCCTTAGTTAAATGAGCATAATAAACTCCATGTTTCACACTTATTACTTATAAACATTAAGCACTGACTAGAGTTACACTTGAATTATCTCCGTGCCATTCCATATTATCATTGGACCATATTTAAGGATTCAGAGCAGGAACTGTATGTTGTTGTCTTATTTTGTACCTACCTTACAGTGTCTAACCCACAACCCAATGTACGATACGCACCTAAAAAATACCGTAAATTCCTGAATATAATATAATCCCCCCAATAGAGTAAGCCTCCATATTCCGAATGGGAGTTTTACAAATGAAAGGGTTTTACCCAAGACAAATATAAATTTAGTTATCATATATGAGATAGTCTAATAGCTAGTTGTTTTGCTCTAGTTATTAAATTAGTTACACTTATATATTTCAATCACATTTTTTCCAAACAATATAATATTTAAGAAATAGCACAATTTTTCTCTCTCACATTATGTGAAAAAACTTACTCAGACTCTTACATGAATCCATCTTACGTGAGTCCATCATGGAATCTTCATCTTTTACATTTATAAACATCATCATTATTTTCCAGGATATAACAACTTCACTGGAATCTAAGAATTTTTAAAATATGTGGTTTTATGGTCTCTGGGAATTTTATTTCAAACAGCAGAATCCATTTGCATATTTTGTAAATAGTCATTTTTTCATTTGATCTGTGGTGGTATACTCATGATCTCCACAACATTGGCATCTGCTATATTTTTTAAATTAATAGACTAGTTTTTGAGTAGTTTTACATTTACAGAAAAATTGAACAGAAAGTGCAGAGTTCCCATACTCCCCCCTCACTCCCTCCAGTTTCCCGATTATTAACATCTGGCATTAGTGTGATAATTTTGTTACAGTTAATAAGCCAATATTGATATGTTATTACTAACTAAAGTCAACAGTTTACATTTGGGTTCATCCTTGTGTTGTACATTCTGTGAGTTTTTGACAAATGTATAATGACCTGTGTCTATAATTATAGTATTATTCAGGATAGTTTCACTGTCCTAAAAAAAACCCTGTGCTCCGTATATTCATCCCTTCCTTCTTCCCCTCCCACCCCTGAACCCTTGCCAACCACTGATCTCTTTTCTTCTCTCTATAGTTTTGTCTTTTCCAGAATGTCATATAGTTGGAATCGTAGAGGATGTAACCTTTTCAGATTGGCTTATTTCACTTAGCAATATGCAGTTAAAGTTCTATGCTTTTTCATGACATCACAGCTCATTTCTTTTTAGTGCTAAATGATATTCCATTGCATGTTAAGTACAAGCTTTTTATTCAACTATTGAAGGGCATCTTGTTTGCTTCCAAATTTTAGCAATTATGAATAAAGCAGCTATAAACAATGTGGGTGCAGGTTTTTGTGTGGATAAAAGTTTTCACTGTATTGTTTCTAAAGGAAGCTTTGTATATATCAACATGTAATATATACAATTTTGAGATCATACTTCCAGAAATAATTACTGAATCTGATTTAATTGTGTTTACATTTTTAAAAAATATTTCCCTTTGATTCAGTAAGTCTATGGAGCCAACATTGACTGACTGAGGTTGTTTGAAGCTATGGCATCTTCACCTTAGAGTCAGACAGCTTTGGGCTTGTTAGCTGATTGTACTATTTACAGGCCATGTGATCTTGTATAAGAAAACCTTCCTGTATGTCAGTTTACCTAACTGTAAAATGCCAATATCAGTACCTATATTTCACGGTTGTTGAGAATATCAATTGTAGTAAATAAATGGCAGCTATATTTATTAGCAATAATTTAAGTAATAATTTGGAACATGAGGCACATGAAAAAATTCCAGCATGTCTGTCAAAAAGAGCAGGCTTGGGACATTCAACTGTGAAAATCAGTGTGGGTCACAAAAACTCATCTTCCAGAGCCCCAAGAATACATATGGTATTGCGTAATTAAGATGTCCAAGTGTCACGAAGCAAATTCCCACAAAACTAACACATATGCATTAATACATAATCTCAAACTTAGTTTCCATCAGAAATGTGCAATTTACAGATTACAAAATCATACATACTCCTCAGAATATTATATATTCTTAGGAAAGTAAATTCTCCTGGATTTGTTTTTAAGTAACTTACTGATATGTGAATTTTTTAAAAAAATTGTTATGTGAATTTAGTTCATAAATTATTTCATTCCTATACTTCCAAACATATTATAATCTAATTGTAAAGGTTAATATCTACATTGTGACATACTGAGAGAAAATTCTGTATCATAGAATGGAAAAAGTTTGTGCTCTCTGGTCATAATGAGCTGGAGCTGAATCTCAGCTCAGTGATTTACTAGCTGTATAAATTTGGCAATTGATTTAATCTTTCTGAGTCTCAATTTCCTCATACCTAAAATTGAGATAATACTTCTTATCTTTCTGGGTTATCTCATGAATGACAATAATATTTGTAAAGTTCCTGATTCATAATAAGTGATCTTCAAATAGTAATTCTTGCTTGGATCTCTTTTATCTAAATCCTTTATCCCAGCCTTTCCAGCATTCTCTTTTTCAGTAAGATATGTAAGTGGCTTAAGAAAATTGGCTCATACAATAGATTTTTTAAAAATCTAATTTTCTTGTATATCCTGTGACTTAATCTTCTAAATCTAAATCTATCTTATATAGCATCACTCAGAATTAAATAAATAAGAAGAGATTATCAAAGCTCAAAATTGTTTTTATGTGATTTAAACTTAAATTATTTAAATTTATCTTTCCCTTCAGTAGAAATTTCCCCTCTTGGCAGCAAAGTTGACTGCAAGTAATTGCTATGTTTTACATCTTACAATTTGACCCCTAGAAAGAGTTACTAACTGCTGCTATATCTGGTTCTAAGTCCAAACATTTCAGAGAAGAGAATCATTTGGTCAGCTTGGATCATGTGCCTAAAACAAGACCAACAATTGTGGCCAAAGATACAGATGTGTATGAACATGGAGAATTCATAGACTTATAGACTGTTGGAACAACAAGACATATTAAATGTTACTTTTCTAATGACTTTTTATTTTATAGGTTAGTCAACTGTGACAATAAATGTTTGGAGACTTTCCCAAGTGACAAAACCCAGATTGGAATAAGGATCCAGTGGTTTTCTGATACTTAAAGGTATTAAAGGGACAATGAAAATAGATGAAGAGGACGGAAGGGTAAAGAAGGAAAAGGACAGGAGAGAAGGAGGAAGAGGGGGGAAAGAAGGAAGGAAGGCTGAAAGACAGGGGAAAAGGAAAGAACCGCTATAATCATATTGATGGAAGGAGTGGGAGAAATGGTTTATGATATACATGCCTGGGTGTTGGGAAGCAATGCCATATTTTCCCTTTATAGCTACCTGCAACTGTAGGCAACGAACAATGCCTTACATGGTATGTACAGCAAGTAGAATCAATAAATGTTTCCATTTAGTCTAAATTGTCATGTTTGTCCTTATTTTTTCTCAGTTTTGCAGTAGATGTGCTTCCCCATTTTAACTTTTCACTCATCTTCTCTTTTATCTTAATATAGATCTGCAGGTTGCTGCTCATAAAACTGGTTCTTGGGTGAAACAAACTCTTGTACCATCACAAAGAGGGAAAACATTATTTGGTTCTGCCCAGTTTGGGAAGTCAGTGAAAAATATAACCCTTATTACAATACACTTCAATTCCTTAACAAGCACTTAGCTTCACTAGAAATGTAAATTTCAGTTATTGCTATTAATATCTTTAGTGACTTGTTGGCACTAGGTAATTACTTGAGTTATTCAAACACTGCCATAGAAACACTATGTTCTGTCTTCACCAAGGCTTACCTCTAAACATACGGACCTCTGAGATAGCACTATTTATGTATTGTGGTATTTTCCTTGGAGCTATTTGAGTATGGTGAATGATTTATTTAATAAAACTGACTTTTTGCCTGCTAAGTCCAAGGCAGGTACTTAAAAGTGCAAAGAAAAATAAAATAACTCTTAGGCAACTAGTCTAATTATGAGAAAAAGGCTTATAAAAGGTATTTATTGACATTTTATAGTAGCATGCTAAATATTTTGAAACAAACTTCTGTCATAAAATAACAAAAATGTTGAAAAAATGACATATTCTTAAAGTTATCAGATAGCTAATAAAATAATAATCCTAGCATCAACCTCTGAAAGAAAACAGAAATCCAGAGAGAAACCTGGTTTTTTGAATTGCTTCTGCTCTGTGGGCATCTGCCAATCTAATATAGGTGTCTGACAGGTTGAGCAGTACTTTTGGAAGGCTTCTGCGTCTATGGAGAATTAAGTTGGAAGCCAGTGTTACCAAATAAGGTGGCCCTGATAAGTCCCCTGTGATTGGGGCTGGAATCAGAGGGGATACACTCTAGGTCTAAGGATGCATCAGAAGTAAAACAGCTAGTTTGAGTCATTTGGGTGGCCAAGAAAATTTCAGTTCCTGAAACTCGGTTAAAGCAACAGCAATGATAAAATATGCAGGTAAATCTACGTGAATATTGAATGTGTAAAACACTAATATATTGTCTCATGGGGATTAAAATATATAATTAAAATAAATGAAAAAAAGCATATAAGTTGAATGGGGAGGTGTTCTAATGTGCTTGCATTGCCTGGGAAGAGGGTAACTATCAATTAACTCAAGTACACGTTATAACATCAGTAAAACTACTGAAGTGTAGTAAAAGAGGATTAAATAGAATTAATTTAGGGGAAAATAGAGGATAAACCTAATCCAAAAGAAGTCAAGAAAAGACAGAAAAAAGCATAAGACTAGGTAGGACAAATAGAAAATGTGGAGCAAGATTGTAGATATAAACCCAAATATAAAAGAAATATTGACTGTAAATAGACTATGTAACTAAGAGACAGTTGTTATCTGCCTGGATGAAAACAAAACTCAATTATATTCTGTTCAAAGAGATATATGTAAAAAAATACAGATACATTGAATGGGAAAAGATAGGAAAAAGATATAAAAGGCTTGATTTCATTGGCATATATAAAACACAACAACAGAATAAGACTTATAGAATGTAATTCTGCAGAAGGCACATTGTTTTTATTCCCACAAGGAGCACTTAACAGCAATTAACCATGTACTGGCAATAAAGCATACTCAACAAATTCAAAGGATTGAAATCATACAGATATGTTTTCTGGCCACAATTCATAGAAGGTAGAGATCCTTAGCAAAAATAAATCAAAATAAGCAGTAAAACAAAACAAAAACTTTTAAACCTTTAAAAAATTCCCATATGGGGGGCTTCCCTGGTGGCGCAGTGGTTGAGCGTCCGCCTGCCGATGCAGGGGACACAGGTTCGTGCCCCAGTCCGGGAGGATCCCACATGCCGCGGAGTGGCTGGGCCCGTGAGCCATGGCCCCTGAGCCTGCGCATCCGGAGCCTGTGCTCCGCAATGGGAGAGGCCACAACAGTGAGAGGCCTGCGTACCGCAAAAAAAAAAAAAAAAAAAAATTCCCATATGTACAGAAATTAAGCAATACACTCCCAAATAACTCATGGGACTAAAGATAAATCAAAATAGACACAAGAAAATATTTTTGAATGGCATTATAATGAAACTACTATACATTATACTGTGGCATATAGCTAAAACAGTGTCTCCAGACAATTTTATAGCTTTGAGTGCATATTTCAAAAAATAGAAAAGATTGATAAAACAATGAGCTAATCAATCCTCAATAAATTAGAAAAGTAACCAAAAGATTAAAAAAAGGAGGTATATAATAATAAAAAAGAGCAGAAATTACTGAAACAAGAAAAATATATATTAAAGAAAACAAACAAAACTAAAAGATAGTTATTTACAGAGTAATAAATTGATAAACTCTAAATGAGACTGATGAAGGAAAAAAAAAGGCACCAATAATCAAAATCAGGGATGAAAAGTGGTCATTAATACTATTCTGCAGACCTAAAAAGATAAGGGAAGATTCTTGAACAACTTTATGAAAAATATTTCAAAATTTAGATGAAATAGACAAATTCTTTTAAAAGATACAGCATTCCAATTGACACAAGGAAAAAAATGAAAATATCCTCACGGTTTTATATTTATTAAAGCAATCCAATCCATAATTAAATAACCTTGCTACATCTCAGTGCAAGAACAAACTGAAAATGGAACAGAAGAGAGAGTCCAGAAATATAACGTCATCTGATTTTTGAAAAACAAACACTGGGCTATAGTGGAAAAAGATGGTCTTTAAAATAAGTGGTGCTGGATCAATTGGATAGCCATTTGGATAAAATATATTTATTTTGGGCCTATCTCACACCATATACAAAATTTTTTTCTAGTTAGATAGAAGAGTTAAAAGTGAAGGTAAGCCATATATGGTCTAGGCTGTGGTCTGAAGGTTTGTGTCCCCCCAAAATTCAAGTTGAAATCTTAATGTATGTGATGGTATTATAAGGCGATGCATTAAGGAGATGATTAGGTCTTAAACATAAAGCCCTCATGAATGGGATTAGTGCTTTTATGAAAGACATCCCACAGAGAGCCCTAGGCCCTTCCACCATGTAAGGATAAAACCGCAAGTCTGAGACCCAGAAGAGGCCCCACACCTGACCATGCTAGCATCCTGATCTTGGACTTCCAGGCTCCAGAACTATGAGAAATAAATTTCTGTTTTTTATAAGCTATGCAGCCTGTGGTATTTTGTTATAGCAGCCCAAGTCAACTAAGACAATATCCACAGACAATTCAAAATATGAAAAATGCTTAATCTCATTAATCACCATGAAAATGCAAATTTAAATCACCATGAGATAGTGCTCTGCACCTATCAGAATAGCCACACTGAATACTCTCTAGCAATGAGAATAAACAGTGCACAAAATATGTGTATAAAACATGGAAAAATATGGAGTAATCTCATGAACATAATTAAGCAAAGATGCTGGACCAAAAAAAAGAGTACAGAATCTGTGATTAAATTATATAAAATTAAAGCAAAGTTAATCTATGATTTTAGAGGTCAGGATAGGGATTAACTCTCCATCCCCTCTAGTATAAGGTAATGACTGCAGGGAGTATTGAGCTACACACATTGGACTGAACTTTTAGGACATGTATATTTTTTTAGGTTCACAGCACATTAAGAGGAAGGCACAGTGACTTCCCATACACCTCTCACCGGGACACACCCATTGCCTCCCCCATTAGCAACATTCCCCTTCTAAGCGATATGTTTGTTACAATTGATAAACCTACATTGACACACAATAGTCATCCCAAGACAACAGTCTGCCTTAGCGTTCACTCTTGGTGTTGTACATTCCTTGGGTTTAATTAATTTGCTAACAGAGCTCCAGAATTCAGAGAAATATTTTACCTATTAGATTACTGGTTTATCATAAAAGGGTATAACTCAGAAACAGTCAGATGGAAGAGATTCATAAGGCAAGGGATGTGGGAAATGGCATGGAGCTTCCTTGTCTGCTCCAGGTGTGCCAGTCTCCCCACGTCTCCATGTGTTCACCAACGAAAAAGCTCTCTGAACCCTGTCATTTTGGGATTTCATGGAAGCTTCATTACATAGCTGAGGGTGATTAAATCATTGGTCGTTGCCCATTCATTCAACCTTCAGAGGTGGAGTGAGGGAGGTGGTTGCGACTGACAGCTCCAACGCTTTTTAATTTAACCCAAGGAAAACCCCTGATCTACAGCTAGTTAGTCAGAAGTATAGGTAACAACCTGGGCTTGCAATTGCCATCTGAAGGGGGTGGAGGAGGGTCCTGTAGGACTGAATCCTTAACCTGTGGAATGTGATGCTGTCTCCAGGTACAGAGTGTCAGAATTGAGTTGAATTCCTAGACATCCTGCTGGTGTGGGATTCCACTTTTCCCCCACAAACACACACTGTGGAATTGGGTCCAGAAACCAAAAAAGAATGGGTGATAAGAAATGTGTGTTGCAGGCTGTGTAAAACTGTTACACTGGAAAGAATCAACCCACTATGTAAGCTGGGAGAGAAAATAAGAAAAATAATCCAAAAAGTCTCTGATTTGAAATTAGGCAGCAAACCCAAATTACCAAACACCTTAGGTAATGAATGTTGGAGGGCAGTATCAAGATGGTGAAGTAGGAAGACCCTGAACATACATCATCCCATGGGCACACCAAAATTACAACTACTTACAGAGCAACTATCTATGAGAATGACCTAAAGACTAGCAGAAAGAATTTTCCACCACTAAAGATATAAAGATGGAGCCACAACAAGGTGAGTAGGAGGGGTGTAGATGTGGTGTGGTCAGCACTCACACCCTGGGGTCAGTGACCCAAAAATGAGAGAGGTATTAACCTCAGAGTTCCTTCCTGAGGAATGGAAGGTCCAAGCCCCACATCAATCTCCCCAGCTCAGGGGTCTGCCCTTGGAAGATGAGCTGCAGGAACATCTAGCTTTGACAACCAGGGGGGCTTATATTTGGGACAGCCAGAGGATTATAGGAAACAGATTCTGCTCTTAAAGGACACACACACAATCACACACTCCCAGTCCCAGTAAAGGTGGTAGTTTGAGAGGTGCCTAGGTCAGACATGCTTGCAGATCTTGGAGCCCCTCCTGGAGAGGTAGGAGGCAGCTGAAACTTCCCTGAGGGGTGGAGATGCTCATGGAAGCCATTTTTGTGTTCTTGATCTACAACCCTGACACTGGCACTGGAAAGCGAGCACTATTTTGGAATCCTCCCTCTAGCCTATTAGCACCAGGAGGCTTGCCCTGCCCAAGACTGGGAAGTGGGAAGAAATAGAATATATTAACAGACCAATTACCAGTAATGAAATTGAATGAGTAATTTAAAAGCCTCCTAACAAACAAAAGTCCAGGAACAGACAGCTTCACAGGTAAATTCTACCAAACGTTTAAAGAGTTAACACCTCTTTCTCAAAGTATTCCAAAAAAATGAAGAGGAAGGTATGATTCTGAACTCATTCTAGGAAGCCAGCATCATCATGACACCAAAACCAGACAAAGATATCCACCTCAAAAAAATTATAGGCCAGTATCACTGGTGAGCATGGATGCAAAAATCCTCAACAAAATATTAGCCAAACAAATTCAACAATACATTAAAAGGATCATACACTGTGATCAAATGGGATTTATCCCAGGGATGGCAGTATGGTTTAATATCTGGAAATCAATCAGTGTTAAACACATTAACAAAAAAGCTTTTGAGAAAATTCAACATCCATTTATGATAAAAACTCTCAATAAAGTGGGTAAAGAGGGAACATACCTCAACATAATAAAGGCCATTTATGAAAAGTCCACAGCTAACTTCATACTCAAAGGTGAAAATTTGAAAGTATTTCCTCTAAGATCAGGAACAAGACAAGGATGCCTATTCTCTCCATTTTTACTTAACATAGTGTTGGAAGTCCTAACCACAGGAATCAGGCAAGAAAAAGAAATAAAAGAAATCCAAATTGGAAAGGAAGAGTAAAACTGTCACTGTTTGCAGAAGACATGATAGAAAATTCTAACGATGACACCAAAAAAACTATTAGAACTCATCAATAAATTCAGTAAAGTTTCAGGATACAAAATTAATATACAGAAACCTGTTGCATTTCTATACACTAACAATGAACTATAAGAAAGAGAATTTAAGAAAATAATTCCATTTACAATTGCATCAAAAACAATAAAATACCTAGGAATGGACTAAATCTAACTAAGGAGGTACAAGACCTGTACTCAGAAACCTATGAGACAATAATGAAAGAAATTGAAGACAACACAAACAAATGGAAAGATATAACATGATCATGGATTGGAAGACTTAATAGTGTTAAAATGACCATACTACCCAAGGCTATATACAGATTCAATGTCATTTCTGTTCAAATACCAATGACATGCCTCACAGAACTAGAACAAACAATTCTAGAATTTGTATGGAAGCTTAAAAGACCCCAAACAGACAAAACGATCTTGAGAAAGAACAAAGCTGCAGGTATCATGTTCCCTGATTTCAAACTATACTACAAAGCTACAGTCATCAAAACAGTGTGCTATTGACACAAAAACAGAAATGTAGATCAATGGAAGAGGATAGAAAGCCCAGAGATAAACCCATGCACCTATCGTCACCTAATCTATAAAAAAGGAGTCAAGAATATACAATGGGAAAAAGACAGTTTCTTCAATGAATGATATTGGGACAACTGGACAGCTATGTGCAAAAGAATCAAACTGGACTGCTTCCTCAGACCATGCACAAAAATAAATTCAAAATGTATGAAAAACTTAAATGTAAGATCTAAAGCCATAAAACTTCTAGATGAAAACAGGCAGTATGCCCTTTGACATTGGTCTTGGTAAGGTTTTTTGGATATGTCTCCCCAGGCAAGGGAAATAAGGGCAAAAATAAGCAAATGGGACTATGTCCAACTAAAAAGCTTTTGCACAATGAAGAAAACTATCAACAAAATGAAAAGGCAGTCTACTGTATGGAAGAAAATATTTGCAATTAATCCAAAATGTGCAAAAGAACTCACACATCTCAACATGAAAAATAAACCTGATTATAAAAAGGGCAGAGAGGTCCTGAATAGACATTTTCCCAAAGAAGACATACAGATGGCCAACAGGCACATAAAAGGATGCTCAACATCACAAATTATCAGGGAAATGCAAATCAAAATATCATCTCACATGTGTCAGAATGGCTCTTATCAAAAAGACAACAAATAGGGCCTTCCCTGGTGGTGCAGTGGTTGAGAATCTGCCTGCTAATGCAGGGGACACGGGTTCAAGCCCTGGTCTGGGAGGATCCCACATGCCGCAGAGCAACTAGGCCCATGAGCCACAACTACTGAGCCTGTGTGTCTGGAGCCTGTGCTCTGCAACAAGAGAGGCCGAGATAGTGAGAGGCCCGCACACCGTGATGAAGAGGGGCCCCCGCTTGCCACAACTAGAGAAAAGCCCTCACACAGAAACAAAGACCCAACACAGCAAAAATAAATTAATAAACTCCTACCCCCAACATCAAAAAAAAAAAAAAAAAAAGGACAACAAATAACAAGTGTTGGTGGAGATGTGGAGAAAAGTAAACGCTGGCGCACTGTTAGTGGGGGTGTAAATTGGTGCAGTCACTATGAAAAATAACATGGATATTCCTCAAAATATCTAAAATAGAACTACCATATGATCCAGCAATTCCACTCCTAGGTATTTATCTGAAGAAAACAAAAACACTAATTCAAAAAGATATCTGTACCCCTATGTTCTTTGCAGCATTATTTATAATAGCCAAGATATGGAAGCAACCTAAGGGCCCAGCAACTGAATGGTTAAAGAAGTGGTATATGTGCGTATATACAATGGAATCTTACTCTGTCATTAAAAAAGACAAATTGTGTCCTTTTGTGACAACATGGATGGATCTATAGGGTATAGAAATAGGTAAGGAAGATTAAGAGGTACAAACTTCCAGCTGGAAAATAAATGTCATGGGTATGAAATGTACAGTGTAGGGAATATAGTCAATAATTAGGTAACATCTTTGAATGGTGACATTGCATCTAGACTTATCATGATGATCATTTTGAATGTATAGAAGTATTGAATCACTACGTTGTGTAGCAGGAAGTAACATAGTGTTGTTGGTTAACTATACTTCAAAAACAAACGAAGAAAAAACTCATAGAAAAAGATCAGATTTTTGGTTACCAGAGGTAGGGGGGAGGGGGAATTGAATGAAGACAGTCAAAAAGTACAAATTTCCAGTTATAAAATAAATATTAGGGATGTAATGTACAACATGATAAATATAATTGACGCTGCTGTATGTTATATATGAAAGTTATTAAGAGAGTAAATCCTGAGAGTTCTCATCACAGGGGAAATTTTTTTCTCTATTTATTTAATTCTTTTATCTATATGAGATGATGGATGTTTACTAAACTTATATGGTAATCATTTCATGATACATGTAAGTCAAATCTTAATGTGGACACCTTAAACTTGTACAGGGCTGTATGTCAATTATATCTCAATAAAACTGGAAGAAAAAAAAGAAAATATTGGAACAGCAAAAATATACACAAGAGAGACCAAATGAAGTTGGAGTTGAGACTTAGAGGGAGAGTTAGAGATGAAGCTGGAGTAAATCAATCTCTCAAGGAGTCACTGCTCAAGCTCAGAACCTAGAAACCAGGCCAAAACTCAGAGTAGTACAAAATCTCCCTCCCATACACAAACTATCTCTTCCATTTTCCTAAAGAGTAGAAACTTGTGGTAATTTAGCAGGAAGGTATTTTAGGTTGTTACCAGAGATATCAAAAGCTGAACAAAATTAAGGTAAATCGTTTGACTTTATACAGCTCCTCTTTATGCTGACAGCCTCCTTTCATTCTCTTGTTTTCCTAAATCTCATCCAGATCCCTAGTTTCTACCAACCTCCCAGACTAACAACCTTATCATGGCCTTTCTCTTTCCCCTACCCCACCATGATTGTGTCTCCACAATTTTCTACTTGAATGAAATTCTTACTAGCGTTAAATCTATTACTTGCTTTTCATTCCTCCTCACTGCCTCTAAAAGAAAATTTCCACTGAATTTGAGTCTAACAAGTTATCTTTTACAATATTTACAAAGAATAATGAACAATTCAAGATCGGAATTTAGGTTTTGAGTCCTAGTCCAGCATTCTTTCCATTAAAGTGAACTTTTATTTTTCAGTTGAGTTTGCTCACAAATGAGTTTGATACATGGCTTCTTATACTTTTTTCTCATGAAAACCAATGGACTAGAAGGCAGTGTGTTGATGTGTAAATTCAAGTTGGTTATTGGAAGCCCAGCATGGGAGCACTGTCAGCTTCTGCCAAGGCAAGCACACTGGCTGTAGCTTAGCAATCTTCCTTGTGAAAATGTCTATGGTTTGCATGAAGGTGAATTAAACTAAAGTCTGCAAACCTGGGAATTACTATGTTGAGGTCTTGATTAAATTTTCACAACCTCCTCCATCCCTACATATATTACGTGTAAAGACATAAAATTAGACAGTTGCCAAAAAGTCAATTTATTACTTATTCTTTTGTGTCAGAGCAAGGAATGAATAATCAATTCAATACTACCATTTTTGCAACCAGTAATGTCATTGTCTTTCCAGGAATTAATTTCTCTCCGTGGCTATCTTTATGACTCTAGTTTCAGTCCCAATGTTCAAGTACACGTGAAAGTTTGCCGAGCTTATATCATGTCTCTAACTGATAGAGTGGAAGTGTAGCATGCAGGCACACTAAACTTCAAAATGATCCTCTTTGTTTGTTCACAATGATCTTTGTTACAAACCAGAGGTCTAACTACTTATCTATTCATTGTAATTTGTTTTCAACCTCTAGCCCTTCACTTCATTTCATTTTATTAGTTCCTTCTTTACTTCTAAGACTATCCTTCTCTCGATTCTTCTCAAGGTTATTGTCAGTGGTGTATTCATTACTCATTTCTTCGACTAGAAGTCACTAGTGCCTTCCTAGCTGGACCTGACCGCTTCAAGATTAACACTTTTACTTGATAGGCTACTTAGATGGCCCTGGACTAATTTCTCTATTCATTAATTTATTCAAAAAGTATGTATTAAGGTTCAACTTTGTTCTAGGAACCATGCTAGCTGAAAATGGTGTATGGAAAATAAAACATGGGAGCACTTCAGAAAAGATTATGTTCTCATGATAAAGACAGAATCATAAACAAATAAATAAATCATAGGTGAAAAGTTCCATAATAGCACTAATGTCACAAGATTATGTATGAAGGAGTATTCCATTCTACAGGGGATATCAGGAAGGGCTTCATAAAAAAATTCCTCTTTGAGCTGGGCCTTAACAGATGATAAGGAACAAACCATAGTTCCATGTGCTTAACTCTTAGACTTCATGAGGGTAAAAAACAGGGTTAGAAATTGAGACCAAGTTTTTATGAATCTTATTAATGATATTAAGTACTTTAGACTAGAGGTAATAGGATGAAATCAATGGATTTTAATCAAAGAGGAGAGAAATATGGACAGATTATTCATGTTGGCATTGATGGGTGGTATAGATGGGAAGAGGCCCAGATTATAGATAGCGAGATTTGTTAGCTGTAAAGGAAGACAGTCCAGAATCTCTGCAGGTTAGAACTAGATAGAAAATGAGCTTTGGCTCAGTTTCCCTGTAGATCGTTTTCTATTTGGAGTTGTCTTACTTCAGTTACTGCTGCTACCACCAGGCTGGCTTCTCTGTTTTTCATTCCTTACCCCAGACAAAGACCTCTTTCCTTTTTCCTTCCTTCACAACAGCTGAGATAATATGGAACTTTCAAAGAGTCTTTGCTAAGTATCAAGAAATAGTCTATACTAAAATGAGCATACTCCTGGGATTTTGAGTTCTATTCTATCTGCTGTCTTGAGATACCTTTATTAGCCCCAGAGGACAAAAACAAATTGACGATCCCCTAGCCTGAAATTTTTTTCTTACTTACTCTTTTCTAGGTAAAGGAATTCACTGAGAAATGGCACATGAAAGAAAATACAGAGCATGAGAGCATATCTGTGGAAGAGGAAGAAATAATACTCAGTCCCATCGAGGAGTTTCTATAATCGAAACACCACTGCCACTGTCATTTGGCATTTGTGATGCTAGAAGCGCCAGAAGCCCACTGCTTCCCTATAAGAATATTGCCCTCCACCACAGCTTTTTTCAGAAGATTAAATGTCCTACATGCTACCATTTCACATTGCTCATATATACCGGTGATAAATTCCTAGGACAGTGTAGTCAGTGGTGGAATCAGGGAGAGGTTGGAGAGAGGGAAATTATTAACGAGGCTATTTTAATGATTTATGTGTGAGGTTGGTAAAGTCCTAAGCTCCTGAACTTGACTAGTGATAATGAAAAAAGATAAGAGAAGAGGGAAGGGGAGGGAGGACAGAAGAGAGACTAGATGGATATAAGAATTTTGTTAGGAGTTATTGATTAGCTGAGTGCTTGAGTGGGTAGAGAAGGAGAAGGTTGGGGACAAGGAGTGGATTGCCTACAATGGTCTTTCATTCTTCCAAGATTTTATTTGAATTGTTCCTTGAGACACCTTTCTAAGTTCTCTACCCCAGCCACTGGAATTTTATATTCTGCTTCCCACATGAAATCTTCTGTGGAATTTAGTCATGGGCAAGTTTCCTAAGGTCCCATTCTTTCCTTTGACCCTTTCTAATTTCCCCCAAGCCACAGCTGTTTTTTTACTTTTCAGTTATATTTCTCATGTGCACTTACATCGGCATTGTTATTGTTTTCACCAGACTTTATAAAGAGGAATATTTCCAATTAATTGAACATTAAGAATATTTAGCATGTAAGTGACTATAGTTGCTTATTAATTAATGTTTTTGTTGAGGATGTTCTAATGCCCAGAGGTTTTTGGGAGTAACTCTTTTTTTCTCAATCACACTCACCTTGTTGTTTCTCTAACAAAATGGGCACTGCCTCAGTTCAGAGCATTTGTACTTTTTCCTTCTGCCTGGAATGTTCTTCCCTCAAACATCTACGTGGCTCATTCCTTCATAATCTCCAAAATCAGCTTGTTCCTGACCACTTTATATAAAATAGCAAAGGCCACTTCTCAGCCTCTTGCCACTCTCAATCCTGCTTTGTCCTGCTGTTTTTCTCCATAACACTTATCACCATTTGATGTTCTTTACAGTCACTTATGTTTTGCAATCAGTCTCTTCCACTAGAATGTAAGCTCCACAAAGATAAGGATTTTGTTTTCTTCACTGTTGTACCTTTCCAGCACCAAGGACAGTGTCTGGTACAGGGTAGACAGATAGTTAACAAGCAAATGAATAAAGAATATATCTATAAAATGTATGCTGTATAACAGAGATTGTAACAACATTGTAAATCAACTATACTTCAGTAAAAAATTAAAAATAAAAAAGAATACATCTATAAAATGTAGAGGAAAGAATTTCACATGAAGAAACTGAAGCCTAGAGAAATTAATCAACGTAATGAATATAACATGAGTAACATTAGCAATTATTACTCTCACTATCATTATTTTAGTTTCATTTTTAAGAACCTATGTTTTGACAACCACATTAGCTCCAATCATCACAGCAATGCTGCAAGATGGATATCTGGGAGAACTACATAGATTGTACTAATGGGTGGAGAAATAATCTTCTGACAAAATAGTGATTTGTTATACTTGGACAGACTCCATGCTTCCTAGCTATTTACCTGCTGGGTTGCACTCTGTCTGCCTGTGTCCCTTTGCTTTCTTCCACCTTCTGCTTGCATACTGAAGCAGCACAGAATGTCACTGTAGCTTTACCTATTGATTAAATGTATTTTAATTCTTTATGAAATGGTCATCAGAGGTATTGAGAGTAGGCTAGAACAAATTTTAAAAGACAGGTAGTGTATTAGTTTCCTAGGGATACTGTAACAAGGTACCACAAACCAGGTAACTTAAAACAACAGAAATGTATTGCCTCATAGTCCTGGAGAATAGAAATCAAATGTATCAGAATTAAAGGTCCAAAATCAGTGTATTGAGGGCCATGCTCCCTCTGAAACTGTAGGAGAGAATCCTTCCTTGTTTCTTCCTAACTTCTGATGGTGGCAGTCAATCCTTGGCCTTCCTTAGTTTGCAATTATTTCTCTCAGTCTCTGTCTCTGTGATCACGTTGTATTCTCCCTATGTCTTTATCATCATGTGGCCATCATCTCTGTAGGTAACTGTGTCCAAATTTCCCTTTCCTATAAGGACACCACTCATATTGAATTAGGGCCATCCTAATCGACCTTATCTTAGTTCAATTACATGCAAAGACCCTATTTCCAAATAAGGTCATATTCACAGATACCAGGGGTTGGGACTCCAACATATCTTTTGGGGGAAAAAAATTCAACCCATAACAGCTGGGGAGCATCCGCATGGTAGGATTGCTAATAATGGGCTTAATACACAGAACTCTTTCTCAATTCAGACATTTCCCGTATATTGTCTCCTTTGTCTGCATTACTTTTGTGCCCACTCTTGGCTTGCATTCCAGTTGTGTGCTGCAGCCAGCTCATACCAGCTCATGAGAGGCCCTTTGTAAATTTTCAGGAGTCAGTTCCTAAAAACAGCAATTATTAAATATTACATTATATAAACTTACTAAACTTACAATTAATTCAATTTAAAACAGAGGCAATAAATTCTCAAAACTGATAATTTTCTAATTATCTTGCTACATTTGACTGTTATTTATGTTTTTTCAGTGACTTACATCTATTAAATCTGCATATTAGAAACATAAAATAATGGTGTTCATATCTCTTCCAAAGTCCACATTCAGTGACATCAGCTTGGTAGTTTGAAACTGGCCACAGTGGGAGTATTTATGACACAGAAAGCTATTAATGCTACAAATTAGGGTTTCTGTGTTCCATGGAAAGTCAGCTGTTAAACGCTTACTGGATATCACTAAGTCCTATAATTCCTATACTTCTTTTAGGCCTTGTCTTCATTTTCTCAGGCTGGCTTTCCATAGCATTCATCTAAGTTAGGCTCCTTCCTCCAATTATGCTCACTTTCTCAGTTCCTTTTTCTATTCCTCATTTGTTGTTGTGTGTATGATATACACCTAGGTGAGAGGTTCCTAGAATGGAGTAAATTTATTCTAATCATAGAACATGGAAATAGATGAAAGGAATGTAAATTAGCCCGTGGCATCAAAACCTAGTTGCCATGTGTCCCTTGGAATCCTTGGGTGACCTCAATGTAAGGAACTGCGTGAAATGAAGGTGGGTTAACCATAGGCATTAGAACAATAAATACCTTCTCTGAAAGGATAGATCATCATACCTGAGGTACACTTGGGCTCCTACTGAACCCAGGTGATAATGTAGGGACGGCGGAGGAGGTAAGCATTATTGCTGGCTTCCAGGTAAGTACCTACTAAGTACCTACTTGTAGGCAGCATCGTCTTTAGTTAGGGAGCAATTTATTCCAAACCAGACTTAGTTACCAAAAACCCAGACTCAGAAAGTATGATAGAAGAGAAAGAGCAGGGGTCTTGAAAGTAGAAGCACTAAGATATTAAAATCAACTCTCCATTTACTAAGTGGCCTTCAGAAAGTTACTTAAGCTCTTCACAGCTTGATTTCCTTGTCTCTTAAATGGGGGTAACCAGACAAATCTCATGGGGTGGCAGAGTCACTGCTAACCTTTAAGGAAGTTTTCTGTGAATTAGTAAACATCAACCCACTCTGAGCTGATGCACTTCCTCTGGTTAGTGGCTTGACAAGGAGATGGCCTTTTTTCGAACAAAATAGGTATCTCCTCTTTCCAATAGTCATAGTCAGGGTACGAGACCACTAACTCCAAATACAGGAAGCAAACTGCACAACCATTCATCATAGTCCTGGGGTTGAGGTAAAGATTAAACAAGATCATATATTAACCTGAGCTTTGTCTGAAACAGAAATCTGTCACATCTCTAAAAACTCCCTCCTCCCCTTTGTCCCTCTCCTACCTCCCCCCGTGGCAAGGATCAAGTTGGATTTTCAAGTCAGATTTCATTGCCCTTAGAGACAGAAATGTCAACCCTTTTTTTTCTACAAAAGTCTCTGCTTCAGAACCTGAACAGGATAACTGAGAGTCATGTATCCTGCTTTCAAGTAGGTTCCCCCTCCCCTAAAGAATAGCTCCCAGAGTGTTCTCTGCTTTCAGGGGTATCCCGGCTAGATGTTGTGGGAGACTAAGTTCAAGTAGCATGAAATACAGACTACCTTTCTGCATGTGCCAATAAACTTAGTCAGTCCCAGCTGCAGAAAAAGAAGGAGTAAAACCTATTTTTTCTTGTTCCTTAAATTATGTCAGTACTTGGCAGTTGTTTATGTTTAAAGAGTCAACAGAAGGCAGGCAAGGGACCAGGGAACGTGATAAGTGTTTAAAGGATGTGATTTACTACTCAGAGATGTGTCAATGATGCAGCACGAAAGTCTTCCAGGAGAAAAGATTTCTTTAGAGATGTAATTAATTGACCTGGCTTGGGTCTCTTCCTTCCCAGAGAAGTAGTCGTCAGTGAAGTGCTTCCAACACTACCCTGGCTATAATTGTTATTCAAGTTTATGCTGCAAAGTCATTTTCACTTAAGAATTCTAGCATTCACCACTGAAAAATTCATAGATTAGGCTTTTGTATTGCCACACACCTTGGGATTGATCCTCAGAATTAAGAAGCAATTACAGCCAGCAATTATTTTAAACATTTGTTTTCAGAAATGAATTTTTCCCATGCTTGTCAGAATTGACTCAGAGTTCTTTGTCAATTTAATCTTTGTTAGCAGCATTAAAAACTTAAATGTTCAGGCATAAGCAAGTCATTACTCCACATCTGAACTCTAGAGAACTACTGGTCGTCATGGTAATGTGACTGCACGTTTGAAGTTAGCATTGGCAACCTCACATTTTCATTAAAATATCATGCACATTTGCATGAACTCCTGCCCAGAGCATTGTTACTGTGTTTGGTTCTTCCCCCACCCTCACTGTCCCATAATAGTGCCAAGAGATTTCATATTTCAAAGCCAAGCTTGTTAGAGTTCACTGCATTTATTATTGATCTGTCTCGAATGGAAGTTGAGCTGTATTGGAAGCTCAACATATATGAATAGAGAGCTGACTAAATATATATATAGTTAATCCTGCCAATTACTCGTCTCCTGAACCCCATTTTTTTAATGAATGGTTTTAATTAATTTCTTTATCTTGCCTCCCCGCCGATATTAGAATGTCTTCCTTCAAATTTCTCCCTCTGGACTTGTAAAGTTGCTATTACTCTTGAAGATGTAGGTTTCTTTTCTCTTTTCAACCCCTCATCCCCATGCTTTCCTCCCAGGACCTCCATCGTGTTCCTTTTAGCTTAGGGCTATGCTCATACTTATTCATCCATTTGTTCATTTTGTTTATTTAGTTGATAAATATTTAGTCTATGTTAACTATATGGTAGGCTAGCTGCTGGGTCCAAGGTACACAAGCGCAATAATTAGTTAATAAGCGATATAAGCTTTTGCTGACTGTCCTATTCTTGATTAAAAAGTCTGTGTATTTCAGAGATGACAGCTACCTTTCACAAAGGTTTTTAGCACACAAATTTTTTGTTGAGTCCCACAGATTATCAAATAACGTGAGTTTACTTTTCGTTCCCACATCATTATTTAAACATTCTTTTGTTGAGCTAAAGTCTTGAATAAATAAACCAACCACTAGAAGTGTCAGGGCAGTATGAGTATGGTAATATGCAGATTATAATGCCTATTAAATAGTATATAATACATATCTACTCCCTCTACTTACACACACACACACACACACACATTCACACACTAAAGCCAAGACAAGACTCCTTATCAATAATTGAAACATTTTATTTTGGAGAATCTTATAGAACTTCTATATGATGCCTCATTGTACTTCTGTACGTACCACTGTTCGTCCTGTCCCTTACACTTGGCATGTCTTTCCCGTCCCAAATTCCCACAGAATACCTGGAGAATACCTTGTCTTTAAAAATTTTATTCAAGTATCACTTCTTCTTTCAAGGGTTTTATAATGATAACAGGAACCAAAAGGGTAATAAATAATATTAAAAACATTTTTAGAACTCTAGAGATAGATTTCAGCACATACACACTTATACATACATGTATATGATGTATTAATATAAAGAATGTATTGGGGTGTAAACTGTATTTGTTGTCATGGTTTGTGTTTAAAACAAGTTTGACAATGCAGTATTATATAATACATGTAGAGCATTTCACATGATACTAACACACAGGAAGAGAACACAGTTTGCCACAAAATACTATGACAGGAGAGTTTCAAGGATGGGTTGATTAATGGTGTGAAATACAGCAGAGAACAAAAGAGGGTGAAATCAGAGAGGAGGTTATTGTTTTAAAAATAATTAACTTGTAAAAAAATCAAAGGTGATCTACAAAACATGACTTAGTCTGCAAAATATCTATTGTTAATAACATATACAGTAACGATGCTTTATAGTGCCAGATGACAGTAAAAAATATAAAGAAAAACTATACATGTAAAGAAACAGACAAGATGATTTCTACACAGAAATTACAATAAACAATGAACAGCAGCTCTATGCCTTTAAGTATGTTCTTTAAAAGGAAATAAACTACTTACATTATGTATGTAATGTAAGACAAAAACAGTCTTGGAACTTGGGACACATAAAACCTTTATGAGACTCCCTTTGTTTTTGCTGTCTGATATGGATTGAAACTTTGGTTGAATTCCCAGTGGGGGAGGTGAGTCTGGAGGTAAGCTTTATGGTTTCTCCAGCAGGTGTCTGTAGACAACAAACACAGCAGTGGTTCCAATTCACCATGTATCTGCTGCAGCTACCATTCCACCCACATTTTCATTAGAATACCGGAGTTTAGTGAAGGTTCTTAAGCTGTTCAAGTAATTAGTCTCCAAGTGTCTGGAGGGAGTGGAATGGGAGGACAAAGCATGAGAATCAGGGTAGGTAGACAGAGAAATCTTACAACATTAGAGGGAAAGCCTCACTTCCTGGCCTCACTGTGAGAGTCCCAGTGCACCTTCCTTGTGCTCCCAGTGCCCTGATCTCTTCTCCACACCCTCCAGACATTAGTTCTCTTTTGCTACTAAATTCCACCTCTTTGCATTTTCTCTAGAATCAGTCATGCTTTCCTACAAAAATTATGTATGCTTATTCTCCCTCTATCTCATCTAGTGTCTTGCAAAATGATCTACTGCCAGAAGTTAAATTTCTAAGCTTTTTTGTCTGCTTAGTTACTTTTGCTCTGTGGAAGGGTAACCATGTCTCTTTGTTCATAACTCCCCCGCCCCTGTCCTGTGGGGATAGGGTGATGAGAAAGACCCGTATATTCTTGGTCCCATGCATGAAGTGGTGCAGAGGAATACTGGGAATTTTTTGCTATATACTATAGTTGTACTCCCCCAGATGTGACTCTCAATCATGGCTGTGTATTAAGGGAAGCTTTAAACAATATCCATGTCTAAGCCCATCTCAAACCAATTAAATTAGAGGGTGGGTTCCAAATATCATTTGTTTGTCTGTTTGATCATTTTCTTTCTAAGCTGCTCAGGTCATTCTAAGAAGTTGCTTTGACACTACTCTGGAGAAGGAAAAAGCTAAAGGTATTAGTTCTTCCCCTCACAGAGTTTATAGTCTAGGTGAGTGGGACAGGCAATGAATAAACACATAAAATGGGAAGAGAGACCAGGAAGATGTAAACTAAGCTAGGGTGCTAGTAATAAGCTCTCAAAGACAAGTTAAGCAGAGACCTAAAGGAAGAATGAAATAGTTTTAGCACAGTAGAAGCTAAAAAAATATTTGTTGAAATGCATTGAGATACATTTAACCAAATCAGTGCCTCTGCCTGGGCCAGAAATTTTAGAAACGTAGTCCTAATATTATGAAACAGTCTGCAGTATTAGAAAAATGGCAATTATTATTTCTTTTTTATTTTCAAAATAATGCATCTATAAATTCATAAATGAAAGCATAGAAATACATAAAATGAAAAGGAATGGATTTCCCTTCTCCTTTCCTCTCCAGCCACACTCTCTGGAGGCAATCACTTTTAAGCATTTCTGATTTTATTTCTCTTAGTGGTCATCTCTATTATTATTAATAAAATGCTTCTAGTTCTATTTCTTGATATATTAATTCAGATGGTATCTATTTACTTTACACAATGGAAAGTGAGTTGTTAACTAACTCATGCTGCCATCTTACATCTGACTGTTTTTGATAATTGTATTACTATATATCATAATTCTTCAACTACTTATATCAATTCTTATAACATACTAAATCCTATCCCTTTTTCAGTGTTTTTGAGGTAAATTGACAAAAAATGTGTATATTTAAGGTGTACAGTTTGATGTTAGATATACATTGTAAAATATTCATCAAAATCAAATTAATAAACATATCCATCACCTCACATAGATATCATTTTCTTATCTTTTCTTTCTTTTTTTTGTGATGAGAATACTTAAGATCTATCTTTTTAGCAAATTTCAAGTATGCAATACAGTATTGTTACATATAGTCACGTTGCTGTACATTCGATCACCAGAACATCATCTATTTCACTCCTATAAAAAAATAAGCCACAGGGATGTAATATACAGCATGAAGAATATGGTCATGTAATAACTATGTATGAGAACAGATGGCTACTAGGTTTATTGTGGTGATCATTTTATAATGTATGCAAATATCAAATCATTATGTAGCACACCTGAAAGTAACATAATATTGCTCATCAACTGTATTTCAATAAAAAAATTAAGCTCACTTATGATAAGCTGGAGGAGAAAAAAGGAAATATATGCCTGTTTTTAGTACAATTCCTTATATAATAGAATATGTGTAAGGGTGTTTATAAGTATTATATAATAATACAATTCAAGGGATATTTTCCCTGAAAATATGAGTATGCTTTTTAAATTAAGACATCTTATTACATATTTTCATGCCCAACATGAAAAAATCAAATAATATATTCAGTAGGTCATAATGTTTGCATAACATTATTTTAGAACACTGTAAAAATAAAGCAACTCCCAGTTTCGACTAAGGACGTTGGCTGACATTTTACTTCCAACATGTTACATTCTGTCTTTATATTTTTAAACAATGGCAAAAATTCAGAATATGAAGGGCCAATCTGCTCTTTTTGGCTCTGGATATGCCTTGCTTTTTTTGGGTTTCAGTCAAATATTTGACACCAGTTCAGTTTACTTTTAGATTGTTAATTTCAGAAGTAGACATAATCCCATTTATGTAGTTTAGATGTACATCTCCAAGTTCTTCAAGAACTATGTCATTGTTTGCAAAATGAAGATTTGCACAACACACCCTTCTCATTCATAATGGTAATGGTATGGAAGAAAGAACAAGGTTTTAAGTCAGACTGCCTGGATTTCAGTTCTTGCTTTATAACCTTTTAATCTTAGGCAATTGACTTAAACTGTCCCAGTCTTATTTCCTTAAGGGAAAAATGAGGATGGTAATACCCATCCTATGCTAGCTATAGGATCTAGCTAATCAAAATCTGAACCATAATCTGAGTCATAATGACAATCATAATGAGGAGGAGGAAGAAAAAAGTAGTAGTTATTGAAGAAGGAGGAATAGTAGTAGAAATAGTGCTAATAGGGCGAGATGTGATGTGAATAGTATTTACAGTAACATTTATTGAATTGCTTTTGACGTACCAGGTATTATTTAAAGTATTAGCATGTCTAAAGCGATTTAATCCTTGGAGCAATCCTACAACACTAGATCTTTAGCTAACTGTGGTGGGAGTGGAAAAAGGAGGCAAGGGAGAGAGATCATGAATTATTATGAAACTGCAAAGGTAGAGAAGGATAAGATCAAGAAAAACTGCCAAGAACATTGGACTTTATTGAGTGTGTGACAGGGTTCTGTCCAAGGTGATTAAGCAGGACAGTAATGTGATTAGATAGATAATTCCTGGAACAGCCTGAATGCAGCTTAGCCAAGTTTTCCAGATAAGAAAAAGTTCAGGTCTGAACTAAGAGACTGTAATGTGTTCCTTTTCACTCTGATCTTTCATCTTTGAAAATTAATCTTCCTCCATGTCTGGAATAAATATGTTCTTCTTTTTTCTATTGATTTTTCAATGTTTTTTTTAGAAAAAAGTATCTGTAATATATTATGATGTAGTAGGGCTATGCTTTTTTATATGGCTGCTATCTAGTTTCTAAAAAAATTTGTTAAAATTGTTAATTTAGAGTCTCTTTAAATACTGTACTATTTAGTTAAAAGTTTGTTTAAATTCTATCTTATCCATCTCTTTATCTTCAGATATTATTAGCACAGTGCCTACTCCTGGAAGATAAGAGAAAGAGAGAGAGAGAGAGAGAAGTGGGAAAGTAAAAAGTAGAAAGGAAAGGAGGAAAGGCTGATCATGATAATAAATTACCTTAAGGATCTGATGAAGATTTGTGTTATAGCATCTGGTGGTTCATCGTTATTTAGATCCTTTTTGACAGCAGTAGAAAAAAAATCATTTCTCCCTCCTTTAGTGGATAAACTAATGCTGTTTATTGGACAATTATTTCGTTTTGGGTATCACTCCAAAGTTGGTAAGAACCCCCTTGGAGAACTTACTTATGTGTCTCTTTACTCAGGTATTTAGGTGAAAGGCAGGTGAAGAGCAAATAGTCAAATAACTAAAACCCCAAATGGTGTAGGATAATTAGTTACAATAAAATTTGAGAATACTATGTTTATAATTTTGTCTGTAACATCTGTATTCATTTAAAAGATGGCTCAAAGACAGTAGAAAAATGCTAACATTTCTTATTGTAGGGTGCTGAGATCGAATAATTCTTGTATTTGTTTCTTTTTCCCCCCTGCAATGTGTTCACATGACTTTGACAAAGAAAAATGTAACAAAAATAAAAATATTCTAGGGCTAAAAGATCAAACTCTTGCAAAGAGAGCTCGATTTAAGTCACTTTTCAGTTTTATAAAATTAGATTCTAAATTCAACACATTCGAGCTGGGAAGGAGTTAAAATCCAAGATCATACTTAAAGACCTCTCTCTCAGAATTAGTAGTTATCAGCCACTCCTATGCACAAGCAGGCATAATGCAAACACCTCTATGTGCAAAATATGGTGGAACTGAACCAAAAACGATAGAAGTATACTATGAAGAAAATCCGGTAAGGACAGCCAAACTTGCCAAAGCACCATGTCCCAAATGTTCATCTAGCTCAAGTATATTTCCAGGCAAGATTCCTGGGCACCCAACCTACTGGGTAAAAATATTCAAAAGAGCAGAATCTGGGAGAACTCTGAGACTATTCTAAGCTGATTTCCTTTTCTAACAAGACTTTCACTAACTCAGAGAATTAGATCTATCCCTAGGGAGAAAGCTCTGGAAAGAGCTGAACAGAGAAACCTGAACCAAGTCCTATTGGATGGGGTACAGGACAAAACAAGATTCTGCGGGAAATCTGATTATTATGAGAATGAACCCCATCAGTGATGGTGTGTGTGGTGTGGAGATGGTGGTTGTTTGTTGAAGAGGAGGGGCAGTGGAAAGGAAGATGGGGAGAGTAAGGAGAAAAATCAAGACTGTAGACTGTGCCAGTACAGATAAAGAGGAATTAGGAAACACTAAATCAGAAAAATAAGGTCTATGCTTATGCCCAGAACAAAAGTCATTCTTCGGAACAGTTAGGAAAGAGTCATCCTGTCTAATCTAATCACAGAACAGTGTCACTGAGAGTGAACATGACCAATGTGTTTTTGGAGAATTAAGAAAAGGATAAAAACAGAAGTTGAGACTTGGAGTACGTGAGAAAATGGAATTAAATCTGCCTCTTTGTAATAAGGACTTTGTTCTATTTGTCCTCCCAACATAGTTGGGCAGCCGGAGACAAGACAGACACTGTGAGGTGAGTCAAGTGATACGATCAGACATCACCATGGGGGCCTGTGCTGGGGAAGGGTGTGGAGAGTGGTCAGAAAGAGCAACCTGGGATGATCAAAAGGAAGGCGTTAGGACAAGCTATCTAGAATTCACAGCCTTTAGAGCAAACACTAGTCAGGAATTTGTGAAGGAAAGTGGTTCCCGAGTCTATGTGCAGGAATTTGTAACCTGGGGGCTGTGTTCAGAGTTGGGGCTCTGGTTCTTGGGAGTTCAGTTAGTCATTGTAATTAACGTTCGTTGTTATAACAAAGAATTCCCAAATCTTAACCACTTAATGGAAAAGAATTTTATTTCTCACTCACAGTGAACCGGTTGGAAGCAGCTCTAACAGCTCTACTGAGCAGCTTTTCTCCAAATAATGACTTAGGGAACTGGGGCACCAGGTAATTTTTTCTGAATCTCCAGTCTGAGTGAGATATTCCTACCTGTGTCACCTTAGCACGGGGGTTTTCCCTTTATAGTAGCACCAGCCTGCACTGTTGTATCTCTGTAAGATTTCTCCCACTAGACTATGAACCCTTAAAGGCAGCAGTTATATCTTTAGTTTGTGTTTTTGGTAATCAAAGATATTTGAGGGGGAAAAAAGAAAGGAGGAGAAAGGAAAGGAAGGAAAAGAAGGAAAACTCTTTTAAAGGAAGATTATATAGCAATTACATAGAAAACCAATTTAAGGAATTCACGTAGATGGCAATGACACTTATTAGCAATAAGGTCAGAACTGTGACAAATAAGAAAAAAATACCATTTACTGAGTGGCTACTATTTGTCAGACACTGTGTTTAGCACATTACATAGTTCTTTTCTAATCCATACAACCATAATTTGAGATACATCGTATTATCTCCATTTTTAAAAAGCTAAGGTTTAGTGAGACTAAGTCATTTTTTCAAAATCGCTCAGGCAGCTGGCATCTGCGATTCAAATTCAGGTCTGGTCTACCCAAAGTCTGTGCAAGTCTTAATGTTGATTCGTTTGAATTAATGCTCTAGGAGAGCGGTTCCCAACCTTTTTGGCACCAGGGACTGGTTTTGTGGAAGACAATTTTCCACAGATCGGGAGAGGGAGGATGGTTTCAGGATGATTCAAGCCATGATTACGTTTATTGTGCACTTTATTTCTATTATTATTACATTGTAATATATAATGAAACAATTGTACAACTCACCATAAAGCAGAATCAGTGGGAGCCCTGAGCTTGTTTTCCTGCAGCTAGACGGTCCCATCTGAGGGTGATGGGAGACAGTGACACCCAAAGTGTGTTGCTTATGTCCAGTCTCCTCCGTGACCTCATTTTGGTTGCTGTCACTGCAGAAACCCTGCTTCACAAAGATAGGATGTTGGAAATGGAAGCAGCCTTTTCAGTGCTTTGGTGGCAATCTCAGGATATTCTGCACTGACTTTAATCCAGAATGTATGGAGATTTGAAGTTGTCTCAAACATACTTT
This sequence comes from Globicephala melas, assembly GCF_963455315.2. NCBI lineage: Eukaryota > Metazoa > Chordata > Mammalia > Artiodactyla > Delphinidae > Globicephala > Globicephala melas. Next base: position 65,432,090 of record NC_083321.1, on the reverse strand, counting down.
CAAGGCCACTGTCATTTGCGATCTCAAGCAGTTGATCCTCTTCTAGCACAGAGTCGATTCACCTGGCTTATTCACAAATGGGTCGCAGATCCATTCCTTCCCAGTTCGGGGATCTTTTGTGGTTGGGAAGTAATGCTCAAACTCTTTTGAAAGCTGAGATAGGTGATCATGCCCCAGCTGGGAGAAAGAAGGCCCCGGCTCAGTCTCTTTCAAAATCTCTGCTAATGTTTGAAACGGTCAAAAATCCCAGTGTTAAATTGTCACCCCCATAATTCCAGTTTGGCTTTGAATGCAGCCACTTTATCTGCCGACTTGAACACAGTTGTCGTTCTCCCCTGAAGTGACAGATTGAGTTCGCTGAGCAGGTTGAATATGTCACACAAATAAGCACATTTTGTGACCCATTCTGTGTCACTGAAATGTGCTGTCAGTGGTGACTGTTTTTCTAAAAGAAATCTCTGGAGCAGCTCTCGTAACTCAAAAACTCTGGCCAATGATCTACCTTTAGAAAGCCATCTCACTTCTGTGTATAAGAGAAGACGTGTGTGCTCTGCGTCCTTCTCCTCACAGAGCTGCATGAACAGACATGAGTTAAGGGCATATATTTCAACGTGGTTGATAATTTTCAAACATTGTTAAGTTCAGGTGACACTTTTTGGCTGACCAGCATTTCTCTATGGATGACACAGTGCGTAGACTCACATTCAGAAGTGACCTCTTTGACCCAAGTAGTGAAACCAGAAAGCTGTCCGGTCATGGCAGCCGCTCTGTCTATGCATATACCAACACACAATGACCAGTTCAGTTTTCCTGATACGTAATCATTCAAAGACTTGAATAGTTCTGCAGCTAGGGTGTTGGTTGGCAACAAAAGTGCACATAACATATCCTCATGCACACCCTCCTGAAAAATATATCACACAAAAACAAGCATTGTTGCCTTGTTGTCAACATAGGTAGACTCGTCAACCTGGATTGTCTATCATGATGACTCATTAATCCTCTCTAACAATTGTGCCGCAATATCCTCTGCTATTTCATCAATTTGTCTAGTTATGGCGCTAGCCGAAAGAGGAACATGTGCCACTTTTGAACTGCAGGCTCTCCTAAAAGTTCACGACAAATGTCCTTAGCAGAAGGCAGGATCGACTCCTCACCAATACTAAAGGGCTTCTTAGCCTTAGCAATGCGGTTAGCCACTCAGAATTATGCTCTCAGTGTAGACACATTTGATGAAGTGGTGGCCTTCAATAATTGCTTCTGTTCTTCGTGTTCACGTTTTTTTTTTCTTTTGAAAAACTCCAAAGGCTCGTCTTTTAATGCAGGGTGCTTGGTCTCCATGTGGCGATGCAGTTTTGAAGGTTTCATGGCTTTGTTGGATAGCCGGTCACCACGTGTTATACAAAGCGGGCTTGGAGGGCTTCCCTGGTGGCGCAGTGGTTGAGAGTCCGCCTGCCGATGCAGGGAACGCGGGTTCGTGCCCCGGTCCGCGAGGATCCCGCATACCGCGGAGCGGCTGGGCCCGTGAGCCATGGCCGCTGAGCCTGCGCGTCCGGAGCCGGTGCTTTGCAACCAGAGAGGCCACAGCAGTGAGAGGCTCGCGTACCACAAAAAAAAAAAAAAACAAAAACAAAAACCGAAACAAAGCGGGCTTGGAGAATGTGAATCACCTGTTGCAATGAACCCGTAATTTAAGTAACATTCCTGGTGTTTTCTTTTAAATGCAGCTTTCTTTTTCTGGCAGTCTTAGAGTCTTCTGCTGTCTCATCATTGGGTCTTTCCCCCCTTTCAAAGAAGCTCTCCAGCGACGTTTGTTTTTTTACTCATTTTGTCTAGGGTTAGCTTGTGGGCTTACCAAAACTGTGACTGAGACAAATGTGCAGTGCGGGAAAGAGGCGCGGAAGGAAGTAGTAAATAAAATAATGGGCGGGCCACGTGTGGACTAAAATAAGTGTCGGGTTCTGACGTAAAGCCTGACAGCAGATGCAGCTGTACAATTGAAGTGCATCAACTCACTTGTCACTATAAAGCCTGACACCAGATGCAGCTTAATTGTCATTTGCCACTCGGTTTTGACATGAATCTGCAAGCAATTGATTTATTATGGTGTCTGTGTAGTCAAACCTCTCTGCTAATGATAATCTGTATTTGTAGCCGCTCCCCAGCACTAGTATCACCGCCTCAGCTCCACCTCAGATCAACAGGCATTAGATTCTCATAAGGAGTGCACAACCTAGATCCCTCCAATACACAGTTCACAGTAGGGTTTGTGTTCTGAGAATCTAATGCTCTCGCTGATCTGACAGGAGGTGGAGCTCAGGCGGCAATGTGAGTGATGGAGAGCGGCTGTAAATACAGATGAAGCTTCGCTTGCTTGCCGGCCACTCACCTCCTGCTGCACAGCCTGTCTCCGCTACCGGTCTCCGCTACCGGTCCATGGCCAGGGGGTTGGGAACCCCTGCTCTAGGATCTTAAAATCAGTGTTGCCTGGAAAGAGGTTTGGTCCTCGGTATGTGGGTGGGGCTAAATGTGTGGCCTCAGGGGTCTCATAGAGAAATGCAGAGTTAGAGGTTTACCCAGATCTTTGTAAGAAAAGATTTAAGCCCCGAGGGGCAACTTGATCTTTGAGGTCAGTAAAATTTCGCCTGTTTATCCTCTTGATGAAAATCAACTCTGGCATGTTTGGTATTAGAACTTTTGGATTGCAATAAAGAAAGTCAGCTGGAGCTAACTTAAGCAAAACAGGACAACAAATTATGGTGGAACAAAGGGATGACGTCATGGAACCCAACGGGAAGAGTGCAGCTGGGCCCCAGGAAGGACTGGGATTGGGTGCTGGAAATAGAAACTATTGAAAGCTCAGGCAGCAATCTCTCTTTCTCACTTTTACTTCTCTTTGTACATATGTTTCTTCTTTTTCTCTACAGTTTGGCATCCTCTGCTTCCCAGTCTACAAAGCCACATATGTCACTCTTAATTTTACCTCTTGGTCATTAATTTCACTTCTTTGTCATTAATTTCAAAAAGCCGGAGGAGGGATCCCAGTTAGCTCAACTTGTATCAGGTATCTACTCATGAACGAATAAACTCTGACCAAGAAGGAAAGAAGTGGTATATATGAAGTAAAGAATTGAATGGTAGTCTAAAAAAAATAGTTTTCTAGAAGAACCAGTATCGATTAACTATGAATGTGTGTGTAGTAGAGGAAGTGAGGGGGAGGCAGTTAAGGGTTCTTTGTGTGCTAGACTGACACTCTGCAGGGTGTACTACATTGACCATGCCTATAGCCTCTGGCTGAAAAGAATATGGGATTTGGAGCCAAGCAGATCTAAATTTGAATATTATCTCAGCAACTCATATAACTTTGCATAGATCATTTTAGCTCTATACTTTTTAGTTTTTACTTGTAATATTGGGTTTATAACTCATATTTTCATAATTACTGTAATGTTTGGCAATACAGTATGTGAAATAACTAGCATATAGTGGGTGCTAAAAACAGATATTTACCATTGTTAGTTCTTCTCTTATATTTTCATTTCTTTTGTGTGTTCTAGCTATATGAAAGTGAGCTCCATCATCCCCAGAGGAGATAGGTTTTATAACAATAGGCTTTATAACACCTATCCCAAGAACATGGGAGCCCTTGTGCTATAAATGTTTTCCCCACAGGTTTCTTTATCATGTCCAATATTTGTACATTGTATCTAATTTGGTAAAGAACTCTGATTTATTTTCCAGTCTTGGATATATTTACCAATGAAAGATTTCCAATATGTCATTGAAAAAATGAAAGCATTAAACTGTCTGGAGACAGGATTTTAGAGTTTGTATGTTCCCTCTTGTCACAGTTTATCTTTTATAAAGTGATTGATGGTTGATATTTTGTGTTCTGTTCTTTTTAGAGGTTCTTCAAGAATCTTGAGTTTGTAAACATCTCAGGAGTTACTCTGGAATGAACATGAAATAAAGTATCCGAAGATCGTATTTGTGTCTTTTAACAAATAATCCTTGGCTTCAGGACTGTCTAGGATCTGTTCCCAGGTATTTTACCTGCTTAAATGTCTTCTAATATTATTGTTTATTTGGTACACTGAAGGTTCATATATTCAGTCTGCTTTTCCTGATTTCCCCAATGCATTCCTTTTTTTTTGTCACCTCTTGCAGTGACACTTTGGTTTTAGTTAACTTGATTATGATTGTAAATTGAATATATTTGTACTTTCCTGTTCCTACCTTAAAGCCATCCTCATCACAAAGTCACTTAAAAAAAGACTACTTCTAAAAACCCTTAAAAAGAATGTAAATCTTTACTGAGAGTCTCTTGAGAAAACTCAGAAAGGTGTTAGATGGAACATCAAACACAAAACTTTCAAAAGCACAGTAATAAATACCATACATACATTTTTTGATAGTATGGAGAAAAAATATCAGTCTCTCAAATGTATATGTGTGTATATATATGTATATACACATACACATATACATGATATTATAGAGAAAGAGACCAAAATTCACAGAAACATGCTCAATGTCATATAATTAGGAAATAGCAAAATAGGATTCCAACTCAGGTCTGTATGATTCAAAACTCCATGTTCTTAATCACTATATATAGTTCATACTCACATTCAAATATGAAAAGGTGTAGGAAATATTTACTGCCTTTGAATTTTACTCTAGAGATTCCCTTACAAAGGAAATTTCCTTTCCCCAAACACCTTCATCAGCTCTGGAGGCATCAGGAGGTCCTAAGTACTCAGTTGACTGCAACTGAGGCTTCAGAGAGGAAGAAATATATTGTGTGCTGAATATTCCTATTTGGAAGAATTTTTCACACACCAGTTTCTGGCTCCATGCATTTCAAACCTTTTTTTTCTCCACTGTGCACATTTCTACCAAAGTTAGAGTAAGATCACATCGTAGTCCCTGAGCCTGTACCTTCAGGTCACAAAGCTGAGTATATTGACACAGTAGACAGAGGAATAGTCCTACAACAGGAGAGCTTACAATAAATTAACTATAAATGAAAGTGAACTACTAAGGTATTTACTGCTAAATTCCAACCATATGAATCCTCAACTCAGTGTTACCTTAGTTAGTTGGAAGACATTGATGAAAGAAATTGAACATGACATAAATGGTAAGATATACTGTACTCACGGATTGGAAGAATTAATATTCTTAGAATGACCACATGATCCAAGGCAATATACACATTCAATGCAATTGCTATCAAAATACCAATGGCATTTTTCACAGAACTAGAACAATTAATTCTAAAATTTGCACGAAAAAACAAAAGACCCTGAATAGCCTAAATAATCTTGAGATAAAAGAACAAAGCTAGAGGTAACACACTCCTTCATTTCAAACTATTCTACAGTAAAGAAGACAATATGGTACTGGCACAGATACAGACACATAGATCAATGGAACAGAATAGGGAGTCCAGAAATAAACTCATGCTTCTATGTTCAATTAGTTTGCAAAAAAGCAAGACTATACAATAGAGAAAAGACAACCTCTTCAATATACGGTGTTGCGAAAACTGGGCAGCTACATGTGAATGATTCAAACTGGACTTCTTTGTCACACCATGCACAAAAATAAACTCAAAATGAGTTAAAGATTTAAGTGTAAGACTTGAAACCATAAAACTTCTAGAAGAAAAAAAAAAAAGAAAACATAGACAGTACACTCTTTAACATCAGTCTTAGCAAGATTTTTTTGGATCTATCTCTTCAAGCTGGGGGAAAAAAACCCAAAAATAAACAAATGGGACTACATCAAACTCAAAAGCTTTTGTACAGTGAAGGAAACTATTAACAAAACAATAAGGAAGCCTACTGAATGGAAGAATATATTTGCAAATGATATATTTGATAAGGGGTTAATATCCAAAATATACAAAGAACTCATACAAATCAATGTCAAAAAAACTAAAAATCCAATCAAAAAATGGGTGGAAGACCTGAATAGACATTTTTTAAAGAAAACATAAAAATAGGCTATGGGCACATGAAAAGATGTTTAACATCACTAATCATCAGGGAAATGCAAACCAAAACCACAATGAGATATTACCTCACACCTGTCAGAATGGGTATCATCAAAAAGACAACAAATAACAAGTATAAGTGAGGATATGGATGAAAATTTACAATCCCACCCTTGTGTGCTCTTGGTGGGATTATAAATTGTTACTGCCACTGTGGGAATTAGTATGTCTATTCCTCAAAAAATTAAAAGTAGAACTCCCATATGATCCAGAAATTTCATTTCTGGATACTTAACAGTCCCCCACCAAAACCCCACTAATTTGAGAAGACATATGTACCCCTATATTCATTGAAGCATTATTTACAATAGTCAAGACATGGAAACAACCTAAGTGTCCACATATAAGTGAATTGATAAAGAAGGTGTGGTGTATATATATGTATACAAACACACACACACAATGGAATATTAGTCATAAGAAAAAATCAAATCTTGCCATTTGTGACAACATGGATGGATCTAGAGGGTATTATGCTAAGTGAAATTAGTCAGACAGAGAAAGACAAATATGTTTGATCTCACTTATATGTGGAATGTAAAGAACAAAAGAAATAAACAAACAAAACAAAATGAAAACAGACTCACAGATACATGGAACAAATGGGTGGCTGCCAGAGGGAAGAGAATTGCGGGGGGCGGGGAGAGGCAAAAGAGGCAAAGAGGAGTAAAAGGTACAAGCCTCAGTTATAAAATAAATAAGTCATGGGTATGTAATTTATAGCATAAGGAATATGACCAATAATCTTGTAATAACTTTGTATGGAAACAAATAGTTACTAGACTTATTGTGGTGATCATTTCACGATGCACACAAATGTCAAATCATTATGTAGCACACCTGAAACTAACATAATATTGTATGTTAACTATATTTCAATTTTTAAAAATTAGAAAATTAAAAAGTTAAAAATAAAATTTCAATAGTATTACTAAAAAATGTTAATTTTTCTCAGATTGATCCAATGGTTCAACTAGATCAAAATTACAATAGTAGCAAGATTTTCTGGAGAGAAATTGACAAGCAGATTCTAAAATTTATATGGAAGTTCAAAGGACCCGCATCAGTCAAAAATTTTAAAAAAGAAAACACAAAGCTGAAGGATTTATACAATTTGATTTCAAGACTTACAAATATATATTAGTCAAGACAATGTGATATTGGTATAGAGTTCAATGGAAAAGAATAGATGGTATCCGCAATAGACTCACATATATATGGTAAATTTCTGACAAAGATGCTAATATAAATGAATGGGGAAAGAGAGCCTTTTAAATAAATGGTGCTAGAATAACTGAATATTTCTGTGGGAAAAAAATGAACATCAATCTTTACCACGTACCATATAGAAAAGATCAAATTGAAATGGATTTTATACATGAATGTGGAGCCTAAGATATAAAATTTATAGAATAATATGTAAGAATAATCCTTGAAACCTTATAGTAAGTATATCTTATCTAGCACACAAAAATTATAAGTTCCCAAAACTAATAAATTTAACAAAATTTAAAACATTTACTCCTCAAAGACACCATTAAGGAAAAGAAAGTACACATTGTAAAAAAAATATTTGTACAACATATATCTCATGAAGGACTTTTATCTGCAATACATGAAGAACTCTTTCAACACATTAAGACAAACAGCACAATATAAAAATGGGCAAAATATTTTAAGTGATGCTTTACAAAAGAAGATTTTAAATGGTTAATAAGCACATAAAAAGTACTCAACTTCAGGGAAATGCAAATTAGGACCAAAATGAAATACCTATGGATATAGCCATTAGGATGGCTAAAATTTTTTAAAATAAAAATACTATATATTTGCTAGATATAGAGTATATAAAGCTTTTATTCACTGCTGGTGCAACTGGAAAACCATTTGGCTTATGAAGTTTCTTATAAAGTTAAATATACATCTATAATATTATCCAGCTATTCCACAGGTAGACATTTAACCAAGAGAATAAAAAGATATGTGCACATAGGGATTTGTACACAAATGTTCATAAAATTTTGTTTGTAATCATTCCAGACTGGAAACTAGGACTAATCTAAATATCGAGCCAAAGGTGATTATATTAAAAATGCAGTATATCCATATGATAGACTACTCAGTAATTAAAAAGGACAAATTTCCTATACAGGTAGCAATATGTATTAATTATAAAATGATTATGCTGAATTAAAGAACCAGACACGAAAGAATGTGATTTTATTCATATTCTTTTTGAATATAAAAGCATGCATATTTAGTATAAAAATACAAAAATTTATATTCAATATAAAAATATAAAAGTTTGCATATAAGAAATTATAAACTATTCTATCATGAGAGAAATAAGGTTAGTGATTGACCAGGGCCAGACATTGAAGCAATTCATAAATGGCATAAAAGAAATGTATGGTGTAATGAAAATGTTCTACATGTTGCTTGTGATAGTGATTGCATGAGTAGATAAATGCATTAATTTTCATTGGAATGTGCACTTAAAATGGGTACATTTTACTGTACATAACGTGCACTTCAACATGTTAAGTAAGCAAATCTTACATAAGAATGTGAGGCAGTTCCCTGCAATGATCTGAAAGCCAGAGGAAATCAGATAAATTTTCTGAGCCTTGGGTTTTTTCACTTATAATATAAATTAAATTAGACATATTTCATTGAAATAAATGATATAGCATAAGTAAACATTTATACTTAATAGCTAATCAGTCCTTGTTAATTTCTTTCCCCTTAGGTTCTTTTAAATAATTGTATCTCTTGCCTTTAATAAGTATCCTGTCAAATACTGTTCAGGAAAAAAATACTTAGAACTTGAACCTACTTGACCTTTTTAGTCACTAGGCCTTAAACAGTGCTCTGCTTTGTGTTTAAGGTTAACACATTTTCAGAAATACTTTTTGGGTTTTTGGGGTTTTTTTCACTTTTTCTCTTTTTTTAAATTGAAGTACAGTTGATTTACAATGTTGTGCTAATTACTGCTGTACAGCAAAGTGATTCAGTTATTTATATATACATATATATATATATACACATTTTTTTAATGTTCTTTTCCATTATGGTTTATCACTGGATATTGAATACTGCTGCTTGTGCTATACAGTAGAACCTTGTTGTTTATCTATTCTATCAATATATGTACCAGTTTGCATCTGCTAATCTCAAACTCCCAATCCACCCCTCTCCCATCTCCCTCCCCCTTGACAACCACCAGCCTATTCCCTATATCTGTGATTCTGTTTCTGTTTTGTAGATAGGTTCATTTTGTGTCATATTTTAGATTCCACATATAAGTGATATCATATGGTGTTTTTCCTTCTCTTTCTGATTTACTTCACTTAGTATGATAATCTCTGTTACATCCATACTTTGATTTTTATATTCTCATTTATGTCTCTTCTCTCATCATGGGGGTGTCTTTTGTCCTTCCTTGTGTTTATCAATATGCCTGCCACTTGACAGTCACTACTTTCTCATACTGGGTCTAATCTATTTTTTACAGGTAATCCATGCACATAATTTAGTTAAGCTCATTATAAGTGATGCTAATATAAAGACATGAAACTCTGAGTGAGGCTTTCCTGTTACCCAAGAGCACAAGTTCCAGAGACATCTAGTTTACTTTCTTGAAAGACTGTTTTTCTTTTTCCTACTTTCTGGGTAATTGGTTGTTGAGAAGTACCCTGTGAGAAACTGGATAAACCACCATGGATTGATTCTACTTTCCTTAGTAGATATTATTGTTACATTCAAGAAAATTAGGAATTTACTTCTACTTTGTGGAAAACATTTAAAAAAATCCTTCAATCAATTTCTTAAGTAGTTTTAATGGTTCTCACTCAAAAGCTCTAATAATTTGATCTCATTTTTTAGTATTTTTCAAACATTTTCGTCCCCCGTTTTATTTATAGAATTCAAACCATTCTTTTACATCTGGAATGTGTGTTTATGTTTGCTGATGGGGTTATGTAACAAAATGTTATTAAATGCTAGACATTTATGGGAATTATTAGTATGTTTCTTTTTAAATCAGTAAATATTTATCAAGCACTGACAAGACAGTATGTACTTTTACATGTAGCAAAGGGGAAAATAAGGCTTTTTACCAATCTTTTTTTCTCAAATCCTCAGGGCAACAACTGTAGGGTATAAGTCTTTTTGTCTACTCAGAATCACCCTTCTATTAGAGAGCTACCCCTTCCTCAACCTTTCCCAACTCTAAAGATGTCATCAGTCACAATGCGCTGTCTGTAGTAGTCCTGTTCCTTATTTCAGGATTTGGTAAGTGACATTGTTGGCCACTACGTAGCTCTTCATAAATCTCTTCTTTCAGGAGTGCTTCCCCTTGTCCTTTGAATATCAGCTGATATGCCACAGCTTCTTTGCAGATATCTTGATTTCCTTAGTTGGAGGAAATTTCCTCTTTTAAAATGATAAAAATTTGTATAGGTCACTTTTTATGTCAGTTTTTACTTCTTATCCAATGTTTCATTTACCTACATTTTATCTTCTGTTCAAAACCATAATCACCTTAAAATTAGGTGTTTTTTTGTTGTTGCAGCATCTCTCCATAGAACATAGCACAGTTTTATATAGAAGATATCATTTGCCTTGAAAAACTTTCCCTAATTTCCTGAAAACCAAGTGAAGTGATTTTCTTTTGTGCTTTTACAGTACTTTGCATTTATTCAAGTCATAGCACTGCTTATAAGGTTCAAAGTTTTTCTGTTGGCCTGTCTCCCTTATTTCTTTATAATTTAATTGAAAACTTGAAATGTGTTGATTACTATTTCATATCCACAGCCTAACCCAGTACCTAGGAACATAACAGACACTTAGTATTTACTGAATTAATGAAAAAATGCAATGCAGTGTAATCCTATGTAAGGACTACAAGATATTCTTTACAACCTTATAATTTTAAAAATTTACTCCAATTCTTGTCTTTTTGGTAAAGTTTTAGATCATAATCACAGGTGGATCTTTAAGTGGAAAATTATTTGAATGACAAATTAGAAAACTATAAAAAACGGAATATATATTATGTGTCATCTTGTTGAGCCTCCTTGCTTAGCCATTGAGAGCACTGATGCCCTGTTGTCTAGTGAAATACTCCATGTCACACAGTTCATTAAGGACAGAGCTTCTCATTTATTTTTCCATTTCTTCCTTTATCATACTGTACAGCTTTTTGTTTAGTATTGGATTATCCAATTTGGCAAAAATACTGGGCAGGGATTTCAGGTTTTTGTTTCTTAGTGGAGGGAATGCTGCTGTGGACTCTTTTCTGTTACCAGGGATAGAGGGATAGAGTTAACCCAGACCAAAATGCTTTTGATATCATCTTGCAAGGAACATCAAGATGGCTACTACATATATATATATATACATATATATATATATATTTTAAATATATATATATGAGAACCATTAAGATAGAATCTCAAAATAATCATATTATTTTAGTTTGTGTAGCCACTAGTTCTGATTATGTTTTCTTCTGATTTTACTGTTTTTATCAACAGCAAGTAACATTTTTGCCCCCAACTCCCATCCCACTGATTTTCCATAATCATTATAAGAACTTTGATAATTGAATTCTTGTGATTATTTTCTACAGATGTCCAGAAAACATTTCCAAATTTTACTGGTATGAATTTATGACCTGCTCCTATTAAAGCACAAGGAGTTTGTTCTTATTAAATTCTTGTCTCTTCCCCAAAAGACTTGTTGTCTTTTTTCTTATTTCCATTTTTTACTTATTCCTAACTGAAAATTCTTATGTGTGTCTCAACTTCCATGTTGCTTTTCTTTCAATGTTAAAAAAAAAAACAAAAAAACAAAAAAAACCTTAACTCTATTTAGCCAGTTCATTTAATCTTTATTATTTGGGGATTTTAAATCCAATGTGATTTAAAGTCAAAAGTTTCTATACTATTGATGTTTGCTGGAATTGCTTCATTAAGACTAGAGATAATTTTTTTTTTTTTTTGCGATACGCGGGCCTCCCACTGCTGTGGCCTCTCCGCCACGGAGCAACAGGCTCAGCGGCCATGGCTCACGGGCGCAGCCGCTCAGCGGCATGTGAGATCCTTCCGGACCGGGGCACGAACTCGCGTCCCCTGCACCGGCAGGCGGACCCTCAACCACTGCGCCACCAGGGAAGCCCAAGACTAGAGATAATTTTAACTTCACGTTTTATAAATAGTTTGCCAGCGATTTTATTTTATTCACTCGGTCAATATGTATTCAGTGCCTATTATGTTCCAGCCGTTGTGCTGGGTGCTGGTCATACAGTGGTGCACAAAACAAACATAATGCTAATTCTTTGGTGCTTATATCCTCATGAAAACAATATATATATTGACGTAATTAGAAGGCAGATAAGCACTAAAATAACATACAAATGCTTTCAAAGCACATAAAAGAAGGAACAGAAGGATTACTTGGTCAGGTAATACTTAACCAGATATCAATACATTGATGTGGTCAACCAAATAATTTGAAAACTTGATGAACAACTGGAATTGTACTTAGCAAATACATAAATTTTATAAACTGAGTCAAATATTAAAAATAATTATTTAAATTCTTAAACATTACAAAAAACAAAAGCCACTGGAGTTTAAAAAAACAGCAGCTGAAAAGGACAAGAAAGTCAAGTTTTTTGGCAGAGGGCATTCCCCAACTCATACACAAATATTCATAGCAGTTTTTTTCATTCTAACCAAAACTTAGAAGCAAACCAAATGTCCGTTAACAGGTAATGCATGAAAAATGTTATGTTATTCACATACAAGAGAAAAAAACAACAAAAACAAATGAACTATTGGTACATGGAGGAGCACAGATGAATTTTAAAAATAGCATGCTGATCCAAAGAACAGGAGCAGAAGAAAATATGCTGAATTATTCAATATATATGACACCTTAGAACAGGCAAAACTGATGTATAGATGTATTCAAGAAATGCAAGTTTGATTTATCATACGAAAATCAGTCAATGTAATATACACATCACCTTAATAGAATAAAGAACAAAAGCTATGTGACACGTCACAATATACACAGAGAAGCATTTGGCAAAGTCCATCACCCCATTATGATAAAACAAAACACAACACAAAACAAACAAACAAACAAATGAACAAACCAATTTATCAACAGTTTAGGGATAAAGGGAACTGCCTTAACCTGACTAAGGGCACCTATAAAAAACTCACAGTTAACATCAAGAGAAAGACTGAATGCCCTCCCCCTAAGATTAAGACTATGAAAAGGTTGCCTGGTCTTGCCACCTTTGATAAACATTGTACTACAGTTTCTAATCAGGGAAAAAACAAAGAAATAAAATGCATGCAAATTGTGCTGGAAGAAGGAAAACTATCTCTTTTTGCAGATACATGATCATGCATATAGGAAATCCTAAGGAATTCACATAAAAATTATTATAGCTAATAAATGGGTTCAGGAAGTTTGCATGGTAAAGTATCACTGTATAAATATCAATTAAAATTCCATACACTAGCAATGAATAATCTGAAAATGAAATGAAGAAATCAATTCCATTTACAATAGCATCCTAAAAATAAGATACTTAGAAATAAATTTTACAAAGCACACTTGTATACTAAAAATTATAAAACATTGTTGAAAGAAATTAAAGAAAATCTAAATAAATAGAAAGATATTCCATGTTCAAGCATCAGAAGACTTAATATTTTTAAGATGACAATATTCTCCAAATTGATTTACAGATTTAATGTGATCTGTATGAAAATCTCAGCTGGTATTTTTTGCAGAAAATGACAATCTGATCATAAAATTTATATAGCAATGAAAGGGACCTATTATAGTCAGGACAATTTTGGAAGAGAACAAAACTGGGGGCCTCATACTTTCTGAATTTAAATCAAGATAATGTGGTACTGCCATAAGGATAGACATATAGATAAATTCACTAGAAGTGATAGTCTGGAAATAAATTTATGGGCAGTTGATTTTTAACAAGATTGCCAAGAAAAATTAATGGGGAAAGAATATTCTTTTCAAGAAATAGTGTGAGGACATCTGGCTACCTACACACAAAAGAATGAAGTTGGTCCTCTTGCTTGTACCATACACAAAATTTAATTCAAATGAACCATAGACCTAAATCTAAGAGTTAAGGTTATAAAAACTCTTTGAAAACAGGAGTAAATCTCCATGACCTTGAGTTAGACAATGGTTTTGTAGACATGACGTCAAAAGCACAAGCGGTAACCATGTACAAGTGTATACATACATACATAAACATACATATATACATAAATTGAACTATATTAAATTAAAAACAAATGATCCTATCAAGAAAGCAAAAAGACAGCCCACTTAAAATATCTGATAAGGGACTGATGTCCAGAATATATAAAGAAATTGTACAACTCAATAATAAAGACAACTAACTCAATTAAAAATGTATTTGAATAGATATTTTTCCAAAGAAAATGTACAAATGACCAAGAATCATATGCATGGATACTCAACATTATTATACATTAAAGAAACGCAAAAGAGATTTCACATTCAGTTGGATGACTATAATAAAACAGACAGATAGCAATGTGTTGGCAAGGATGTGGAAAATTGGGACCTTCATACCTTGTTGGTGGGAATGAAGTGGTGTAGTCACTTTGGAAATAGTTATAGCAGTTACTCAAAATATTAAACAGAGTTATTGTATTATCCAGGTACCACTATAGGTATCTATCATTAATTTTGGGAAATTCACAGTCATTAATGCTTCAAATTATTTCTTCTATTCTTTTCTCCCTTTTTTCTCCTTCTAGCATTCCCATTACATGTATGTTACAGAATTATAATTGTCCCACAGGGCTCAGATATTCTGTTCTGTCTTTTTCACTTTTTTTTTCTCTTTGCATTTCAGTTTGGAAATCTCTATTAACACTTCTTCAAGCCCATTGATTTTCTCTTTGACCATGTCCAGTGTATTAATGAGCTCATCAAAAACATTCCTCATTTTTGTTACAGTGTTTTTGATTTATAGCATTTCTTTTTCATTCCTTCTTACTTTCTATTTCTCCACTTATACTGCCCATCTGTTCTTGCATGTGTCTACTTTCTCCATTAGCACCCTTAGCATTTAATCATAGTGGTTTTAAATTCTCAGTCTGATAATTCTAATATCCCTGCCTTATCTGAGTCTGGTTCTGAGGCTTGCTCTGTCTCTGCAAAATTTTTTTTTTCTCTGTTAGTATGTTCTGTAATTTTTGGTTGAAAGCCAGACGTGATGAACTGGGTAAAAGTAACTGAATTAAATAACATTTAGTATGAGGTTTTATGTTTATCTGCCTACGGATTAGACTATGTTTACCGTTTGCTGTAGCTGTAGATGTCAGAGGTTAAAATTTTCACAGGTGTCCTTGTTATTGTCTCCCTATTATCTTTGGGTTTCCCTAGAGAATTCTCAAATAAAACCGGGGACTTGCGGTTCTTTTAGCTGTATTCCCTGTTATTATGCAGGAACCATATGATGCTGTGATAAGGTATAGGGGGAAGATAAGCCTTCCATAGCCTATGGTTTGGTCTCAGTCTTTTAGTAAGCCTGTGCCCCTAGGCTGTGACTTTCACAAGCGCTTTTCAGTCCCTGGCACCTTTAATTGAGACAGGAAGGAAGGCTATAGAGGACTAGAGTTGGATATTTGCCAGCTTCATGTCAAAGGGCAAAGTAGGCTTCAGTTGGGTATGTCCCTTCCCGAAGTCGCTTAGGCTCTGGTAAAATCCCAGTTGGTTAGGCTCTGGTAAAACAGTTTCTTTTGAGGGCTGGTCTTGTTAAGAACAGAATTCTCCAGGAGTATTTCAAAAAGGCAACTTTCCCCCTCCCCCTGCTAGAAGTGTGAGGAAGCGTTTCCTTCATTGTGAGAACTTTTCAAGACTTCTGGAGGTGAAATTTACCCAAGTTGGGGAATCCCTTTAAGACTAGGACCTCCTGAAGTTTTTAACTTTCTGACTTGTCTACACTGAGCCTCTAGCAATTTAACAATTACAGTTTAGGTTTACCCACTCTGGTACCAGTTCCCAGAGATTTCAGCTCATGGGTTTCTGCTCCACTGAACTGTGATTCTCTATATCTACCTGCCTGTCCCTCCAATTTTGGAGTTAGTTGTTTGCCCTGAGACCTCAGTTCTCCAATGGATGCAAAAAGAGTTGTTAATTTTTTGTTTGTTCAGCATTTTTCTTGTTGTGTGGAGAGAAGTGACAACTTCCAAACTCCTTACATGATGGACAGGAAACTGTAAGTCCCACTCTAAGTATTATACCCTAAGAGAAACAAAACATATATGAATGTTCATAGCAGAATTATTCATAATGGTCAAAAAGTGGAAACATGTCAAATGTCTAACAAATAATGAATAGATAAATAAAGTGTGATACATCTATACAGTAAAATAATTCACAGTAAAAAGGAATGGAGAACTGATGCATACCACAACATGGGTGAATTTTCATTTATGGTAAGTGAAATAAGCTTATCCCAAAAGACCATATATTGTATGATTCCATTTAGATGAAATGTGCAGAGTAAGTAAAAAGTAAACTAGCGTTTATTGAGGCCTGGGGGAGGGAGGCTGGGGAAAGAGTAAAGATAGGGACTAATTCTTAATAGGTATGGGATTTCTTTTTTTTTTTTTTTTTTTTTGCTGTACGCGGGCTTCTCACTGTTGTGGCCTCTCCCGTTTCAGAGCACAGGCTCCGGACGTGCAGGCTCAGCGGCCATGGCTCACGGGCCCAGCCGCTCCGCGGCATGTGGGATCTTCCCGGACTGGGGCACGAACCCGCGTCCCCTGCATTGGCAGGCGGACTCTCAACCACTGCGCCACCAGGGAAGCCCTGGGCTTTCTTTTTGAAGTGATAAAAATGTCCTAAAAATGGAGTGTTGTAATTGTGGCACAACTCTGTGAATATACTAAAGACGTTGAATTGCATGCTTTAAACAGCTGAATTTATGGTTATGTATTATATTCAATAAATATGCAAAATTTTAAAAAGTGAAAAAGTAAAACCATCTTAATGACTTCCTGGAACCAGGAGCAGAGGAGGATTGACTGCAAAAAGACATGAGGAAACTTATGAGGATGCTACTAATATCCTGCAACTATTATGCTGGAAATATCTTAATTGCGGTGATGGTCCCATGGGTGTATATATTTACCACAGCTCATTGAACTGTACTATTAAGTGAGTGGATGCAGTTTATTGAACATAAATTATATCCTAATAAATTTAATTTTTAAAAACCTTTCGAGTAGCAGAAAAAATTGAATATGTTGACAGAAACACAGATTTATACCATGGCATATTTATTTAGTGATCTTGGGCAGATTACTTACCCACTTTGTACTTGTTTTCTCCTCTGTAAAATAGGGATACTAATATATACCTCACAGAATTGTTCTGATGATTAAATAAAATAAAAATTTTAAAGTGCCTCATTTATTTTATGTCAACTAGGAGGGACTTACAAATTGTATTTTTATCCCTAAGAATGTCAGTTTGTATTTCAGGACAATTTATTTTTAACCAGCATTCAAGTAATTGCAAAAATTAAGATCTTTAATCAGGTTCTTTGTATGATGATGGATGTTAATGCATCTTACTGTGGTGATCATTTCCCAATATATACAAATATTGAATCATATGTTGTACACATAAAACTAATATAATGTTATATATCGACTATATCTCAATAAAAAAAGCCTAGAGGTTCTAACTTAAAATGAACTGCTTTAACGACTGAAAACGCATGGAATTTCCCTGCCTGACATCATAAACTTTGTATTCTTCAGAAAATATGTAATTGAGTTATGGAAGCCTTAAACATATGACTTGACAGTGATATTCTTACCAAGAAGTTTTTCAATTTCCCATATGCAATGACCAATGAATTTCTTAATAAAAATGATCATATTGAAACCACAGCGAAGTTTGAATAGCATCAATACAAATCATTATATTGAGGGTTTTTATAAAGTCTCCAGCTTCTTGGATAAGGAAAGTAATGAGAAATTCCGTCTGGTATTTTTATAAATAATTAACATGTGGTACCACCTATGCCTTACATATCACCAAAATATCAGCTTATACTTTGTGATCAGTCATTTGTATACACTGCAGGGAATGCTGCAAGGATCTAGGGTCTCTTGAACCAACCCTCTGAAAATTATAGTTTTTGTGATCCAAATGACCTGTGAAAAATCAATATCACCTAAGGGAAGGTAATATTACCTGCCACTATGATTCTTAGACCTTACTCTAATGAAGCAGTTTTTAACATTTTTGACTTAGAAACGGAGACAAGGAAACCATGGACTTTCTCTGTAGTAAAATGTACTTAGACACACTTGAAAGTTTTGCTCAGAATTTCAGGAGGTTTCTGGACTTGATGAAGCTAATCCATGACCCATCACGTTAAAAAATCCTGTTATAAAGAAATTTGAGCATCATTTTCTCTAAAGATAGCCTTTAGGTTGGACAAAATATCTGTTCTGCAGTCTTAAATCTATGGCATATAAATACGTAATCATCCAGAATTTAAATAGGGATTTATAATGTCTGAAAAACCTACATTTCTTTTGCAGGCTACTTTATTTATTCAGCTGACTGCATTGCAAAAATTGTTTTGCTTATGTTTGAAAAATTATAAACAGATCCCTTAATTTCTGTGGCATGTCATTGTGAAATCTCACTAGAGAGATGAAGCTAGAGAGCTTTTCATTGTTTTGAATTTTCGTTTTGTGTTTGGTTTTCAATGAGATTTGAAGTCAAGTTTTCCAGGGGACCCAGTGAGTTAAGACAAAGCTCTTTTGGAATTTGTTTCATCAGTTTGGTAATATAATAACAGAGTTTCACAAATATTCCTCTGAAGATTTCAGTAAATTCATTTATTCAGTATATTTGCAATGTCAAGTATGTTCTGGGCACTTTGCTAGATGCTGGTCATGCAGTGGTGTGCAAGTCAGGACAGAGCCCTACCCTAATGGTACTTGAGACCTAGACCTACTGTATAGCACAGGGAACTATAATCAATATTTTATAATAACCTATAAGAGAAAGGAATCTGATGGCACCTGCATATCTGTGGTGCCTATATACAGACCAGAACTGCAAGTGTGATTAGTGGGAAGGAATCATAGAATGATTTAGAAACACATGGTAGGTTAGGAAAAGATTCAATGGTCAAGGGATGTTTCACTTGAGATTAAAATGAACATATTGGTTTAATCAAGAAGAAATAATGCAATATATAATGAGCTCCTACAAAATATCAAGTAAAACATTTCTTTTTAAAAGTGCTCTGTTGAGCTCAGTGTCAAGCTCAGCAGTAAAAACACCCACTAATGATGTTTATAATCTCCAAACGAAGAAGACTGGTGGTCTTACTGAGAAGATGTTCCTTTAATACGTTTACGAGTTCATTAAACTGTGATGATCTTAAGAGAAGTAGGGTCTGTTTGGAAACAAGTCTGAGGTATGTGTGGACCCCATGGAAAACCTGGAGAGTGGGTCTTCGCTTTGGAAAACTTTACTTTGTCCAAATAAATGTAAGCCTCAGAGAATATGAATACTGGAGAATACTGTAAGTGGTTCTAAATCCTTAAATTGTGCTCCAAAGAAGCACTTTTAGGAAGGCTCTACTCCAGCTTCAACGTTGATCAAATTCAGTATTATTTGAGAGAGGACTGTCTTCTGATACACAGGTATTTGTAAACAGGAGCCTGCCCATGATGTTTGCAATTAGACAGCCTGAAAAGGACTAGCCTTAAACAATAACCCTTACTTAGGGAGTTTATACCAGAAAAACCTTCCCCAAACTCTGCACTAAAAGGCGATGTGGACTCCAAAAGAGCCTTGGTATCATCGCTGCATACTAACATAACACAAATAGTTATTTCTAGAAAAAAAATGACGCTACGTCAAATAATCCAAAAATGTTTACCTGGGACCAGTGAAGCAGCAGCAGCAGAAGGACTGTATTAAAATTAGATGAGACTTTATCTACCCTGAGATACTGAAGGGAGTGAACTACAAACCCAAAGAGAGGCAATCACTTATTGATTTCTTTTAGGAGTGAACAAAGTTTAAATCCTGGAGTAGAATTTTTGCAAGTTAAGCACTTCCTGGATCCAAGTCAGTATTCCTCAAATAATATGCCTACACAGCATGTAAACTAGACGCATCTTACTGCTAAGATGGAAAAATGATCCTTTTTCAGAAAAATGTATCAAACATTTCAGGCTTATGTAATGTTCTTATTTTTTCATTTTCTCTGAATTTTTCTTAAACTGTTGGCGTCTGCTATTATATATCAACACTATACTCAAGTATAAAACAACATCTGATTCAGTACAAAACTACATGGTTTGATAGCAGTTAAACATACAATCTTTCATGTTCTTTTGTAGGAAGTACTATGATTTGGGGGCACTCTCCCATCTGCACAATTTTGAGAAGCATTGAGCTGTAGTAGTCTCTGTCTATCACACTCATAGGCAAAATGCGATCCCAGGTATATGGAAGAACATTCTGTAGCCTTCACATTTTTGTCTAGGGTGAGTTTGCCTACGTTCAGCCTAGGCAAATAGAAGCTACATCCTGAGATATTTTTTATCTCTCAACAGCAAACATAGGCTTTTTGCTCTGCATGATATATGAGGAATGTTCCTTGCCTTTTTCCCTAAGTATCTCAAATGGTCATTCTATGTAGAATCGTAATGAGGAGGGCGCCTCCTAGGATAAACCTGAGGGTGTGATCGCTTTGGCAAGCCTGGCCATCTCTATCCCAGCTAGAGTCCCACTAGGTGCATTGCAGGTGGCTCTTAATGCCTTCTGATTAAACCAAGGGTCCACAGGTTCCTAGGAAGAAAGCAGAAAGCTGTCTTTCTATTTACCGCTCTGTAGATTCTAATCATCTCCGTTACAGGAGGTTGTGGCATTTCTACTACCAATCACCCACAGGTCATCTCTCTGATTTATGAGGCCAGCAGAGTCTACCATAATGGAGGTAGAGAATTGTTTGTCAGTGTTGTTCATCTTTATACAGAGTAACATCAGAGAAGGGCTGTTGGTTAAAATCAGGAGACACTGACAGATCCGTGGATTAGTTCTCCCTCAGTCCCCGAACAAAAGTGTGCCCTTGGACAGGTTACTGAACGTTGCTTAGTCTAAAATGGTTCACTTTCTGTCCCAGCAGATCCTTTCTCCATGCTTTCAAGGCTGACTCTGACTGATACATTATTTCTTCAGATATGTTGTAAGATTTAGTTTACATTCGGTAACAAACACAGTTCCAGAGGTCACGATGGTTCTCCAGGGTGGTTTTGCACACTTCTATCCTGAATCGTTATGTACTTGCTTTACAGTTGCTACTCATTTCCCTAGTGTGTGAATTCTCCATCCCCCACCCCACTTTTATCTCCATCTAATGCAAGTTGGGTCTCCTGGATAGGCAGAGCCAGCACTAGGCAGAAGGATTTTGTCTGGCTTTGTCATTCCAGACAATTGGTGCTTCTACAAGAACGATTACAAATGGCATTTGGGGCTGGGCAAGGCAGGCAGCCCACACTGACCCCTGACATTATATGACACTGACCTTTTGTTCCTTTGTAGTCAATTTTTATTGGAGATTGAGACTATTTTCAATTAATTGTGCTAGTTAATGTCTAAGAGACACTATCTGTTATATTAGTAATCAAGATACATTGTTTCTTTTATACTTCCATTATCTTTTGGCCATGTGATTCTGTTGGAAGAAAGAAAGTAATTAGGTTTGCTCAGAATGATTTATTCTTTATAAATATATTCTGCTTATTGTTTCTGATTCTACTATTTCTTTTATTGAGGAGCAGAATCATGTCATTCATCATTTAAAAAAAATAAAAGCAATATAAGAGACATATTTTCATAAAGTCCTCAGTGACATCATGATCTGAATTTGGATCTGAATTTTGCTTCTTGAATAATATGAGAACACTAAATTTTTCCTCTATGCTGGATCTTTCTGTCTGGAAGTTTGGATAGTATGGTGGAAACCCTATGCAGTCATACAACCCTGGGTTTAAATAACAACGTTACTTTGTTGTTTTCTGAATTCCGCAAGTGGCTTAACATTTCATAGCCGCAGTTTTTCTGTCTATAAAATAGGGGTAATAATAGCTACCTTACAGAATGTTGTGAGTATTGTATAATACAGCATCTATAACAGGCCTGGCATGGTGCCTGGTAGATTGTTGATATTAGTTTCCTGTCCTCACTCCCTGACTTCACCCTCATAAATCTTTCCAAAAAAATGTCCCTACTTCGGCAGTCTCTGGTCAAGTCTGAGAGAATGGGAATCTTATGACATGTCATTGGTCATATGATTATGTCTGTTTCAGTAGTTGGAATCTGGTTCAGTCCTAGGTGTATAACAATCATAACAATATAACAATCATTTTTAAAATATACATTACTACCTCTATTTTTTCAACATGAGTAATCTTAGGGAGGCTAAAGAAAACAATGGTTCAGAGGTGCTGATGATTAAAGTTACCATCAAGTGTATTTGCAAGCTCTGGGCTGTCTGCCCCCAGGCCAGCCAGACAGCAGCACTTTTCAGAGAGATAGCGCTCACTCATGGGACATATCACATCTGTAGTACAGACATGCCAACTGTGTGACCTTGGGCAAGTCACTTTTGAGCCTCGTTTTGTTCTTCTACATAATGAAGGTTTGGACTGGTGGCCTATAAAACTGCATGTTATTAAGATTCTTATATCTAACAGTATCTTCGGGGTTAGGGAAAAGTTAATTTGTATATCAATAGTTATTGCATTGTACCATTTTAAAAGCATGCTTATGTGATCTCCCTGGCTTTATACATTCTAAATGAGTGGGTGCTTAGAATAAAAATAAATCTCCCTCTATATAAACTATGAAGGCAGATACAAGGTTTGAATTGGTTTAAGTGAGAGAGAATGCTTAACTATTTGGATTTTATTTTCAAGTTATTTAGATTCTTTGACCTTTGAATTAACTGTGATTTTTCTAAGAAATCATTTTTTTTTTAAAGTCCCATCATTGCTATTCTTGGGAGAGAAATAATTCCCTCTAGGAGCTTACTTCTACTGAACTCAACTATGAGCTCTCTAATACTTACCATGTGCAAAACACTAACTTGAGCACTGCAGAAAATGAGAGAAGAGTAAATTAAAGTAACTGCAATTAGGCAGAGTATTACATAAGAGACATTCAAAGTGAGGTAGGCCCATCCGTTTAGATACTGATTTGCAGAGAGGGATAGATTTGAGGATGACTTTTAACACAAAGTCACCTATATACCTATACACACATCTTTAATCTCCTTGTAATACATATACAGGCATACCTCGAAGATATTGTAGGTTTGGTTCCAGCCCACCGCAATAAAGCGAATATCTCAATAAAGTGAGTCACATGAATTTTTTGGTTTCCCGGTGCATGCAACAGTTATGTTTACGCTATAGTACAGTTTATCAAGTGTGCAATGGCACTGTGTCTGGAAAAACAATGTACATACCTTAACGTAAAAAAATGCTTTGTTACAAAAAATGCTGACCATCATCTGAGCCTTCAAAAATCAGAATAATTTTGTTGGTGGAGGGTCTTGCCTCCATGTTGATGGCTGCTGACTGATCAAGGTGGTGGTTACTGAAGGTTGGGGTGGCCATGACAGTTTCTTAAAATAAAGCAAAAATGAAGTTTGCCACATTGATTAACTTTTCCTTCCACAAACGATTTCTCTGTAGTGTGCAATGCAGTTTAACAGCATTTTACCCACATTAGAACTTCTTTCAAAATTGCAGTCAATCTCCTCAAACCTTGACACTGCTTTATCAACTAAGTTTATGTAATATTCTAAACCCTTGGTTGTCATTTCAACAATCTTTGCAGCATCTTCACCAGGAGTAGATTCCATCTCAAGAAACCACATTATTTGCTCAACCATA
Organism: Globicephala melas; assembly: GCF_963455315.2. NCBI lineage: Eukaryota > Metazoa > Chordata > Mammalia > Artiodactyla > Delphinidae > Globicephala > Globicephala melas. Next base: position 65,407,994 of record NC_083321.1, on the reverse strand, counting down.
AGAGACAACTCCTCATCTGTTCAACTTTTACCATGAGATTGCAGCAATTCAGTGGCATCTTCAGGCTCCACTTCTAACTCTAGTTCTCCTGCTATTCTCACCACATCTTCAGTTAGTTCCTCCACTGAAGTCTTGAATCCCTCAGTCATCCATGAGGGCTGGAATCAACTTTTTCCAAACTCCTGTTCATGCTGATATTTTGATATCTTCCCATAAATCACAAATGTTCTTAATGGCATCTAGAATGGTGAGTCATTTCCAGAAGGTTTTCAAGTTACTTTGCTCAGATCCATCGGAGGAATCACTATGTATGGCAGCCATAGCCTTATGAAACGTAAGTCTTAAATAACAAAACTTGAAGGTCCAAATTACTCTTTGATCCATGGGCTGCAGAATGGATGTTGTGTTAGCAGGCATGAAACCAACATTAATCTCACTGTCCATCTCCATCAGAGCTCTTGGGTGATGAGGTGCATTGTCAATGAGCAGTAATATTTTGAAAGGAATCTTTTTTTCTGAGCAGTAGGTCTCAACAGAGGCTTAAAATACGCAGTAAATCATGTTGTAAACAGATGTGCCAACATCCAAGCTTTGTTGTTTCATTTACAGAGCACAGCAGAGTAGATCTAGCATAATTCTTAAGGGTTCTAGGATTTTCAGCATAGTAAATGAATACTGGCTTCAACTTAAATCACCTAACAGGAGAGTCAGTATGTCCTTTGAAGCTTTAAAGCTAGGCATTGACTTTTCCTCTCCAGCTATGAAAGTCTTAGATGGAATGTTCTTCCAACAGAAGGTTGTTTCATCTACATTGAAAATCTGTTGTTTAGTGTAGCCACCTTCATTAATTATTCTAACTACAATTTCTGGATAACTTGCTTCAGCTTCTACATTAGCACTTGCTGCTTCACCTTGCACTTTGATGTTATGGAGATGGATTCTTTCCTTAAACCTTATGCACTAATAACTTCTGCCTGCTTCAGATTTTTCTTCTGTAGCTTCCTCATGTTTCTCAGCCTTCGTAGAATTTAAGAGTTAGGGCCTTGCTCTGGATTAGGCTTTGGCTTAAGGGAATGTTGTGGCTGGTTTGATCTTCTATTCAGACCACTAAACCTTTCTGCATATCAGCAGTAAGGCTATTTTGTTTTCTCACTATTTGAGTGTTCACTAGAGTAGTATTTTAAATTTCCTTCAAGAACATTTTCTTTGCAATCACAACTTGGCTAGTTGGTGCAAGAGGCCTAGTTTTAGGCCTTTCTTGGCTTTTGACATGCCTTCTTCCCTAAGCTTAATCATTTATAGGTTTTGGTTTAAATGAGTGATGTGCAACTCTTCCTTTCACTTGAACACTTAGAGGTCATCCTAGAGTGATTAGTTGGCCTAATTTAAATATTGTTGTGTCTCAGAACATAGAAAGGTTAAAGAAGAGGAGGAAAGATGCAGGAACAGCCTGTCAGTGGAGCAGTCAGAACACACACAATTTTTATTGATAAAATTTGCCATCTTGCACTGGCGTCAGAGGTCAGATCCCAGGGAGAGGATTGGGGCTGGCTGTGTGAACACAGCCTGAAGGAGGGTAGTGAGCCACAGCTAGCCAGGAGGGAGTCCAGGAGAAAGTCTGGACCTGCCTAAGGGGCAAGAGACCATTGTTTCAGGGTACATGAGGAGAGGGGATTCAGAGCACAGCCTAAAAGAGCTCCAAAAAGGGGTACGAGCTGTGGCTATCAGTGTGGACATCAGAGACAGGCATGAAACTCTAAGGCTACTGCTGCAGCCACCAAGAAGCCTATGTGCAAGGACAGGTCACTCTCCACACCTCCCCTCCTGGGAGCCTGTGCAGCCCGCCACTGCCAGGGTCCCTTGATCCAGGGACAACTTCCCCGGGAGAACGCACGGCACGCCTCAGGCTATTGCAACATCATGTTGCCCTCTGCTGCCGCAGGCTTACCCCACATTCTGTACCCCTCCTTCCCGCTGGTCTGAGTGAGCCAGAGCCCCTTAATCAGCCGCTTGTTTAACCCCATCCTATCTGAGCAAAGAACAGACACCCTCAGGGGATCTACATGCAGAGGCGGGGCCAGATCCAAAGTTGAACCCCAGAAGCTGTGTGAACAAAGAATAGAAAGTGAAATTTCTCCCAGTAGCCTCAGGAGCAGCAGATTAAAGCTCCACAATGAACTTGATGTATCTGCACCTCTGGAATACCTGAATAGACAACAAATCATCCCAAATTGAGGTGGTGCACTTTGGGAGCAACTGTAGACTTCGAGTTTGCTTTCTGCATCTAATTTGTTTCTGGTTTCATGTTTATCTTACTTTAATATTTAGAGTTTATTATCATTGGTAGATTTCTTTATTGTTTTGGTTGCTCTCTTCCTTTTTTTAATATATAGATATACATATATTTCCTTCTCTTTTTGTGAGTGTGTATGTGTATGCTTCTTCGTGTGATTTTGTCTGTATAGCTTTGCTTTTACCATTTGTCCTAGGGTTCTGTCTTTCCAGGTTTTTTTTTATTTTTGTATAGTTTCTAGCACTTGTTAGCATTACTGGATATGTTTTTTGGTTTGGTTGCTCTCTTCTTTCTTTTTTTCTTTCTTTTTTTTCTCTTTTTTAAAATTACTTTTTAATTTTTAAATTTTTAATACTTTAAAATATTTTTATTTTAATAACTTTATTTTATCTTCTCTTTCCTTCTTTCTTTCTTTCCTCCCTTCTTTCTTTATTTCTCTCTCTTTCTCTCTATCTCTCTCTCTCTCTTTCTTTCTTTCTTTCTCCCTTTTCTTCTGAGCAATGTGGCTGAGACGGTCTTCATGCTCTGGCCGGGTGTCAGGCCTGTGTCTCTGAGGTGGGAGAGCCAAGTTCAGGACATTGGTCCACCAGAGACCTCCCAGCTCCATGTAATATAAAATGGCAAAAGCTCTCCCAGAGATCTCCATCTCAACACTAAGACCCAGCTGCACTCAACGACCAGCAGGATACAGTGCTGGACACCCTATGCCAAACAACTAGCAAGACAGAAACACAACCCCACCCATCAGCAGAGAGGCTGCCTAAAATCATAATGAGGTCACAAACACCCCAAAACACACCACCAGATGCGGTCCTGCCCACAAGAAAGACAAGATCCAGCCTCAACCACCAGAACACAGACACTAGTCCCCTCCACCATGAAGCCTACACAACCCACTGAACCAACCTTAGCCATTGGGGGCAGACACCAAAAACAACAGGAACTACGCACCTGCAGCATGCGAAAAGGAGACCCCCAAACAGAGTAAGTTAAGCAAAATGAGAAGACAGAGAAACACACAGCAGATGAAGGAGCAAGGTAAAAACCCACCAGACCTAACAAATAAAGAGGAAATAGGCAGTCTACCTGAAAAAGAATTCAGATTAATGATAGCAAAGATGATCCAAAATCTTGAAAATAGAATGGAGAAAATACAAGAAATGTTTAACAAGGACCTAGAAGAACTAAAGAGCAAACAAACAATGATGAACAACACAATAAATGAAATTAAAAATTCTATAGAAGGAATCAATAGCAGAATAACTGAGGCAGAAGAACAGATAAGTGATCTGGAAGATAAAATAGTGGAAATAACTAACACAGAGCAGAATATAGGAAAAAGAATGCAAAGAATTGAGGACAGTCTCAGAGACCTCTGGGACAACATTAAAGGCACCAACATTCGAATTATAGGTGTCCTAGAAGACGAAGAGAAAAAGAAAGGGACTGAGGAAATATTTGAAGAGATTATACTTGAAAACTTCCCTAATATGGGAAAGGAAAAAGTCAAGTGCAGGAAGTGCAGAGAGTCCCATACAGGATAAATCCAAGGAGAAACACGCCAAGACACATATTAATCAAACTATCAAAAATTAAATACAAAGACAAAATATTAAAAGCAGCAAGGGAAAAGCAACAGATAACATATAAGGGAATCCCCATAAGGTTAACAGCTGATCTTTCAGCAGAAACTCCACAAGCCAGAAGGGAGTGGCAGGACATATTTAAAGTGATGAAAGGGAAAAACTACAATCAAGGTTACTCTACCCAGCAAGGATCTCATTCAGATTTGATGGAGAAATTAAAATCTTTACAGACAACAAAAGCTAAGAGAATTAAGCATCACCAAACCAGCTTTACAACAAATGCTAAAGGAACTTCTCTAGGCAAGAAACACAAGAGAAGGAAAAGACCTACAATAACAAACCCAAAACAATTAAGAAAATGGGAATAGGAACATACATATTGATAATTACCTTAAATGTAAATGGATTAAATGCTCCAACCCCAAGATATAGACTGGCTAAACTGACACAAAAACAAGACCCGTATATATGTTGTCTACAAGAGACCCACTTCAGACCTAGGGACACATACAGACTGAAACTGAGGGGATGGAAAAAGATATTACATGCAAATGGAAATCAAAAGAAAGCTGGAGTAGCAATTCTCATATCAGACAAAATAGAATAAAAAATAAAGAGTATTAGAAGAGACAAAGAAGGACACTACATAATGATCAAAGGATCAATCCAAGAAGAAGATATAACAATTGTAAATATTTATGCACCCAACATAGGAGCACATCAATACATAAGGCAAATACTAACAGCCATAAAAAAGGAAATCGACAGTAACACAATCAGAGTAGGGGACTTTAACACCCCACTTTCACCAATGGACAGATCATCCAAAATGAAAATAAATAAGGAAACACAAGCTTTAAATGACACATTAAACAAGATGGACTTAATTGATATTTGTAGGACATTCCATCCAAAAACAGCAGAATATTCTTTCTCCTCAAATGCTCATGGAACATTCTCCAGGATAGATAGGATCACAAATCAAGCCTTGATAAATTTAAGAAAATTGAAATGGTATCAAGTATCATTTCTGACCAAAACGCTGTGAGAGTAGATATCAATTGCAGGAAAAAATCTGTAAGAAATACAAACACATGGAGGCTAAACAATACACTACTTAATAACCAAGAGATCACTGGAGAAATCAAAGAGGAAATCAAAGAATACCTAGAAACAAATGTCAATGAAAACACGATGACCCAAAACCGATGTGACGCAGCAAAAACACTTCTAAGAGGGAAGTTTACAGCAATACAATACTACCTCAAGAAATGAGAAACACCCCAAATAAACAATCTAACCTTACACCTAAAGATATTAGAGGAAGAAGAACAAAATAACCGCAAAGTTAGCAGAAGGATAGAAATCATAAAGATCAGGTCAGAAATAAATGAAAAAGAAATGAAGGAAACAATGGCAAAGATCAATAAAACTAAAAGCTGGTTCTTTGGGAAGGTAAACAAAATTGATAAACCATTAGCCAGATTCATCAAGAAAAAAGCGAGAAGACTCAAATCAATAGAATTAGAAATGAAAAAGGAGAAGTGACATCTGACACTTCAGAAATACAAAAGATCATGAGAGATCACTACAAGCAACCCTATGCCAATAAAATGGACAACCTGGAAGAAATGGGCAAATTCTGAGAAAAACACAGCCTTCTGAGACTGAACCAAGAAGAAATAGAAAATATAAACAGACTAATCACAAGCACTGAAATTGAAACTGTGATTAAAAATCTTCCAACAAACAAAAGCCCAGGACCAGATGGCTTCACAGGTGAATTTTATCAAACATTTGCAGAAGAGGTAACACCTATTCTTCTCAGAGTTTTTCAAAATATAGCAAATAGAGGAAAACTCCCAAACTCATTCGATGAGGACACCATCACCCTGATGCAAAAATCAGACAAAGATGCCAAACAAAAAAAGAAAAGTACAGGCCAATATCACTGATGAACATAGATGCAAAAATCCTCAACAAAATACTAGCAAATGCAATCCAACAGCACATTAAAAGGATCATACACCATGATCAAGTGGGGTTTAATCCCAGGAATGCAAGGATTCTTCAATATACACAAATCAATCAAACCATATTAACAAATTGAAGGAGAAAAACCATATGATCATCTCAATAGATGCAGAAAAAGCTTTCAACAAAATTCAGCACCGATTTATAGTAAAAACCCTCCAGAAAGGAGGCATAGAGGGAACTTACCTCAACATAATAAAGGCCACAGCCAACATAAGTCTCAATGGTGAAAAACTGAAAACATTGCCTCTAAGATCAGTAACAAGACAAGGTTGTTCACTCTCTCCACTATTATTCAACATAGTTTTGGGAGTTTTAGCCACAGCAATCAGAGAAGAAAAAGAAATAAAAGGAATCCAGGGGCTTCCCTGGTGGCGTAGTGGTTGAGAGTCTGCCTGCCGATGCACGGGACATGGGTTTGTGTCCCGGTCCAGGAAGATCTCACATGCCATGGAGCGGCTGAGCCCATCAGCCATGGCCACTGGGCCTGTGCGTCCGGAGCCTGTGCTCCACAACAGGAGAGACCACAACAGTGAGAGGCCCACATACCACAAAAAAAAAAAAAAAAAAAAAGAAAAAGAAAAAGGAATCCAAATCAGAAAAGAAGAAGTAAAGCTGTCACTGTTTGCAGATGACATGATACTCTACATAGAGAATCCTAAAGATGCTACCAGAAAACTACTAGAGCTAATCAATGAATCTGGTAAAGTAGCAGGATACAAAATTAATGCACAGAAATGTCTGGCATTCCTATACACTAATGATGAAAAATCTGAAAGAGAAATTAATGGTACACTCCCATTTATCACTACAACAAAAAGAATAAAATAACTAGGAATAAACCTACCTAAGGAGACAAAAGACCTGTATGCAGAAAACTGTAAGACACTGATGAAAGAAATTAAAGATGATACAAACAGATGGAGAGAGATACCATGTTCTTGGATTGGAAGAATCAATATTGTGAAAATGACTGTACTACCCAAAGCAATCTACATATTCAATGCAATCCCTGTCAAACTACCAATGGCATTTTTCACAGAACTAGAACAAAAAATTTCACAATTTGTATGGAAACACAAAAGACCCCAAATAGTCAAAGCAATCCTGAGAAAGAAAAGCAGAGCTGGAGCAATCGGCTCCTGGACTTCAGACTATACTACAAAGCTAGAGTAATCAACACAGTATGGCATTGGCACAAAAACAGAAATATAGATCAATGGAACAGGATAGAAAGCCCAGAGATAAACCCATGCACATAAGGCCACCTTATTTTTGATAAAGAATGCAAGAATATACAATGCAGAAAAGACTGCCTCTTCAATAAGTGGTGGTAGGAAAACTGGACAGCTACATTTAAAGGAATGAAATTAGAACACTCCCTAACACCATACACAAAAATAAACTCAAAATGGATTAAAGACCTACATGTAACACCAGACACTATAAAACTCTTAGAGGAAAATATAGGCAGAACACTCTATGACATAAGTCACAGCAAGGTCCTTTTTGACCCACCTCCTAGAGAAGTGTAAATAAAAACAAAAATAAACAAATGGGACCTAATGAAATTTAAAAGCTTTTGCCCAGCAAAGGAAACCATAAACAAGATGAAAGGACAACCCTCAGAATGGGAGAAAATATTTGCAAATGAAGCAACTGGCAAAGGATTAATCTCCAAAATTGACAAGCAGCTCATGCAGCTCAATATCAAAACAAAAAACCACCCAATCCAAAAATGGGCAGAAGACTTAAACAGACATTTCTCCAAAGAAGATATACAGATTGCCAACAAATGCATGAAATGATGCTCCACATCACTAATCATTAGAGAAATGCAAATCAAAACTACAATGAGATATCATCTCACACCAGTCAGAATGGCCATCATCAAAAAATCTACAAACAATAAATGCTGGAGGGGGTGTGGAGAAAAGGGAACCCTCTTGCACTGTTGGTGGGAATATAAATTGATACAGCCACTATGGAGAAGAGTATGGAGGTTCCTTAAAAATCTAAAAGGAGAACTACCATACAACCCAGCAATCCCACTACTGGGCATATACCCTGAGAAAACCATAATTCAAAAAGAGTCATGTATCACAATGTTCATTACAGCTCTGTTTACAATAGGCAGGACATGGAAGCAACCTAAGAGTCCATTGACATATGAATGGATAAATAAGATGTGACACATATATACAGTGGAATATTACTCAGCAATAAAAAGATACGAAATTGATTTATTTGTAGTGAGGTGGATGGATCTAGAGTCTGTCATATTGAGTGTAGTAAGTCAGAAAGAGGAAAACTAATACCGTATGCTAACACATATATATGGAATCTAAAAAAAAAGAAAAAGTGGTTCTTAAGAACCTATGGGCAGGACAGGAATAAAACGTAGATGTAGAGAATGGACTTGAGGATACAGGGAGGGGGACGGGTAAGCTGGACGAAGTGAGGGAGTTGCATGGACATATATATACTATCAAATGTAAAATAGATAGCTAGTGGGAAGCAGTTGCATAGCACAGGGAAATCAGCTCAGTGCTTTGTGACCACCTAGAGAGGTGGGATAGGAGGGTGGGAGGGAGACACAAGAGGGAGGAGATATGGGGATATATGTATATGTATAGCTGATTCACTCTGTTATAAAGCAGAAACTAATACACCATTGTAAAGCAATTATACTCCAATAAAAATGTTAAAAAAATTTTGCCATCTTATATGGGCATGGTTCACGTGCCTCAAAACAAACACAATAGTAACATCACAGATCACTGTAACCAAAAAAAAAAAAGAATAATAATGAAAAAAGTTTGATGTGTAGTAGTATTTCATTGATGTTTTACATATGTTATAAACTTCACACTACATTTTTCATATTTTTGTTCAAAGTATCCATTTATATTTTAAGGAGTTTTAAATAATATGAAAAAATTTTTATACTTACCCACAGAGTTCTCATTTCTAATGTTTATTATTCTTTGATATAGACATATTTCCAGCTGGTATCATTTTTCTTCTGCCTGAAGGCCTCCAGTAACATTTACTGTAGTGTGGGTCTGATAGTGATAAATTCTTTCAGCTTTTGTGTATCTGAGTAAGTATCTATTTCACCTTTATTTATGAAAGGTATATTTGCTAGGTATAGTCTTGCATGCCTGGGTATTTTATATTAGATGCTAGACATTTTATTTTACCTTATTTGATGTTGGACAGTTTTATATTTTTCAGAGGATTTTTTTCAAGGTCACAGTTAAATTACATGGAAATAGTGATCCTTTTGTAGATTGATTTTGTCTTGTACTGTGGAGCAACACGGTGTTTAATCTAAGGCTAATCCACAACTGATCCTTCTGTGTACTCTACTCAAAATCTTGTGTATTACATATTTGCCAGGCTGATTTTTGGGAAGAGGCGCTATTCCTGGCTCTGTTTGACCAGTGGATATCGTTCCCTTTTATCTTTTTGTAGTTCTTTTCCCATTCTCACGTGGTTTCTTTACATGCATATACTGATGAGTACTCGAGGGTGGCCTCTGAAGATGTCTGTAATTCTCTATTTGTGCATCTTCTCTTCCATGTGAAACCCCTTGGTCTCCCAGACTCTCAGTTTCATCCTGTCAATTCAAGAAGTCTCTTGGGCTCCATCTGTATCCTCACTCCCCACACCTCAACCTAGAAACTTTCTGAAGAGAATGGCTGAGGCAATCATAAGATTGACCTTGCATTGTTTCCCACTTTTAGGGATCACTACCCTTCATCACCTGGTGTCCAATATCTTGAAAGCATTGTCTCATATATTTTATCTGGTTTTTCAGTTGACTCAGCAGGAAAGCTAATTCTATTCCTTGTTTCACCATTTTGACTGGAAGCAAAAGTCCAATGAATTGTATTTTAATATTTTTATGCTAATTACAAATGGTGACCCTATTTGTAGAACTGATAGTCAAGTTTTTGTTGCACTAGTAAGTTATCCAGTTTCAAGATCCCTCTGCTTTCCTAACTTTACACTTCCATCAAATAAGACAACATGCTCCCTCTCTTCACTGAACATTCCCTCCAGCTGTCTCCTCGGTAGGTGAACTCTAGCCATATTAACATGCTAACCCTGAGACCTCTCCCATGCTACCCTCTCTTTCTGGAATATCCTGAATCAAAATCTTCACCTAACTAAATTCTACTTAGTCTCAGCTTAAATATCAGGTTTTTAGAGAGGCCTTTCCTGACACTTGCTTCCCATTATTCCCATACTATTCTTGATCAAGCATTTTCATTTTTGTTATGATCTATGCCATTTCTAATTTTATTTGTTTACTCATTTAACAGTTATCTGTCTCATTTGAGTTTAATCTTTGTCTACCCAGTGTTTTTTGTTTGTCTTCCCCCCTTGTGGTCCCAGTTCTCTTAAGGTACTTTATATCTAGCAGGGAAGACAAACATTAACAATTCTAACCTAAAAAGCACCATGAAGGGAAAAATTAAGGCGAGACAGGAGTTTATCATGAGGGAACTTAATCTTCCTGTGTTAGGCTTTTCTGAGAGAGTAGTAGTTAATCTAAAAGACCTAAAAGATGAGTAACAGCTAGTAAAGAGTGACTGAAGAAAGGAAGAAAGAATTCCTATACTTAGCCTGGGGAAAAGAGGCTTGTGGAAGCAAGCTGGGCATAGAAGGAAAGGTGATATGCAATATTTCTACCTTGTTATGTTTGAACTCTTGCCATGTCAAAGAGAAATTAATCATAGTCTCTATTGTTCTGAAGTTCAGAGATAAGACAAGGGAATTAAGATGATAATTAAAGTCGGGATTTTGACACAATATCAGTAAGATCTTTCTAACATCTGGAAATGTCCAAACCAACTGTCTTTAAAATGTAATAAATTCTCTGAAATTTGAGGTGCTCAAAGGTTGTATGATCATTGTTTAAAGGTATACGTAAGCATAGCTTTGCAGTAGTTCCAAATGTAATATTCTAATCACAAGTACCCTGAAATACAATTTATGCTGGGACTCAGACTAGCAGTTGAATTTATTCATTCATTTATTTGACAATTATAACAAATACCTCCTAGACACCAAGTATTGTTCTAGGGACTAAGTGAACAGAGGCATTTAAAATAAGTCTGGACCCCATCCTTAAACCTGTAATCTAGGAAGTATCAATCCAGATATAATGGCAAGGATTCACATTCAATATTCCTCATTTGAGCACTGTTCTGAAACATCATTGTGTTGCTCAGGGTGGCTAGTATAAAGCTTTCCTTGAATGGAAGGACAGTTTATAAATGAATGTTAGATGTAACTATCTCTCCCATGCCTGTTCTTTTATCTGGAACTTTTCCTTAGAACTCCTTTTACCTTACTAACTAGTACTTACCCTGTAAGACTCAGCTCACATGTCACGTCCTTCAGAAAGTATTCATTGAACAACTGTCAATACTCCTAGCAAATACTTTAGTGTTTTCTCCTCCTTGGTCACTGCTGTTCCAGGACAAATGGTCATCCTGGGCAGGATGATTTGGCATCACTTCAAAATAAGCTCTAATTTTTTGTTAAACTTTTGTTTAAGGCTAGGAGAGACTGAGCGCTTCATGAGGCAAGAGTAAAGGCAGAAGATGCTTCTCTTATCCAGTGGTGTCCTTTTCCATTTCATTGCCACCCTTACTATGTCCACCAACTGGTCAGTTACACTGCTCAAAACTGCTCTAAGTAGAAAAACTAATTCTGTAATCCTCTGACCACAACCTCCATTGTTTTGGAGATTAGCTTCCTAGTTATTTATATTACATCTCTTCTGCTATCCAGAATTCTACAGTATCCAGTTAATTGTCCTATTTTTTCTTTATTCATCAGCTTCCTCTTCTTCACTTATATACATGACACACATTCTGTAGTCCCCTGTTTCAAGCACTTTTGCCATCTCTAGATTTCCTTGCCCCTTTGCCCAGAATAAAACATCACACTTGAGTTAATACAATTCTCTCCCTGGGTTAATGGCTCCATGTTCCTGAAATTCATTTAACTACAAGTGCACAATGAAGCAGAGAGGTTGTTTTATGATTCAAGACTACCTATTTTAACTGTCTCAACAGGGACTGGCAGTATTCCTGTGTTTCTCTCATTAGCTGTCTTTCCTACTTTCTAAAACTACTATTTTAAACCTTCTCTATTCTCTTCAAACCTCTGATCTTTTGCCTCACTTCCAGCAGGTAAAAATTTTTCTATTTTGCAGAAAAAAATGGAAGCCATCATAGGGAGACCACTTCAACTTCCTGTTTCCAACTTTATAAATTTTCCTGTGTCTTTACCATCTTTTCCTCCTTCCCTTCTGTTAAAGGATGTATCCTTTCTCCAATTAAACTCTACCTGTGTTATGGATCTCCTACTCTTCTATCTTTTTAGAAACACTTCCTATCAACTAGCTTCTTAATTTCTTCTTCTTTTTTTTTGGTACCACCTACCTTATATTGGATCCGTACATTGCCGTTTAAACATATCCTGCCATCATTAAAAAAAAACAAAAATCCCTGAAATTTATCACCCCTTTCAGCTGCTGTCCAAATCTCTTTTCAGCACTTTATAGCTAATTATCTGAAAAGGTACCCATCTCCATTTCTTATCTTCAATTAATTTCTCAGTTCATTCACTTTTGTTTTCTATTACCCAACCCAGACTACTCCTCTGAGCACTCCAATGACCCCTGTGTCAATTATATTAGTAGGTACTTTCAGTCCTCACTTTATTTGACTTTTCTGCAGCTCTTCATATAAGTGATTGTACACTGTTTCTAGAAATACCATCTTACTTTGGCTTCTTGACACTAAGTGCTTCTATCCCACCTCTACCCCCACCAAACTCTGCTACTTCTCTTATCACTTCTCCATTTCCTTGGTTTTTCTTCCTCTTTTCTATGAGTCTTATATGGTAAATATCCTCAGTGTTCTGTCCTGGGCTTTTTCCCATTCCCTTTCCCTCCTTCTCTCTTCTCCTCTCTTTTCTTGCTATGTTTTCTACCTTGAAAACTTAATCCACTCTCATCATTTTAAATACCATATGTGTAATATGGAATCTAAAAAAAAAAAAGGTTCTGACGAACCTAGGAGCAGGACAGGAATAAAGACGCAGACATAGAGAATGGACTTGAGGACACGGGGAGGGGGAAGGGTAAGTTGGGACGAAGTGAGAGACTAGCACTGACATATATACATTACCTAATGTAAAGTAGATATCCAGTGGGAAGCAGCTGCATCGCACAGGGAGATCAGCTCGGTGCTTTGTGGCCACCTAGAGGGGTGGAATAGGGAGGGTGGGAGGGAGACTCAAGAGGGAGGGGATGTGGGGATATATGTATACATATAGCTGATTCACTTTGTTATACAGCAGAAACTAACACAACATTGTAAGGCAATTATACTCCAATAAAGATGTTAAAAAATAAATTAATTAATAAATGAATACCATATACATGTTAACTGCTCACTTTATAATACATAAAACAATATATATTATATATCCCAAAAATGTCTATTAATATTTAGACCTCTGTATCCAAATGCTATTCAACATTTTCTTTACGTACTGCATAGGCAGCACAGACTCATTATTCCAAATTGAAATCCCAATTCCTCCCTTCTCCACAGTGATCATTTCTCTGGTGTAATCTAGTTTAGTATACATTATGCACATCTGCTGGCTGCTGAAGGCTGAGAATACAGTATGACCTTTGAAATCTCATGCTTCTTCAATACCAATATCCAAATTAATCACAATTTTGGTAGTTCCTAGCTTCTAAATATATCAAAAATCTATTCATTTATTTCCACGTAAACTATAAAATCCCTGTTAAATTTACCATCATCTCTCACTTATCTGCTACAGTAGCCTCTGATCTGGTCTTCTCATATCCACAATTGCCACATCCAGTATTCCTCAATGATAGAGTAATATTTTAAAAGCAAATCTGATCAGATTGCATCCTTACTTAAAATCCTTCTATCTCTTTCTGTATGTCTTTGTAGAGTCCAAAATTCATACTATGCTTATCTTTAAGGCTCCAAGTGACCTGACCTTGCCTCCAACTCCAATCTTATTTTGTACCACTTTGTTCTCACTCTGTTTGCTCCAGCAACACTGGTTTACTTTCAGCAGCTTAATTGGATGGAGAACTCTCTTCCATCACAGAGATTTGCTCATGCTATTTCCTCTGTCTGTACTTCCCCTCTAATCCCCCTCCTTTTTGCCTGGCTATTATCCTTCAGGTATCAGCTTAAATACTTCTTAATCAGAGAAGATTCCCTAGCACTCTAGACTACAGTAAGTTTGTTTATTTTATATCTTACATTATTGTCTACCTTTCTCGGTAGAACTTCCCACAAATGCAATTAATTATTTAGTGTTATAATTATGTGTATATTTTTCTATCCACTTCACTGTAAGTTCCAGAAGGATAGAGATCATGTCTGTCTTAGTCCTTTATCTTCAGCTTTGGTATAACGTGGTATCTAACACAAAATATATTAATGTATTTCGGAGGAGTTTTTAATGTTACAGGATAGACTGGGAAATTTATAGAATCAAAAAACTCTAAAACCAGAAAATACCTTAGAAATCATCTAGCCCATCCTGCTAATCTTATATATTAAGAATATAAAGCTTGGAAAGGTTAAATTACTCATCCAAAGCCTTCTAACTACAAATTCACTGCTCTGTCCAGAATATTAGACAGCCTTCCTAACAACATTTTCAGTTTCACAATCTGATTTTTTTACTTACTGAGGAAAACAGTACAACATCCAATACTAATGAGCCTGAAGGAGGAAATACAATTTGGTAATAATCAAAGAAATGAGCATCACTTTTCCTTCTACTGTGTTGAATATTATGGCCCAGTTATATTATTCCAGGGTTCTCCACACATATTTCTTATTTATATTCTGTTAGAGACCATATTAATGAGTGTTGCCACTCAGATAATTATCACAAATTGAATTGGCTGCTTTTCTTATTTGAATTAAGTCTGTGTGGGAGAGATTATTTGAGGACTTATTTCTGTGTGACCTCATAATATTTTGGAATACTGCAGCGTAGTATGGAATTTGCCACTGAAAATTTGGCTGTGGGTCTACAAAAATATAAAAAGGAAGTTTTAAATCTTCTGCTAACAAAGCACATCTCCACAATTACCAAATACTTAGCCTACTGTTGTTGTTTCTGAATTTGCTGTTAAAATAAATGATTAGAATTTTATAGGACAGATAAATAGGGATCAAGGGCATTTTTCATTTAGATAGGACAGATAACATGAGTAATGTAATTCAATTCAAATCTAGCACAGGGTTAGACACTAGGGAAACAAGTTCAATTAACAGGTAAAGGAGGCAGAATGAACATTCGTTTAAAAAGCTGTTTGAATCACACAACCGTTCTTACTTTGCTATTGTCATTATGTGAATTATTTAATTAATAAATGAAAGCAATGTGTGTTATCATGTCAGGCAATGGGATAAATATTAGGAATATGAAGATTAAGATGCAGTCCCTTACTTATCAATAAATTAAGATGTAATAGAAACATTTAGAATGTTAATATGGCTGTGTTTCTCAATATCAAAAATATTCCTCCATTATCAATCCATATTTTTACAATCCAATTATAACACATAGGGTATAGACTAAGCTACTGTAACAAAAACACAGTGAGTTCATCAAGGTGGTAATTTTTTTTCTCTCTCATATAGGAGTCCATCCAATCTTGGTTAGCAAAGATTTTGCTCCGGGAGGTCATTCAGGGGCCAAGTCTCTCCTGTTGGGTTACTCAACTATCTCTTAGAGTATGGTCCTCATTCTCCTCGTAAAAGACAGTTCATAGTTCATCATCCATTTTGTTCTAGTTCTGAGAAAGGGGAAAGAGAGAGGAAATGAAAGGTAAGTGATTTCCTATTTAGTGAATGTGACTAGAGTTTTAACACATTACTTCTACGAACATCAAGTTGTCCAAAACTTAGTCACATGCTCTCTCCTACCTCAAAGGTAAGCTGGGAAATGCAGTCTCTTGCTGGACAGTTCAATGTTTGGATAAAAGCCTGGAGGTTCTGTTATTAAGTGGAATAGGGGAGAATGAATATCCATGGACAATTAGCAGTCTCTGTCTCAATTTTCTCTTTTAGTCACCCAGGTATCTATGCACCCTCGTCTTTCCTCACAAATACACTCAAACCTTCTACAAGGGAGCCCACCTAAAATCCTATCCAGTAACTGCAAGCAACTGAAAATCCACAACCATAGGTAGTCTTTTGTATCAGGTTCTGGAAGTGGCTCCTTTTAATCTGATAACCCATCAACTAAACACAACTCATATGTCTTCTCTAACTCCGATATACAATGATAGAATAGAAACAGGATAACTGAATTTAATACACCCCAGTTGTGATACCCTGAGAAGGATCACAACATCACTTGTGGAAATTCCAGTCAAGAACACACACAAAGGAATATTATTCAGCCATAAAAAAGAATGAAATTCTGACATGTACTACAAAGTGGATGAACATTGCTAAGGTTGAATTATGCTAAGTGATGTTATGAATGAATTATGCTAAGTGAAATACGCCAGACACAAAAGGACAATTATTGTATGAGTCCACTTATATGAGGTACTTAGAATAGTCAAATTCAGAGAGAAAGGAAGTAGAATGGTTGTTACCAGGTTCTGAGGAGAGGGGAATAGAGAGGTATTGTTTAGTAGGTACAGAATTTCAGTTCAGGAAGATAAAAACGTTCAGGGGATGGATGGTGGTAATGTTTGCACAACAATGTGAAGGTACTTAATGCCACTGAATTGTACACTTAAGAATGGTTAAAATGGTACATTTGTGTTATATATATTTTGCCACAATGAATTTTTTAATTAAAAAAGGAAGAAAGAAAACCATCCTTTCAGAAATGTATAAAATGGAAAGCTCACAGTAGTTTTTGTCCGTAGCAGATGTTAAATTATCCTGGGCAGGAACTGCGAAAGCTTCTTGCAAGTGGAGTAGGTTCCTTGGTTAATTCATCTGCCAGCCCTGAAGTGTCTCCCCTGTTCATTGGCCCCTGAAGCTTTGCTTTTGTGCGTGGTGGGGAGGTTTTTCCCTGTCCACTATCTATATCAGAAAGCAGCAAGAAAGAGTGTGCTCCACTTAGGGCAGCTTTAGGAGACTGAGTATTGTATTAGAAATTTAACAATCATAGGCTCTTGTACACCAGGCTTGTGGTTTCTTTGGTAATGAAATTCCCTCAAAACCTTAGTAGAGAAATGAAAACACTAACTCAAAAAGATATCTGCACCCTCATATTCATAGCAGCATTATTTACAACAGCCAAGACATGGAAGCAACCTAAGTGTCCATTGACAGATGAATAGATGAAGAAGTTGTGGTATATAGATACAATGAAATATTATTCAGTCATGAAAAAGCAAGGAAATCCTGCCATTTGACATAACATGGATGGATCTTGATGGTGTTATGCTAAGTGAAGCAAGTCAGAGAGAGAAAAACAAATACTGTATGTGATCTCATTTATACATGAAATCTAAACAAAACCAAAACACGCACAAAAAACAAGCTCGTAGAAAACTCATAGGTGGGGGGGGTGGCAGTGAGGATGAAGAGTGCTCATTGGCTGAAGGTGGTCAAAAGGTACAAACTCCCTGTTAGAAGATAAATCAGTACCTGGGATATAAGTATGACATGATAAATATTATTAACTCTGCTGTATGTTATATATGAAAGTTGCCAAGAGAGTAAATCCTGAGTTCTCATCACACACACACAATTTTTTTTTTGCTTTTTCTTTTTATTGTATCTATATGAGGTGATGGGTGCTAATAAACTTATTTTGGTAATTATTTCAAAATACACAATAGTAAAGCCATTATGCTGTACGCCTTAAACTTATACAGTGATGGATGTCAATTATATCTCAGTAAAACTGGAAAAACACAAGAAAAATGTTAGTTAGGTTTTTTGTTTCTAGACAGTTCCATGTGGAATAGACACACTCGAAGACGTCTGCTGGACAAATTTCTGTAGAGCCTATAGACACTATTTAAAAATTTTATTGTCTCCTTTGCTCTGCTCAGCTCTCTTTCCCTTAACTTAATGTCAGCCACCCTAATGCCATCTGAAACTAAAGTCTTGGCAAGTTGGTTGGGAAGCTAATACTCTTAAACTTATCTTTGCCCCGTGGCTGGCTCTAATGAAAATGTTATGTCATGCTCTTTGAGGAATAGAAGCAGTTGACTTTTCCAATCCTGTAGGGTCCCAAATGAATGGCATTTTAATTCATTAAAGTGCAGGTCAAGGGTAGAAAGACTCTCCATTAGTAGAGCTATATTCTCTTTCATCTCAATCTGCAAATGGGCCATTTCTTGTCTAACTTTATCACATGTCTCTTGTAGCACTTTGCTAAAAATTCCAAGCAGCAGCCAACATGCACCAAAAATCTGATATCCTTTTAGCCTATTCCTCTAGAGCTACAAGCTTGGTAGTAATGTGGTCTGTTTCCAAGTTAGCTTGTATTTTCTAATGGCATAACAAAGGGCACTTCTTTCTAGCCTGGATATCTCTTCACCTACTATGCAACTTGCTAAACTAATGCCACATATTTTGATTTTTATAATGATGGTGTCCCACTTCCAGGAGCCAATTTCTATAAAAATAGTGTACAAGCCAAGCAGATGTAACCTAAACTATAGTGTGTCAGAATTTTATTTCTTTCTCTCACAACAATCAAGAAGCAAGCTATATAGGCGGGCAGCTGTGACTCACCTACAAGGTAATCAAGATACTTAATATCTTATTTCTTCGTTATCGTTCAAAGTGTTATCCTTACCTTCATTATTTGAAGTGTATTTCCAGCTGTAGGAAAGGGGAAAAAAGAAAGTGGAGTGAAAGCAATTTCCTTTGTGATAGGGATGTACACATTCCTTCTGCTCACCTCACATTTGCAGAAACATAGTACCTACTACTGGCTGCAAGAGAGGCTGAGACATGTAATTGCTAGCTGGGTGGGTTTGATCCAACTGAAAATCAGGGTTATTTATTATGAAAATGAAGATGAGGAGAATAGTGGAAGATTTGCCAACCTGCCACTCCAATGAAATCCATTGATATGGAAATATTTGGGTAGCAAGTAATTGCGTCACAGTTCAGTAATTGAACATACGTAAATAACTGAGCATATGTAAATCTGAACTAAGGACTATGAAAGACCAGTGGAGGCATAGTGCTGTCTTCAGGGGGAATCTGATTCAAAAGAGGCTCCAGATAAAGAACTGATAGAACTTGGAGAAAAAGGGAAAAAGGAATTAAGGATGTAAACCTTTCTTCTTCACCAAAAGTTCCATGTAGAACATGAATCTGGCACCCCAAGATGTCAGATCATTATGCTTTTTAACATTTGATCCCATACAATATTTTTCCAAGCTATTGATTACTTCTAATCAGCTAGGCTATACATAATTGCATATGGACATAGAGACATTTAAGTTGCTTTGTCAGTATAAGCAAGAGTGAGTCACTAGGTGAGCATGACAATAAGAACAAGAAATGCTTTTGAAATTTCCAGCCTCAGATATTTGGAGAGTAGGAAGAGTTTGTCTGAAGGTTAAATTACATGGAAAGTTGTTGAGGAGGATGAAAAGACAAAAGTCAATTTGTTTTTCTTTCATGTTCCTGAACTTGTTTTCCATCAAGTCTAGCATAAAATCTTTGCTACTGTCAACTGAAAAAAAAATGCACAACCTAAAAGTTGGGAATTATGTTTTATTCAGCGGATTTTCTGAGGAATTAAGCCCAGAAGACAGCCTCTCAGATCACTCTGAGGGACTGCTCCAAAGAGGTAAGGGAGGAGCCGGGATATATAGGAGTTCACAAACACAAAAAACCCAGGTAGTTGAACATCAAAAGACTACTGCTAATTAAAGAAAACCAGGCATCTCAAGTTAATGAACTTAGTGCTTTTCTCTGTATGGGAAGATGAAAGATTTGGGCTTATTGAAATCATTACTTTGATATGCACCCCTAACTATCTAGGGACGGTATCCTTCTTTTCTCCATCCTAAATCCCCTCAGGGTGCACAGTGGCTACTGGCTTGATGGCCACCACATCCTTTGTTTACTGAAATGGCAGATAACATTTTTCATCCACACTATACTCTGGGCAAATAGAATAAAATTTTGTGAGTGCTGATTTTCCATTTGGAAAATGACCTAAACTGTTACTGCATGCTAGAGTTTCATTCACTGATTCATTCACTAAATATATTTTGAGCTCTTACCATACACCAGGATTTAGGTAATGAAGAACAATTTCCTGTTTTCACAGTGCTCACAGTTTTAGTTGGAGAAACAACCTAGAAAATACATCAACAAATTCAGCCTGATAACTACCCTGAGAGAGGGCTACACACAGTGGACACAGGCTCACAAAGAAGAGGTTCCTGATCCCACTGGGAGAAATCCATGTGAGCCTCTAAGAAGGAAGGATTCTCATCTTGAGTCTGGAGACTAAGTGAGTATCACTAGGTCTGGTATGCCAGGAAGCAAGAAGAGCACGCACACATGGATGAGACTGTGAGTAAAGAGGATATATTTGGGGAAGAGAAAGAATTAGAGAATTATGAAATCCCATGTCAGTGTACAAAGGAAAATAGTGTGTAAAGATTATTGGAAGAGAAGTTGGGAAATTTATTCTCCTCCAGGCTTTCATTTCTTTCAACTCAAAATAATTACTGAGAACCTACTCATGTTTCAAGCCCAGGGAAATAGAATGAGTAAAACAGAAATGTACCTGCCTTTGGGGAGTTCACATTTTATGAGAGAAATAGACATTAATCAAATAAACTCATGAAAAAATATATAAATACAGGCTATCAGGCTGTGCAATGGCCCAGGGGTAGGGGTTGATGGGGGAGGCTGGTGAGCTCAAACGGCTGA
Source organism: Globicephala melas (assembly GCF_963455315.2). Classification (NCBI taxonomy): domain Eukaryota; kingdom Metazoa; phylum Chordata; class Mammalia; order Artiodactyla; family Delphinidae; genus Globicephala; species Globicephala melas. The sequence continues at coordinate 65,387,100 of NC_083321.1, read as the reverse complement.
GAAAAGGGTTTCAATCTCCTCTCTAACAAATTAAATGGAAGTTATGATGCTCTCCAAAGCCTTTCCTGTTCTGATGTTTTTTATGACTCTAAAACTCATATTATTTAACATGGATTGCAATAGTTACGGCTTAAGATTTTTATGATATGTTTAGAAAGTGAAGTGAGACTAGGAAAGAAGTCCAATCTTATTTCCTTAGCATTTCAAAGCTGTTTGAGGGTGCAACCAGAAACATGCAAGCAGGTGTTAAGATAATTTTTTTTGGCCTCCTGGGACACTTCTATTTAAAACTTTAAGAACAATAAAATAACACAAACATCCAGGAATTATTCTGTTAATGGCTGCATTCAGGAAATGCCACACAATAAAAAGACAAATAATATAAATAATAGACAAGCCCGTCCTTTGAGAATGTGTACTGTCTTAGCAGCACATTGGTAAATTCCTACACACCTCAGATTACTGGGGGGAGTTGCCAACCATGGCTCCATTTGGGGTCTAAAGCTTTACAGCTCAGAAGGCAGGGAAATTCTAGTTCACCGATGGCTCCATGGTGTAGAGGAGGAGCGTGGGTATTGGCTTCTGGGAATCTACTACTTAATGCCTCTGAGACCTTGGGCAAATTTGTTACTGTCCATGTGCTTCAAATTCCTCGTGTATAAAATTAGGATGAAGGCAAGAATGGGCCTACCTATCTTACAGAATAGATCTGAGGATAAAATAATGAAAAATAATCAGAGAGGGGAGAGAGAGAGGGGAGAGGAAAGGTAATGAGTTTCTGTAGAAGCTGAAGGTAATCAGTATTTCTTACAGTTATTTTTGTGTTAAAAGTAAATTTTCTTTAATGAGCACAGCAATGGTATTTTTGTTTGTTTGTTTTTCATTTAAAACATTGTCCTTACTAGCAGTAAAATTTGCACAGTCTGTGTTGGTTTCCATTTAGTTTTTGCTTTTTGAAAGTTTATTTGTCTATGATATTCAGAAGTTTGGAAAAGGGTTCTATGTAGGGCAATTCCGAACCAAAGTTCATTATCATTCAATTTTATTCAACAAACGTTTATTGAGCCTCTTCAGTCTGGCATTCGTAAATAGCCTTCACATTAGCAAGCCTTATTTTCCAACAAAGTATCTGATCCTTGAGGGTTTCAGCTTCTTCAGTATTTCTCAGGGAATTGACCCAGCTGTGTGAGTGCATGGTAGACATTCCTAAAGGCCTGAATCAGAAGATGGTCTACACTTGTTTTTGTGTAGAAATGACAATGAGTCACTGTCTGGAACTTGTCCCCAGGCTTGTGAATGTTAAGCCTTTGGGCCATTTCTTGCTGGTTCCCTGGGGGCCCTTCTTCCTTGCCAAGGGTCCCGGGGATAAAGTGTAGCTTCCTTTTCTCTTTAATATGGCCGTCAGCTATTCACAACTTTAGGATTCTTTTGCCCACTTTACCAGTTATGTTGCATACTGGGACAGAGTTTTCCTACCTTCTTCTTTTCTGTTTGTAAGAAAAACACACAGGCTCTTTTCCATTTTTGAGTTTAATACTAATAACTCCTGATAATCAGATATGGAATAACCAAAATACTAAACTCAGTCTAAGTCACAAAGGTTAAGAAAGCTTGCTGAGTTCTCTCTGGCATGATTCCTGGTCTATAATTTTTGACTTCTTGACAGAAAAACTTAGTAAAAGTTCCAACTTTTATGTCTTAAGGTGAATTTCCTCAAAAATCCTTCTCTCAGGCTGGGAAATCAGGGAAAGAAAATTAACATCAATTAAGTAACTTTAGGTACTAGAGTAGTCTGAATAATGACCACCCAGATATATCACATCTTAATCCCATGAACCTGTAAATATTACTTCTTATATAAGGCAAAAAGAGTTTTGCAGGTATAATTAAGTTAAGGCCCTTGACATAGGGTGATTATCTTAGACTATCTGTTGATCCCTAAATACGATCACAGGAGTCCTTATAAGAGAGAGGCAGAGGGTAATTTGACATACACACAATGGAAGAGGCGAGGCCACGTGATCACTGAGGCAGAGAGCGGAGGGATGCAGCCATAAATCAGGGTACGCCAGCATCCAGCAGAATTGGGAAGAGGCAAGGAACAGATTCTCCCCAAGACTCTCTGAAGGGTTTGGGGCCCTGTCAACACCTTGATTTTGACCCAATCGCCTGATTTGGGATTTCTGACCTCCAGAACTGTGAGAAGATACATTTCTGTTGTTCAAATCCACTAAATTTGTGACAGTTACCCCAACCTCAGGAAGGTAATATAGGTACTCACTTGTCCCAGCTGCATATCCTGTGACTAGTGTGGTATAGGTGACACCCATAGCAAGAGTTCCTGCCCCGTTGGTTCTTTTCTGGTAGTTAATTATTGAGCTAAGCAGAAACTTTTCTTACATTATTGGAAAGTTACATTTGAGAAACTGGAGTTTGAGAGAGGCACAAAAAGAAGGATAATATACTTAACTGTTATTCATTCATATATCAAACATTCTGAAGTTCCTACTATGTAACAATCTTTTTCCAAAGTCCTGGAATAAAAATTAAATAAGATAAGATCCCTGTCCTTGAAGAGGTCAGTTGATGAGGGGAATTAGACACACACACTCACATGCATACAACTAAAATAATATGTGTAAAATGGAGTAATGATCATGTGTTTGGAGTATTATAAACACATTGAAGAATGCAGACTACAGGATGAGTCTGTGTGAGCATAGAGGTGAGGTGGGCCAGGGAAAGCTTCTTGGCAAAGGTGCGCCTCTGAGCTGATACATAAAGAAGCCAACTAATGAAGCAGACCAAAGGGGGAAACTTTTATCAATTTTTCCCCATGGATTTCATATTTTGAGGGACACTGTCTACCAAAAAACAAAGCTTCTGTATTTAGTAAGTAATAAATAATAGACCAAGAACATCTCAAACTTCCAAACAGAGTTTGTAATCAATGTAGGATGATCACTACTATTTTAACATTATTTTGGCCAAGAGCAAAGGTATTTGTCGTTTGATTTTTTCCTGTGAAGATTTTTCCTGGTAAAAGTGTGATTTTTATTCTTGTTGTTGTTGTTGCTATGATGTTTGGAATACTGATACAGTTACAGGATTCTCTCTTCATTACTTTCAAGGACAGCGTTCCTTATCTTGGGAAAGACAGTATCTACTTGCACTAAACAGTAGGGCCTAGAGAAAATTATATTGAAAAGAACCTCATTAATGAGAGTTCCTGCACAACATGGCAATAGCTCTGTCCCCTGGGGATAGCTTGCAGTACTGTATCCTTGTAAGGCAATATAAACAGTTAGGACCTAGTCCCCTTTTACAGAGCTCCTATAAAATAATAGTGATAAATATAATAATCAATGTTTGTATAGCATTCTATCATGGTACAAAAGAGTTCAGAAAAGGATCTGATTATGGGTTTTTTTGAACTATAAGCAAAAGCCTGTTTTGTCATCTCAGACAGATTTCTCTTCTCTTTTAATTTATTGTTTTTCATCTTTATTGCGATGTTTGCATTCTTCCAGTTAACATAATGTTTTTCCAGCTTTGTTGAGATATAATTGACATGCAACATTGTCTAAGTTTAAAGTGTACGTCATGTTGATTTGATCCATTTATATATGGGGAAATAATTATCATCCGAGCTTTAGCTAACACCTCTATCACCTCACATAGCTACATAGCTACCATTTGTGTGTGTGTGTGTGTGTGTGTGTAGAGAACATTTAAGATTTATTCACTAAGCTACTTTCAAGTATATAAGACAATATGGTTAACTATAGTCACCATGCTGTGTATTAGATCTCCCCAAACTATCCATCTTATAATTGGAAGTTAGTACCTTTAAACCAACGTCTGCCCATTCTCCCCACCTGCTCAGGCAAGTTTCTTAATCTCTTTTAGCTTCGGTTTCCTCAACTCTGGAGTAAGGGCACTGACATCCACATGTAGAGCTGTTATGAGAATGAAGTGAGATTCTGTACATGAAGTACCCAGGACAGTGACTGATACAGTAAGTACATAGTAAGAGCTGGATCCATTATTTTTGTCTTTTTTTTTTTTTTTTGGAAGTAGTTAAACTTAAAAAAAAATTGTCTTTTATTCTACTGTTCTTCAGTTGCTTCCCTCCTCTCAACTCATGAGAAGAACCAGACCATTGTGCCAGAATCTCCCCACCTCCCATCGATTGAAATTGTGGCTGGAGGATGGTTTCTTAGGGGGGAATTTGAGGAACACCAGCGTGTCTCAGAATTTGACCTGCCTCCAGTGGTGACACCCCTGGGTACTCCCTGTGCTCTTTTTCTTGTCCTCAGGTATCACATGGTCAATAAGAACAGGGTGTTATTCATAAATAATACACTCCCTAGCCCCAGAAAGATCTGAGGCAGTTTTCAGGTTTAGATCATGCATGAAACAGGAACGTCGTATGTCAAAGAGATGGCAGGACTATTAGAGCACTTTGTGAATTCTAACTGGGATTTGATACTGATTTATTCGTGTTTTGAACTGGGGGTTGCAGTCATTAATCAGTTCACGAAATTGAGGTAAGTACACTGCATGTAGTAAAGGAAGTATGATTTTTATGAAATTATACATTATATATTATAATTTAATATAATTATATATCATAGCACGTGTTGTAAAATGTATTTCACTAAAATAAAAAAGAGCTTGAAAGCCATGAGATTAGGCTACTAGTGGTTTACTTTTTCTGCCACTTATTAGTTGCTAGAGTTGAGAAAGTTCCTGATTTAACAAACATTTATCCAACACTTACTTTGCGTTGGACATTCTTTCACATGCAAGATTTTTTTGTTTTTTCCCTAATACTGATATGTTGCAGTGTAGGCTAGGTAGCCTGTGAACATTCCACACTTTAATCACCCTTCACCGGGCCTCTGGTACAAGTTTGAGAGGATTCTTATTACTTAACAGACTCTGATACTAGGTAGTAAAACACACATTTCTAAATAGAGTGAATCTGAGCTTCCCTAGAGCCCCTGAGAATTACGTCAGTTTTAACCATTAACTCCCCTGGACTCTTTATTTTTTTTATTATTATTTTTTCCTAAAATAATGGGTTTATGAGATGTAATTCACATACCATAAAATTCACGTTTAAAGTGTACAATTTAGTGATTTATAGTACATTCACAAAGTTGTGCAATCATTACCACTGTCTAATTCTCCGCAGGACTCTTTATTCAGAAGTTTCTTAAAAGCTTTGCATCGGTGTTAGGGATGGGGGGTAGGAAGGGGTAGGTAGAGGGAGGTTTTAGGTAAGGGTTGTGACGGGGGCGTTTGCTTGGGGGTGGGATGAGTTGCTGAGGATGGGCGGGAGAAGGGGGACGCTAGTACACAAAAGACAATTTCCGGCTCAAATTTCCTTACCAAGGCTCTCAGAGAGGAACCTTTGGGGGTGGGGGGAACGACCAGTCCAAAAGGACTAGGTGTGTGTGTGTGTGTCCAAGGGGGCAGCGAGGGTGTCCACTCTATGTCTGAGTACCAGTCTCCACATCTTGGTGGGTCTTTCGGAGCGGGGCAGGCCGGGCTGAGGCTGCTGGGGGACGCCTCCTAGATCCTAGCCCAGGACATCCTGCACTGCGGCAGCCACAGCAACAGGCTCGCCCCCAGACAAAGGGGCCGGCTCGGCGGGGCGGACTCGCGCAGCCGGGGAGCACGCGCTCGGCGCAGGGGGTCCTGGCGGCCGGAGGGCGCAGCGCAGACCCCGCAAGGGCCGAGTCCGCGGCGCTCGGGAGACCCGGTACCGGGGCGCATACCCCGCCCGGCCTGGCGCGGCGCCGGCGCCGGGCTTCCATTCAGTCTTTGACCCTCCGTCCCCACCCTGCCCCCCCCGCAGGCCGCACGCACCACTGTAACCGCTGCCCCGGCGGCCGCCGCTGCTTGTCGGGCTGGCGGGCGGAGAGCGCGGCGCGGCGGGGCCGGCGGCATGGCTGTGTCCTGGAGGAGCTGGCTGGCCAACGAAGGGGTTAAACACCTCTGCCTGGTAGGATGGCGGGCGAGGCTCTCCCGGCGTTTTGTCTCTGGGACAGCGATTTTGATTCATTCTCTGAGCGAGCGCGGGTGGGGAGCTGGAAGTTTTGCCTCTAACGCAAACATTCTCAACTAACAAAAACTTTCTGCCGGGAATACCTGGAGATAATAACCATCCGCTTCCTCCCTTCCTCCAAGTGCTGGGCAAATTTCCTACACTTTTGATGGGAGAGCGGATGTGGAGGAAGGGAGAAGAGATCGCTGTTACTGAACACAGCTTTTTCCTTAACCATTTAAACATCCCCCCCCCCCCCGCCTTTTGCTCTTTTTCCAGATTGCTTCTGTTGGTCTTATTTTATACAGCAAAGTCCTATTTTTCATTATCTATTGTTCATACAATTGATATTTTTGAAGTTTAACAACATGCAGTGCCCGGGACGTGGTGATGTCGCTCATTTCTTAGTCTCATTTTGTCCTGCAAGCGGATAACTGCGATCTTTAGGAGACCTGTTTGCATCCCAGATGCTTAATCTCAGGTGTGCAGGGGCTGAGTGAGGTCAGATAGGTTTTCCTCTGAGTGGTTTTCAGCTTGCTGGTCAATTGAGAATGCTCTCCAAAGCCTTTCCTATTCTGATGTTTTTTATGACTTTAAAACTCATATTATTTAACCTGGATTGCAATAGTTATGGCTTAAGATTTTTATGATATGTTTAGAAAGTGAGTGTGGGAAAGACCATTTAAGGCCTTTAGGAATGTCTACCGTGCACTCACACAGCTGGGTCAATTCCCTGAGAAATACTGAAGAAGCTGAAACCCTCAAGGATCAGATACTTTGTTGGAAAATAAGGCTTGCTAATGTGAAGGCAATTTAAGAATGCCAGACTGAAGAGGCTCAATAAACGTTTGTTGAATAAAACTGAATGATAATGAACTTTGGTTCGGAATTGCCCTACATAGAACCCTTTTCCAAACTTCTGAATATCATAGACAAATAAACTTTCAAAAAGCAAAAACTAAATGGAAACCAACACAGACTGTGCAAATTTTACTGCTAGTAAGGACAATGTTTTAAATGAAAAACAAACAAACAAACAAAAATACCATTGCTGTGCTCATTAAAGAAAATTTACTTTTAACACAAAAATAACTGTAAGAAATACTGATTACCTTCAGCTTCTACAGAAACTCATTACCTTTCCTCTCCCCTCTCTCTCTCCCCTCTCTGATTATTTTTCATTATTTTATCCTCAGATCTATTCTGTAAGATAGGTAGGCCCATTCTTGCCTTCATCCTAATTTTATACACGAGGAATTTGAAGCACATGGACAGTAACAAATTTGCCCAAGGTCTCAGAGGCATTAAGTAGTAGATTCCCAGAAGCCAATACCCACGCTCCTCCTCTACACCATGGAGCCATCGGTGAACTAGAATTTCCCTGCCTTCTGAGCTGTAAAGCTTTAGACCCCAAATGGAGTCATGGTTGGCAACTCCCCCCAATAATCTGAGGTGTGTAGGAATTTACCAATGTGCTGCTAAGACAGTACACATTCTCAAAGGACGGGCTTGTCTATTATTTATATTATTTGTCTTTTTATTGTGTGGCATTTCCTGAATGCAGCGATTAACAGAATAGTTCCTGGATGTTTGCGTTATTTTATTGTTCTTAAAGTTTTAAATAGAAGAGTCCCAGGAGGCCAAAAAAAATTATCTTAACACCTGCTTGCATGTTTCTGGTTGCACCCTCAAACAGCTTTGAAATGCTAAGGAAATAAGATTGGACTTCTTTCCTAGTCTCACTTCACTTTCTAAACATATCATAAAAATCTTAAGCCGTAACTATTGCAATCCATGTTAAATAATATGAGTTTTAGAGTCATAAAAAACATCAGAACAGGAAAGGCTTTGGAGAGCATCATAACTTCCATTTAATTTGTTAGAGAGGAGATTGAAACCCTTTTCTCAGCCGTTTGAGCTCACCAGCCTCCCCCATCAACCCCTACCCCTGGGCCATTGCACAGCCTGATAGCCTGTATTTATATATTTTTTCATGAGTTTATTTGATTAATGTCTATTTCTCTCATAAAATGTGAACTCCCCAAAGGCAGGTACATTTCTGTTTCTGCTCATTCTTATTTCCCTGGGCTTGAAACATGAGTAGGTTCTCAGTAATTATTTTGAGGGAAAGAAATGAAAGCCCGGAGGAGAATAAATTTCCCAACTTCTCTTCCAATAATACTTTGTTGCAATGACTAATTGAGGTTCCATTGAAAGTACTGTGTCCAATGAATGTACTTGAGGTGTCCATTCATCAGGTAATGTTTATTTTTAATTTTTTTCTCTCACCCTTCGTATGATTTAGCTTATCTGGCTGTCCCTGAATGTCCTGCTTTTCTGGAAAACCTTCCTGCTGTATAACCAAGGGCCAGAGTATCACTACCTCCACCAGATGTTGGGGGTAAGTGGGACTTGGTTGACCTGTGGAATGGCTTTAATGTGGGCAGAGGATGCTACAAAGCTTGGTCAGTTTTTACATTCATTAAAGAAACACCAGGAGGGTTGTTCATTTCAGAAACATTTGTTACTGTCTAAAGTGGTCAAGTTTTCATGATTTATCATTTATACCGGTCCAAGTTAAAACGACTGACTCTTTTAAGAGCCAAAGATAGTATCTTCTAAAGTGAACTGTTGGGCTAGTAGTATCTGAGAAAAGTGCTACTCCTTGCCAGCTGCAAAGAGTCCTGAGGTCTCCTTCACTTGGAGGACCAACCCATGACAGGATTTTAGTTTTTACTAAATCAAGACTTCAGCCCGCCCATCAACTTACAGAGAATTTCTGCACTGTTTCCTTTTACTGTCAGTTCTCACAAAGTATGTGTCTAAGGCGGTTATTCACTTCTGGGCATTTCTCAGCGGCTTGCCCTAGGTTAACTGCTGCTTGTGGTTCCAGTGCTCTGGTCTAATAGAACGATATAGTGCAAAACTTTGCTCTGATTTATCTCAGGTCGATAGTTTTCTTTTCTCCATTCCATGATGTTTCTGTTCTTATTCTTCCTCTCCTTCCCCTTCCTACTTGTCTCCTGAACAAAAGGCAGTGGCACTGAGGACATCTTACTTTGTACAATACAAGGAGACAGCTTTTTCTAAGCAAAAGCAAAAAATATAAAACATATTGAAAAATCTTAGGGCATCTGAAAAAGCAGATTTTGTCATTCCTTTTCACTGGGGAAGAAAATACATTCTAAATAGGAGATGCATTATTTTTCATGGTTTAATGACTATTTAAAATTCTGATTAGTTCAGATGAATTTAGTGGAGCCAGCCTTCCGTTTCCTGCTTTACAGTTATAGATCTCATTTATCTTTAAACCTCAGCTCCTATAGTAGTGCTTGGCACATATTAAGATTGCAATAAATTGAGGCTGAATTAATTGATGTATATTTCATTTTATACAGTAAGGTACTATCTTCAATATCTGTTGTTCACACAGTTGATATTTTTAAAGTTTAACAACTGTTTTTTTAAAGAATTTTTTTTAGAGCTGTTTAAAGTTCACAGTAAAATTGAGGGGAAGGCACAGAGATTTCCCATATGTTCTCCTATCCCCACACATGCATAACGTCTCCCATTATCAACCTTCCACACCAGAGTGATACATTTGTTACAATTTGATGACCTACGTTGATACATCATAATCACCGAACATCTGTATTTTCAACTGATGGATTGATAAACATAGTCTCAAAGATTAAACTCATTTTATTGCAGATTCCTAAATCTGAACATTTCTTTCTTTTGTCCAACCACCCTGACATCCAGCCATCCAGAAGACTGTCATGAAACCTTTACTTTTCAAATGGGCACATAGAGAGTAACACCTCCCCTTTGCCCTCAGGTTGCTTACAATCTAATGGAAACTCCAACAACTAATTCAATAAACAAGTTAAGAAAAAATTTTCTCTAAGGAACACAGGAAGGTTTACTGGCCTATCATGTTACTTTGTTTCCTAAACATTCCCCCTTGGGTATAAATTAGCAAACATGAGGTTTTTCAGTGGGAGCTATATCTGACCTATTATATAACTTATGAACAACTTGGAGAAAACTCTTGAGAGTTACGATGGTAAAATTTGCCTTTAAAAAATGGTAAATCTTGATCAGGACGTAGTTGTAATAATATAAAATCTAAGCCTAGACAACTTGGAATGTCATAATTGAACTTTGGATTTCAGCTCTATGACATTGTATAAGCTAAAATGATAACTTATTTAAAAATTAATTAGGTTGGAAACCAACAAGTTAATTTTTTATGAGTTTGGATGCTGTGTAACAGCTTCAAATTTATTTTGGTGACAAGTCAGATATGAAGAATACACACACACACACATATATAACCCAACTAATTAAAAAAATATATGTTTCACCTCTCTCTACCTCATCCCACTTCAGTGGTTTTGTTTGAATAATATGACAGGCTAGTGAGGTTCAATGGTGAGGCCTACAGAATAGCTGGCACATAGTAGGGGCTCAATAAATATTAATCAGTTGAATGAAGACAAAAATGATAAAAGGACTCAATGGAAGACTATGAGTAAATAATGCAAGAGGCAGACTGAGGGAGAGAAAGGTCGTTGTAAATTAGTTTTCATGGAAACATAAGAATGATCATAGTGAGTTGACCCTTAACCCAAGTCAGGAGTCAACATTTTATGAAGAGTCATAGTGGAAAGGAATAGCTTTTCTTCTTGGCATCATGGCGAAGGAAGAAAGATGACTTACAAAGTCTCACTTTTTAGTAATCACTATCTGAATTTTCTAGTCATTAATTTATCTACACCATTTGGAATAGATATCATCTGTACTTTTACTGAAAAAGGAACTCTATCTATAGTTTGACTATTGTTTAATGAAGGAGTATTTAATTTTATTTGTCCTTGGCTTATCTTTTCTAATCTTTTGATGATTGTGGCATTGTTGCATAATATAAGAATTTGCAGGCATTTTTCAAATTGCAAAGAAATACAGTATAACGAGATATAATTAATTTTAAAATAAATATTGCAGGCTCCCATGTTTTACATGTTTAATAACTATATATTATGAACTTAATGCCTTAGAGCAGTTTTTTAGAGCCTACCAAGCACTCACAAGAACATGGTCCCACCATGATAGAACTGTAGGAATCCTGAAAAGGACATAGGTACTCTGATATTATATGTCCCTTTTAGGTAAATTTTAAGTTCATAAAAATTATGATGGTATTTCTGGAAATGAATTTGATTGCTACCAGTTTAAAACACAAATGGAAACAGTACTTCCATTTGTTGAACATTTTGATAATAGCCTTTAGTCTAAGGTTGCTGTTATGCATCTGTAAAATGTAAGGTAATAATAAAGTTGTACTAGTCTTATAGGAATAAAGGGTCCACAGGATATAGCTCATTTGCAGGAAGACATAGACATTCAGAAGAAGTAAATTCTTTGTAGTGGTCTGAAATCTCTGCTTTCTATTGAAAGATGATTTATTCAACTGTTTATTTATACTGATGATATACTAGTCACTTTACAAATGCTGTGTTTGAGCTAGGAAACTATTCTTCCCATTTGCACCTGGGGAAGTATAGGCTGAGGAATCTGAATGAATGATTTGATCAGGTTCCTTTGGGTGGTCAGTGTCAAAGCTAGGATTTGAATGCAGTGCTCTCTGGCCTTTTGCTTTTCCCTCATACTACACAGATTTTCTAAACCACTTCACTGGCCCATCTCAGATATTTCTGTTACTGGTTAGTATTACTCTTTATCAGTGCTGCCCAATAGATATATAATGTGAGTCATATGTAATTTAAAATTTTCCAGTAGTAATTCAAAAAAGTAAGAAGCCAGTGGCATTTAACTTTAACAATATATTTTATTTAAAATAATATATCCAAAGTACTGTAATAGATTGAAGCATTCAACATGTGGTTAGTATTTTTTAAAACTATTACTGAGATAGTTTACATTATTTTTGCCTGTTCTTGAAATAGTGTATATTTTACACTTATGTACATCACAATTCAGTCACTAAATTTTCATCAGAAATACTTGACCTGTGTTTAAATTTCATAAAATTTTACAGATGAAAACGTGTATTCACATACCCAAGTTGTTCCAAACATATTTAAAGATTTTCCTATAACACAAATGAATATCAGCTTTTAAATTTGAATTAAGGGACTTACCTGGCAGTCCAGTGATTAAGACTTCGTCTTCCAATACAGGGGGTTCGGGTTCAATCCCTGGTCAGGGAGCTAAGATACCACATGCCTGGCAGCCAAAACACCAAAGCATAAAACAGAAGCAATATTGTAACAAATTCAATAAAGACTTTAAAAATCGTCCATATGAAAAAAATCTTCAAAAAAATTTAAATTAATGAAATCAATGAACCTAAAAATTCAGCTCTTTTGTGGCCCTAGACACATTTCACATGCTCAATAGCCATGTGTGGTTAGTGGGTACCATTTTGGACAGTATATGTGTTGGCTGTGGTGGGGGGAGATTTTCCTACCTTCATGGCCAAATGCATTTATCATTTTGCTTTAAGGCAAGCAACTAGTCACCAATCAGCCCAATAAAAAGACATCAGCATATGGGTAGTCCTCTTGTTCCCTCTCTCCTGAACAGGATTTAATATTGGGTAGGAAGCTGTGCACTCTAGTTATTGGCATATAACTATAAAAATATCTCTGACTTCTCCCTAATCTTCCTAGCTTTCTGGGGTGGGAGCCTTTGAGAATGAAGGTAAAATTCAGAACTGGAGTATCCATTTTTATTACTAGTAGCCTTGGTGACTGTTCTCAGACCAAAATTAAGGGTTAAGGGAAAAGAAGATCTTAAATGATGGAAGATAAAATAATGTTGGGATTTAATATGTCTTAGTAGGAGTTTTCATCAGAATTGTTTTTTCCCAGACTAGGCTGACCCAGGCCTGGAGGCAACATGGTCACGGCTGGTTTATGCCTGAGTTAATGTGCTAATCAGACTGTGCACTTCCTAGGAGATGTTTAATTATGACATGCTGTGAATATTGGAATCTTAAAATTAGCTAAGAGGGAAAAAAAAGTGTTTTGAGGAAAACCAAAACAAACACCCAAACAAACAAACCAAACAATAACTTTCCTCACCTTCCCATAACGATGTTTTAAACAAAGGACTCCATTGATTACTTAAGTTGAAATCTGTGTTGATTTATTTATTTTCAAAGAATGGAAAATGTATTTAGTACTTTAATAGCAAATACTAATGTGTTGTGACAGACTCTGAGAAATTCAGTTTCCTAAATTTTTTGAAATGTTGGGGCAATTTAACTCAGGATACTATCTATAGTATAGAAGCCTTCATATTCATGTTCACCTATTTCTGAGTTCTATTTCTGACATTTGAACAATTAAAGGATATAATTTAATTGATATAAACATTTTAATTTGCAAAGAGAATGCATTTTATGGTACCAGATTCAATTAGTCTTTGTTTTATATATTTTTCCCCAAAGCTAATATTTGGGGAAGAAAAACCTAGTTTTTCTCACGGTGCCATGATGAGAATTTAGTGTTTTTTTTTTGCTTTATCTCACAATTATTATTTTAGATCTGCTACATGGTCATGAGGATCTTTTCTTTCTTGTTTTTAAACTCTTATTGAGATACCTATGTTGATTGGTATCTCAGTAAGAAGTTGTGAAGAAGAAAGTTGTGAGCATTGAGGTTTTTTTCTAATCTTACAATGATGATCTTTCTTTGGTCAATCATTATGCTTCAAGTGATTTAGAAACATTAACAATTTACCCTCTCAAGAGTCCTAAGACTTGTATCATAATTAACATTTTTCAGAGACAGAAGTCTGATGTCATGTGAGTTTCTTAAGGGTGGAGATTGGAGTCTCTGGACAAACAGACCTAGGATTTTAAGTCACTGTTGGTTTTACAGCTGGCCTAGGCAGCTTTAATTTTGCTGAGAAGGAATATATGCCTCCTGTCATTTTCAGAAAAGGCTTGATCATTAACTCTTTCCTTCTATTGCACAGAATATTGTGGTTTCAATTCAGAGGATGCTTTTAAATAAGTTGGTTTTGTTTGTTTATTTGTGTTTATTCTTAACATTCTGCTATTGAAAACAATTTACTTCGTGTTTATTGACAGGTGAAATGAGTTACATTACATGATGCAACCATTATGTACTTAATCCATTTACAACAGAGACTCATATAATTTTACACTTGAAAGAGAGCTTTGTAATCTTTACTTAGATTTCTTCCTCATTTTCCCAAATAGAAAAATGAGGTTGAAGTGATTTGCTCATTATTACTCACTCGATTAGTGGCTTGGTCACTATCCTGGTTCATTGCTCCTCTCAGTCCAATATTCAGCCTGTTATAATGAACAGCTCTATAGATATATGCAAGACACATTAAACGCCATACTCTGTAGACCACTAGTTTTTCATCTTATGTGAAATGATATTTAAAGATGTTGAGCAATTCAAGAAGTTATGAAAAATTATTGATTTACACCCAAGATAACATATATTTCCAGTATTACAGTTGTTTTTGACAAATTGTTAAGGATTATGAGATTTATTTTTATTTAAATTTTTTCTGATTCCATGATGTTTGACAGAATTTTAGCACAATGATTAACCTCTTTGTTATATTCACCTAAATACCCAGTGTATAATTCTCTTTTATCAATACCATCCAAAATAGCATAGAATTGGAACTTGGCATTAATTGCTTAGATTTTCAAATCTACTTCCTTCATTTCCTTATTAATAGTATCAATAGCAGATTGCATTCATTGAGGACTAAGTACCAGGTATTACTCTAAGAGCTTTGCTTGGATTAATTTAATCTTTTCACCCATCCTATGGAGTAGATATTTTTAATTCTTAATTTTCCAGCTAAGAAATTGAATTAAAGAAGCTCTGTAACTTGCTAGTGAGTGACAGAGCCAGATCTCTAGCCCAAACATCCTGATTCTAGAACTTGTACTCTTAACCATTGGGCTCTTCTGCCTCTAGGCAACATTAGTATTACCGTAGGCTGAACCATATGTAATTGTCATTTTGATAGAAGAAAAATAATCCAAGGGATTCCCTGGTGGTGCAAGGGATTCCCTGGTGGTGCAGTGGTTGAGAGTCCGCCTGCCGATGCAGGGAACACGGGTTTGTGCCCTGGTCCGGGAAGAACCCACATGCCGCGGAGTGGCTGGGCCCGTGAGCCGTGGCCGCTGAGCCTGCGCTTCCGGAGCCTGTGCTCCGCAACGGGAGAGGCCCGCGTACCGCAAAAAAAAAAAATCCAATATCAGCCATTGATGTGATTCAACCTAATAACAACTATAACCATTTGTAAATCACATATTATGTACCAGACACAGTCATTTCTTTGCTCTTTTATAATCTCATTTAATCCTTACATATTTAATTTAATCCTTATAATAACCCTGGAGGATAAGAATGATCACTTTACAGAACTGAGAAACAGATTCTGAGTGGTTAGGTAACTTCCCCCAGGTCACATAACTAACAACTGGAGCAGCCCAATTTGAGCCCACATTTGTCTCATACTAAGACCACACCCTCAATCATGCTGCTCCTCCAGGGAGGTTCTGAGACACAGAGGGTTAGAGCCTGGAATTTTCTACTCTTATCCAAGGTTCTTATGCATCCCACCACGGTGGCTCTGGGTAAGACTGTTTGTATGTATGTTTGTGTGTTTTTGTATTAATAAGTAAAGATAAGAATATAGTGTATAGATTATTCTTAAACCTGAAGCAGACTTATATACCTCATCCTAACTGATTCCTACTGCATTAATTTGCTCAGGCTTCCATAACAAAGGACCACAGACTGGGTGGCTTTAACAACAGAAATTTATTTCCTCATAATCCTGGAGGCTGTATGCTTTTTCCTAGGGATCACCCAGCCTGAGGGAATGAAGCTTGTAGAACTGCAGAATGTTATAGGCACCTTAGGTATTGTTCTAGTTCATTTATCTCATTCGATAGACAGATTTAGTATTGGGAAATGCCTTCTTTATGGACTCAGTGCAAAGTTGAATGTGGACAGTAGTTCTTCAAACTCTAGTCAGTGTTTCTAGTTCATCATGCTAAGCATTGTGTTGATCATAAAATTGACTTTAAAAATGCCTAGGTAATTCTATGGAGGAAAATCAATCATCCTTAATCCCTTATTGACAATATCATAAGCTTTGGAGCTATATGGATATGAGTTTGAACCCTGGCTCAGGCATTTATCTCCCTTTATGATTTTGGCAAATTACTTCTCTGAGACTAAGCTTAAGTCATCTTCCTCTTAGGTTAGTTGTGAAGATTCCCGGAGAAAATGCAAGTGAAATGTTTAGCACTTGGTGCATATGTGCTTAGCAAAAGATAGCATTACTATAAATATTAAGTAATATTAGTTAGCATTAATGGTATTAATACTATTAATAGTAAATAGTAATAGAAATTATTTATGCTTATCAATGAAAATATTAAAAGGAATTCAGAGAAATATAAAGATGGAAGGAATTTGCTGAGCAAATGGCAGATGGCATTAAGACAGAGACTTTTCCTTTCCTTTGATTGGCCTCTGGCTGACCCCCAATCCTTGTGGACAAAGGAAGCCTGTCAGTTGCTATTTGTAATTGGCACAAAATTTGTAGCAACTTGGTTATGATTGCTGAGTGGAATTTTATCTTGAGGTAGAACGCATTTTATTCAGAAAAGCTTGTATTAATCTTCATTGAATTTTGGAGTCTTCAGCAGATAAACAGGGTAATAATGCCTATTTCACAAGATTACTGTGAACCTTAAAGACAATTAAAAGAAGTAACCTCGGGCTTCCCTGGTGGCGCAGTGGTTGAGAGTCCGCCTGCCGATGCAGGGGACACGGGTTCGTGCCCCGGTCCGGGCAGATCCCATATGCCGCGGAGCGGCTGGGCCTGTGAGCCATGGCCGCTGAGCCTGCGCGTCCGGAGCCTGTGCTCCGCAACGGGAGAGGCCACAACAGTGAAAGGCCCGCGTACCGCTAAGAAAGAAAAAAAAAAAAAAAAAAAGAAGTAACCTCAATAATATCTACAGCCAACATTCACTGAAATGTTCTCATGGGCCAGACATGATAAATTCTTTATACATTCAGTGTCAGAGTCCTGACTAGTCTACAAGGTAGGTTCTATTACAAAAGAGGCAGCTAAAGCACAGAAATTATAAATAATTTGCTCATGGATTAAAGTACCTTGCACAAAGCCTATGATGTAATGAGTTCCCAAAATGCCAGCTTTCCTCTTTCCTTCCCTTTTCTCTCATCCTTCATATTCATATACAGCAATTCACTTAACTGTTCTGTACTCCCATTAAAACAGGATGAAATGATCCCACTTATCTCAGAGTGTTGTACTGAGGATTAGGTATGACTTAACAGGCAACTACTTTGAAGAATTGAAAGCATCACAGATGTAAAACGTAATGGTTATTATTACATATTGTTTCTGTCTCCTATTCATTCCTGCCAGCTTTTAAGGCTCCAGCCATTGGTACTCTAACAGAGCTCCTTTGGGAGTCGTAAAGGACAGTTTGGACAAAGAAATGAGATTTCATTTTCATGACAGAAAAGCAACAAGTGGCCCTTAACATCTAATATGCTTTACTCCAGTATTGATTATTGAAGTGGGATCTTAAAGGGCTGTGACATGTTGTAATTAATAATTGCCAAGGCATGAACTAAGAGTGAGACTTTAGTATAAGAGTAAATTACCTAAAGGCAGAGTGAGCCTACCTTACTTCTTAGTATCCATGTCTTAATGCAGCTTTGTGATGTGATAAATGCCGATGTAATAAATAGTCTTGTGAAATGTAGTTTCTTTTCAGTTCTGGCAATGGGATTAAAGAAAAAGTAGATAAAGAAGAAGATGGTTATTCCATGATCGGTAGAATTTGTTTACATTTTTAGAAGCTGGAAAGTTGAATTTGACAATGACTCCTATCTATGGATAGATGAATCCAACACAGATTTTATAGGGAAAAGTTACATGCTTTGATGATTTTCATGGATTTGGAAATTGTTAAAGTCTCCAGACACATATCAGGAATCCCAGAGGTCTGACATAGTTTAAGGCAAGAAGAGATGAATGATGTACACAAAGTGAAAGCATCTTATACACCTGAGATTTTTAAAAAATAGGTACATCAACGCCAAGATAAATTTAAGAAATGATTTATGACCAATGCCTTTCTGACTATAGTCATTTTTCCTATGATAGTGTTATCAAAACAAGCTTCTAAACAAGTTTCTCTCCCCCACCCCCCCGGGCTATACTTTTGGTTCTCTTTGTTGACTTCCATTCCCCCAGTATACCCTCTGTTATGTGCCTTTCAATTAGCATTTTATCCTGAGTGAACTCCCTGTCGCCCCACCTCGTATAGGAACATGATTTCAAGGATGCCCTAAGAAGAGACAGTTGTGGAGCAAGAAAATAAGAACTGTCTATTGAAAATACTGATGAGATAGGGTGATGAGAGAGTTTTTAGTTCTCACTGATTTTCCTTGGCTAAGTTACTTTTGTTAAGTTACTTTGAGCCTTTGAGCTTTGTTAATTCTCTTGGTTTGAAAAGCACAGGCTCCAAAGCACATTTGTAAAGTGCTTAGAGTTATGCAAACATAGGTGAAGATACATTTTTCTTTTTTTCTTTTTCCATAGCTCAGAATATCTAAAGGGAAAACCAAGCAAATATCATCAGTGGTCTATACTAATGGATTCCAACTGGAAAAAAAAATGACTCATATTAAACCACAAGAATGTAGAGCTTCAGTAAGGAAGTTCTTCTCCCATCTGAGAAATGGCATTTGTTGTTGGGCATTCTCTGTATTACGTTTGTTACCTACAATAGAATTTTCTGGAGTTAGGGCCTTAGCTTGGACTATGTAGAACCCATCATTGAACTGTTCAGTTATTTTGATCTTGTTTGTACATTTTTTAAAACTTAAGAGAGTGATAAATGAGTCAAATGAAAATCTTGGAAAAGTTTAGTTTCCTGGATCGTAATGGATCTACAAGGTTTCCTTAACTTTGGTTTGCCTGAAGAAAACTAGTCTTAGACTTGTACTGGTTTTAAAGCTTGAGTGTGTCATGCTTAAAGAAGAAAATATACTTTGTTCAACCCACAAATTTTATATATATGAAATTTAATTTGTTAAAGTCTTGTGTGACATTCATTCTAATTCTTATGAAAACCAAGTGCCTGCTATTGCTTTTTCCTAGCACAGAGCGACTATTAGCTTAAATTTCAAATAAAAAGTAATATCTGTAAAAATTTCAGAGTATCAATGGCAAAAGTATAATGTAGTGAAAAGAACATGGATTTTGTGGACAAATTGACCTAAGTTGAAATCTTGACTTTATCTCTCAATAACTGTATCTTTATTGAAATCTTCAAAACCTAGTTTCCTCAATTTTAAATTGAGAATTATATTATTAGATTGAACTACATGAAAATTTCAATATTGAAACATTTTGACTTACAAAAATGGCAATTTGGCATAGTTTAACCTCGTTTCTCTCTTTTAGGATTATTATTATTATTATTATTTTTGAGGAGAGGATTAAGTAAGATGAAAAAGAAATCAGTGTGAAGACCACAGATTGTGTTACTTCCCTTCTTTCTAATGGCAAGTTATAGTAGACAAATTCATGACAATGCTAGACTCATTTCTTTCAGGAAACACTGTTGAAGTTAAGAATGTTTTGATATTGCAATCTCCTTGTAAATGTTTGCTAATGACTAAAAGTTTCCAGTAACTAAGAGGAGTGTTAAGGCCTAATTTTGTGCAATGTATAAATTCTGAAGTATTTAAAAAGATAGTTTGCAAAGTATAGTATACATTTTTTCTTCATTATGGTTTCAGAAATATTTAAGCTCACAATTAATTGCTTTTCAATTGGCAGTAGTTTTCAAATTTTAGCTCCAAATTTCTTGGCCTTTTTTAAACTTTCCATCAAGCAAACCAAAGTTTGAAGTTCACGTGAAGAGAACAAATTTTATAGGACACTAGCAGTGAATCCTCTCTGTAAAAACAAAGGAGTTAGAAAACTATGTTTCTGATGTTAGGTACAGAGTGTTTAAACATGTACCTCAGTTCACAGCACACTGTCTTCATGGGTCTGTGCAAGGCCCCTGTTTGCATTCTTCACCATTTGTTTGGCAAATTTTTTTTTTTGTGTGGTACGCGGGCCTCTCACTGCTGTGGCCTCTCCCGTTGCGGAGCATAGGCTCCGGACACGCAGGCTCAGCGGCCATGGCTCACGGGCCTAGCCGCTCCGTGGCATGTGGGA
This sequence comes from Globicephala melas, assembly GCF_963455315.2. Taxonomy (NCBI): domain Eukaryota; kingdom Metazoa; phylum Chordata; class Mammalia; order Artiodactyla; family Delphinidae; genus Globicephala; species Globicephala melas. The sequence continues at coordinate 65,366,735 of NC_083321.1, read as the reverse complement.
TCTTCCCAGACCAGGGCATGAACCCGTGTTCCCTCCATCGGCAGGCAGACTCTCAACCACTGTGCCACCAGGGAAGCCCTATTTGGCAAATTTTTTTAATAATGTGAAGACATGTATCATTCTATATTGAATGCTGATGACACAGAATTAGAAACTTCACTTCTAAGAGATAACCAACTGTATATATAAAATCTATGTCAATTTCTCTATCTATATTTATGCCTGTATATGTAGATAAACATTTATATGCATGTATATTATTAATTTAAAAATATGTCACAGATATTATTATTTCATTTCCGTTACACAAGTTTAATTTATCTTATTTTTAATGGCTACGTAGTATCCCATAATGTGTATGATAATTTGTTTTATATTTCTTCACTGTTGGCCTTTTTAGTTCTATTCTTTGTATCACAGATTGTACTGCAGTGAGTATCTTAGAAATTTACCCTTGGTTTGCTATTTTCCTTTTTTATGAAAGTCCAAGATGTGATATTTTGGTCTTATTTAATGTTAGTTTTTTAGGGAAAAAGGTTAAACTTTATTTACATCTTCTCTCTTATACCAATATATCATCTTGTATTTGATTTAATGTATTGTTCTACCAGCAGATGAGCTAGTATGGCCACTGTAAGTTGACCAATTAAACACTGAAGACTTTGTCAGAAGTGTCTAATACTTAAATATGTGTGTATCAGAAAGTTTAAGTAAATGGTCTGTAACAAATGATCTATCCATCCAGTCCATCTTTACTTTACCTACTCTGTTAGGTATTTGGGCCATTTTAATGCATCTGGAGTTCTTACTCTTAGAATTGATAACTTCTTGGAGACAGTGTATATATATATATATATATATATATATATATATATATTTATACATATATATATTTTTTCTTCAAAGAAAGACTGGAAGACAGTGAACTTGATTCAAACTTGGAAGTTATGGTTGAAAGATGCTGAGTTAGCTAACAGTGCTAGTATTTCAAAGACAAAGATAGAACTTAAAGACACTTTTATAGTTTCAATTAAAAATGTTATTAACTAACAGGATTGAGTTCGGCAGTTATAAAATAGATATGTTTAAAAGTAGGTTATGCTTGACAGACGTGCAAGAAAAATCTTAATTTTGAATATCCTGTATTCAATATATGAGTTTTAATACATGTCATTATGGATATTCTGATTAAAATTCTAACCAAGTGAATGGGTACTATTGCTATGAGTATTGTTTCCTTCCAAAAATTACTCCATATGCTCAGGTTACTAGTATATCTGTTTTGGCTTCCAAATTTTAGGAGGAATATTGAGAAATTGAAAGTGGTGTGAAGATGAAGAAGAAAGATACAAGAATGATTGTTTCTGATGAAGAGTAGCTTAGAGGTGGCTAAATACTCAGTAATTGTGATCAGATATGCTGGACCTGTGATGTAGGAGAAACAAGGCCTTTCTCAGCTTTTTAGCCAACCAATCTCTGCAAAATACATTTCACTCCTCAGTGCTTTCCCCTGTGCATGGATCATTTCTGTAGGAGGAGGAAAATGTAACAATGACGTGCAATCAAATGCTCTGTAACTCTTGAGGCCCTTGTTGTTGGGCCTTAGAAAGGAGTAGAGAAAAGGGATAGGTGTGAATATCCACAGGGATGTCATAGATGAATTTTTAAAATTCCATTTTAATAATGTTTGTCAGCTAAAGAGGTCAGATAATTTTTACTTTATATGTTTTTACCTTTTAGAACAATTCCATGAGGGAAAGTAGAGGACATTTTTATTACTGTTCTGTTAAATTTTTCAGTGCTAGGTTTTGGAGACAAGTGACCTTGGTAGAGGTCACAGGTGTTAACTGTGGTAAGAAGTTCATACCTTTTAATCTGGTGACTGTTCAGTAGACAGCATTGCCTTTAGAAACCCATGAACGTGTTCATATGCAGTTCTGACTGCCATTTATGTTGAAGTTTAACTTTTCCAGACAGACACATAGTCTAGAAGTGAATCTCTTCTGCTCTCTGGGCTTTTGGTACAGGAAAGACACGGTAGACAAAATCAGGACAGAACTATACCATCTATCCATCTTGCTTTCATCTCTCTCTGTAATAGCTACATTTCCTTCCAATTCATAATAGATGTCTAAGAAAAGACCACATTCCCACTGAAAATGAAAGAAAGTTCATTTCTAGCAAAGGTAGAATGAAGGATGATGACATATAAAAGGGAAGATTTGAGTTAAGCATAAGGATATCTGGATAAAGTGTCAGGATGGACACTCGACTTTTGGTGGTCCCTTGAGCTATATGGAAAAAATTTTTCCCCCAGCTTCCTTCTTTGGAACTGATAGCTTCTTTTAGAGACACTGTTTTTTAAAAAAAAAACCAGTTTATAGATGGGAAGAAAGGTCAACTTGAGTCAAAAATTACATCATAGTTAAAAGTCTCCAGGGCAGTTAGTTGACGGAAACCAGCTAGGATCATTTGGAATGAATTACAGTTTTTTATTACGGCATGAAGGGACATTCTTGAGCTGTTGGATGTACCCCAAGAGCACTGAATTGGTAGTCTATATTGGGATTATGTTAAAAAATAATGACTCCAATTACTATTAACGACTTTCTGGTTGCTCATGACATGTTATTCATTATTGTTTCCGTACGAAACCTTATCAAAATAGTTAGGTAATCCACTTTTGAAGTAGCCCTTCGTTGAAATGTCGTTTTTTTATTCTTAAGTGCAATCTTGCCCCCATGGAATGCTCATCATATTCTATATTCATATCCTTATCATAATATATTAATGGTACAAACTAAACATTTAAATTAGAACCACAGTTTTGATTTATAGATAGAGGGAAAATAAATTGTTCTGATTTTCTGCCATGAACCCTTTTGGTTACTATAAAGACAATTAAAAAATTCCTACCATTGCCTTGGAACTCATATAGACTACTTTATGGGGTTCTCTCTTCTTTTTTTTTTTTTGTGGTACGCGGGCCTCTCACTGTTGCGGCCTCTCCGGTTGTGGAGCACAGGCTCTGGACGCGCAGGCTCAGCGGCCATGGTTCACGGGCCCAGCCGCTCCGCAGCATGTGGGATCTTCCCGGCCCGGGGCACGAACCCGTGTCTCCTGCATCAGCAGGCGGACTCTCAACCACTGCACCACCAGGGAAGGCCAGGGCTGTCTCTTCTTGCTCCTGTATTTGCCTCATGACCACTTTCTTTGGCTTTCACTGCTAAAGGAATATTTTCCCCAAGGAGTATTTTTTTGAAATAATTTTCTTTAGTATTGACCATGCGTTTTTGAGGTTCCCAAGGGTAAGAGGCAGTTTGGGCTTGTCCACTTACTATGCTGCCACTTGCTGGCTTTGTGGGGGAGATAAGGATATGATAAATAGGTAAACCATTACAATATAGTGGGTTAAGTGTTCCAGAGGAGGTATGGTGAGAGGCAGGAGGGAAGCTTTGAGAAAGATGCTCCAAATTTTTCAGGATATTTGAAAAAGGGAAAAATTTGGAGGTGTAAATGAGGATACTGTCGGGGATGTGGCCCTAGCAAGGCCTAAGAGAGAAAATGACCCCGGGCTGAGACTTGAAGAATAATAAAGAGTTCATCTGGTAGTTAGCATGGAAGTGAGTGGAAGAGGTGGAAAGCCACCACAAAGCGAAGGAATGGCCACAGCATGAGCTGTGGGTCGGCAACTGAGATATGCAGGGAAAGCTTGGAAGAGCTGGTCTGGATAATGCATCCAGGAGCTGAACTGAGTCATAGAATAGAAAGTATAGCTGACTGGCCTTATGGCATCATCAATTTGGCTTATTTACAGGCTTCTAATACAAGGTGGGTTGAAAAGAAGGTTGGACTAGGTGACTTATCCAGTCTTATCAGAGAGCTAGAGTGTCCCTGAGGGTTTCCTTCAAACTGGGTGTTGCTCAGTTCCATACAGTTGATCCCAGTCTCTAGAAGGGTGGGTGCTGGGGGCGTGGAGGTAGAGTTGATATCCTGGGAGATGTGGTGTGCAGGAAAGAGCAGGTCCTGTGCTCTGGTCCTGGATGTGAACCAGATCTCTTGGGTAATCGCTTTTGGTTTTGATTCTTTTTTCCTTTATTTCCAAAATGAGGGCATTGAAGGATCCTCTCAGAGGCACACTCATTCATCATCCACCATATACTTATTGCACACCTACTAGTTACCTAGAGCTCTCTCTGTCTTCTTTAGATACAGTTGAGTGGAATAAAGCTCAGCTCCCATAGCTCCAACTATAACGAGAGGTGAGGATGAAAAGACAGGCTTGGAAAGAGTGATTTCCAGGAAACTATGCCATAAGAGCATTTACATTCTGTAACTAGACCTAATTTGTGGATGGCCAGGGACCAGGATGATAGCTTCTATTTACTTCTTACTATATGCTGAGTACTACACTTAGTATATATATATTCATTTAATACCATTACCCTTTGGGGTGATTATTTTCATTTTATAGATGAGGAAAATGAGACAGAAAGGGTAAGAAAATTACCTAAGGCCGCACAACTAATAGAAGTGCTTAAAATCCAGGTTTGTCTGACTTCAAAGTGGATTCTAAAACAGTGATGGCCAAGCCTGCTTGTACCTCCTGAGGGCCCCACTCCAGATCTAAGGAATCAGAATTTCAGGAAGTACAACAGAGATATGTTTATTTTTAAATAGTCCATCAAGTGAATTCAATGTGTAGTTAGATTATGGAAATCTTAGGTAAAGATTTACACAAAATGACAGGAAAACCTACTGGTTGGATAAGAGGCTAAGCAACTGAAAGAGTAAGAAAGTATTATGGTTTGGAAAGAGTTACATAAGGCATCTGAATTCACATCTCTTGTTTGGAGAGTGACCTGTCCTGTTCTGTTCTCAGGGAAGTAACAGCAAAAGGATAAATGGAGGCCTGGGTTCTAGTCCTTTGTGTCTTTACGAACTAACAGTGCAAATAGAGGCAAAATGGTTGGCCTGGATGATATGCAAGGCCTCATGAAAGAGCTAAGTTCTATGATTATAAAATATGTAAGAATTAGGTGTTGAATTGGCTTCATTTGGTTTGATTAAAAATATTTCCTTGGAGGAAAAGAGTCCATAAAATTGACCTTAATGAATACAAATTTACATACTTTTTGACAAACGCAAAATGCCAAATCGCAATATAAAATCTTTAATAAACCTCTATGATAACATTTATTTTAATTTTTTCCTGGAAATGACTAATTGTTGACCCACCAAGAAGTAGCTAGAAAACGGACCAATTATTAAAGCTTACTATTAATACTACTCTGGCCTTTTCAAATCCCGTTGAACACCAGTTTTGCATAGATATTTACATGTAGAATGTCATTTTATATTGCCCTAAAATTACTGAGTTGAGAGCAAAATGTTCATTTGAAAGTTAATTTACCAGAAAAAGTAGTTTTCAAGTCCTTTCTAGAGTCAACTATTTCAAAAGAATTTTGTTACAATTTAATAGCTTTGTCAAGAACTTGGATGAAGATGAGGAAACGTGAATTTGTAAAATATTCAGCTAAGGTAAAATTGGGAAGGAAAAGTATCAAAATACGGCATTCACACCCAGTATAACATAATGGGCTGACACCAATAAATTCTTACATTTATGTACCTGCTCTCTCACACCTCTCTTTCTTTGTTGCTTGATAGCAAGTCATGTGAGAAAATTGTTGCAAACACAAGATGAGCCATTATGCCGCGTGGTTGCCCCACAATATAACACTGTCTTAGGATCAGCAGGCCTTGGACGGTGTCCTTGGTGAGGGAGAGCACGATCGTAAATACTGAATTCTGGTGAATGGGGAAAGGTCACTGAGATGATGTGGGAGTCTTAAATGTATATCAAGAATTTTAGAGGCCTAAAGAATTGTGTTCAGCCTGAAGGAAACAAGATTGAGCTAGGAAACCATCCTACTTTTACCTTCAGTTTTTTAATGTCTATTTAGGAATATTGTTATCCAGAGTAGCCTGGTGAGTAGAAGTTACAGAGACACGGATTTCATGTAAGTGTAAGAAAACAAAATAGAAGTTCTTGACAGTAGAACAGTCTGCTGTCTCTGGACACATTCAGCAGAGGGTGGGTTACCTTTGGTCAGGGCTGTTATAGAGGAGGTTAGTCACTGGGTGGACGGTGGGATGTGGGTTAGACCCTTTTAGTTCTCCAATCTTAGATGTATATGTTTTAGGAAATTACTTAGCAAAATAAATTTACTGATAAATAAATATTTAGTTGAAACTGAATCCCTTCTATATGTAAGGCTCAGATATAATTACCATAAAATGTAGTCCCTGTCTCAAACAAAATTTCACTTCTGTGATGATTAACTACACAAAGTATTGTCATTGCCCCAATTATGTCCTTCCAACTTGTTCTCCACACTTCGTTCAGAGTTATCATTACCAAATACTAATCGCTTCTTACCACCTCCCTACTCAAAACACAGTGCTCTGCATTGACTTTAGGATAAAGATGAACATTCTTAATATGACCTACCAAGTCCATCAAGGTCTAGCCCTACCTGCTTTTCCGGTTTTATGTTGTACTCTCCTCCACTTCCAATCCAGCCATATTGGCCTACTATTAATTTCTCGTGTATACACCAGGCTCCCATTTGCCACACATCCATTCTCATGCTGTTTTTTCCTGCACAAATGTCCTTCTCATTCCTAGATGACTTCTGCTCACCCTCCAGATCTCAGTTCACTTTTCACTTATCAAGGAAGCCTTTCTGACCTTCCTATTTAGATTGCATTTCCTGTTAGCCATGCTCATACTCTGTATTTCTCATTTACAGCATTGGTCACTGTGTATTGGTTACAATTTACATTTGATTATGTAGCTATTTGATTAATATCTGTTTCCCCTACTAAAATATAACATCCTAAGGAAGAAGGCATTTTTTGTTTTTAGTTCACTATTGAACTCCTGGTGCCTTGTGATATGTGCATATCATAATAAATATATCTTGAATCAATAATGTAAGTGGAATAGATAACACTTACTATGGAAGCACAGAAGAGACCATTTAGAGAAAGGATGTGATACAGTGACCGTAATCAATAAATTAATTTTATATAGTGCTTGCATTTTTTAGACCAGTTTTACTTTTCACAAAAGTCTTGCAAGCTAGGATTATTATATCATATCATATTATATTATATTAATTTTATGGATAAGAAAATTTTATTCCCCTCAACTTTACGGATAAGGACAGTTAACTAGCCCAAGAAGAATAGTTATTAGGTAACAGATTTAATATTAAAAAAAAAAATGTTTGAGATTTTAAGAAAATGACCATGCACTTGTTATACCCAGATATTACATTCTTTTATAACTTGCTTTAAATGGCATACTTTCTTATAGGACTGGCTTCGTTCAGGCTGCTACAACAAAATACCATAGACTGGGTGGCTTAAACAACAAACATTTATTTCTTTCGGTTTTGGAGGCTGGGAAGTCCAAAATCTAGGTGCCAGCAGAGTTGGTGTCTGTTGAGAGCCCTTTTCCTGGTTTGCAGATGGCTGCCTTCTTGCTGTATCCTCATGTGGAGGAGACAGAGCGAGCTCTGGTCTCTTCCTCTTCTTAATAAGGGTGCTAATCCCATCATGGAGCTCTACTCTTATGATCTTGTCTTAAGCTAATTACCTCCCAAAGGCGCCACCTCCAAATACCATCACGTTAGGGTTTCAACATGTGAATTTGGGGGAACGCAAACCTTCAGTCCATAGCAAGGACCAAACTGTGTATTATTTATACATATTCATCTAAAATAGACTTATAGCTTAAAAAATTACTCTTGGAATTTTCAGTTAATTATGTTTGAGACCTTCACAGGTAAGAGGTGAAAGTAACGCTGCCATCTAGTGATAACTAACCTGAATGAGATTTGAAAACTAGAGTAGCAGGTTGAGCTCTCTAGGAATGGTAGAACACATCATCCACATAGAATGGGCTGGGCACATAACATAGGCAGTCATTTCTTTTTAGTGAACATTTGAAGTAGCTGATTCTTATGAAGGTCATGAATTAATAATGACTAAATAAAACAAATCTTAGCTGTAGACTATTACCCATCTAGTAAGTAGATAAAATGGTTTCCTATGATTGTGTCACTTAACTGAGATCTGTCTCCATTTCCTTACCCTCTTGACTGCTTCTGAACGAGGGAGTTTTGTACTCTGATAACCTAATAAAAAGAATTTTTCATCTTGGTTGAAAGAGCTAAATATATTCAGGAATAAATATATATGAGGAAATGAGTCCTGGGTAGAATTTCCAGTTAGATGTTGCAGCATCATAAGGAAGAATTGGAATGCCAAAATAAACTCCATTCATCCTAACAGGACACTTAAAGCCACTTTGAATTAAATTACTGTATGAGTTAATGTAAACACAGCAATAAAACACTTCCAGCCGTGCAATAAATGGTTAGAAAATGCAAAAATATAAGAATGCTCTTTAAAGCACTAAACTGCAAAGATAATTTGGATAATTTATTTGTAGCTCTTAAGCCCTGAACGTATATGGTAGAATTTAGCTGATATATTTTAAGTGAGTTATTGTCCTAGTACATTAAAATTACAAATAAAATTATTATCCAAAATCCCTGGAGCTAAAATTTTCTTGTTACACGCAGATGCCATATCAAAAAGATATAATTATTCCTTCTCTGGAGGCCTAAACAACAAAACCTATCACTTTGAAATGATATTACTTTTGCTCATTGAGGTGAGAAAATTATACTTAACATTTTTTTAGATAGTCCAGTGAGGATTATTTCTACTTGTCCACTGACTGGTATACTCATTGAACTGTGTCCCTGAGGTGTTCAAATTCGTGGTGTAGAAATAGTCTAACTGGAAATAACAATTACTTTTTATATAACTCAATGAAAATTATGGCTTTCCTGACATGACTTATTACTCCATCTCCCTTTCAGGAATAATAGTTTGTATGCTGACAATAAACACTGTGTAACAGAGTTGCTATTTTGCCAAGAGTTAAGCTGGGAATCTCAGGGACATAAACAATTTCAAGATAAGAAAAGCATCTGACTTACACCAGTTTCTTAGTTGATATCCTTAACATAAAGTAGTTTTGTGTTTATTTTAGGACAAGTGCACAGATATGACCCCATCTCTTGTTTTCGTGTGATACATTCATCATATGAAGAATGTGGCTAGTACCAGACAACAGTAGATGTCAATCTAGCAAGAATTTGATTTAAAATTAGTTGCCAAAAATATTGGATCATACCAAGGGGACTGATTCTTTGAAAAATATGTTGTACAATGTGATTATGATCAGCTTGGTATGAGGCACAGCTGATCTGGGATCTCTCTTGGTTTTGGTTTGGGGAAGAACTTTTAAATTTATTTTGTTAGTTGATTTACAATGTGTTAATTTCTTCTGTATAGCAAAATGATTCCGTTATGCATATATGTTATACATATACATGTATTCTTTTTCATCTTCCTTTCCATTATTTTTTATTACAGGATACTGTATATAGTTCCCGGGGCTATACAGTAGGACCTTGTTGTTTATCCATTCTACATATAATAGTTTGCATCTGCAAGTCCCAAACTCCCAATCCATCCCTCACCCACTCCTCTCTGCCTTGGCAACCACAAGTCTGTTTTCTGTCTGTGAGTCCATTTCTGTTTCGTAGATAATTTCATTTGTGTCATATTTTAGATTCCACATATAAGTGATATCATAGGGTATTTGTCTTTCTCCTTCTGACTTACTTCACTTAGTGTGATAATATCTAGGTCCATCCACGTTGATACAAATGGCATGATTTCATTTTTTATGGCTGAGTAATATTCCATTGTATATATGTACCACACCTTTATGGGTCAGGGGAGAACTTTAGAGGAGGAGTGCTTAAGATGAACCCTGAAAGATGGGTAGAGTCAGTAAGGTGAAGAGCTTAAAGGCGGCTGCTGGTGTGGAAGGGAGTTGTGGGGAGGCTCGGAGTGTTCTAGAGAGAACACAAATGAAAAAGCTTTGTTTTAAATTCTTGGTACCCTACCAGTGAACAAAGGATTCAACACTGCACCTGTGTGGAGGTACAGAATCTACTGAAGCTCTCTAGGGCTCTTAACACCCAGAACAGTCCAGGGTGGGTACAATAAGAAATTGACCTTGCACTGAAACAATGTAGTGAGGTGATTGGAACACTAGTAGAAATGAGAGGAGGCTAAGTTTTATGGCAGTGCGGAGCAGAAAGAGACCGGTTTCTCTTTTGGTGAGAGAGAAAGTGGAGGGTTATTCAGGTCTCTTGAAGGAGTTGGCACCTGCCACAGTCCTGCCGGGTGAGGTCTGCAGCATGCTTGTAGTTTACTTTTGTCCTTGACTGTGTTTTGCCCCTTGCCTTATTTGTTCAGCTAGGATTGTGTCTAAGCAGAGCCTCCGCATCAGTTCTTAACCTCAACTGCAGCCTTATCCTCTTACCCATGTGCCGGATGCTCCTGGCTTACCTTCGAGGATCCCAGAAGGTAAGAAAAAAAATCCGTCACTGATTCCAGCATAGAAATCAAGTGTAAAAGTGGCACGTTAGTCCTACTTAGTTTGCATGGTCTGACTTTCTGCTGGAGTGATTTCTTCAAAGATGATAGTAAAGACCACGTCGCATGTCAAGGTGATCAGTGAGCTATTCTACAACAGTAGGTAAGGGCAGAGGATAACAGAGTATCAGGCACTGTGCTAACATATATAAAATTCACATATATTGAATACTTGTGAATCCTCACATGATTCTGTGGGTACTGCAGATGAAGAAACTGAAGCCTAGGGAGTTTAAGTAACTTGACCATGACCCTGAGACTAGTGAATGGTATAGCTGAGATCAGCCCCAGTTCTGAGCTCCTTCTCATTCTTCACTGAGAGCTTGTAGTTCATTTAATTAAATTCAAGTGAGCAAACTAGAGCTGTGTGGACTTTGATTAATATACGGGATGACTGCTGGTATTGGTGTTAGTTTCTTAAAACACATACCTGTTTTGTGCTATGTAAAAGGCTTGAAATAGATTTCTTGATTAAGATGTGATGTCATATATGATATTTAGTATAAAACAAAGGATTTAAGAAAACAGAAAAGCCCTTTGAAAGTTAAAATTCATCTGAAATTGTTTTTTGTTTTCTCTTATCCTCGTGTGTATGTGTGTGTGTGTGTGTGTGTGTTTGTGTGATATATGTGTGTTTATTCCTGTCTTCAGTAAGATAGTTAGGCACTGCTGGATCGATACTGATATTTTAAAAGGAGTTGTTAACATGAGGTCATTTTGATGTTCTGTGAAGTTCATGTGAGTGGATTTACTGTGGTAAAACTTCTCAACCTTTTCACATAATTATATTTAGAAACTCTTTGCTTTTAATGCAGTAATTTGTGGAAATAACTCTTTCTGTAGGTTGCCAACTATTGCGAAATGCTAGGTTTTGATCCCTGTGGCTGGCCATTGGCTTGGTGTGAAGAAAGAGAAGATAAATGGCAGGAAATGAAAAGTGCCCACATAAGTCTCTCAGTATTTAATAAGTCTTAAAGAATTATCCCCCAGTGTGAAACATAGGTACTCAAAGATGCTTGACATTTTATTTTTGTGTAAGATCAAGCAGGCATTTAAACCTGTAGATAAAATTGCTTTATTTAAAAATAATCTTATTTTTTGACCACAAAAGGAAATTGTATATATTGTAAAGTTAAAACATTCCAGAAATATGCAAAGTAAACAGTGATGGTTCTCCTAAATGTTACTCGGCCAGAACAACCATTATTTGAGATAAATGCCTGCAGATATGTTAACATACATAATGTCATTCATTTTAAACAATACAGGATCATAGTTTAGTTTATGTGTTGTAACTTTTTTTTACCTAACAATATATCATGTGTATGTTTCCATATCAATAATAAGCCTTCTCACATTCTCTTTAATGATTTGAGTGTTCCATTGACTAGATATAGCATACTTCATCTCACCAATTTTTAATTGATAAAGCCTCTGCCGTATTTACAAAGACTCATGCATATATCTTATTTGCTGCATCATTTTTATCATATTAAATGCTTTTTTTTTAGGTTCCAAGCAGGAGAACCAGAAGATTGTTGGATAAAAGCAGAACATTCCATACAACCTGTGGTGTGACTATCTGTATTTTCTCAGGTGAGAAAACCAAAAGATGTTAAATATTATGTTAGAATAGCACATTTTATGAATGATATTTTTATTGTTTATGGTTTTCTTATTATATAACTTAATTTTCTCTTCTGTGTATTTAAAAAGATTTATCTAGTGATGCTACAGAAAATGGGTGTGTTTTATATATATATATATATATATATATATATATATATATATATATATATAAATGTGCAAAGTTTGGCCCCCAAGCTGGTAATGATTATTTTCTAAAAGTAAGTAATTTCATTTAGAAAGATTGGAAGAAAGTAATTAAAAGGTTTTAACCTCTAAAAGTAATGATATGATAGAAACTTAAATGTGTGAAAATTAGAATGTGAAATGTGCATTCACAGAATATGATTCTATCAAAATTATATGTTAAGTGTTACTTTGATATTAACGCTTGGGCAGAAAAGCAAATGTCAAAATTTGTGGAAATTTATCCTTCTCAATTCCAAGTTAAAATATGAAGTGAGAATCTTGTGGTTTTTAAGAGTCATTTTAAAATAAGTTTTTATTCTGAGCGTTTATATGACACTTTTCAAATTTTTGAAACAGAAATTAATTAATGTATTAAGTACAGGTACTCTGGAGACAGATTTTGTAGGATCTATCCCCAGCTGCCCTTCTGCCTTACCAAGTGACATAATCTCTCTGACCTTCAGTTTGTTGTTAACTGTAAAATGGATCAACAGTAGCACCTATCTCACAGTTTTAAGACTAAAGTAAGAACATGCCTATGAAGTTCTTAGGATAGAATTAGTTATTATAATTTACAACCTCAGGGGTAAATTATCTCAGTGGCATAGCACCTGACATTTTCATCTGTTCATTATTTGATAGGACATAGGTGTTTTGATACTTGGGACATTTGATCTGGATATTTGTGTATGGCCATTTTGAATCAGAAGTGTTTTGCTATAGCTATTGCCAAGAAATCATTAAACTTTAAGCTTTTCTAAAATTGCCAAGTATTGTTAAAACAGGCATCTTCCCAGTGTTTTATCCCTGAACATCTTCCCACTGGTAGTTCCCACCCTGGAAGTGAGAGACGGGGAGAGGCTCAGGGATGGGCTGAAGACTCCAGTATAGCTCAAGTCTAGGAATGGAGTAAGAGTCCAGGATATGATGAGGACCAAGGGTGTGGCCAGGGTTAGGGTTGGATTACAGCTAGAGAGAGTGAAAGGTCAAAATGGAAAAGGATCGGGAAACGCTGGCACATTCATAACTTGATTTGTTCTAAATGGGAGTTGTGTCCAAATATTCTGTTCAATTGGAGAACAGCTGAAAGACTCAGATAGTGTGGAGTATTGCCATGAATGAGTATATGTTCCAGAGGGTTTGCCTTCTGCCACTCACTAGGGGTCTGACTTTAGGTAAGTCACCTTTCTTAACCTTAGTTTTCTTATCTGTAAAATAGGGATGAGGGAATTCCCTGGCAGTCCAGTGGTTAGGAGTCCATGCTTCCACTGCAGGGGGCCCGGGTTCCAACCCTGGTTGGGGAACTGGGATCCTGCAAGCCGAGAGTTGCAGCCAAAAAAAAAAAAATAGACATGATTCTGCCTACCTCATTGTTTTGTTATGAGAATTAAATGGGGAAATCCATGCAAAGTGCAATGCTTTCTCTTTCCTAAAATTAGAAGCCCTGAAGTCCTTTAACCTAAGAAGCCTTTTAAGGAGGTGAATGTATCCCTTAAGGCTGTATCTCATACAGCTGTTACCTAGGACTTTTTTTCAGGAGAATTCAGAAAGAATGGTAATTCCTCTAAGGATGCCCTTGCACTTTTGAGCCATATAATATGTAATGAACATGTAAACCTTTCACTTAAAATGGAGTTTTTTTCCTATAGATTTTAGAAGTGCTGAAGCTATAGGACACAGACAGTTTTGCTTCTATAATGTTTTATATCTGTGCCATAGTTGAGTCTCACCTAGACACCCTTTGTTTATTTCTTTGGAACCCTGTCCTTGCTTGTTAGTTAACCCACTTTCAGTTTCCTGTCCATTTTTTTTTTAACATCTTTATTGGAGTAAAATTGCTTTACAATGTTGCGTTAGTTTCTGCTGTATAACAAAGTGAATCAGCTATACATATACATATATCCCCATATCCCCCCTCCCTCTTGCGTCTCCCTCCCACCCTCCCTATCCCACCCCTCTAGGTGGTCACAAAGCACTGAGCTGATCTCCCTGCTTCCCACTAGCCCTGCCCATTTTTTATGGGACCCTTTTCCCTCCTCTAATTTGGTCACTGGCAGGAATTTAATCCTTTAAATAACTTTTAGGTTATTTAGCATTCTAGCCCTTCTCTCTCACTTTCATTTGTCTTTGTGTGTAATTTGGAACTCTTGGGTTACCTATGTACATGTCGTATGTTAGGTTGGAGGGGTCATAGAATTTTCTAGTTTCCAGGCCATGTCTTCTTTTGAATCTCAGCACTCCATATATCAGTGTAAATTGTAATAGTTTCCTAAGCAATGTAGGTTCACTTATCTCATTAAGTCTCTTATTTCTGTCATCATCATTTTACAGAGAAGTAAACTGAGGCATTAGTAGGCAAGCAATGTGGCCAAGAAAACAGGTTCTCTAGCTAATTAAATATTGTTCTTTCCCATACATTACAATGTGCTGTTGATGTTAACTTTATTTCACCTACAAGGAAAGGCTGGGAAGGGAGGAGGGCATTACATTTCTGTGCAAAATGTCATTAGCTTCTTTCTTGTCCAGGCTTCTCAAGATAATTTTCTTTTCCCTGACCATGCCGAAATGGATTTGTCTTCAAGTGTCTAATAACTTCCTAACACTTTTATCTCTAAGTCAGCTGACTACTCATTACTGTGCCCTTGTAGGTAGGTTATTAAATGCTGATCATCATCTCCTGAGTTTTTGTCCCATGAAGTGGTTGCCAACACTTTTGCTATTGGGTTTAAACACTATGACTTGAATCTGTGGATTGTGAAAAATGTTAACTGGTTAAAAGCCTTTTCATGGACCTATATTTTAGGTTGAGTGTCAGTGAAGTACACAAGATATATAACAGGTTTGGAGCTATGGGAGAAGTGAAAGATGTGGAAAATCTAAAGTACAGCGGTTCCCCCTTACCCATGGGGAGATGCTTTCTAAGACTCCCAGTGGATGCTTAAAACTGAGGACAGTACTGAATCCTATATACTGTTTTTTCCTATACAAACATACCTGTGATAAAGTTTAATTTCTAAATTAGGCACACTTAGAGATTAACAACAATTACTAATGATAAAATATAACAATTGTAATAAAAGTTACATGAACCTGGTCCCTCGTCTCTCTCAAAGTATCTTATGGTACAAATTTAATGCCTTTTCCATCTTAACTAAACATGAGTTGCAGTTTGAGGTGTGACAGCAAAGTGAACACGAATTTCTTTTTTCCTTCCACTTTCCCGGATAGACGATTCATTGCTAAGGATCTTGGCAACCTCAACATATGAAATTTTGTCCTTTCCTTATTAAGTCGAGAACTTTCACCTCTTCATTTAAAGGAAGCACTTTACGGTTTCCTTTGGCATAAATGAATTGCCAGTATCACTACTCTTGTAGTTTGGGGCCATTATTAAGTAAAACAAGGACGACTTGATCGCAAGCACTGCAATACCGCGGAAAGTTGATCTGATAACCAAGCCAGTTACTGAGTGACCAACGGGTAGGATGTACATGGCAGAGGGATGATTCACATGCCGGGTGGGATGGAATGGGATGGGTGGAGATTTTATTACACTCAGAACAGCATGCAATTTAAAACTCATAAACTGTTTATTTCTGGAATTTTCCACTTAATGTTTTCAGACCACAGTTGACCACAGGTCACTAAAGCTGCAGAAAATGAAACAGTGAATAAGGGGGGATTACTGTATTCAGAAGCTGCTTAAATGAACAAATAATTCCCATATTATTATACACATAATGTGTGTGCATGTGTGCCAGTGTGTGTATGTGTGTTTCTAACTCTTGACTTACCAGGGTTATTTTATTCCAGCCTTTGAAAATTCTGTTTCTTTACATGATTTCTCATACTAAAACTGTCTATAATTAAGATTCTTTGTGCTTTTAAAACTTCCCTTTTAATTGAACATTTTATTGCATACAAAGCTGTCAAATTGTGACCTGTGTTTACTTAAGGAGAGGAACTGACTCCCTCTTATAGAGCGTATGTGAAAATCCCAGTGATTGGTGTGATTCTATAGGTGTGCACGTGGCCGCCCACCTGGTGAATGCCCTCAACTTCTCAGTGAACTACCATGAGGATTTTGTTGAACTGAACGCAGCAAGATACCGAGATGAGGTGGGTGGTCTCTGTCTTCTCATTTTCCTTTCACTTGTCGTGAGATGACTAGTAAGGGTCTGTGATTTTCACAGAAAATTTGTACCTTGCTGCTCCTTTTCAGTGCTTTTAAAATGCACTTGTCAAGTTGAGTTTTATTCTTTTCAGTAGGAAATAGAGGTAATTACTATTTCACAGTCTCTCCCGCCGAAAATGAAAGTTCAGAGAGCGTCTACTTTTTATATTCTGCAATGTTCAGAAAGTTGCCACTCAGGTCTGCCTTCTGCCTCCCAACAGCTTTTGTCTAATTCCTGTCGCTCAGTGGAGACTGTTGATAGTGCCATTACAGGGTAAAACTCCTTCGGTAACTCATACAGTGCTTTGGGGGAAAAAAGGCAGAAAAGAAGGTTGACTATTTGAGGATCCTGGACCATCAGTTGATTTGACTTAAAAATATTATTGAGTTTTAATGCTTTACTCTGTTTTATTTTGTTTTTAATCCTTATAGTAGGTGACCTTGAGCTGAATTCTATAGTGGGCAGTATCTAACTTAGGGGTGCTTTTCTCCATGTGAAGCTGCCCATGAAATGAAGTTATATGTACAGGGTGCTGGGCTGGACCAATGAACAACACACGTACAGCCCTAGTTAGGTGTGTGTTGCTCGGCATTTTCATCGTGTCCTCAGGCTGCCTCTGATTCCCAAAGCCAAGACTGCATCAACACCGAAATGTTCAGGGTCCCGTGCGATCAGAACCCCACCCCGTTCTGCTAAGTGCGGTACTGACTTAATGGATTGTCCTCCATCTTCCCCTTACATATCACCAGAGTTCTCTAGATTAATACTGCTGTGACCATGTGCTTGACCTCCCTCCCAAAACAAAACAGAGGTCAAAGTAACAACAAACAAGCGTAGACATAAATCACGAAACCAAAATAACAAGCAGCCCTGGATAAATCCCATAACTATACCAGTATTTTTAAAACACCAACGTAATTTCATTGATCTGGGTTAGGGCCAGGCACTAATATTTTTAAAAAGCTCACTAGTGATTGTAGAGTGCGCCTATCATTAAGAACCATGGAAAAGTCTAGCTCCCTAGCATGCCAGTGGAAGCTCTTCCCATGTAATGATTTCACAGCAAAGCTTCCATCTCTCCCTGTCTCCCATCACTTCTCTCATTCCTCTCTCCTCCTCTGCCCAAATCACGTGGGGTTACTTGTGTCTTACTCCCGCTATGCAGTTTCCTTTTTTACCTTTTCCTTCTTTGCTTCTCTCTTTTGCTTTCTAAATTCATGTCTTCGATAACTACAATAATCTTATCATTTCATTACAATATACTTTTGCTTAATATTCCAACATTTTAGTCATTTTAAGATTTCTAGTTATTAAATTTATTTCACTTTAAGAGAGATATAGGCTCAATGGAAAATATTTTAAAACTCCCAAGTAAATGAAAAGCAAAAGCTTCTCTTCCAAAACTACCGCAGTGAATGATTTTATGTTTTCTTATAAGATATTTTGAGTGGTATTTTATGATATATATTCTTCAGCAATTTGTAAATATATGTATTGTGGCTTGCTATATCAGAAAGTATACATCTACCTCATCCTCTTCATATGAATACACCATAATTTATTTTTAGCCTTTTCCTTATTCACAGATGTTTAGCTTGATTCCGAGTTTTTGTCATGAACTGCATGCCAATAAATTTATTTTTTTGTACACTTCTGCTAGGCAGATTCATGGAAGTAGAATTTGGGTTTCAAAGTTATGCACATCTTTAGTTTTGATGGACAAATTACCTTCCAAAAAAGCTTCACCGCTTGATACACTCTACCAATTTTATCAGAATGCTTATTTCTACACTTCACTTGTTTGTAAAAAAACGTTGCTGATCTGATGGATGAAAAATGCTAACTCATTTTGATTTACATTTTCCCTTTTTCCCCCTTCCTTCCTTCCTTTTCTTCCTTCATATCTTCCCTTTTTTCCCCTCCCTCTCTTCTTTCTTGTAATAAATATTTTTGGGTACCTAGACGGTACCAGGCCATGTACTAGATGAAAATGAAAAAATACACACATATACAAACACACACTCACACACACATATATTACATATATAAACGGTTATATTCTGTGAATTGTCTCTGGAAATGATGGGTTTATGACATGCACCTTATTGTTCTGCTCTGTGCTTTCATCCTGTCTTCTCCACATCTCCAATGACCCCCTCCATCCTCCAGTTTGTGATGGTGGTGCATTCCTGACAGCCTAGCTCAGTTGGCCTCATCTTGTCACCTGTGAAACAGTCTCTTACTCTTCTTCTATTCCATCTTCATTCCCTGGCAATATTAATTGTTCCATCTTCTGAGTTTCCATAGTTATTTATTCATATTTCTGGTATTACCACTTTGTTCACCCCATCTTGTATTTTTCCTAATTTTTTGTGTATTAGGTTACTCTAGATTAGTCTTTAGTCATGTTTCTAACATCAATGGTAGAATTCATTTGACCTAAACTGGATGAGGAGCTATTCTTGGGCAAATGGTCCTTGTTCAAGACCCCTAAAACTGTATCATATAAATGGCTTCCTCCTTTGTATATAGCCTGGCCTGACCCCAGATTCAATGGAGGCATGAGGAAAGAAATTCAGAAGTTGTGCAATATTAGGCACCCTTAGGATGAAAAATTAATCCATATTCTACTGGGAATTGATCTAAAGTTTTCCAGAAGACAGAAAGGGAGTTGACTTCAGTCCATTATACCACAGGAATGTAGTTTAAAGGAAATATTACAATAACCATATTAATGTGTTATATTTCTGAGTAGCAGGAACCTGTCTTCCTTATTTGAATATCATCACTTATTTTTACAGTAGCCTTTGAAACATTTTAGTTCTCAGTTAGTATTCTCTGTACTGAATTTACACAGTACAACCCCCCCTACATATTTTATCACTTTTGCTTCTCACTGTCTTGACACTCGTTAGGTGCAGTTTGGCAATTGTGGTAGATAAAGTATATATTAACGTTTCCACAATATAGGTAAGGTATTGAGCCCCCAAATGGTCAAAGGGTGGGCTTCAGGCCACTGCCACTAACTTATAATAGCTTATAACTGGCCATGAAGATGAAAGCCTAGGCTTTCTGACTCTTCATACAATATTCTTCCTTTTTCAGATAGCTAAACTTCTTGGAATTGGGTTTTGTATGTATTATAATCTCCTGTGATATCGTAAAAACATTATGAAATTCAATTGCGTCTTATTTCCATTGGGAGAACAGTCTCTTACATACCTAATACATGGCTCTTATCTCTCTCAGACTCATTGCAGAATTTTATGTTATCAGTGTTTTATTTTTCAGTCAATTTTTTTTTTTCCTTTTTATCAGGATCCTAGAAAACTTCTCTTCACAACTGGTAAGTTGTTACTCATTTCTGCTTCTGAAGATTCAGGGAAATCTTGGAAAATAAGCATCATCAAATTACACAGCATTTAGATATATGCTAAAATATAACATGGAAAATTTGCATATGAGAACAAATGATTAGGAGTTCAAGCATACAGTTGCAATGAAAACAGAGGGACAGGGCAAACAGTCAGGGTTCAGATGAATGAAGAGTAAAAGTAAGCAAATGCATTTGCCTTTCATATATTCTTTCAAAGAAAATAACATAATGCCTTATGCTTGTTGAGGGCCTGCTATGTGCCCACTGCTTTGGCAAGTACTATTGGAGATAATACATATGGACCAGTTCTCTGTCCTCAAGGGTTAGAAAGAAACACCAAGCACTCTGAGTGTCAGTGTAGTTCTTCTAATTCAGTAATTTAGTAGGATATTTTGTGATCTTAAAACCCATGGAAAAAAAGGAGAAACAGTCATTAAAATAAGTTATCTTTCTTGAAATGTCTTCTTTCTCATTTCTAATTTACTTTTCCTTCTCAAACATATTGTCCATGAAATCTCAGTATAGACTATTCATTTGTTAAAGCATACTTGAATATCTCAAAATTTTGCCCTGATGTTAGTACAGTTCTTACTATTTTCTTCTTTTTCTCAACCTTACACTTATAATAATGAAAAAGAAACGGTATTTGAGGGATTTTCTTTTTTTTTTGTGGTACGCGGGCCTCTCACTGTTGCGGCCTCTCCCCTTGCAGAGGACAGGCTCCGGATGCGCAGGCTCAGCGGCCATGGCTCACGGGCCCAGCCGCCCCGCGGCATGTGGGATCCTCCCGGACCGGGGCACGAACCCGTGTCCCCTGCATAGGCAGGCAGACTCCCAACCACTGCGCCACCAGGGAAGCCCTTGAAGGATTTTTAACTTGTATTTCGGGGACAAGGATGATTGTGTAGCGGAGATGGTCTATCATAAAGGCTTGGCTGTACTCCCTTATTAAGGATCAGAATTGCATATGGGACTGAGGCATGGCTCTGTGAAATGCCTTGTTTTTCTTTTGAATCAATTTTATGGTGAAAATAAGAATAATTGGGGTGTTCTTTCCCTCCACGTCGCAACTACATATTTAGATTGATAATATATATATATTTTCTGCATATCAATGTATGATGCTTGCCATTTGCAAAGTACTCATTTCAGTTTTCTCTTTAGGAACACAATTTAGTTTTGTTTACAGATTTGCTCATTGAAAACATGTTTTTATTTAAGCCTTAAGAATTGGGTGAGAAGTAGAAGGGAGAAAAAGCAGAAAAACAAAACAATGTATGAATCAATGTATTTTTTGGTTCATATGAATCATTTTAAGAGAAATAAACAAGAATTTTGTTTTAATATTATCTTGTTCAGCACAGAGTATAGCTGAAGACTTGGAACATTTGAAATGCTTAAAAAAGTCTAGTTTACAAAGATATAAGGAGATTTCTTATATGACAAAGATATTACATTAAGAAACGTAGTAAAATTAATACTTCTTTGTAAGTAGGTGATCTCTCCACCTAGCTTGAAACACCATCATCCTATGTTCTTTCCCAGTAGTTCCCATGAGTGTATTGGGCTAGGTAAAGATGATACTTAAAAACACAAATTCCTGATTCCAGCCTAGAGAGAGTCCAGGTTGGGACCTGCCAATATGCTTTATTAAACTTTCCACTACTGTTTTACCCTTTAGTGCACATCTCATTTATACACATCTCATATATACATTTGAGCATACCTTCTCACCACTACCTACCTTTTACCTCCTCTCTTACTCTCTTTTTATCACCTGGTCAACTCTTGCCTATCCTTTAAGTCTCAGTTGCCATGCCTATCATGCACAGATTTCTGCCAAATTTCACTAAGTAGAGCTGGTCTCTTCTTGCCCTGGGTGCCTAAAGATACATAGTGAAAATACTATGAATAATTTATTTCCTTGCATATACTGTAGAATAATTATTACCTTACATATACTGTGTCTTCCACTTAAAGGTGAGCTTCTCCAGGGTGGAAAAGGGATGTCCGTAGGGCATGCAGAGAAAATATTTTGTGTGGCATTTCTGTCAATACAAACAACTTGAATTATCCAAAATCAGCATGTCAGCATCACTGTAGTGGCCTAGTTCCAAAAAATTTCATGAAAGAAGTACTGTGCTTGCCATCAGGTGCCATCTACTTCACAGGGACACAGACCCTCCCCTTAAATATGAGGCTAGAGCTCCTCAGGCATCTGGTCGACCCCACTGAATAGTAGCAAGTGAGAGAGCAAAGCAGAATCTAAGGATGGTAATGGGATGAGTGACACTGTTCACTTAGTCCAACTTTGAATTCACTTAGTCCAACTTTGTGTTATGAATACATCTCTGACTGAGTCTATTTCACAGCTATCTTTGAATATTGTCAGGCACAATACCGAGGAAGAATAAAGTTCCTGATGAAGAAAGGCATGCATGTTTTTAGATGTTCTGATGATAAAGCATATTTTCTATTAGTTGATATAGTTCTTGAATTTTAATTTGTTTAATGTTACATAGAGTCTTTTCTCTCTCTGTCTTTAAAAGTTTTTCCGTGTAACCTAGGCCTAAGAAATAAGATTGTCTTGTAGAAAATAAAGCCTGTGGCAGCACAAGTGACATAAAATATGGGATTCAGACTCACTAAATAAGAAATGTTAAAGACATTTCAATTAAGAATTTATAGAATAAAATAAGTTTAATAGATTGAATTATTCAAACATTTTATAATGCTTACTACATATCTCCAAATTTGGTAGTACTTGTATGATGAGAATAAAATGCATAGTATCTAATTTTAATTAGAAAATCCCTCACAAACAAATACAATTTTGTCTCCAATTATGTTTGTAAAAACAGGGTAATGAATACAAGATGGTATATTTCTGACTAGATGGTATATTTCTGACTATATCTGGGTATGGATGAAAATGATCTTTCAGTTTCATCTAGAAATGGCAATATAGTACAGTTATTCATTTGAAGGGCTACTAATTAATTAACCTAATATGCATAGATAAAAGAGTAATAAGAGTAAGCATAACAAGCATGTTTTTTCCTAAGGAAACAAATATAGGTTTTGCTTCATAACTTGAAGACTGAGAGTTCACAGTGTACTTCACTTTTGCAAGTAACTTTCCCCAGTGAGCTTAGACTAGCGCAATAATTTCTAACCTGTGCTTCCTGACTCTTGGAATATGTGTGATAATAGAGGCTAATTTATTGGGACTTGGCTGCGCTGTCATCCAGCGCTAAGTTAGGATGCCCTTTGATGTACCTCGAAAACACTCAATGCTTAGCATTCTTTCAGCACTTAATACCCTATGTTGCAATTGCCTGCTTACGCTGTCTCCCACACTGGACTGGGATTTCTTTTAGAGCAGGATTCATTTTTTCCTCTAGCACTTAACAGTACAGTACAGATGCCTAGAAAATAGTCACTGAATGGATAAAAGTCATTTATTTTTAAACTCTACTACTTGTTGCATAGATATTCTCTGCAACATTCCAGATGATTGGTTGGCCAACCTGTTTGTTTAATTCCAGTAAAGAAAACCATAGCTTTTTTTCTTTTTTTTACTGAAGTATAGTTAATTTACAATGTTATGTTAGTTTCAAGTAGACAACAAAGTGATTCAGTTATACATACGTATACACGTATATTCTTTTTCAGATTCTTTTCCATTATAGGTTATTACAAGATATCGAGTATAGTTCTTTGTGCTCTACAATAGGTCTTTGTTGTTTACCTATTTTATTCAATATATATAGTAGTGTGTATATGTTGATCCCAAACCCCTAATTTATCTCCCCCCAGAATCCCCTTTGTTTTTTAAGTTACCCATCCCACCCTTTTTTTTTGACCACCATAATTGCAATTTTTTTCATTGCTAATTATAAGTCAGTTTTTCTTCTTCATTGCTCTGAAGTCTATTACTCTATAATTTACAAACTCTGATCCTTTTGTACTTCTGGGAGACAGAAAGGAAAAATGAACTCTTTAGATAAAAAAGTTAACTTCATAAATCTGAAAGAACCTTAAGAAGCATTGAATTGATCCTCAGTTTACAGATGAGATTCAGTGAGCTAGGGGTTTGGCCTAAGGGACAGTAACAGGACCGCAATCCCAGAATATATATACATACCCCAGGCTGTCTGGGACCTCTACTTCATGTTGAAGTCAAATGACTGAGGTCAACTATTTCACCCTCTCTAAGTCTTTCCAGTATGTTTTCCATGCTCTGCTCTAAAAGATGTGCTCTAATTAAATGTTTGAGGAAGTATCTGTTCAATTTTACACTGGATTCTTGACTTTAGTACTTCTCAGAAGCTTTACATTAATGTGCCCTGTGATTCTTCAAGGAATGGTTATAACATTTTTGAGTAATAGAAATTAATACCTCAAGGAATTAATGTTTCAATAATACCCTTTGGAAATTATAACTTTGTTCTAAACATACTCTGTTTTTTCAGGTGTCCCGATGAAGTGATTTGCAGACATTCTGTAACTAATCTTGGCATGTTCAGGACTACATAGGAAACCTTGTGTGTAGACACAGTAGACATTCATGAAGCCTCAATAAAATTACTGGAAAGGCCACTCCAACCACAAATTTTACATTTTAAGTGAAATTAGTTGAAGCCAGAGAGACAGACCTCCTTTTTTTTTTTTCTTTAAATTTATTCAGTTACAATTGAAGCAGTCTGAATTATACATATGTAAAGCATGCTACTTGATTGGTTTTGATATATGTATACACATGTGAAACCATGATCAAAATCAAGATAACAAATATGTCCATCATTCTGTCCTGCTCTCTACCCCTCCTAACTACAGATCTGCTTTCTATCACTAAAGAATGCTCTGATTTTCTAGAATGTTGTATAAAAGAAATCATAGAGCTTATGTTTTTTCAGGTTGTTTTGGTGGGGGAGGGCAGTCTGGCTTTTTTCACTAAGTCTAATAAATTTTTTGATTCATCTGAGTTGTCATATATGCATAGGTGTGTATCAGCAGTTCTTTCTTTTTAAACTGCTGGTTAATTTTCCAGGTACAGATAAACAATTATTTATCCATTCATCTGTTGATGGAAATTTGAATTGTTTACAGGCCTTGAGTATTAAAAATAAAATGGTTATGCACATTTTTGAACAAGTTTGGAGTGAATATATGTTTGTGTTTTGGGGGGGTATATTCTTGGGAGTGGAAAAGCTTGGTTATTTTGTAGACATGCTGTTCTTTTTAAACAGTAGTTTTCTGCGCTATTTGTCCTTTCCTGTGAACTAGTGTAGTTATCTTGCTCTTCTCTTACCCCCTAGGAAGTAAGTACTCACCTGGGGCAATGGGAAAGGGAGTACCCTACGAAAGAAGTGTAGAGAAGAGATGATTTGGATTAGGCACATCTGGGAAAGGCAAGGATTGTTAGGCTTCCAAATTTGTGTATTGGGAAGAGTGAAAGGAGAGCATACTCCAGTATTAAGTTCCAAAGACCAACTCCCTTATTTCTCCTGTGTCCCTTTACAAGTGGAAACTCATTTCTATTGTACTGGGATTTCTAATGTTATTTTCTAATGATTCTAAACCCTCTGTGATCCTAACGGTGCACATCCCTGTTGCTCTTATATTGTCCCCAGCTTGTTTGCTTCTGCTGGTGGCTTATAGTCCCTGATGGTCCTTCTGTTTCATAGGTGGTTCCTTGTCAAGAGGAAGAGTGGGGGGATGTCTATACTTTTGGAGGCAGAATTGTTTCAATACCTTTTCTACAAAGATTTAAGATGGAATCTCTCAGCTAGGTCATTTAGTACTTTTTGTTGCTTGTATGATTATAAGAGTAAATAAAGGTGACTTATAGACAGAATATTTTATTTGGTAGTAATAAGATAATAAGAAATGAGGCTATTGTGATTTTCACTCTTTGATAAAGCATATCACCTATTCATCTTGGACGTGCTGTATGAGCTAACACTAGATTTGTAGCAATCTATTGTGTCAGTATTAATTTTGAAAATTGACATGTTTACACACTTTACAAAATGTTATGTACTACCAGAAGCACTGATTTCAAAATGTTTTCCATTCTGAGGGGAAATATGTCTGCAAGTGTTCTTAAAACATCAACACTGTAACTTTTTTCTTCAAATTCACCATTTTTTTGTTCTACACTCGAAGTTGCAGTTTTTAGAAAGGTTCAGGTTTTGTTTATTTTTTTCTTGAAAATTATTCTAGTTAGTGAAGCCCAAAAGCAATTATTTGTCATTGAAACTGAAGGAGCTACTAGTTCCGTAAAAGTGGGGAGGTGAGAGTAAGGAGGGTTTAGTACTATGGTGGAGAAAACCAAAACAACAAGGGAGTTGAATGTCAACCCTGTCCTGTTGTATTAATTATTGACTTTAGTTATAGTATGTCCCTATAAAAGTATGCACATATTCACCATTCTGAGTAGAATATTTGAAAATACCAAAATGGACTCTTCTGTTAAAGGTGGAAAAGACTCTGCTTTGTCCTAAATACCTTGAAACTTATGCTAATTCAAACAAGGCTTTTTAAAGAGGGAACATACAAGGAGACATACAATTTGAATTGGGCTTCCCACAGATCAGCCTAGTACTTTGAATTTTAAGGTAATAACTTTTTGTACATTTTTCCTCAGCATGACTTAAGTTAAACATACTTATGTACGTTTTTATAGTTCCTGGCCTGACAGGGGTCTGCATGGTATTGGTGCTCTTCCTGATGATTACAGCTTCGACATATGCAATACGGTGAGTGTCACAGCCATTATTTTGATGTTTCTTGGTCAGATTATTTAGACTTCCTTAAGATTATCTTCATTTTCATGGGTAGAAAACGTCTCGAGTAACCCGAATGTTTAGCCAATGCAATATTCTGGTTACTGGACTGTTCTGTGTAACTAAGAGGGAAATAGAGAGGCATTTCTATATATCATTTCCTGTTTTTGAAAAATCTCTTTCTTTCAGTCAAATATTCTGGGTTGTAAGGAATTGTGTATGGAGACTTTCCAAATACATGTTCCAAAGTGGAATAAAAGGAGGCGGGGTGTGGCTTACTGAATATTAAAATGATTATGCTTCAGTAACTTAAAACAGGATAGGGAATTACTGTATTGTACACCTGAAACTAATATAATATTGTAAGTCAACCATACTTCAATGAAAAAAACAACAACCAGAATAGGACTTACTTGCAAAAATGACCAAGACATTGAATTAAATGATAGTAGACAGAAAGCACTATAAAAGACTATATGTAAAAACACTATATGTAAAAACCTGCTAAATAGTAAAGGTGCCATTATAAACTTATGAGGAAGGTAAGGCTTAAGTGAATTAAATTCTAGATAAATTACAGTTTACTGTAAAAAATTATACCACTAAAGATTCAGAAGAAACTTTAAGTGGATATTTTATCAGCTCTCATAATGGACAAGGAAAAATATAGGAAATATTTGGCTACCTAACAATATGAAAACTAAAACTCCTGAATGTCAATATACAGTATAAAAACTGAAAAATAAATATGCTATTGCAAAAATTATTACACTCATATGGAAGTAGTACATTCTTAAATTTGAATAGTTTAAGCCACAACAATTGAGAAATATGCTATAGAAATGGGTAATTATTATGAACAGATAAGTCACAGGAGAATACAAAGTGAGTAACACAAAAATGAAATAATACCTAATTCCACTTATACAAAATACTGAAGATGTATAAAGTGGAGTCTGGGTTTGGGGAAACAGGCCCTCCTGCACTATGATTGGGTTTGTAATTTATAAACATGTTTCAGAGAGCGATAGGTAATGTGTATCAAAAGCCTTACAAAATGTGTGTCCTCTGATGTCATAATTCCACTTCTAGAAATTTAGATTCAAAAAGAAGCAGATCTGTGCAAAAAGGCATACGTTACAAGGATGCTAATGATATTGTTTATGATAGCAAAAACTGTGACCCATGTAAATGTGACTCTATTAGCTCTTGCCTAAATTGGGGGTTCTAAAGTTTCTAGGGGTTGTATCAGAATCATCTAAGCTTTTACGAATACCTGCCCGCCACCTCCAAGATTCTAATACATGACTATCTGCCGAGATATATGAAATAAAATAACTGTTAGTCTTTTTACTTCTCTCAAACATTCTAGGTTGTGTTTATTATACCCATTCCTCTTCAGACTCTTTGTCCTCCCCCAGGACAATAACACAAGGTGTTACTTTAAAGTTATACACTGTCCAGGAAGATAAGAGAAAATTTTAATGAACACTTATTTAGTCTCTCTCCATCTGAGTTTCCTTTGAACTACTCTCAAAATATATATTGGGATAGAAACATTGGTTGTCTTAGAAGTCATTTGCAAATTGAGAATTTTGATAAAAAGGACAGCAGAAGTACGTATTAGCAGACTATTGCCTGCACCTTCGCCTTACATCATAATAACTTTAATATAAACAGCTGATTTTAATTCTTTCTATGTATCTTTATTTGAAATACAAAGAACCTTCAAAATGATAAAGCGTTACTTATAATTTTTGTCAGTTCTCTCTGCAGTGGTATGTTAATACTTTGATATTAATAGATAAATCTCAGATGAACTCATTATTAAATATGAGTTAAAATATTAAATATGAGTTAAAACTCATATTTTAACTTTCAATTGTGACATGTATTTGAAAGGATGCACGATTTTTTTTAGTGAGATGGAGTGTAGAGTGGAATTGAAATTAAGTTATTTGTTTTTTCAGAGTTTCTAACTATGACATCTTCTGGTACACTCATAATCTCTTCTTGGTCTTCTACATGCTGCTGATGTTACACGTATCAGGGTAAGTTTAAACAAATGTTTTTAAAGCTATGTGTGCCTAAAAATGGGGTAATAAAAGAGAAATCTATAGAAATTTTCACAGGAAATGGTAAAATTATTTGGTTACTTGGAATTGAGGGTAGTGTCAAGAGTGGAATAAATAGTTCTATTTTCGACATAGCATGTTTTAACAAAACTAGCATAAAAGTATATTAAAATGGAAAGACAGAGTTACTTCTCCCACAATGTTGTAGTTTTTAAAGCCCCCTATAGTTATATCCTGATAAGCTCTAAAAGAAAGTGAGTAGGAACTGAAGAACTTCAAGAAGATATTTAGTGTTTGAATTTTCAGGAATTCATTATGTCTTGCTGCTGCAGAGTTTGTAACAGTGGAGTTACTAGTTTACTAATATTTGCAGAGACAGCCAA
Organism: Globicephala melas; assembly: GCF_963455315.2. Classification (NCBI taxonomy): domain Eukaryota; kingdom Metazoa; phylum Chordata; class Mammalia; order Artiodactyla; family Delphinidae; genus Globicephala; species Globicephala melas. The sequence continues at coordinate 65,337,527 of NC_083321.1, read as the reverse complement.
AGATTTATAAGACCCAAAGACAAGGATCTGTCAGAAACACCAGAAAATCACAAAGGGAAGAGAGATAGCATCCCAAGTTTTTACAAAGAATTTACCCCCAATACTCTGAAAAGTATGTTGACCCAAGCAGTATACTCAAATGTATGGTGCTTAAAATAATTCATTAGGTCAGAGGATGTAAATAAATAATATATTTTTGTGTATCTATATGTCTGCATGATTACAGAGTGGACCTGTGATTTTGTCTTGACACTCACACTAATATGACACAATAGGCTATTGTCTGGCATCAGGTTCACTTGGTTTAGTAGAGGGATACAGGACAGGAAACATGGAATGTCAACAGGATAATGTCAGGTGCTTCTTCAGTAGGGCTCCCTCTAGATGCACAGTAACCATTTTCCACCTTCTATCCCTTACCTGAATGTAGTAACTCAGTTTTAAGATGAGACCATATGGATACACAAGGACTACCTTGCCTTGGGAAGGCTCATGCTCCACAGGAACCAGTCTCTTGGTAACAGTCCAAGTCTCCTCAAGGGATGCCCTCAGTTGCTAGAACACAGTGCATCAGGAAGCTGAGGTCACTCAGCATCCTCCAGGTCCAGATGCTTTCCATCAATAATAATCAATGCTGGTTGGTGACACAGCTGGCACTCCCTGTTTATCCTAACTCAAAATGTTTCCAGGGAAACAGTATTTGGAGAAAAGTTCAGACCTGCTGTTAATTTTTTCTTCAGAATGTTTTATAATGTACTTTGTCAGTACAGTAAATCTTATCCATAAATTATATATTTATTTCAAGGTGCATGTTCAAAATGTTGTTCCCCCAGTTTTGGAGGCCATTGATTTAGACATCAGTATTATGTGGATCTCCGTCTTCTACGTCCTGGTGCAATTTATTCTGTATCATGGTTCTAGAACATATAATTGTAGAGCATTAGACACATGGCCATACATAATCCCGACTTCCAGCTAGCCATGGCTGCCACACACGGAAGAGGGCCACAGTCAGTGGAACCTCTGGGTTCTGTTCTTTTCCCATTGTGGGGCTAACACATTCTGTAGAGCATTAGGGCACCGAGAAAGCCCTTGGTAGAGAAAAACTGCTTTATATTCTGTTCTTTAAATGGCTTGCATCCCTGTCCAGGGCTATTATCATAAAAATGGACTATGAGTAAACAGATGTGCTACTAATGAAAATACTAATTTAAAACATTTGCAAAGTGCTTACTATATGCCAAGCATAAATTAAAATGATTTAGATGATTTATATTATTAAAGGGTTATAGTGTTTTTTTGTTTTGATTTTGTTTTTGTTTTTGTTTTCTTTCTGCGGTATGCGGGCCTGTCACTGTTGTGGCCTCTCTCGTTGCGGAGCACAGGCTCCAGACGCACAGGCTCAGCGGCCATGGCTCACGGGCCCAGCCGCTCCGCGGCATGTGGGATCTTCCCGGCCCGGGGCACGAACCCGTGTCCCCTGCATCGGCAGGTGGACTCTCAACCACTGCACCACCAGGGAAGCCCAGGATTATAGTTTTATAAGGATAAATAATATTGTTAAACCCTTTTTATGGGTGGGAAAACAGATTTAGAGAGAGTACATAATTTGCTAAAGTTTACTTAACTGATGTATCCTGGATTCAAATCCAGGCATTCTGACTCAAAAACTTATATTGTTATACTTTTTTTTTGGAGAGTTCAGTACTTCTAAGGATTTGGTCTTAAGTTTTTTTAAAGAGGTTAATATCTTGATTTATCTGGAATTGTTCTCTCTTCCTCTCTCTCTCTTTAGCTAGAACAGATGAGAGAAAAATATAATAATTTGTTAGTATAATTAGTTATGCATTCTTTTGCCTTTATGTTGTACTAAATTAAAACTGAGAAAATCTGTTTCTTTGTAATTCAAAGTAGAGTTATTTTTCAAAGTTTCAGGAGTTCTAACAGGCTTCTGAAGTTAGAGAGTATTAAGAGTCCTTTCTCCATTTTTTTGGAAGTAAAAGAAGGTATATTTAAAATTTGATTTTACTTCTGTAGAACAGGGGTCATAAACAGAAAGTGACTTTAATTTATGTAAAGAAATAACCAAAGACATCAACAGAATGAGTTAAATATAATCACTCTATTATACCAACTGAATTAATAGTTCTTTACATATGATTGATAAAAATGAAGAAAACAATTATTAAAATACTGAAATAACTGTTGTGCAACAAATATATAATACTCTAAGCATTCTATAGTGCACATTTTTTATAAAGTTTAATTTTTTTAATTGAAGTATGATTGGCAAATGAAATTGCATGTATTTAAAGTGTACAAGTGAATTAACACATCTATCATTTCACATAGTTTCCTCTTTTTTTTTTTCTGGTGTGAACTTTTGAGATCTACTCTCAGCAAATTTCAAGTATACAATACAGTATTATTAACTGTAGTCACCATGCTGTACACTAGATCCTTAGAACTTATTCATCTTATAACTAAAAGTTTGTAACTCTATGAAGTTTAATTTTTAATAAAACTACATAGATTATGCTTCTGGTGTAGGAAAAATTATTACTGATAAATCTTACAGCTTTCTTAAAATGCAACATTTCTCAAAATGTTCTTTTTTATCTTTAAAGGATCTATCTACAAGTAAATCTATTGAAGCTATTATTTGTGCCAATGTTGAAGACTTAGACATATCTTTATTTATAAAATTCCTTGATAATGTCATTCTCTAGCTTTTGGTTATACAAGTAAAGTGCAGCTATTCAAAACAAGCTTCTTGAATTTATATTGAGATTTCTGTTAATGGTATGCTTTAGGTTTGAACAGAAAAGCACTATTTGTTGGGCATTTGCTTCTTTCTCTATCAATGTGGTAAGTACTATAATAAAGTGTGAAAGAACTATATAATATATGATACTTAGTTTCCCAGAATTAGTAATTGGTTTGACATTAAACAAAAAGAGTTGAAAGAGCTAAAGACAATTTTAAACTGCATATTTTCCAAGTGTAAACATATTTTATTTTCAAGAATTCTGGTGGCCTAAAGAATTGAAGGATCAATGTGGGCTAGAAATTTTAGAAAATTTTTGACTTCAACAGTGAAGCAGTTTGAAATTGTCGACTGGTTTCCTTATATAATCAGACTTCTGTAGTAAGGACGAACAATTGCTTCATATGATTTTCTAAAGTCAATTTTATTTTTATAGAATCTCAAACTTTGAAGGAAGCTCAAAAGATGATTTTGACCAAGAATCTTTGAGTCTCCCTACAATATGTCTAAGTAAATATATAATTGTGAAAAGCCCATTCTGTTTTTGGAAAGCTCTCACTTTCACAAAGTCATTTCTCTTTTGAAACAGAATCTATTTTACTTTAATTTCTACCCAATGATTTAAAAGTCTGTGACTCTGGAGGCCATGGAAATTGAGTTCTTCTCCTTCTTTAAATTCTGTTCCTCTGTTACTTTCTCCTTTGAATAAATTAATAGTTAATATTCATTGAGTACTTATCTTACTAATGGTTGATTTCATTAAGTCCTCCCAACAACTCCGGTAAAATTTGCTGTTATTATTATTATTATCATTATCATTAATATCATGCCTATTGTCCAGGTGAGAGAACAGGGGCACTGAGAGGTGAAGAAACTTGCTGAAAGTCATGGCTAGTAAATAGAAGAGCTTGGGTTTGAACCCAGGTATCAGATTCCAGAGCCCACGTTCCTAACCAGTAAATCAAACTGGCTACAGTTTGGCATGGCTTCCCTGTATCCCTTTCAAATCTGGAAACCAAAATTAAATACGGTGTTCTTGGGGTATGCAATCTATATTGGCAAAGTGGAAGTCTTACCTTCTTTGCTCAAAATATTACAACTCAATATTATTTAAGATCCAATTATCATGTTCCACGATTATGCATGCCTTTAGCTTAACCTAGTTTTCATTCCTATTACCTATGTTTTAGATTTTTTTCATTAGGATAAGCAATTCTATTGCATGGCACCCTAAAAACCCACATTTCATATATACTAAATTCAGATGTTTTATCAGTGTTCAAATAGATTTTTAAAATACATTAATTTTTTTTTTCCTAGGAGGTCAGTATAACATGGCAATTAAGAGCTACATCACTTAATAGCTGTATGGCCTTGCCAGATAATTTGCCCTTTCTTTTTCATCTATTTTATGGGATTAATAATAAAATATCTATATCAGGGTTGTCTCATGTTTAAATAAGTGAATGCAGCAATGTAGGCAGAATATAGATATATTCAATAAATGTTAGCAGGATAAAAAATTATACTGGTACTGATACTAATAACTGTGTAAGGAAGAAACTCCACATTTAATTTGCTGAAGAATCGTTTTTGTTTTGATAAAGACACTGCACTTTTGAAGAGCCCAGATTTTCCTATCAGCAAAGTAATTTGATAAACATATAACGAAAACTGCTTAGCAGATCAAAAGAATAATCTTAAAGGGCAACAGTTTTTATAATGTTGTTAGGTCTCAAAGGTTCAACTGATTTTAATGATAAAGGTTTATTTTGGGATTTGCAAGACAAGCCTTCTCCTGAGGAATTTTTTTTCTGATTTTTAACACACCTTTCTAGGAGGTTGCCATTTGTACACTGTACTAAAGATATTTCAATTCAGAAGACATTCAGAAAAAATTTTAAAAGCCAAAAATGTTTCCTCTTTCCAGCCATGAATATAACTGGACGTTTCTTTCTTCATTTTCATTTGAAAAACTCATCAGGAGGCGAGATACACTGCCATCCTCACTTACTGATGAAAGGGTATTGGAGGGAAAAGCAATTATGAATGTCACAGAGTCTCAGCCCAGAGCCTAACCCCACTCCTTTGAAAGGCGTGTGGAGGGAAAGCATCGTAAATGAGATAGGGCACCCTTAAATGAGATAGGGCACCCTAGACTTTCAATTTTATGACAGTCAACGCTCCCACTGGCTTTAGCTCTCGGAAGTGTTGCATGGGTAGTAACTGTATTTTATTTTTTATTTACGTAAGAGAGGAAATATAATGTGAGAATTCTGGGAAAGAAAGGGGGAAGGTCCTTCTCAAAGGTGTAGATGGCAGTGAGAGCCAAACAATAGCGAATAACTGAGCCAGCTGGACTTCCCAGACTATATTTTATTACAAAAATGAGACCTGGATTATTCTTTTAAACAGAGCTTTCTGCCACTTGGGACTACTGCTGGCAAGAGTTCGTTGTAGAACATGATTTATATTCTGCTTGAATCATTTTTTTCAGAGAATTTAAAAGGAATGGTTTTCTAGGTGCATGTTTCTAAAAACATTTGTTCTTTAAACCCGAGGAACACAGTGAGCAGCTTTTGTCAACAATGACAATGAACCAGAGGCACTGTCAGCTTCATAGGTATTGAAACTCAAGAAGTTAACCCAGGGTAGACAAATACTTATGAGATTAGGCCTATTGTGTTGGTTTATCTTCCCTCTACTATGCCCTTAGGAGGAGAAAATTAAGAATATACTCTTGGGGGATGGAGGTATTTATGCAATATAGTTAAGTGTTAGAAGTTGTCGATTCCCAAGAATCTTCTCTTTTAGAAGCACTTGTACTGAGGGCTCCTTTTTGGTTTTTTTGTGGTTTTTTTTGTTTGTTGTTGTTGTTTGTTTGTTTGTTTTTGCGGTACGCGGGCCTCTCACTGTTGTGGCCTCTCCCGTTGCGGAGCACAGGCTCCGGACGCGCAGGCTCAGCGGCCATGGCTCACAGGCCCAGCCGCTCCGCGGCATATGGGATCTGCCCGGACCGGGGCACGAACCCGTGTCCCCTGCATCGGCAGGCGGACTCTCAACCACTGTGCCACCAGGGAAACCCTGAGGGCTCCTTTTACCCACACTGATGTGGAAGGAGGAGAGGCTTGTGGGATATTCTTACTGGGGAGAGGCACCAGCTCTTCTTAGAATGTCAGATGGAAACTTGGTGAAGCCAAGGGAAAGGAAGGCCCAGAAGCTGTATGTTAAGCCCAAAGTACAGAATATTAAACACTATATAAAACCTTAGGTAAAAGGGAGAAAGTCAGGTTATAGCTGAAGTTGTAGTTGAATAGTAGAAAATTCTCTGCAGTCTACCTCCATTATGCATCTGCGAGTTACAGTATGAAAGAGAAAAGAACATATAGCAGAGTGACGTATCCTAGGTAAATTATAGTGTTTTTGAGGGTAGGACTGTTTCTTACTTATCTTCATCAGTGGAATCCCTTTCATCATCAATCCTAAATCATCATTCACTCAGTGTTTGCTAGATTACATGGAACTGTATTAATTGGCTTTTAGCTAGGAATGTGTTATTCTTCTAGGCCCTTCCAATTTTCCTCAAATATTAAAGTATTGCAGATAGCAATAAAAATAATCTGTGTATTTATTTAAATGCAACTTGGATTACCATTTTGGGCCTGTCACTTATACTTAGTGTTATCTAGGTAATAAGTTATTATGGCAGCTGGAATATCAATTCCTGTGCCTGAAGAATTAACTTTTAAGTCTTAACTATTTTCGTTGTGTTGTAAACTGGCACATTTTTGCTGGAGATTTTTGTGTGCTTCTGTGGCTAAAAATTCTTTGGATCATGGAGGAAAGTTTTTCATCTCTTTTTATTTGTCTTCTTTCACATTTTTGGTTTTTTAATTTTTTACTTAAAATATATTGGGGGAATAAAATTCCTGAGGGATTAAGTCTTTGTTATGTGGAATTCAAATCCCCCCCATAATATTTACATATTTTCCATATGTTAATAAATATAGTGTTCTATACAACTATGATCTTTAGACATGTATGTGTTTTTTCCCATTTCTAATTTCCCATTCATAGGATTAATTTTCCTTCTTGTGTAAAAAATGATTTTTCTATGTAATAATTCCTGACTAAAGTCTTATGATTTATTTATTTTTGCTGATATTTTATCCTGAAAGCCAGGTAGGGGTGGGAATTGAGATCGTGCGGTATTTTCTCCCATAAGGAGGCCATTGTATAGACAGAGATGTGTAGTATATTTGAAGCATTTTCATGTAAATGAATTAATTTATGCTATGACCTATGCTTACTAATGCGTTTTTAATCTTCTAAACTGTGAGTTAACGTTCTCCCCAGTTTGAGGATAGAAGTAGTGAGCTTCAGCCCAAATACTTTCTCACATAACTTTAACCTCAGTGTTTCTCCTGGGACCTTATTTATAATAACAAGTGGTTCTGGCTAGAGGTACAGGGTGAGAAAGTTGGGGAGGAAGGAGAAGGAACTAGGGCTAAATTTATGGTAAAAATATTTTCAGTACATTAATGTTTTTTATGAAATGTGGAATAATCCTTTTCTCTCCCACTGCCCTTTTAGCAAAGCCTGAAAGCAGAGGAAATAGTAACAAATATTAGATGCTTACATATTTTTTCCTTCCCAAGAGATCAAAGTCCTTTCCTTTATATACCTGTGAAGTAGAGGGTAAGCCCCCAGGCACTGTCTCTCGCTTTCAGCTGAGAAAACGTATTAAAATGACCTATTTGCCTTCACACACTTAGGGAGGGTTGGGATCTTGACCCTATGTCCTTAGACTCCAAGGCTTTGTTTTGCCAGCTGCATTGTGTCTGTGGCAGGGTGCTTAATTGCAGGGCTCACTGCAAAATGAAAATGCGGGGCCCTTTGATAGAAAATTATTAAGCATTTCAAGATGATGGCAACAGAGCATTGAACCAATTACAGTGCCTTTCTAAGATCAGGGTCCCGTGAGAGCACACAGGTCACACACCCATGATGCTGGCTCTGTTTGTGTTGCCCAGTCTCGTACCTTGGGCATCACCACCAGCAAGAGCTAGACACAATACATGCTCCACTCAAGCTGCAGGTTGCGAGCACACTCGGCTATCTGTAGCAAGAGCCCAGCAAAGAATGCAGAGGCAAGTATCTGGCAAGAATCTGGCTAGACCCGACAAAGTGGGGGCGAGAGTAGAAGCTTTGGTTGGATGGGTATCTGATGCTTAGGGTTTCCCTGAGGCACGCTGGATCCTTAGTTTAGGAAAGCACTCTATTTCTAGATGCTGCTAACAGATAGGATTGACTCTCTTGATGACTTGTCTACCTAGGTTAGGATGGGCTCAGGTTCAGGGCAGGGCTGAGATCTCAGGTTGGACTTTGCAGTACTCAAGGGTGAAGAGGGATGCTGTAAGTTGCAGACCTATTTAATGCTATTCCCTGCAAAGTTGAATGAACACACATGGTTTATTTTACTAAATGCCATTTGCTAAAGTCTAGACATCTTTATTGAAATTAGAATGAGTTCAAACTAACTTGTGTGTTTGTTAAAACCGGGTGACTCCTCAATCACGTGTTTCAAAAATAACCACAACAAAAAATTATTTATATACTTCTAGCCATTTATTAATCCATTCAGTGAATATTTATCGAACACTTGTTACAGATTATAGGCACTGTTCCAGACACCAGAAAAATAGAGGCACAGGACAAATCTTTGACCTTAAGTAGTGTATATTCTAGTGGATTCCTCAGAATCCAGTGAATTCCAGTGGGTTTTGCAATATTGAATTTAGATGTATTTTCTTAAGCTCTTTTTTTGTACTTGAAGCAAAGTAAAAAGAATGGTCAGAAACAAGTTGTTATATTTTTTCTGTAAAGAAAAGAAATATTTTGTATGTTATAGAATACAAGGTAAAAAATAGATTCCTCCTGGGACAAGGATTTTTTTCTCCACTTTAAAAAAGGATTAAAATCACCACAAACATAAAGGTCTCATAAGCAACACTGCATTTGTTAAGAATGTGTAACTTGCAGTTAAAGTAGAGATGATTTTGTGATTCTCTTTTTGGCAGGCATAGTGTTTTGTAATATTTAACTTTTGCCGTAAAAAGTTCTTATGATTTCTATGTTTTAACCTGGTAGGATTTATTCTGTGTACTATATTATTTTCTATGACTTTGTCACAGCCAGGCATTAAAAAATAGTGGTATAACTATAATGCCTAGTGAGGAAAAAAGGAAAGAAAGAAAGAAACCTATTTTGTGGAAACACTGTTGAGTGTTGAAAGCACATCTTGAAATCCTTACGAGTGCAAAAACAATAGTGTCCACAACCATGTGTTTTGATACACCATAAAATCTTTGATCTCTCATGATTGAAGGACGCTAGACATTCCAGAGATACTTCAAAATCTCTCTTTTAGAACATAATGCAATATACCTAAAATAAATTAGTAATAAGTGTTCCTATTCCCACATAGGCCATGTGCCTCCTTCCCCAACTCCCTGCCACATCACTGTCTTAACTTGGCAATATTCTCTGCTTACCATTCACTAACGTCTTTTTCTTTCACTTTCAAATGATTTTTCATTTAATTAGGAAAGGTACAACAATATAAGAATGTTCCCTTTATTTTATTATTATTTTTTTTTTTTGCGGTAGGTGGGCCTCTCACTGTTGTGGCCTCTCCCATTGCGGAGCACAGGCTCTGGACTCGCAGGCTCAGCGGCCATGGCTCATGGGCCCAGCCGCTCTGCGCGCGGCATGTGGGATCTTCCCGGACCCGGGCACGAACCCGTGTCCCCTGCGTCGGCAGGCAGACTCTCAACCACTGCACCACCAGGGAAGCCCTCCCTTTATTTTAACTTTTAGATGCACTTGCTGTATTCAAACAAATTATGTAGTTATTATTTGCTTTTAAAATCAATTCACTAGAAACTCACTGAAGACTTACTACATGCAAGAAACTTGCAGGAGGGCTGATGAGATTTGGCAGTGAGTGTAGTTATAAGAGGGATATATAAATGCACAAGATATTATCCCTTCTACTAATTTGGGAATAAACAATGTGCTTTTGTTCATACTACTCCCTCATATTGGAATGCCATTTCCCTAGTCTCTAACATTAGAATCTCCACATCCTTCAGTTGCTTCCCCGTGAAGCCCTTTCCAGAATGTCATAATCAGAGTTCATTATCTCTATGTACTCTCCAGGGGTCACTATACGTCTATATAGCCTTACTCATTTTGGTTTTTAGTTGTTTTTGCTTTCATGCCTAATTATACCCATTAAAGTTGTGCTATTCAATTTAGATTAATTACAATGAAATAATATGAAAAATTCAATTTTTTGCCTGCACTACCACGTTTCAATTGCTCAATAGCCAAATGTGGCCCATGGCTGGACAGCACAGATTTAGATCATTTCCACCACCACAGAAAGTTCTGTTGGATAGAAGTGCACTAAATTCTAAGCTTCTTAAAGACAGAGGCCATATCGTTTAAATTAATACGTTTCAAAACTTAAATAATAATAAATGTGAAATAGGTGTATCTCAGTGGTGATGTGGGGCAAGGAAGAAAATCAGGATTATTCATCAGATAGATACAGCTGTGCATTATTTAAAGTGTTAATTAAAGTGGGCTCTGTTGTATTTGAAAAGATTGCATTAAACTCTAAAGAAAGACAAGTCTATTATGTTTGCTGAAATAAATATAGGTACTAGGGATTCAAAGAAATCACAAAGACCACATGTAATATTGAACTCAGTTTTAACAAACGTGGTCACAGTGAAGTAACTGGATTAAAAAGATGATATCTGATTTTTATCTATCAATCTAGCATCTATAATATCTAATGTACATTCCTATTCAAAATCCTTCAGAGTGAAATTATTTTATGGACTTGAAATATAATTTTTAAAGAAATGTTATATTCTAGGGTTGCAAATTCTAAGAATTTCTTCAGTAGTACCAAAGAAATTTCTAAAATTTCTAAAAAGTTCTGTACCAGTACTAAAAAAGTTTTATTTTTTACTAGTACAATGAAAAAGTAAGTTACTGCATTTATTTGAACTTAAAAAATAACATAAAATTATTGGTTTGGTAGAAATATACTACCTCCTTTTCCAGATATATCACCATGTAGAGCCATAAAGTTTATTCATTGCACACATTGGTCTTCAATTTCAGTATATTGTTCATAAGTAGAATGGGGATTCTGCAGGGGGAGCAGGTCTAGCACATGGGAAGGTGTATGGCCTTTGTACTCTGACTTGGCTACAGACTGACAGTGTGGTCTTGGGCAGATTACTTAACAGTTCTGAATGTTTTCACTCATTCTGAGATGGGGCTACTGACCTTTACCACACAAATGTATTATGAAGTTTGTGGAAATAGGTATTGAAGCAGCAAGCACCTGTCTGGCATGTACTACCTATCCTTCCAATACTAAGTTTGATACCTGCCAGTGTCCTTCCTTTTGAACCCGTCAGTATTTTTACCACCTAATTTAGCCAAAAAACCCAGAGATTCCATGCTTGATTTTTTTCTGATGAATGATAGTTTTGGCTTCTTATCATTGTTTGCCCGTAGATCTTTTCTCTCTTATCCATGTTTCTTCAATGGCAACAACTACAATCTGAGACAAAGAAAAGACCATTTTAATGGGCATAGACAGAGGTAACCTATGCCATTAAGCTTAATAATAGCTTAAAATAACATAAAACTCTCAAAATTAAAAGGGATTTTAGAATATTATATGCTACTTTATACACCAAGAATGGCAACATTGTTTATTTGATTGGGCTGTCCTGAAGATTTGTACTGCATAGTAAAAACATTTGTCATTCTAAGGACCATTAGCACATGGGGTGATGCCCACTTGAATGCTGTGATGACTTAGGAGAAGGAATAAATAACATTTCTTTGCCTGATGTGAAGCAGCCCCTTCACACACACACACACACACACACACACACACACACACACTCACACACACACTCACACACACACACTCTCTCTCTCTATCTGACCTAATTGCCAGGCTTTTGTTTGTTTTGAACCCCTTCCCTTAATGTCTACTTCTTTAACCAACTGATTTGCTATGCGTGATATAGGTTTTTGGAGTGAGGGAGCTCAGGTTTCTGAATCCCATGCTTTGACTACTACTTAATTAATCTCTGACCTAAACGATAGCCTTGTGTTTCTCATCTGTGTAATGGGAATAAAAAGGCCTGGTATGTTATTTTGTTTTGAATTTTAAGTGGGAAATAGATGTTTACAAAATTCCTGACATACTTTCTTAATAAATATTGACCTTCCCCTCCCTTACTTTTTCAAAGGTATGTTGTGAGGATCCAATGATCCAGTGAACTAACATGCTGTATAGTAAGAGGTGAAGAGCTTAGAATTTGAGTCAGACCTGTGTTCAAATCTTGGCTCGGCCACTTATTAGCTGTGTGACCCTAGGGTATTAATTTATTAAAATAGTTTCTTAATTTGTAAAATGGGAATAATAATTTGTATTTCAGGTAGCTGTGGTGAGGGTAATGTGAAATGTATGCAAATTGCTCTGGACTGGACCTCATGTCTTCTATACATTACTAAGCTCTTTTTTTTTTTTTTTTGCGGTACACGGGCCTCTCACTGTTGTAGCCTCTCCCGTTGCGGAGCACAGGCTCCGGACGCGCAGGCTCAGCGGCCATGGCTCACGGGCCCAGCCGCTCCGCAGCATGTGGGATCTTCCTGGACCGGGGCACGAACCCGTGTCCGCTGCATCGGCAGGCAGACTCTCAACCACTGCGCCACCAGGGAAGCCCACTAAGCTCTTATCAAATCACTCTACTCAAATTATTATTTGTGGTCTGAGTTATGTTCAGCTTCTCTAAAGATATCTTCTAAACTGGATTTTAAGTTTTTGGAGTGTTAGGGGCCAGATCTGACTATCTGTAGCACCATCTAGGATACTGCCAGTTGTATTATGCCAATGTTTGTTCAACTTAGCAACCAATAGAAAAAAATGATCGAGATTTTTGGCCTGCCCACCCATCAGCCACTACCCTTGGGATAGTTAGTAAGAGCAACAGTTTTGGGTAACTCATTACTAGTAATAAAAGCTGCATCAAATTAATGGATTTTTCAAGTATTAAAATGACACAATTGTATTATATGACTAGAACTCTATAAAAGATTACTTTTATAGAGTTTAGATTACTTTTAAAGAGTACTTGGCTCACATTTATATAATATGCATTCATTTATTCCATACCTAGGCCATATCTACTGCATTACTGAAAAAAAATGTGTGTGTGGTCTACCATGGATGTTATGTAATACAGCCACTACTTAGATTCTCCTGACGTGTTCTCTGTGCTCTCCAGTGACTTCATAATGACTGGTTTTAGGGAAGAAAGTAAAATAAAGTGAAGAGAGAAAGGGAATTGAACATAAGTAAAAGGGGTAAAAGGGAGAATGATCAGGTTGAGTAGATGGTACATTCCACCAAAGACTACCTTAGTCATTGCTAAGTCATTGACCCATTTAGTGTCAGTTTTCTTGTTATAGTTTTTGTTGTTTGAAAATATCATCCTTGTAATATCATTTGTAAAATTATAGCCGTGGTGAACTTAAAGATGTACTTTTTAAATGTACTAAAATTGATTGTTTGGGAGCATGAAGGGTAATTTAAAAACATAGACAACGAGGAAAAATAATTTTGGAAACCAAAATTTTAATATCTCAAAATTAAAATAAACATTTTCAATGCTTTTCAAAATCTTACTTTTTTCTTCAAGATTTGCTTATGCCAAAAAAAATTTTTTTATATAATCTATGATTTCATGCACTATCCCTGTGAGGTAGATCTTACTTAACTCCTTATAAGAAATAAAGAGCACAGAAAGTTGAAGGGTTATCTTAAATCTCACAAAATATGAAATAATAAGAATGGGATTTTAGGGTTTTAAGTTCTCCTTCCTGATTCATTATTTTGAGGCTTTTATGTGGTGCTGTTTATGGAGAAATTGAAAAGTAAGCAGGTTTAGGGCCTGATTGCTGTGTATTGTTTTCAGATCACAGGAGATGCAAGCTTCCAGTTTCTGTTGTTATGTTTGTTTAACGTTTCTCTGTAAATCAACAAGGCTTGTTTTATCTAGTCTTAGCCAAATCAAGTATGATTCCTATACTTTTCCATTTGTGTTTGAAATTATAGTGAAAGTACTCATCATTATAGTGTTTATTGAAGTGAAAACTTGTATGTGATTGTATGAATGCCTAATAGACTTGAAGTAAAGGCTGTCAAATTCAAGAATATTTGGAAAGATTGCAAGTGTCTTCTCTACCATGTATTTGTGGCATTTGTGGGGGGGGGTCTAAATTTTTTGATTTAGTTCCATAGTAAAGAATTTATTAAAAGTTTTAAGATTTCTCAATTGCTCTTAAGTAAGATATATGAGAAGCATTTTTTTTGGATAAATGCTGTGTAAAGTTAACAAGAAAATAAGGTTATTTTCTTGTACTCTGTTCTCTGATTTCAACCTCTTTTTCATCTCCTTGTTTTTATTTTTTTCTTAACTTTAGAGGGCTGCTTAAGTATCAAACTAATTTAGATACGCACCCTCCTGGCTGCATCAATCTTAATGGAACCCGCTACCAGAATATTCACTTACCAGAGTATCTCTCAGAACATTTTCATGAATCTTTCCCTGGAGGATTTTCAAAACCAGATGAGCTTACCCAGAACACATTTGTGAAGATTTGTATGGAAGAGCCCAGGTTCCAAGCTAATTTTCCACAGGTCAGATTAATTCTATGTCTTTAATAGTCTCTGCAAAGTCCATGTTTCCATAACAATTGATCAACATTGTATTTAGACATGTTTTTGAAGGTAATGAAGCAATTATTCTTGCAGAAGAGAATGTTTCAGGATGTTTCAATAGCAAGTTAGTACCTATTGTTTCATTATAGGCAGCCGACAGCTCAACGAGAAAGACCTATTATATTACAGAATATAGAAAATCCCTGCTTAACTGATCATATGGTCTTTGCATACTGTGACACTGGTACTTGCCACAAGAAAGGTAGCAAAGATATTTTCCTTATGCATTGAGAAAAATAAGTTGAATAAGGAAAACAATAGTGAAAGAACTAGTACTACTACTAATAATTATTATGGTATATTATAATATTATGGTACAATATTATATATAATATTATAAATACTAAGCTGTAAAATCAATTTATTGAATGCTTAATATCATCTGCTAGGAACTATGCTAAAATATATTATATGCATAATTTCTTCAGTATTCACAACTCTTTGAAGTAATTAGTATCATCCTCAATTTTCTGATGAGGAAATTGTGGCTTAAACACATAAAATACCTTGACCAAACTCTACAGGCTAACACGTGGGAGAAGTAGAGTGTAAAACCAGGTTGTTGATTTGCTCTTAGAAAACTTCTTTCCCAAAGACCCAGCCAGTAGTTTGATAAAGGTCCTAATCTTCCCTTGTGGCCATGGGAGCTGTCCACATGGGTATTATGCCCTGTATTCTTTGTCTGTAGCAAGTGAAAATCAGGGAATAGTGATGTTGAATGCCTGTTTTAAGAAGAAGAAAGGGGGATCAAAAGGTCGAGTTTGTAGATGACTTTGGAGTGAGTGAGTGTTAGTCTTGTGTTTATTATTAATAATAACCCTCTAGATTTCTATTAGACTTTACAACCTTCATTGCTTTTCTGGGCTTCACACAATACTATATGTTAGGGAGGGCAGGTATTGGGACTCCCACTTTACTTGTGTGCGACCTGATGCTCGAATGGTGACTGCCCCAAAGTTGCAGAGCTTGTCCTGTGATGCTTACTCTTCACACAGTTTCTAACCAAATGTGAGGAAGAGGCATGATTTGCGTGGAAGAATATAGTTCTGGAATAACTCTGTAAATAAGGTTTAAAGAAGTGACCATGAAAATAAGTTTGGGTTGGAGGGCTCCAGGTTTTGAGGGAGGTAAAGTATGCAGCTGTAAGAGAAAGGTTGGCTACACAGGTTACGCAATTATCCTGGGATCAGGGCTATCCCTCCAGCACACATGCAAAATTGTCATGGTTTCCAAATTCTAAATATTATCTGCTATTCATATTACGTAAAAGTAAGTTGTGAACAACACATGTGGTATACCCATATTTAAAAATATGTGCATATCCGTATTTTACGTTGGGTATACATTTTGTATACGTACATTATGCATATACATTGTGTGCATTATCAATATCTATGGTTCTCATTTTTTTAACAAACATTGAACTGGTACATTTTTGTTAAAATCATCTTCAGATTTATTTGAGCTTTTACTTCCCTTTCTTCTCTTGTTAGATAAAGATATTGTATATATATACATTATATATTTCTGGTGTGCACAGAAGGATATATGAAACAACGTATGCTTACCTGTTAATGGTAGTTATACCCTTAGCAAGGGCTAGAGGGTAGGGTCTTGATATTACTTCCCCTTTTATTTCATACTTTACTCTTGTTTAAGTTGCAGTGAGCATCTGTTGTTTTTTACGCATTTTTCTTTACACTTTGTTATTTAAAATACAGATTAAAATATTATTACTGTTCTCACTTCAGCAGCACATATACTAAAATTGGAACGATACAGAGAAGATTAACATGGCCCCTGCGCAAGGATGACAGGCAAACTCATGAAGCGTTCCATATCTTTGGCCATGTAACTTGCTTTGGCCAATGGGATGCTAGTGGATGTGATGTGAGCAGAGGATATGATGTGTGTGCTTGTCTGATTGGGCTTGTCCTCTTGTACTTCTACCAGCACCATGGCAAGAGCATACCTGGGGTAGCCACTGCTCCTCAAGCTTTGGTCCTATGATGTGACACATGGAACAAACACCCCAGTTGTCCTACAGATATGTTACCAAGAAATAAATGTTTATTATTGAATGCTAAAAAATATATATTATTACTGTATTATTACTGTAATGTGTCAAATATGCAGTTGGGCAGGATATAAAGATTCTTATAATACGAGAGTTTCTTAAAGTGTATTTCAAAAATTCTCCGTTAGACCTGGCTTTGGATTTCTGGACCTTTGTGCCTGTATTGTGCTGAAAGGCTTTACAGGTGTATCCGGAGCAATAAACCAGTCACCATCATCTCAGTCATAAGTCATCCCTCAGATGTCATGGAAATCCGAATGGTCAAAGAAAATTTTAAAGCAAGACCTGGCCAGGTGAGTCAGTGTCCGGAAACTTTTAAAATACCCTTTATCTTTACATATTTTTTGAAAATTAACATCATTAGACTATTTGGATTTCTTTTCTGGTCATTTAAAAATTGTTTGTTGCTTTTTAGTATATTGTTCTACATTGTCCCAGTGTGTCTGCATTGGAAAACCATCCATTTACTCTCACAATGGTAAGAAACTTGTTTTTTGATTTTTTAATTTTTAGAATGAAATGTGTCTTTTTCTTTTTGTGTGTGTACACTCCACTCCATATCATTCAGACCTGTCACAATATCCTTAATGTTTAAGTAAGCCATCTTTTTACAAAGAAATATAATTATTCAGAAACTTTTAAACTATTTATTATTTTCTACAACTTTAAACTTCAGGAAATAGTATATTTAATTCATTAAACCTTGTTGATTCAAAATGCAGAAAATTTCCTGAATATTTGGACTCTTCCTTTTATGAATTATGTACCAAAATATAATATGTGCATGATTTTCTTTAGAGAGATTAAAATTATAGAAAAGGAAATTACTCTGGGTTGAGGTGGAAGCATAAGAAAATGTTCAGAAAAGAAAAAGCCCAGTATAATTGGCACCCAAGTTGTGTATGGAGAAAGGAAAGGAAAATAAGGTCAGAAAAATAAAATGGAATAATAATGAGGGGAAATCGCTAAATAACGGCATTATCAAATATTGTTAGCCCATTGTTTAATGTTATTTTTTTCCATTATACAAATGGCCTGAACCCATTATAAAAAAGTAGACAATTCACAAGCATGTAAGATCACATTATAACTTTTCCTCATTTCCCCACTCCCAGTCCTTTTCTTGAGTTTGACCTATATTCTTCCAGGTATTTTTCTGTATACTTTGGCATATATAGGTGTCTGGCATTTGTTTGTTGGATCCTTTATCATTTTCTCTTTTTACACAACAATATGTCATGGACAACTTTCCATGTTACCGTATTTGTATATGCCTCGTTCTTTTTGATCACTGTATAATATTTCACAGTAGGAACATACTGTAATTTATTTAATATTCCCCATTGATGATAGAGGTTAAGATTTTATTCAGTTTCTAACAAAGGCAACTGAGACAGGGACCACATGTTTAAACTATATGCTAAGATATGCAAATAAAATTGAACAAATTATGGGGGAGAGGCCAGAAAAATAACTGGTGTCAAAGTGCTAAGGTTTAGGGATGAGACTGTGCTGGGATTGGAACCGCTGTTAAATTTGATGTATTAGTCAAGTTGAAAACTTGGAAACCTTGGCCAAGTTACTTCATCTTTTTGTACATTCATTTCTTAGTGTAATATTGTGATAAAAGCAACAGCTATTCACACATTTATGAGTTTAAATGAACTACTACAAATAAAGTATGTAGAACACAGCCTGGAACGTGAAGTGTCAGGTACATGTCAATACATGTTAGCAAGTATTATGATTTTTATTTTCAGTGTGAACTTGTCCCTTGAGAACATGTACTTGTGAAGATGGCTAGGCCAGAAAATTTTGTATTTAAAGGATAAAACAAGCAGAAAAGAAGTGTCAAATGGTTAGAGAAAAAACAGAAGTTATTTATCCAATAGCAATTCTTTAAAAAGAAAGAGAATTTTTTGCTTCATTTGCTCCAAATTTTGCATTCCATTTGTATGTAGCAAATTTATTTATCTATTTATTTATTTTTAATTTGTCTTGCAGTTTTATTGAGATATGACTGACATATACCACTGTATAAGGTATATGTATATGTATAAGGTATGCAGCATAATGATTTAGCTTACATATGTCATGAAGTGATTAGCACAATAAGTTTAGTGAACATTTGTCATCTCATATAGATTCAAAATTAAAGAAGTAGAAAATAAATATATTTTCCTTGTGATGAGAACTCTGAGGATTTACTCTGTTAACAGTTTTCATATGTATCACACCGCAGTGTTAATTATATTTATCATGTTGTATATTATATCCCTAGTACATATTTATCTTATAACTGAAAGTATGTACCTTTTGACGGCCTTCATCCACTTCCCCCTCCCCATGCCCCACCCTGGTTCCCCTGGTAACCATAAATCTCATCTTTTTTTCTTTTTGAGTTTGTTTGTGTCTTTATTTACTTTTGAAGTATAATTGACCTACAGCACTATGTTAGTTCTTGTTACCCATCATAGTGATTCGATATTTCAGTATGTTTCTAAACGATCACCATGATAAGTCCAGTTACCGTCTGTCATCATACTAAGATATGACATAGTTATTGACTGTATTTCCTAGATTATTAATTATTGAGGAAATGTAGTTTGGTATCTAGTGAAATAATTAACAACATTCCATTTTATCAAGAAAGATGGCAACATTGGCCTACCTTGGAGACAGGTATAGTATAGTAGTTTATAGTCATTATGATAGTTTACAGTAGTTATAGTATATATATATATATATATATATATATAGTATATATAATATACATATAGTAGTATATATATAGTAGTTATAGTAGTTTCTCCAATAGTGATGATAGACACCCTTTCATCTGGTGCTGTGTGGGCTGCAGGTGACAGTGAAAGGGGAAATGTATCACCATGAGTAACAGTGGAAACTTAGTTGCCCTCATGAGATATAAAACCAACAGGAGTCCTGAGGCCATCAGGAGCCAAGTAGCCATGTCACACCCTTCACTCCTGTAGCACATGCACACCCTACAGGGTGGCTGAATAAGATTGCCCACATCCTATTAGGACAGCAGGAAGCTTGGGGAGTAAATCTGATCAAGAACCATTCAGGTGTGATGTTTCAGCTCAGTCATGAAGCCATTTTCATGTGATTGCATCCACTACAGTCAGAAGCACTGTGCTTTAGTTCTGATAGTTGTAAGACATGTTTCTATTTCTCCGCATCCCTACATCCTGTAGGCATAAAGTTGGTAAAAAGAAGGGGGAGAATGAAAAAGGGAGAAATACACAAGTAAGTTTGTCTTGATAGAGTAGTTTAGGAAGTTTGGCCCAATCTTGGGGTCATATGAAAATTACTTCAGAAATTAACCTTTCTTTGTGTTTGAAACTTTTTTCCAGGTTTATTGAGGTATAATTGAAAAATGAAAATTGTATATATTTAAGGTGTACAACATGAGACTATATTCTGAAAATCGTTTCTTCATCATAGCATTAAGTAGAGAATATGGAATAAGAAAAGAAGGCAGTTGCTGAATGTCAACTACAGAGAAGAGAGGGATTTTTTATAAAAATGTTTTTCAACATACACAAAAGTAGAGAGAATAGTATAATGAACTCCCATATTCCCATCACCCAGCTTCAACGACAAAAAAAAGAAGATTGTTTACTTTTGAGTATATATTCTGTCACTGAAAACTTTTATGTTCTCTCAAAACAGAAAATCCAGGAACTTTTCACCTGTGTTACACACTGAGTAGATGCTTCTAGATCTAGTCTCTTTCAGCTGGCCTAGAACTTTTTCACAGGGCAAAGGAGAAATAACATAAAGTGTTGTGTAGAATCTGAAGGTCTTTAAGCAAATGCTTTATGTGGCCTGGTCTGCTTCCTGAAAGCTGATTGAAGAGCTGTGGTAACCCTGTAGCTGGCTTGAGGCACGGATGGGAGGAAAAGAAAAGAGGAGAAGGGAATGTAGGGAACAGAAGAGCAGCAACTGGAAATAAGAGAGAGAGCTAAGAAAGGGAGAACAAATTACATGTGAGGTCAAAGGTAGAAATATTCACACAAATGACAGGAACTTTAGAATTCAGTCCCAACTCTGTCACTTATTAGTTCTGTCTGTGAGTGGATCTCTGCTCTCATCAACTCCCAAATAGCAGTGTTTGGCTATGAATCAAAAGAAAAGATAGGGATAGCAGTCTAAAGATAAAACAAGCTAAAATGATATAAGAATTTTCTCAGGTACTTTACATTTTGTTGTGTGAATGAAGGACTATTTACATTTCCCCACTCCCACCCCGTGGAATCCTAAGGTGTAAGAATAGGAATAACAATACATTATTCTTTTTTTTTTTTTTTTTTTGGTACGCGGCCCTCTCACTGTTGTGGCCTCTCCAGTTGCGGAGCACAGGCTCCGGACGCGCAGGCTCAGCGGCCATGGCTCACGGGCCCAGCCGCTCCGCGGCATGTGGGATCTTCCCAGACCGGGGCACGAACCCGTGTCCCCTGCATCGGCAGGCAGACTCTCAACCACTGTGCCAACAGGGAAGCCCACAATACATTGTTCTTGGAGAAAGAATATTGGTTTAGTGACTACTTTGAGAAATAGGATGTACTTGGCTGGGTGCGGAGACGGAAGAGCTTCTCCTCACCTCAGTGAAGCGCTGTTAGGTATACAGTCCTCCTGAGTCTCCTTATGAGCAGCTTCCTACAGCTAAGGAGGAAGGTCTAAAGGAGGTCTGGTAAGTCCTCAGCACAAGGGCTCTGTGTCCACTACAGGCTTGTTTCAGAAGATTCAGGGTTGGAGTGTGTTGGATGGAGGCAAAGAGGTTGGATACCTGGGATTCTGTATCCATCATAGTTTTTCTTCTTTCTTACTTTCTTCAATTAAGAAAAGATTTTTCCTTTTTCCTTCTGCTTCTTCCAGGCCAGTCTTCAGTTCTCTTTAAGGAACATGGTTCTCTGAAAATTCTCTAAGAAAAACAAGAAAGAAAAGACCCAAAATAGTTTGGAAAATAGTGGTTAGTGTGTATCGCTTTAAAAAATTCATAGTTTCTCTTACCATATTACTGGTTTTAAGACGTTCTTTAATAAATAATCCCATTGAATTTTATTCACCCATTTATTTAACCCTTTTCTACTTTCTCACTTTTAGATCTTTGTCTAGACTAATCTCTTTGCCCTAGAAACCAACCACTGCTTCTTCCACTTATTCACTCTCCAAATACCATACATTCTCTTGACCTTTTCCTTTTATAAGACCCTGTATATTCTCTTCAGCAATTAGTGCCATTAAATTACCTGTTTAATACCTGTCTTCCTCCTAGACCATAAGCTCCAGGAACCCTTTCAAAGTTACGTTCATAGCACAGCATCTGGTACACGGAGTAACACAATATATATCTGTTGAAAGAGTGAAAAACGCTTAATATATAGTTAGTGTTTGGGACTTACCTTGAGAAATACTTCATAGATGGATTGTCTTTTCTTCCCATCTCTCACTTGGAAGGTGAAGCCAGAGAAAAGGAAAAGCTAGAGGATTTAAGGAGAAAGAGGAAATGCTTATGGCTGATGTGTCTCTCAGTCAAAGAGCAGGCTTCCAGTCAGGTTCTGAGTCTAATCTTTTTTTTTTTTTTTTTTACATCTTTATTGGAGTATAATTGCTTTACAATGGTGTGTTAGTTTCTGCTTTATAACAAAGTGAATCAGTTATACATATACATATGTTCCCATATCTCTTCCCTCTTTCGTCTCCCTCCCTCCCACCCTCCCTATCCCACCCCTCCAGGCGGTCACAAAACACCGAGCTGATCTCCCTGTGCTATGCGGCTGCTTCCCACTAGCTATCTACCTTATGTTTGGTACTGTATATATGTCCATGCAACTCTCTCGCTTTGTCACAGCTTACCCTTCCCCCTCCCCATATCCTCAAGTCCATTCTCTAGTAGGTCTGTGTCTCTATTCCTGTCTTACCCCTAGGTTCTTCATGACATTTTTTTTTCTTAAATTCCATATATATGTGTTAGCATACGGTATTTGTCTTTCTCTTTCTGACTTACTTCACTCTGTATGACAGACTCTAGGTCTATCCACCTCATTACAAATAGCTCAATGTCGTTTCTTTTTATGGCTGAGTAATATTCCATTGTATATATGTGCCACATCTTCTTTATCCATTCATCCGATGATGGACACTTAGGTTGCTTCCATGTCCTGGCTATTGTAAGTAGAGCTGCAATGAGCATTTTGGTACATGACTCTTTTTGAATTATGGTTTTCTCAGGGCATATGCCCAGTAGTGGGATTGCTGGGTCCTATGGTAGTTCTATTTGTAGTTTTTTAAGGAACCTCCATACTGTTCTCCACTGAGTCTAATCTTTAAGATCATGATGACTATTTCTCTTTAGCTGATAAGAGGACTGGGAAATGTACTTATGGTGGAGGTAGTTTGGGAAGAACCACCAAAGACAAAGGGAAACAATTTACTGAGAACATCTGGTTAGAGACAGCAGGTCAAGTTTTCACCTCCACTGCCCCATTCTCAGGGCTAACAGTGGAAAATTACTTGCTCCTAATTTCTGTTGCTTATGTGACAAATGTTATCAATATATCTTAGGTTTGCCTAGCAACCTGCAGGTCAAAATGGATCTTGACTTTGCAAGTTTTGGTTTTGTATTCACATTTATCCTTATTTTAAACATCCGTTTTTGTATGTTTTGATTATGCTATATTAAACCTCAAAGTGTTAATTGTTTTAGAAAGACTTATATCTCATAGATATTTTAAATTGCAACAATAGTTGGCTTCCAAAAGAAATTTTAAGACAAAGGAAGATTCTTCTCCCCAGACCATCTGTGTACCATGTACTTTGTGTAGGCTTAGGAAATGGTTTATAGCCCTCCCACATTTGGGGGGATTGCTAGCTGTCTCACTCATACCATGCCCCAAGGGAGTCCCTGTTTTTGTAAGAGGGAAAAGAGGTGAACTGTACTGCTGCCTGGAAATGAATTTGAGTAAAGCAAAAACATTTCTAAGCTAAATTTTACATTATGCTATTATGTTAATTTACTGTCTTTTCCTGCCATTTCCTTCTGTTTGGCACTTACATGTAAAATACATGCTTTTCAAGCATTTTCACTGGATAGTTTTAAGGGTTCCTTTGAAATAAAACAAAGGAAAACAAAGTGACTTAGGGCTTCCCTGGTGGCGCAGTGGTTGAGAGTCCACCTGCCAATGCAGGGGACACGGGTTTGTGCCCCGGTCTGGGAAGATCCCACATGCCACGGAGCGGCTGGGCCTGTGAGCCATGGCCGCTGAGCCTGCGCGTCTGGAGCCTGTGCTCCGCAACGGGAGAGGCCTGCATACCGCAAAAAAAAAAAACAAAAAACAAAACAAAACAAAACAAAGAGACTTCCAATATGCCAATTCCCACTAAAATTGTATACACATCCCATCTTTGTCAAGGATAATAGTACCTACTAATTAAATGCCTAAACAAACTTTGAAAATATTATATTATTTAGTTCTATATTTCTATGTGATGTGTACTGTTAACTCTCTATGATACAGAAAATAATGTGACTCAGAAATATTAGATAGCACACAACTAATTAGTGGCACAGGTGAGATAGAAACACAGACTGCCTGGCTGAAAGGTGTATTGTTAGCTATTCGGCCCTGTCTCTCTCATGCCTCACCACCTAGCCATGTTCAGGGCATTCATATTTCTAAAACTCCTATTGCTCTTAGACATACTTGTTGGAGTCAACAAAAAAGAATTACCATTTAAAAGAGAAATTTATGAAACTATAAAAATGTATTTTCAAGAGAAAAATGAAGTTGAAAGTTTTATATTGCCCACACTACTAAGCTCTTCAAATATTGTGGGGAGTTGAAAGTCAAATTCCCCTGTTAGAAAAGTCTAATATTTACTTTAATATATCGTGTCAGTATAAGGAAAAATCAGATCTATAACATATCCATTGATCCCAGATTCAGTAGCTTGAATTTCACCTCATTTTTTAAACAGAGGTGAAGCTTTTACAACTGAAAATAACAAAAAAAGTTGGTGCAAAGATAAGGTACAGAAGCACTATAATATTTTTCATAATTTCAGTCAAAGTAAGGCTAAGTTTTGACTACTGATTTAATTAGGAACTCAAAGGTTGGACTTTTCATTGCTTAAAGTGCTTCAACATTTCTTATACTTGACACTGACTTTGCTACACACGGAAGCCATGCTTATTTGGTGGGTGTTCCCAGAAAGTTGTGATTGTTTTCTGCAGTAACACTTGCATTCTCTCAGGGTGTAACCAGCAGGAACGTTTGCTGACAAAGGTTGTTGGAGATCAGAGGCTACTGTACAGTATTAGACCATAGATTTTGGAATCCTGAACAGCTGGGATTGGAGACCTGAATACCCCACTTATTAGTACTGTGACCTTGAACAAGATAATTAACACACTTACCTTTGGTTTACTTCTTTATAAAACATGGATAATAATAGTAACTTCTCTATGAAGCTTTGAATATGAATTAAAAAGATATAATCAAGCTAAGCAGGGTGCTTGGCACACAGGAGTTTCTCAGTTAGAAGTTGTTTCTGTTGTTGTTGTTGTTTTTCTCACTCCAATCCCACAATTAAAAAAAAATTTTTTTATTGGAGTATAGTTGATTTACAACGTTGTATTAGTCTCAGGTGTACAGCAAAGTGAATCAGTTATACATATATCTACGTTTTTTTAGTTTCTTTTCCCATATAGGCCATTACAGAGTACTGAGTAGAGTTCCCTGTGCTATACAGTAGGTCCCTATTAGTTATCTATTTTATATATAGTAGTGTGTATATGTCAATCCCAATCTCCCAATTTATCCCTCCCCCCGCTTCTCCCCTGGTAACCACGTTTGTTTTCTACATCTGTGACTATTTATGTTTTGTAACTAAGTTCATTTGTACCTTTTTCTCAGATTCCACATATAAGCATTGTCATATGATATTTTTATTTCCAATAATGTGTGGACAATCAAAACAGGATTAAACTGATTTTTTTTTTTTTTTTTTTTTGCTTCCTTCTCCAGCATGCAATAACTGACTAAGCTCTGGCCACAGACTGGTTTAGAAACAGTCATTTGGGGGACTGATGATTTGCCTCTTGTGGTTTACTAGCCCGTGGGATGAAGGATATTTCAGGTTGGGTTTCCAGGGAAACAGACTGGGAGTAGAGATTTGCGTGCCAGAGGTTTGTTGGTTAGTGTGCTCAGATCAACAGCTGGTAAGGAGTGAGGGACTAAGGAGGCAAGGCAGAAGTTGAACTGTGATATAGTCTCCACAGAGACCTCAGCAGTTCACACAGGAGATCTACAGGTAAAATGGTAGTTCAGAGTTGTCCTGTCTTGAAGTCAGGAGGACAAATCTGTGTACTCCCAAATTACAGTCATTGGGTTTGACGCTTAGACATGGGTGGGGAAGCGTTTGTCTGTGGATGGCAATTCCTGGGGAGGGTCTCAGAAGTAGCTCTCAGCAGGCAGCACTTTCAGCAACTGGGAGATTGGGGAAATGAGTGTTTTAATACTGAAAATTGGGAAAAGGGAGAAGGGACGAAGACCTGAACAGGGCACCACAGTTTCCACTACACACAACACTTAGATAGATGTATTTAAATTTATATATTTATATACATTTATATACCTATAAATATATAAAAGGTGTATTAAAATATAGCTTTTGTGAGATAATTCTATTTTTAAAACTTAAACTTGAGACACATATAAATTCTAATAGTTTATCTAAAGTTATTGAACTTTAAAAATTTGTAGTCCAAACAGCAGATTTACTTGTTTCTTTGCTGAGGGAAGGAGGTATCTAAAACATAAATTGTTTAAAGGATCAAAAAACCCAAAGTAACACAATTGATGACAAAGTTGGAACCAAAATTCAAGTTTTCTGATTCTTTTCCTTCTTTAAACCTTTATTGACTTAAAACCTGGGTAGATTTTTCTTTTCTTTTCTTTTTTTTTTTTTTGACTATGTAGTTGATCTCTTAAAGTGTTTTCTAGCTGTGCTCTGTAATTACCAAACTTTGGATTTTCTGCCAAAACAAATGTATTAAGGTATGCTCTCATCTAATTTGATATGTAAATCACAGATGATTTTAAAAAGCCAAACTTAAGAAAGCATGAAACCTACTGTTTACTACAGAATGTAACATCTCTTTATATTTAACTGAGGTAGATATTATTTATGTTTATTAATACTTTTCATGGATTCTCAAGTAAAGAATGCAGAATCTGCTCTTGTATAGCAGTAATTGATTGAAGTTTGCATAAATATCTCTGTATCCTTTCATTATTATTTTTATTCAGAAACACACGTGCTTTCCTGACATCTGTATTTTAAGTTGTATGATTCATTATTTTTAAACTTGGATAACCTGATTTCACATATTTTTCCATGAGTCACAGGAAAGTCTAGTTGTTAGTTTGTTATTGTCTGTACTTTTACATAGCATGCCTGCACTTGCCATCGTTTTTCTGATTTTTGTTTTTCATGTCTCAACCAGTCACTTTGGGAATAGTCCTTCCAGTTTTCAATGAAAACCAGACAAGAATGGCCATGGATTTCTCAAGACTGGCAAACTATTTTTGTTATTATTTGTTTAATTCCATGGGTTTAAATATAACCAGGAAGTCTGCATCAGTTGTTTTGATCTTGGGTCTTGATCTCATCTATTTAACTCTTAAAAATTACTTTTCTCTAGGGTTTCACAAATCTTTTGCTTGGACAATTTAGAAACTCAGCTGGGATGGATGATACATTAGCAAGGCAACAATGTGTCTTAACCATAGAGCAGGCACAGTGGTGGAAATTGCTCCAGAAGGTCACTAATGTTCAGGAAACTTAACAGGGCATCTGAATTCTCTGAAAATTAGACATTTTCTAACTGCTCTAGCTTGACTTTTTTCCAGGGGAAAAGAAAATATTCCTTCGGTGCCTAATGTGATCCTGCATGATAAATATGAACTTAAATAGGTCAATGTATTCAGAGAAAACCTGTTGTTTAATATTAAACTTGGTTTATTTAATTGGTATTTTTGGATGCCTCCTTTTACTTAGATACCAAAGAGAAGATGATCAATAAAAGCTCCTTTCTTGACTTAATATCTCCTTTCTGCTACTTCCCCATTTCTCAGTTCTTCCTTTCCTCTTATTCTCTGTTAAATCCACCAACTTTGCCCATACCACTCTACTTAAACATTTCCGAGGTCAACAGTGACCATGTTATTGCCGGGTCCAAGGGTCATTTCACAGTCCTCAGTTGGACTGACCTCTCATCTCCATTTGGCACAGCTGATCTCTTGCTTTATCGATACCCTGCTTTCATTGTGCTTCCAGGACATCTGCTCACCTGGTTTGTCTCCTAGGTTTCTGGGTACTTTTACTCGGTCTTTCTTTCTTCGCTATTCCTTGTCATCCCATGACCTCTAAATATCAGAACACTCCAGTGTCCATTCCTTGAACTAGTTTTCCGCCAGCTAAATTCATTTCTCTGGTGATCTTTCCTATTGATGTATCCGTATGCTATCATCTCCCAAATTTATAGTTCCGGCCCAGACCCCATCTCTGAAATTCAGGGCCCTGTGTCCAATCGTCTACCAGGAACTTCCACTTGGATGTCTAATAGACATCTTAAATTAACATGTCTAAAATTGAACTAACCTTTGGCCTTCCAACCTATTCCACTCACCATCTTCTCCCACTTCTGTTAATGCCAACTCAGTTGTCCATGTTGCTCAGGCTGAAAACTTGAACATCATTCTTGACTTTTACCAGTTTTTAAAAATATCGGCAAAAATCCATCCACAAATTTTCTTGGCTCTACCTTCAATATATGTCCACCATTTCCACCGTTGCCACACTGGTCCAATCTACTACCATTGGATAGCTTCCTGACTCCTCTGCATCTGTCTGCCCTTACTCAGCTACCATTTTTTTTTTTTTAATCTTTATTGGAGTATAATTGCTTTACAATGGTGTGTTAGTTTCTTCTTTATAACAAAATGAATCAGTTATACATATACATATGTTCCCATATCTCTTCTCTCTTGCGTCTCCCTCCTTCCCACCCTCCCTATCCCACCCCTCTAGGTGGTCCCAAAGCACCGAGCTGATCTCCCTGTTCAGCTACCATTTAATCTTAACAAGCTGCCAAGGTGATTATTTTGAAATGAAAACCAGATTATGTCATTTTTCTGTTAAAAAAAACAGGCAGTTTTCACCTTGAGCTATACTTGATATCTGTTGACTTGTATCTGCTTGAGTGTGTGTATGTGGGGAGGGGTGTGAGTGGAGAAGGGAGATCAGAGGTCAGAGTGTCTGGAATAGACTAAGGAAAAGGAAGGATGGTAGGAAATAATGTCAGAGAAGTCATGAGGAGTCAGATTATGTAGGGTTTATATGACACTGCAAGGGCTTTGGTTTTTACTTTGAGTGAGGAAGGAGCCATTGGGTGGCTCTGGGTAGAGGAAGGACATGACCTGGCTTAGTTTTTAACAGGAACACTCTGGATGCTATGTTAGGGTTAGATGAAGGGCAGAGCAGAGAGACCAGTTAGGAGGCCGTTGTGGTCATCCACCTGGGGTATGATGCTGCTTGGACCAGGATGGTGACAGTGGAGCTGGTGAGAGGTATCAGGTTCTTAATATATTTGAAAGAGTTAGCAGGATTTCTTGATAGACTGGGTATGGAATGGGAAGGAAATACAAGAGTTAGGGTTTTTATTTTTTTTTATTTTTTTATTTTTTTCTTTTGTTTTTTTGGTCTGAGCAACTGGAGCTGCATTATGTGAGATAGGGAGGGCCCTCCCTATCAAATTCTCATCTACAAAAGCTCTCATTCTGATGAGAATTTGTAGAGCCCAGTTTGGGATATGTAAATGTGATATGGCACTTAGTCTACTTTTATCAAATATTTCCTGAGCAAATGAATGACATCTCAGCCCTACTTTCCACTGTACAGACTATTCCTGTATCTTGAGCCCTTTTTGTCCCACCTCTACTTGTCCTGCTTGTGTTTGGATTTGTGGGAGCGTAGCTGCCTGGCTTGTGCTTGGGGTGAGGTAATTTGGGGGTCAAGTTATCCCATATACAGACATGAACACATTTCTTCTCTTTTTTAAAATGATAAGTCCAACCTCAGTTTTCTTCTGTTGTCTGTGAGGTCTCTGAGACCTAAGTTTTCCCAGTGAGGTGTGAGAAAGATGGGTTTGCTTCTCAAGGTGATCCCTTTTCTGAAGGTTGTGCAATTTCAGCTTTGGAATTTTTTCCAGTCAGTTCCCAAACCACCATGTCACCCACATTTCGTCTTTCAAAATGTGTTGACACCTCTCTATTGTTGTTATCATTCCCTGTGTTACCTTTGATATTGCCATGTGTATTTTTATATTCATAAATTGTTATCTCAGTGTTTTGGTTTTTTTCTTTTGAGGGAGCTGAGATAAATGCACATATTCCATTGCAGTTAGCAAAAATCTCACTTACATACTTTTCCAGGATCTTTCTGTTTAATATTTAGCATTTTTTTCATGAAACTATACAAGTAAACACTTTTTCCTTCAAGTAAACCAGTAAATATTGAAATGTTATATTTGTCAAAACGTTTAGAGTCACGATGTTGCACTAATTGTGATGGATTTTGCACTCCTGGCACATTATCTCCTCTCTTACTTTTAGAACAGTCCTCATTTGTGAAGTTACATGAGCTCCTAGTATAGTCTGTGAAACTTTTTAATACTCAATACATGTTTGTTGAATGTTTGAATAAATTGTAGAAGAATTGCCCATTGTTGAAGTCCTTATTCATTCTCAGGTTAATTCTCCAATATTTTATTAACTGATATTTGAATGCATACCCAATAAGGATAAGATGCTATGGAATATATGGTAATGATTTAGAAATAGTTCTTGATCTCAAGACATTTATAGTATATTAATACTGGAAAAATTACACAAAATTAAAGAGGTAAACTGTAATAAAGGGCATAAAAGTCAAGTAATTTGGAATTTCAGAGAAGAGAGGGATTTTTGTAGCATGGGAAATCAAGATTTCTTCACGAAAGTGGTAGCATTTGAGATGGGCCTTAAAGAATTACCGGTGTCCAGTATGAGAAATGGGAATGAAGTCATTCTAAATGAGTATACTAGTAAGTGAGAAAACGAAGAGACAAGAAAATATATTAGTTGATCCATGTTGGCTTAGCTGGATTAGAGTGAATCAAAGAGGAAAAATGGGATATAAAATTGGAAAGAATTTGGGACAAATGTGGTTGGTCAGAGACCGTAGGAAAGAAAGAACGTGCGTGTTTTCCCATAATAGGATACGAAAGGTTAATCAATAGGAGATGGCTGTGATCAGACATTTTCTTTGGTAATATTATTTGAAAGGACTTGAAAGTTGATTGAATGCTGGCAGGAAGAGAAATACCTGGTATTACTCTGAGATTTGAACGTCTGTTCTGGTGGGATGTAGGTTCCATGTCCAGACCTAGGGGAATTAGAAGGAGAAGATAACTTAGGAAAGAAGAGAACAGCAATTTTAGATATATTACCTTTAGAGCGAATTTCAAGTAGAAATTATCTAGCAGGCATAGAAAATGTGAAACTAGAGCTTTGGAAAAGAGGGTTAAAAATAAAGACCTGACAATAATGATTAAAGAACATCATATTCTGTGATCATTTTCTCTGGTTTAAGAAATTTGTTACATTGAAAATTTAATATTTACCATAGTAACATCCATTTTAGACTTATTTTTATTTATTGTTGCAAAGCTCTTGATTTAAAATAAACACATTGTGGCTTTTAAATTCATTTTCCGTGTTGAATAAATTCTTGTGCAGTGACATCATTTTTACATTTTGTTCTCAAATGTAAGATGATTATGTAATATCTGTTTATATTTTTGTGGGACTGTTATAAAATCATTAGTCATTTGAGCACATGAAAAACCCAATGCCATTTTGAACAAATAATTTGAAAGAAAAGGTTGTTTTTCTCCAGGATATCAAAGTACACATTCCTCCAGGTCTCTTGCAAATTCTGTCATTCTATTTTCTTCTCCTTAAACTAGGTGATGAGTATTCTGCTACTTATATTAAGGTCAATAACAGCCAAACTCCATTCTCTCCATCTAGGAAACTTAAGTGAGACTAAAGTAAGACTCAGGAATGTTTTAATGTTTATATTTTAAATTAAACTTTTAAAGTATGTAAATTTATAAACATTAAAAACCTTAATAATAAATTTTAAAAATAGATGTGTATGAAATGAGTTATTTTCTCTGTCTTCAACTTTACTTCCCAGAAATTAATATTCTTAACAATGTATCATATAGTCTCATCAATGTATTTGTGTATAGAGAAAAAACACTAATATCTGTTTTTTAAATTTTATTATTTATTTATTTAATTATGGCTGCATTGGGTCTTCATTGCTGCACGTGGGCTTTGTCTAGTTGCGGAGAGTGGAGGCTAGTCTTCATTGTGGTGTGTGGGCTTCTCGTTGCGGTGGCTTCTCTTGTTGCAGAGCACGAGCTCTAGGCGCATGGGCTTCAGTAGTTGTAGCACGTGGGCTCAGTAGTTGTGGCTCTCAGGTTCTAGAGCACAGGCTCAGTAGTTGTGGTGCACAGGCTTAGTTGCTCCGCGGCATGTGGGATCTTCCCGGACCAGGGCATGAACCCGTGTCCCCTGCATTTGCAGGTGGATTCTTAACCACTGTGCCACAAGTGAAGTCCCCTAATATCTGTTTTAATTTTAAGAGTGTGAACTTTACTACATGTCCTATAACATATTTTAACTGAAAATTTGTCATTAGCATATTTATTTTTAATGTTCTAAGAGAAACAATATAGCCAGAGATATGAATACTTTATTATTTCTTCCCTTTGAGAAGTTTTCTAAGCACTTTTAAAAAGATAGTGAAACAACATTAAGGAATCACTACACTGTGCTTTAGACAACATTAATGAATCTGAACATTATTTTTGCAAAGGTACTAAAATGTGATTCTAAGATTTTCAGTCATTGTTTCAAACCACACATGGTGAAGTCATTCTGTGTGCTATTCTATGCAAGCCTCCTTCAAATCTGGGGTGATATGACTGGGCAAAGACTCTGTTAAAATCTGTCTTCTTCATTCCTAGCTAGTTTGAGGAAGTATCAGTAATTTATAAAGGCATCATTCCCAAGAGTTTGAGAGGAACAATATTGTGTTCTACCTGTTCACAACCAGATCAACCTTAAAAGCTATCCTGATACATTTGGCCAACACTTAGAAGAAGGAGGTTTATAGGCTCCTACAAGGCCTGAGGGAATGTTAAACATCATATGTAATTATCTTTTACAATGTCTGCACTGAAAGAATAGAACAGAGATATGAATATTTGGCAAAATGTACATTTTCCTTTAGAATACATTATAAGATTAACTCAAGCCAGATGCGTACTCAGGCATACAAAGACTAACTTTGTTGCTCCCTATTCTATTTTCTTGGCTTAGATCTTCTTTTCATAACCTAAGATTTAGTTCACAATAAGGGAAACATCAAGAGACATGGGAACAATCAGATTGGTAGCTTGGAACTCTGTTGGGATTCTTGCTTTCTGGCAGCTACAACTTTTACAGCATAGAGGCTCTGGCCAGCGTTAAGTATTGATAGTACGAAGTAAAAGTGGTGGTGGGTTTTTACAGATCACATCATCTTATTTGGAGATTTACTAATGACAAAACATTGCTCTTGGAGTTATTAAAAACTAGAATGTAAATTAAATAATTAAATGTTAGATTGAGAATGATAAATGAAGCAATATTTTACTAGTATAAATAATATTTAAGTAATATGATTTTTATATTCTTTTCATTTATTTCAATATTTTAAACTACAGTTAGTAGTAATAATCCTATTAGAAACACTGATTGTGAAATAGTGGTTTGGAAATTCCATGTTACAGTAAATCTCAACCCTGAACATGTGCTTTTTAGTTTGTTTATGATCTGTCATGAAGAAATGATTAATACCTAACTTTTTATTTAGTGTTTTCACTGACCTCCAAGCTACTTATCTTCTTTGATGAGCTGTTTACATATCTCCATGGTGTCTTCACCTTCCTTTATTTCTTTTCCTTAGAGCATCCCTATGTGACCTACGTTAATTAGTCAACATAGTGAGCTCGAGGATCTTCAACTTACTTCATGTAACCTATTCTCTATCACAAGGCCCTCAGAGCCACTGGCATAGTCTTTCATCTGTGCTTTAACTTCAGCCCATATTTCCCATTAATTCATATCGTTGTACATTGATTCCACTAATTTTCAACAAATCCTTTTTTTCCCTCTACTCCATTTGACTTCTCATGCAATCCTTAGCCATTTTCCATATCTTTGCTTTAGTGGAGACAGTGGCCTGCCATAGTTACGAACTGTGTAGGCAGACAAACCCAGACCCAAATTCTGTCTTGGGCAAGTGATTTTTTTTTTTCCTTTTTTAAAATTTTTATTGGAGTATAGTTGATTTAAAATGTTATGTTAGTTTCTGCTGTATAGCAAAGTGAATCAGTTATATATATATCCACTCTTTTTAAAGACAAGTCACCAGGGTTATTGTGAGCTTTTAGAAATGAGGCACTTAGCCCTGCCCTTGGTACATGATATTCAATGAACACTGGCTAGTCACATGCAGATGATCCCTTACCCATAACCCTTATGCTAGATGTATTTTCAGAATTCAGAATTTTTGAGGTTGTAAAAGGTATGCATAATTAATATATTACCTAAGATGTCTAGTAGGATATGAGGCAGCATTCTTAAACAAATGGGTATTTCTGTAGGAAAATAGTTCTGTATGAACTTTTATACAGAAGTATTAACCTCCCATCATTACCTTCCCATCAATTCAGGTCTGATAGTGCCACCAAATGTGTTATGAAAAAACTCATTTTTGAAAATCTCTGAATTTTAGAATTGTGGAAAGGGCTTGGGATTCTGTAAAATAAAGGGAGATACTGCATTTTCTTATTGTGAACTAAAAATTATTCTCTCATTTTTACTGTGTGGCTGTTTCCTATATTTGCTAAACATGGGACCACAGGTACTTTTTCTTACCTCCAGTACTACAGCTTACTCCCCTCCTCAGGTACCCTTGCCACTTTACTCCAGATTTCTTCTGAGAATTATGGGAGGGAATGAAATAAAACTCTTTCAGTAGGAGTTTCTTCACTGGACACAGAAAATTCAGGTCACATTGATAATTATTTTTTTCATTTCCCCGGAATTTGTTAGGATGTGAATCGTATCAGAATATCTGCAGAGAAAAAGACACCAAAATCATTAGTCTCCATTTCTTCCTTCGTGGTTAAAAGCTGTGTCCTCTTAAATATTTTAACTCAAAATATATTTAAGTAAGATTTATGCTTAGATATAATATACTAGCCGTTTTAGACTATGTGTATTTTTTGTTTTATATAATAAATATGGGCTTTTCGAGAAACGTATAATGTCTTATTGACTGGTTGGCATTGCTTTTTTTCTCCCACTAATGAGGATCTCTATAGATTTTTTTTAGTCCATTCCTTTCCATTTCTTATTGATTTTGGAGATTTGCTCTGAGAATAAAAGTAGTAATTGAATCATATTCTGGTGCTACATAATTATTATTCAGAATTGACTCCAGTATTTATTTATTTTTTTAGTGTCCTACTGAAACCAAAGCAACATTTGGGGTCCACCTTAAAATAGTAGGAGACTGGACAGGTATGTAGAACATAAAGTTTTAAAATATATCCTTTGAAAATAATGGGTCATACAATAATGTTGATGTCTAAATAGTGGAATGACCAGCACATATAGAAATGTGTATGTGTTCTCAAGCTGTTGTTTTGTTTTCCTTCTTTGCTTGTACAGTTTTAACATTCATGTGTTTTTTTTTTTTCTTCTGTAAGATGCATTTTTGGAATTGGAATACCTTGGATATCAGTAATTGTTAACAGTGTGTTGTTCATGTGATTGTAAATCATAGATTTCTACCTGCTTGTCAGATGTACTGGAAGTAGTGGGAACACTGAAATGTCTTTTAGAAAATGTCATTTTAAAATTAGTGGTTGGTTTTACTTTCAAAATAATCAACACCTGGGATTGAGATCACACAAATCTTCTAGTTCTTACATGATTGTCTGCATGGTATTATCTATATATATAGCAACTCTACAACATCTTTTGAATAGTGGTCATTTATAATAGCAAAAGGTGCATTGTATTAAGAGTTCTGAGTAAATAAACATTATTCAATTCATTCTTATATTCCCTTTGCCCAATAGAGTGACTGAGAAGTGAGTGCTCAGCAAACGTTAGCTTGTTGGCTGGTTGTTTATTTTGGCTATTCAAAGGAAAGGATGCAAATGTAAATAAAAAATAATTTTGAATTGAACGCTAAACTAGGAGTTGGTTTGTGAAAACTATACAGAATCAGAAAAAGGCAGATTAGTGTAATCTCGGGCAATAAGAGAAGCTTCACAGAGAAGATAGAATTTGAGCTGAACATTGAAAATCAGACAAATGAAGAAAGAAGAAGTTCATTTAAGTGAAATCCACAGCACTGTCAAAAAGTAAGGAAGGTAATGATTAAACCTTATTTGAGAAGTGTGAGTCAGTCAGTCTAGCAGAAGCAAAGATATTGTTCTGGGGAGTAGTATGGAAAAACCATTTACGGTCAGCATGGTAAAGATCTTGAATGCCTTGACAAGGTGTCAGAACAACTTAGAGATGTTAGGGAATCTTTGAAGGATTTGGAATGTCGTAATGTAAATGGTATTGATAACTTGGTAGTTGATTAGATTAGGATCAAAGGAAGACTTATTGGTACTGGAAGGCAGAGGAGAAGGAGTCAATAAAGGAGTGAGGATGGAAACTGAGGACTAGAAGAAATGTATTTGCAAATGCAGCTTAAGAAGTTAGTATTGGAAAGGGGGGGACTAATTGTTGTAAAAATTAGGAAAGGACAAGATGTTATGTAACAGGGAAGAGATATTTTAGAAAGGACAGTGAAAGAGCTTATATTATACAGTTAAATAATAATAGTGTGTATAAAATCCTTTGTCTCTAAAAAGAGCAGTCAGCTTGGAAATGGAGATGAGAAGAAAATGGGGAAAATATGCAACATAGGATTTAATGGGCAAACAAAGAAACTAATCCAAAGATCTTTGAGCAGTGATGACCTATTTGGAATCATGAAAAATCAGGCTTAAATTCATATTATTCATTTGATAGCTTTCGAAAGAGATCATTGTAGTCCATTGTTAGAAGAATACTGGTGTAGTATAGAAGTAGTAATTCTCATAAGCCCAGAACTAGTTGATATAATAAAAATTGTTTTGCACTGTTTGGCAAATAAAGAATGAACTGAAATTCTTCTCTGGTAAGAATCCCAATATAGTAAGAATTAACTTCAATAATGAATGGTAATTGATAGAATTCTATATCTGAAGGATAACAAGCATAATGAAGTCATAATTTAATTCATCAGGTTAAGCAGAAAGTTCATCAGGGCTTTTTTTTATTTTTATTTTTTAAACATCTTTAACGGAGTATAATTGCTCTACAATGGTGTGTTAGTTTCTGCTTTATAACAAAGTTAATCAGCCATACATATACATATATCCCCATATCTCCTCCCTATGTCATCTCCCTCCCACCCTCCCTATCCCACCCCTCAGTGGTCACAAACCACTCAGCTGATCTCCCTGTGCTATGCGGCTGCTTCCCACTAGCTATCAATTTTATATTTGGTAGTGTATATATGTCGATGCATCTCTCTCACTTCGTCCCAGCTTACATTTCCCCCTCTCCGTGTCCTCAAGTACATTCTCTATGTCTGTGTCTTTATTCTGGTCTGGCCCCTAGTTTCTTCATAACCATTTTTATTTTTTTTTAGATTCCATATATATGTGTTAACATATGGTAATTGTATTTCTCTTTCTGACTTACTTCACTCTGTATGACAGACTCTAGGTCCATCCACCTCACTACAAATAACTCAATTTTGTGTCTTTTTATGGCTGAGTAATATTCCA
The DNA here is from genome assembly GCF_963455315.2 of Globicephala melas. Classification (NCBI taxonomy): domain Eukaryota; kingdom Metazoa; phylum Chordata; class Mammalia; order Artiodactyla; family Delphinidae; genus Globicephala; species Globicephala melas. Next base: position 65,299,711 of record NC_083321.1, on the reverse strand, counting down.
TTGTATATATGTGCCACGTCTTCTTTATCCATTCATCTGTCAATGGACAGATGTCTGGGCTATTGTAAATAGAGCTGCAATGACCATTGTGGTACATGACTCTTTTTGAATTATGGTTTTCTCAGGGTATATGCCCAGTAGTGGGACTGCTGGGTCATATGGTAGTTCTATTTTTAGTTTTCTCAGGAACCTCCATACTCTTCTGCATAGTGGCTGTATCAATCTGCATTCCCACCAACAGTGCAAGAGGGTTCCCTTTTCTCCACACCCCCTCCAGCATTTATTGCTTGTAGATTTTTTGATGATGGCCATTCTGACTGGTGTGAGATGATATCTCATTGTAGTTTTGATTTGCATTTGTCTAATGATTAGTGATGTTGAGCACCCTTTCATGTGTTTGTTGGCAATCTGTATATCTTCTTTGGAGAAATGTCTATTTAGGTCTTCTGCCCATGTTTGGATTAGGTTGTTTGTTTTCTTGATATTGAGCTGCATGGGCTGCTTGTAAATTTTGGAGATTAATCCTTTGGCAGTTGCTTCACTTGCAAACATTTTCTCCAATTCTGACGGTTGTATTTTCGTCTTGTTTATGGTTTCCTTTGCTGTGCAAAAGTTTTTAAGTTTCATTAGGTTCCATTTGTTTATTTTTGTTTTTATTTGCATTTCTCTAAGAGGTAGTTCAAAAGGATCTTGCAGTGTTGTATGTCATAGAGTGTTCTGCCTATGTTTTCCTCTAAGAATTTTATAGTGTCTGACCTTGCATTTAGGTCTTTAATCCATTTTGAGTTTATTTTTGTGTATGGTGTTAGGGAGTGTTCTAAATTTGTTCTTTTACATGTAGCTCTCCAGTTTTCCCAGCACCACTTATTGAAGAGGCTGTCTTTTCTCCATTGTATATCCTTCCCTCCTTTGTCATAGATTAGTTGACCATATGTGCGTGGGTTTATCTCTGGGCTTTCTATCCTGTTCCATTGATCTATATTTCTGTTTTTGTGCCAGTACTATACTCACTTGATTACTGTAGCTCTGTAGTAGAGTCTGAAGTCCGGCAGCCTGATTCCTCCAGCTCCATTTTTCTTTCTCGAGATTGCTTTGGCTATTCGGGCCAAAGATTCAGTGTAATCTTTTATACTGAATCTTGTTTTTCCAAGATTCCAAACAAATCGTGAAATTTTTTCTAGTTCTGTGAAAAATGCCATTGGTAGTTTGATAGGGATTGCATTGAATCTGTAGATTGCTAGGGGTAGTATAGTCATTTTCACAATATTGATTCTTCTAGTCCAAGAACATGGCATATCTCTCCATCTATTTGTATCATCTTTAATTTCTTTCATCAGTGTCTTGTAGTTTTCTGCATACAAGTCTTTTTTCTCCTTAGGTAAGTTTATTCCTAGGAATTTTATTCTTTTTGTTGCAATGGTAAGTGGGAGTGTTTCCTTAATTTCTCTTTCAGGTTTTTCATCCTTAGTGTATAGGAATGCAAGAGATTTCTGTGAATTAATTTTGTATCCTGCTACTTTACCAAATTCATTGTTTAGCTCTAGTAGTTTTCTAGTAGCATCTTTAGGATTCTCTATGTATAGTATCATGTCATCTGCAAATAGTGACAGCTTTACTTCTTTGCCAATTTGGATTCCTTTTATTTCTTTTTCTTCTCTGATTGCTGTGGCTAAAACTTCCAAAACTATGTTGAATAATAGTGGTGAGAGTGGACAACCTTGTCTTATTCCTGATCTTAGAGGAAATGGTTTCAGTTTTTCACCTTTGAGAACAATGTTGGCTGTGGGATTGTCATATATGGCCTCTATTATGTTGAAGTAAGTTACCTCTATGCCTACTTTCTGGCAGATTTTTATCATAAATCGGTGTTGAATTTTGTCAAAAGCTTTTTTTACATCTATTCGGATGATCATATCATTTTTATCCTTCAATTTGTTAATATGGTCTATTACATTGATTGATTTGCGCATATTGAGGAATCCTTGCATTCCTAGGATAAACCCCACTTGATCATGTTGTATGATCCTTTTAATGTGCTGTTGGATTCTGTTTGCTGGTATTTTGTTGAGGATTTTTGCATCTGTGTTCATCAGTGATATTGGCCTGTAGTTTTCTTTTTCTGTGACATCTTTGTCTGGTTTTGGTATCAGGGTGATGGTGGCCTCGTAGAATGAGTTTGGGAGTATTCCTCCCTCTGCTATATTTTGGAAGAGCTTGAGAAGATTAGGCGTTAGCTCTTCTCTAAATGTTTGATAGAATTCGCCTGTGAAGCCATCTGGTCCTGGGCTTTTGTTTGTTGGAAGATTTTTAATCACAGTTTCAATTTCAGTGCTGTGATTGGTCTGTTTATATTTCCTATTTCTTCCTGGTTCAGTCTCGGAAGGTTGTGCTTTTTTAAGAATGTGTCCATTTCTTCCAGGTTGTCCATTTTATTGGCATAGTGTTGCTTGTAGTAATCTCTCATGATCCTTTGTATTTCTGCGGTGACAATTGCTACTTGTCCTTTTTCATTTCTAATTCTATTGATTTGAGTCTTCTCCCTTTTCTTCTTGATGAGTCTGGCTAATGGTTTAACAATTTTATTTATCTTCTCAAAGAACCAGGTTTTAGTTTTGTTGATCTTTGCTATTGTTTCTTTCATTTCTTTTTCATTTATTTCTGATCTGATCTTTATGATTTCTTTCCTTCTGCTAATTTTGGGGTTTTTTGTTCTTCTTTCTCTAATTGCTTTAGGTGTAAGATATGGTTGTTTATTTGAGATGTTTCTTGAGGTGGGATTGTATTGCTATAAATTTCCCTCTTAGAAATGCTTTTGCTGCATCCCATAGGTTTGGTTTGTCATTTTTTCATTGTCATTTGTTTCTAGGTATTTTTTGATTTCCTCTTTGATTTCTTCAGTGATCTCTTAGTTATTTAGTAGTGTATTGTTTAGCATCCATGTGTTTGAATTTTTTACAGATTTTTTCTTGTAATTGATATCTAGTCTCATAGCGTAGTGGTTGGAAAAGACACTTGATACGATTTCAATTTTCTTAAATTTACCAAGGCTTGATTTGTGACCCCAGATATGGTCTATCCTCGAGAATGTTCCATGAGCACTTGAGAATAAAGTGTATTTTGTTGTTTTTGGATGGAATGTCCTATAAATATCAATTAAGTCCATCTTGTTTAATGTATCATTTAAAGCTTGTGTTTCGTTATTTATTTTCATTTTGGATGATCTGTCCATTGGTGAAAGTGGGGTATTAAAGTCCCCTACTAAGATTGTGTTACTGTCGATTTCCCCTTTTATGGCTGCTAGCATTTGCCTTATGTATTGAGGTGCTCCTATGTTGGATGCATAAATATTTACAATTGTTATATCTTCTTCTTGATTTGAGCCCTTGATCATTATGTAGTGTCTTTCTTTGTCTCTTCTAATAGTCTTTATTTTAAAATCTATTTTGTCTGATATGAGAATTGCTACACCAGCTTTCTTTTGATTTCCATATGCATGGAATATCTTTTTCCATCCCCTCACATTCAGTCTCTATGTGTCCCTAGGCCTGAAGTGGGTCTCTTGTAGACAGCATATATACAGGTCTTGTTTTTGTATCCATTCAGCCAGTGTATTCATTTTGGTTGGAGCATTTAATCCATTTACATTTAAGGCAGTTATTGATATGTATGTTCCTATTCCCATTTTCTTAATTGTTTTGGGTTTGTTATTGTAGGCCTTTTCCTTCTCTTGTGTTTCCCATCTAGAAAAGTTCCTTTAGTATTTGTTGTAAAGCTGGTTTGTTGGTGCTGAATTCTCTTAGCTTTTGCTTGTCTGTAAAGGTTTTAATTTCTGTGTCAAATCTGAATGAGATCCGTGCTGGGTAGAGTAATCTTGGTTGTAGGTTTTTCCCTTGCATCACTTTAAATATGTCCTGCCACTCCCTTCTGGCTTGCAGAGTTTCTGCTGAAAGATCAGCTATTAACCTTATGGGGATTCCCTTGTATGTTATTTGTTGTTTTTCCCTTGCTGCTTTTAATGTTTTTTCTTTGTATTTAATTTTTGATAGTTTGATTAATATGTGTCATGGCATGTTTCTCCTTGGATTTATCCCGTATGGGACTCTCTGTCCTTCCTGGACTTGATTATTTCCTTTCCCATATTAGGGAACTTTTCAACTATAATCTCTTCAAATATTTTCTCATTCTTTTTTTTTTTCTCTTCTTCTGGGACCCCTATAATTCGAACGTTGTTGCACTTAATGTTTTCCCAAAGGTCTCTTAGACTATTGTCAATTCTTTTCATTCTTTTTTCTTTATTCTGCTCTGTGGTAGTTGTTTCCACTATTTTATCTTCCAGATCCCTTATCCATTCTTCTGCCTCAGTTATTCTGCTATTGATTCCTTCTAGAGAATTTTTAATTTCATTTATTGTGTTGTTCATTATTGCTTGTTTGTTCTTAATTCTTCTACGGCCTTGTTAAATATTTCTTGTATTTTCTCCATTCTATTTCCAAGATTTTGGATCATCTTTACTGTCATTACTCTAAATTCTTTCTCAGGTAGACTGCCTATTTCCTCTTCATTTGTTTGGTCTGGTGGATTTTTGCCTTGCTCCTTCATCTGCTGTGTGTCTCTGTCTTCTCATTTTGCTTAAGGGGTGTCTGTGACCTTATTACGATTTTAGGCAGCCTGCTAATAGGTGGGGTTGTGTTTCTGTCTTGCTAATTGTTTGGCATAGGGTGACCAGTAGTGTAGCTTGCTGGTCGTTGAGTGGAGCTGGGTCTTAGCATTGAGATGGAGATCTCTGGGAGATCTTTCGCCATTTGATATTACGTGGAGCCAGGAGGTCTCTGGTGGACCAAAGTCCTGAACTCAGCTCTCCCACCTCAGAGGCACAGGCCTGACACCCGGCCAGAGCACCATGACCCTGTCAGCCACCTGGCTCAGAAGAAAACAGAGAAAAAAAGAAAGAAAGAAGAAGAAAATAAAATAAAAAGTTATTAAAATTAAAAACTAAAAATTATTAAAAATAAAATTTAGAAATTAATAAAATGTTAAGAAAGAAGAGACCAACCAAACCAAAAAACAAATCCACCAGTGATAACAAGCACTAAAAACTGTATTAAAAAAAAGAAAAAAAAACAGACAAACAGAACACTAGGTAAAATGGTAAAAGCATAGATATATAGACAAACTCACACAAAGAAGCATACACATACACAAGATCTATAATCCTCCCAATGCAGACCACTACTAGCGTTCTCAGCCACACATGCACTTATAAATGTTAGTCACTGGCTTCACCTACACACTTGTGTGAAGTTTGCGTGACATGGACATCTTCTTAGTAATCTTCCAATTACTGGCAATTTTCAAGTACACTGAAGAAGATAAAACATGTGGCAGGTGAAGTAATGGTCCCCCAAAGACACGGACATCCAAATCCCTGGCATCGCCTGGCTGCTGTGCAGCGATGGGGACCCAGAGCCCCATCATGGCTTATTACTAGCTATTGTTACTGTGTTTCTTCATAAAGTTATTTTCTATTGTCAGTGGCTCATTAAAATAAATGATTATCTGATTATCTCGTCATTTATTTCAACCTTCTCTATTAGGAACACTTAATAGTTTTAATTTTATCGTCTTTTTTAATATACAGTGCCATTGAGGGAGAAACAAGATCATTCTCTTCAGAGAGTTCAGTTCCAGTTAGATGCTTTTCAATTAATAGACTTTCTTGGTTGTTGACTTTAAATATTTGTTGATTTGGAAAAAAATGTCAGGCGTTCATGCAGAGAACCACTAAATAGTTCTGCCACTATCTGGCACTTTAATTCAAAAGACGTTTTAGCTGTCTTAAAAAAATGGAATTATAATTATGAAAGGAAAATTGGGAATATCATTGCTGAAATCAAGGGTTATTGGGTTTTTATTCTAAAAGAATTGCTTATTAAGTATTACTCAGTATTAAGAGCAGTAAGTATAGAAAACACCAAAGAGATGCTTAAGAAGTTGAGTATCAAAGGTTTACTTCTCTAAACTGACTGAGAGATATTTTACAGTGACTATTTCTTCCCTGAAATATGTTCTCCCTGGGCACGTCTAAAGAACAGGTTTAATACCACCTCATGTGTCTAATGTAAGACTAATCAGCTACACCGAGCTGTAGAGTACCCAAGAAGCAAATGAAGCAGCCAAAAGAAGAGACCTGTAGTGACCTGAAATACACTTCTTGTTGTTGTTGTTGTTGTTGTTTCTATGACTAGCAAATTATAATGGTCATATTTGTGGAAGATAACATTTAAACTATGTGTAATTTGGGGTAATAGTCAAATGTTTATTAAGCACTTACTCTATGCCAGACATTGCACTAGTCTCTGGAGGTACGGCGCTGACCAATGCTGTGTTCTAACCAGTAGAGACCTCCAAGAAACAAAAAGGCAAATCAATATATAGTGTGTTAGATAGTGATGAGTGCTATGAAGAAAACTAAAGGAAGGTAAGGGAGTAAGAATGATGAAGGGTGGTAGTGCTACTTAGATAAGGTATTTAGTTATGGACTTTCTGAACAGACATGTAAGTAGATGAGGGAATAAATCAGGTGGATTTCAGAAAGAAGTGTGCTTAGGCAAAGGAAACAGTAAGTGCGAAGTCCCTGAGGTGGCGGTAACTTTGGATAGTCAGGGAACTGCAAGGATCCCAGTGGGGCTGGAATACAGTCAGTGAAGGGAGATAGTAGTGGAAAATGAGATCAGAGATGGGAGTAGGGGATCAGACTCTGTGGGTTACAGGAGGACTTGGATTTTAATCTGATTGAGATAAAAGGCATGATTTTGAAGTCTACATTTGAATGATTAGCCATTTTGTTCTAATATATACTACCTAGTGTTTGCCAACCCAAGGGTTTTGTGTGTGTGTGTGTGTGTGTCTGTGTGTGTGTGTGTGTGTGTGTTTTGTTTGTTTGCTTTGTTGTTTCAAAAAAATACTGAGTTTAGGGAGAAGGAGGAAAAGGGGATACTTCTGAGCACTGTAGAAAACAGATCAAAAAAAACCAAACAGGTCAAACTTTTTTGGTGAAGGGGGAGGTGTATCATCATTTTGAGATACCTCGCCTCAGTGGTGGTTCTATCTTCTGCCATATGGGCCTGGTTTATGGGTTCTGGTAGCCTCACCTACACCCTATATCCCACTAGCTTGTATGGATGGTAGTAGCTTCCTGCTACTCTTTGGATTTCTCCCCTATCTTTAATATAGCCTCCCAATTCTTACCTCACCTGAGTTCCTTACAGCAAATTCCTTTCAATTAAATCATATAGAGCCCTTCCTGGTTTTGGCTGGACCCAGACTTAGAAGGTCAGCAAATCCTCTCTGAACAAAGCATTGAATCACTGAGAGGAGTGGTATATGGGAAAGGTAAGAGAAAGTGTAAAAGTCCTGAAGCCGTCAAATGTTTACGTTCAAGGACCAGTAAGAAGTGCAGTGTTGCTGGAACTGAGTAAGTGGAAATGTTATAGGGAATAAAGTCTGAGAAATACCCGTGGAGCAGATATGATAGGCATTTGCAGACTTCAATTTTATTATAAATGTTATGGAGAACCATTGGAGGATTTTGATTAGGGGATGACTCATATTTTAAAATGGTAATTCTGGCAGCTATGTAGAGAATATGTTGGGTGAGTCAAGAGTGGAAATCAGGAGATAAGTTGAGAAGCTCTTGCTGATGTCTAGACAAGAGGAAATGCTGGTTACGCAGCATAGGTCTTGAAAAGTGGATGTATTTTGAAGGTGTATCTGACAGGTTCTGTGGACACATTGCAGGTGGAGTGTAAAAAAGTTAGGAATCAAAGATAACTCCAAGGTTTTTAGTTTCAGTAAGTAAGTGGACAGTGTTGCTGCTTATTGAGATATAGAACACTGTGGCATACTGGGGGGACAAGAGTAGACACTCAAATTTCAGTTTTGTACATTTTAAATTTGAGAGGTCTAAACTAGAGATCTAAACTTGGGAATCATTAGTATCTTCATGGATTTAAATCCTTGAAGCTGGACAGGATTTAGGTGTTTTTCCAACTCCTTGTTTTATAACATTTTTATATGCCCACTTTACGTTCTTAAAATTCAATTTACAGGTATTATATACACAAATGATTTATAAAAAATCAATATATCTTAGTATAAAGGAGGTATGTAAATAATTTATAGTAAATGATTTACATTCAATATTTAAATTCTTAAGCATGACTACACTAGAAGTCATAAGAAATAGGTGACTTGTACCCGCACACAGAATCATCATGAATAAAACAGTTCTAAATGCAGGCTCCCAATGCAAGTCAAATACTGTGAGCCCCAGTTCTCTTATGATGTGCTTTTCCAAAATGGTGAACATCTTTTGGTTAAGTTCTAGACACAATAGAGTACAATAATATTTAGTTTACAGGGTAGATGCAATCCCAGAAATTCCAGTGCATATTTAAATCATGCAAAAACTTCGCATTTTTCATGTACATGAATGTCCAGAAAGTCATTTAAAAAGCATATGGGGAGTGAGACAATTTCTTGTTGCACAGTATTCTCCACAAATTGCAGGAAGTCTGCTGTCTCTGACTCCTACTCTCTAACCATCAGTAACTTCTCATCATCATTGTGAGACCAAATTGCCTCCACAAGCTCTCAAAAGTCCCCCTAAGAGGTGGTATTCTTCCATCAAGAGTAACTAGTTTGGGCTTCCCTGGTGGCGCAGTGGTTAAGAATCCACCTGCCAATGCAGGGGACACGGGTTCAAGCCCTGGTTTGGGAAGATCCCACTTGCCGCGGAGCAACTAAGCCCGTGTGCCACAACTACTGAGCCTGCGCTCTAGAGCCCGCGAGCCACAACTACTGAGCCCATGCGCCACATCTGCTGAAGCCTGCGCACTCTAGAGCCCGTGCTCTGCAACAAGAGAAGCCACCGCAGTGAGAAGCCCGTGCACCACAACAAAGAGTAGCCCCTGCTCGCGGCAACTAGAGAAAGCCCGCGCACAGCAACGAAAACCCAACACAGCCAAAATAATAAATAAATAAACAAAAATAATAAATAAAATAAATAAATTAATTTTTAAAAAAAGAGTAACTAGTTTAAGAAATGTGTATAGATAGAGAAGAAATCTAACGCAGGACTGAGTCCTGAGGCATTTCAACACATAGAGCTCAGCAAAGGTGACTAAGAAGGAGTGGCCACTGAGGTAAAAGGAGAACCAGGCAAGTCTGAGTCCTGGCACCACAGGACAGTGTTTCAAAAATGAGGAATGGACCAGCTGAAACAAAGGCTGCTGAAAATCGGAGTAAAATGAAGGCTGAATTAATGACCTTAGGAATCGTGTTTTTAGTGGAGTGCTGGGAACAGAAGCCTGATTGAGGTGGGTTCAAGAGATAATAATAGTAGGAGAAGAACTGGAGATGGTAAGTATAGACAAATCCAGTGTGTTGGGGCCAGCTCCTATGAGCTCACTGGGTTATAGGGTGCTTATTTTCCAACTCTGTGTTCACTGAAGTCAAGTTTGATAGCTTTAAATCATCCACAATGTGAGTATTCATTCCATAGAAATTGAAAAACACCATAAGGTAGGGATTAAAAACATTTGTTAAAGACCTGTCTATTAAATATTTGCCAAAATATCTCTGGACAAATTCTAAGGAGTTGGGATATAAAATGAAGTAAAGAAATAGGGCAGTAGTTGAAGGGGTGGAGGATATAGGGACAAGGCACATATGAGTTTAGAGTACCTATAAAATAAATATATATATGTATTTTATATATACACTTATATATTTAATGTGAACTATTATGTTTATATATGTCTAAGGACAATATGAATAATAAGATTAAAGTAGAGATGGAAACATTGATAATGCTGGAGAGATAGAGGTTATAATTATAGGAGCAAAGCCCATGAGGGTCTCCTAATGGGTTTCAGGAGGACTAGATTACAATGTACAAGTGGAGGCGTTGACCTCAGGTAAGGCAGCTGGGCAGTTCATGCTTTATAGGAAGACAAGAGAAGATGGTTATAGAGCATGGCTACTGATTGGTTGGTGGACTTGGAGTGAGAGGAATGGGAGTTCTCGTCTGATTCCTTCTGTTGTTTTCTTTTTTGAAATAAATTTAGTTAGTTAGTTAGTTTTGGCTGCGTTGGGTCTTAGTTGCTGTGTGCGGACTTTCTCTTATTGAGGCGAGCAAGGGCTGCTCTTCATTGTGGTGCACAGGCTTCTCATTGCGGTGGCTTCTCTTGTTGCAGAGCACGGGCTCTAGGTGCGCAGGCTTCAGTAGTAGTGGCATGTGGGCTCAGTAGTTGTGGCTCATGGGCTCTAGAATGCAGGCTCAGTAGTTGTGGCGCACGGGCTTAGTTGCTCCACAGCATGTGGGATCTTCCCAGACCAGGGTTCAAACCCGTGTCCCCTGTTTTGGCAGGCGGATTCTTAACCACTGTGCCATCAGGAAAGTCCCTCTTTCTGTGTTCTTAGTGAAATAAATAGTAAGATTTTCACTGAGAATGAGGAAGGGGGGAAGTACTTTGAATTTTGAGGAGAAGGAAGAAAGTGTAATGTATCATTTGAAATAGTAAATTCATGAGTGAAGCATGATGCCCTTTCTGAGTTGTGCCAAGAGTCCTACTGAGATATGTGGTCCAAAATTTAAAGTGATAGAAGTCAGTATAATTGTGAGTTTTTTCCTAGCATGGCCCACTTCTTCAGATTAGCTATTGAGCAGGTGGGGAGTTGGATTTAACCAGCATTGGTCCACTCCTGATTAAATTCACTATAGTTGTCACTTCCAATCTATTCTCTGCACTGTAACCATAGAAACTTCAAAGCATGAATCCGATTAAATCACTGCTTTTGCCTCAAACACATTAATAGCTTTCCATTGCTCATTGGATAAAGCAAAAAATCCTTACAGTGGCCTAAAAAGGCATCCCTGCTTGGACCCTGACCTACTCTTATCTTGATTCAGTTTTTTCTTCTCTGCACAAGAGCACCTTGGCTTTTCTGCTCCTTTTGTTTCCCTTGTTACCTCCCACCATATATATATATCATGATCCATATACCCGTAATACCCTCCACCACTTCTTCCCACCCCTACCCACTTAGGTACCTAGCATCTTTAAATCATAGCCCGGGAGCCACTTCATCTGAGAAGCCTTCTAGACACCTCAATTTGGGGTGTTGTTTCTTATATGCTGCCATCACTGTATTTCTGGTTTTGAGAAATTTATCTCCATTGGTAACTATATATTCAAAGTGTGATCATTGGTGTAACAAGTTTTCTTCGATATACTATAAGCATTATCATGATAGAGGCCTGTATCTCTTTTTGCTCACCGTTGTACTCAAGGGTCCATTAAAATGGTTGTTCCTAATAAATGTAAATATTTGTTAAGTGAAGAGAGGAAGGGAGGGAGAGAAGAAGGAAGGAAGGAAGGAAGGGGAGAAGGCAGGTAGGCAAGCAAGAAGGTGTATCCTCTGCTTTGTGAAAAATCACCAGTAAGTGGGGCAGGGTTCAGATACATAATGTCATGCTGTGTTCACCAAAATGGAGGATGCAGATGCAGGGGAGGGAGATTTGGGAGGCTTTCTGGGCCAAAGTGAGTGTAATGGAAAAATAGGACTTGTCTAGAGTGGGAGATTTTTCCAGGGAGAAAAATAGCTTGAATAATAGCACAGAGGGGTGAAGTATCATGGAAAGTCAGGAAAATGTCATGCTGTTGGAAGGCAGGCTGGGACCATATCCAGAGGTCATGTTATGGAGGAGCTTGTAGGAATTACTAAGAAACTTGGTCTTTTTTCCTAAAGATGTTGGTGGAAAACTGAAGGGTTTAAAACAGGAACTGAAATCAAATTTGTACTTTATATGGGTCCCCCTGCTGTTTTTTTGTACAGATTGGAAAAGAGAAAGACCAGGTTAGAAACAAAGACACCAAATTAAAGGACTGTCATAGCATCAAGGAAGCTGAGGAGATAAAAAGTTCTGTGGAGGGAATGATCTATGGTGACCAAAGAAGTAGGACTGAACAATAACTGTGAGAGGGCATCACTGCTAACCTGATAAAAACCACCTTTTTGGGAAAATGCAGAGAAGAGGTTTGAGGATGGTAGAAGTTGCTGTGAATTACTGAGTAAAGTGGAGACCAGTAAGTAGAGAGAGTTAGTATACAAAGAGAAGCACATAGCAAATGGTCCTATTTCTAAATTCTTCCTATTTCTAAATTGCCTCGGAACTCTGATAGGGATTGAATTTATATTGATCTGTCCTTTAATTAGCGGGGGGTGTTGAGTAACAAATACATATGCAATTACTTGTGTATCTATCTAGGTAAATAGATAGATACCTGTTTACCTAGGGCAGGGTGAGGATTAACATATTATGTCCTAAAGTATGTTTTATTTGTATAATGAAACACTATAACTCTAGCGCCATGTAAGTCTATGTGGAAATCACTGAGGACCATTAATTAGCTAATATAATGGAATTTAACATAACTCATTTGCTATCATAATATAATAAATCATTCAATAAATATGAGCTGTGGTTAAATTGCATATTTCATAGTCTCAGAATTCAAGGAAATTTTTCTATCAGGGAAATGAGAAATTTGTATTACCATATAAATACCCATCTTTTCTCAGGAGAGAGGATAAATTGTTTTCCCCTTGGTTTCTTGGTTTATGAACATGAAATCTATGCTGTCATTTTTTAGTAGGTGATAGTTCACTTATAAAGCCACAGAAAATATAGAGATTGCTTAGTAAGTGATTGGAATCCACTCCTCATTAAGTTTTATTCTAGTTCAGTTATCTTACAACACCAGAGATAGGGAAAATACAGAAATTGGGGATTTTTATCCAATAAAGAGTTTTACTTCTTATTTTTGAAAATAAGCAAATTATATAATTTCTGGACCTGGAAGTAGAATTATTATAGCAAAGTGGTTTTTTTGCATGGATTGTTACGTTTTTATTCTGAACTGTTTGTTCCTAAGTTTGGATTCTCTGTTACCTACTATTTTCTGCTTGATTTACTATATAATATTAAGGAAAATAAGAATAGTGATGGACTTCCCTGGTGGTCCAATGATTAAGACTCCGTGCTTCCACTGCAGGGGGCACAGGTTCAATCCCTGGTCAGGGAACTAAGATCCCACATGCCGCACAGCCAAAAAAAAAAAAAAAGAATAGTGAGGAATTTTATTGGTAACGTAATTTCTTAAGCAATGTCAAAAATATGACAATAATGTACTGGGTGGTCAAGAAAGAATAGGTTATTTTGCCAAGCTAATCAGTGGTAAGGGACTAAATAATTCCAAAGCCAAAAAGACAAGGATTCTGTGCCATTATCATTATCATGAGGAACATTTTTAAATACTCATTTGTTTGATGCGATTGCTAAGCACTTTATAAAGGAAGCTAAAAATGAATATAGTTCCTGTATTCTAAACAAATTGTAATTTTTAAAGCAAAATTGTAACTTAATGGATTATAATCACACAGACAGTGTTCTTTAGGGACATCCAAATGAACACACCTAAGACATTAAGTATGTTAATCCCAAAGGAATATACTTATCTTCCATGGATTCAAAGGCAATCAAGTAAGGGAACTTTGGGAATAGAGTCTAGTAAAAATGCTATTGCTCTTATTATGATTTTTGAACTTTAACAGAGGAGAAGGGTGGGATTTCATAAACAAATATAAATAGAATGGGAAAACTAAACTCTTCCATGAAATGAGATTTTGAGAAAATTTGGAGGTGACAAATTGTGGACATGGAATGCTAGGGAACACCAAGAAATGTACTTTGGATAGATAATAAAGTGAAAAGGTAAAATGGTCTGTCATAGAGTGATGAAGAGCTTAAAAATAGAAGGCAATCTTATTTTTTGTTGGCACTGTATTGAGAAACTACTAAAATGTCTTGGGATGTGGCTACCCACATAGCTAGAAAGAAGGGAAAGCCAAGAAGGTCCACATAGAAATCTCTGCATATCCCAATATTTTCAATGACAATATCTAGCAGAAAGTTATGCCTCTGATTGGAGCAAATAAGAAAATACATTGTAAGAGTTAGACTGTCCTTTAGGAATAGTTGAGTGATTTGTCATCCTTTCTTCGCCCAGCCCCTTCTTCTTATTTGTGATGTATTCCTCTGACATTACAATTTCACAATAATAGTGAAAACCTTTTGTTGCTGCTAGCATGGTTGACTGTTCAGTGGTGGTTTGGAATATTGTGTCCTTGCTGGTTGAGATATAGTACTCAACCATACAGACTTCCAGAGTTTGTAGAGAACATAGTAGAAAAGACAACCAAGGTTAAGATGCAAACTCAATAGAAATGAGAATTTATCTTTTTCTTTTTTTTTAGGCCTGGGAATCAATTTACATAAATAAATATTCCTATTCTTGTTTCTTCCACAGAGCAGAAACAGGCAATATTTTTCAAATCATCCTTTAAAAAGAAGTTCTTAATTGTATTTATTATTTATTTATTTGAGGTCTTGGCCTGTATGATGTAAACTTCTAACAAGAAATTTCCTAAGCCTATCAAAGGCATCCATTTGGTGTTCACTATTTTTCCATATTAAGAGGAAGTCACAGAGGAAAAAGAAATGATATAACTTCAGTAAGAACTGAGAATCAAGTGATGTAAAGAAAATTAAAGATTTTTTTTAAAGAATAGAAAAGTTGAAAGGGACATGCAGTTTTTCTAGATACAAAGGCAAAATATTTAAAACTCTTAATTCTTCCCAAAATAATTTACAGCCTTAATATAATTTCAATTAAAATCAGAACTCAAGATCAAAAATAATATTATTTGAAGAAAACTTCGAATATTATTTGAAGAAAAATAATATTTTTTTTTTGACTTTTTCAACCACGTTTACTGGCTCACATGAATATCTGAAAACAAATCCATCTGTCTTCCCTTTTTGTCTCCTTGGCACAATTACCCTTAGTTCTTAAAAAACAAACTACTATAAATATTCAGAAGGGGAAAATAAATTTATAAGGTGAAAGAGGTCAATAAATAACCAAATATGTCAAGCACTGGAAGGACTATTTTTTTTTTTAAGATTAAGCCACTGATTTTCAACTTTTATTAAAATAAATTTAACCTCTAAACACAAGATAATTGATACCTTGATCTCAACTCAAGTTTTGACAGCACTTGAAGTTTTACATAAACAAACTGCATAAGAAAACAATTAAAAATGAGTAACAAGAAAATCTAGAAAAATTTGAATAACAAGATAGGACTGGCTCTATTTAAACATGTTATAAAGTAAAATGAATTTTACAAACAAACTAAGAATTTACAAGGCTAAATAATATGCCTAGGAACATGAAGCTATTAAGTGGATGAGCTGAGATTTGAACTCAGGCTCATATAATGCTAAAGGATGTGCTAATTTATAATTTACTACACTGCCTCCTATAAAGTTCAAGAAGTTTAAGTACTGTGGCACTAGAGCAAAAGTGACAAGAAATATATTAACAGAGGAAAATAGCCTAGAAGCAGACCCTTTGATACATGAAAATATATATCATATGATAAAGGAAGGTCTGTAAATCAATATGAAGTGTTGGTTTGTAAATAGTTAAAGCATTTGGCACTTAACTATTTAAAAACATTAAATCTTTACTTCAGATGACCAAAAATTACTTCCAGATAGGTTAAGTACTTTAACATAAAAATGTTAATCTGTAAAGGCATCAGAAGAAAATATAGAAATTAAACTCTCCATATGAAGGATCATTCTATTGTGGAAGAATTCACAGAGAAAAGTAAGTAGATTTAACTACATAAAAATTTTAAAATCATGCCAAAAACTAAAAGGAAATTGAACAAAAAAAATTTATAGTAAATACACACTAAAACCTTCAATATATAAACAGCTTGTTTAGTTCAATAAGAAATAAGCTGCAAAAAGAAATGGATAAACTATGTGAACAGAGTAGATCATAATAATATTCAAATAAATGTTAATTAGAATAACCGTAATACCATATTTCATCTATCAATTAACAAAGATTTTCTTTATTAATAATAATAATCTATTGCTGGTGAGGATGCAAAATATTGACATTTTCTCTCATGGATAGATAATTAGAGTTCTTTAAGAGGATTTAACTTATTCTGCCTTAGGAAATCAGAAAATTTATGTGGGCATGATGAGGTGCATTTGAGCTGGAACACAGAGGTTAAAGTAGGAGCTTTCTATGCAGAAAAGGGCACTGTTGGAAGAAAGAACACATTGCCATAAAAGGCATGATGTCATAGCAAACAATAAGATGTTAATGCAGCTGAGCTTAGAATTCATAGTTAGAAATATTAGGAGATAAGGCTGCAGAGATATGTAGGAGCCAGTTGTTTAAAGAATATTCAACACCCAGATAAACAAATTAGACTTCACTGTATAGTCCACAGGAGATTAAGAATCTCTGCTCCAGTACCTAACCTTATTATGCTGAAAATAAAAACAAAGGTTATCACTGGTAGGCATAGTTTGTGAAGGCCTCTTCAAGGAATGGGAATCTTAGTTGGTCCTGAAATCTTGGACAGGATTTGGTTAAAAGAAGGACAAGCAGTCCTGGCATCGGGAATGCACATGCAATAAAAAAGCCAGAGAGATGGGGGGACTCAAATTTATCCAATGAAACAACCTAATGAAGGAAGTGAATTCATATATTTGCTTGTTGCTCTTCCCTAATCCATCATTTCATAGGCTTGGTCTTTGACCAGGAGGTCCTGTATTTAAGAACAGAGAAGATTCCCACTGCCAGGTTGGTTTTGATAGGTTTTAAAGGACCATGTATTTCATGCCAGTAATTTTGTTTGCCCAGGGTTTTAGGTTAGAACTTCATAAAAACATTAAAAAACCCTCCAGTTTCTTTGGATAAAATTGCCTATTCCTCCTTGAATATGCACCCAGGGGGTACTGAGTTTGTGCAGAAAGCAGGGACTGAATTAGTATCAAGCTGAGCCTTGATCACTTTGAGGTGTTTCCTTTGTTGAATGCCAACGTTGTCAAAAAAGTGCATTTGCTGTGACAAACGAAAAGAAAACATTCTCCTTAAGAGGTAGATTGTGGAAAGCTTAGTAGCAATAATATGTGCAACTGAAAATGCCTCTGTTACTTGCTTTCACCTTCCTTAAACCTCTGTTCTTTTTTTTCACCCTGTCAATTTTTGTATTTAGCTTCGGTGGAAATAGAACTCATATTTTATAAGAAAGCCAGTTACAGACATTGATTCATTGATGTATTTAGAGGCCAACAAGTCTGTTTGCAGTTCTTTCAAAAGCTGATTTTTTTGATTTTTTTTAAAATAGTATGTTTAACAAGTAGGAACTAGAATAATGAATATTAAAGGAATAGACTTTTATCACTGGGCTTGCTCTGAAAATAAAAGCATCCATTAAATAGTTTTTCTTTGTGTAATACTGCATGGCCTACCTCCAGACCTTACACTGTTAAAAGTACCAGGTGTGAAGGCACACAGATTGTATATGACCTTGCTGCATTTTTCTCTTATTATGTAATCCTTAGGCAAGAAGAAAATAAGAGAGGGGGGAGGCCAGGAAAGGAAGTACAGTATTTTCTCTCCCAAGAATGAGGCAATATAATGCAGTGGAAAGAACACTTGACTGTGAGTTTTGGGGGTTTGTTTTTGTTTCTGTTTTTGTTTTCTTTTTAAATCTCTTTGCCTCTTGCTAGCCATATGGCCCTGGGCCAGTCAGTCAGGCAGTGTGGTTTTTAGTTTCCTCACCTACAACCTGTTGCATTGATATAATTTTCTCATTCACCAGCTCATTGCTGATGTAAGGCTGTATAATTCTTTTCAGAGAAATATATCCTAAAATGTGGATAATTTAATTCCACATAGGGTAGGAATGATAACAGATAAATTGAGGGATAGTTGAGAAAATCTCACAGGGAATATTGTGGAGGATAAGTGCCAAATATGGGATTTTTATGTTTGTTTTCTATCTAGCACCTATTAGTGTTCATATTCATTTATTAGCTCTGGTTGTATACATTGTGCTCTATGTTCTTATCTTCTGAGTTACAAGTATGGACTTGTTTTTTCCTCCCTTGGATAAGACAAGTATAAGATTCTGTTTTTTTGTATTCCTTTGATATTGGTCTTAATATTTGTGGAAAAGGTAGTTTTATATAACCAGAGCATGCCGCTGATTGTTTTTTTCTTCTAAAATCGCAATCCGTTTCCATTTGAATTTTATCAACAGAAGATTTGTCTATATCTTTAATAGGAAAATATTCTTGCTCTGCAGCTAGATTTTCTGATTTATCTAAAATAGTATTAATTTGAATGCCTTTGATGTTGCTTTGAAAGCAATATTTTAAATAGCAACTATTGTTATTCAATACTGAGTTACCATGGTAATAAAGAACATTTACTTGATCTGAACTTTTCAGAAAAGGAAAATTTATACTCCGTATCTTTCTAGTTGGTTTGGATGCACTTCTCTGTAAGTTTGCCCTTTAATTCTCATTTTTTGAAGTAATTTGTTTCTTCTAAGATTAGTGTGCATATTTCTTTTCCTAAGGAAAATAAAACACCGAATTTTGACAAACCGTTAATTTCTTTGAATCCCTAGGAGAACAGCTTTTCTTTCCCTCTTTAAGTAATGTTGTAATTACATTCTAAATTCTTTTTCAAGTAGATAGGGGGAGGAAAACTTTTTCCTTCTTCCCTTCTAGATTCTTTGGCTGGCCTAATAATTAAATTGACCTTAGCCAGATTAACAAGAAAAAAAAATCTAATTTCGTATATATGGGAACCCCAAAGAGATGTGGCTTCTTGCCAGTTAGGCAATTGAGAATTATGTGCCATGCTGAGCTAAGGAGAAGCAGGTAGGGGTCTTCAAAGGGGAGGAAGACAATTCACAGGAAGATGGGAAGAGCAAATGTTTGGTAAATAAATGTTTCCCACGCCATGCAGATAAGTCTTTCTGATGTAAAAAGTTATGGCTGGTAATACTTCTCTTCCTGGTAAGGCCCGTTATCTAAATTCTTTTAGGTAGTTGAGGAGGAGGTAAGAAGCTCTTCTTGCATCTGTTGGGCCTTGATTGTCTTTAGCTTGGAATAATCCACATGCCAAAGTGGCACATTCTGGGGCAGCCTGCCCTGAGCCCCATCATGGCTGTAATTGCATTGCAGTTCTTTTGTTGTCCTGGCATTTCCTTGTGATAAACAGGGCTGCCCTTGAGAATTACAATTTGTTTTGTTCATAGTGTGTGACAAATAATAGGTACTTAATGGAAGTTTGTTGAGTGAGTGAATAAATGAATAAAGGATGCTTTAACTGATTATATAGAAGACAGCAAAAATGCTAGCAAAATTATTCATTTCATCTAACGTCATGGATAAGAAGAACTTCTTTTTGGTTTATTTCACTTTTTTATAAAACCTCTCTGCCTCTTTTGCTTTTTATTACCGATGTATCCAGGCAAAGCTGGTGGCTCTATTCTTCTGGACTGTTAGAGTACGGGTTTATCACTTATTTATTTGCAGTGTACATCTCTTTTGATAACACATATGCCTTCCTTACTAGACTCTTAGTTTATTGAGGACCTAACTTGGTGCCTTATTTTTAGTACATGATCATAAAGATTTGCTGAAAAAAATTTTTTCAAATATGCAAATTTTGTTTGTATATTTAAGTAGTACTTCCTAAATATTATGGGAAATATTAATTTGTACCTTCTCTTTTAAGCAGCATGTGTGTATGTGTGTGTGCATGCATGCATGCTGTTTCTGCATCAGTGTTATGTCTTCCTCAGGAGGTAGAGGAGTGGATAGTGTTACAAAAGCTGTACTGTAGGGAGTGTAAATGACAAGTGCCCTTGAAGGCGTGTGTGTGTGTGTGTGTGTGTGTGTGTGTGATAGTATACACATCTATCTTTTTAAAAATGATTACTCTTATATAAGTTCTCTTTAAAATACAAACAAGATACAGATAAAATAAAAATTAATGCCTTTTAAACTTCCATCTCAAATCCTTAACCATATTTATTCTTAACTCTTCGGTATATATGCTTATAGACGTCTTAGATATATTGTAGATGAAGTTATCCAATACCTTAGAGAGATTGGAAAGCTGAAGAGAACTTATTATATATGATGGCTATCAACCCCTTAACTAAACGCTCATGAACGATTCTTTCACTACAGCTTTGAGAAATACATTGGTGATAGGCATTCTAGAACACTTGAAAAGCTCTATGGTGACAGTTTGCAGGCTGAGAATGACAAACGAGAGAGGCTATCATTGGGCTGCTTGAACTCAGTGGAGATGATGAGGTCTCTGAGAGGCAGGGGTTACAAGGCAGCACTTAACTGATAAACTCAAGCTGGGTGTGGTTACCATTATGGGCAGCATGTCCAGAGCAGTGATCAGAATAGATTGACCTGTTGAGATCTTTGGTGTTGACTGACCATGGTGTCCTTAGGACTCAAGTAGAAGGACAGCCTAGTAAAGTCTTACTTGATTTGTACAAATGAAAAGAAAACTCAAAGATTGGCAAACAGAGGCATAACCTGAATCATCTCAGTAGAGAGTCACAGCCCTTCATCCAATTCCTAGATCTGAGTCAGTTCATAGATTGTGAACACCTTTAATAAAGGGTTGGTTAAGTCCCTTTGAGAAAAAACCCTTCTACATGTCAAAAATTAAACTATTAAATGATCCTCTTACCCTGTAGCCATTTGGCAGGGTGGCTGTGCATGGGTGAAAGTAATATTCAACTTTGGGGGAACTAAACATTGACTCTAAGGTGACACCATTTTCTTAGGAACCAAAACCTTACTACAGTAGACCAGTAACTTCTTATAGGAAGTTAATAGTTTTGGCTTTACTCTGTATCACCATAGGCCCAGTGGGTCTTTGAATCCACCTTAATTCCAGAATGCATGAATTGAATAAATACACTTAGCCACTGTCAGAATCCCCTTATCAATATACTCTCCTTTTTTTCTCCTTTTTTCTATTTTTTTTTCATAATTTACTCTTGGTGTTTTGTACTTCTAGGTAAAAAGGAACATTTCTCATGTCTTGTTGTTAGTCTTAAATTTACCTCTTCATCCATGCCATTGTTTCTTCTTTAACTCCAATAGGTAGACCCCATTCTTTTGTATTTGTGTAAAAGCTGTCAAAGTGTATGTGTTTGAAGAGCTCGCCTCCAGTCCCTACCTCACTAACCAGAACATGGACTTGACCAGCTTATTTTCTCCTGTATAATTTCCTTTCCAAAGAAAAGGATGTCTTTGGGAACTATTGATATTATTGGGTTTTTGTGATACAGTAAATGGAGTGGGTAGAAAATGACTAGAGAAGTGAGAGAGAAGAACATTCATTGGAAGGGATTAAGTTTCATTTTTTAAAAAAAGAGCAAGACGGAGAAAGAACAGGACGTTGAGTGTAGAAAGGAAAGTTAGGAGAGAAAAAGAAAAATGAAACAAGTACCTGTTCTTCCTAACATGAAAATACAAGCTAGAGATCCTTGGGGGATAAACTCTGCCTTGCAGTAGAGAATGTTGAGATAGACAATCAGTGGAAGGAGGGTAAGAGAGTTTAAGATGTTTGTGGACACTTCGAATATAATCTTTTCTCATTCCAACTCACCTTCCCATGTATTAATGGTCAGTTTTTGAGCAATTCTATAAAATTAGAATAGCTTTATTATCTTTTGATGAATAGCTTGGCACTATGCACAAAGACCAAACCACCTGGATCCCAGTTATTGTCAAATTACTTTTTTTTCATGACATGGATCACCTACTGCACCTTCTACATATTTATGTGTTAAATTATCATCATTGGACCAGTCTTTTCATAAAATAATGAATAACTTTTGAAGTAGATGCTGATTCATTATCAAGAGATTTGAGTGTTTTCATGTATTCAGTGAAATTGTTATGGCTTCCAGGGTGGATGGCAAAATACAAACATTTTGTTCAAATTGCATGTTCATCACCAACTTTCTTGACAAAGACAAATAAATTTAATATTTATTTTTCTAAATGTTTGTTTATTTATAAATTATTTTATTTACTTATTTTGGCTGTGCCGGGTGTTAGTTGTGGCATGCAGAATCTTTAGTTGCGGCATGCGGACTTCTTAGTTGTGGCATGCGGACTTCTTAGTCGCAGCATGCAAACTCTTAGTTGCGACATGCACGCAGGATCTAGTTCCCTGACCAGGGATCGAACCTGGGCCCTCTGCATGGGGAGCGCGGAGTCTTACCCACTGGACCACCAGGGAAGTCCCAATGTTTACTTCTAAATTAATCATTATCTTTTCTTAGCTTATTACTGTTGAAATAAGTTACTACATTTCATGATAAGGGACAAAACCACTATAAGAAGAGTGTTCAGGCTACCCTATACATTAGACTGTTTAACCTCTATTTCCTATACATTTTTCATACCAACCTAAATTATAATTTTCTACATTTCCCCTGACATTGTCACCTGAAGGCTTGATGGCCATGTGCGTCTTATGGACCTCAGCATGGGGCATGGTGCAACTGGCTAGTATACTATGTGCCCTGAAAGGCCACTTGTTTATTTTTCCCATCATCAGCCCAGATTAGATGGTATTACTTGTCCCAGGGTATGTGTGTCTGAGGGCATTTCTGAGAGCAACTCTTCTTAACAACGAGCATCTGTATTGCAGTGAAGGTGTTAGTTATGTTACCTCTGGAAAGAGCTGGAAAGGAAATGACTTATTCTGACTTAACCACACATTCATGCATCTCACCCAGTAGTAACCAAGAGCACTGCAGAAGCTCTAAGGACAAAGTGGAGTTCTGTCAAACCCACCTGTTGCAGGTTGGGTTCACCAGAAACTGATTCTGAGAAGTAATTTGTGAATGTAAAATGCTTATTAGAGATCCACACCTGTGAAGGGAAGAGGAAGGCAGTGAAACTGGGTACAGGAAGAACCTGAAACACCATGTAGTCTCTATGAAGCCTCAGCCAAAGTGGCAGGAAGCTTTGGAGCAAATTTTGCCCATCAGAGTTGCCTGTGTACAGCTAAACTACCCCTGCCTTGTTCAGTCACTGGATTTGAGCTGTTCTGGGAAAGGCAATTCCCCTGCACCTAAGGCAGACTCTGATGTTGTAACTGACAGCTGGAGGCTACCTGCTGACTGTGCTTTTTGCTTTTTCTCTTCCTTATTATTATAGTGGTAGAGAGAAGACTTTATTTTTTCTCATTCCAAGAATATATATGCATACTGTTTTTTGTTGTTATGCAAATGTTTATTGCTTTTGTTACGTTCTGCATGTTGGGGAGGATTGCAGATTGCCTATTTTCCACTAAAGGGAAAATAAAGAATTTGAGTCACAGTAAATGTACAAAACAGTTTGTTAAAATTGGAAAGAGTATTTTAGTTTTCTCATCTTTGTTTTCAAATAAATAAGTATATTGTCTCACAATTGGTTGTCCAGGGAACCCAAATTAATGTAATTGTGTGCAGCATGTCATCCAGGTCTTGTTGCCTGGGAATCCTTTTGTTGATTGAATGAGAGAAAGAAACAGTGGGTGAAAGGCTACAAAAGCTTGTGTTAATTAAGATATATCCCCTACTGGTAGAAGATTATGGTCAGACATTATCACATCATTAGTCAGCTCATCAAAATATCACTTTGCAGAAAATCCTCTGGTTCTTTTCAGTGGCTTTAATGAAATTGTTCTAAGAAGCCCTGTGAAAGGACTGAGCTCTAGTTTTTGGATAACTGCCTTTTCTTAAGAAACAGACTTTGGGCCTACTGAGAAAGCAGATCAGCTGGTGTGACATTTTACTCTAAGAAAAGAAGAACTATTTTAAAATTTTTGCTATTTAACAGAGGAAACATCAATTTATTTTGGTCTTTTCCTTAGCATCAGATAAAGAATGGGGTGCTAATAGCTGAAATTTAGGAGACTAAAGAAGGATTAATGTAAGCACTTGAAACAATTTTTCACTTACTTGGACTTTTCTAAGGATAATTTTTATCATTTATTTTTATCCTCATAAAGAAAAAATAAGCAATCATTATACTTTTACGGGAAAAAGTTAATTATTCTCATTTAGGAATTTATACATATGGTATAAAAATGGAAAATTTAAAAAGGACAGTTTTAAGGTACTGTGTATATTTTCTGTTTGTGTATATGTGAACTTTTTTTTTTGACAGTCGCGCTAGCTACTCAAGAGTCTTCATGTTCACTTGGTATTCCTTGCATTTATGATACCCAGATTAAAGGATGCTCCAGATGTAGGAATACTAATTATAGATTTCATAGTTTGGGTAGCGTAATAAATGATCTCTTATATGCTACTTTTGCTGTGTGTGTAGAGGGTGGGTTTTTGTTTGTTTTTTAGTCCTATCAGTATAATGTCATCTCCAGAGATTTTTAAACTTATATTAATTTTCAGCACCCAAGGATATATCACATTTAATATAACTGTTTGATTGAACAGTTCTTTACTTGATGTGTAAAGTTCATATTTGCTGTTGGGTTTTGCTTCTATTTTTCAAGACCCATTTTAGGAAAGGCATAAATGGGGGGCAAAAGAAGGAAAAAGAGAAACACTGCAAATCACTCATTTAATGGGATGCTACATAAATTGGGAAGTAGACTGAAAAGCATGGGTCATGTCATCAGAAAAATTTACAATGAATTTCATTCATTGAAATAATCATGAATTTCGTTGATGAAAAATAGCAGCATATGGGCTTCCCTGGTGGCACAGTGGTTGCGAGTCCGCCTGCCGATGCAGGGGACACGGGTTCGTGCACCGGTCCGGGAAGATCCCACATGCCACGGAGGGGCTGGGCCCATGAGCATGAGCCTGCGCATCTGGAGCCTGTGCTTTGCAACGGGAGAGGCCACAACAGTGAGAGGCCCGCGTACCGCAAAAAAAAACAAAACAAAAAAAAACAAAGCAGCATATCAGTTAATAATAGAATTTAATTTTAAAAAATATGAACTCAAATTAAAGAGTAAGTGTGCCTAAAGGAGAGAAAAATAAAGTATGCTTTCTTGGACTTGTGGACTGTAGGGTACAGCCACCTCTGTTTGAATTTTCTTAGTTCCTCTCCAAGTGTATTGTAAGAACTGTCAGAGTGGTGAAAACAAAATGCAGAGTAGAGGTCAGCTAAACATCTGATTCGATCTACTTTAATAAATATGAGTATAAAATCCACATCCTGTTTCTCAGCCATACTTGTTAACAACTGTACTCACAAATGTTTAACGTCTGGCTATTCAGTAGCCTGGAAAGGGTGAGTCATCGTCAAGTGTAGATTTTCAGTATTTTGTGGAAATTACTCACCTTTTGTTAGTGATGGTTACTGCAGTGCAGCGTTTCAGCTTTGTACTCTGTTCTCAGCCTGATGGTGTGACTCTGTCCAGGCTAGAGTACAGGTCCCCTGGCTTTTTATGGTTGATTGATGACCAGTGGGGCTCTTCTAAAAGGCGTTAAGATTAACCTAGGCAAACAGTTTTCTGTATCCAGTAAAAATGGAAATCAGAAATAGTCTTCCAACAAATATTTATCTAACACCTTAATATGTATCAGATAGTGTTCTGCATCCTGGTGGCACAATACCCATCTACTAGGAGGAGGGGGAGGGGTGGATAGACAGATGTATATAACAGTAAAAATGTAATATGATAGATTCCATGAGAGCGTAGCACAGAATGTACTAGGAGTACCCAGCAGGGCCATCTATTCCAGATTTGGCAGGAAGAAAGAAAGAAAGAGGAGAGATCAAGGAAGCCTTCCCTAGGGATGACTCTAGAGATAGTGACTATCTAATCCTAGAAATGTGGGATCAGTATTAGAGCGATAGATTGCTCTATCAGTGCAGATAGCTTTTCGTTATAACTATTTCTAAGGTAGAACTGAGGATTCTTCCTTTCTCCACACTCCATTTTTCCCTTCTCTTCTTTTCTGTTTCCTGTCTCACTTCTTCCCTCCCTGTCTCTTTCTCTTCCTCTTTCTTTTCCTCCCTTTCTCCCCCTTTCCTTCGTTATGAATTCATGAGTACAGAATTGTATTAATCAGATTCTTGGTTCATGACCCACTGTCATCATTGGACAATTTCTGGCTCTCATTCATTCACTGATTTATGATGCTATAATGAATACATATGACTTTATTGACAATTTCTTTCACCTGCCTTTTTGCTTTTCTCCTATTTCATCTCCTCACTCCTTCTAAAAGGTAACCATTGTCCTGAATTGTGTATATCATCCCTTTTTTCACTGGTTTTCTTTGTTTCATATATAACATACCCAAATAACACATTGCTTAGTTAGTTTTTAACTCAACAAAAAATAATATTCTTCTATATGTAATCTGCTGGTATTTTTTTCACTCAACATCATACTAGTATGATTCACTGTGTTTTTATTTGTAACTGAATTCATTGTTTCACTTCAATGAATATTCTATTGTGTGAATATACCAGAAATTATCCATTCTCCTGTTCCTAGGCAATTGAGTTGTTTCCACTTATGTTGTTCTGACCAGTGCTGCTATGAATATTCTTTTTCTTCTGCCTGAGACATATTTGAAAGTTTCTGCAGAGTATATACCTAGCGAAGGAAATATTGGCTCATAGGGTATGCAAAAGTTAAACTTAAAAGATAATACGGAATTGTTTTCCAAAGCTATTGCACCAACTTGCATTTCCGCCAGAATTATATAAGAGCTTATGTTGATACAATCCTAACACTTGGTCTTGTGAGATTAATTTCTGTCAATTGAATGCCACATAATGTGAATGCTATCTTATGGTGTGTGGTTTTAATTCTCATTTCCCAGGTTACTAATGAGTTTGTGCATCTCTTGGTATATTTATTGGTCATATATGTTTCCTCTAACCTTTCAATTATAAGATTTTAGTATTAGTTTATACTAATTTGTTATTAGTATAAACTAATACTAAATACTTGTTATTTTTATATATGCAGTTGTTATGACATCTTAATTAGAAAAATATGCATAGTCATTAAAGTGAAATAAAAACCTATTTTGGTAGTACATAAAATGGTGGGTAAATTTCTAATACAAGATATGCAGTCAAAATAGTTAACAAATTAAAAGAATAGGAAATAATTCTATTTTGAAATTCTTTTATGACTTTTTTCATAGCCTGTTGTTTATTTTTCTTTTGACAGAACGATTTCGAGATTTACTCCTTCCTCCATCTAGTCAAGACTCCGAGATTCTGCCCTTCATTCAATCTAGAAATTATCCCAAGTAAGCAATAGGAGTTCTCTAGGTATTGTGAAGGGAATGGGCATAATGATGGACGAGCTTTGGGAGGGCAAAGAAAAAATTTTTCC
Source organism: Globicephala melas (assembly GCF_963455315.2). Lineage (NCBI taxonomy): Eukaryota > Metazoa > Chordata > Mammalia > Artiodactyla > Delphinidae > Globicephala > Globicephala melas. The sequence goes on along the minus strand of NC_083321.1, from coordinate 65,272,328 downwards.
ATTTTAGGATTTCTGAAAAGGCCTGAAAAACCTAACCTAACTAGAGCATCTCCTGCACTATAATGTCTCAAGCTCTTCACAGCTAATCCCTCATCTGGTTTCCTGTTTTCTGTCCTTTAAATGTAAGGATTCATTTATATATATTTTGTTGTTGTTGTTTTGTTTTTTTTTTTTTTTTGCGGTACGCGGGCCTCTCACTGTTGTGGCCTCCCCCACTGCGGAGCACAGGCTCCGGACGCGCAGGCTCAGCGGCCATGGCTCACGGGCCCAGCCGCCCCGCGGCATGTGGGATCTTCCCGGACCGGGACACGAACCCTTGTCCCCTGCATCGGCAGGCGGACTCTCAACCACTGCGCCACCAGGGAAGCCGTATTTTTTTAACATCTTTATTGGAGTATAATTGCTTTACAATGATGTGTTAGTTTCTGCTTTATAACAAAGTGAATCAGTTATGCATATATACATATACATATATCCCCATATCTCTTCCCTCTTGTGTCTCCCTCCCTCCCACCCTCCCTATCCCACCCCTCTAGGTGGTCACAAAGCACCGAGCTGATCTCCCTGTGCTATGCCGCTGCTTCCCACTAGCTAGCTATTTTACATTTGGTGGTGTATATATGTCCGTGCCACTCTCTCACTTTGTCCCAGCTTACCCTTCCCCCTACCCATATCCTCAAGTCCATTTTCTAATAGGTCTGTGTCTTTATTCCCGTCTTGCCCCTAGGTTCTTCACGACCATTTTTTTTTTTTTTTAGATTCCATGTATATGTGTTAGCATACGGTATTCGTTTTTTCTCTTTCTGACTTCACTCTGTATGACAGACTGTAAGTTCATCCGCCTCACTACAAATAACTCAATTTCGTTTCTTTTTATGGCTGACTAATATTCCATTGTATATATGTGCCACATCTTCTTTATCTGTTCATCTGTTGATGGACACTTAGGTTGCTTCCATGTCCTGGCTATTGTAAATAGAGCTGCAATGAACATTGTGGTACATGACTCTTTGAATTATGGGTTTCTCAGGGTATACGCCCAGTAGTGGGACTGCTGGGTCATATGGTAGTTCTATTTTTAGTTTTTTTGTTTGTTTGTTTGTTTTGCGGTACGTGGGCCTCTCACTGCTGTGGTCCCTCCCGTTGCGGAGCACAGGCTCCGGACGCGCAGGCCCAGCGGCCATGACTCACGGGCCCAGCCGCCCCGCGGCATGTGGGATCCTCCCGGACCGGGGCACGAACCCGTGTCCCCTGCATCGGCAGGCGGACTCCCAACCACTGCGCCACCAGGGAAGCCCCTATTTTTAGTTTTTTAAGGAACCTCCATACTGTTCTCCATAGTGGCTGTATCAATTTACATTCCCACCAACAGTGCAAGAGGGTTCCCTTTTCTCCACACCCCCTCCAGCATTTATTGTTTGTAGATTTTTTGATGATGGCCATGCTGACCGGTGTGAGATGATATCTCATTGTAGTTTTGATTTGCATTTCTCTAATGATTAGTGATGTTGAGCATCCTTTCATGTGTTTGTTGGCAATCTGTATATCTTCTTTGGAGAAATGTCTATTTAGGTCTTCTGCCCATGTTTGGATTGGGTCGTTTGATTTTTTGATATTGAGCTGCATGAGCTGCTTGTAAATTTTGGCGATTAATCCTTTGTCAGTTGCTTCATTTGCAAGTATTTTCTCCCATTCTGAGGGTTGTCTTTTGGTCTTGTTTATGGTTTCCTTTGCTGTACAAAATCTTTGAAGTTTCATTAGGTCCCATTTGTTTATTTTTGTTTTTATTTCCATTTCTCTAGGAGGTGGGTCAAAAAGGATCTTGCTGTGATTTATGTCATAGAGTGTTCTGCCTATGTTAATAAGTGGTTTTCAAAATAACCACATGCTAGATATGATTTTAGGAATTTATTCTTCTTTAGCATCTTGATAACTCTTTCTTAAATGGGATAGACTTTTTCTTAGATGCCACAAGTGTATTAATTGGTTGAAGCAATGTGCCTCATCTTCCCAGAGAATAAGGAAGTACCAGGTTTTTATTAGGTATTCTCTTCCCTAAAAGCTGATGTACGCTGGTGTCTTGATCCTTCCTGTGGAAGCTTGGAGTACCCTCTACTTTTTGAGTAACCTGACTCTCTTTACTTACTCTCTTTAGCTAGTATGCAACAGGCTAAAGAATGAATAAATTATTATCTGAAATAGAAAAAACAGTCACCAAATTAAAGAATTAGAGCTTGGTTTACACATATTTAATCAAAACTCATCATGATGCTGAATGATTCATTCTTTGATCAGTTTGGCAGTTTATTCAAGTATTTACTGAACTTCACCTGAGTTAGTTTTTCCCTGATTTCATAGCTATGATAATATTTACTTAATTCTGGTCACAAAATAAATACATAATCTGAATTATCTGTTCATTGTGTCAGATATTAATCCAGGTTTAATCTCTAGCAGTAATCTTCCAGTCTCTTCCCAGTACTCACAGGGACATACATGTGCCTGGAGAAGCCTTGCATGGGTACATCACTCATGTTCATGTTGGCAGGGAGCATGGAGGTGCCTGAAGAGCTCCATGCATGTCTTTCAGTATTTTTGCCCACAGCTGCTATTCGCAGGGGCCAGTGATACTTGCTTTTCTGCCTCTTAGGCTTACTGTCTGACTGATACCATTGTTTAAAGGAGACTTACAATGGTTTCTCAACTGGTCATCTGTCTGCAGTTGTTTCCCTAGGTTTCCTTAGCTTTACAAGTATCCTTCTTGTTCTTAGATTTCTTTTCTGATAGTGATGTGATCCATTCTAATATTCAGCAGACATCATGTGACAATCCTTTGTCAGTGTCTAACCCTTGGAGTAGATATACTTTTTGACATCTGCAGATTAAAGAAATAAAGATCACCCATTGATGCCACACACACCGTATTACGGCCGTTCAGTGTGCAGACTCTGAAGCAGATTGCCTTCCCTGCTGACTCGATGACCTGGGTGACCTAACCCTCTGTGCCTCAGTTCCACCTGTGTGAAAGGAGGAAGATAATAATACTTACCACTCAAGCATGATACAAAGATTAAATGAAGTAATAAAATATTTTGAACTGAGCTTGACACAGTAAATACTGCATTTTAGCTGCAGGTGTTATTTATTGCTATTCATTTAAAATTGCATCTAGAATTAACTAGATTTGCATGTTTCCAAACACCATAGGAAATAGGTTGTTCATTTATCTTGCAGGATAGCTTTTATGTCAAGATACTTTCATCAACCCACCCTTATTAATATTTAGGGAAGTACTATTTATTCAATATTTCTAAATTACTGCGAGATGCTGATGTGAGACACCACCTAGGTGACCACTTAACATCTTTATGAGCTTCAGTTTTCTGAACTATCAAATGAAAATACGCTAATTAAAGGATTCTGGGGCTGAAAATATTTACATAAAATTCTGGATTAAATACAATTAGTTTATTTAAGTTACAGAATATTAACCATTTTCATCTTCCCATAGCTGATTTAATGTCTAGTTTGGCAGAATTTTAGGAGATGCTGGGGGACGTAGAAAGGATAATATAATTCTGTTTGTGCTGTGCCTAGGCAGTGTTGAGTTGGTCCAGGAAAGAGCATAGGAGCAAAAACTCTGTGCATGTAGACAATACCCACTTAAAGAATGTTGCGGTAGAAGAGAAAGTTGTGGTAGGGCCAATTAGTAAATACAGGTGGGCAGGGAATCTGTGTGTCTAGACCTAATTCAAACTAATTTTGTATTCATGGTTTTTAATACTCTCATTTATATTCATTCTCAGATATACTCTCATTTATTCATTATTGAAGATAACTAAAAGTCAAGGAATTTGTAATTTTGTGACACACAAAGATTTCTAGAAAGCTGAAAGTTTAATCAAACCGTTAGTATTTGTTGCTTTTATTCACAATGCCGTATATCTATTTATATTAAGATTTTTTTTTTTAGTAATTGTTTGAGAGTTTAATTTATTTGTATGTCGCTAAAATTTCAGCAGCTAGATCTGCTTTATAGTAAATGACATTATGTTTTTATATTAATAAACATAGAATTGGCTGCTGAATTCTACCAGATAAGTTTTTGGCACTTACAGATATAACCATATAATTTTTTTAACATCTTTATTGGAGTATAATTGCTTTACAATGTTGTGTTAGTTTCTTCTGTATAAAAAAGTGAATCAGCTATATGTATACATATATCCCCATATCCCCTCCCTCTTGTGTCTCCCTCCCACTCTCCCTATCCCACCGCTCTAGGTGGTCACAAACAACAGAGCTGATCTCCCTGTGCTATGCAGCTGCTTCCCACTAGCTATCTATTTTACATTTGGTAGTGTGTATATGTCCATGCCACTCTCTCACTTCGTCCCAGCTTACCGTTTCCACTCCCCGTGTTCTCAAGTCCAACCTCTACCTCTGCGTCTTTATTCCTGTCCTGCCCCTAGGTTCATCAGAACCTTTTTTTTTTTTTTTAGATTCCATATATATGTGTTAGTATACGGTATTTGTTTTTCTCTTTCTGACTTACTTCACTCTGTATGACAGACTCTAGGTCCATCCACCTTACTACAAATAACTCAGTTTTGTTTCTTTTTATGGCTGAGTAATATTCCATTGTATATATGTGCCACATCTTCTTTATCCATTCATCTGTTGATGGACACTTAGGTTGCTTCCATGTCCTGGCTATTGTAAATAGAGCTGCAATGAATATTGTGGTACCTTTCTCTTTTAGAATTATGATTTTCTCATGGTATATGCCCAGTAGTTGGATTGCTGGGTCATATGGTAGTTCTATTTTTAGTTATTTAAGGAACCTCTATACTGTTCTCCATAGTGGCTGTATCAATTTACATTCACACTACATTACGATTATTCTGATTCTTTTACTGACTCATTGAATATAGACTCCATTTGTGAGAAATACATTTTAAGAGCTAAAATATGGGTTAAGAAGTGACTTATTTGCCCTATATTACATGGTGTCACAGAGTGATATTTACAGAGGATAATGTAGCTGACCTTCTTTAAGTGAGACTCAGCTACACTGGTTAATATAGGCTGATGAATGGACTGTGGTAATTTGGATTGGGAGTGGGTTCTCTAGTGAGCATAGTGTCCCTATAATCTTGAGCATCTTATAGAGACACCTAACAGACAATGAAACGTGGAAAAGGGTGTCTTTTATTTAGGGAAAGAATTCATGAAGAGAACTGACTAGTTCTTGAAATGTGTGTGTACGTGTGTTTTTTAAGGGTAAGCCATTTTTTAAAAAAACGTTACCTGCGATGATGCTGGGGAACGTTGTTCTAAATTATAATCACGCTAATTAGTCACATTCTTACATTCCTGAATTCAAAGGTGACCCATTGCCAAAACCGGGCACATCCATTCTCATCAGAATGTCATAGAAGACATTGCACCATGAAAATTCGCAGAGCAGGAGTAGATGTGTCAGAAATAGATGAGTGAAAAGCAGGAAATGAATGCATACTTAATATAAAGTAAATATTGATTCATAGGTTAGAGGAAAGAAATGGAGATAATGAGCTTAAGTTTTTTTGCTCATTTCTTAGCTGTCATCATCATTATTAACTGTGAAGGCTTTAGGTTTATAATGTATTTAGAATAGAGGGTAGCTATAAATATTCTTATCCTTGTAAATGCAGCTTCGGGATGTAAAACGGTTGAAGACATTTGGCATAATTTCACTCACAAATGACTTGCAACCATGTTGGCAATTAGGCCAGCAAAACATATTCCAATGGCTCTGAAAGTTTAATCATAATACATATAAAAATATTGTGGAAAACAGGAACAAAATGTCACGTATCTCTATTTCGTTCTCATAAAGATCAAATTCTCTGGAATGCTTAATGTCAGAACTGTTTAGAGAGGGGAATACTATTTATGACAAAATTCAGAGCTCTTTCTTTTTGGCTTGGTTCGCCACCAGAGGACAACCTTGATTATTTGGACAATAAAAGCAATGTCTCAACTTAACGTCATTTCCAATGGGCTGTTTAAAAATGGCTTAAAACAGTGATATTGAGTAATATACTTAAATTGCAGAGCCTCAGATGACCTTTCCAGATGTCATCTATTCTCCAAATTGTCTTCCTTTCTCTTCCCAAAGAAAGTTTTGAGTTCCTCTTCCTCCAGAGACCCTCCCTCCCACTTCAGTAATTTTTGTTCAATCTGCACATTTGTAATATATTTGTTACCTGAGTGAAGTTATTCTCATTCATAATAAAAAATAGCAACATTTAACACTTTTTACATGCCAGGATTGTGTTATGTGCTTTATATGCATTATTAATCTTTACCATCCCCTATGAGTTAGGTAGGACCATTTTCCCAATTTTACAAATTTTACAGATTAAGGGACTAAAATTTAAAGGGGTTAAGTGACTTATCCAAAGTCACATGGCAGAGCTGGGTCTCAAACCCAGGTCTGTTTGGCCCCCAAATTATACCTAATTGTGCTATACTGCCTCTCATTTATTCATCTGTCCATTTTTCCATTCTTCAAATATTTATTCAAAAACTACATGCACCAGAAGCTGTCATAATTACTGAAAATACAAAAATGATTAGGACATAGTATATGGCTTTGTGGGACCTAGAGTCCCATTGGGGAAAAGCAGAATCAGAGTTTAATGGAGAAATTAATTATAGCAATATGATAAGTCCTATAAATTATAGAGAAGTACTAAATTCAATCGGAGAAGTGAAGATAAAGTGCCTTCCTGTCTAGGCAATTCATGTAAAGTTTAATTTTCCCTTTGGGGAAAATCTTGACAAGTGCTATGGAACCAGATGAAGAGGCTTTTTATAGATGGAACAAAGAGTATAACAGCATATGGAACCTGAAAGTGGGTGGTTCATTGAGAGATCATATTTCATATTCAGGAGGGAAGTGATAAAGGATAGGGAAAGGCAGATAGATGTCTGAGAATGTTAGGAGGCACAATCAGCAGAATGGGATGACTATTGGACAAAAAGAAGAGGAGGTAGAGGATGAAAGGGTGAGGGGAGGGAAGGGAAGAGGAAGGACTTTAAGGAAGGAATTCAAGCAGTTTCACTTGTATCGCATGCTGGCTTACTGTCCCCGTGACTGAGGACAAGTGGGAGGTCTTTCTGAACATGATTTTTTTCCCCTCTATTTCAAATACAATATTAGCACTACAGGAAAAACTCCCTGTTTCTCCTTTACTCTCACATACAATACTTCTAACACCAGGTACGTGGGAGTTTTTTCCACACCAACCAATTCTTTGACACCAGATGGGTGTCTGGCAATTCAGTTCAATTCTGACACTAACCAGAGTTAGTTGCAGACCCTACAGCTTAGGGGTTCAGTCCCCTAAGATTGCTCACTCCCACTTCAGATGCCAATCACAAGTAGTAAGTTCCCAAGCGTCTTACAGCGTCTGCCCAAATTATCTACGAATCAGGGTTCCCATGATCCTCTCCTTGGATTCTGTCCTTTGCTCACAGAACTCAGGGAAACGCCTACGGATTTATTATACAATAAAGGATATGAAAAAGCATACAGACGAACAGCCAGATGAAGAGATACATAAGGTGAAGTCTGGAAGTGTCCCAAGTGCAGGAGATTCTGTCCCCATAGAGCTGGCGTGCACCACCCCCTTGGCATGTAGATGTGTTCATCAACCTGGGAGCTCTCTAAACCCCTTTTTATGGAGGCTTCGTCACAGAGGCATGGTCAGTTATTAACTTCATTTCCAGCTCCTCTCCCCCCTCCAGAGAATAGCGGGGGTGGAGCTGAAACTTCCAAGCTTCTAATCATGGCCTGGCATTTCTGGTGACCAGCTGCATCCTGGAGCCCACCAAGAATTGTCTCATCAGAACAAGAGACATTCGTAGAATCAGGAAATTCCAAGAATATAGGAACTCTGTGCCAGAGGCTCCTAACATTGAGGAAATTACAAAGGTCTTAGGAGCTCTGTGTCAGGAATAAGAGTCAAAGACTAAATACTAGAATAAAAGATTTTCTTAGTACCCATATGTAGAAGAGTTTAGGAGCTCTGTGTCAGGAACTAGGGATGGGTGGGTAGATAGACAGATAAGTACCTTCCCTCTAGTGTTGCTCTGAGGAACACACAGTGCCTGGCATAATTCTACCTCGTAAAGCTTTGTGATTGTTAAATAAAATGATGTAAAGTACCTGACTTTTTGCAAATGTGAATTCTCATTAGTATCCCCATTCCCAGCTCTGTTCCACCTTTTCCCAAAGCTATGCCTCACCTCAGGGCAGGGTGGTGAGGTTCTATCCCTTCATTCCAGTCTAGATCCTGCCAGAACAGACATGTTCTGCCCAACAATGATGGCTCTGGGTGATGGGATCTGATGGAACAGTGATTACTCAGGAAGGGACTCTTTCTATTGTGGGCCTGCTTATGACGGATGCACAGCTGTTCTAGTAGTTTCCACAATCACAGCTAATCATAACATTCTTCATAATGTACATAATATTAAAGGATTACTTTCTCTCATTTTCTCATCCCTAAACTTAGGTTTTCTTTTATTTAGTAGATAATATTCCAACACCCGGCTGGCAGGAGATCTAAAAAAATTGATATTTTTAGGATTCTTAATTCTTGAATATTTTCGAATCTAGGCAAGCATAATGTCAAAATTAAGCTGATCTATCCATAGATAGTAGGTCCCAGCCCCTGGGCTGGAATTCACAAGTAAAAACCCTGCTATCAGGACTGCAAAAGCAAGTTGGACCACCAAAAAAAAAACAAAACACCGAACAGTTCTACAAAAACTGAGGCATTGCTGAAATTGTGAACATTCTGCTCAGACATATGATAAGTCAAAGAACTCTGTTAGCACAAGACTAATGGACAAGGAATAAGGACGCCTCCGTGCTGAGTGAGAGAATAACTGGTTCTGGACTCAAATAAGAACTGGTTCAAGGATGGGGCCAAGAAGAACCTGTAGCTGGGAGGTCAGGAAGCTGAAATCTTAGAACGAGTTGAGGAAGTAAACACTTTCTAGGAGATTAAGTTAAGCATATTGGTTGGATTCTCCATCTAGTGCCTTTGAGACCATTTACTTTCTTTGTTCCGCCTCATCCTGCATTCTCAGCTGTCATACATCTTCTCAGGCATCAGCTGTTTTTAGTTTTTTAATTTTTTATTTGTCTTTGACTCAGAAATTGTCTATCAGTTGAGAGAGAAAGTGGCCTGAAGTTCTTCCTTTGTTAAAAATCTTAAAATCCTATCTTAACATCCTTGGATAGAAACAACCTCCTTTTTGCATAAGGTGATATATATCTCCTCAACAATATTCTCAGCTCTAGAAGTGTGAGATATTATCAAAGTTAAGCCATGATTTTAGAAACAGTTTATGAACCTATAGTAAAAATGAATATTAAAAAAGCAGTTAAAAATTAATCTATTCATAATGGTTATGGTAGTATAATTTTGATAATATACTTGTTATGGAACTTCTAGCCAAAGAATTTTTCTCCTTGCAGCCCCTAAATTAATTAACAATTTCTGTTGGAAAATCTTGATTAAATGATTCAGAACTCCAAGAAACAGACATCAAAGCAGTTTTTCGAACAATGTCGCTTTTATTTATGCATGAGATTGTATTATGTATTAATCACTCACCCGTTAATTACGGAGATTTCTTAGCCCTCTGCTGATGAAGTTTTCTTCCTTAAGTTGTTCCTAAAGTCTAAGCAGTGTGGACCACTACCCACCACCTCCCACCAAGTCTTAACTTAAATGTTAAGGGCTTGCCTGGGTCACCATATTTAAAATCCCCACCTGCACCAGCTCGCTCTCTATCCTCCTACCTGCTCTTGTAGAACCATCAATGTCACATGGGATATTGTTACAAACACAGACCTTACCCCAGACTTACTGACCTAGAAAATCTGGGGGTGGAGGCCAGCACTCTGTGTTTTATAGCAAGCCCTCCAAATGATTCTGATGCACACTAGCATTTGAGGACCATTAGAGAAAGATAGAAAGATTTCGAAGACTTTCTCAAGCTTTTTAACTCCCTCCCACTCCTTGTTGTTTTTATTGATATGATTACTTCCTGGGAAAGGAATAGTCCAAAACTGCAACTGTCCTTTCCAGGGAAACAGTTAATCACATTCACCTTTTTCCCAGAAACAACTGTTATATGAAGGATGGCTCTGAACCCTTCCATCCTGCAAAGCAGGAATTTCCAGGAGTTCCTTGATACAATGTGCCCTTTTCATATTTTGTTTTGCCTTTATGTATTATCCCTAACCAAAATAATTTCTAATTGACTGTAATCATTAATATGTGATCATTAAGAAGATGAGCTTTGGAGTCAGTCTTACAAGAAATTTAGTAACGCTTCTTAATAGAAACCTGGCCTTGAGAAAATTACTTAACATATTGAGTTTTTGTTCCCACCCCAGTAAAAGGGAGATTATACCTTCCTGTAAAGGTTGTTGTGTGAATTAGGAGTGAAGGTGTATATAGAACATTTAGGTAGGTCCTGGGTTAAATTAAATGTTCAATGAGGAATATCTATTATTATGATACCTTATTTTAGGTTTTGGGAGGTAAGGGTCTGAGATAGTTTTTGATTTTTTTTTTAAATTAGAATCACTTTTAAAGTAAAAGTTAATCAGATGAAGATAACAAAGGCAAATAATTTTCCAGAAATGTACATTTGCATCAGCATTAAATGTATGTAAATTATAACGCTTTATTCTTAATAATAAAATCTAACATTTATCACACACTTACTATGTCCAGGCACCATGATAAAAGTTTTATCAAGTATATTTGCATTCAGCTACATAAAACAGAAACTTAGCTAAAAGTGATGAGGGCTTGTTTTTCTCATGTGACAAGAAGTACCAAGGTAAGTGGTGGCTTATATTAATCCAGGGTCAGCATGTTACATCTGAGGTGTCTGCAACTCCCCTTTCCTTCTCTCGATTGCAAGATGCCTCTTTCAGCTTCAGCCATCGTATTCTCTTTCCAGACAGAAGAAAGAAGAGCAGAGGGCATAAAAGGTGCAGGCAAGCTGAGTCAGCGTCCTCCTTTTCAAGGAGCTGCTCAGAACCCCAACCCCAAGCATCTTACTTCATATTACCCTAAAGTGGGTCTTATGTCTTTGTAAGAAAGGGTGGGAAATATAGTCATTTTTTTTTCTTAAGTGGATACATTACTGTAACGCCACCACCAATTGGGAATAAGGGAGAGAAAACAGATAAAGGGTAGACAACCAGTGGTCTTTACCTTGCCTGAATTATCTCATTTAATCCTTACAATAACCAGTGAGGTGTGTATTATTTACATAACCTTCTGTTTACAAAGAGTGTAATTGAGGTACGAAGTGATAGGTAACTTGCTCAAGGTTACATAGCTCCTAGCTGCTGAAGCCATGATTTAAACTCGATTTAGAGCCTACATTCTAATTTACTATATTACTATGTAGTAAACACATAGTTTTATTCATCTTCCTTAAATTTTCTTTAATAGCTCTTTTAAGTTGCAATTTTCCCTCCTACTTGGATTTTAAACGGCTATTTTTTGCTGTTAAAATCTCTGTACTGAAAGTAATTGCTGTGAAAGTTTTGAGAACAGAAAATTTTACCCTACTGTGAGCATTCTCCCCTCTAGTGAATGAGGTTGCAAGTGTATTGTCTCTAAATTAAAGGCAAATGAACGTGTTGAGCATATTTTATTCTTTCAGTACTTCTTTCAACCAAAATTTTTTAGTGCCTATTGTACGCCAGCAACTAGAAATAACAACTGAGCTAAACTATTTTAACAGTGTCCTGGTTTTCCTGGGTTTTTGAGTTAGTAGTAAAACCCAAGGAGGAAATCTGGTGATTCCTAGACAATAGGGCTAGCTGTATTTATAGAAATATGTTTTATTTTTTACGGCATTTTATTGTTTTCAAAGCACTTTCATGTGTAGTATTTTGTTTGTTACACCCATTTATTCTATGAGTTTATCTTATATTTACCTCTTTTTGATTAAAAACCTCTAGTCAATCAAAGAGTAAGCATAGAAGCTAGAATGATAGAAACTTATAGCAGTAGAGTGATTATTTCTTCCTGTCTGAAAAATATTGCAGCTGGTAAGTTGTATCACAGCTGAAATCCAGCATTTTGGGGTTCTGTTATTCCAGAATCACCTAGGGAGGAGAAAAATGATGGCAGAGGAAGGTGAGACAAAACATTAAAATCCATATACTCACAAAATATGGTAATATTACACTTAATTCCCAAAGGCTGTCTAACTTTATAGTTGAGATTTTGTTGATGGTATTTCTGAACTCTTACTTTCTTGGATTATATTTTTAAATATAGTTCTGTGTCATTGTTCTGGTTTTGATTTCAGAGTCTACAGTTATATATATGTATATGACATTACTTGCCTGTCTTCCTTTTCAACCACTTTCTTTTTTTCTGTTGGTATTTAGTGATCATTTTTCTACAATAGTTATTCTCTGTCTCCTGGTAATGCTGATATGAATTATGTATGATTTTATTGGCATTCCTTATTGATCGTACAATTTTGGAGAAGATTCACGTTCAGGTAGCAGACATTACCCTCCAGATCTTGAAATAACTGAATCATCACTTTCTATAAAGTCACGAAGAAGATAATATTCACAGAATACAAAAGAAAGAGGGAAAAGTCTCACTTTATTATCAGCATTAATGGAATTCTCTGGAAAGACGCATTAGAGCAGTGCTTCTCAGACTTTAATGTGTTTACAAACCACCCAGAGGCCTCAATAAAACACAGATTCTGATTCAGTAAGTCTGAGGGTGGATCTAAAATTCTGTCTTCTAACAAGTTCTCATATAAAATTAATGCTATTGGTCCAAGAACCACACTTTGGATGGAAATATACCACATATTAGTCAAAGCCTAATGAAAGGCTTTTCCTTCCTTTCAAGGTCAAATTTTATCACATCTGTAACCAGGGAAGAGAGGAGTACTCAGCATGCTGTACAGAAAAGAAGAGAGTAGAATAAAGAAGTCTCTTGCCTCATGGTCACCTATCTTTGATAACAAAGGAAAATCTGAAAGCACACCCCACCGAGCTGAATTACCAATGATTAGTAACATAATATCTGTAACAATGTTTTTTCCTTACAGTCTGTTTTATCTGAACTAAGTGTTAACTACAAATATTTTACTTTCGAATAAATTTTCCTCCTATATCTTTATTCTTTAACTTTCAACTTTTTTGTACCCTATCTTTTAGCTGATTCTCTTGAAAAAACCCATGACTCAATTTTATTGTCTTATTTTAGTCTGACAGTCTTTCCCGTTGAGCTGAAGATGTTCGTTCATTTATGTTGAATTACATTCTACAGAATTATTTTGTACTCATTATTTGTCCCACGTTTTCTGTTTCTTCCCCTACCCTCTCTTTTTTTTTTTTTTGCCTGTGAAGACAAGATGCATAATAATGACATTTTACTTCTGTTTCTTAATTGAATTGAGCTCTCTACACTAATGGAAAAGAAATGACAAAACAAAATATAGCATAAATAAATTTGAGGTTTAAGAGTTTATTCACACTAAAATTAGCCAGCAACTAAGCCAGCGAGCTATATACCTTGCTTTCAGCAGGAGATAAGTTGCCATGTGGAAAAAAGAAGAAAGCTAGGAAAGGGATGGAATGATTTGTTTGAGAAAAAGAAATTGTAAAATATTTGCACCTAAATGCAGATAAGTGGACAGAAAATAAAAAGATTTGGTTATCATCTTAATAAATAACATTCCAAATTAAATACAATTTAAAAAATAGCACTCTTTGTTGGAAAGGCTGATGTAGTATAAAAGTCTAAACTAAAGATCTAAACTCAATCTTAAAGTGTTTATTTTAACCGAATATATTCCCTCTAAAAGCTTTCAGAGGTAATTTTATTTTAGTGTGGCTTGCAGATGGGTTTAAATATATGTTGGAATGGGGTGTGAAATTTGGCTAGGTGTTTTACCTGAAGATTCACTAGGGGTTGGTCAGCTTATAATTCATGTTTCCAGTTAACTACCTAGTGTGTGCACAGTTTGAAGAGCTTGGTAGCTTTTCTTTTATATTATTTGAACTAGTTTTTGCATATTAATAAGCATTTCAAGTCACATATTAGCAGATCAAGCCTAAGTTAGCCAGCACAATAAAAAAAAAAAAAAATCAAAGGGCAAAAACAAATTCTCCTTAACTTTCTATAGGAACTAATTCCAATAGTGAGGATCCACCTATATGTTTATGTATGTGTATGTGTGTATTTAAGAGTGAAAAATAAACATAATATAGCACACTAGATGCTCAATAATAACCTTACTAGTATAGAAAGCCTAAAAATCTAAGCACACAAACATTAGTAATTTTAATACATGTTTGATATGGTAGGAGATAAAAATAATTGCTTGGGGTCGTAACCCATAAGGAATGTCCTACCTAGATGAATAAGTGAAGTGAATGCTAAAGCCTCTATTTGCTCGTAACATCATATGTATTTATCCCCAAAAGTTAGAGCTGGTTTTAACAGGCCATATGGGTGGTGGACAAGAGATAAGTCCTGGGCTCTGAAGAGGGTTGGAGAGCAGATCAGAGACCCCTGCAAATGGCCCAGTGGATAAACTAGAGATTAAATAGTCGGCTTGGCAGAAGTCAGTCGGCTCCTGACTTATTTTGTCCTTGGTTCTGAAGGGAATTAGAAAAGAAATCTCCCCTGGGGCTTCCCTGGTGGCGCAGTGGTTGAGAGTCCACCTGCCGATGCAGGGGACGCAGGTTCGTGCCCCGGTCCGGGAGGATCCCACGTGCCGCGGAGCGACTGGGCCCGTGGGCCATGGCCGCTGGGCCTGTGCGTCCGGAGCCTGTGCTCCGCAGCGGGAGAGGCCGCAACAGTGAGAGGCCCACGTACCGCAAAAAAAAAAAAAAAAAGAAAAAAGAAATCTCCCCTGATATTTAGTAACCACAAGCTCCCTCTCACTTGAGTTGAAACACTGAATTCACAATATGTATATAGCCCACTAAACACAGAGACAAAAATTTAGTTTAAAGTGATTCCAGATTCACGGCATCCTTTGGTGGCCTGGAAGAGGAAAATGAAAATACTCTTTTGGAGGGACACATTTTAATCCTCAAAGTATTCCTATACATGAGGCACCAAAGAGCTCGTATTTTGTAAAAAATGAAACATATCACATGTTAGTAAAAATGTATATTTAAAAAGTATAAAGCAAATGTTTAATATGTCAAAAGAAATAAAGGAGAGTATTAAAATAATGATTAAGAGACAAAGGACAATCAAATTTCTCAAAACACTTTTGAAAAAGAGCCAATAGACCTTCTAGAAGTGAGAGATACAATATCATAAACTTGAGCAGTTTATCACAGCCATGGAGAGAATAATGAATTGTCAAGTAGAACTGAAATAATTATCCAGAATGCAACACACAGAGACAAAGGCATGGAAAATATGAAAGAAAGGTTGAGGTATGGTGGATGGAGTGAGAGGTTCATGCATTCCTTTACATTAGAGGTTCAAAAAGAGAAAAAGAGAGAGTGAAGGAGATGTAATATTTGAAGAAATAATAGCTCAAATTCAGGGATATCAATGAATCTCAAGCAACATAATAAAAATAAATTCACCCTAGGAAAAATCGTAATTTACTTACAGAAAGGTAAAAGCAGAGACCAACACTTAACATAAAAGTAGTCAAAAAAAAAAAAAAAAAAGAGGGGAAGAAACAAAAAGTTGGACAAACAGTACAGGTGATATTGTGGTACGTAATTCAACATCACTGAACTAAATTCTACAGTTCAAAGGAAAAGGCTGTCAGACTGGAATAAGAAAATGAAACAGGGCAATAAGCTGTTTTCAAGAGATTTGCTCAGAACATAAAGGTAAAGACAGGCTGAAAAGTTAAAGAAGGTGAAGAATACAGCAGAGAAATTCTAACCAAAGAAATATTGTTTCAGATAAAATAGACTTTAAGGTAAAAATATTTTCAGACATAGAGTTAATATTCAGTGAAAAAAAGGTTCAATTCATTATTTCTCTGGTTGAAAGGATTAGAATGAATTCCTTTTTTAAGAAAACAGTTTTGATTTTTTTGGTTTCATAAATAGAAATGGAGTTCATTCTGGTGGTCAATATAAACCACTTCTTAGATGTGTGACCTTGAGGAAATATTTAAACTTCTAGAACCTCAGCTTCCTAACTGAAGAAGTAGAATAATACCACTTAACTCTTGTTTAATAATTACAAATAATTCATCTAAAGCATGTAGCACTGTGCCAGTCACATAGCTCTATTGACGTCAGAATAGTCAAGGAAAAAGCTGTTGGTTTTACATTGTAGTATCTTTACATAAACAGAAAGATTAGGCCTATAAATTTATTTTGGTTAGAAAAATAATCTTTGGGCTGTCTAATTTAGTTCAAAGATAGCTATTCTCTTATAAAAATCTCACTACCCCAGAGGCTTGTTATATTCCGAAATTTCATTAAAAATAACATTTCCTTTGACATCAACCCAGATAGAATATGTGGAGGAATGTCCATTTTTGCCAAACACAGGATTGATCTGAGATCAAATCAGAACTTTATAGAGATGTGTTTTGTAAACTTTAAAACACTATAAAGTTGTTCAGTTTTATTATCCACTTAATGTCAACTAAGAAAAAGTATTTTTTTTACCTTTATATACTGTATTTTTAATTAAATTGCTAGGTTTTTTAAAATTTTAATTTTTAATTTTTATTTATTTTATTTTTGGCTGTGTTGGGTCTTCGTTGCTGCGCACAGGCTTTTCTCTGGTCGCAGCGATCAGGGGCTACTCTTGGTTGCGGTGCGCGGGCTTCTCATTGAGGTGGCTTCTCTTGTTGCAGAGCACGGGCTCTAGGCACACGGGCTCAGTAGTTGTGGCTCACGGGCTCTAGAGCGCAGGCTCAGTAGTTGTGGTGCACAGGCTTAATTGCTCTGGATCTTCCCGGACCAGGGCTCAAACCCATGTCTCCTGCATTGGCTGGCAGATTCTTAACCACTGCGCCACCAGGGAAGCCCTGGACAGTTACTATTTTTTAAGAAAGTCTTTTTTTGTAATAGTAAAAAAGCTTTAAAATGGCAGTGTTTTATATATATGGGTCTTTTTTTTTTAACATAAAGATATCTGGAACTAGGCAGTCCATAGAGGGTATGGCAATTTTATAGTCATCATAAGTGTTTAGACCATCAAGTCAACATTTCAGGCACCAGGAAGGAGGAAAGAAGGGAACAGGGATAGAGATGCGACTTTCAACTGAGACAGCTTCCTTCAAGGAACCTTCCAGTTTTCCTAACTACACTTCCATTTATATCACATTAGGCATAACATAGTCACACAACCGAAATAGATGCAAGACAGTCTGGGAAATGTCGTATTTTGGCTGGGCACTTTGCTTCCCTGAATAACGTTAATGTTTTTTTACTAAGCAAGAATGAGACCTAAATGTCCATCGACAGATGAATGGATAAAGAAGATGTGGTATACATATACAATGGAATATTACTTAGCCATGAATAATGGCTCAGAATGAAATAATGCCATTTATAACAACATGGGTGGACCTAGAGATTATCATACTAAGTGAAGTAAGCCAGACAAAGACAAATATCATATGATACTGCTTATATGTGGAATCTAAAAAAAATGATACAAATGAACTTATTTACAAAACAGAAATAGACCCACAGACATAGAAAACAAACTTATGGTTACCAAAGGGGAAGCGGGGGAAGGGATAAATTAGGAGCTTAGGATTAACATATACACACTACTATATATAAAGTAGATAACCAACAAGGACTTACTGTATAACCCAGGGAACTATACTCAATATTTTGTAATAACTTATAAGGGAAAATAATCTGAAAAAGAATAGATATATGTATATGTATAACTGAATCACTGGAAACTAACACAACATTGTAAATCAACTATACTTCAATCAAAAAAAAAGCAAGAAAGAATGGGAGGATGAATATTGAATGAACGATTTTCAAGTTTCATTGTAGTTAAGAAGGATTTCACACACATACACACACATACATTTGAATATACAATCACAAGTAGAGTAATCAGAGATTCCTTTGAGAGTGTGCTCTGACTATTTCTATACTAATCAACCTAACCAGGGCAAGAAGAGGGACAGGGTTAATTTCTTTTCTGTTCACATGGTAAGCGTTTCAGGAAATATTTCTGCTGCTATCTTTACCATGGAGAGTAATATTATTGAATTTAGACACAATAAAACAAGATATTTTAATTTAGTCCAATATAGTAATAAAATAGATCAAAGCCTTAACTAGTCCTTAGCTAACTATCATGGTCCTATATACATTTCCCTACACTTTAAATGAATGTTTCCCTCAAAATACCCATGCTTTGAAACAGATGTGCTTGTGTTAATATTGACAGTTCATAAACAACACTTCTTGTTCCTTTAAGCTTATCACTATGAGAAACAATGAAATGAGGCCCGAGCCATCACAAAGCCTAGACACTAGATTTATCATGTTTGCCATGTATTATAGAAATTTAATTTAACTCATTTTCATTTTTTCCACCTTTGTCTGCCTTGTCCACAGGCTCTACATTGATGGTCCCTTTGGAAGT
The DNA here is from genome assembly GCF_963455315.2 of Globicephala melas. Lineage (NCBI taxonomy): Eukaryota > Metazoa > Chordata > Mammalia > Artiodactyla > Delphinidae > Globicephala > Globicephala melas. The sequence continues at coordinate 65,253,639 of NC_083321.1, read as the reverse complement.
CCATTTGAAGACTCACTGAACTATGAGGTTAGCCTCTGCGTGGCTGGAGGCATTGGAGTAACTCCTTTTGCATCAATACTCAACACTCTGCTGTATGTCATTTTGATCCATTATGTTAGTCCAAGTAGAGAACTGTCAATATTTCAGACAGCTCTCTTTCAGTAAGAAGTAATTCCTTCCAGAATTCTTTTACTTATTGTTCAAGGAACTCCATTTACTGACTGATAAGGGGAATAACTGAGTGATTCTCAATACGTGGTCTATGGCTTTCAGCGTATTCTCTTGTAGAATAACGTCAGTATCACAATTATGCATTCCTCTGTCCTTTTCCTCTGTTAAAGTCATTCCACCAGCCTCTGTTTCTTTACTTTCTCATCAGGGGCAAGTGGCATTACTAACGCATTTAGTCAACAAATATTTTTGAGCACCTATGTGCCGATTCATCTTATAGTTTCTGGTAATACAGCAATGACTAAAGAGAGTCTCTGCCCTTAAAACGTTTACATTCAAATGGGGCAGGAAGAAAATAAACCAGTGAAAAATTCATAAATAACATTATTTCAGAAAATATTAGAACTATGATGAAGAGAATAGAGATTAATGGGATATAGAAATAAAGGGCCCGGGTTATTTTAGAAGTATGGTCAGGGAAAACCTTTCTGAGGAGATGACAAATGAGCACATCATTCCTTGGTCTGTTACTCAGCAAATTTATAACCGACTGAAGAATAAAAATTTCAAAGGTAAGATTGCTTAACCAGGATATACTTATTCAGTTATTTTAGTTCTAGCATTATAAGCAAAAATTAATGGACAGTAATTGTCATGAAACCCACAAACAAAATCTATTCTGTTCACTTTTCAAGAAAATACAATTTGCATTAAAAGTTTGTTTTATGAAGTACTAAAAAAGAAATAATAAGTTGAAGTGATACTTGATATAAATCTGGGACTTTTTGAAGGTTCTTCGAAAAATAACTATATTCCAAACCAGAAATTGTTTCTGAAAACGTTTTGCAAGTTATTTGGACACCTAAAGTTTAAAAAAAGGAAGAATACTTTCTTAACCTCAAGCCTACTTCGTAATTATAAGGAGGAATCCAGACTTGGAATTGTGAGTTGCTAGAATGAATTACATAGTAGGTGGTTGTGAAATCTCTTTCTTTAACAATTATTAAGAAGGGGGTAAAAAACGAACTTTCTGGAATGGTTTTGGCTCATTTTGCCTGGAAGCCAGGGCAAGATGACCATTGGAGCCCTGTTGAGTGATAGAATTCACTGAAAATAGAGAACTTTCTTTTCCTGAGATGCAGAGCTGATATTATTCTAATTCAGGAGTTTAGTTTATTGCCTTCAAGTGGAAATGGGTGATATGCATATAATATCCACAAGCATGAACACTTAAATTCATGGAGTATATCATATCTTTGAGTCAGTATATTACATTTTAAATAAATTTGGGAGTTAAAGTAAGTGGTATGTCAGATGCTAGAATGTAAATGACTGTTTTTTCTATAGGTTGCTTACTAATGAGAAGCAAAATTTCAAGTATATAGGGATTCTTAATTTTTTTGCCATCATAATCACTATCATGTTATTTTAATTTTAAAGGGATGACTGGAAACCATACAGGCTTAGAAGACTGTATTTTATTTGGGTGTGCAGAGACATCCAATCCTTCCGTTGGTTTGCAGACTTACTATGTGTGTTGTACAACAAGGTAAAATTAGGTTTGTTTTTACTTTTGCAGCTTTCTAAATTTAAAATAAATTATTTTATTTCAAATTGTAAAAGTAATAAGTGCTCACTATAGAATAAACCAGAAGATATGCAGATAAGTAGTGAGGAGGAAAAAAAATCCCTTAAACTTAAAAAAAAAAAGAGGTGACCTCTGTTAATAATTTGGTACACATCTTTTCAGATATTGGTATCTGTGAATTTGTGTGTGTATTTAGAACATGTTTTAACATGGAATGTTTTAACATAGAAATGTATGCATATGGCTGGTGATGTATGCATATAGGGTACATATGCATGCAAATGTGAATGCATATGAGATTGTGACAGAGGACAGATAGAGGAAAACATCAACAGGCAATTACTATTACACCTTTCATCCTTTGTTCTAGTAGCTCTTTTTTTTTATATAAATTTATTTATTTTATTTATTTATTTTTGGCTGCATTGGGTCTTCGTTGCTGCACGCGGTCTTTCTCTAGTTGCAGGGAGCAGGGGCTACTCTTCGTTGTGGTGCGTGGGCTTCTGACTGTGGTGGTTTCTCTTGTTGCAGAGCACGGGCTCTAGGCGCACAGGCCCAGCAGTTGTGGCTCACGGGCTTTAGAGCACAGGCTCGGTAGTTGTGGCGCACGGGCTTAGTTGCTCCGCGGCATGTGGGATCTTCCCGGACCAGGGTTTGAACCCGTGTCCCCTGCATTGGCAGGCGGATTCCCAACCATTGCGCCACCAGGGAAGCCCCTCTAGTAGCTCTTAGCTCTTATCTCCACCTTTGATATTCCAAGTTGGATCATCAGCAGACTTTTGGCACAGTATACAGAATTTCAAAAATCCCAAATTCTAAGTTTTATTCCTTACAGAGATAAAAAGCAGGCATTTTCGTCTATCCTACATGTAATCTGTTACTTATCTATTAATGTATCTATCTTTATTTTTTAAGTTATTCAAGTAATACACATATGCATCTTTGCTACAGATTTTTCTAATAATCCACATGAAGCAAAATCCCCACCCAGTCTTTGTAACCAGATGTAACTCAAGAGCATTCTATACATTCTACCATACTATTTGTATTGTTCTGCACATTGCTTTCTATAAACTTATTACTATCTAACCAGGCACAAAAGGACAACTGTTGTGTGCTTCCTCTTATATAAGGCACCTAGAGTAGTCTAATTCCTAGTGACAAAAAGTAGAGTGGTGGTCGCCAGGTTTCCAGGAAGGAGAAATGAGGAGTTACTGTTTAATGGACACAGAGTTTCAGATTGGGAAGATGAAGAAGTTCTGAAAATGGATTGGTGGTGATGGTTGCACAACAATGTGAATGTATTTAATGCTAATCAACTGTATACTTAAAAAAACAGTTAAAATGATCAGTCTTATGCTATGTATATTTTACCACAATAAAAAAAAAAAGTGCAGATTTCTGGGATTCACCAAGGGCCCGCTAAATCAGGAGAAAAAAAAAAGGGAGAGATGAGAAGCCATTGAATGGATTTGAGCATACTTATATGATTGTAGATCATCTTGAGAGTGTGTGTGAATATACCAAGCCTCGGGGTACTGCAGTTTCTAGAGGGGCAGAAGATGAGTGATAAGTCAGTAAAGGAGATTGGTCAGAGTGGCCAGTGAGATAGTAGGAAACCAAGAGGTAGTTCTGTCCTTGAGGAAAGGGAGGAAAAATCTTTCAAGAAGAGCATCATCGTGGGTATTTTTTCTAGGTTAATGCCTGAAGCTGGACTTCCTGAGTTGGAGGCTCTGAGGACTTTGGGAATGAATTTAAATTTTTAATATATACTAAAAAAATGTCCCCCAAGGAGGCTAAAATAATTTACATTTCCACCAAAGAATATAAGAGAAATTTATTCCAAACATTATATTACCAATCTTTCAAATTTCTATCCATCTCTTAAACAGTGGCATCTCTAGTTTTCCCTGAATGCTAGTGAGACTGAACTTCTCCCCCTATGCTTATCAACCACTTGTATTACTTCTCGGATTTCCTAATTCTACCTTTGCCTGTTTTTCTAGTTTAAAAAAATTGTTTTGAACTGATAGAGAGCCTATACTTTTTTTAATAAAAGGCTATAATTGGATCCAAGATGTGGAAAGGCACATTTGAATGATAGATGCTTTATAAGGCAAGTAGCAGGGCAGGAAAGGAGTAAAGGAAAGAAAAAAATATAAATGGCTGGACATTCGAAGTAGTTCAATCTTAAGATTTCTTCTCAAACTTTTTGGTGGATATGCCTTACCCTTAGGATTCCATGGAGTAAATAATATAAAAGCTTAAAACTAGTGTAAATAATGTGGTGATGATTATCTCTACACACACCTCTGTATACCTGTTTCGATTTTTCACATCAAGGGGATGAACAGTGGTCCTGCAATTGTGCCTCTGAGGAAGATGTTAAAAAGAAGTCTTTTTTTATTTTCTGTGTTTGCAACTGAGTTACCAAGTTCAGTGTGTTTGTGTGTGTGTGTGTGTGTGTGTGTGTGTGTGTGTGTGTGTTTCTTTAGTAGATACTATTGCTTGTTTTCAATGACAGATAAGTTAAAATGGAGACATTGAAATCATTAAATACATTATTTAAGTCTGCATACTTCTCTCTGGAGGCTGTGGGCATCAAACACGTTATTTTTTTTCTTTTTGTTTAAATTAATTTTTATTGGAGTATGGTTGATTTACAATGTTGTGTTAGTTTCTACTGCACAGCAAAATTAATCGACTATACATATACATATATCCTCTTTTTTTTGGATTTCCTTCCCATTTAGGTCACCACAGTGCATTAAGTAGAGTTCCCTGTGCTATACAGTATGTTCTAATTAGTTAAGAGAAAAACAAATATTGTATATTAACGCATATATGTGGAATCTGGAAAAATGGTATAGATGATCTTACTTCCAAACAGCAGTTATTGATGCAGGAGTTATTGGGGTGATCTCAGAGGAGCATCCTGGTAGACATTTAAGACAAAAGTCAATGCAAGCCATGTGTTTTGTGAGGTGCTATCCATTACTGGCACCTGGAAATTCCTGTTTCCTCACAATTAAAATTCATAAACCCTGATTCAATTCCTGAAGGGCATTAAAATGACTTTAGTGTTTGGGTATAACTTGAGGCAGCTGTGGTATGGAATTTAATGATTATATTTTAAGACTATTATGATAAGAGAATCATCACTTATCACTTTAAAAGTAAAATGTGTTTTTATTGGGATTTTATAACTTAGAGTTTCCACCTGTCAGAAAATGTATAGTTTTAGATCCAGAAGAAACCTGTAGGATAATGTCATTCAACTCTATCATTGTCCTGATGAAGAAACTGAGGCCTTTATAAGTTGAGTAACTCCCTGGAAATCTCAAGGTTAGACAGTGATGGCAGTAGAAACAAGTCTCTAGCCACCTGCCAGGTGCCCTTACTATTATAAAGGGTGCCAGAGGAGTGATGTAACCTCACTTAATTACCCTCTATTTGAAAAATGACTTATTTTGCATTCCTGAACCTTCTATTTGGAGCCCCAATATATATTCATTAAAAAATTATTACTTTCACACTCTGTAAAAACAGTACTTGAAATCAATTGATCCTTTTTCTGCAATAAGGTCCAGCAAAGCCATACCATCTCCAGCAAACCTACTATGCCCACTGATGCTCAAGAGATAGTTTGGCTGTTGAAGCAGTGCTGGTCTCTTCTAAGCCTTTCCTCAGGTTCTACACATCAGATACTCATCTCTGTTCTCCAGAGCACACCATGGTTATTGTGTTCCTTGCTTCTCTTCTACTTCTTGTTTTTTTTACTTTTTGACTCCTTTTCCTTATCTTTCAGCATCTCCTTATTTCAGAGTGGTGAAAGGAGGCCTTAAGAAGAATAATATTTTTTTAAATGTAGATTTCAGAAGTCAGGATTCAGTCAGAACTAGGCCAGAGTCATTATTAGCAGATTCATTTTTGCCTTCTGGTAAAAGGAAGCCTACGGGGACAAAACCCTTTTACCCCCTTTGTTGAATTCATTTTTCTTCAGATATTTTTCTTTGTCAGTTTATTTTTCAAGATTTCAAAATGTTTGAGAGCTTTTCCAGACTATTTTATTTTGGCAGGTATATTTGCTGCCTCATACATTTTTATACAAGGGAAACCAGTGCTGAATAGGAAGAAGGTAGGAACTGGAACCAGGTTTTGTTTGTTTTGTTTTTTGTGATTCCTAGCATGCCTATTAAATATCACTTTTTGCTTTTAAAAAATCATATTCTTTCTGAGTGAACTTTTTAGTAAAATTTAGAGGCTCTTAGGGAATAAAATAAGAAATAATTGGGGAGGATTTAGGGGAATATTAGTGTAACATTTAGCGTGTTTGATTTTGTATCTATGAAGATAACAGAGAACTAATCCTGTCCACTACCTCCATCATAACTAATTAAACCAGTAGGTGACAGGTTATTAATGTTAGAATCTGCCATGTCTGTGGTACATATATATGTATGTATATATGTACATTTGCTCGTAGATGTTGGCTGTAATAAGACACGATACATCTTAACAAATCGTAGAATCACATATGTTAGGATAGGAGAGAGTCTGTGTATACAGAACAAATTTTAATGTCTATTTACTTTTATGTCCTGTCAGTTTTGGCAAGAGAACAGACCTGACTATGTCAACATCCAGCTGTACCTCAGTCAGACAGATGGGTTACAGGTATGTGTTTGGATGTTATTGTAAATTAAACAAGCCTCTTGAGAATAGAAGATTTACTGTAGGGGCCATGTGGAAGAAAATTTCTGCAGGTGGTTTGAAGAGATGTTTCCCAGAGGAAAGCCTGTTTTGGAATGTGTCTGGCAAACTCATGGCTTGTCCTTGAAGTCAACCGTATTCTCGCTTTCACAGGGAGCTGGAACAGACCTTTTAGTTCATCTCTCTTCTCTCCACAGTTGCCTCATCTAGAGATGAGGACATAAGCGAATAGTCTTGTGATTATGTTCATCGAGGGGAGGTTTTTTTTTTTTTTTTCAGTACGTGGGCCTCTCACTGTTGTGGCCTCTCCCGTTGCGGAGCACAGGCTCCGGACGTGCAGGCTCAGCGGCCATGGCTCACGGGCCCAGCTGCTCCGCGGCATATGGGATCTTCCCGGACCGGGACACGAACCCGCGTCCCCTGCATCGGCAGGCGGACTCTCAACAACTGCATCACCAGGGAAGCCCCGAGGGGAGGTTTTATGTGGTGAGAGAAGATAAGATCATACACAATTAAGCTTGTTTCTCTTCAAGGGAAACTAAATAAAGTAACAGTCATCACGCATTATTTACTTCACTATTAGACGCTGTGCTGAGCATTTCATATAGGTTATCTCATGTAATTCCAACATATTCAAGAGGTAAATGATTTTGCAATCCCCATACCACAGATGAAGAAACTGTTTACAAACAACATTGAAGAGCTGCATAGCCATATAGACTTGAGCATGAATGCTTTCACAAGTTTTATTGTAGTATTTTCCATCATACATTTTCTATAATAGTTTGAATACAAAATATGAATGTTTGTCAGTTACTTTGAAACTAATCTAAGCCTATTTTTTTAGTCAGATTTCTACCCTACTTGGTATGTAAAAACATTTTATTTTATACTCTCATGAAGCAAATCAGTACCATTGTTCCTCATGGTTTCACTGTAATTAAGGTACAGAGCATATATTACATCTGGTTCTCAGTTTGTCTTCCTGGGACTCAGACACTTTCTCGTCTCTTCTCACTTCACTCTCTTTATCACCAATTCAGATCTAATAGTCTGTTAATTGCAAGCACCAGTACATTAGAAGTTGTTTCTTGACAGATCCAAAATTTGGAGCTCTTCTGTTTTAGGCTATCATGTCCAGGATCATTTCCCCAAATTTATGGTGACAATTTATAGTATTTTACTCATATAATGAGCCAAATATGATAACTTTGCAGTACAAAAACGCTTCAATAAAGCTAATGTGCTGCGCCTTTTTTGAGAGTAGGCAATTAGAATGCATTCTCTAACGCTGCAGTTACTTAAAAATGATGCAACTAACTGAAGTCTAGGAAAATCAGCCATTTGTAATAATGGCATTCAAGAAGGTAATGGATTTTAAAGGGAAAGAGGGAGGAAATGATGCTTCTAAATGACTTTACCTAATAGGTTGCCATATGATACTTGTATTCTTTATATCACAGCAATTTGTTAGGAAGCCACAGCACCAGCAAAGATGATGTTAGAGAACTGGGTTATTTGTCCCACTCTGTGTCATATAAAATATAGTGCTTTCTTTTTGGCAGAAGATAATTGGAGAAAAATATCAAGCACTGAATTCAAGACTTTTTATTGGACGTCCTCGGTGGAAACTTCTGTTTAATGAAATAGCAAAATATAACAGAGGGTAAGTACTATTCCTCAAAACATTTATGTGGCTAATGATCAAATTAAAATATTCCCAAGTCATCACATTAAGTTTTTAAAGGTTACTTAGTAATGGGTTTACAAATTACAGAGTCACTTAAACACTCAATTATCACTACCAAAGGAGGAGGCAAGGCAGGAACCACCTCAAGCATCTGTAATGCCAAATACTTAAAATTTGGCTTAAAAATAGTCTATTTATGAACTAGACTCTCCTACCTACTTTTAAATTTACATAGATCCATATTATAAAGGGTGTTCATTCCAATAGCATAAATCAGGTAATCATTGGGAAAGTTTTTTTAAATCACATTAGCAAGCGAGGGAGGGCTATGTGTCTATGATCTGAAGTGATACAGCTGAAGGAAAGTATTCATTTTGGGCACAGACTAGGGAACCTGTTTGTCTTCTGTAAAATTATCATAGTGCAGGGCAATGGTCTATAAGAATTTTAAAAGCATTTTGAAAACCATACACCCATTCACACATTTTAAAGTTGGCATCAAAAAACATTCATCATAAGTTTAAATAGTTCCAAAGGCTATAATTTCTAACATACTGCAGATATTGACATTTTAAAATTAATGTAACTCTTTTAAACATACCTACTGGAATCTAAATATCATAGTTTCTTGATACCAACCTTGTATATTTGTATGTTTTGTAGCTTTCACCATCAGTTAGAAATTTTACATCACTCTTTTGTCTAGTTGAACTTGTATTTCTATCCTGCAGAAGTTTATTAAAATTCAATATAATTTTACACTTGAACTAACCATACTTTTGTTGCTAAACTAAACACACCTGCAATAAGAATGTATATAAATAGAAGATTTAATTTTTAAAATTTTCTGTGACTCTAAGGCACCAGTGATCATCGTTTTCTTCTAGATTGAATTATGCTACAATTATTAGCATATATTTGATTAATTCATAATTTTAAGAATACATTTTGATAAATATAAAAAGCGTATTTGGTTGTAAATGAATGAGACAGCTTATTAGATGGAGAGTTTTTTTAAAGCCCCGATTTGTAAATTTATGGATGAATATGATCTACTGAAATAATCATGGATTCATCATGGCGTTTGGCTTCATCTTCAGAGATTTTGTTTTAGGAATCATGATGTGAAGCCCCAGAAGCAAAATCTAAAAAGGAATACAGTGACCCATGTAATTCAGATTACAATCATGTTTGAAAGCACTCCTAGATTTCCTTCCTTGATGAAGTAATTTGGGTTAAAGAGGAAAGCATTATTTGGAAAGCAGAGGTCCTTTGTAATATTCAGGGCGCTAGTTAAAGGTGAACTATAGAATAAAAAAAAAAAAGTCAACCCAGTTTTTGTTATATTTCTTTCCCTTCTTTCTCCAAAATCATCCACCTTAGATGTGATCATCTTGTCATACTCACCTGGGTCTTGCTATGCACCACAGACTCCTTCCTCCCTAATGACATTTAACTGACTTCTGACAAGCCTTCTTTTATTAGTTTTCATAGTATAGTGCTGAAAACTTTGATAGCTTGTTTCTTTGTTTTGCTTGTTTGTTTTTCTCAATTCTGAAACCAAACAGTAGAGGATCTTTTGCAAGAAATTACATTGGGATTTTTGGTTTCTTTGGTTAGTTCTCAAGAGTTCTCATTTGTTATACTGTTCATATTGAGAGGGATTTTATATGTTTATTTGGTTGTTTGTTCATTTTCTTTAAACAGCAAAGCTTATTTAAGAAGAGCAAGTGTGCACCATCTACAGTTGACATTTTGTACACTTTCGTTTTATGTATTTGCTCTGGGCAGGCACCTCAAATGCATTATTTTTTGAAGGATTTTTATGTAGCGTAGCTAGGAAAAGAATGGATCAACGTCTTAAGGTTTGTTAACTGGAAAAAGGCACTATTTAAATAGAAGACTTCATTTTAGATGTAAAATTTTGGTTAACTTCATGTACATACATTGCTGAGAGCATATAAAGAGATAAAAATAGAGAAGAGAGGCATATTAATTTGCACACATGTATGAGAGTGGTCTCTTCCTTGTATGTCTTTTTAAAAATTATTTATTATACCTGAGGTCCAGTTTCCTGTTATTTATAGTAAAAATACATATCATACCTTAACTTAGTTGAATGTATGCATCATGGAAAGGGAGAAAGAAAGAACTTTACATGGCCTTTGGAGTAGGGAAAACTCTTCTGGGATTGATGTCTGAGATATATCTATATTTTACTGCCACATGGTGTTTTAAAAACAAAACAGATTAAGGATACCTAGGTTTGGTCTCTTACATTTGCTCCTGTGTCCCTGGGTCAAGTCACTCGACCCTCTGTATCTGTAATACAAGGAGTGAATAATCCCTAAGGCGTGAATAAGCTTTCATTATATGAGATCACACACTTTAAAAATGAATGGAAAAACGAGTATCGGTATAACAGGAAAATATTCACCAATATGTTGAACATTTCTGGAACTAGTTCCCAACACCTTCCCCCAAACAACAATCTCTGCTAGCATCTAAGTCTATCTCTACCCATCTCTACAGAGTTTTTGTAGATAAATCTCTAGATGATTGTTGGATTGCAGCAACTTAATGAAAATTAGTGCAAATTAGTTACAAATGTTAATTAAAAGTTGTAGGATTTCACTGTTAGTGAAAGTGACATTGGGGAACTCCTCAAATTACACAAACAAAGATCTCCTAGAGTTAAACTAGTTAATAATAATGGAATAACAAAATGTAAAAAAAAAATGATCATATACGGTGCTTTAAAACTAATGATATTATTATGAAGAATTTAAGATAAGCCTTTAGGAAATTTGCAAAATTTGAAAATCTAACTCTATATTTGCCCTATGAAAGCCAAAAAAGAAAATAATGGTACCTTATTGTCATAATGCAGTGTTGACAGAGACTGTATACAGACAGCCAAAATGTCTCATTCCCTTTTCATCTTAATGAAAACTGCACTATGGCTTTTTTTATTTTTGGTGGTATAAATTCAGTAGTTCAGTTTTATTCATTTTAAGTAATCCATTGTGTCTAGCTCTGGTTTTGATAGTAACCTAAATTTTATTGTGTAAGAATTTATTTTCATACTTTTTTTATTATTTTCTTTCTTCTGCTCACTTTGGGTTTAATTAGCTCTTCTTTTACTAGTTACTTAAGGTGGAACCATAGGTCACTGATTTTAGATCTTTGTTCTTTCATAATAAAAGTGTTTAATACTATAAATTTTCCTCTAAACACCACTTTAGCTACATACCACAAATTTTGATATGTTTTATTTTCATTTTTATATAGGTCAAAATAATTTTACAATTACCATGTGAATTCTTTTTTCGTTATGTAGAAGTATGTTGTTTAATTTCCAAATATAGGGGTATTTGTTCTTGATTTCTGGTTCAGATGGGTTTTAAGAAAACATACTCCTTGTTATTTCAATCCTTTAAAATTTATTGAGACCTGTTTTACTGCCCAGAATATGGTCTGTCTTGGTGAATATTCCATGGGCACTAAAAACGAATTTGTATTCCATTGGTTTGGGGTAGAATACCCTATAAATATCAACCAGTTCCAGTTGGTTGATAGTGGTATTTAAGTCTTCAGTACACTTACTGATTTTCTGTCTACTTGTTCTGTCAATTTCCAAAAGAAGAGTGTTGAAGTCATTAACTATAATTCTAGATTTGTCTGTCTTTACAGTTCTATCAGTTTTTGATACATGTATTTTGAAGTTTTTTAGTTCTAGGGTTTAGTTTTAGTGATTAAACTATTTACATCTTACTATTATACTGCATTCATTACAAAATAAATTACATTTTATCATTACATAGATTAAAAATATTCTTCGTTTTTCCAGCTTTGTTGAAAAATGACATATCATATTGTATACAGTATAACAATTTGATATGTATATGTTGCAAAATGACTACCATAATAAAGTTAGCTAACATATCTATCACCTCAAATAATTACAAATTTTGTGTTTGTGTGATGAGAACTTTTAAGATCTACTGTCTTCCCAACTTTCAAATATACAATAAGTATTGTTAACTATAGTCACCATGCTGTCCATTACATCCTAGAACTTATTCCTCTTGTAACTATAAGGTTGTAACCCTTTGTCAGTCTTCAGTCATCCCCTACCTTCCCCATCTGCCTCTGGCACCCTCCAATCTGCTCTGTGTTTCTGTGAGTTTGGGATTTTTAGATTCCACAAATGTGTGAGATCATACAGCATTTGTCTTTCTTTGTCTGATTTATTGTGCTAATCATGGTGCCCTCAAGGTTCATTCATGTTGTTGCAAATAACAGGATTTTCTTCTTTTTTATGGCTGAATAATATTTCAGTGTGTGAGTATCACATCACATCGTATTTTCTTTGTCCATTCATCCATCTATGGACACCAAGGTTGTTTCCATGTCTTGACTATTCTAGATAATGCTGCAATAAACATAGGGGTGCAGGTAACACTTCAAGAGAGTGATTTCATTTCCTATGGATATATACACAGTAGAGGGATTGTTGTATCATATGATAGTTTAATTTTTTGAGATACCTCCATACTATTTCCCATACTGGTTATACCAATTTACATTCCCATCAGTAGTGTACAAGGGTTTCCTTTTCTCCACAACCTCGCCAACATTTAAAATGTAAAAATGAATTGAATAGACATTGTAAAAATGTCTATTCAGTTGTTCTGCCTATTTTTTAAATGTGTTGTTTGTTTTTGTTTTGATATTGAGTTTTATGAGCTGTTTATATATTTTGAATATTAACCCCTTATCAGTCATATCATTTGCAATTATTTTCTCCCATTCAATAGGTTGTCTTTTCGTTTTGTGGATGGTATCCTTTGCTGTGCAAAAGCTTTTCACTTTAATTAGGTCCTGTTTATTTTTACTTTTGTTTCCTTTGCCTTAGGATATAGATCCTAAAGCATATTGCTATGATTTACGTCAAAGAACGTTCTGCCTATTTTTCCTTTTTTATGGTTTCCGGTCTTATATTTAGGTCTTTAATCTAATTTGAGATTCTTTTTGTATGTGGTGGGAGAAAAGCCTATAATTTCATTCTTTTTACATGTAACTGTACAGTTTTCCCAGCACCACAAACCAAATTCAACAATACATTAAAAGGAACATACACCATCATCAAGTGGTATTTATCCAAGGCATTGCAAGGATGGTTCAGTATCTTTATTTATTTTTTTATCATGTAGTGATACACTACATTAACAGATTGAAGAATAAAAATTATATGATCATCTCAATAGATTCAGAAAAAGCTTTTGACAAAATTCAGCATCCATTTATGATGAAAACTCTCCAAAAAGTGGGTATAGAAGGAACATACCTCAACATAATAAAGGCCCTATATAATAAGCCCACAGCTAATGTCTTACTCAATGGTGAAAAGCTGAAAGAGTTTCCTCTTATTGGATTATTATTATTATTTTTTTGCTAGAGAGTTATATGAATTTCTTATATATTTTACATATTAACCCCTTATCAGATATGTAGTTTGCAAAAATGTTCTCCCATTCCCTAGTTTGCCTTTTCATTTTGTTGATCATTTCTTTTGCTATGTAAAAGCTTCTTAATTTGATGTAGTCCCACTTATTTATTTTTGCTTTTGTTGCTTGTAGTTTTGGTGTCAGTTTCATGAAATTATTGCCAAGACCACTGTCAAAGAGTTTTTTCCTCTGTGTTTTCTTCTAAGATTTGGTGGTTTAAGGTCTTATATTCAAGTCTTTAATTCCTTTAGAGTTAATTTTTGGGAGTAGAGTGAGATAGGGTGCAGTTCCATTCTTTTGCATGGGAATATCCAGTTTTCCCAACATCATGAATTGGAGAGAGTATCTTTTCCTCATTGAGTTATCTTGGCTCCTATGGATTGAGTTACAGTCCAACAGTTTACTGTTGCTTTCTACTTATCTCATTTGTTCTTTCCTTTTTTCTTTCTTTCTTTGCTTTCTTTTCAATTAGTGTTATTTTATGATTCCATCTTTTTCTCCTAAAGTGACATATTAGCCATACCTCTCTGTTTGACTTTAGTTATTTCTTTAAGGAATTGTTCCCCAAGTTGCAATCCTTGGACTAGCATCACCTGGCAACTTGTTGGAAAACCAAATTCTTGGAGCCATATCCAAGATCTGCTGAATCAGGGGATCTAGGAATACGGCCTTGATATCTGTGGTCTGTGAAGTGCCTTAGGTGATGCTGATGAAGCTGAAATTGGAGAAGCATTGCTCTAGGTTTACAGTGTACACCATTAGCTTATCACAGTGTACTTCAAATAATGTTATACTACCTCATGTACTTCCATTCACCCTGCATCTCTTTGACTGTTGTTCTTGTTCATCTTTCTTCTACATATACTATAAACTCCATAATGTATTGTTATTACTTTTGTTTAAAATATCAATTATATTTTAAAGAGATTAAAAATTAGACAAAATATACAGTGTATTTATTCACAGATTCACCATTTTGGTTTCCTTCATAGCTTTGGGAAGATTCACATTTCTATCTGATTTCATTCTCCTTTCCTACGAATTCCCTTTATATGCCTTATAGTGCTAGTTTGCTGGTAATGAATTCTCTCACCTTTTGTTAGAAAAGATTACATTCTATCTTCAATTTTGAAAGTTATTTTTGTTTGGTATAGAATTTGCTCGATATAGAATAGTTGCTTTTTTTTTTTTTTTTGTCTTTCAGCACTTTGAAGATTTCACTTCATTGCCTTCAGACATAAATAGTTTGTGACAAGAAGTCTATCCTTCATCTATTTATTATTTGTCGTGTGTCTCTGCCCCCACCTTCTGTCAGCTGCTTTTGTGTTATTCTCTTTGTAACTGGTTTCCAGAGTTTTATTATAACTTGCGTTATGTTGTTATGTGTGTGTGGGTGTGTGTGTGTGTGTGCATATTCTCCTTGGAGTTCATTAGATTGTTGGATCTGTTTGTTTTCATCAAATTTGTAAAAATTTTGGTAATTATTTCTTCAAATTTTTTTTCTCTTTCCCTCTGTCTTCTTTTATTTTGAGACTATAATTACATATATGAAAGACTGGTTGGTATTGTCCCACAGGACCTTGAGGCTCTTTTCACTTTTCCACCCAATTTTTGTTCTCTGTGTACTTCCATTTGGATATATTCTACTGCTATATCTTCAAGTTTACTTATCTTTTCTTCTTCAGTGCCTATTCTTCTGTTAACCCATCAGTATATTTATCATTTTAAATATTTCATTTAATCTCTAGCATTTCCACTTAGGCCTTTAAAAAATCTTTTTCCTTTCTCATCATGTCGATGTTTTTCTTTGAACATATGAAACATGTTTCTCATCACTGTTTCAGTGACCTTATCTAATAATTCCATCGTTTCTGTCATTCTCGTCCCATTTCTATTGACTTATCTTTCTTCTTGTATTAGTTTGCTAGGACTTCCATAGTAAAATCCCACAGGCTTGATGGATTAAACAATAGAAGTTTATATTCTCACTATTCTGAAGGCTAGAAGTCTAAGATTAAGATGCTAGCAGGGTGATTTCTTCTGAGACCTCTCCTTGGCTTTCAGATGACTACCCTCTTGCTGCCTCTTCACATGGTCAGTCTTTTATCTGTGCATGTGCGTCTCTAGTGTCTCTTTAATTTCCTCCTCTTAAAAAGACTCTAGTCAGATTGCAATAGGGTCCACCCTAACAACATCGCTCTATCTTAATTACATCTTTAAAGGCCCTATATCCAAATACAGCCACATTCTGGGATACTGAGAGTTAGAGTTTCAACCTATGAATTTGGGGAAGGGGACAAAAGTTAACCCATAACACTTCTAGTTATAGTTCATAATTTCTTGCTATACACATTCCTGATAATTTTTTATTAAATGCTATACACTTTGAAGTTTAGACATCAAACTCTAAATTTTTATTTATTCTTTTCAATATTGTTGGAATTGTTTTTGGCATACAGTTCTGTTACTTGGGTTCAGTTTGATCTTTCTTCTTTTTAAATTTATTTTATTATTTATTTTGGCTGCATTGTGTCTTCGTTGCTGCATGCGGGCTTTCTCTAGTTGTGGTGAGTGGGGGCTACTCTTCGTTGCGGTGTGCAGGCTTCTTGTTGCAGTGGCTTCTCTTGTTGTGGAGCACGGGCTCTAGGCACACAGGCTTCAGTAGTTGTGGCATGCGGGCTCAGTAGTTGTGGCTTGCGGACTCTAGAGCGCAGGCTCAGTAGTTGTGGTGCACAGGCTTAGTTGCTCTGCAGCATGTGGGATCTTCCCAGACCAAGGCTCAAACCCATGTCCCCTGCATTGGCAGGTGGATTCTTAACCACTGCACTACCAGGGAAGTCCGTCAGTTTGATCTTTTCAAGGCTTGCTTTTATTAAGCTTTGTTAGTATGAGTCCAGAGCAGCCTCCAATCTGGGCTAATTTTACCAACATCCTCCCTACCCTTTGCAAACAAGGTAATAACTTTAGTACACTATCCATTGCCAATGTATTATATTTAGAGCTTTCCATTTGGGCTGTGGGAATATGAATTGTTGACAGCCTTGCGTAAACTCAGAGTTGTTTGACCTACTGCTCCTTGGTAGTTCTCTACCCAGTTTCACATGGTTTCCTCTCACATATGAGGAGATTAGTACTGAGCCAAAGACTTGAGGATACTCCTCTGCAGATCTCCAGAGCTTCTTTCTTTTGATATCAAGTCCTAGCTGCTTTGGCCTTCATGAACTCCATTCTTTTTCTCTTTAACTCAGTAAGACCACCAGTCTCTGCATGAATTTCCCTCTTCTGTGCTACAGCTTCTAAATTGCCTTCAGGTCACAAGAAGGGATAGCTGTCGGGCTCACCTTGTTTTTTCTTTTTTTCTCAGGGATGACAGTTCAGTGCTGCCTGTTGTCCAGTATCTGAAAATAATTGTTTCATATGTTATCTGTTTTGTCCTATTTTTTTAATTCAAGAGGGTAAATCTAGCCCCTATTTCTCCATCATGGCTGCAAGTAAAAGTTTATTTTGTAGTTGTTTCAGTTTTCAAGGTGAAAATTTTAATAAAACTTTTTTCAGTATTTATTATAAATTTTGGTACCCATTTAAATGGATTCACTGTCTTTTTTTCAGCAACAATTATTCTCAGATAATGAATACATACTGGATTTGTCCAAGATATGATAAGAATTGTCAATCATTTTTATATCATAGGAAGAATTCAATGCAAATCAACAAACTTTGCAGGAAATCAATGTGAAATAGTAATCATTTTGTGGGATTTATTTATTCTATTTGTTAGCAATATGTATAATTTATCTACCAAAATTTTAAGTTAGCAAATATAGCAAATAATAAAACCTGCTTGGTATTTGTTACAATTATTGTGGCACATAAATAAAAAAGAAAATGTATCCAGATTAGTAGGCTTTTTGTTATAATGTAGATATAAATTAGTCATTTAAATTATCCTTTCAAATTGGTAATAGCTTTCCTTTCTTTACACTTATTCACCACTTCCCATGAAAATCCACGGGATCTTTAGGGGGAAAAAATGTCTGTAAAACATTTAGCATGAGAAGAACTGATATGGTCCAGGGTGGATAGAAATCTATTCATATGTCAAATGTGGAGCAGTTGACAGCTATCAGTTGCAGCTCTTGACTTCGTTTCTGCCCTCATCAATGACATGCAGACTGCTCACTCTGTCTGATAAACAAATATGTGCTCATAGCTATATCCTTTGAATGATCTTGATCTCTGGCATGAAAAGCATATCTTCCCGGTGGTCACTTATATTTGGTAATAATTGGAAAATTATTTGTATGCAAAAAAAATAATTGGAAAATTATTTGTATGCAAAGCAGCAAGAAATTAACTTTGTTAACACCTTAAACATGCTACTAAAAGATACTTCTTGTCATGTTCTGCCTAATTTCCCACATGATTTTCCATTTTCTCCCTTTGTCTTTCCAGGAAAACAGTTGGTGTTTTTTGCTGTGGACCTAATTCGATTTCTAAGACTCTTCATAAACTGAGTAATCAAAACAATTCATATGGGACAAGATTTGAATACAATAAAGAATCTTTCAGCTGAAAACCTTTGAAATGAACAAGGACTCTAAAGAAGGAATGAGTGCAATTTCTAAGACTTTGAAATGCAGCTGGATCAAACAACTGTGTCATGCCAAAGAGTAGCAAGGTTTTCTTATTTATGATTATTTAAAATGGAAATGCAGAGAATGTGGCAAGATGACAGGTCACATTCCATGTTTAATCTGGAAACCAAAGAGGCCCTGAAGAATATTTGATGTGATTATTCACTTTTCACTGCTCAAATTAAAAGAAAACTATTAGATGCCCACTGTTGATTTTTATGGCAGATTCAAGAACTCCCTAGTAAGGTGTTGCTCACTGAGAGGCTGATAGCTTTGGTCCTCTTTAAATTGTTTTTGGTTGAACAAGTGCAAGATTGAACAAAATTAAAAATTCATTGAAACTCAGATTACATTTTCTACGTGAGTATAAACAGAGAAGCTTTGATTTAGAAAAGCTCCAGGTAAATATACTAGAAGTCTGAAAATACAGCACAGGACGCCATTGATACGGGTACTTTGTGTCAGTATCTAATCTTGCTTACTACTGATGCTAATACCTCTACTCATGTTCAATGAACCTTTTGCAGATGTTGATATAATACCTATTTTTATATTTTTCTTTCTTCTTTGTTCCTTAGTCTAGGGAAATCTGCCCTCCCTTGGCACGTGTTAGACACAATGATTTAATCAGTCCTTTCTATCCCCAATTTATTTAATCTATTACTATTGCATTTTAATGAGGAAAATATCATTACTATAAATTATAAAGGGACATATAGACTAATAACTTTTTCAGCATTTTGGCCTCTATTATTTTTATTTACTTTTTTTCCCAATGCAGTTTATCATAGCCTCTTAAGGGGCTTTGTTTAGTTTGCACTTTGAAGACCAAAGGGTGTTATGTCTGCCAAGGTCACTGAGCTATAATTTCTCTCTCTTTTGTCACACATTGGTTTATGCTGGAGACATTGAAAGTGTAGTCACAACCCTGAATAGGAAACCTATATTTTACTCTTTATACAGGAGGGAATGCTTTATTTGCTTATTGAAATTTAAGTGCAGAATCAAGAATATTATTGTTGCACTGTCTGGTATTCTGGGTCCTGATAAAGAATTACTGAGTTTAAAGTCACTGTTAGGACTGTACTGTGTGATCCTATCAGTTTATGCTCCCCGGCCATTATATTCTCGGCTCAGAGAATATAATTCACTACCTTAAAAATTAAGGCATTTTTACAATTTAGTGATTTTCTTTTGCAGACATCTATCAATTGCAACCAAATATAGCACATTGCTGGAATCAGCAGTGTAGCTTGTCGTGCCTTTGTTAAAATTTTGCTTGGTATAACATAACGTGATAGATGCTACTGTCATCTTTTAGCTCTGATTCACCAGTAGCAATCAAGCATGTTAAACCATCTAGCATTAAATGCCCATGAACATATTACTTACAGCTCTTTCTTCCTCTCCTTGGAACTCTTTCTTCTCCTTCTCCGGAAGGAAAGTGAGTCAGAAAAAGATATGGGAAATGTGCAATGTTCCTGCAGATTTAGCTCTGAAGGCATATTTAATAACCAGTACATCGTGGCAACACTTTCTAAAATAAAAATAATTTTCATAAAAACACATAACAGGAAAAACTGGTAAAAAGAAACTTGAGTTAGTACAGGCTTGATATGCAACACTCTTTACTAATTATAATTTATTTATGTGATTATATTAATACACCTCATTTTAGTAAAACTGGTGGAAAACTTTTCAAGAAGAATGATCTTTCCAAGTAGGTCTGCTATACTAGATGAGCTTCTTTGCCTATTTTAAATTCTAGCGGATGTTCCAACGTTGAGTGTTAAACATAGGTAATTTTTGCTTCTGTAAGTAGGAATGAAACGAAGACTTCGTCATGCATGTACAAGAGAGCTTTGTTTTGTTTTGAGGGATTCTTTCTCTGGGGCTAATTCTTGTTGGAGCAATCTTAAAACAGTAATTTTAATGGCAATAAATGTTAAAATTGAAAAGGTATCCTTGAAATCTCTATAAGCTGACTTTACATTTGCAACAAATAAAGCAGGCAGAGTTTCTTCACAAGATGACACAAGTTTAAGAAACATAATTTATTTGAGTGTGCACTAGCATGAGTGGCCTTAAGGATCTCAGTTCTGGGGCTGTCAGTGACACTGGCTAGTGGTGGAACTGTGGCAATTGCTCCTCACTCTGGAATGAAGACTTCTCTTTTGGACTAGGTCAGTAGTTAGCAGTCTTTTTAGTAATGTATATTTTTGAGAACCTGATTAAGATGAATACTATGACACACCTACAAAGTATTACATATAATTTTGGGGGGCCCACAATCTCCAAAAGCAAGGATTCCTTTTTAAGAAACTCTGAACAAATAATCATCATTATCGGTGCTTTTTTTTTTTTATCCTATGCCTTTCTTTTCTCTGATGTTTTGGATGAAACTATCCTTTTTTTATAGGATTATACTAAGACATGAACTATATGGACAAAGGAAAGGAAATTCTCTTTATATGCCCCAAAACAAAGAATCCAATGGAATCTTCCATGCAGTTTTTAATCTCTTTTGGATCTCCTGTTTTATGTAAGGGAATGCTGTGGTTTTCACATATCAATAATAATACTAAACTCAGATTCACATACACACACACCCCAGACATACATTTAGGGCTTGTTTTCTGGAGTTGTTGGGTTTTTTTTTTTTTTTTTTACTTTTTTTTTGTTTTTTAAAATTCAAGTTAAAAGTAAAATGACTGATAGTATTTTTTATTTAGTGACTTTAAATGCCAGTAGGGTGATTGTGATAGTGCAAGCACTTAAAACAAAAAAATAAAAGCAGTGGGGCTTCCCTGGTGGCGCAGTTGTTGAGAGTCCGCCTGCCGATGCAGGGGACACGGGTTCGTGCCCCGGTCTGGGAAGATCCCACATGCCGCGGAGCAGCTGGGCCTGTGAGCCATGGCCGCTGAGCCTGCGCGTCCGGAACCTGTGCTCCACAACGGGAGGGGCCCCAACAGTGAGAGGCCCGCGTACAGCAAAAAAAAAATAAAAAATAAATAAAAGCAATGTAGACAAAGCATAGGCTGAATTGACTTAATCCATATGTCCATGTTACTTGTAACCCCCCAAATCAGTGTTTACTTGGAGCATTCACAGCAGGTAATGGATTTAAATTATAAGTCATTGTTAAAGAGGCTTGCTAGAAGTAAGCGGGCCATGGTTGTCATCAATAGATAATGTTGGTGCTAAAGAATGTTCATTATATTAAGGAGAAAAAATTTTAAGTAAAAAAAAAATTGTTTCTTTTTTCCTTAAGGATGGTAAACTCAGCTGAACAGTGATTTTTCTAAACAAACCATGAGACACATTTTAAAGTGCTACTCATGATAAACAGATTCTTTTTCTTGTGCTGTCCAGGATACTTTCATATCTGGTTATATTACAGAAACATAAAATGCTGAAGTTAGGAGTACTCTTATTTTGCAGTTGAGGAATCTGAGACCCAAATGGAGATGGAAGCTTGCTTCAAGTCATCCACTGAGTTTGTCACAGTGTGGAAACTGGAGTCCAGCTTTTCTAATCTCTGCTACTGAAAACGACTTTCCCCCTCCCTGTAACATAAACATCTATAAGTCACAGCTGTTAGTTTGAACCTCCTATAAACTCTATTTAGTGCTATGTGGAAAATAAAGTATGAGTGTTAATTCCAGATTCAGATACAGAAAATAAGTCTTTTTCCCTATATATCTTCTGATTATAATTTGTTAGTCTTATATGTTTTGCATATTAGAACCTATTTCTAGATAATCACTTTTAAAATATGACAATTGTGATAAAGGGATTATATTCTCCAGAATTCTGTAGTGGAGAAATATGTAATAGTATAGTTTCTAGGAAATGCTAATATTGTAATTTTAAATTGATTGATAGATAGAAGTCATAACCTCACCAGCTTTCTAACCACCCAGGGAAATGTTGATATTAAAACAAATGACTGTTGTTCGCTATTCACATGACCATAACATGCTTCTTGTTCAGGAGAAGAAAGTCAACTTTTTGTAAACTCTTGAGACAAGAAATAAATGAAATCAAGCATAATGAGATCGACATTTACTTCAGCTACCACAGAACAATGAGAACTCGCCACTTCCTTCTGTCTAAATCGCCCCTCCATTACCCCAACTTCTTTATTTCATTCTGTAGTATTCTCAAAGGACAGAGTTGCAAAAGCTAGCTAGATGAGGTTCTGCAAAGAAAAGAAGCAGACTTCCAATACTTAGCAAAGAAAGGTCCATTAAGGGAAAAGAGAAAAAAGGCTGTGTGAATCACTTAAAATTAGCAGAGTTAAGCAAAGTTGTTTTAGAACACACACCAGTAATTCCTTTGAAGCAGATACACAGAATTTTTATTTTCTCCTATACAAAAGTTTGATATTCTTGCTTATAGAATCTGAAAATAGATTTTTTTTTATTGTATTTTACACTGTTGCAAAATCCCCAATAATGTTAATGCGGTATCTTAATACTGAAATTTAAGAATCGGTAAGGGCAGGAAATGCCTCATAGGAGCAAAACTAGGAGGGAAAACAAGGGAGTCAGAGAAAGAGAAATTGTTTAACAGATCAGGACACGATTATGCTTTTTTCCATAATGTAGATGCTCAAATGTGGGCAAAACTAGCTATTACTCTGGTTTGGGGAAATGTCAAGAATGTAGTGTTTGTTTTTAGGAATCCTTTCACATTTTCATTGCTACTAGAATTTTAGCAGAAGCTTTACTTTTGATCAGAATTATATTTGGCTTCTATAAGAATTAGAGTTTGATGAGCTACTAGTGGACCTGGAGACAACCCCAATATTTAGGTGAAAACCAATACCACATAAATGCTCTAGTATATGAGGCAATAAAGAAGCGGAGGCTGCCATGCACTGCTGCCGCTACATACACTGCACATTGATGTTCTGTCATTGCAAGGTCATATTTCTCAGCAATTATCCTTCCACACAGGGAATGAAATCTTCCTAACAACGCAGACGCTGAGAAAGATATTCTCTGTGCTGTAGCATAACAGTGTATCTGTTCAGCTATATCAGCAGATTCATCTGAACCTAGTTATCATTTTAGGATGACTATATAATTCATTTTACTGGTGAGAAATATCCACAAGGCATAAAATGGGAGCCTTGCTTGCTCTACTGGCTAGGGAGAAAGCAGTTAAATCTTCCAGGGTATCCTCTCCAGCTGAGCCTTAAGGAATGCAAAATACCTTACCACACATGTGTTGGAATGTGACCTGGGTTGCACTCCATTCTCCATGATTAGATGTGCTACACAGTTTATTCTAGAAACTCCCAGGGACTATCCAGGTCAGGAAAATACCAGCTCTTGAGTCAGCTTGGCGTCTTTAATCACATAACTGGGTACCCACTAGGTACAATTACATCCGTATTTAAAGATGGCGATTATCTGCTTGCCAAATGGCGTTAGCAGGAAACTGTCTATGTGTTCTTCTCTTTTCATGAAAATTTAATTTAAATTCAGAGTTGGGAAACATAGAAAGCACTTTAAAAAGTGGAAATGATTGGCGGCAGTTCTTCCCGAGAGTGTGCCAGTTTCATCATTTTATTTATTCAGCTACCTCCAATGTGTGGAGTGAACAGGATCCTGGGTTAGAAATCAGAAGACTTGTAGCCTTTACCCCTGGAAAGTATTAGACCATGTGCATAAAAATAGGGATAGGAATAATATTTACCTCTGCTAAACTTACAGGGATGCAGTAGGGCAAGAATGTGGGAGAGAGGAGGAAAGGGTGATGAAGAAGGATACACTTCCTGAGCAAACCTTTCTTAATAGGTTTTTTGATAGCACAGTCAAAATAAAACACTGCTCCAAGAGAGTGAAAACACAGGCTTTTCTGAGTCACACTCCATTGTAACTGAAAGAATTAGTATTTGTATTTTCAGGGCAAGTAAAGAAGTACTCACAAGCAAACTGGCACCGCTATCTCCCTTGGTTCTTCTGACATTTCCATAAACAAAGTCACCTGTCTGTCCAGTACAACTGCCCTCTGAATTCCTCTTGACTATTTTTGGTCAGGCCCAATGTGGCTGGAGATAGCTGTATTGATCTATGACAGTTGAGCTAGCAATTGCTGGAGGGTGTTGTAAGTTACTTGCTTATTTAAGGTTTGATGGAGAGAAAAGCAGGTGTTTTTGAGACCTCCTACTGGATTAAAACCAAGGCCTTTATCTTAGAACTAGAAATAATTCTAAAAAAGAAAAAAGCACTGCATCATAGCTATTTTTTCCTAGATGGAAATAAATTAAATTTATCTTTTTCTTACTCTTAACAAAGATACTTTGTATCATATATTTTCATCAAAGCTTACACTATTTTATAGATATTTGTATTTAAATTATGAATGTGCATGTGTATGTGAGAGAGAATATTTTTATGATGGATTGAAGGAAAATCGCCTATATGAAAATTACATTCTGCAATGATGTGTAATGATACTTTCCATCTTTCATCAATAAGCATTCAATGGTGGCAGGTTCACAATTGGAGGATGCATAGCCCACTCATCACAATATGAGACACTCAGCATTCTAGGTGTGGCATTTTATTCTTGTTGGGCTAAATGGAAGTGTGAGTTTACGCGGTGCTGGGGAAGAAGCACTAACTCAGATTCAATATTTGTAAAGAATTGGAAAAAATACACTTACTTTTATATGTAATTGTATTGTTGTAAAGTTATGGTACGTTTGCAGAAAAACCTTCATTGTTTTGCTAAACAAATAAAGGTTGGATAAATATTCTTAAAATTCCTTTCATTGTAAACTAATTGCTCACCTTTGGCAGTAATAATCAAGAATTTTCCAGGATTTTGAGTGTGTTAGTATTGTTTTCATCCTAATGAAAGACCAAATGATCACACTAGTCTTACTTGTGAAGATATTAAACAAGTAATATTTAAGAAATGTTGCTTTGAAAAATTTTGAACGTGGTGTAGTAACAAGCTTGTCAACACTATTGTAACTTTCAGTTCAGCAGGATGTATAATTGGGAATTATGGAATTCTAATCTCTAAATTTACTATGCTGGGTTTGGGATTTGGATTTTATCTTTGGTTTCTTTGTTTTTTGGTATTATTCTCAAATCTCATAATTGTGCTTATCAAAACAGTGAAATATTTATACAATTTTAAGATGTCAAAACTATACATATTTCTCTTCATAAAAATTAATAAAATATAATATGTACATTATGAATTCTAAATGTTGAGTTTTCATAGTTGATCATTGCGGATTTCTATTTTACCTAAACATTGACTATACTGTAAATATTTACACCTATATAGAAACTTCTGCTTAAAGGATTTTGTTTATTTTTTCCAATATATCACCATCTCCCGTTTTTGAAATTTGTGCATTACACAAAATAAAGAATAATAACTCACAGGTATGTCTGACATTTACATAGGTGTAATATGAGCAGTTTGCTCTGTCTTCTTTTTTACACCTGTGTTCCAGTACCATCTGAAAACTAGCTGTGTGACTTCCCCATCAGAAAAATGCACACCAGAATTTTCTCTAAGATTTATTCCATTTTGTGTTTCTGTGTTGGCTGTGAACACAGAACTTATTCCATTTTAGAGTGGACAGAATGAGTAAAAATGCTTCAGTATACACAATCATGGTCACATTTAGATCCTAAGGTATGCATAATTGGAAAAACTTCTTGCATCAGCAGGATGAAAAGATATTTCCTTCAGAGTAAAAGACATTATGTTATCTGCATCTCTAAATGTATGCTCGATATTAAATTATTTTTCATTGTCTTCTTCTTTTTTTTTTTTTTTTTTTGCGGTACGCGGGCCTCTCACTGCTGTGGCCCCTCCCGTCGCGGAGTACAGGCTCCGGACGTGCAGGCTCAGCGGCCATGGCTCACGGGCGCAGCCGCTCCGCGGCATGTGGGATCTTCCCGGACCGGGGCGTGAACCCGTGTCCCCTGCATCGGCAGGGGGACTCTCAACCACTGCGCCACCAGGGAAGCTCCATTGTCTTCGTTAATCTAAAAGTCATTCATGGATCACATAGGATGCCACAGTGCTCTAATTTATAGAGCTTTTAGGAGTGGTGACTTGTTTGTAGGGTTTAAGTAGGTTACTTCACTACGTGGTACTGCATTTTTCTCTCAGTCAATTCCTACCACGTTACAATCCTTCAAGTGATTTATTTTCAGGGAATCTGCTTTCCTGAGGTGGTGTCTTGCCTCCTGTATTTCACCAAGCTGTCATGCGTACTGTAATGGGCATTCCAATAGGTCAAGTTCAAATGCATTTAAAAAGCAAAATTAGCAGTTATGTGCTTGCATTCCCCATGTGCATTATTTGCTTTGTGTCACAATGGGGTCACGAGTGCATGTTTTAATAGCATTAGTGTTGTAAAATTACTCATCAGCAGTGGCCAGTGGGGAAAGAACACAAAAGATAATTGGGAAAAAATATTTTGGGGTATGTGCAAATCAAAGAGACTTTGATGCAAACCTCAATTCTGAAGATTAAAAGTTCCTCTAAAATGCCTTCCCTTATTCATATTGATTACCTTGTTGTCAGGAATGTGCTTGCCAGACCTCAAAAATATGAAAATGTGTGACAGTAAAAGTTTCTCATCGGACTTTTTATTAGGCAATGAAATATATAAGAAATCTTTTTAAGTGGCTTGTGTTGCAGAGGCCCTGTTTGCAGCTTGGTGATAAATATGTCATCAACCGGGAGATATAAGCAAATATCCAAACCTGGTTTTGCATTTCACATATGGACCCTAAGGTATTATGTAAAACATAATTTTTGACTTAGAGTGACTGTAAATTGTGACAGATTTCCAAGTTACCTTTTATGCATTTTGACAGTGTGATTTCTGAAATTAAATTCCAGGTTTGTTCTGACAAAAGACTTTGGTGGGAGGTTTTGTTTAGTAAACAAATTGAGACTTCAAGTTTTTAGAATAGCTCTCCATTTGCCTTGGGTTTCCTTTATGGTGGTGGTGAGAAATGGTTAATTATTTATTTAAATCTCTAGGAGGATACTTGGGGAAAAATACATTTGGTCTCCCAAAGTAGATGGAAATAATATGTCTAGTAATGTGCTACAACTGTGTAGGCTCTGTTAAGCTTTGTCTTTGGAGTAGTTGCCTGTACCCTTTAACCCTTATCTGTTAGTAACAGGAAGTGTGTCCCAAATTAGATTAGCTGGCAGACGAGCCATGGGAGCCACAGCCATACTCCGAAGTTGTACTGTGACTACAATTTCTCTCCTCAGTTGTCCAATATAATTCGTTTCCTCACCTGTTTCCTTTTTTTAAATTTATTTATTTTATTTATTTATTTTTGACTGTGCCTCACAGCATGTGGGATCTTAGTTCACCAACCAGGGATCGAACCTGTACCCCCTGCAATGGAAGCCCAGAGTCTTAACCACTGGACCATGAGGGAAGTCCCTCACCTGTTTCCTTGAACTCAGCTTTAACCTGGAACATGTATCAGGAATCCTGTATATATATTTTTTCCTGTTGATTCCTTAGCTCAGCTATAGACCATAGAACCTTGAGGTCCTGTGCTATACTCAGCATAGCCTATTTGTGTGGGTCCTTAGATGAACCCAGACTCTGCTTGTCTGTTTCCCACTCAGCTCCTGAATTAATTTATTATCCTTGGTTCCGAGGTTTCCTTTGCCTCAGGGCTTAGGCAAATCATCCATGCACTGGCTCTGTTCGGTCACAGCCCTTCTGTGCCCTTGGTTGTTGTAGCTGCCCATCACATATCAATGTACTAAAGAAACAGGAGGCTTTATGGCAGGCTTTTTGGTAGTTAAATTACATAGGAAGTGATGCCTGCAGGTACAATTGAGTCCTGTTTTTTTTCTGGTAGTTCTGTTGTATGAAGACCACACACACACACACACAAACACACACACACACACACACACACTGAATTAGTGAATATTGAACCATTGCTCCCATTTAGGTTCTTGTGAGCCTCTGATCACAATATTTTTATCAAACAATCAATACATCACCTTGTTTATGTGTGTTTCTGATTGAAGACACCTTATTTAATAGATATGGTTGATTCGTTAATGTTGAATTCACAGCCAACACCACTATAACTCATGCCTGAATGAAGCTTGTCTAACACATGTATTTTCTCCAGAAGGTACATCATGGGTAGAGTGTGAAATTTTTATTGGCCAGCATTTATTAATAGTAGATATGGTTATTATGTGTAAAAAAAATGTGCCATACACTTGTGTTCAGAAAATGTTAAACTACCAGGCCTGAGACTGTTATTTCTCTTAGGAAGTCCTTCTTGCATTATTGGCCATCTGGGAACATAGATTCAGGAGCATTCCCACCACACTAACAGCTAAGAGTGGCTCAGTGTACCTAAACTTTTGTGCAAACAATGAGGTTTATACTGAACGCCTGCTTTCCTTCTGAGAGTCTGGAATTTTGATGAGTGCTAGGCAGAGGGTGTCTATATGATCAACCCCCAATAAAACCTTGGACACCAAGTCTCTAGTGAGCTTCCTTGGTTCATAACATTTCCCAAAGTTTGTCACGACTTATTGCTGGAGGAATTATGTATGTCTTATATGATTCTGCTGGGAGAAAGTTCTTGGAAGCTTGTGCCTGGTTTCCTCTGGACTTCACCCCACACACCTTCTCCCTTTGCTGATTTTGCTTTGTATCCTTTTGATGTAATAAATCTTAGCTGTGAGTACAGTTGTATGCTGAGTCCTGTGAGTCCTCCGTAAGAATCACCAAACCTAAGTCATACTGGGCTCCCCTGACACAATCTGCATGACTTTTAGTACAGTTGGCCCTCTATCCACAGGTTTTGCATCTGAGGATTCAACCAAGGTTGAATCAAGGTTGGCTTAGACTCAAGGTTGGCTGAAACTGTGAATGCATATCCTGCAGATCTGGAGGGCTGACTGTGTCCATTGTTTTGTGTTATTATACATAAGGGACTTGAGCATCTGCAGATTTTGGTATCCATGGGGGCTCGTGGAACTAATCTCACAGGCAAACTGAGAGACCACTGCACCTGTTCTCTCACTGTTCTTTTATGTGTCTGGGAGGGAAGTGGATGCAGGACCTTATCCCATACTTTCAGCTCTCCTTTCCATTTCTTGTATTGCATTCATATGGCTGAGCCCTTAAAGCAGGTTGCTGTCTTCTTTGTTATGTCTCCTTTCTCTCTTTGATTTCTTTTCTCCATTTGACAGACCAAGGGCAGTAAGAGCCCCTGATTTGGACTCATCCTTTACTAACAGCTGAAAGTTCCATTTGGAAGTATTTCTTAAGCCTCATGCACCAACCTAGGTTTACCAGAGAACCCCAGATTGGGGCTAGGCACTGGCCTAGTTACTAATACCACTTTATCTCCTCTTCCAATGCTGTGTATTGTATATACCTCTTAAATAATATCAGACACACAAAAGTAAGGGGTACCTGACACAAAACAGGGGCAGGGCAGGATTCAAACATTCTTTGATTCCCTTTTTAAAGTACCATTAAAATACTACCCCAAACCCTAATATGCCTCATCTGTTTCTCTCTTTTTGCTACTCTTCGTCAACCTATCTGTTCCCATCTTTCCCTTGAGTGGATCACGGTGAATGTGGTCTGTGCTGGTAGAATTGACTGTTCTCTAAGATATTCCTTTTTCTCTTTGTTATCGTCCCTGCATTCTCCAGCCCATCACTTTTCATCAAATCTCACAATTCCAACCATAACCTACAGAACAGGTTATATTCCCAAGAAAATGGCAAGGTTTTAAGAAACCTCTATTTACAAAAGCGGTAAGGAATTGCTGATGAGAAGGACACCAGTATTTCTGAGAAGCTCAGTGGCGTCTTTCTCTAAGTCAGGGCTAATTGTAGGAGATATAGTTTTAGAACTGGGATCACTGATTCCAGTGGGCATCATTGTATACTAACACTATATGGCAAAGAGTATGGGACAGTGGGCACATGACCATGGAATCCAATGGTTCCCCACTAAAAAGCTGATGGTTTGTCCATTTGATGGTAAATTAACAAATACGCCAGCTGTGGCTTGAGAATGTTTCAGAGTATGGAGGGCTCGGTCTTACCATGTGTGATGTCTTTTGCTGTGTCAACATGGCTATGACTATGATAAACTATAGTTCCCAGAATCTCGTTTCTAGTATGGACCAAAAGGAATGTTCTCTCACAAGAATTGGAGGAAGCATTTTGTAGCATACATACATTTTCTCCAGTTATTCAGTCAAACGTTAATCTAAGTGCTGCTGTGAAGGGATTTTGTAGGTATGATTAAAGTTTCTAATCAGTTAATTTTGTGTTAACCAAAAAGGAGATCATTCTCAGTGGACCTGACAATCAGTTGTAAAGCTTTTTAAACAGCGTTTTGGCCTTTGCTGAGTAAAGAAACTCCCCCTTGTAAACATGTTTCACTTCATGCTCTTGGAGTTCCAGTTTGTTTATCTTCCCTTCCTAACTGCTTGCCCTAAGGACTTCAGATTTATTTCATCAGCCTCCCATAGTTGTGTAAGACAATTCCTTATAATAAACAAGTAGATAGATAGATAGAAAGATGATAGATAGATAGATATAGGTATTAATATAGATATAGATATTCATCTTAGGTGTAGAGCTCCCTATAGTGTTGGCTGAGGACTCTATTGTATCACATTTTCTCTTATTTCCACACCCTGCTTCCCTTACTCCTTTAGCTGTGTTAATCCTGCAAGTACTTCCTTGAAAATCTCCTGCATGAAAATTTCTGCCTAGTCTGTTTCTCAGAGAACCCCAACTAAGAATCCTCCAATATTCAGAGGTAGAAGAGTTGAACCTATAAGAGATGCTGAGAAGGAAAAGCCGGGGTGGGGAAGAAGGAAAACCACAAGGGGATTATCTCCCGGAAACCACAAGAAAAGTGTTAACGAAGAAAGCAGTAAGAAGTTTATGACGGTGCCCAAGGATCAAGTGAATGCATCACAAAATGTCCTCTGATTTGGCAACATAGAGACGATTAGTGATCTTGGTAAGAAAAGTTTCATGGAGAGGTGGGGACAGAAAACAGATTGGGGTAGGTTGAGTAGCATGTAGGAGACAAAGAGATAACAAGCACAAATTTAAAACAGTTAAGAAACATAAAGAAGAAATAGGGCAAAAGCTGTGTGGAAATGATATCGGTGGAGAACAATTTTCTTTTTAAGATGAGCATGTCTAAATGTTGAAGTGGTAAGGATCCTACAGAGTGGGAAGAGCTGAAGACACAGGAAAGGATGAGGAAAACTCATGAAGTAAAGGCCCCAGGAAGTTCAGAAGGGTTGGGATCCCAAGATTACAGAGAGATGGGACAGGAAGGACACGTACATGGAGACAGCAGGTAATAAAAATATGAGGAAAACTGAAATATAGGACTTTTATAGAGTCGCTGGCAGAAAAATAGATTTCCTATTTCGCAGTTTCATAGACGTTATTCACAAAATTCAATATTGCAACCTTATCAATAGTTCCTAATCCACCTATGTATGTATATGTTTATATACATATACCTGCACCTGCATGTATATATTATATATATCTGCATCTGTAACTATAGCTGTATCTATAGCTATATCTATATTTCTATCTGTACCTAAGCAGTTTATACCTTAATAAACCGGCAAAACAGTGGAATAAAAAGAACACTAATGGGGCTTCCCTGGTGGCACAGTGGTTGAGAGTCCGCCTGCCGATGCAGGGGACACGGGTTCGTGACCCGGTCCGGGAGGATCCCACATGCCGCGGGGTGGCTGGGCCCGTGAGCCATGGCCGCTGAGCCTGCGTGTCCGGAGCCTGTGCTCTGCAACAGGAGAGGCCACAACAGTGAGAGGCCCCAGTACAGCGAAAAAAAAAAAAAAAAAATAAGAACACTAATGAACTATTGTTGTCACAATTGTTAAGGTGGAATTCTTTCTTGGTTTTATAATTACCTTTATCTCTCTTCAGCTACTCTGAATTTCTTGATTTAGTTTAAGACCAGGGGGCAGCAAACCTTTTCAATAAAGGGCCAGATAGTAAATGTTGTAGGTTTTGTGGGCCATATAGTTTCTGTCGCAACTAATCAATTCTACCATTATATCATAAAAACAGCCATAAACAGCATGTAACATAAATGAATGAGTGCAGCTGTGTTCCAATAATACTTCACATACAAAAACAGGTGGCAGGCAGGATTTAGGCCATGGGCCATCATTTGTCCACAGTTGCTTTTATCCATGCTATAATTTTGTTGAGACTATCAATCACCTCATCTCATGCGTGAACTTGATGAATTCAAATCAATGAGCAGTTTATCTTTGAAATCTTCTATACCTCCCATGATCATATTAGCTTACCTCTATGGTATTATTATAATATTCCTAAAGTACCTACAATATTCCTTTGTGATAATACTTGTCATGCAATAATTTGTTTAGGTATTTTACTCTGATTTCACTGAGAATGGAGATCAAATCTTATTAACCTTCATATCCCCAGCACAGTACCAACACAGAGCGGAAGTCCTACAAATATTTGTTCATTGAATAAATGAACAAAGGATGAATCATTACTGTCCAACTGAAAGAGAACTCTTTCCTGCTAGGGCAGTTGGCCTAACATGTTTATTAGATTCAAGTTCAGTACCACATTCACAGGTGGTTGAATAGCCAGCTCTTGTTTGTGAACTGTGAGCCTGTTACTGGCATGATTTGTATTTCTGTCTCAAGTGCTTCTCTGTCTTAAATGTATTGATAGACACTTGTATTTATCGTGATATCATTTCATTAAATAGGTATGTTATATTAATATTCATGATTATGCAAAACAATTTTGCACAAACAAAATGTATGATATTTCATCTCTCTTTTTTTTAAGGCAGTTGTGCTAAGTTAACGTGCTCTATGAGAGTTTATTAAATCACACTTGCTGAATACTTACGTACTATTGTAAATGCTTTGTTTATTCCTCCGACTATGTTGAGGAAAATACTATTACCTACATTCTTTTTTTTTTTTTTCCAGTACACGGGCCTCTCACTGTTGTGGCCTCTCCCGTTGTGGAGCACAGGTTTCGTACACGCAGGCTCGGCGACCATGGCTCACGGGCCCAGCTGCTCTGCGGTATGTGGGATCTTCCTGGACCGGGGCACGAACCCGTGTCCCCTGCATCAGCAGGCGGACTCTCAACCACTGTGCCACCAGGGAAGCCTCTATTACCTACATTTTAAAGACGCAAAAACTGACGAACAGATAGGTAAGATAATTCACACAAGGTCATACAGCTAATGAGAGATTGAGCCAGGAATCAAATTCATAGAGTCTGACTTCAGATCCCACATATGTTAAAGGTTTTCTCATATCTTTAATGTACTGAATATCACAGTCTGTGGCATGTTAATCACACAGGAAGAGCAATTTATCAGCTGGCCAATTCTTACTACTTTTTAGGTCAGTACTATAGGCAGAATGATGCTCTTTCCCATCTCCCCTCCAAATATCCCTACCTTAGTCTCCAGAACCTGTGAATATGTTATAATACGTATATGGCAAAAGCGGCTTTTCAGATATGATTAAAGGTAAGAACCTTGGGATGGAGGCCCAAACTAATTACATGAATGCTTAAAAGCGGAAAACTTTTCCTTGCTGCAGTCAGTCAGAGAAAGATGTGACAACGGACTAATGATCAGAGTGATACAACCTTATCTGGCTTTGAAGATGGAAGGAGGCCATGTGACAAGGAATGTAGGTGGTTTCTAGAAGCTGAAAAAGGCAAGGAAATGAATTATTTCCTGGAGTCTCCACAAAGAACATAGCCTCACTGCCACTTTGATTTCAGCCATTTGAGACCCATATCAGATTTCTGGTCTACTGAATTACAAGATAACGGTTTGTAGTGATTTAAGCCACTGTGTTTGTGGTAATTTATTGCAGTAGCAAGAGAAATTCTATATAGTCAGCAACAAAGTTCTCTCCAGTATCAGAGAGAAGAGAAAAATGTTCATTCTTTCTGTATTTTCTCGCTGTCTCCCTTTCTCTCTCTCCACACACATACACACTCACACAGACACATCTACTGTTCATAATTCCTCTGGCAAGAGTAAAAATGACATGGTCCAGTAATGAAGACTGACCATATCCCAGGCAGAATGCAGTACTTTCTCAAAAAGCACTAAAAATAAATGGTGCAAACTTAACTTGGGCTTGGTCTTCAGGGCCTATCCAGCCTTCCCTACCCCTGTCTCACGATCTCCTGTCCATCCTAAGAGCTGACACTGACTCTGCTTTGATTCAGACTATTTTGATGCCTTGTGCTTATTCTTCCAAGTGTGGATTTCTGGTTTTGCTGTTTTTATTCCTGTATGATTCTCAAAGGTACTCACACGCTTCTACCTAGACAAGATATACACATATCTTATTTGAGAACCAAGTTACATGTGTGTTTTTCCCTGTCTTTCTGAAATGGCTTCAGTCTGTATTTTCTTCTAATTTTAATAAGAGAAAATGCTCATTACATAGATGTTATAATTTGAAAAAGATAGATTTATGAAAAGAAGCAATACGTGAAGTGGCAAGTAGGGTCTTCAGTTCCTCTCAGAGAGACTTGCAACTCCTCTTCCTTCTTCTAAGTTCTTCACCTTTTCATTTTTTTCTTCATTCCTTTTGATCTTTTATTGTTAGGCTCCATCTCTTTGCATTCTTTAATCTATGCAACCCTTTTCAAAAGCACCATGGCAGTTCATTACTAAAGCCATGAAAGTCTGCATATGCTTTGACCAGAGATTCTACTAGAAAATAATTTAAGTAAAGTCAGATGCCAAATGCACCAGGATTTTCATTACAGCACTAACCATAATTTAAAAAGTAGATGAGGGCTTCCCTGGTGGCGCAGTGGTTGAGAGTCCACCTGCCGATGCAGGGGACACGGGTTCGTGCCCCGGTCCGGGAAGATCCCACATGCCGCGGAGCGGCTGGGCCCGCGAGCCGTGGCCGCTGAGTCTGCGCGTCCGGAGCCTGTGCTCCTCAACGGGAGAGGCCACAACAGTGAGAGGCCCGCGTACCGCAAAAAAAAAAAAAAAAGAGTAGATGAAACCTGAATATTCAGTAACAGGGAACTGGTAAATTATGACATATCAACATAATTGAACAACAAACAATGAAATTTATAATCATGAAGAAGAACTGGATTCAAATCCCAGCTAAATTACCTAAACTACTGAACAGACACGTAAACAGGGAAGGTGCGTCTCCTATTTAAGCCACAGTCTCCTCATTTGAAAGCGTGAATAATGCTTATTCTCATATTGATAACATGAAGATGAAATGAATTAACATATATGATGTGTTTAGCACAGTTCTTGGAACATCATAACCACTCACTGCATTTAACATCTTTGTTATTTATTTTTAAATAAGAAATTAGAAATCACCATAATAATGCATACAAGACTTGGTAGATTAACATGTAGTTACAAGAATAATTTCTTACGCTGCTATTAAGAAAAGAACTCATAAAACAATTAGATAAACATGGGCTATATAGAGTTTTAATAAGGCTTTTATTTAAAAGAACATACTTAAAATATTTCTATATGGTTTTACATAGCTGAAGGATTTGAAAGCCCTTAAGGCCTCCAGTGGATGCCAAAGGCAATTTTATATTCATTATATTGTACAAATGGGCAAATGCTTTTGAAAATAAGCAACACAAAGTTAAAAAACAAAAAAAAACCTCTTTTTACTTGCATTTTAGCAGCTCTCAGAAGGAGTCTAATCAGAGGGCGAGTAGACCTTTGTTCTACTGACATGCCCCCCAAATAGCACAAGTTTACAATAGGTGACCCCAATGAGGTCTTTTTTTATGATGACAAAGAAAACTCTTCCTACAAATCAAAGCCCATATAAACAAGGAAAAGCCTATTTAAAAACATTCACAGTCAACGCCAGTTGTCAGCCTGCTAGAGACACTGGTTGAAATGACTTATACCCATCGCATATTTATTTCTACAGATGGAGAATTATATATTTGACTTGTTGGAAAGGTTGGGTACTCAAAATACTCTTTTTTTAAAAAAAGTAAAACACAGAAAGAGGAACAAAAAGAGTGGCAGCTGCTTATTTCTTTCTCTGTAACAAAATGTGACATATAATGTAGCAATGGAAAAAGAGCAGAGCTCAAATGAAGCAATTCATAAAATGCACATAGAAAACAATGCCACAGAATATACTGTTGATTAGAATTTAATGAAACTTCAAGTATCTTGAAATATGTCATGTCATTTGGGTACCTTATTGAGAAAACCACAGAATGAATGTGGTGGTGGTTTTATCAGAGATGTTGCTGCTACTCAAGTAGATAACTTGAGCCTCTAGAGAAACAAAATGATATTCTATGTTGAAGCTCAGTGATAAAGCAGGGACTTGCCTTGTGATAAGGAAGAGAATGACTTTATACAGATCCCTGTCAGTAACAATGAAAATTCCCTGGGTAGACTTTTATTCTAGATGCTTTGTAAAAAATGATTTAAATACCACCTGGTTGGGCTTCCCTGGTGACGCAGTGGTTGAGAGTCCGCCTGCCGATGCAGGGGACACGGGTTCGTGCTCCGGTCCGGGAAGATCCCACATGCCGCGGAGCGGCTGGGCCCGTGAGCCAGGGTCGCTGAGCCTGCGCGTCGGGAGCCTGTGCTCCGCAACGGGAGAGGCCACAACAGTGAGAGGCCCGCGTACCACAAAAAACAAACAAACAAACAAAAAATACCACCTGGTCTGAAATTTTGCCTTCAGATCAAATCTAGCTAAGTAATTATTTTGTGTTCTGAGGTCAGACTGAAGGCAACCACAATCGTTATTACTGCTTCTCCAGAATCTTCTTCAGGCCTTATCCAAATTTCTTTTCCTACTCCTTGCTCTCAGTTTTACTAGTTGCTATTCTCAACTAAATTGAATCCAGTTTTCAAATGTCATTGTTAATTTATTTTAAATCTTGTATTTCTGGTTATGTACCAAGTGGAGGATATAAGCCCTAGTATTTGCCCTCTAATCCCACAGACCTCCTCTGTGTCAATAAATATGCTGCTACCCACCCCTTGCCCGACTTTTCTCCTCTAGGCATCAGAAATTAGATAAGCCAGCAAATGTTGACTGACAACTAAAGAGAGTTAGAAAATGAAAATTGCTCTATAACTGAATTTCTTACCTATTAGTAATCTCTGAGAGTTGATGGCATTACTTCAACAAGAATGGTAACTTTTTATTTGTTCTAGATGAAAATTATACAAAATCATTTGACCAATGTTTATAATAAGATGATTTTTGCTTTCCTCTTAATTTCTAAATGTATTCATAAACAGTCTGACTCCTACACTGCAGGCCTTATAGGAATTGTAAGATATTTTAATAAAAAAAGTACCATACAGGTTGGTGGGTCTCCTTTTAAATATCATCCCAGAGATGTAGAGGTTTAGGTGTCAGGCCCAGGCAGGTTTCTGGGAGCTAGAATTGGACAAGTCTGTCTTAAAAGCATGGCCATCTTGAGAAAGTGAAAAGACAGTGTTTAGGGATGAGGCTGGAAATATAATTCAAGTAGTCAAACTGAGATACATCTTTGAAAATGCTGAGCAGATACATACAAACTAAACATAAGGGAACTAAAGAGACTGGGGATACCAGGACAGAGTGATTGAGTTTGGATGAGAGAGTGAGAGTTGGAATCTGGCGAAACATCCTGAAATACTGTGGCAGAATCACAGGAACTTTTCACAGAGCATGTTTGGCCTCGCTTCTGAATGGGGAGTTGTTGTGAGTCCTGAGCCAAGAATGACTATAGACTCAATACTTAAATTCTCTTTATAGAATTCAAGTCAAATTAGCCATCCAACCTCTATGTGAAGAATTCCAGAGTCAACCACTTATTATTTTCCAAGAATGTCCAGTTTGGTTTTGGAAAGCTCTGAATATTGGACAGTTTTTCCTTTTATTACACCAAAATGGGTCCTCTCTAAATTGCACCCACTGGTGCTAGTCTTTTATGCTCTACATAGTGATAATACAAATGGAATGTCAATTGGACTATTTTTAGAAATTCAACTGGACCTAAAATTTCAAGTAACAAGATTATCTAGACTTTCTAATTTAAGGTCTTAATAGCCAGGAAAAATAGTGATAAGTTATTTTACTAGAACTGCAGACAGGCTGATATTCACATAATTGTTCTCTACCATGAAATGTTTTATAGCATTTTAAATATTCTCTAATAAAGTTCTTCTTAGAAGATAAAAAAATGCTCTATAATAAGATTATTATCATCTTCATCAACATAATTCATGAGCACAGCTTAAGACAGGTACTTAGCCAGATTCTTTTCAGGCGAAGGGCCCTTGATTTCAGTGGCCTTAAAATGTAGTCAGAACTATGGCAGGAAAGAGTTGAAGATCGTTTTCTACTTGAAGTCCATAACATATTTTGGAGCAGGAATGTAAAATATAAGGGAAACATTATGCTTTCTTAGGAAAATTAAAATGTATTTCTCAAGCTCAAAGGAGTCAATTAGTGTAAATTCGTTACTATTTTATTAAAATCAAAGAAAGGGGATAATAAAAGAAACATGTCGTTAAACAATCAGGAAGAAAATGATCACAATTGTTGTCATATTTTATAAGATCACTTTCATTCAGATATGACTAGCAGACTAGCACCTCCATTACCAAATGGCATCTTTTCCTTGGAAATATGGGCTTTAGGAAAACTATTAAGGGAATGATCAAAATATAGCAAAGCAAGCACAGGTGGCTTCTACCTGAGTTGGACGAGGGGTATATTTTGTTTTAAGATAACAATTCTAATAATGATCTTCATAGACACACGCCAAGGATTTCTTCTGGGACAACCCCTAGGGACTTTAACATCATTTAATTTAGAGTGAGGTCAGGTTTCTTGGCCCAACTCTATTGCTTAAGCCTTTTATAAATGGCTCTGATACAACAAGCTGTGGTAGTCCTCCTTGTCCATAAGGAGTGGCTGCTTTTCTTCAGGAAGCTGCTTTCTCTTTCGATGACACAACAGGCTAGTGAGTCCTCCCAGCACAGCAGTGAGGACAGACCCTACCATGGCTGCCCCAATGAGCCATGGCCAGATCTGACTTGCTTGTTCTAAGTAGGGTTTAATGTAATCTTGAAAACTGTCTGGTCCTGAAATAGAAAGACATCCCAATGTTTTTACTATCATCATCACCATCGTCATCATCATCATCATCATCATCCTTGCATAGTACTTTGGGGTCAGATGCTTGGGTTTGAATGCCAGCTCTGCTACTTACTAGCTATAAGATCTTAGGAAAGTTACACCTAATACTCCTAAGCTTCAGGTTCTTCATCAGAAAAATAGGAAAACAATACCACCTTGTTGGGATGTTTTAAACTTCATAGATATTATCTGATTTGTAAATTGTACAGTGCCTGCCCCCAAGTCAGCTACTGTTACTCTTTTAGTTATTTATTCTGTTATTTGACTCCATATTTCTAAATAATAGGCAAATATTACTACTTCTTAATTCGTCAAGTTTATCTCTGGAGTTCCTCAGGTATAAACAATGATTTGAGCTCTCTTACAGTTTCCCTTTTCTTTCCTCCATATTTTCAGCATAATAATACCATGATCTGGGGTCAAATCCACATCTCGGATTTCCATTATTTTTAATATTTAAATATTATTCACAATTGAACCAAATATTATTCTATGATTACCTTTCCTTTCTTACATTATTTTCCACTTGGAGCTAATAATTTATTATATCTATTTGCTTGATTTTAAAGTTCCCATCACTATTTACAAGACACTCTAAGATACTCTATATCCATTTTGCGATACAAAGGAAAGAAGAGAGTGCATCTTGGGCTTACCTAGTAGCAAATTATGGCTATGTGACTTAAGTCTTGAGCAAAAGTAATACATGTAACTTTGGGGCAGTTCCCTTAAAAAGAAAAGGTATGCCTTCTCCTTTTCCCTCCTCCCCTTTCAACTAATGCAGATAGTACGTTGGTGAGCCACCATAGATCATGTGATCAAGGGTAAACCCTAGGTCTTATAGAACTACAAGAAACAAGCAGCTCTGGTCCCTGAAATTGTGGAGCTTGTGTTTGACAACATACCAAGACTGCCATTTGAGCAATAAATAAACTAACTTATTTAGGCCATGGATATTTGAGCCTATATCTACTCCCCATCCCTACCTTCCCCCTGTTGCTGATGTGGGAACTATAACTTTTTTTTTATGAATTATTTTCTTGGCTCCTGTTTCTTAGTTCATAGTGAACCACTGACTCAAGTTGGGCCAGTCAGAATCATTACTCAGAATTCACTGTGCTGGAATTAAGAGTCAGATGACTCAGGAGCTGATAACAGTCTTAGAGCTAGAGAGGGGGTAGGGAGCGGGGAAGAGAGAGAGGGGGAGAATGAATCTTTAGGGAGCTTAGTTTGCTGGTTCCTGCTGTTCCTCAGTCTCAGCTGCATTTTTGTCTTTCTTACATTTCAAATGTTCCTTCCTTCCTTGGATTTTGTAAACCAATAAATTATCTTTTTATCTCATCTTGTTTCTATGGAGTTTCTGCCTTTTGCACTTCAAAAAGTCCTAATTATTTTTAAAGTTAGTTAGATTCCTACAACAATAAAAGATAAAGTACCTTAGGATATTCTGAAATTACTGTTATATGTAAGCTTCATATATCATAAAAATTAGATCAACAATATAAAAAGAAAATTAATATTTATTTAATATAATATCTTGGAAAGAATGGGTAGCAACATGAAGTGAAATGTAAAGTGGGAGTCTCATTGATCGCCATAAACTCAAGCACTGAAAACAGTTAAAGCAGGAGAATTTGTCAAAAATTACTTTTATATTAAATTCCAATCTTCATTCAAAGAAGATAACACTGGTGCTTCCCTGGCTTAAGTGGGGCTACAGGGCTCAAACCCCATTTCTCCTGTTACTTTCTCTTTTTTGTCCTTAGTACTGTCCTTTTACCAGCTGTCACTAAGATACCTCTAAAATTCTTAGAATACATTAAGCATAATTTGCAACAATAGAGCAGATTTAGGTTTCTCTTCATCAGGAGGGGACAATAAGTTGCAAAGAACTAACATTATAAAATAAATTATAATAAAAAGATTCATAACTTTGGATTAATATTAATTTAAATCTAAGAAATGAAAGCTAACAAAGCTAAAATAAAGAAATTAAAAATGTGAAAACTATTTTCATCAAACATAAAGGTTACCATTCTAACACATTTAAAAGTTAATTTGAAAATGAAATTACAAATGTTTAGTTTGCATTGCTATTAGTCACTTCAATATATAGTGCATTTTAAATGTCTCACAAAATGCAGATTACATAGAGGTTACATAATATGTATGATTTCTTTATTGCTTAAGGCTCAGCTCAAATTCTTTCACAATTTTAAAACACTATTTCTTTGTCTGTCCTTCTGCTCTCCAGTTTCTCTTATTATTTCTCTACTTCAGTTCATTTCAAGTTGTCTTAAATTTTACTGTCACCAATGGACTGTCTTCTTTGAAACACTCTGTATTTCTCAATGGCTTCAACCTGAAATTTAGACTTGTCTTCCTCAGTTATTTGCTTTTGAGCCTCAATGGTGTATCTTTAAATTATTTCTTAATATCAAAAGTTTTCTATTTTTTTACCTACTTAAAATTCCATTTTTTTTTGTTACCTATTCTCTTCAGAATAATCATATAGTCTTCTATTTGTTTGGTGCTCTGTCATTTCCAAAGCGCATCCATATGCCCATTTATCCACACAACAAACACATGAGGTAGTTAGGAATCATTATCCTAATTTAACCAATTCAAAATCTGTAACTTAGAAAGTTTGCCTGTAATATTTAAACCCTGCAATGTATGTATAACCTTGGAATGATGTTTTTCACATAAAAAGTAATTTATAACTGTTATCGATTCTTCTTACTCCATGGTAATTCCATCAATATTTCAACTGAACCAGCTTCCAGTAAGAGTTTTCTCTCTCACACCTGCTTTGAACACTGATTCTGCTCAGTTCTCTCTTCTGGATTCCAAGACTCTTTTCTTTTATTGCTCCTTTGTGACACTTGGCACAATTGTTTACATGTTGTAATTATTTATATGTATGTTTTAATTTTCAGGCTTCATCATGAACCCTTGAGAGCAAGTAGTATGTCTTATTTATCTTTCATTCTTCTATTCATTCATTTATTCATTCATACAGCAATGTTTACTGAGACACAATAAATGTCAGGTGGTGGTCCAGGAACTGCATGTGAAAGGCTGAGTAAGCAGAGCTCCTGGACTGAAGGAAATAATAACTGGAAGAGGAGACTGACAAGTAAACAAATTATTTTAAGAGCAATGCTGTTCCAATGCAAGTATATAAAAGATACAATGGGATAATGGGGAAAACACCTCCTATAACTGCCTGAGGAGTCAGAGGAGGCATCCCAGGAGACTATCCCACTGAGTAGAAGAATAAATTAGGACTTGAGTGTAGGATGCTGATGGCAAGCCATCCTAGGCAGAAGGAACAGTATGCACCTGTGTATACACATAGGGAAGCACTAGTGAACAAGTCCTCATCAAACCCCATGTGCAGAATGAGACCCTCCAGTTACTGTGAACATGCCTCCTCCTCTCGTTTTTAAAATCAAATGTCCAGGTCTTTTGGAATATATTGGAAGAAGGAAGCTCTTCACAAAGTAACACCAGACAAAAGGCAGGATTACATTTGCCAACAGCATCAAGGACTCAACGCTTCATTGCCAAAGGTTTTTGGTCTCACCTTTCAATCAGTCATGCATACAACAAAATCCCCTGCTACTCAATTTTGAAAAACGTCACTAAATTCAATTATAAGAGAAAATGTTTGACTAAAGCAAGAAGACATCAGCTGTCTTTTATGGAAAATAATTAAGTAATTATAAACGTGAGTGCCTAAATGATGAATAATTAACTGCCTGAACTAAATTATATCAAGAAATTTTAGAGAATTTTTTAGTAAGCTTAAAGTTTAGCTTACTCTATTCTGGCATTGTGTCTCAGTAAACATTGCTGTATGAATGAATAAATGAATGACTAGAAGAATGAAAGATAAATTTTAAACTCCTTGAAAGTACAACAGAATAATTCATAAAATAGAAAATGAGCAATTGCTGTTGCTTATTTTAAAGCAAAGCTTCTCTAAACTTAATGGCATAAGCTCACAGCTATATGAAAAGGACTCTAAATAGATAAAACATTTGGAATCAATTTTATTTTAAAAAATTTAATTATAAATAAATAATAAATACCTTTAATCCCCTAATGTGACCTTTGAGCCTTCTTTCCCTTTTCTCCTCCAGTGGTTTTTGTTGCCTTTTCAGTAAAAAGTACCCATTTCGGACACTAGGGAAGGGACAACGAGGTGGAACATTTGTGTACAAGGCAAGTATAAAGAGAACCCTCTCTTCTGTGGAGTCATGGAGAGAGAATTCATTTGGGATTCTATATTTGCCACTTACGAGCTTTGTGACTTAGAACTTGTCACTTTATCTTTCTGTTCTCAATCTACTTACCTATAAAACAGAATAAAATCACTACTAGGCAAAATTGTAAAGATTGGCAAAGATAACAATTTATATGCTGATGTCTCTCACATTAGTATCTGCAGGCAGAATCTTTTCTGAGGCTCAAGGCTATCCAACTGCCTCAGATATATATTTATCCTGATGTGCCATTCACCCCATTTCACTGTGTAACAGATACCACCATGAGATTCACTCCATGTCTGGCCCTGCTCCTACTGTTTCTATCTCAATGAGTTCAATCACCATTCATCATCTGCACAGGCCAGAAAGCTTAAGGGCAACTCTAATATCTCCTTCTTTCTCACCTATTATATGTAATCATTTTCCAAGTTCCATACATTTTGTTTTCAAAATAATATCAATTTTTTTTTGTCCTTTCTGCCTTGCCTCTTACCACCACTGCAGTTCCAACTTCCTTTGACTCTCCCCTGGATACTCGTAACAGCATGTTCACTGGCCTCCCCGAATGCGCTTTGCAACTGACACAAAACTTGCACCTTTTTGGATTTTATATGAATATAATCATCAGTATATATTCTATGATGTCTGGTTTCTTTGGCTCAACATTATGTCTTTAACATAGAGGACAGACTTGTGGTTGCCAAGGGGGAAGGGGGCAGGTGGGGGAGGGATGGATTGGGAGTTTGGGATAAGCAGACGCAAACTATTATATATAGAATGGATAAACAACAAGGTCCTGCTGTATAGCACAGGGAACTCTATTCGATATCCTGTGATAAACCATAGTGGAAAAGAATATGAAAAAGAATGTATATAT
Source organism: Globicephala melas (assembly GCF_963455315.2). Lineage (NCBI taxonomy): Eukaryota > Metazoa > Chordata > Mammalia > Artiodactyla > Delphinidae > Globicephala > Globicephala melas. The sequence goes on along the minus strand of NC_083321.1, from coordinate 65,208,910 downwards.
ATGTATAACTGAATCACTTTGCTGTACAGCAGAAATTAACACAACATTGTAAATCAACTATATTTCAATAAAATAAAATTGAAAAAAAAAAAACTTCCTACAAGCTGCAGCAACTGTAATCTTACGAAAACTCAAATTTGATCCTGATTTGTTTAAAATTCATGAATGGCTCTGTTATCCTAGCAATATGGCCAAAATTCATAATCAAAACCTCCTTTTCAACTAATTAATTCTTCCTGTTACTGATATTCTCTGAAATGTCACTTCATTGACCCCTAGAGATATGCACATCTCTAAACAAACAAGTCATTAGGTAAGTAGTGGTTTAAGGTCTTTCTCTTTCATTAGGATGTAAGCACTGTGAAGAAGGAGATTACATTGTTTACCACTGTATCCACAGTATCTAAAAGAATGCCTTGAACAAGGTAGTTACTAAACATATGTATGCAGAAAGAATAAATAAACCAATAAAATCACCTAGAAAATATCTAGTGCAATAGAAGACTTGAAATACGTTAAAAATATCTAAAAATGCAAATCAAAACTACAATGAGGTATCACCTCACACCAGTCAGAATGGCCATCATCAAAAAATCTACAAACAATAAATGCTGGAGAGGGTGTGGGGAGAAGGGAACCCTCTTGGACTGTTGGTGGGAATATAAATTGATACAGCCACTATAGAGAACAGTATGGAGGTTCCTTAACAAACTAAAAATAGAACTACCATATGACCCAGCAATCCCACTACTGGGCATATACCCTGAGAAAACCATAATTCAAAGAGAGTCATGTACCACAATGTTCATTGCAGCTCTATTTACAATAGCCAGGACATGGAAGCAACCTAAGTGTCCATCAACAGATGAATGGATAGAGAAGATGTGGCACATATATACAATGGAATATTACTCAGCAATCAAAAGAAACAAAGTTGAGTTATTTGTAGTGAGGTGGATGGACCTAGAGACTGTCATACAGAGTGAAGTAAGTCAGAAAGAGAAAAATAAATACTGCATGCTAACACATATATATGGAATCTTAAGGAAAAAAAAGGTTCTGAAGAACCTAGGGGCAGGACAGGAATAAAGATGCAGATGTAGAGAATGGACTTGAGGACACAGGGAGGGGGAAGGGTAGGCTGGGATGAAGTGAGAGAGTGGCATGGACTTATATACACTGCCAAATGTAAACTAGATAGCTGGTGGGAAGCAGCCGCATAGCACAGGGAGATCAGCTCTGTGCTTTGTGACCACTCAGAGGGGTGGGATAGGGAGGGTGGGAGGGAGACGCAAGAGGGAAGAGATATGGGGATATATGTATATGTATGGCTGATTCACTTTGTTATAAAGCAGAAACTAACACACCATTGTAAAGCAATTATACTCCAATAAAGATGTTAAATTTTTTTTTTAATCTAGAAATGACCTGAGTATTAAGAAGTGTGACATTTTTCTAGCAAGCTTTACTTATATGTATTGGTTAAGAGATACCATCCTTCATGATAAATATCACTTGCATTCAAGTGAATTCATTGGTTTAGCCCCATACCAGATACCATTTGGAGAAGACTGCAGAAGCTTGCAAGGTATCAGTTCTCATTTTTTAGGGCTCACAGCCAAGGTAGCGGGGGGAAAGATTCATATGTAGAAAAATTACCATGTAACTCTATTAAAGGAGTGATTAAACACGACTCTGTGTATGTATACAATGATTTTGTATCTGAGAGTGTGACAAATGGTTATGGATCAGAATTTAGCCAGAGAGAATAGTGTAATAAAAGCAAGAGCCCGTGAAAGAGTCTGTTATGTTCTGAAAATGGAAATTATAAAATCCTGGTGGTGACTCTGAAAAACCATTACCAATATTCTCCTTTCTTTATGTACTGTGGGTGTTTTTAGAAGGAGGGAAAAACACTTCACTTGAGACTGCCCCTCTTTTTGACTCACTGGGAGCCCCTTCCCTTACCATACCTCCACCCTCTGCAAAATCCTCTGTTCTTAGTGATCTCCAGGTTTTCAAAGAACTCATCTCCTCTACCAGCCATTTTAGTATTCCTTCCACTGGCTATGGTCTTCAGATAAAGCAAAACAGGTATCGAACCCAAATCTGTCCAACTAATGGTTCCCCCAAGGGCAGGAAAAGGTTGATAAAATACAGTTTCTCCTGTTGGCCTTAAAATGTGGTTCTGCTATGCCACATGCTAGCTAGATGGCCCAGGACAAGTTATTTATATTCTTTAAGCCTCTGTTTTCTCAGCTATGATCAGGAAAAAGAAATAATAGTGCTTACTTCACAGGGTAATTATGAAAATTAAAGGAAATAATGCACACGGCATACCCAGAAGAGTTCCTGGAACATGAAAAGATCCGTACTATATTAGCTATTATGAAATAACTCAATTTATCTCCTCAGTGTAATTTTTCATTGCTCATACTACTCAAATAGGAGAATTTAGCATCTCAGAAATACAGAGTACACTTTACACCTCTATTTTTGTTATTCTATTAGTTTAGAATATTCCCTACCCTTTTCTATCTGCTACCTGCCTGCTCATCCTTCAAGGCCTTGTCTTGTCTTTTTAGGTTGAACTACTCTGAAGTCATTGCTTTCTCCTCTGTGCTCTTATAAGATTCGGTTTATGACTCCTTTATTGCACTTAACCCAGCCTGATGTTTCACACTTTTTTGCACAACTGTCTGACTTCCATACTGAATTTAATTTAATGCTCCTTGAGGTCTGGAGGTATGTCATTCATTTATGTGTCACTAAAGTTTAACAGGAGGTAGGAAATTGGTAAATGTCATTCATTTGTTCATTTTATTTTACTAATCTGTTTATGTTTCCATGAATTATCAATGAATATAATGAAACATCAGTGCTTGTCGAATACCTCGTATCCACAAACTCTGTGTTGTTTAACCGTTTTTTTAGCTGTTGACCATCTTGTGTTGCAGTGGAGAGGACCCTGTAGTGTTGTAATCTGGCTCTTCCACATACTGGTGTTTGTTATTGGGAAAGTCACTTAAATATCTTAGCATCAGTGTCCTTACCTCATTCTAGGGAAAATAATACTTCCCCTAATATATGGTTGATTAATAATGCATGCATGGTATGTAGCAGGCTCACAGGTAGGGGGAGACATTACTACCTCTTCCGTATTTATCAAAAAGATACTGACATACTACTACTAAAGAAGATTATTTAAAGCCTAGATCTAATTACAATCCTAGACTTAATCATAGTCAGAGCAATTATTATTATAATAGCTATTATCATTATTATTATTAACTGTGTTTAACTTCAAAATGTTCACAAATTTTCTTGGTAACCCTAGCAGGAAGTTCCCAAAGATGATTTCAAAACTGCTAGATGTTTAACTTGCGCTGACTGCCCTAGACTCTTAATGCATTTAATTATCAAATATCTCTTTGAGGTATTCTATTCCTAATATTTAAGGTTAAGAAACTGAGATTCAAGGAACTGAAGTCAAATTTCCCAAGGTCGCACAAAAGTCAGTTTATAGTGTTATATCTCACACCCATTTTTTTTCTGATTTTAATTTTAGTGCTCTTCCCATGGTTGCCATATGCAAAATGCTCTATTTTAAGCAGAAAGGACAGAAATTTAAAGATTCTTGCAACTTGGTCCACGTAGTAATAAATCAGTGATGAGTTAAGAATCGTAATGCATTTTCCCAATTTAAATAATTTGGGGATAACGTTGTAAAAACATAAGGTTTTGCACTCTCTCAAAAGACATTGGTCACACCAGACTCAGCAATTCACATGAAAGAAACTGAGCCTTACCTGAATCTTGTAGGTAGCTATAGTCATAACCCAGATCTCTGGATGAAATAAAGAAATCACCATTTCTGTAGAGAGGTATAAAAGGAACCATGTAGGATTCCCGGTTGTGCCCAATGGGTGCATTGGCTTCTGGATAAACTTCTTGAAGAGGATGGTGCCTTCGAAGCCACTGTTCAAAAATACTGCAGAGGAAAGGATGATTCAATGTCAGAAACATATTGTTAGTAAAAGAAATATTTGGAATTCTTAAAGTAAAATAACAAGGCATATCTTAAAACCTAAAGCTGTGGAAAGATGCCAATATAGTTTTCACACTTTGAAAATATTTTGTAAGTCACCAGTTCATGCTGTCAGGCCCTGATGAAACTCATTCATTTGAGAGAAATATTAGAGGATAATTTTGAAAGAGAAATTTCTTAGAAGATAAATGAAACTTACATGACAAGTTTAGACCCTTCAGAATGCTGCAGAGCAAGTGTAATTATTGGTTGAGTGACAATTGAGACATAGTTGTAAATTAAATATGTCTCTTATCTCAAAGAAAGTTCACCTAAAGAAAGAACTTGCAAAACTAAATTGGAATCAGTACTAGAATTTGGCCATTTTTGGGTCTTGGTAGGGGACTTTCAATTATTTCAACCTCCTTGTTATGTTTGGTGCAGTGTATGCTTAATGAATCTTGGTGGGAGAGAGAGCTCACCTTCCATGATAGAGGCTAAAAATACTTACTTGGAAACTTGTGGTTTCCAAACTTCCCTGGAAGCTAGAGTACGACCACATGATCAATACTCAGCCAATCAGACATACCCATCCAAGACTTTGAAACAGGAGACACTGACACAAAGAAGCAAGGACAATGGAAAACCAACAACCTGTTTTTAAGGGCAGCGAGGCCAGAGGTATTAGTAAAGGTGTCCAGGGGTACCCTGTGTTCTAGAGCAGCGGTCCCCAAACTTTTTGGTACCGGGGATCGGTTTCGTGAAAGACAATTTTTCCATGGATGGGATGGGTGGGGGGGAGAGGGCGGGAGGGGATGGGTGGTTCAAGCAGTAATGTGAGCCATGGGGAGCAATGCGGAGACCAGATGAAGTTTCGCTCGCTTGTCCGCCTCTCACCTCCTGCTGTGTGGCCCAGTTCCAGCTGGGGGTTGGGGACTCCTGTTCTAGAGCATGGTTTTGGCAGATGATTGACTGCTGCCCTCCTCCCTTGTTCCCATCTGTTTCTCAACCTGCTTCTCCATGATCTCCTCACCTATCCGATACCCTTTCAGCAAATTTGTTTCCTGTTGAATCAGCCAGAGCGAGTTTCTGCTGCATGCAATTAAAAACTCTAACTGGAACAAAAGCTAAAAAACTATGGGATCAAAAAAGTCTAGTAAGAATGGAAGCAAAACTAAGCTACAGCAGAATTTATAGTGGATCATTAAAGGTGCGATAAAGAGCATGGCTTTGTGTCATCAGACCATATAACATAGAGGGAAGAATACTATATTTGGAGTCAGAGAACTCCCCTTGAGTCCTAGATCTGTGGTTTAAGAGCTGTATCAGTTGCATAAGCTCATAAGCAAATCACTGAACCACTTGAAGACTTAGCCTTCTCATCCTTAAAATGAAAGTAATAATATCTGTCCTATCTGTTTCCAAATTATCCAATGTGATAATTTTTATGAAAGTGCTAGATATATAAGCTACTGTTGTTTAGCTCTAGAATTGAAGCTCAGAGATAAAAGGTTAGTGCATGGTCGAGATGATGGGTCTAAAAAAGAAAGTGATAGTACTTCAAGCAAGCAAATAATTTTTTTGAGAAAACATTTTGAAGTACAATAAAGAAGAGAACAAGGAAGCCAGATGGCAGCAGTGGTGATCACTTTTTCTGTGATGAAAAGCAATTCTATTTGCTTAGAGAATCTGGACTTCAAATACTAGTTGTGGTCAAAGTTGTTTTTAATTGTGAATAAACTGAGAGATCATCAGGCTGCTGATAAACACTGCAAATCTGGTCCCTGAATACCAAATGGTCCCTAAATAGCTCAATTATTAAATATGTTTACTGAGTACTTACTATATGTTAAGTTTTGGAGAAACTTGAACCTGTGCAAAAACCTGAATTCTGTGGGTTGTGACAAAGGGAACTTGTAAAAGGTCTTAACCTGTTTAATTTTCCTTTTATTCATCTGCAAAATGGGAGTAGTATTTATGTCTTGAAGGTATTGTAAGGATTAATTAAGCAACATAAATGTCCTTTGACAGATGAATAAAGAAGATATTGTATGTATATACAGTGGAATATTATTTAGCCATAAAAAGAACAAAATAATGCCATTTGCAGCAACATGGATGGACCTAGAGATTATCATATTAAGTGAAGTAAGTCAGACAACAAATAAAATATAATATCACTTACATGTGGAATCTAAAATACAACACAAATGAACTTATTTATAAAACAGAAATAGACTCAGAGACATAGAAAAAAACTTGTGGTTACCAAAGGGAAAGGGAGGGGAGGGATAAAATTGGAATTTGGGATTAACAGATATACACTACTATATATAAAAGAGAGAAACAACAAGGACCTACTGTATAGCACAAGGGACTATATTCAATGTCTTGTAATAACCTATAATAGAAAAAAATCTGAAAAAGAATATGTATATATGTATGTATATACATATATATGTATAAATGAATTGTTTTACACTGGACACATTGTAAGTAAAAAAATTAAAAACTGATTAATTAAAATAACATAAGTAAGATATATGGTTAAGTGTTGGACAGGTGGTAAACAGAAGCCATCTTCATCCCCATAGTATTTCTTCCTTTTCTTCCTTCTACTCATGATACAAGTTATACTGGAAGAATTCTACAAATGGTGAGAGACATGAGACATGCATAGAAATGCCAACGCCATGTATATTTGAGCTGGTTCTTTAAAAATGGTTATTCTTCTTTAAGCGGAAATGGGGAAACAGAGGATTCAAGAAGATTGTTTTTTTGTGTGTGTACCTCCATTTCCTCAACTGAAGAAATTAGGAACTGGTTTAAGTCTATTCAAGTCCTATAATTTTATGAATTATTCTTTTTATTTTAACATCTACAGTTTTCTTCTTTTCATGAAAGCATTACTTGTTCATTATATACAATTCAGAAAATAAAGGAGAAAAGAAAAAAATCATATGTACTTGCTCCATATTTTTGTTGCAGTTTTTAAAATATACAAGTATAACATTAAATACATATTTTAATAAAAGAGAATTTTATTATAGACAATATTTTATAAGACATTTTATTTGTACTAAACAATGTTTAAATGATATTTAAACAATGTTCACCAGTTTTCAAGTGGTAAACCTTTTTTTTTTTTTTGCGGTACGCGGGCCTCTCACTGTTGTGGCCTCTCCCGTTACGGAGCATAGGCTCCGGACGCGCTGGCTCAGCGGCCACGGCTCACGGGCGCAGCCGCCCCGCGGCAAGTGGGATCCTCCAGGACCGGGGCACGAACCTGTGCATGTCCCCTGCATCGGCAGGCAGACTCCCAACCACTGTGCCACCAGGGAAGCCCAAACCTATTTTTTAATGAGAAGGAGATCCTCTGATAATTAATCTCTTCCCCATCCCTATTAAACTTTGACTGACTTAGAAACAGCCCAATATACAATGAGCTACTAGATAATAGCTTGATGCAAACACTGTCCATTTTGTTAATTGAGAAAAATTACCCCTATAGTTCAATTTATCAATAATCTTATTTCTGCCAAGAAGTAAAACTTCTTTACCTAGGTAGGACAAGGACATCAATTCTCAGCACCAAAAGATGTAATGGATGAAACCATTAATGTGCTTACTCACCTTACCAACCTTTTAAAATGAAGGTATTAATCTTGCTTAAATTCTTCATCAGTGGGTCTCATCTTCAGTTAATTTCATCGAACCATGTCTAGAATGGCTCACATCAGAATACTAATGTTTAACTTGGATAATCACACTGACATTTTGGGAAGAAAGTTATCTTCTTACCAAAGATTCATTTAAACTGTATTTAGATGGTTTTCTAGAAGTCTGAGCAACAATGAAATGCACAACAGAGGATTTAGAAAAAAGTTAAGATGATCACAGATGGAAACAAGAAGGGATGTGTTTTATGTATGAAAGTAACATGGACGTCTGGTCACACCCATCCTTACAACAAGACAAAGCTGGACAAGTAGAAAATCAACAACTTTTCTTGGACCCATGAGAGAACTGGGCAAACTGCTTCCCCCAAAACTGTAGAGATAAATGCAACCAGAGGAACTCAACTGAAATTTGCTAACCAAGAGGAGAAACAGCTGGATCCATAAACTTAAACACTTTGATGAATGGCTGGAGGTTGAGTACAGACAACTTGTGATGTGAGAAACTGCTGGGAGCCATAGTCTTAGGGGGATATTCCCACACATTTGGGGTTTTTACCTCCAAGAACCCTGCCAGATTTTCACAATGAAGACCTGAAAAAGTTCCTCTCCTGGCTCTGTAGGGGGAGGGAGAGAGTGACCACTGTGAAATATGCCCAGAGTCTTCTCCACACCAAAGCCCTTTAATCCAGAGGAAATAACTACCAGAGACTTATCCCGGTAGGAGGAAGGGAATTCCTCTCAGTCCAGTCCCTTTCAGCCAGCCTTCCTGTCTCACCTAAGGGGAAATAAAACATAGGCCATGGGTCAGGGCTTCAAGGAAATAGATTGGGAATGCTACAACTGGAAAAAGGAGTAGAGGACAGAGGGGGAAAAGAAACCAAAAAGCTATACCATTGGAGAAACACTTATGAAGGTCACAGCCCCAAGACACTGGCCAACTAAAAGACTGAAATTTAATCAAAATATTTTAGAACACTTTCTTCCCCTATACTTTACCATGATACCAACAGAGCTCTAGTATAATTAGGTAGACACACTGAGTACATAAAACAGCAAGACACAACTCCCTACTCCTTTTGTGTGGGCTGTGCATAGTAACTTTCCTCCAAAGAGCACAATATGGATGGGTGGTAGAATCATTTAGAAGTTTGAGAAACCTGAGAAATATGACAACTGCCAAGTGATCAAGGTTAACGTCAACAATGGTAAGCCATGTTGATAGCATGTTCCCTTGATATTATGTGAAGAGAATAGTGCTTTACCTCTCTCGTCTTCCTCCCCAAAACATGTAATTTCAGTCTGCAAGAGAAAAACATCAGACGAATTCGAATAGAGGGGCATTCTATTAAATATCTGAGCAGTACTCCTCAAAACTGTCAAGGTCATCAAAAACAAGGAAAGTTTGAAAAATTACCGCAGCCAAGAAGGAGCCTAAGGAGACGTGATAGCTAAATGTAATATGACATCCTGGATGGGATCTTGAAACACAAAAAGATATTAGATAGCAACGAAGTAATCTTAAAGTATAGATTGTGGTTAATAATAATGTATCAATATTGTTTCATTAATTGTGACAAATTTTCCATACTGAAGTAACTTGTTAAGAATAGGGGAAACTGGATGTGGGGTATATGTAAACTCTGCAACATTTATGTAAATAAAAATTATTCTTAAAGTTTCTTTTTAAAAACAGAACAACTAACAAAGAAGCCTAATGTAGTTGGATATTAGGGAACTGAGTTGATTTAGTACATCCACTGCTACAGTAAAAAATGCACAAATACTATAGAATTCTTTTTCATTCATTTATTCAACCATTTCATCAATAGTTAAATATACATATTATGAGCACCTATAATAAACTGGTTCTCTGCCAGGTATTGATGTATTTCTCTGTGCTTGTGGTACTTAGATCTATTGATGGAGATAGATACTAACCAGTAATTTCAGAAATGCATCTGTAATTACAGACTGGCAAATACTATAGAATGAAGCAACATGGTAATACAATTTAGTGAGGAGGCCTCATTGATTCTGCAGACTTTGATGGTGTTGAAGGAGTATTTAGAGAAGTGGTATAAAAGTGTTTCTGAAAAAATAATAGAATTTGCAAGGGCCTTTGTTGGGAGGTCAGATTCTCTCATCTGTCTCACTACTCCCATAGCTTCACTTATTATCTACAGGCTGATGGCTTCTCAACTTACAGTGACAGAGTAAATCTTGCTCTGAAATCTCGGTCCAAATACCCAGCTGCCTGGGTGGCATCCCCATTGAAATGCCTCAAAAGAATCTTCAAGCACAGCACACAGTATCTTCAAAAATCACGATACTAACATCCCTTCCTCATGCTACACTTCTCCACTGATCTATGTCTTTGGAATAAAAATATCTGTCCAGCCAGAAAATGTAAACAAATGACTGATGTAGCTATGGAGAGAACAGTTTGAGATGAAGCTAGAGAGGAAATGGGGGCCAAATCAAGAAGGGCAGTTGAGAACATGTGAGAAATATTTTTAATTTTTCCTAAGAGTAATAGGAAGTCACTGTTTATATCTGTGATCACAAGAGATAACATGAACAGATAACTTTTTTAAAGTTATTAAAGGGACTGAAGGACAGTCAGAATTGATGTGCAGGGAACAAGGGATGAAGAAATCAGCGAGAAAATTATATCCAGGTAAAAAGATGATGTGTGGCTATCCAAGTAGTACAGCTCAGCGGTGAGATGTCACAGAAGACTCCACATTTTCTGGTTAAAGTGGAATAATAATAATAACAGAAAAAAGGAAACAGTGAACAAGTTGGTAAGGCGCTTAAGGTAGATGAGAACCCAGATCTTCTGGCTGATGTACCTGGGCTTCTTCCTCTGATACTGCAGTTGTCTCTGCCTGTGATTCTGTTTTCTCCTTCCTTATTCTCCCTGAGTGGGTCCTGAATACTGCTGTTACTCTCTGACTAAGCCTTGTATCTGAGGGCGGGTTTGTCAACAGGGCTGGAAAGGTACAGAAAAACAAACGCTAGAATATCAATTAAACACTCCACTTACTTCAGAAATTATCTCACATCATCCTGTTTTCTTTCACTGTGGGAGGAACAAACCCAAACTGAGGCAGAGACATTGTTCACAAGTACATTGGAGAATATCAGTGCTACCAACTAGTAGCAACTAGCTAAGAAACCACATCTTCTTTATCTTCCTTTTCTCTGTGCATAGCACATAGTTGCAATATTTACATGATAATTGGTGCTCCTCTTTTGAGTTAATAATCTAACCCAGGAGAATGTGTTCATAATAAAGCAATTTCTGTAACGCAACCTCTTGATATATCTTGCTTATTGATTTAAGCCTCAGCAAATCAAGGAGGGAACTATTTTATTGATCCCATTTTACAGAAGAGAATATTGAGTCAAAGAACTGAAAGTTTGCCAATGCTCACTCAACTAGAATGCAGTAGAAAATCTGGCATTTCATGTCAGATTTCTGTGAGTTTTACCATTATACCCAGCTTGCAGAGCTAGGGCCAGAGCCCAGGTGTTCTATTCCAAGTTAAAGACTCTTCCACTTATAAGCAAAACATTAGCAATTAGTACTTAAAGCAAAAAGATGGACAGAGCATTAATGTTCTTCTCCAAGCATTTTAGAGCCATGCACATAAGTGGGAACTAGGCATACTTTGTCATTTTACTTTACCTGAGAAATGAACATTTGATTATAAAATCTCTCAAGTGCAGAGAAGAGATAAATGCAGAGTTGTGAAATATTAACATCGCTAGTCTAAAGACTTGTGATATTTCTTTGTGGAACTGAAACCTTTTTACTTCCCTCCAGAGGCCATGAGGACCCATAGACCAGCACAAGCTTAGTAGGTAACAAGGGGCAACAGAGAAGGGGACCAAAGAGAATGGCCTCTACATGGGATTCTGGGTCTAGGCCTTGACCTACGCATGAGGACCAGTTTAGAATTCCTCCTGAGGGAGGCCAGTGAGCACCCATGAAGTGACTCTGAAAGTGCTGAGTCTTATCTAGGCAGCTGACATTCACAGCAGGCGCGTGGGAGAGAGGAGCTGAGGGAAGAGGTACAGTACGTGCTGTGAACATAGGACAGCCCTGCAGGATATGCAGACAAAAGGGCAAAATCCACCTTCAACCTGTTCTAAGCAAAGGTTTAATAACGAGTCTTAATTTTCGCCCTAGGGTTTGAGGGCACAGAAAGAAGCCAGAAACATAAAACTTCATCTTGAGAAACCTGGATACATTTCTGGTATTGGTTTGTGAGGGGTGAGAGGGTAATCCGTGTGAGCCTCAGTTTATTCATCTGCAAAATGTGGATAATAACAAACTTCAAAGTGCCATGAGATAGAACTGAGATTACGTGTACAATACACCCAGGACAGCGCCAACACACAGTAAGCACCTAACAGTGGTTAACTGTTGCTGTTATTCTTGCACGCATCAGAAACCATCATTTCTGCAGTTTAATACGAGGAGCCCACTTTAATTCCCTTAGAGCAGAGGTTTTAGATTTCTGCTCCTTGGGAATTTTGGTGTACCACAAGCAGGATGTAGTTGCCTTAACAAACAAATATGTCAGTGAATTTTATTTCTCATTTTAAAAGAAATTATATAAACAGAGAGTGAATAAATTGTAGAGGTTAGCTTCATAGATTCTGAAGCTACATTGCTTGGATTCAAATTTTGGTTGTAATACTCAGTAGCTGTGCAAACTTGGGCAAACTACTTAACCTTTTCGTGCTTCAGTTTCCTTATCAGTAAAATGGCAATTATAATCTGGGTTGAATTATGTCCCCCCGCAAAAGTTCATATGTTGAAGTTCTCAGAAATTGATTTTGTATTTGGAGATAGGGTCTTTAAAGAGTTAATTAAGCTAAAATGAGATCCTTGGGGTGGGTTCTAATCCAATATGACTGGTGTCCTTATAAGAAGAAGAAATTTGGACACAGGCAGGTACAGAGGGAAGACCCTGTAAAGACACAGGGAGAAGAGGGTCATGAAGAAATCATGGAGAGAGGCCTCAAAAGGCACCAACTCTGCCCACACCCACCTTAATCTTGAATTTCTAGCCTTCAGGATTGCAAGAAAATTTCTGTTGTTTAAGCCACCTAGTCTCTGGTACTATGTCATGGTAGCCCTAGAAGACTAATACATAATAGTACTTATCTGAAAGGATTCTTGTAAGTACTAAGTGAATTAATATATGTAAAACCATTTAGTATAATATATAGAATAAAATACTGTTATTAATATTGATATTAAAATGATACTTCCTTTGTTTTTGAGTTTTTCTTCCTTAGGATTTCCTTAAACTTTTATTCTCTACTACATTTTTTTCGCTTCTTCAAGGCTTAGGTCAAATGCTACCTCCATGAAAACATCAATCAGATTTACTGTTTCCCTCCTTTGATCATTACATTTGTCATGCTGTATTGTAATTATTTGATTATGTGTCATTCTCCAACAGTATATGGGTTTAGCCACATGTAGCCACATATATTCTTCCTTCCAGCCCTTCTGAACCACTTGCAAGACCCCCAAAGCATACCTCTGTTTCTTCATGCTTCCTAGAATATTCCTGTTCTTTCCCTTCTATCACTTTGCCCATACTTCTGTTATTCGTTTTTTCAAAACGTAGGTTCAAGTGTCACTAAAGGTGAAGGGCCTTACCTGATACCACCTGTGATGGTTAATTTTAATGTGTCAACTTGACTAGGTCATTGTACCCAGCCATTTGATCAAACATTATTCTAGATGTTTCCATGAAGGTATTTTTTAGATAATATTAACATTTAAATCGGTAGATTTTGAGTAAGGTAGATTATTCTCCATAATGTGGGTAGGCCTCATTCAATCCATTGAAGGCCTCAATAGGAAAAAACTGACCTGCCCAAGTAAGAAGGAATTTTGCCAGCAGATTGCCTTTGGAGTTTAACTGCAACTCTTACCTGGGTTTCCAGCCTGCTTGTCTACCTACCCTGTAGATTTTTGACTTGCCAAGTTTCCACAAATGTTTGAACCTCTCTCTGTCTCTTTCTCTGTTTCTCTCTGTGTCTTTCTCTCTCTGTTTGTTTTCCTTTCTCTCCCTTAATCTGTAAACACAATCTCACACACACACACACACACACACACACACACACACACACACATCCTGTTGGTTCAGTTTTCCTGGAGAACTCTGAGTGATACACCGCCCATCCCATACCGAGTCAGACGCTATCTCCTCTCTCCCTCTTTCTCGGTTCTACCAAGATGCAAGTCATTAATGCCACTGCTTCTCCCATGGCACTCACACTATACTGTGCTGTGTGATTGACCAGACTGCAACTCTCTTGAGGACTGGGACAAGTCTTCATACGATTTTGTATTTCCAGCTCCTGGCAAAATGCTTATTATTAATATATGCCAGACACTGTGCTAACTGGTGTGGGTCAGAGAGTAACACCACCTATAGATATATCCAACTCAAAATCATCAGCATCTCTTGGATTTCTCCTTCTCTCAGTTCTAATAGCTAACCGCTAAGTAAATGATTCTTTAATATTTAATTCACATTCTCTTTGAGAATTTGATAAAAATGTGGGCTCTCTCCCAAGAAGACTACACAATTCTCATAAATTTTACATATTTTTGAACTACCCGAATCTAGCCCTCTCGTTAGTGAATAGGCACTGTGATGGACATTTGGTTTGCAGTGATCAATAAGACAACATCATTGTTCTCAATAGGTTCCCCATATACTGTTGGAGAATGACACATAATCAAATAATTACAATACAGCATGACAAATGTAATGATCAAAGGAGGGAAACAGTAAATCTGATTGATGTTTTCATGAAGGTAGCATTTGACCTAAGCCTTGAAGAAGCAAAAAAAATGTAGCAGAGAATAAAAGTTTAAGGAAATCCTAAGGAAGAAAAACTCAAAAACAAAGGAAGTATCATTTTAATATCAATATTAATAACAGTATTTTATTCTATACATTATACTAAATGGTTTTACATATATTAATTCACTTAGTACTTACAAGAATCCCTTCAGATAAGTACTATTATGTATTAGTCTTCTAGGGCTACCATGACATAGTACCAGAGACTAGGTGGCTTAAACAACAGAAATTTTCTTGCAATCCTGAAGGCTAGAAATTCAAGATTAAGGTGGGTGTGGGCAGAGTTGGTGCCTTTTGAGGCCTCTCTCCATGATTTCTTCATGACCGTCTTCTCCCTGTGTCTTTACAGGGTCTTCCCTCTGTACCTGCCTGTGTCCAAATTTCTTCTTCTTATAAGGACACCAGTCATATTGGACTAGAACCCACCCCAAGGATCTCATTTTAGCTTAATTAACTCTTTAAAGACCCTATCTCCGAATACAAAACCATTTCTGAGAATTTCAACATAAGAATTTTAGTGAGGACATAATTCAACCCATATTATAATTGTCAACAACAGCCAACTTGGGGTCTCAAAGGAAGTAGCCAGGTAATAGTTATATGACCTACTTGTGCCGAGACCACTGAAAAAACTTGGGGACTTTCTCTGGGTTTGAAATAACAGTGTCCCAGCAATTCCTTTTCTTCATGTTCCTGGCTAATGATAGAACTCATTTAAGGAATATTTGGAAATTTTTACTGAAAAACAACACTTTTAAAAGAAGTGGATACTTTAAGAGCATAAATTGTCCAGAATGAGTAGCTGCAAATGAAAAGCCAGTTATACAGCTAAGTAATTCAACCTCGATTGACTATAATTCCAAATATATACTTTACAACTTCTTAGCTTAGTTGAGGAAAGGGCAAACAGGTCTTTGGGGAATGGCTAAGGGAGCAAAAACCAGATTGAAACTACTTAAGCTAGTGATGAAACTTTAACGAACTTAGGGTACAAACCAAAATATCAATGATAATGAACCAAAAAGAACCAATGAACTAGAAGTCTAAGAAAGAAAGGCAGTTTCAGAAGTTATTTTTTCTTTTCCCATACTTACGTGTATCATTGAGTGGCCAGGCACCCTACTAGGAACTATTTTGAGAGAGGATTAAAAGCAAGCTATAGTCCTTCCCATACAATCATAAGGTGCACCCAGGATTGAGAGCCACTGCATTAGGCAGAAATTGACTCAAATCAAATGAGCCAGGCTGCACTCACAGACCACAGCTAGTCAGAGTGAATTTGTGAAAAGGTATCTTTTGGGCCTAGCCGCTCCGCGGCATGTGGGATCTTCTTGGACCGGGGCACGAACCCGTGTCCCCTGCATCTGCACGCAGACTCTCAACAACTGCGCCACCAGGGAAGCCCATGAAAAGGTATCTTCAAGGGCCAGCCTTCCCAGATGAGGTTCAGTGTCACTGGGAGGCAGCCCATTCATCTGGTTCTCAGTAGATGTTACTGACTGACCTTCAAATTCTCAGTGTTCTTACCTGTGAAGTGATGATAAGAAAGCTTACCTTGTTCCCTTCACTATGTTGCCCATTTAATTATTGCATTAAATATTCCATCTTGAAGCCACTACATGTCAAGCTCCAAGGATGGATAAGAATGGTTTCTACCCTCATGGATCTCACTCCATGTCATGATAAAGAGATACATACAATTTCAAAGCAAGGTAAACAAGGCTCTTGGGGGCTTGTGTTTAAAACCTATGGGATTACAGCAGAAGCAGTTAACTGTTGGAGTCAAGGAAAACTTCACAGCAGGGATGGTATTTAAACTGGATGAGTAGATTACGAGGAAGGCATTGCATTCAAAGCACAGACCCATAGGAAGCCTAGGCACTGATGCAACTGACAGATGAAAGTGGCTTGGTGTGTCGGAATGGAATGTAGATTAGTGAAGGATCAATAGGAAGTGAGACCAGAAAGGTGAGAAGGGTCAGATTGTGAAAGATCATCTCTCCACCGAGGAGATGGAGGGTTGTGGGGACGAGGAGGTAGTTTGAACTTGATCCTCAGTTAATTTGCCATCTAAGTACATTAGATAAGGAGTGACCATGATTGAATTTGAATTGTAGAAATACAATTATCGTGGGTATATATATTAAAATAAATAATAATAAATCAACATCTATTACTTCCATCTGCTGGAGATCACAGTGTATCAGTGGACCAACAGTGAAACATATGCAGACAGTTATTACTTTTCTCCAGGTAGCTATGCTGCCTCTCTTCCATTCAAAATTTCTCTTCCTTTAGTTCAAAATTTTCCATTACTTCCTACTATTCATCATTAGAGTGATGCTTCTGAGGTTCATAAAATGATGAAAAACAACTAATCAATTCAGTAATGATTCCCATTTATTAGGTAGCTATGTATCTGGTACTAGGCTGGGGATTTTGACATGTATCATCATATTATTTCTCCACCAGTACTGCATGAAAGGTATTAGTAATAGTAGCAGTAGTGAGAGTTAGCTCATATAACACTCACTATATGTCAGGTACCATTCTTAGTACTCCTATATAGGAACTCATTTAATCCTCAGAATAATTCTATGAGGAATGTTCTGCTGTTATCCCTATTTTACAGATGAGAAAACTGAAGCACAGAATGGATATGATACTTGCCCAAGGTTACACAGCTAATAAGTGGCAGGATTCAAAACCAGGCAGTCTAATCTCAGTACCTGCTCTTAGCCTTAGCAAAGTATGGCCTCATGACAGTATCCACATTAAAACAAACAAAAAACAAGCAACCAAAAAAGCAGGAATTTAAAACTTTCTACAGTTCATGTAGTTAATAAATGTAGCAGCAGGAATCAAACTCAGATTTGCTGCACTCAGTGCTTTGCATAAGTGCTTCCAATTGTGTGTTTTGCAAACACACAAACACACACTGAGGAAACCTGTGTGACTTGCACATTTTCCAATTTAGTCAGGAAAAGAAAAAGAATGTTGGAAAAGAGCTTTTGAGTGCAAAAACCTGTGGCATTATGTATTAGAAATGAAAGCTCAATCTGTTCACTGCTATATTCATAAAACCTAGAATAGCACCTGTATACAGTTGGTACTCAATAAATATCTGATAAGTAATTATCCCAGAAGGATTCTAGAATCCGTCCCCTGGGGACAAGGAGAATATATATTATACATATTCAATGAATAGTTATTGAGTATCTCCCCATGCAGGCAAGTACAGGCAGTATATACAGTAAAATGGGAGATAAAAGGTTGCAAAAGGCAGAGCCCTTCATATAAGCAATGTTTAGGGAGGATTTATACCACTTATATGTATATTTTGTATCTTTACTTTAGCCAAGGCACTAGGACCTGTATCTGATGTGGAAAGGCATTTTTAGGTACTTTAGAGTAAAAGTCATCATTCATGGTAATATCAGTAAGTTCAAGGTGGGCATAATTAGTATAAATACAACTTCACTGACCCAACAGTCCTATCATGAGCACCAGACAATACTCTGGTTTCCAACGTCCTGTGTAAATTATGCTTTTAATACCATATCTTTTTGCCGTAAGCATCACCTTTCAGTATGATGTTACCAGCTTTACTGCTTTCCCCCAACCATGATAGGATTCCCCTGATTCTGACGGTTACAGCGGAAAGTCCTTCATACTTCTATTACCTGTACAGACGGAGAACTCTTTTACTTGGAATGATAACTCCTTCCTCTAGACAAAAGGATATTACTACCATTTTGGCATATTGCCCTTCAGACACAGCTCCTATATTTTCAGCCTCTCAAGGAATTGGTATTGGTTTGATGGGAACTCAGAGAAGTTATGGAATTATTCCTTCACCTAACAGCTTACAACACAACCTAGAGATACCTGCATTCACAGTTATACAAAGGCTATAATTCCATTAATGAACTTTATTTCCCTTGCTGGCTCTAAGAGTCCCTGTTAATAGAAATCACTAAGAACCTCATTCTTCATCTTGGATCACTAATAGGACATTTGTCAATTTATCAATACCCATACCTGGCCTGCATATCTCCTGGTCTCCATCTCCTCTCCAGAACATATGATGAGAAAAATGAATAGGTTACTTTGGAACATATGGATTAAAAAAATGAGTAGTGAGGACAGTGAGCTCACGGGAACAAAAGAGGAAAAATCGATGGGTGTCAGCCTAAGGTGTTTGCATTTATTCCATATGTAATGAGAGTCTCTGTTGCCATTTGAGAAGGTGAATGACAGGAAAAAAACCTTGTGCATAGAAGGATTTATATGAAAGTGTTGCACTTTTTTTAGTCAGAGAAATTAGAGGATTTTTTGTTGGAGAGTTTGGAGGCAAAGGACTAACACATACTTATGAGTAGTTAAGTACCTACAGCCTCTACTAAAAAGGTAAGAAAAATCAAAGGTAATGTCTGTAAGTGAAATAAGAGAGCAAAGAAGGTCACAAATGTTTGAACACCAGGGGTGCCATCTGGCAGAAGGATAATTTGGTATGAGCTTAAATGCTTCCTTTCAATGAACAGCAAATATTCCATGCATGCCTAAGAATATTCATGATGTACAGTTATAGAAACATATGGAACACAAATACATAATTTATGAAGTAATAATACTAATATCATTAGACATTTAGATGAGAAAAAAATATAATGTGTTCAAGTCTAGCCTAATGAACAGAGAAGATAATGTAAAACATCCTTCAGAAAGCAAATTCATCTGGAGCTGACAACCTGACATCTTAATCACAGCAAATGATTCTGACTGTTGGAAGGAAAGAGCCCAGGAAAAGATAGTTCAATGACGGAAAAAGAGATTCTTTTCTGTGTTACTTTCTCTAAAATAGTAGTTATATACCCACCAACTCACTTCTTTTTCTGTAGCTGAAATCTTCATCTATGAGTATTTCCAAATCTCTGTCCTTTTCTACTCCTCTAACCTTCTATTCCATTTGAGAAAAATTGACAAATGTATTTCTTACAAAGGTCAGTGATCCGAGTGTCACCCAATCTGGAGTCATCCAAAATGTAAACTGTCACCCAAAGTGTAAGCTGCCACTTCAGGCAAAGGAGAAATCTGTTGGACCTTGGATCTTCACTATGGGGAAGGAGCTAATACAAAAAAAATAATCTCTATCTTCTGTGCTAAGCAATGATCTATAAAAAGGTGAGATATTATTGAAACCCCTTCTGAAAACAATGAATAACAGAGTGTAAAAGACCAAAGGAGCAAATGTAGACAATTTCAGGAAGAGTCAGGAATATAAACCAAAGGGCTTACGGCAGTAAAACTTAGGAATCTATATAAATGTCCCAAGTTATCACTTATTACCTATTTTCCCCAAGTGCTTAACAGTAAAATTCATGAAATGAGAGGGACCCTATTTGGGAACATCAGGGAAATAGGAGCTCTGGAGATACATTCTGCTTCACAGTCAAGTAGCAAAGAGAGAATAATTCTGCAGGATGGAACGAACATGACAACCATATTTGCAAACTCTTCCTTGCGCCCAGCTGACAATCCCTCTCTTCTTTTCAAAGGTTAAAGGAATGAAATTCCTGTTTGAAGCCTTTCCCCATACTACTTATACACTCCTAGACAGTGAGGGTTAATTATTCCATTTATCCCTCATGTCCCTGAGTTCTTATGATTTCCTTTTGAAAGTTGGGCTTTCCTGTGTAAGTGAGGGTTTATCACTTTCTCTTTGTGATGAACAAAACATGTGAGAATCTCTAGTTATTAAGAAAATATTACTAGATATAATCATTCAAAAAATTTAAAAATTTCTCAGAGACCTGATTACCTAATGGATCTGAACTCAAAACTAATAATATAAGGATAAAGGAAGTTTGAAGAAAAGTAACATACACTAAACACATAGATATCATTTACTGAAGACTCATATGAGTGAGAAGGGAATAAAAAGGTATTTAGCTGATTTCTTGAAGCAGTGGCAATAAAATGGCACTTTAGGAAAAGTGATTTTCCTTAGAAAGGAGAGAGAAGGTTTCACAGATGTAGAAATCACATGTTATCCCCATGTTAACATGATACATATTAGGACTTGAAAGAATGTTGTGATCTAACTCAGGAGTTGATAAATGAGTAGCTTAGAATCATTGCAATGTTTGAAGTCTTGCCATCCAAATGGGCTCAATCACAATTAGAGCAGTCCCACTTGTATCTTGTTTTACATATAGAAATGCCATTTTAATATGTTATAATAACTGAAATGCTATTTAATTTTTTAAAGGGTTCTTGACTTCTGTTTTTGGAAGGACAATGGGAGGAGTTCTGTGGTGCTGCTCCCCAGCAAAACAAACATAACTGGTGAAAATTATGAAAAACAGCCCCAACCATTTAAAGTTTCTGGAAATTCTTCTAAAAGCACAGCATAACACTTATGCAAGAAAATCTTCTAAACTGATAAGAACAGCGAGAGTGTGTGGTATTTGAGTCATGACCCTCTCACTCCTCACTTGACAGCAATTGTTTTGAATCTGTAGATTAATTTGGAGAGTGTTGACATTTTAACAATAAGAAGTCTTCCAATTCATGAACAAGGAATGCCTTTCCATTTATACAGATCTTAAGTTTCATTCAACAATGTTTTGTAGTTTTCAGTGTACAAGTCAAACTTCTTCAGTTAAATTTATTTCTAAGTGTCATATCCTTTCTGTTGCTAATGCAAATGGAATTGTTTTCTCAATTTCATTTTCAGATTGTTTATTGCTAGTTTAAAGAAATACAATTGATTTTTATATATTTTGTATTGTGCCACTTTGCAGAACTCCTTCATTAACTCTACTTTTTTAAGATTCATTAGGATTTTCTAAATATAAGATCATACCTTATGTATATAGAGATACTTTTACTTCTTTCTTTCCAGTTTGGACAACTTTTATTCTTTTTCTTGCCTAATCACCCTCACTAAAACCTCCAGTACAGTGTTAAAAAGAAGCAGCAAGAAAAAAAACAGATATGTCTTATTCTGGAACTTAGGGAAAGTTATTTCAGTTTTTAACCATTAATTGTGTTGTTAGTTGTGGCTTTTTCATAGATGTTCTTCAACAGATTGAAAAAGGTCCCTTTTATTCCTTGTCTCATAAATGTTTTTATTTTTAATCATTAAAGGTTGTTGGCTTTTTCTAGATTTATTGAGATAATCATGGGGCTTTTTTTCCATTTGTTATATTAATGACTTACTACATTGATTGATTTTAATATGTTGAACCAGCCTTGCATCCCTGAAATAAATCCCACTTGATTATGGTGTAAACATTTTTATATATTGTTGGACTCTATCTTCCAGCATTTTGTTGAGGATTTTTTCATTTATATTTGTAAGGGATACCATTCTATGGTTTTCTCTTTAGGGTAATACCGGCCTCAAAGAATGAATTAGGAAATATTGCCTCCTTTCTGTTTATTTAAAGACTTTGATTGATGTTAGTTTTTCTTTAAATGATTGGTAGAATTCATCAGTTAAGCTATTTAACCCTGGAATTTTCTTTGCTGGTCGTTTTTTGATTACTAGCTCAATATCTTTATTTTCCATAGGTCTGTTCAAATTTTCTATTTCTCCTTGGGTCAGTTTTGGCAATATGTGTGTTTCTAGGAATTTGTCCATTTCATGTAAGTTTCTAATCTGTTGCTATACAATTGTTCACAGTATTCCCTTATAATCTGTTTTTCTCCCTGTAGAGTTAGTAGTAATGTTTTCTTTCATTCCTGATTTTAGTAATTTGAGTCTTTCTTTTTTTTCTTGGCCAAACTAACTAAAGGATTGTCATTTTTGTTGATTTTTCTAAGAATCAATTTTTGGTTTTATTGATTTTCTCTTTTATTTTCCTAGCCTCTATTTTGTTTATTTCTACTCTAATTTTTATTATTTTTTCATTCTTGTTTGAGTTTAGATTGCTCTTCCTTTTCTAATTTCTAATCTTGGCAGTTAGGTTATGAATTTGAAGTATTTATTCTTTTTTTTTAATGGGGCCATTTACAACTATAAATCTCCCTCTAAGTACTGCTTCTGCTACATCCCATATGTTTTTGTGTGTTTTGTTTTTGTTTACCACAAAGTATTTACTAATTTTCCTTGTAATTTCTCCTTTGATCCAATGGTTATTTAGTAGTGTGCTGCTTAATCTCCACATATTCATAGATTTTCCAAATTTCTATTATTATCTTATTTCTTTCTATTGTGGCTGGAAGATATACATTTTACATACAATCTGTTAAAAGTTTTGAGACTTCTTCTATGGTCTAACATATGATTGATGCTGGAGAACATTCCATGCTCACTTGAGAAGAATGTCTATTTTCTTCTATTGGGTGGAATGATCTATATATGTTTATCAGCTCTCACTGGTATATAGTATTGTTGAAATAATTTTTTCCTTGCTAATGTTTGGTCTACTTATTCTATCCATTATTTTTCAATGATGAATAAGTACTGAAAGTCTGCATTATAGTTAAATTGTGTATTTCTACCTTCAATTCTGTCAGTTTTTGCTTCATGTATTTGTTACTCTGTTGGTAGTTGTATATATGTTTATGTATATTCTTGATTGATTAATCCTTTTATCATTAAATTATAGATCTTCCTCAACTAACATGGGGTTATGTCCTGATAAATCCATTGTAAGTTGAAACATCATAAGTTGAAAATGCATTTAATACATTTAAATTATCGACTATCATAGCTTAACCTAACCTAACTTAAACATGCCCAGAACACTCACATTAGCTTCTAGCTGTGCAAAATCACAAAGTCTATTTTATGATAAAGTGTTGAATATTTATGTAATTTATTGAATACTGTGCTGAAAGTGAAAAACAGAATGGTTTTGTGGGTACAGAATGGTTGTAAGTGTATCAGTTGTTTACCCTTGTGATTGTGTGGCTGTGTGGGAGCTGTGGTTCACTGCCACTGCAGAGCATCAGGAGAGTATAATACTACATGTCACTAATCTGGGAAAGGATCAAAATTTATAATTCAAAGTACAGTTTCTACTGAATGTGTATGGCTTTTGCACCATTGTAAAGTTGAAAAAATCGTTAGTCAAAGCATCATAAATTGGGGACCATCTGTATGTCTTCTTTTGTATCTGGTAACAATTTTTAAAGTCAATTTTGTCTGATATTAATATAGCTTTTTTATATCTCTTTTAAGCACTGTTCACATGAAATATTTCTTTTTCTTCCTATTTTCAAACTATTTGTGTCTGCATCTAAAGTGAGTCTCTTGAAGAGAACATATATTGGGGGCATTTTGTTATTTTAACCATTTAGTCAATTTATGCCTTTATATTAGACAATTTAATCCATTTATATTTAATGTAATTACCGTGCTACTCGTTTTCTATAAGATGTCTCATGTCTTTTTTTATTCTTTAATTCTTCCATTACTAATGTCTCGAGTTAAATACATATTTTCCAGTTACCCTTTTAATCCCTTGTTATTTATTTTACTATATTATCTTGAATTATTTTCTCAGTGATTGTCCTGGGGATGACAATTGACATGACAATCTACTTCAAATTAGTACCAACTTAATTGAAATATTATGCAAAATATTTTCTCCTATGGAGCACTTCCTCATCTTTATGCTGTTATGTCCCAAACTAACATCTGTATATACTGTGTCTCTATCACTTTTCAACTTCAAAATTTCCTTTTAATAAATTTCTATCTCTTTATTAATATTCTCTCTTTGGTAAGATACCATTCACATACTTTGCTTTAATTCTTTACATATGGTTTCCTTTAGCTCACTGCACATATTTAAAATAGTTTATTAAAGTATTTGCCTGGAAAGTCTAATGTCTAGGTTCCCTTAGTCACAGTTTCCATTGATTGTTTCTTCTCCCTTGTGTATGGGATACACTTTCTTTTTTTCTTTTCATTCATTATGAATATAATTTAAAAATACTCATCAAAATACTACCAAACCAAATCCAGAAACATATAAAAAGAATTATACACAGTAACCAAGTGGAATTTATCCTAGGAATTCAATGTTGGTTTAACATCCCAAAATCAATTAATGGAATTCACCCATGATCTCCTAACCAAAGAGAATAACAGGATTAAATAATGAGAGTAATTTATAACAATAGTGGAATAAATTCAGTATAACAATAGCGGAATATATTTTAAGAAGTTCCAAATGTTCTATCATTACTCACTGAGGTTAGATCAGCAGATATGTTGGGAAAATTGATAGAATTTCAGCTTGGAAGAAAAGAATGTTGAGTCACAAGTAAAGCAAGCTTGGACATTGCCCTGGATCTAGGTAAGTAAACCCCTGAACTGTGAATCCAGGGATCTAAACATGAGCATTCAAATGTATGTGATGGACTCTGGTTTGACTTTGACTTACTCAAATTCACAGGTCTTAGACCTTGGTCCTATTTCCTCCAGCTCTTCATATGAATGACATTTGTTCCCAAACCTAGTTGCATTAGATACTCCAGTAAAGTCATATTTGGTGCTATTTACATTTTTTTCTTTTTTCAGAAGGACCAAATTTAGTGTGAGATCTGTGGGTCAGGGACAGATGGGTGCTAAAGTTTATAGTTGTAGGTAGTTTGTCTGCTTGACATTTCTTTATCAATGATAGAGGTTTTAAATAGTGTCAACCTTCTTGGGAAAAGAGGCTAGGAAGAGTTAGGTAAGATACTAGTGTACTGGCCAAATATCCTTCACAACAGGGAAGAATTTGATTCTCAATATGAAGCGTGCTAAGCTTGAAAGAAAGAAGTCCAGCTGTATAGAGAAGAGGTTAATAGAATACTGTATGTTGGTGGATATCTGTTCTTAAAATTCACTTTTGGCATGTCTGGGGTTATGTAAATGTTGCTAATTCTAACCCACTCATTATGGGCATGAACATAGTGGTTCTCAACCCATTAAAATGCTGATGCCCAAGCCTCCATATTTATTAAATAAGAAGTTCTGTGTCTGGGGCCTGCACCTAGGTATTTTAAAAAAGCATCCCATGGATTTATGCAGCAAGGATTGGGAACCACTTTCATAGTAGATTACCTATTCTGTCAGGTGTGATTTAAGAAATGAATGAAATAGACACTGAGCAGAATGTATTAAGTATCTCAAGCTGAGCAGGGCTGGAAAAATTATTGGCTAATTGATATTTAAAAAATAAGCCATTCATGGTTCTCAAAACATTAAAAATGTGTAATTGTGTTTTGGTGAAAACAAAATCCCAAGACACTGCTCTAATTGTTTCCACAGTATTTATTTTTATGTTATGTCCCAAACTAACATCTGTATATATTGTGTCTCTATCACTTTTCAACTTCAACTTTTAATTCATTTTGAGGGTGTGGCATTGTGACAATTGGGTGCAGATTGATTGCTGTGGTGAAAAATAAAAAATCTCCTCGGATGGACTCTACCTGAACACAGTTGAAAAATGTTGGGTTTTTTTGTCTTTGTTTATTTTACTATTTATAACTTGAGGAATTATGACACCTTATATCTTGAAGTCAATAAAGAGGAAAAATTTTGCTTTCATATTAGATGTCTGGATCAAATCAAGCAAGAATAAAAAGAAAATTAATTTATTTGCTAAAAGTCTGATGGATATAGTAAGCTGTTTTATTTAAAGAAGAAAATAAGGAAAACTTTCCATCACCTATATGTCAACATCTGGCCAAAGAAAATGTGTAAAAAGGAAAAACAGTAAAATAAGGTGGAGGTGTTACTTTTTTAGTGTGAAAAATGAAGATTTTAAATTTAGATATTAGACTAGAAAAAAATGAGGACTTAAGTGTCACCTCCTTTAACACCTTTGATGATGTGCATCACAGACTATACTGGGGGGGAAATCTCATGAAATTATGATTGGGATACTGAATAAATCAATCAATAAATAAACAAAAGCAAAACATAAGTGGGTGGATATTGGATGGATTTAAGAAAGACAGAGTGTTTTTAAGTAGAGACTCAACAAGCCCCTTTCACCCACATCTTGTGTAATTTCCACCCTTGGTTCAGGGTTGTCCCAGTTTTGAGGAAGAACTGATCTCAGTAGGAAGAACTGGTAGATCACCACAGTAGTCCTTAAGTCCTACCATGGACTGACCCTGACCATTTATATCCATTCCAGTAACTGTGCTTCTTCTTTACTGCCATGTTTCCTTGATCTGGCTACTGTCTTATTAACTTGTGAAATTCTTCTAGAATTGAGTCTCTACGTATCAAAATAAAACTTCTCTTGACAGTTGGGTGTCTTGCCCCAAATTAAACCTGTTTGGGTAAGCAATTTTCATTTCCAAACAGACTGTCCCTTTCAACTGTAGCTAACAGTATGGTATCTGGCCATCCCCTGCATAGAATAGGAGACTTATATTCGACACAGTCTCCTTCTGAAATTAAGGGTCAGTGTTTGTTAATCCCCAAACTCAAAGTCCCCACTGAAAATTCAGCAAATACGTCTGAGTGGCTACTGTGATTCTTGCACATAAAGCCCTCAAAAAATATTGTCCCTTCACTTAAAAGCACCACAGTCTGGAAAGGAGTACAGATACATGAATATGCAATTTTAATGCACAATAGGATAGAGATAAGTAAAAGATAGTTAAAAAAAAAAAAAGAGGATGTGATCAGCTATAATTGTAGGGAAGGAAAAAGAGAAGAACAATGTTTGAGTTAGAGCTCAAAAGATTGCTAGAAGCCCAGGTGGTGAATGAAGACAGAGAGAGAAGCTGGTAGAGAATTTCAAGGAAGAGATAACAGTTTACACAAAGGTCCCCTGGAGTAGGACACATTTGTGATTATTCCACTTAGGGATATCTTGATTCTCCATAATTGAGAGGTAGGTGCGTATACTTTGCCTTCAACTCTCAGTGCCTTATGTTAAGGTATCTACTTTTCACTCTGTCCTCAAAGGTTGTATACTGCCCTTCTCTGCATTTAGAGGCCTGTAGCCAAATAAGAAGGAGCATTATGGTTCATCATGACATACCAAAATCTCTGGGGTCTGTCAGTCTAAGAGGGAGTGAAAGACACTTTGAGAAATATTTTACTTGCCTTTCTCCATAGAAATAATTCTCAAGGGAGGAGTCTCTGAGGGAATTTATATTATGCTATAGAATAATGGAATTTTATATTTAGAACCTGTGATTGTTATTAAGCTATTGCCTTACAGACCCAAATACAGCCTACCATTATCACTAATAAGGTGGACAAATCGATACATTCTACTGATGTCATTCAGCCTCTTTCCCAAGTTGCAACAATGTTTGCTCAATAAATCCATCTACAAAGTAGCCATAGTGACAGAGATGGAGGCCTGGCATGGGTTCAACAGTATAGCTTCCCTTCTCCTAAGGCTGACCTAGCTACCACCACTGAGTGCCAAATCTGCTAATACCAGAGATCAGCTATGCAGCTATGAGGTTCTGATAAAGTAACATCCCTTTGAAGAAGAGGATAATTCACTCACCTGGTACATTGGTTACATTGGACTCCTATCATCATAAAGCATGGCACAATTGCTTTCATCAGAATAGATGAAAATCTGCATATGGATTTGCTTTCTGTGTACTTCTTCTGCCAGTACCACCACGCATGGACTCATGAAATGTTTCTTTATTGCCACATTCTCCACTCAACATTGCTTCTGACTACAGAACTCATCTCACAGCAAAGGCAGTGCAACACAGCTATTTCCTGTGGAATTCACTAGTTTTACCATGCACTCCTACCTAAAAGCAACTAGCCTAATAAAATAATGAATTGACCACTGAAGATTCAGTTAGGGTACTAATTAGGAGAAAATATCCTAAGGAGTTGAGGTCTTGCCTTACAAAGACAGTATATACTTTGAAATACTGACCAATATTTCTCCCGTGTACATTCTCTACAGGTGCTAGAAATAGGGTGGAAATGGGAATGGTTCTTTTCACAATAACATCTTATAACCCACTTACGAAGTTTTTTTCCTGTCACTATAGTTTTGAAATTGTCTGGTTTTTAGGTATTAACTTCCAAAGTAGAAGGACTGCTTCGACATGGGTACACAGAAATATTGCATTGAATTGGAAATTTAATTGAAGAATATTTTAGATGCTTCATGCCACTGAGCATATATATATGAAAGAGGGATACTCTCTTGGTTAATGATTCAGTGCTGAATGACCCTGATTATCAAGGTGTATTTGGGTTTCTGCCACACTGTAGTGCAAGAAATATTATGTAAGAAATTCAGGGAATTCTCTGGAGAGTTTTTAGTGTTTCTGTATTCAATAGTAAAATTTAATGGAAGACCTTAGCAACCAAAGAAAAGCAAAATAACTTAAAATTCAGATCCTCTAGGAATAAAAGTTTGATGCTAAATAGCCAATGGTGGGCTCTGCTAGTTATTAGTTGGTGTTTCTCAGTCTCAAAGATGTCTTACTCCACTTTGTGATACTCAGGCTGAGACTCTGTAAGCTGCACATCTCCTTTGCTAGCTGGATCTCTGACAGACACTAGCAGTAGACTGGAAGAAGAAAAAGGGATTTGCTCCCTCTTGTTTATTTCAGCAACTTCTCCTTACCTTCAGAAGGGCAGTAGAGTTCAGCCTCCAGCTTTTTGTACCTAAACTCCCAGAATCATCATCATTCCCTCTAAGAAGTTTCAACATAGTTGGGCTATAACTGCCCCCCACGGAAGTCTGTCTGATACCCAGTTCTGTAAA